>NW_026902254.1:8250000-10650000 GCF_033783945.1 Neopsephotus bourkii | reverse complement strand
AAAACTCAAACAGGGGAAGTTTAGATTGGATATAAGAAGGAAATTCTTTCCTGCTGGGGTGGTGAGGCACTGGAATAGGTTGCCCAGGGAGGTTGTGAATGCTCCATCCCTGGCAGTGTTCAAGGCCAGGTTGGACGAGGCCTTGGGTGATACGGTTTAGTGCAAGGTGTCCCTGCCAAAGGCAGGGGGGCTGGAACTTGAAGATCTTAAGGTCCTTTCTCACCCTAACCACTCTATGATTCTATGATGGTATCATTATCAGACAATAATGTTGTAATCAATAAAATTGCTTCAAAAACCAGGTTTTAGAAACATAATTATAATTACACATTGTTGCTTGTAGCTGAGACATTGTTTCATAACGCTTTACATCTTTGTTTACATCTTCTTTGATTAACTGTCAAAATCAATTTTGTTAATATTTAATCTCAGGTATCAAATTGTTTCTTCTTATACTGTGGTTTTCCTTGTGGAATCTGATACAAGCATGTGTCTTACACAAGGATAAAAGTTTAAAAAAAAATAGCTTATTCTTTTCTATTTCCAAAATTCAAAGAAGATGCACTTTTCTGAACTGATCTAATTGGACTGGTAAGGCTTGAAGGGTTCACAAACTAAAATTTTGCATTTAACTTAAATCTTCTGTTGCTTGTCTTCATATATGGGAAGATACTGCACATAAAGCTTATCACAACACTGCACTCCTAAGATCTATCACACTCTGTGGCAAAACTATAATCAGGGACACTAAGGGCCAAGTAATGTTACAATAATTGCAACTGCAGCATGTCTGAATTTTGTCTACATCTTCTGATTTACTAGTATGATGTCATTCAGAGCTGTGTATACAAATAAATGTCACACATGCAAAAAAATCTGTAACATACTGATCTCAGAGAAAAACATAATGTGATGAAAACATCTGAGTAAACAAATGCATGATATAATAGAGAATATGCTGGTAAAATACTTAGTTTGAAAACTATTACTTCAGGATTTGAAGAAATCCATAATAACATTTAATTAACAAAATGGTTATTTCATTAATTTTAATGTTTCCTCCTTTTTCTCATTCTTTCCCTCTGTTTCCCACTGTTTTGCTCTTTCTTCATCTTTACAAATTTTAACTCATAAAAGATACTTTAAGAGATTACATTTGTTTTCATTTAATTTAACAAAATGATGCTGTTTCTGTTGTTTTGAAATTGATTTGTAATATCTTTAGAGAAATAGTTGCATTCCAGGTTGAAAATAAAGTGGGTTTTTTTGGTGAGATTTTTGCACTATTATTCCTTTTCCTCTTGTGGTACTGAAGATTCACTCCAGAGAATTTGCTAATTCTCATTATTTTACTCTTCACCACACTCAAAGATCTCCAAAGATGACACTTATTACTTCAAATGGCACAACACCTCTGCACAGATGAAATAAGTTTAAAGGTAATGACAACAAATTTACTGTGACAGTGAAGTTCCTCTGAAAGAACTCTGCAAATGGGTTTTCATTTTTTTAATAGACAGTATCTTTCTTATAAGAAAGGCCAATATACAGTAAATCTTATGGTAAGTCTAGACAGTTTCTTGCTTTTTTCAAAAAAAGAAACTAATATAGGAAAAAACGTGCAATAAAGCTACATACAGTATATAGGGAACATGTGCAGAGGGAAACTTACTTTACTAAAATCTGTTGTGAAGTTTCACGATGTCAGATATCCTGTCAGTATATTAAAAAACATTAATTCTGTTTGTTGGTTTACTTATGTGTGAGCTTTTCAAAATGTGAAATCACTGCTGGACAAAGAATTTTAAGAATATAAATGCACAGTTGATATAACACCAGGCTTTTACAGTTTTATTTGCATATTTTGTTTCTGTCCTTTTTATGAACAGCATGCTACTCCATTTGAATGGAATTATGTTAATACATATTTAAACTAAGTTCTCTTGGCAGCATAATATGGAAGTGTCATTAATCCTGTAAATTTCAGCTAGCAAATGACTTTTTCTCACCTAACAGTAGCCATTAACTTGGCATCAACTCTGAATGTGTTTTGACTCGAATACTGCTGTGCAGTAACCATCTCAGCGTTCTGAACTGGTACAGTATCCTGCACTGAAGCTTAATTAGAGAAGAGTTTGAGGGCACCTCCTCTCTCTCATCCACTCTCTGTCTCCCATGCACTTCTACGTTCCCTTCCTGTGTCAGGGCAATTCAGAGGCTGGATGCCAATATCTGTCACAGCCTCTATTCTGCATGTCTGAGTATCTGTTTTCAATCCCTGCAGCCCTATCAGTAGTAGGACTCCTTTTGTCCAATCAAATAGGAGTAAAATATAAACTGGGAGAAAAAGAGGAAGCCGTTATTGCCTCCTAGCCCATACCAGTTAAGCCAAGAGTACCCTATAGCTGAAGAAGCAAAAGAACTGGTGTCAGGAACCCTAGAAGCTGTCCCGTCACAACTGGAAACAAGTCCTCTCATCAACAACGATCCTTGGTACGATCTGTCTTTCATTCAGTTTTACAGGCCAGTGTGAAAGGAGAGAGCAAGTTATTACTCTATGATTTACCATCAAGAATATGGGCAGGACTTTTGTAAATCTGTAAGAAAGTAACCAACAAAGAAACGCCATTTTTAGAATAAGAGCTAACACCTTTTGAGAAATGCACTGGCTGAATTTTACTGCATATCCAACTTGTTAATTTACAGATTGAAAAATAGCATAAAAAATAGGACAGGCATAAACTTCTTTGCATAATTTTGTGACAAAAATGTGAGCAGATTCTGTTCCTGGACCCATCTGTTCCTCCCAGTCTTTTATTTTCCAGCAATTCTACTTCCCATGCAATCACACATTCTCTTCTATTGTACTCAGCTTGCTCTCATCTTTTTAGATCCCATTTCCATCTTGCATGTCAGTTATATTGGCTCTTGTGATTGGTAGAACAGTTTGATAATACCAACAAATATTTAATGGCACTTCTACTTAACTACAATTGACTGAAATATTTCTGTTGGAGCTTTTAACATTAATACTCAGTCCACTACTTCCTATCTGAAAAATTATCCCTATCTAAGAGAAATGGGGATGAAAATCAGTAGTGTTTCTGCAATGATCCTGCAACACCTTAGAAGTACACATTTCAAGCTGCCCATCATGTCCAAACTTAAGTCCCTGCACTCAGCATGGTAGGACATCTTCAGGCTTTAAACTGAGGGAGTGACTGGCACACCAGCTACCCTAGTAAACATAGATATAAACATGTCTTCTGGAAAATGGTTGAGGCGGACTTCTATGCTAAGGGGAACTGCTGGCTGACTACTAAGCAAGGGTGCCACTGAGAAGGCAGCCATTATATGAAGTTTCTCTTTGCTTCACATAGATACTCTTCTGTACGTATGACCTTAGCTTGGCCTTCTGCCCCTCTTCAACCTCATGAACAGCAATTCAGTCCATAGGTGGTCAAGGAAAGTTTTGGACTAGGACCAGGAATAAATGGGAGTTTGCATAGCGCAGACGAAGTGCAATAGGAATTTAGGGAAGCACTGTTATCTGTGAAAGCAGATACACTTGAGATGTGATGTGCTTGAAACTGATTTTGTTGGAATGAACCTCCCTAAGTCAAAGCAAATAGTGTGAATGGGCTGCGGGATAAAGACACTCAAGCCAGACAGAGGACTTGCATGAGTATGGACACACTCTGAAGGCATTATCACTTTCTGGAGTACTGAGATTGTAATTTTTGTTCGATTTTCCCCACTTTTCTTAGCAAGACAAACATCCTTTTCCCTCACTCTGAAGTTTGCCCCTAAAGATCAAACATCCCATTTGCATCCTCTCACACTCTAGATGTGTAATTTAGTACTATTATTTTTTAATAGAATTCAGCACAACACTTTTACAAATAAAAGTTTTGAAGGAATTGCTCTCTGATGTGTTCATTTTGAATCCTTTTTCCAGGGACAGAAGAGAACAAGCCTTGGGATAATTTAGAAGGATACTTCCTGGACATTTTGCAACTTAATTTCATGAATGTGCAAGCCCAGCAATATTGACTTCTGCAGCTGTTCATTCAGAGTTAGAAATTCAAGCATTATGAGCAGATGCCTCAATAAATAATAAAATATATTTTAAAAGTATTTCTGGTTTATAGGCTAGGCTAGATGTGGTGCTGCTCCCTTTGTGTGTTCATAACTTAAGAAATAAAGTACTAATTTCTCTTTCTTCTGTTTTAGTCTTTAAACTATCATGTAATATAACATTTTTCAAAGTAATTTTTGCCTAGCACATCAGAATTTAAGTATGCTTTTCATGAAAAGAAAATATTCCTTTTATTTACAGCAAAGTATCAAGACTAACTGATCTGAACAGGACAGTACAGTACTTGTTTCATTAATGCTTTTCATATCCATGTCGTGTGTCCCCCCCACCCCCCGCATCCCCTACAGTAATATATTTAATTTTTTTTTTCCCCTAAGGGAAGTGAGACCTTAATGAATTTATACAGGCTAGTTCAGAAATAACTTGAAACTGAATTTGCTCGATACTATTTTATTAATATCAATTTTAATCTAGACCAGTAACACAAAAGTAAACTTAACTGGTATGCTTAAAGTGTGAATAAATTTTATGAGTGAACAATGCTACTGTTTTGCTTGAATACTGCATTTGAACTCATGGATTCACTTAAACACTGATTCTTCTAAGCAGATATTATATGAGGGGTCAAAACCAAATGACCAAGATATTTTTTAACCAACATCTCTCGGAAGCCCTTATTACTGCCTAGATAGTGAGCAAAAATTCAAGACAGCTTAATTAGGAAAAAAAAGTAAGAGGCTCTTGACTTTAGACTTCTATGTCTTTTTACCCTGATCTGTAATTACTTAGAACTGGTGGATCATATTGTTCCATACCTCTCTGTATGAATAGAAAATACTTTAGCACATGGCATCATCTCAGCAGCTAATTAGCAGTGGCCAGATACACTAACTTCAATTGATTTCAATGCATCTTTGTGGTTCTCTTCCTTTCTCTTAGTTATATCAGTCACTCAGTCCTGCAGAAATACTCAGGAAAACATCTTCCATATAGGGCAGAAATCCTACAGGAAATGCACTTGTGAATACTTTGTTTATTAAACACTGCTGGGAAAAAGGTGTTTCGTACACAATCTTCTTTGCTGGGTGTCCTGGGTTCAGCAGTAGCAGTCATTTTTCTCCTTCTTAGTAGCTGGGGCAGTGCTGTGCTTTTGACTTTCAGCCTGGGAACAGCACTGATAACACCAATGTTTTTAGTACCTACTCACTAATGCTTACTCTGACCAAGGACTTTCTGAGTCTCACGCTCTGCCAGGGAGGAGGGGAAGCTGGGAGGAAGCAGAGACAGGACACCTGACCCAAACTAGCCAAAGAGGTACTACATACCACAGCACGTCATGCCCAGGATGTAAAACTGGGGTCAGTTACCTGGAAGGGCTGGATCAGTGCTCGGGTCGGGCTGGGTATCAGTCAGCAGGTGGTGAGCGGTTGTATTCTCTCCCCTCATTATTTCCCTTATCATTGTTATTATTGGTGGCAGCAGTAGTGATTTGTGTTATACCTTAGTTACTGGACTGATCTTATCTCAACCCATGGGAGTTACATTCTTTCGATTCTCCTCCCAATCCCTCCCAGAGCAGGGTGGAGGAAGGGGGGGGGGGGGGGGAGTGAGAGAGAGACTGCATGGCTGACAGAGGTTAAACCAGGACACTAGGTAAACAGGAGTTTTATTTCAGCTACCTCACAGAAGCAACACCACCACCTGTGACTGAATTATACCAATATATAAAGCAAAAGCTGCACACTGGTAAATATAAGTTTTAGCACTCAAGAGAAGATTCTTGGGAGAATTTCAAGCAAATAGAGCCACTTGTGTAGTTAAGGCTTCTAAATTCCAGGATCAGGCAGGGTTTATTCTCAGCATCCTGTTATAGTGTGGGCATTCCTGCTTACGAAGTATGCTGTGTGTTATCAGCCTTCTGAGGTACCATAAATTTTCCTGTTTCTGGTTGTCTTCCAGAAAGCCTTAGATAACTTCAGGTTTGTGACTGCAATGTCGTTACTAGATGCTCATTTAAGCACCTACTAAATAGTGCTTTGAAGACTCTCAAATCCCTTACTCTATCTGTCCATGAGGCCAGAGATCAGTGTTGGCTTTTTGGGGTGTTGTAGTTTAGCATGTTTAGCTCATCTCCTCATTTTTCTTATGGCATTACTATTTTTTTTTTCCCTAATGACAACTTTAAATCCAAACAATATTCCTTAAGTTGTGTGCCACCACCTCCTTCTAAATGGATTCTTTTTTCTTTCTTTTTTTCCATTTCCTTTTTTCTCTCTTTACTTATTCTTTCAAAGTCTATAGTTAATCTGAAACATTAGAACTGAGATGTATAGTTACCATTCCTATTAACAGGATGTTTAATGTAGATGCACTCAGGGATCCACATCTGTCCACTTATTGCTGCTTTGTTTCTGTTTAGAAGGATAAGCATTTTAGAAACATCCCGTTCCACTGCTGTTGAAAATACAGAGGATCTATATGATACTATGGACATAGGTTAAGTGAACTAAGAATCTCTTTTCTCTCACTTTATAAGATGAAAAGAAAGGCATGCTGTAAAGCTTCTGAAAGACTTCTTTGTGAACCCCTCCCCACCCCCAGCTCAATCTACTTCATAAAGATCCACGGCCTTTTGTGTAACTCACTGCTGACACTGCTGTAGATCTCACCCTGTCCTGGCCTGCTACATGGCCTACTTGAACAATTTGTCTTTTTCAGAATATGGGTTTTACCAGTTCTAGAGGTATATCAGTTTTTGGTTAAAAGCTAACCATAGCAATCCTTCAGTCTACTTTTTTTATGTCTCCTATTTACGTAACAAAGTACCTTGACGTTAGAAATACTCTGGCTTTTAGTAGTGCCCTGGAATATTAGAGTAAGAGAAGTATCTATTATGGATATGGGCAGACACAAGCAGCTTTTCTCTACTTGCTGTTTACAAGAAAGGAAGAAGACTTCAGCTGGGGAGCAGCACTACTCTGGGGAAAGAATCATCCATGCCTTCTGGCTCAAGATTAAATTATGTTTAGACAATTTGGATTACAGTTATCCAGCTTGTAGGTATGGTTTGTTTCACACTTACTGGAAATATATCTAAACAGAAAATTTTGTATTTAATCAATTAAAAAATAAAAGCACAATTAAAAATAAGGAATGCTCAAACTTAGGGTATCGTCTCCATCTGGATTGCTCATACAAAGTAAAGTTGCTTTTACATTAAGCTATGACAGGTTTCCTTAAGTATTCTTGACCAGTATTTCAAAGTGTTTTTGTAATAAGTGCAACTGAACTTTTATTGCAGTACTTTAAAATTTGAATGTCTGAGATCACTTTTTTTTTTCTGTCAGTACCTTTTAATTACATACTCAGCTAAAGTTCAGTGTACACACCCATAGGTTTTCAAACAAGCTGAAAGTTGCAGATATTCAAAACCTTAGCTGTATTAAGGCATTTCTAAATTAGCTAAAACCATGTTTTGGAATACCTTGTGATTTAACTATTAGTTGATGCTTAACGTTTCAATGAATCCTACAAATCTGGTCGGTTATGGCCAAGCAGAATTAATTTGCAATTAGTGTACTAAGGTGTATTATTGTTACAATAGGTATAAGAATCTGCTGAAATGGTACTCTCAGGAGAGTTACTTGTTCCTATATTACTTCACTTTTGCATACTAATTGAATTGTGTTCTGTTTCAAAAGTAGAGACAACTTATTTTACCCTGAGGATACATTTTATTATCATGTGAAATATGGAAAGTTATTTTGCTTTAGGAGATAAAAGCAATTTTCATCTGAATCCCTCTAGAAACTAGTGCATCAGCTTACCTAGTCATCTGTAACATCTGTGAGGGATATCTTTCAAAAAGAATTCTTAGTATTATTAATTTGTGCAAAGCTTGTACAAACTAAATGTTTCATGAAGATGCTTTTTATATTTCTGCTAGAGGTAAATAAAACTAAATTGCAGCTGTTTTGAATGGATCTTACCTCACTGGATTTAAAATGATAACATCTTGTGGTAGGTTTTCCCTAGGACAAGCTCCCACTGAGCTGCTTGATCCCTTCTCCCCTTCAGTGGGGCTGAGGGAGCAAATAGGAAGAACAGGAAGAAAGCTTGTGGTTTGACATATGACAGGAGATTGCTACCATCATGGGCACTGCAGGCTTTACTTGGGGAAAATTAACTGATTGCAATCCAAAATAAAAATGTAATTATTAATTCAGGTAAAGGGGAAACAAAAGGGCAAACATTAAAGCGACACCATTTATAGCAGCATTCCCAGGCTTAACTTCACTCCCAAGTCACCTGCCTGCCTTGCCTCTCCCCATCCATCCCTCAAACCACACAGGGAAAGAAAGGGAGCAGCAGTCAGTCCATCAAAGCTCATCTCTGCTGCTTCTGCTTTCTCACACTTTTCCCTCTGATCCAGTATGGAGTATTCACAGGCTGCAGGGAATAACTACTCTGATATCAGCACCTTCTCCTTCTTCCAGCCTTAGCATTCCCTCTAACATTTTTCTCCTATTTTCTGCCCTTTCTCAAATGCTTGTTCCCAGAGGCACAACTTGTTTGGCTGCAGGGCTCAGCCACGCCCTGTGGTGGCTCCATTGCATCTGCCTGGAACTGGCTGTGTGCAGAACTGGGCTGCCCCAGCCTCTCCCCACAGAGGCTGCCCTGCAGCCCCCACTCACAGCACCTCCTCACATGCACTCGAGTTTAAAAAAATACATTACGAACAGTTGAAGTTGTACAAAACCACAGATATTTCTCATTAGCCTGCTTTCCAGCCTGTTAGGGTTTTATTTTCTAAATGTCTGGTATCTTCTATGAAAAGTCCTTTCGACATTTAAAAAAACCTTATCTGATTTCCAAAGTTCTCATTAGTTTCACAGTCTATGTGGACGTTAACCAATCATAGCTCATTGCCTAATGGTGTTAATGGTAATTCATTTCTTCTTTTAATTAAACACAGATGTAGATCTAAAATTTAAGAAAATAGGAAAAGCTGTATTCCCTTGCCAAGCTCATAATTTCAGTTTTCTACCACACTGCAGGGTCACTGACAGTACCTCAGAGTCTACCGCAGATACACATTAATTACCCGTTCTCTAATTACTAGGGTACCAATATAACTGTTCAACCATTCATTAAGCTTTCTTCTCAGCTTTCCAAAGCCCCAGAGACGTGTGCAAGAAGCGCACAACTTGGCAATGTTAATTGAACCCTATTAACTCATAAAATGTACAAAAATTATAACTATAAATAAAAAATCCTTTTTTAGTTTGTCCACTAAGCCCATAATATACAAATGATCATTTTTGGAGCAATCTATTTGGACATCCAACAACGCCTCTGCTCATGGATTGTTAATTACTGGGCATACATCAACAGGATTAGGGAAGAGTCCGGGCTGTTAAATTACCAGTCTAATTCCCCACTGAAGACTTGCAGGAAGGCAGATAGCTATATAAGCAAATCTAAGTAAGATGATTATCTAGAAAGTTAGAATATTACAAGAAACAGCCTGTGAATTGCCAACATCATTCAGTATTTAATATGACTGAAAGAAGCATTATGATATGAATGAATCAGTCATAAAGAATGAAGTCTTGCTTTTAAATATTTGTATTTTTTCCCTGTATCTGCCACTCCTTTGATTTTGAAGGTTCATTTGTCATAAACATGCCACATGTAAACATTTTTAACACACTTCTGAGGTGTCATGGCAATTCTTACTTGCTGTGGTTTTGGTTTCACTTGCTCTGCACCAGCAGCTTCAAAGTTTATTTTTTCTTCCACCTAATATAGGAACCATTATTACCTACTAATTCAGTTAGTATTTCTTGATAAATATATGCTAATTCATTAATAATGGCTTGTAATCTACATGTTGTTTTTCCAGGAGTCAGAATCTGTTAATGCATTCTTAGAATTTCTTAGCAAATTCCCTAAGTAATCAGATGCCTTTTCAAAGCTCTTATCAATATATGCAGCATGAATATTATGCACCTAGGCAAATTTTCAGTACAACAGCAATGAAGACCTGGTGTTGTTATTACAGCTATAACAAATAGTCCGTAAAAATTTACAGTTACTTCTATTTGTTAACTACACCAGAGTAGTCAGTAACTCTTTCTCTCTATTTAGTTAATCTATTAATACATTTTTAAAGCTTTGAAGTTTTTTAAAGCTTCATAGAATTCCAAGCAAGGAAATTTTAGACCTAAATGTTCTGGTACAGGCAATTAAGTTAAACAGCAGACAGTCTGAAATACATGTATGAATACTCTGTCTTTAAAGTTATAGTAAAAGTAACTGTTGAATAATTGTCATAAAAATAGATGCCACATCGCCAAATTAGTGTAAGTGGGTTTCTAGAACTTAATCTTGCAATAAGTGTAAGTCAAAGCTATAATAATAACAACAACAGGTATTCATGCAAATGTGTCCTGAATGATTTTTTGCAGTCTATAACAATTAGCTCAATATAGAAACCCTTAGGAAAATTGTATGGATTACCATTTAAAAAGGGTATAGAAAATAAAAAGGGAGATTCTTCTCTGTGTAGCCTCTATCTGGATACCAGACCACCATGTTGTATCAAATGAGAATCAGCTGAACAGTTGTTTTGTACTAATCAATAGATTAAGTCCATGCAGCTGATTCAATTTAAACAAGCATCTGATGCTTACTGCAATTAATCAGGAAAAAAAAGAGAAGACAATGTATGTTGATTGAACCTGTATAAACTCATGCAAAAAAACTCACCTATCTTTTGCATCTTGAAACAGCACAGGAAACATGGCAGTGAACTGCTCAGTCTCCTCTCTGGTGTGTAACATTTACTGTTGCTTGTTCAGGGATTTCTTTTTTTTCTAATTTGTTTTTTTTTTCCTTGATCAGTTAGCTCAGGACTACACCTGATTACAGATTAACTTCAGGGTAATCACACTGCCTTTATTAGACTTTTGCTTGATTATTTAAGTGCTAAGATTATTACAAATCTATCCTGTCAAAATGAATTTCTGTTGCCCTTCATAGTGAAAAAAAAACCCAAACCTGACAAATACATATATTCAATAACTTAAATGGGATCTGTGATTACTCTGCGAATAAATAATAAAAGCACCCTAATAACATTCAAAATGCTGAGATAACGAAATACCAAATAAAATTGCACATATACCAGGCAGGATTACAAAAATGGCACACTAGAAAATGTACCAACCAGACTCTATGTCATACTGGAACCTCTATAGCAGGTAACTCTGTAGCCATCATAAGCACAGACCAGGTTTTGGGAACTATGCCTACTTCTGGCCTCCATCCATGCAGGCCTATATTCCACCATGCTGCTGCCTGCACTGAGCTGCAACTCGCCCCGTGCATCGACCATGCGCGACTGTGTCCCCCAGTGGCTGGGCTGCAGGGTAGCAGCCGGCCTGGGCCAGATCCTGCCTGAGCCACAGGCTGCCCAAGGAGCTGCGTGGGGTCTATGCTAACCCTGCCTGAGGTGCGTACGGCCGAGGCGCTGGCGGTCAAACACTCCCGGAGTAGTGGTCCCACCACATGGCAGCCCAGCCTGTGCTCAACTGTGGCTGCTGAGCTGGGCACATGCCCCGACCCGCAGGCTGGCTTACCAGCCCAGCACTGGCCCATCTCTAGGGAGGTTCCAGATGCCTGGAGACTGCCATGCTCCCTGCCTGGGGCAGTGGGAGAGGCCCTGGCTGCAAGGCCCAGCCCTGCCTGTCCTCACAGAAGTCCTGAGGTTGCTGCCAGTTCTTGCTGCGGCCTGCCAGAAATTGGACAGCAAATACCATCTACCTGTTTGGGAATACTGTGGAGGTAGACAGACAAGTTCCACTGCCTAAAGGTAGGTAGGACATCTGGTAATTCAGTACTATACACTGTTTCTTACTTAGCATACTTTATTGTTATTAAAATAGGGGAGAATTGTAACATTTTGAGTTGCTGGAGTGGATCAGGGAAGGGTAACATAACTGATGAAGGGCCTGGAGAACAAGGCTTATGAGGAATGGCTGAGTGAATTGGGTTGTTTAGTCTGGAGAAGAGAAGGCTCAGGGGAGGACCTTAATGCACTACAACTATGTGAAAAGAGGATGGGGCAAGGAGGTGGCTGGTCTCTTTTCCTGTCACTAACAGGTGATAGGACAAGAAGTAGCAGCCTCAAGCTGTGACAGGGGAAGTTTACATTAGATACTTGGAAAAATTCCATCACTGAGAGGATGATCAGGCATTGGAACAGGCTGCCCAGGAAAGTGGTTGAGTCACTGTTCCTGGAAGCATTTCAAAAATGTGTAGAAGAGGTCCTCAGTGACATGGTTTAGTGGTGGCCTTGGCAGTCCCGGGGTAATGGTTGGACTTGATCTTAAAGGTCTTTTCCAACCTTATTGATTCTGATTGTAAAGACCTGGCAGCTGAAATGTGTTTAAGATTTGCTTTGTAAGTCAGTACTTTCACAGTTCATATTGTATTTATCTTACAGATGATATATTTTTTTCCATTTTTCTTTGGCAGCAAGCTTCTTTAAGGTTTACAGTAAATTTCTCCAAGGTTTACAACCCACCATCCAGTATCCCGTTCCTTTGTGCAGCCTAGCTGTGTGACAAACAGTGTCTTAATACTGTTTTGATAGGATTGCCACCAACCACAGCAAATTCAAAAGCATGTTTGAGCCTAAAATTGGGAGGGAAAAGAAAGATGGCAAGAAGGAATGGAAGACCTATTTAATGTCTTAAATTTCTGATTAATGCTGCAGTGAACTATGTGATATCACTATAGATGTTTTGATGTGAAAAATCATCTTTTAATTAGATATTTAGACAAGCTGTTTTCTTTATTATTAAATTATAGCTGTATATATCACTTTATGTATTAACATCTTGTACAAGTTCTTCATTTGCATTTAATTGGTTTCTGTCTAAAATGATTTCTGTTTTTGAAATTATGCTTTTTTTATATTACAGAACAGTCAAATTATCAGCCTCACTGCCAAAGATCAGTCTGGAACTCTGAGAGGTGTGATGAGGTAGGTTTTCCATCATTAAAATTCCCTACAAATTCTTCAGTGCTGTCAAAATGTCAATGGCTGTTATTTGATTTGTTTATGACCAGCAGGAGAAAATGGGGCTGTTTTGTAAAATGGAATTTTCAAGGAAGTTAATATTTCAACAAGTGGAGCATTTTGCTGAAAGTCTAAGAAATGACTGAATAAATGTCTGTATTTTTTTTATAAGCCTTTGCCTTCCTAAAATGCCTAGTTTTAAGACAGGCATACAAATGTTACATGGATTCTAATTGAAACCTGGTGGCTTCAAACACCAGTGAAGTTTACCTTTACTGCACTGGATTGCGAAACAGAGAATTATGAGAAAGGAAGATTGAAGCTTGATTTTGCCTCCTGACTCTTTATTCTTATGAGGGCAGTACTGAGGATGGCAAACTGAGACTAGTAGATTGGAATAGATGAGTAGTCTCTTATCCGTTATGAGTGGAACACAAATATGCAAACATAGATCAGTGAAATTACACTTGTGACTGCTTTTCACACACTTATTTCTGTCATAAGTGCTAAGATATAGTTCTTAACTACTGAAAATACCATCGTATCCCTTGCTACTTTCTGTATACTGGGGGACAAGAGGAGAATTTCTCTGCGTGATTTCAGGAGATGCTGCAATTCTGTCATTTTTTCAGAGAGCTAGAATACAAACAGGCAATGCTAGAAATGTGTCAACACTGATCTGTAAGCTTAAGTGTGTCTTCCTTCTCGAGGGAACAGTTAGGAAGTGTTGCTTGTAATAGGCATGTCCTGAGCTTCTGCAGTCTTAAATAGCTAATACAGATCATCATGTTCACCTAGTTTGGAGCTGTACATGAGTATTAGTGCAAAACACGAACTATTAATGACTAGCATGTTTATGCTGGTTGCAGAATTAAGTAAATGTGAATCTCACATTTCCTGGGGAAAGAAAAATGTTAGAAGAGAAAAAACTCTTGCCACGGCCTTTTTTCCTGTGCAGTGGTTATTGCATTCCATCATGTAAATCTGGATTTCCAGAGGATCAGTAGGACAAACCCATTTGTTAAGCCTCAGATGTTACTATGACACCTACTTATATTGTTTCCAGTTAGTCATGTTTCTCTGATGCCTAGAAATGCTTTATGTTTTTGTTCATTTTTGATTTATTTATTTAAGTCATTACGTTTTAGCCCTGTTTTGGGCTCATCTATGTGGTGAGAGAGTATGACTGTTGTGGATTGACCCTGGGCATCAGCCAAGTGCTCACACATCCACCCCCTCACTCCCTGCTTGACTCCAACCAGAAGCAGAGAGATTATGAAAGATAAACATGTGATAACTTGTGGGTTCAGATAAAGACAGCTTAATAAGTGGAGGAAAGAGGGAAAAAAACAAATGGTGCAAAGGCACTCACGTGCCATCTCCCACAGTCAGACCCATGCCCAGCCAGTCTCCAAACAGCAGCCACCTTGGAAGCCAAAAGCTACTCGCCTTCTTCCTCTCCCACCAGTTTTTATTGTTGGGCATGATGTTACATGACATGGAACATCCCTTTTGTCACTTGGGTCTTGGTTGTGTTGCCAGCCAGCTTCTTGTCCCAGTCTATTAATGGCAGGTTGGGGGAGTGGGGAAGAGAGGAAGCTTGATGCTGGTGTAACCTCTCTTCAGCCATAACCAAAACCCTGGTGTGTTACCACTACTGTTTTAGGTAGAGATCCAAAATACAACACCTGATGGGCTGCTGTGAAGAAAGTTAACTCCATCCCAGCCAGACACCTTACAGTAAATTAAGTGATTTAAATCAGCTGCTGCTGTTAGCGAACACAAAGACTGAAAAATAAACCTTAATAAACACAAGCTCTTCTGAAGACTTTTCTTGGGCTGGTACAACTGCTTTACCCTAACAATAATGAAGTAATACAGACTAGGGATTTTTACAGTGCAGGCTCTGACTTGCAGAGAAGGACTCCAGTGCCAACAGTAAGCCTGAAAAAATAGTGCAGTTCAGCCTAGCATTACCATCTCTTGGAAATACCTTCTGTAGAAATACCTATTTTTAGTGTCCCTCTTTCCAGTGGTTCTTGGCTACCCTCGTAGAGAACAATGATATATAACTGTCAGCTTCTGTGTAGGCTCAGGCAAGAGGAATATCGAGCTTGCAAGATTTTGGTGTAGTTTTAGAAAGAAGGTATGTTGCAGGATCTTTTCCATAGACAGTTAGGTCCTAAATAGAATTTCCTATTAGCAGAGATAAAATGTGTGGTTTAGATTTCAAGATTGTATTTCAATTAGATTTGTATTAAATCAGGTTAGAGACTGTTTTAAAAGCTTCTGCTTTTAAGTAATAGTTTTGAGCCTGGTGGCTGTCAACCACAGTAAGGTAAAAATGCCAAAATCAAGAATAAAGCTTGTTTTGGAATACATATCAGAGTTTACAAATGGTGGAGAAAGTTTACAATTGTGTGGACTTTGTGAGAGCAGTAATGCATTTCTATCCTGCCAAACTCAGGCATCAGTGGGGACTTAATGTCTTTGTCTCTTAATAAAAACAAAAGCTTAACTCTGAGAGGCAGCAGCTACTGGCTCTCTGTTCTGTTGAGATTAGAGATTTGGGAGTTGGGAGTTCAGAATCTGCTCACAAACCTGAGATTGCTAATAAGGAAATATGCCTTTGATTCTTTTCTCTTGCATGAAGAAATTAGTTATTCTCAGGATATCTTTACCAATAACGAACCACTTAGAAATACAGTGGTGCTGGAAATTGATGTATTTAGGATTTCTTCCAGTGAGGCTGAACTGGATGGACACTATGAGGAAGAACTGATTTTACAGGATTTAGCTGATAGACACTACTGGTCATACATACAGCTTGTTCATGTCTTACGATAGGTAACATGGTCCCATTTTTTATCTTTGCCTTTTTGGTGGTTGGTCAGATACTTGGAAAAGAAGTCATTTCCAGTAACATTTTTAGCCCATTTTGAGCACACCCCTTAGTAAGTGGTTTCCTATAGATCTTTATTGTTAAAAATTATGCCTTATTTATAGGTGGAAATTTTTCTAAGTTCAGCTTACAGCCACTGGATATTGTTATGCCTTTGTGTAGCAGATTAAAAACCCTTGCCTTTGAAAAGTTAAGCAAATAGAGCTTTTTAAGTCTCAAATGCCAAACCTTGAATCAGTCTTCTCAGGCTTGTCTGAACCTTTTCCAATTTTTTTATTTAAACTTTCTGGAGATTTAGTCAGACTAATAGTCTCTCTAGTGATGTATTCAGAAGAGATACTATCTTTGTATTTCTTCTTATATCCATGCGTACTGCAAAGTACCTCTTCTGATGGGATTTATTTGGATTTCTGTTAACTCTTAATGTGACTAATGCTGTTTAGCCTGTGGTTTTGAGCACCAGTATTATGATACAGGGTGCTTCAATGACTCTCTGAATTTGACTTACAACAAACATAGGAACAAGTAAGAAAGGATTGACTTGGGCAACCTAACCAAATTCTAGTTAATTAAATATCTGCAAACCTATTAGCTCTATTTTTTTTCTCAGCTAGGTCAGGTTCATCATAATGTCTGAGAACTGAGGGTTTTGCCTTGCTCATACATATTTTTGCTTCTAGTATTAATGGGTATTCTAGAGTTTACTTCAATCAGTAACAGCACAGTAATTATATAAATTGGGTGCACTACTGTGCAAAGGCAGTGGGGACAGAGGATGGTAAATATTCTGCTGACAGCTCATGTGGTCACTCAAAGGTAAAAAAATCTGTTTGCAGGGTGAAAATATCCCCATGCCCCTGTCCTGGGTTTAGCAGTAGCAGTCATTTTTCTCCTTCTTGGTGGCTGGTGCAGTGCTGTGTTTTGACTTTCAGCTGGGAACAGAGCTGATAAAAATGATGTTTTGGTTTGGCCAAGGACTTTGTGGGCCTCATGCTCTGCCAGGGAGGAGGGAAGCTGGGAGGAAGCAGAGACAGGACACCTGACCCAAACTGACCAAAGAGGTATTCCATACCACAGCACGTCATGCCCAGGATGTAACTGGGGAGTTACCCGGAAGGGCGAGTGTGGACTGCAGGGTTGGAGGAGGTATTGGTCGGTGCTTAATCGGGCTGGGGGGGCAAGTTATTGGTTGCCTGGTGATGGGGTGTTGTATTCTCTTCCCTTGTTATTTCCTTTATCATTACTATTATTGGTGGTAGCAGTAGTGATCTGTGTTATACCTTAGTTACTAAACTGTTCCTATCTCAACCCATGGGAGTTGCATTTCTTTTTGATTCTCCTCTCCGTTCCCCCAGGAGTAGGGGGAGGGCAAGAAGGGGGGGAGTGGGTAACAAGCTGTCTGGTTGGGTTAAACCACGACAGTTCTTTTTGGCGCCCAACGTGGGGCACGAGGGGTTGAGATAACGACAGATCTGACCGTCACAATGCTGATTTATTGGCTCTCAGAGTTGTTCCTCTTGATCTCACAGCTTCAGAATGTTGTAACTTACTTAGAGCCGGTATTTGCTGTGTTAGTGTTTATCAAGTGTGGGGCTTGGGCTAAGGTTCCTGTCTCACTGTACTTTATGGCAATGACTTGTAATACGGGCGGGCTCCAGCAGCAGGGCGGGACGGACGTGGCCGTGGACTGGTCCCTGGCCGTCCGGCTGCTCCTCACCGTCCTGGCCCTCGCCCTCGCCTCCGTCTGCGTGAGGCTCTGGGGAGCCGAGGGGGGGCGGCCCCGGGAGCCGGCGGCTGCTGAAGCGGCCCGGGAGAGCGGCCCCGGGGACCAAGCGGGAGCGGGACGGGAGGCCGCAAGGGGACGGCTGCCGGTGGAGGAGGTCGGGGCGGTCGAGGAGGCTGCCGAGCAGCAGGAGAAGGCGGCGGAGGAGCCGAGCCCCGCGGAGGAGCCGAGCCCCGCGGCCGAGCCCAGCCCCGCGACGGCCGAGAGCATTCCCCGGAAGCCGCCCGCCGAGCCCCAGGAGGATGCAGGAGACCCCGCAGCATTTCCCAGCAAGGCAGGGGAGGAAGAGCTGGACTCAGGAAAAGAGAAGCTGGTGGTGGGAGAGCCGGCAAGCACAGCAGCTACACCAGCCCCAGTGACAAGTACAGCAGCATCGTTTGAGAGTTCTGAAGGTTTTGGCCTTTGGGTATCCTTGGGACCTGTTTGCTGATTGTGATGGGGATCAGCATGTTGGCACACACACAGAGTGTTGGCATACAGACTGTGTTTTACCGACCACCATTTTGTCTGATCCCGAAATTTAAGCAGAGTCAGGTTTGGGTCTTGTCTGGGGTTAGACAACGATATGGGAGGACCAAGAGATTTTCCCTGAGGCTGGACAGCCATGAGTGGCAGGGCATGTGGGACAGTATGGGCAAGTATCTAGTTCACTGGGCCCCTCCAGTGCTTTGGAAGCATTGGAGATGGAGGGACAGTGAATTATTTTGAGCCTGGTGGGCCCATGACCCTTAAGGCCATCAGAGCAGAGATACAACATAGAGATGGACTCATGATCGAGGGGTGGACTTAGCAATGGACACTATTGCCCAGGTTATTCACAAGCGTGAACGCTGCACACAGTCTCTTCTGCTCTGGAAGACTGCTACAAGAGATGGAGCCTGGCATCATGGACCCGATGGACTCAGCAGCTTTATAGGGACTGGCCCATGCACTAAGATAAGAGTGCACTTAGATAAAAGTGATGGTATATTGAAAATGTGGGAACTGAGCATGACGTGAATGGTATGGAATAAGAGGTGGATAATGTCCTGGGTTTAGCAGTAGCAGTCATTTTTCTCCTTCTTGGTGGCTCGTGCAGTGATGTTTTGGTTTGGCCAAGGACTTTGTGGGCCTCATGCTCTGCCAGGGAGGAGGGAAGCTGGGAGGAAGCAGAGACAGGACACCTGACCCAAACTGACCAAAGAGGTATTCCATACCACAGCACGTCATGCCCAGGATGTAACTGGGGAGTTACCCGGAAGGGCGAGTGTGGACTGCAGGGTTGGAGGAGGTATTGGTCGGTGCTTGATCGGGCTGGGGCGGCAAGTTATTGGTTGCCTGGTGATGGGGTGTTGTATTCTCTTTCCTTGTTATTTCCTTTATCATTACTATTATTGGTGGTAGCAGTAGTGATCTGTGTTATACCTTAGTTACTAAACTGTTCTTATCTCAACCCATGGGAGTTGCATTTCTTTTTGATTCTCCTCTCCGTTCCCCTAGGAGTAGGGGGAGGGCAAGAAGGGGGGAGTGGGTAACAAACTGTCTGTGTGGGTTTAAACCACGACAGCCCCCAACCCTGAATTGTAAGTAACATAGCGAAATAGTACTCCTTTGTAGTGTAACACTGAGTAAACCAGGTGATTGTCAGCTTCCTACTTCTCCTTTGAATCAATAGACAGCAGAAGGTAACTTGCTGTGCTGGTGGCCTGATCTCCTAGGTCAGCCAAATCAGGTATGTTCTCATTCTCAGAACTCCAGAACTATCCTTTTTCAGTCTTGCTTGTAATCAAGTCATCTTCTTTGCCTATTTTCAGTGATTTATGCTTGTTTAAAGAATAGGCACTTGTATGCTCTGATATCTTAAAAAAATTATGTATCCATACCAGCCAGATAACTTATAAACATGGTACAGCCAACTGCAAAGTGAATTGAAGCTGCAGCGTGTACTTCTGGGAACTGGGAATTAGCATTGAAGAGGCAAATGCAGGCAGATGGCCAGCCGGTTTGCTGGCTGGAGAGTGCTGCACAATTCCAACTGGGAGTTTCTGGTTAGAGCAGATAGGACCCAGCACGTGGAGTTTCAGGTCTCACTGAATGTTCATTTTAATTTAAGACAAGATTCTTTGACCTGGGGTTGCATGGGTTTGTATTGCCTTTAAACAATTTTTCTGCTGGGTGGGGAAGAGTTTGCAATAACAAAATGGGACTTTGTGATAGTTTGCCAATGGAATTTTGGTAAAGCTGTTTCTGCTTTTGAGAAAGAAAGTGAGAAAAAAAGCAGTAACTGCTGCATTTTTTGCAAGTGATCTGTATTGATTAATCCTTTCCTCATGATTATGTCTTTCCCCCTTTGTTTTTAATGGAGAAATGAATGGTCAGAGTGAGAGAATTTTATTCCCCAACAAAGTATAAGTTGTAATAAAGTAAAGTTACTGCAATAAAGGCTTTTAAAAGGAGATACCGAATTTATTGTCTGTGGTTGAAGTTGTCTTTGTAGGTGGGAAATTTTTAACCAATTGTATAGTTGTATTTTAAAAGGCTCCTTTTCAGTTCAGTTGTGAAGAGTGGAAGCAGTCCTCAGATGAGGAAACCTCTATACCTTTACTTGCTGAAAGATCTAAGATAAAGCAGATTGTTGTATGATACTCAGCCTTTTTCATTTAGCAGAGTGCACTAATGAATTATGCTGGTGATGGCTTGGCTTCATGAATGAAGACTTGGGAAGGGCTTTACCCACGCTTACTACAAGAGCACTGTTACTAAAAAGGCCAGTGTGGGATAGGCAAATCTGGTTGCAAAAAGCACAGCAAAATGTCTCCTTGGGTGTGTCCTGGGTTTAGCAGCAGCAGTCATTTTTTCTCCTTCTTGGTAGCTGGTGCAGTGCTGTGTTTTGACTTTCAGGCTCGGAACAAAGCTGATAGAGGTGATGTTTTGGTTTGGCCAAGGACTTTGTGAGTCTCATGCTCTGCCAGGGAGGAGGGGAGGCCGGGAGGAAGCAGAGACAGGACACCTGACCCAAACTGACCAAAGAGGTATTCCATACCACAGCACGTCATGCCGAGGGGGGAACTGGGAGGGACCCGGAAGGAGAGGGGTCGGCCGGGTCGGACTGGTGGTTCGGCGCGTGGGATTGTACTCCTTTCCTTTGCTGTTTTCTCTTATCATTGTTGTCGCTGGTGGTAGCAGTGGTGATTCGTATTATACCTTAGTTACTAAACTGTTCTTATCTCAACCCGTGGGAGTTGCATTCTTTCTGATTCTCCTCTCTGTTCCCCCGGGAGTAGGGGGAGGGCAAGAAGGGGGGGAGTGGGTAACAAGCTGTCTGGCTGTGGGTTAAACCACGACAGTTCTTTTTGGCGCCCAACGTGGGGCACGAAGGGGCTGAGATAACAACAGATCTGACCGGATTAATAGTCACTCATCACAATGCTGATTTATTGGCTCTCAAAGTTGTTCCTCTTGATCTCACAGCTTCAGAATGTTGTAATTTACTTAGATCTGGTATTTGCTGTATTAGTGTTTTTCAAGTGTGGGGCTTGGGCTAAAGTTCTTGTCTCAGTGTACTTTATGATGATGACTTGTAACACAATAGAATTATTGATCATGAAACTTATCTGGTTTATGTTCCCAGTATGGTCACCACCTTTATACTTTGGGAGGTATATAATAGAAATGCTTAGCAATTACACATATTCTTTCTCCTTCTCGGGTGGTCAACCTGTGAAGGAGGCATTCTTTTACCCTCCCATTCCTCCCTCCAGAGCATTTACAGCATCATTTGAGAGTTTTGAATGGCCTTTTACTGCTATTGAGACTTGTTTGCTGATTGTGATGGGGATCACCATGTTGGCACGTATACAGAGTGTATTTTGGCCACAACTATTTCATCTGTTTTCAAAAGTTAAGCAGAGTCAGGTTTGGGTCTTGTCTGGGGTTAAACAACGAAGTAGGAGGACCAAGAGATTTTCTCTGAGGCTGGACAGCCATGAGTGGCAGGGTGTGTGGGACAGTATGGGCAAGTATCTAGGTCAGTGGGCCCCTCCAGTACTTTGGAATTTCACCACCGAACAACTGCAAAATCCAGAAGAATTAGTAAAACACTTAAATGAGGTGTGTGGTCAGTCTGGCCATACCAGAGACGGACAAATCATGGCAACGTGCTGGGGCTTGGCCTACGCTTACAGGACCATGTTCAATGCTTTCCAGCACCTTCAAAAGGAAAAAAATGTCGCTGGATCTGAGGGCAAAGCAACAGCCAGTACAAATACTCCAGCTCCAAGTACAGCAGCTACACCACCCCCAGCAACAAGTACAGTCGCTACTCAAACCACAGTGATAACAACTGCAACTAAACCAGAGGACCAATTCGTACCAACATCGGTTGCCCCTGTACGCAAGAGAAAAAGCAAAAAGGAGGCAGGAAGGTTAAAGCAAGATGAAGAAACAATGTGTTCACTACTCGATCCAGAACATGATCAGGAGTCATCATCACATGATGAAGAAGAAGAAGGAGAGGTGACTTCTCGACTTCGGACCTCAACCGAGCTACGGAATATGCAAAAAGATTTTACCCGTCAACCAGGGGAGCACATCATCTCCTGGTTACTCCGATGCTGGGACAATGGGGCCGATGGTCACGAACTAGAAGGTACAGAAGCCAAGCAGTTGGGATCACTTGCTAGAGAAGGGGGAATTGACAAAGCAATTGCAAGAGACAAAAAGTCCCTCAGTCTTTGGAGGCGGCTCTTGGCAGCTGTCAAAGAAAGGTTTCCATACAAGGACGATGTTATGAGTCGTTCGGCCAAGTGGACTACTATAGACAAAGGTATCCAGTCTCTGAGAGAATCAGCCATCGTAGAGATGATATATCACATCAAGCCGAATAACGGGAATATACCCATAGATCCAGATGAAGTCGAATGTACACGACCCATGTGGCGAAAACTTACACGGAATGCACCATCATCATACGCCCATTCATTGGCAACAGTAACCTGGAATGACATAGTACCACTAACAGTGGATGAAATGGTTCATAAACTCCGCGAGTTCGAAGACAATCTCACCCCTTCCATCATCTCAGCTGTGGAAAAACTGTCCCAGAATCTCAAACAATTGAGGGACGATATATCTGACTTATCCAACTCCTCGCGTGTACCAACACACATTTCAGCTATTAGCAAAAGGCGTCCCACTGTTCGAGAAAGGAGATACAAGAGGTATACACCACGGTCTACCCTATGGTTTTACCTGCGGGATCACGGAGAAGACATGACAAAGTGGGATGGAAAACCTACTTCAGTTTTGGAGGAACGGGTGAGTGAATTGAAAAGAGGAGCAAAGGCCAAGACTGAGCGTCCCATGAGAGCTACGGCTTCAGTCTCTGGTGAGCAGTCTCCCAGGTGGAGTGGAAGAGCTGATCTTACTCCAGCTCCTGTGATAAAGAAGAATAATCCCTTTCAACATGACTTAAGCGTCCAATCCTGTGATGACTATTAGAGGGGCCCTGCCTCCAGCCAGGTGGAGGTAGGGGACAATCGGATTTACTGGACTGTGTGGATCAGATGGCCTGGCACATCAGTCCCTCAGAAGTATAAGGCTCTAGTAGATACCGGTGCACAGTGTACCCTGATGCCATCGAGCTGTCAAGGGGTGGAACCCATCTATATTTCTGGAGTGACAGGAGGATCCCAAGAGTTGACTGTACTGGAGGCTGAAATCAGCCTGACTGGGAGAGAATGGCAAAAGCACCGTATTGTGACTGGCCCAGAGGCTCCATGCATCCTTGGCATAGACTACCTCAAGAGAGGGTACTTCAAAGACCCAAAAGGGTACCGATGGGCTTTTGGTATTGCTGCTTTGGAGACTGAAGAAGTTGAGCAGCTGTCCACCTTGCCTGGTCTCTCAGAGGATCCTTCTGTTGTGGGGCTGCTGAAAGTCGAAGAACAACAAGTGCCAATTGCAACCACAACAGTGCACCGGCGGCAATATCGCACCAACCGAGACTCCCTGATTCCTATCCATCAGCTGATCCGTAAACTGGAGAGTCAGGGAGTGATCAGCAGGACCCGCTCGCCCTTTAATAGCCCCATATGGCCAGTGCGAAAGTCTAATGGAGAGTGGAGACTAACAATAGACTATCGTGGCCTGAATGAAGTCACACCACCCTTGAGTGCTGCCGTACCAGACATGCTAGAACTTCAGTATGAACTGGAGTCAAAGGCAGCCAAGTGGTATGCCACGATTGATATTGCCAATGCGTTTTTCTCAGTTCCTTTGGCAACAGAGTGCAGGCCACAGTTTGCTTTTACTTGGAGGGGTGTCCAGTTCACTTGGAACCGACTGCCCCAGGGCTGGAAACATAGCCCTACCATTTGCCATGGACTGATTCAGACTGCACTGGAACAGGGGCAAGCGCCAGAACACCTGCAATACATTGATGACATTATAGTGTGGGGCGATACAGCAGAAGAAGTCTTTGAGAAAGGGAGGAAAATAATCTAAATCCTGCTGAAAGCCGGTTTTGCCATAAAACGAAGTAAGGTCAAGGGACCTGCACAGGAGATTCAATTTCTGGGAATAAAATGGCAAGATGGACGTAGACAGATCCCCACAGATGTAATCAACAAGATAACAGCAATGTCTCCACCAACTAATAAGAAAGAAACACAAGCTTTCTTGGGTGCAGTGGGGATCTGGAGACTGCACATCCCAAATTACAGTTTGATTGTAAGCCCTCTCTATTACGTGACCCGTAAGAAGAATGATTTTAAATGGGGACCTGAGCAACAACAAGCCTTTGAGCAAATTAAACGCGAGATAGTTCATGCAGTGGCCCTTGGACCAGTTCGGACTGGGCCAGATGTAAAAAATGTATTGTACACCGCAGCTGGGGAGAATGGCCCTACCTGGAGCCTCTGGCAGAAAGCTCCAGGAGAAACTCGAGGTCGACCCCTTGGTTTTTGGAGTCGGGGATACAGAGGATCTGAGGCAAGCTATACCCCAACTGAGAAAGAGATACTGGCAGCCTATGAAGGGGTTCGAGCTGCTTCGGAAGTGATTGGCACCGAAGCACAGCTCCTCCTGGCACCCCGGTTGCCCGTGCTAGGCTGGATGTTCAAAGGCAGGGTCTCCTCTACGCATCATGCAACTGATGCTACATGGAGTAAATGGGCTGCACTAATTACACAACGAGCTCGAATAGGAAATCCCAGTCGTCCAGGCATTCTAGAAGTCATCATGGACTGGCCAGAGGGCAAAGATTTTGGGATGTCACCAGAGGAGGAGGTGATGCGTGCTGAAGAGGCCCCACCATATAATCAGCTGTCAGAAAGTGAAAAGCAGTATGCCTTGTTTACTGATGGGTCCTGCCGTATTGTGGGAAAACATCGGAGATGGAAGGCAGCTGTATGGAATCCTCGACGACAAGTTGCAGAAACTGCTGAAGGAGAGGGTGAATCGAGTCAGTTTGCTGAGGTGAAAGCCATCCAGCTGGCCCTGGACATTGCTGAACGAGAAAAGTGGCCAGTACTTTATCTCTATACTGACTCATGGATGGTGGCAAATGCCCTGTGGGGGTGGTTGCAGCAATGGAAGCAGAGCAACTGGCAACGCAGAGGTAAGCCTATCTGGGCTGCTGCACTGTGGAAAGATATTGCTGCCCGGGTGCAAAACCTGGTGGTGAAGGTACGTCATGTAGATGCCCATGTACCCAAGAGTCGGGCCACTGAGGAACACCAGAACAACCAACAAGTGGATAAAGCTGCTAAGATTGAAGTGGCTCAGATGGACTTAGATTGGCAACATAAAAGTGAATTATTTTTGGCCCGGTGGGCCCATGACACTTCAGGCCATCAGGGCAGAGATGCAACATACAGATGGGCCCGTGATCGAGGGGTGGACTTAACAATGGACACTATTGCCCAGGTTATTCATGAGTGTGAAACATGTGCTGCCATTAAACAAGCCAAACGGTTAAAACCTCTTTGGTATGGAGGACGATGGTTGAAGTATAAATATGGGGAGGCCTGGCAGATTGATTATATCACACTGCCACCAACCCGCCAAGGTAAGCGCCATGTGCTTACCATGGTGGAAGCAACCACCGGATGGCTGGAAACGTACGCTGTGCCCCATGCCACTGCCCGGAACACTATCCTGGGCCTTGAGAAACACATTTTGTGGCGACACGGCACCCCAGAGAGAATTGAGTCAGACAACGGGACTCATTTCCGGAATAACCTTGTAGACACTTGGGCCAAAGAGCATGGCATTGAGTGGGTATATCACATCCCCTACCATGCACCAGCCTCTGGGAAAATCGAAAGGTACAATGGGCTGTTAAAAACTACACTGAGAGCAATGGGTGGGGGAACTTTCAAGCATTGGGATACACACTTACCAAAGGCCACCTGGTTGGTCAACACTAGAGGATCTGCCAACAGAGCTGGCCCAGCCCAATTGGAACTTTTACATATTGTAGAGGGGGACAAAGTTCCTGTGGTGCATATGAAGAATTTGCTGGGGAAGACAGTCTGGGTTATTCCTGCTTCAAGTAAAGGCAAACCCACTCGTGGGATTGCTTTTGCTCAGGGACCTGGATACACTTGGTGGGTAATGCAGGATGATGGGGAAGTCCGATGTGTACCTCAAGGGGATTTAATTTTAGGGGAAAACAGCCAATGAACTTAATTGTATGTTGTTGCCTGCTGTGTAATACTTTAATAGCCCATCAACCAGATGTCTTCAGGCCACCAGCAACTAGCCCTGACTTCCCTCCAGCCATCATCCCAAGAGAGAACGAACTTTGACAGAACCAGACAAGTTCTACAGTAAGGGAATGATCAGCATCAGCAGGCAACGACCCAATACTGCACACGGCCTCTCCTGTTCTGAAAGACTGTTACAAGAGATGGCGCCTGACATCATGGACCAGATGGAATCAGCAGCTTTATAGGGACTAGTCTTTGCACTAAGATAGAAGTGCACTGAGATCGGAGTGATGGTATATTGAAAATGTAGGATCTGAGCATGACGTGAATGGTATGGAATAAGGGGTGGATAATGTCCTGGGTTTAGCAGCAGCAGTCATTTTTTCTCCTTCTTGGTAGCTGGTGCAGTGCTGTGTTTTGACTTTCGGGCTCGGAACAAAGCTGATAGAGGTGATGTTTTGGTTTGGCCAAGGACTTTGTGAGTCTCATGCTCTGCCAGGGAGGAGGGGAGGCCGGGAGGAAGCAGAGACAGGACACCTGACCCAAACTGACCAAAGAGGTATTCCATACCACAGCACGTCATGCCGAGGGGGGAACTGGGAGGGAACCCGGAAGGAGAGGGGGTCGGCCGGGTCGGATTGGTGGTTCGGCGCGTGGTATTGTACTCCTTTCCTTTGCTGTTTTCTCTTATCATTGTTGTCGTTGGTGGTAGCAGTGGTGATTCGTATTGTACCTTAGTTACTAAACTGTTCTTATCTCAACCCGTGGGAGTTGCATTTCTTTTTGATTCTCCTCTCCGTTCCCCCAGGAGTAGGGGGAGGGCAAGAAGGGGGGGGAGTGGGTAACAAGCTGTCTGGCTGTGGGTTAAACCACGACAGGGTGGTATAGATGAGGCATGATTCTTTCTGTGTTGTCTTTTCTCCTTGGGACAAACTCAGCATTGGTTCTCAAAGGAGACAGCATCATTATGTATGGTGCGTCTCCAAGTCTCCCAATGGCAGGCCAGGGTGGACCACTGATGGTAGTCAATATGGACAAGGCTGAGGTATTGTTTCAGGGAGTCCTTAAATCTCCTTTTTGGGACACTTCTCTTGCAGCAGCTGGTGGCGAGTTCACTGTAAAACACAATCTTAGGGAGGCGTGATCCTCCATCCTGGCGACGTTCCTTGCCCAGCGCAGCTTCGATTTCAGAAATATGGCCTCAATGCTGGTGACCCCTGCCTGTTCAAGGACAGTAACATTTGACACATAGTCAGTCCCATGGAAGTTTAGAATTGTAAGGAGGCAGTGCTGATGGAAGCGTTTGAGGAGTTGCAGGTGATGGCGGTAGATAACCCATGACTCAGACCCATATGAGAGTAGACAGTACAATGGTTCTATAGACACTAATCTTTGTACTTTTCTTCAGGTGTTTATTGCTCCAGACTCTTTTATGGAGTTTTCCAAAGGCTCTATGTGCCTTTGCTATTCTGTTACCTATCTCCTTGTTGATTGTGGCATCGGAGGAAATAATGTTTCCTAGATAGCTGAACTGCTGAACTGGCTTAAGCTCTGACTCACCAATGGTAATGTGGGGATGATGGTAATCTTCTTGTGGTGCAGGTTGGTAGAGAACTACTGTATTCTTCAAGCTGACTTCCAGCCCAAATAGCTCAGCTGCCTCCGCAAAGCAAGATGTTAAGTGCCGCAGAGCTGCTTCTTTGTGGGCAACAAGGGCGGCATTGCCAGCAAAAAGCAGTTCACAGACAAGGTGATTTAGGTTCTTAGTGTGGGCCTTCAGTTGCCTTAGATTGAATAGGCTCCCATTGGTACAAATTTGAATATAAATGCCATTTTGATTGTCAAGGTCTACTGTAGCCCTTTGGAGCATCATGCTGAAGAAGATTGTGAATAAAGTTGGTGTGAGAGCGCAACCTTGTTTCACACCACTGATTATTGAGAAGGGCTCAGAGACTGCATCACCATATCTGACTTGGCCGCGCTGGTCTTCATGTAACAGAATAATCATTTTGAGGAACTTGGGTTATGCACTTAAGAGCTACATAACATAGTGGTGCAGCTATGAGCCATTTTGTTGTGAGTAATCCAAGGTTTATTTAGAAATTGGTTGGGTGATAAAAAAGAATGGACAAAGTGACCATCAAGAGAATTGCTGGTTTGGTCAGTAACTTAACAAAGTGTAATCTACATATCTTTATTCTGAACCTGGTGTACTTTTGGACCTACCACCTTTTGGTGGCAGGAGGCTTTGAGGTGATATTACTGCTTGTTCTGTCTCCAGGAACATTTGGTAAAATAGCTACATTCAGTGCAGTACTTAACCATGACAGCAGTCAGAACTTCTGGCTTTAATGTGTGGCTTGCTAAGCTATATTTTGTTCATGCAGGCTCATGATGCAGGTCTGTATGGTTTTAAGGTCTGGAAGCAGTGTTTCTTTGTGTTAGGCAGTGCAATTTTTGTGCTATACTTATGTTTATTTACAATTCTACAGTTTTATAGAATAAACAGTGAGAGAAAAATTCAGCTCACTACTGAAATCCGAATGTTATGTGAGAAACCTTAGGTAGCTTATTCTCTGGTTTTCAGTAAGTCTTTGAGTGAAGGAAAGCACTAATTGTTTAACTGCATTCAAGGTGGTAACAGGGATACCGCAGAAAGAAAGAAAAACTTTGGGCAGAAACTAAACTGGTGCTTGCCAGTAGCTGAAGAGGTAGTTACAGACTGATCCGTATATAAGCAAAAAACAGTGGAGATTCTGGGGCACTTATATTTTGAGTACAAGTTGGTAGTGCTTGGTTAAGATATTTCATGTTGCAGCAGCACTATTTGGCCTGAAAAATAGACTTAGCTAGGTGATCTGATGAATATTTAAGAATATTTAAGAGTCTGAAATTCTCTCCATGCATGATAGAACACTGTTTCCTTTCCATGGAGATCACTAGGAAGCAGGAGCTGAAGGTACGCTTGGACTCATCTGTTCCCCATGGGGAACATGTGGGCTCAGAGGTGCATGCAAGCATGTGTCATAAAGGCCATAGGTCTTCCATTTCTAATGGTAGCGGTGAGACTTCAGAAGTCAGCTAACAGCTAAATTCATTTCTGTGTATGTGACACATGCGGTTTGTGGTCTGCATGATTATAAAGCAAATGGCAAAATGGCCTGAGGTTGGTATGGGCTTTTGTACTTTATTTTTTATATTGTGTTCTGGGTGGAATGTGTACTGGGGACTAGGTAATAGCACAGCAGCTGGTCTGTTGTATTATCAGGGTGAGAGGGAAACTCCCAGAGCACCAGTGATCTATGGTTAATGATCCTTTTTTTTTTTTTTTTTTGAAAAAAGCATATGTGTGTATATATATACATAAAAGTATGTATATATATAAATTTCAGAAAGATAGTTGACCTCTTCAGTATCTGGAGGACCTGCTGCACCTTACTAGGAGAAGCCTGACAGCATTCACTGTTGCAGGCTGCCAGGTTTTGTCACGAACTATGGGTTTACTTGGTGTGAAAGTACTAGTAGGAAAAACTGAAAGATTGAGATCTAAGATAGTGGACGTCACAGTTTGAAGTTCAGGGGTATTACTGGTATTTGTAGTTTCACAAAGGAGGCCGTCCTTTAACAGATATTTTAACAGTATTTATTGTGTCATTAGGAGTAAGGTAATGACACAACAACATTAAAGAACAGAATTTATGTGGATAGATAAAATTTTGTGTAGGAAAATGGAGACACTGAAAGAGACCTAGAGAATCAATGCTGTGGGCTGTATATTTTTCTGAAGCAACCCTCAGAAAGTGCATGCCAGTCAAGAGCTTACCCATTATATGTTGCTACTGTTATTGTTCATACTTCACTGGCTTGATAGCTGCAAAATAAAAATACCAGACTTTTATACTGTCTATAACAGTGTTTTAAAATACACAGTAGGAAGTAAAATATTTCGTCAAGATGTTCATTTTCAAGAAAAGCAGCCTAAATTAATTCTGATCTTTAGTTACATAATGACATAGTCCCATCATATGATATATCATACTGAATTCTGACTTTAGAAGAGTTAATAATGAATTTTGCTTTCAGATTGCTGATTAACTTTTCTTTTTTCACAGATCTTGGACATTTTACCAGTCTTACACAAAAGGGCAATCTATGGGCAGTATTATTTTGGTAGGAGGTATGTTGCACTGTTATTTTCTGAAATATAAGCATATAATAAATACAGTGTTGTCAAAGTATAATATATCCCAGGTCTAGCCTATAAGCAAAGAATTAGTAAATTTGAAGTGCAGGTGAAGTTACCAAATAGTTTTTAGAAGTATGGACTTATTACTATCCTAGAGAGGCTATTTTAATATATTTATTGGTATTCTTTTAGATACTTACATGTGTTATTTGTATTTAATAGATTTGTAATCTATGCTGTGATTAAAACAGCAAAAGCTATGTCACTGAAATGTTTGTTGTTTTTCTGTTTGGTTTTTGTTGTTTTGTTTTTTTTTTAGAATATTTGAAAAACAAAGGAAGCAAAGGCAAAAGAAATGTTCCTTCAGCAAATTATTTTCTTATGACTAGGAAAATTTTAGGAAAAGATTAGCATTCTCTCTAACAAAATGTATTATTGTAGTCTGCATTTCATTGGATATTTACATAGATGAGAAGCTGATAACTGAGAAACAGAATTGTAAACTTCTTGCTGAGACATGGTCAACTGAACTTTCTTCAGTAATAAAATATACCTATTTCATTTAAAATAAAATAATAAATCTGTCTTTAGAATAGAAAATCAAATTCCACACCTCTCTGGGGTAGCTGATGACCTTAATGGATCACAAAGAAAGATATAGTTCAATGTGTGTTAAGAGTCATGTCTGCCAAAAATTAGGATTTTTGCACATTTTCTGATTGAGAAACTAATTCTTATGGGATTCAGAAATGTTTTGGAGGTTTAATTGATTTATGACTCTAAACTGGGATATTTTGGAGGATCCAAATCTCTTGCCATTTTACACATTATCTTTAGTGGGAGGTGTCCCTGCCCATGGCAGGGGGGTTGGAACTAGATGATCTTAAGGTCCTTTCCAACCCTAACTATTCTATGATTCTATGATTCTATTTGCATCGCTAGCTCTTCTTTTCTTTAATGAAATAAGTAAACATGCCATTATTTTTTTGAGCTGTTCAAAGGCCAACAATCTATTTTGTATCACAAACATAATAAATTGTCAGTAACTCTCACTATTGCGGCTGCCCTTCTGACATCTGCCATGAAGAGGAGAGGCTTATGCTATGAAGCAGAAGTATATGCTTAGCTCCGTTAATTTTATTCTTTATCAGAAGACCAGAATAACTGGAGTTTTAGGCATCTCTGTTATCTCTATTAAGGTCTTAAAATTTGTTGTTACATAGCCTAATCTTTTTCTGGGGGTAATCTAAAGCAACCCTCGAAAAATTTTCAATATAGAAGGATCATATAAAGGCAGTATCACAGTATTACAGTATGTTAGAGATTGGAAGGGACCTCAAAAGATCATCTAGTCCAATCCCCCTGCTGGAGCAGGAACACCTAGATAAGGTTACACAGGAACGTGTCCAGGCAGGTTTTGAATGTCTCCAGAGAAGGAGACTCCACAACCTCCCTGGGCAGCCTGTTCCAGTGTTCCGTCACCCTCACTGAGAAGAAGTTTCTTCTCAAGTTTAAGTGGAACCTCTTGTGTTCCAGTTTGTACCCATTGCCCCTTGTCCTATCATTGTTTGCCACTGAGAAGAGCCTGGCTCCATCCTCGTGACACTCCCCCTTTATATATTTATATACACTAATAAGGTCACCCCTCAATCTCCTCCAAACTATAGAGACCCAGCTCCCTCAGTCTTTCCTCATAAGGGAGATGCTCCACTCCCTTAACCATCTTAGTAGCCCTGCGCTGGACTCTCTCCAGCAGGTCCCTGTCCTTCTTAAACTGAGGGGCCCAGAACTGGACACAGTATTCCAGATGAGGTCTCACCAGGGCTGAGTAGAGGGGAAGGAGAACCTCTCTTGACCTACTAACCACCCCCCTTCTAATACACCCCAGGATGCCATTGGCCTTCTTGGCCACAAGGGCACAGTGTCGGCTCATGGTCACCCTGTCGTCCACTAGGACCCCCAGGTCCCTCTCCCCTACACTGCTCTCTAACAGGTCGTTCCCCAATCTATACTGGAACCTGGGGTTGTTCCTGCCCAGATGCAGGACTCTACACTTTCCCTTGTTATATTTCATCAAGTTACTCCCTGCCCAACTCTCCAGCCTGTCCAGGTCTCGCTGAATGGCAACACAGCCTTCTGGCGTGTCGGCCACTCCTCCCAGCTTAGTGTCATCAGCGAACTTGCTGATAGTACACTCGATTCCCTCATCTAAATCATTGATGAATATATTAAATAATACTGGTCCCAGTACCGACCCTTGAGGCACTCCACTAGATACAGGCCTCCAACTAGACTCCGCCCCATAGACTACAACTCTCCGGCTTCTCTCCTTCAGCCAGTTCACAGTCCACCTCACTACCCGATCATCCAGACCACACTTCCTCAATTTAACTGCGAGGATGCTGTGGGAGACTGTGTCAAACGCTTTGCTGAAGTCAAGGTAGACCACGTCCACCGCTCTGCCATCATCCACCCACCGTGTTATTTCCTCATAAAAGGCTACGAGATTGGTCAAGCATGACTTCCCCTTGGTGAAGCCATGTTGACTGCCCCTCATAACCCTCTTATCCTTGATATGCCTTAAGATGGCACCAAGGATAAGGTGTTTCATCACTTTCCCAGGAATGGAGGTGAGGCTGACTGGTCTACAGTTACCCGGGTCCTCCTTCTTGCCCTTTTTGATGATTTATTAATGTAAATATAACCTAGTCTTGGTCTTGGGGTAGTCTAAGGCAATCCTCAACCACATCTAATGATAGATGGGTCATATTAAGGAAGTACTAATTTAAATACAGCTGACAGGTTCACAAATAAGTTGTAGGTCATCTAATTGTACTGCTGAGATAGCGTAGACCATAGGATTTCATCACAAAGCCCAACAGTATAAAGAAAAATGCCTTCTAGAAAACAATCCAGTCTTGATTTTTAGAAATCAAAAAATCTGTTGCTCCTTCAGGCATTTTGGAAACCAGTTTCTTTTTCTCTGTAATTTGCCTGTACAATACTTTAATTTGGTCATATTCATCAACATATGAAACGTATGCCTTCTGGGATAATGTTTGGTTTGTTGTTTTTTTTTTTCTATAAACAAGACATTACAATTGAAACAAAATAATGGCATGATATGATGGTTTCTTAAAATAGGCTGCAATGTGTTCTGCCTGGTAAACAGCAGAGCCCTTTCTTTGTGTTGTAGCTTCCTAGATAAACAAAGCATGGACTATGTAAGTCTAATTAACTTATAAGATGCAGTCACATACCCACTGGTTGAGGGATGAGGTTGTACATCTTTTCTGATTTTTTGTTTTAGTTTGGTTATTGGATCACAACATGTAGTAACACCCTAGTTGGCAAGTTCTCCAATATTTTTCTTTGCCTTGTAGAAAATCTTTGATCCTTTGCTTAGATTTGTGGAAAATAAGCTGTCATTGTTTACTAGAAGCTCCAAAGGCTGAGAGAAGTCGTGTTGGGGAACAGAACAGTTTAGGATGCTACAGTATTTATGGCTCTAGCCATATAAGACTGATGATAGCTCTGTGCATATTTTACCATTCAAATCTGTTGCATTAACTTTATTTTTCTGTTTAAAATTAAGACTCTGATTGCAGAATTAGGCAACAGACATATTGCCTAGTGAACATGAGCAATGCTAATCTGATGTCTTTTCACAGTCTGTACTTAGTTTAAAACTTGGCAAAGATGACGGTTTTGGCTCACTTGTTTTTGTTTCTGTAATAGAAATGGAAAAAAACAAAGACTTTGAACATTGTGGAGCGTGTGTCAGAAGAACATCAAGAAAGAATCTAATATGTGTGGAGATATTAAAGAAGTTGGCGTTGTTTACTCTCCATATAAAGTTTCAGGATGTCACTTCAAATTATTAAGGTGTTTTCTATTTGTTTCTTGAAAGACTGAAAGCCTGACATGGGAAAAGAGAAGAGAGGTTTCTGAGTTTCTAAATGTTATGAAACTGAATGGGAAGTGATTTTAAACTCCCTTGGTAATCTTTCATGTGCCCATAAATACATCTTAAAGGATGCTTTCTGTAATAAGTCACTATAATTTAGGCCTTATTTCTGTCTTAATATTATAACATCTGTGAGCAAAATAGATGTGAGCTTGTAAAGGGATTCACATAAGAGACTGTCTTCATAAGTGAAGTCTGTAGTATTCAAATATAATACTTATAGCTGCAGCATTCATTACAAAGATTATGGGAAGACAGGAAAATACAAAATTGTCCTTATACTCTTAATGTTGGTTGGCATAGGACTCAAGGGGTATTAGATACATGACATTTGAAGCTATTAAAACCCTCCTAATTTTTATTATGCTTAAATCTTTAATTCACTAGTCAGGAAGTTGGTTTACCCTCAGACTTACTTTCTCTGACTTTAAACACTTAGTAGGCAATTTTTGTGTAACACATTGGAAATATAAAGAGCAAAATACAAATGTAAACAGTTGTCAAATGGATTCAGAAGAAAATAAGGCATACTAGAATCACTAGTAAATTTTACTAGTTTTCTTTTCATAGAGGGTTTGTAAATAATGAAACCACTGCTGCTTCATGCCATCCAGAGGGACCTTGACATGCTTGTGAGGTGGGCTGATGTCAAGCAGATGAAGTTTAACTATGACAAGTGCAAGTTCCTGCACCTGGGTCGAAGCAATCCCAGGCACATCTGCAGGCTGGGCAGAGAAGAGATTCAGAGCAGCCCTGCAGAGAAGGACTTGGGATGCTGGTCAATGAGAAAATGAACATAAGCCGGCTTCAGTGTGTGCTCGCAGTTCAGAAATCCAACCGTAACCTGGACTGCATCAAAAGGAGCGTGACCAGCAGGTCGAAGGACGTGATCCTGCCCCTCTACTCTGCTCTTGTGAGACCTCACTTGGAGTATTGCTTACAGTTCTGGTGTCCTTAAGATAAAAAGGACATGGAACTGTTGGAACAAGTCCAGAGGAGGGCCAAGAGGGTGATCAGGGGACTGGAGCACCTCCAAATGAAGATAGGCTGAGAGAGTTGGGGGTGTTCAGCCTGGAGAAGAGAAGGCTGCATGGAGACCTCATAGCAGCCTTCCAGTATCTGAAGGGGGCTTATAAGGATGCTGGCGTGGGACTCTTCATTAGGGACTGTAGTGACAGCACTAAGGCGTAATGGGATTAAAACTTAAACAGGGGAGGTTTAGATTGGATACAAGGAAGAAATTCTTTACTGTAAGTTTGGTGTGGCACTGGAATAGGTTGCCCAGGGAGGTTGTGAATGCTCCATCCCTGGCGGTGTTTAAGGCCATGTTGGACAGAGCCTTGGGTGACATGGTTTAGTGGGAAGTGTCCCTGCCAATGGCAGGGGGGTTGGACTTAGATGATCTTAAGGTCCTTTCTAACCCTAAATATTCTATGATTCTATGATTCATGTTTTTTTTTTCTATTTTGCTAAAGGGCCTCTAACCCCATTCTTTCAGCTCAGGAATAGATCTTCATAAAATTGCAAAGTTGCTGCTATTAATCTAGCTTTTTTTTTTTTTTTTACAATCTTAAACATTTAGACATGAGTGAAATGTAGGTACTGCTGTTAAATGGCTGTCAATCCCTGCCATATCATCACTGTTTCTTTTCCTAGGTGTTCAGAACCATTCAAATACTGCCATAATACAGAACTCCACCGTAGAAACTGCTGCCTAGTTAGAACAGTGTCTTAAGGGTACAGAAACAACTGATTTCTAGTGTATTTTGCTCTCTCCCCTCTCACTTTTGTTGAGGTAATGAAAAGTTAAAGAAAAATATCTCCAGTTTTGACCTAGGTGAAAAATTATATAAAATTGTTTAACGGATAGTTTACTTCATTGTTTAGTTTTTTCCTCATCACCTTAAAACATGTTTGTCAATGTTTCATTTTTCCTTTTGTTTTTCCAGCATGTACTAAATGAACAGATGTCATTGCATTGCATCTGAAACCTCTCTTATCTGGAAAAGAGTAGTTATTGTTGGTTGCTTTTGCATGTTATGGGTAAGAAAGTATGTTTCAATTGAATTCCAGAATATTATTAGACCTGTAGGCTCCAAGGTAGTGAAGAATGTATGTTGAAAAGTAAATCCTTGAGATCTAGTGGATAGTAGGATGCATATAACTGAGCAGCTGTATTCCTAAATGGACTGGATTAGTGTTGATGGGCTTGGATGATAAAATACTAGGATTTAGTACTGTTAAATTAGAATAGTGAGAAATTATATGCAATATTTGGCACAAACAATAATAAAAGTGAATAACAACAACTTAACGTGTCATCAGCTGGCAAGTACGTGGCTGTGGGTGTGGTCAGGCTTATCAGATGGAGAAAGGGTCAGACTGATATTTGGGGAAGCCAGAGTGTTCAGTACCTGTGAGATGAGCATTCATGCATGTGTCTGTTTGCTAGCAAGCACCGAGCTGGAACAGCCAGCCATAGAGTAGGTCAAGGGAGTGGGTAAGATGACCTAGAAACTGGTCAGAGGTTGGATGGATAGAGGAGACATGACAGTACTTGAGGGATCTCCTAAAGCGCATGTGTGTGAATCAAGTGTTGAGTGCCATAGTGAGCTTCAGTCTGTACTGGCCAAAGAGGAGGAGGCGACTTGGCTTTCTGTGCTTGTGTTTATGTCAGTCCTGCATGTAGGTGACATTGAAAGCAGCACCTTCTCTGTGGCAGCCTGCACAGCTGGCTGTGTTGGTGTAGTGTGTGTGTGTTTGGTATACATGGTAAGCATCACTGCTTGTTGAGCTTCCAAAGCAGAAAGCAGCAGCGGTGTCTCTTGAACTGGGATGCAGATCTCTGGGTCTCTGGGCTGGACACCAGGGGCTGGCAGGAGAGTTACTAGGCCCCAGAGCTGCTGGAGGCAGTACCCACTTCTGAAATCCCTTAATAAAGTGTAATCAGAATACTTAAGAACCAGCACCTAATTTTTCCTGCTAATTTTTGTTTTTGTTCATAAAAAGCAATTACATTGATGAAAAAGCACATTAATTCTCAAAGATTGTTAATCTTTACAATCTTATGCTATCATACAGCCATGCATATAAAAAAAAATCTGTAAAGATCTGTTAAAAATAAAGTATCTTTTATGAAAACACAATACAGTAACTACAGAACAAACTAGAAAAAAAAAAAAAAACACACACAAACCCCTAAATATTATTCTGAATAAAAATCAAGGTCAAGTTTATCTTGCAGCAAACAGTGAATATTAATTAAAGATAAAATTTCCACAAGCTAAAATAATCTTGCAATATTCTTCTCTAACATAATGATACTGTAATCCACCAAGTCACTGCCTGTTTCTATTACAAGTATATGAAAAGGTCATGGAGTACTTCATCCAAATGGAAAATGATGCCACTGGTTCACTAGTTGTGCAATATTTAGAGCTCATGTGGAATTCCACTGAAGTTCTGCAGACTTGATCAACATGCAGATTTTCTGTTTCAGTTTGGTTTTGGGGTTTGGATTTTTTTAGGAGAATTATAGCATTGAAATATACCCTAGTAAATAATGACAATTTTCAAACATTCTTGTGTATATGTAAGTTTATATAAACTCTAATTGGCTGTGCAAAAAGAAAGCAAAATCTTTGCTAAGAGCAGCTATTTCACATATCAGATATTAGACATGGGTTTAGGTAGCTGTTATGAAAGATACTCGGAAGTTTACATTACAGATAATGATAACATTTATTTGCACTAGTTTTCATCCTTGACATACTGTGCTTTAGCACTAATAATTTTGCTAGTGAGGTTTAACTTTCTATTCACATTACAGAATTTCTGTATGGCTTTCTTTGGTGCACTGACTGCCTTTTGTGATTCTGTGGTCAGACTTTTTCTGTGGATATCACAATTCTCCTGAACCTTGAATAAGTGAATCACAGAATGGCCCATGTTTGCAGGGATCTCTGGAGACAGTCCTGCCATCTGCTGACGCAAGGCCACTCAGAGCCAGTTGCCCAGGACCATGCCCAGATGATTTTTGGATATTTCCATGGATAGAGAGTCCACAGCCTCTCTTGACAACCTGTGCCAGTGCTCTTGCACTCTCACAGCAGAGGAGTTTATCCTAAGTGGAATTTCTTGTATTTCAGTTTGTGCCTCTTCTCTTTTCCCTGCATACTCCTGAGTAGAGCTTGGCTCAGTTTTCTTTATAGCCCCATGTTGGTTATTTATACACATTGGTTAGATCTCCCCTGAGTCTTCTTCAGGCTAAATAGTCCCAGCAGTCTCTCAGTCTCTCCTCATGTATTGATACTCCAGTCCCTCAGTGTTCTTCATGACTGTTTGGTGAATTTGCTATAGTATGTCCATATCCTGTTTGTATTGATATATAATTCTTATAGCAATTCCTTTTGCTGTAGGAATTATGTATCTGATTTTTGTGCTAAGCAGTAGGATTATATGCAGAATAATTTGTTTCCAGTACACAAAACCATGAAGTGGCCCAAATCATTACGTCTAAATCTGAATTTATGGTAGCTCAAAATGCAACAGATGTGCTAAAATCAAAACTTTGACCAGTAATCATGAAATTACTAGCCCATCAACTACATTCTTATTTGATGAGAACTTAGTAACAGGGGTTAGGTAATATAATTCAGCAAATAGGCAGTTCACAACTGCCAGACCAGAGAAGTGAAGATCGTAAGAAGTAACATGAAAACATTTGGGTGATCATACTCCTTTAGATTGAATGTCTGTTTCACTCAGCATCCTGTCTGGCTACATAGGAAAAAATGTGAGAATAATACAAAGCTTTCCTACATTCTTTACTGTTTTTCTGCTGTTGGCATTTCAATGACTCCCCAAAGCCAGGAGACCTTGCATTTAGTAACTTATGCAGTAGTTGCAGGCTTCATTTTAATGATTTCTTTTCTAGAGTGTGAAAGGGCTTTATAATCCAATACTGTATCTTATAAAGAGCCACTGCATTAGTATTAGTTCCAAAAACTTGCGTAATTTCTGATTTATTATATATTCACTGCCTAAAATATGTATACATCTTATGAAATAAACTGAAACTCTCCAATTTTCTTACAATCTCATAAGCTTATAGGATTCGTAAAGCTAAATTTGGTAATTAATTGCTTGTTAGCCATTCTCTTCATAATGGCCAATGTAATATAAAATGTTAGCAGAAATATCTCTAATCTAGAGCTGCCTAGAGAATGCGATTCTCCAGTTGGGGGCGCAGGGGAGGGGAAGACTTGGCAAAAACATTGAAGTTTTTTTCTCTGAAGCTGTTCTAAACTGATTTAAATATCCTGCTATGGAGGAGTCATGAGGTTCTACAGTACAGTATCCGGACTGTGATACTAAGTGATGTAGAAAGCTTCATGTTTGTATGCAAGAATATCTAAAGTAGCTAGTTATATAAATATCCTGGGTAAATTAGCCGTAGTAAACACTATCTTGAGCTACATTAACTAAAAGCTGACATAAGATGTGTATAATTTAACACTTTTCCAGCCCCCAACACTTCTTTCTATTAAATGTATGTGGTTTTGAAAGTGCATGTCCAATCTCTTTCTAAATCTTTTTTATGTTGCTTTCTCAAGTGCAGTGCTTTAATTTCTTCAATTTCCTTTCAGTGTCTTTTTCTTTTAGTAGATAAGAACAGAATATGCTGCATGTTATTGTTTCTATGATGTACTTATTTTGTCGTGTGTCCTCTTGCTGTTCTCTTTTATAAGATTTAGAAGTCCTAGGTTTTTCAGTTTCCTTTCATGTGAGACTTTTTTTGTCTCCTTAATCATTATTGCTACCCTACTTCACCCTGTATCTGGTATTCTTCCATAAATTGAGTGGTAATTTTCTTCAGCTACTGCAGTGAACCAGAGTTTAGCTACATTTATATATCTCAGCAAAACGGCAACAACAGTCATTATGGAAACTGTGTCTACCATACAAGGTCAGTTTCAACTAATGCTTCTATTTAGGATAATCAACTCTGCCTCCGTATAAGTAAATGGATGCTAGTGAACATCCAGAAATGAAGCTCAACTATCATGTAAATAGTTCAGGACCTCATCCTGAATAAGTGTCATATACATTTATTGTTTATTGAAGTTAATAGGTGTTGAGGTCATTCACTAGCACTTAAAAGCAGGGGGAGCTTATTCCACATTAATCTATATTTACAATTTGGTTTAGCTTTAATATTAAAGCACTTTAAAGAAAGAACTAGTAACCATAACAACTACAGTTTGCCATGTTTCAGCTGTTTTATTTCTCTGCGTAGCGTGATAGCTTTAGTTTTTCAGTGGTTGAGCACATTTGATTTAATGGTCTCTTTATGCTTATCTGTGTAGTGAGAACAAGAACTAGTTTTGATCTGTTACCTCAAATATACAAGTGCAAGCTGCTGGAATTTCATACAGATAAATATTACTAAAAACATTTGAAAGGATGAAGAAACAACTGGGAGAGTATAAGAAAGTCAAGCAAAAAGGTCAAAATCTAGTACAAAATGAAATAGGTATTGTGATTGCTGATATAGATTGATCTTCGTTAAAATCAGTGTTTTCATGAACACAAAATGAGTAACTGCAAAGTGTAGCTATATGGAATACTTTTCAGTAATGACAATGTGTTTAAAACAAACTTTTTTTTAAGAGTTAAAAGGAGCTAATTAAAAAAAGAAACTGCATATAAATGAAAAGACACAGACTAGTTAAAATTAAGGAGCAAGGGCAGGTAAGAAAAAAGGACAAACTACTTGCAAATGCTACACCAGCTGTTTAAAGACGTGTTATGAAATGGTTTGGAATAAATTATAGATAGAAATGTAATCAATGTTTGAAATAGTTTGACATGGATATGTGTATGTCTTACAAAATATTGTGTATGTAATATGCATAAACATAATTTAGATGTAGTAAATATTTAATAGCACAGATACCATGCATATACTGTGAAATATGTTAATATTAATGTACGTAAATATAATAAAAGTCAAAGAGTGAGCAAATACTTATATTAAACAACATAGAGAAAAAACTACTAGATAAAAGAATGTAACAACAAAAAAGTAACGTTCAAATGCTGTTTGTTGTTGCACATAAAATTTTAATAAAGCAGAAAGGATAAAAGTTAAATCAGGCTTTTGCAAATACACTACAATCAGAAAATATTCCAGAGACTTTGAGAAGCCAGGTAGTGATAAACATATAAAAAGGCCACTTAAAAATATAAAAGCATTAAAAACATAAATATAAAATATAAAAATGTAAAAAAAAATCTGTAGTGTACAAGTCCTGGGTTCAACAGTAGCAGTTATTTTTCTCCTTCTTAGTAGCTGGTACAGTGCTGTGCTTTTGACTTTCAGCCTGGGAACAATGTTGATAACACCGATGCTTTCATTTGCTGATCAGTAATGTTTACTCTGAACGAGGACTTTTTGAGTCTCATGCTCTGCCAGGGAGGAGGAGAAGCTGGAAGGAAGCAGAGACAGGACACCTGACCCAAACTAGCCAAAGAGGCATTCCATACCACAGCACGTCATGCCCAGGATGTAGAACTGGGGGCAGTTATCCGGAAGGGATAGATCACTGCTCAGCTGGGCGGGGTATGGGTTGGTGGGTGGTGAGCGGTTGTATTCTCTTCCCTTGTTATTTCCCTTATCATTATTATTGGTGGTAGCAGTAGTGATTTGTGTTACACCTTAGTTACTGGACTGCTCTTATCTCAAACCGTGGGAGTTACATTCTCTCCATACTTCTCCCCATCCTTCCAAGAGTGGGGGGGAAGAAGGGGGGCAGTGAGAGAGCAGCTGCGTGGTTCTGATTTACAGCTGGGCTTAAACCACAACAGTTCTTTTTGGCACCCAGAGTGGGGCATGAAGGGCTGAGATAAAGACAGATCTGACTGTATTGTGTCTAATTGTATTTGTGATAAGAATTTATTGTTTTGGGTTAATAGTCACTCCTCACAATGCTGATTTATTTGGTCTCAAAGTCGTTCCTCTTGATCTCACAGTTCCAACATGTCGTACCGTACTTACAGCCGGTATTAGCTGTGTTAGTGTTTATCAGCTGGGGGCCTCGGGCTAAGGTTCTTGTCTCATTGTACTTTATGGTAATGACTTGTAATGCAATAGAATAATTGAACATGAAACTGATCTGGCTTGTGTTCCCAGTGTCTTCAACACCTCTATACTTTGGGAGGTATATAATAGAAGTGTATAGCAATTTACACATCTTTTTTCCCCCTCCTTGGGTGGTCAGCCTATGAGGGAGACATTCCCACACACCCTAGTGACAAGTACAGCAGCTACTCAAACTCTGACTACAACAGATAATGCAGCAACTCCAAACCCAAGCACAGCAGCTACACCAACCCAAGTATAGCAGCTACTCAAACTCCGACTGCAGCAGACAGCGCAGGTACTCCAGCTCCAAGCACAGCAGCTACACCAGGTCCCGGTGACAAGTACAGCAACACCATTTGAGAGTTCTGAAGGTTTTGAATGGCCTTTAGGTACCCTTGAGACCTGCCTGCTGATTGTGATGGGGATCAACATGTTGGCACACATACAGAGTGTGTTTTATCCACAACCGTTTTGTCTGATCTTGAAAGTTAAGCGAAATCATGTTTGGGTCCTGTCCAGGGTTAGACAATGATATAGGAGGACCAATAGATTTTCCTGAAGGCTGGACAGTCATGAGTGGCAGGGTGTATGGGAAAGCATGGGGAGGTATCTAGTCCACTGGGCCCCTCCAGTGCATTGTAAGCATTGGAGGTGGAAGGCAGCCGTATGGAGTCCCCAATGACAAGTTACAGTAACTGCTGAAAGGGAAGGTGAATTTAAGGCTGGTGGGCTCATGACACTTCAGGCCATCAGGGCAGAGATACGACATACAGATGGACTCATGATTGAGGGGTGACTTAGCAATGGACACTATTGCCCAGGTTATTCACGAATGTGAGCACTGCACACAGCATCTGCTGCTCTGAAAGACTGTTACAAGAGATGGAGCCTGACATCATGGACTGGATGGACTCAGCAGCTTTATAGGGATTGGTCCATGCACTAAGGAATGATCTCTGTGTCTGTGTGTGTGTGTATGTATATATATAAGAGTGATGGTATATTGAAAATGTGGGATCTGAGCATGATGCGAATGGCATGGAATAAGGGGTGGATACTGTCCTGGGTTCAGCAGTAGCAGTAATTTTTCTCCTTAGTAGCTGGTGCAGTGCTGCGTTTTTGACTTTCAGCCTGGGAACAGCACTGGTAACACCGATGTTTTTAGTTGCTTAGTAATGTTTATTCTGACCAAAGACTTTCTGAGTCTCATGCTCTGCCAGGGAGGAGGGGAAGCCAGGCAGAAGCAGAGACAGGACACCTGACCCAAAACTAGCCAAAGAGGTACTCCATACCACAGCATGTCATGCCCGCTATATAAACTGGCGGCAGTTATCCAGAAGGGTGTCCTGGGTTTAGCAGTGGCAGTCATTTTTCTCTTTCTTGGTAGCTGGTGCAGCGCTGTGTTTTGACTTTCAGCTGGGAACAGAGCTGAAAAACACTGATGTTTTGGTTTGGCCAAGGACTTTGTGGGCCTCATGCTCTGCCAGGGAGGAGGGGAGCCGGGAGGAAGCAGAGACAGGACACCTGACCCAAACTGACCAAAGAGGTATTCCATACCACAGCACGTCATGCCCAGGATGTAACTGGGAGTTAGCCGGAAGGGCTAGGTGGACTGCAGGGTTGGAGGAGGTATGGGTCGGTGCTTGATCGGGCTGGGGGGGGCAAGTTATCGGTCACCTGGTGATGGGGTGTTGTATTCTCTTCCCTTGTTATTTCCTTTATCATTACTATTATTGGTGGTAGCAGTAGTGATTTGTGTTATACCTTAGTTACTAAACTGTTCTTATCTCAACCCGTGGGAGTTGCATTTCTTTTTGATTCTCCTCTCCGTTCCCCCAGGAGTAGGGGGAGGGCAAGAAGGGGGGGAGTGGGTAACAAGCTGTCTGGCTGTGGGTTAAACCACGACAGTTCTTTTTGGCGCCCAACGTGGGGCACGAGGGGTTGAGATAACGACAGATCTGACCATCACAATGCTGATTTATTGGATCTCAGAGTTGTTCCTCTTGATCTCACAGTTTCAGAATGTTGTAACTTACTTAGAGCCGGTATTTGCTGTATTAGTGTTTATCAAGTGTGGGGCTTGGGCTAAGGTTCTTGTCTCACTGTACTTTATGGCAATGACTTGTAATACGGGCGAGCTCCAGCAGCAGGGCGGGACGGACGTGGCCGTGGACTGGTACCTGGCCCTCCGGCTGCTCTTCACCGTCCTGGCCCTCGCCCTCACCTCCGTCTGCGTGAGGCTCTGGGGAGCCGAGGGGGGGCGGCCCCGGGAGCCGGCGGCTGCTGAAGCGGCCCGGGAGAGCGGCCCCGGGGACCGAGCGGGACCGGAGGCCGCGAGGGGACGGCTGCCGGTGGAGGAGGTCGGGGCGGTCGAGGAGCGGGAGCAGGCGGCTGCCGAGCAGCGGGAGAAGGCGGCGGAGGAGCCGAGCCCCGCGGAGGAGCCGAGCCCCGCGGCCGAGCCCAGCCCCGCGACGGCCGAGAGCATTCCCCGGAAGCCGCCCGCCGAGCCCCAGGAGGACGCAGGAGACCCCGCAGCATTTCCCAGCAAGGCAGAGGAGGAAGAGCTGGACTCAGGGAAAGAGAAGCTGGTGGTGGGAGAGCCGGCAAGCACAGCAGCTACACCAGCCCCAGTGACAAGTACAGCAGCATTGCTTGAGAGTTCTGGTTTTGAATGGCGTTTGGGTACCCTTGGGACCTGCCTGCTGATTGTGATGGTGTTCACTATGTTGGCACACATGCAGAGTGTGTTTTACCCACCACCATTTTGTCTGATCTCAAAATTTAAGCAGAGTCGGGTTTGGGTCTTGTCTGGGGTTAGACAACAATATGGGAGGACCAAGAGGTTTTCCCCAAGGCTGGACAGTCATGAGTGGCAGGGCATGTGGGACAGTATGGGCAAGTATCTAGTCCACTGGGCCCCTCCAGTGCTTTGGAAACATTGGAGATGGAAGGACAATGAATTATTTTGAACCTGGTGGGCCCATGACCCTTAAGGCCAACAGAGCAGAGATGCAACATCGAGATGGACTCATGATCGAGGGGTGGACTTAGCAATGGACACTACTGCCCAGGTTATTCACAAGTGTGAACACTGTACATAGCCTCTCCTGTTCTGAAAGACTGTTACAAGAGATGGAGCCTGACATCATGGACCAGATGGACTCAACAGCTTTATAGGGACTGACCCATGCACTACGATGAGAGTGCACTTAGATAAGAGTGATGGTATATTGAAAATGTGGGATCTGAGCATGACGTGAATGGTATGGAATAAGGGGTGGATAATGTCCTGGGTTTAGCAGTGGCAGTCATTTTTCTCTTTCTTGGTAGCTGGTGCAGCGCTGTGTTTTGACTTTCAGCTGGGAACAGAGCTGAAAAACACTGATGTTTTGGTTTGGCCAAGGACTTTGTGGGCCTCATGCTCTGCCAGGGAGGAGGGGAGCCGGGAGGAAGCAGAGACAGGACACCTGACCCAAACTGACCAAAGAGGTATTCCATACCACAGCACGTCATGCCCAGGATGTAACTGGGAGTTACCCGGAAAGGGCTAGGTGGACTGCAGGGTTGGAGGAGGTATGGGTCGGTGCTTGATCGGGCTGGGGGGGGCAAGTTATCGGTCACCTGGTGATGGGGTGTTGTATTCTCTTCCCTTGTTATTTCCTTTATCATTACTATTATTGGTGGCAGCAGTAGTGATTTGTGTTATACCTTAGTTACTAAACTGTTCTTATCTCAACCCGTGGGAGTTGCATTTCTTTTTGATTCTCCTCTCCGTTCCCCCAGGAGTAGGGGGAGGGCAAGAAGGGGGGGAGTGGGTAACAAGCTGTCTGGCTGTGGGTTAAACCACGACAAAGGGCTAGATAACTGCTCGGGTTGGGCGGGGTATGGGTTGGTGGGTGGTGAGCGGTTGTACTCTCTTCCCTTGTTATTTCCCTTATCATTATTATTATTGGTGGTAGCAGTAGTGATCTGTTTTACGCCTTAGTTACTGGACTGTTCTTATCTCAACCCGTGGAAGTTACATTCTCTCCATTCTCCTCCCCATCCCTCCAGGAGCAAGGTGGAGGAAGGGGGCAGTGAGAGAGTGGCTTCATAGTTCTGAATTACGGCTGGGCTTAAACCATGACAGTTCAGTTCTCAGCTTATTCTTCAGCACTGTGGGTATATATAAAAAAACCAAAAACGCTTATGTTTGAGTCATTTTTGCCAAAACTGGAACAATTTCTTAAATTTACATTTTTTCACATTACATCTTCTAGCAATGGTTTTAATTACTGGGGTGGAAGATAATAGGAAGTAAATAATACATAAGAAGTAGAATATCTCAGAAACAGTTAATATAAAAATATTCAAATGTTGAGTACTCACCTGTGTGTGAATCAACTTCATATTCAGAATCATTGTGAAATAAGGAGTAATAGTAGCTATTTTCCTCAGTTAAAGATATGCTTTTATCTTATAAACTTGACCAAAGAACTTTATGCTGGTAGAGCAGATAATTTGTAAACCAGAATTACATGCTTTTAAGTACTTAATAGAAAATTAACTTTGTGACCTGAGAGTCACGACGTGCTTGACTTCCTTGAACAGGAAGATACAGACATTGTGCATTCTGCCAACTGTCATCTGGTTAAAGAAGCTAATCGCTGATAGAATAAAGTAAATCTAAATACATAATTAAAGCATTTGATTTTTTTACCAATTAATTGCCAGGGATAATTACCACACTGAGCTTTCTTATGTGGTGTCTTCTCTACATCTACTTTGATCACATGGTTGTATTTGGCTGGCAATGATTTCCTAAAAAGCAGTCCATAATATTAAAGTGCAGTGAATTAGAAATGGAAGGTAATCTTGCTAAGCTCAGCCTAAGGATCTTTGATTTTAAAAGATTGACTTCTTATCTGAATTTGACAATTGGATTATTTAACTTTATATTGACTTTTGTCAAACTTTAAATATGTAGCACGTAATTTAACTTACAGTTGTCCCAACTTGTTAAAACAGATTTGATAAGATGACGAAATAATCCTTACATGTTCTAACAATAATGAGCTCTGAGTTAGTGATGGGGAAGATGTTAGAAACTGAGGTGGATATGTAACTTCCTTTTGTGCTTGGCTGAATAACTCTGAAGTAAGCTGCTTGGCTGAGAAATTTTACCTCTTTGCTGTTCATGCCTTCTGTCTCATTAGAGAAAAGCTTGGCCTCTTTCAAACTCTCACCATGATAGTTTCTTCCATTTTACCATTTTAACATTTTTCAGATGAGAAATTCTAAAACCTCCATGAAAATAAGATAATTTCGTGCCATAGGAGAGCTTCTAGGTAGGGCAGAAGCAGGAACAGAAGCACTCAGTGGTATGCAATTTAAAATTTGTTTACTCAAAAAGATGGATATAGGGGGTGGTTTGTGATTTCTTCTCCAAAGCTTACCTTTTATGGCAGTTGCACTGCAGTCTCACACAGACCTCACAGGCCCTAGCCCTTCTGGTCCAGTGCTGACCAGCACCATAGACCCAGGAGACAAGACATTCACTCCAGCTGCTAAGTGTGTTTATGACCTGCCTCCACACCGAAGGTCAATGAATAGTTTTCTTAATTGTTTCTAACATGTTCTGGTCTCCATCCCAAATGTGGCACAAAAGTGATGGGTTAGCAACACTTTCATACCAAAGTTTATCTGTTGCTTAATTACTTTTCCAGCTTGTACTAAATTAGTTTAGTGAGTCAGAACTGGGCACAGATTGTAAAGGTCTCACATACCTGCGGCTTTACTCCATGACATGCATCTGTGGCACCTGATAGTAACAACAAATAATTAGATCTAAAGGGCTCTTCTGTTCTTTGCATCACTATATAAGAGTTCTAGCTCATGCATATGGGCTGCATACATGCCAGCAGCTGTGGGTAAAGTGTCTTTGGGGCAGAGATTTGGTGACATAAATGGAAGATGCCTTACCAGTTTTTGCATAGCATCTGCTATTTCAAGTCCGATGCAAATATTGAGAGGCTTACTTTCAAAGGGGGAAGAAAGGAGTATACATAGGGGAAGCTGATATGATGCTTATGTCCTCCTATTGATCATGCATATCTGTGGGTCAAATCTTTGCTCAATAGGCATGTACATATTCCCCAGAGTATCGATTTCATAAGGACAAAAGAAAAATATCTTATAGTAGATAAATTACACCTTTTCTTGGAAACTAAAATTTTCTGAGGAATTAACATATTCCTACATGTTTTCCAATTACTTTTTGTTTTTTTTTCTCTGTAGGTGTATTTAGCTCTCCTTAAGTAAACTGCCATAGCATTTCATCAGAAGCCTTTGCCATGAGTGACAAAAATACATTGCCTAAAGAAAAGTAAGGTAGTGAGGCTATTTTATAGTGAGAGCATTAAAAGAAATCTTAGCTCACTTGTTTGTCTACCATATTGGTTGAAATCTCCTGCCTTCGATTTTCACTTATGAGTCTAGTTTTTGTAGCATCTGTCATTCAGCCAATTAAATTCACATTGAGAAAAACCACTGTGAGGGAAGACAGTGTCGTTTTAATGAGCACCCATTATTGTTTACATTCTTGTACATTAAGTGCGATCTCAAGAAAGTATCGGAACCTGACAGCAGAAGGAAAGCATTCTTGTTAGTAAAAACTAAGATGAAGACACTGTTGTCTTTCTGAGTTGCTTGGATTTTTCTTCTCAAGCTGTGAATTTAGAATCTCTTTTATGTTCAACTCTAATTGACAAATCTGTTATTTGTATTGACATTTTGAATGAATGTAGTCAAATCGGTATGTCTCAGTGGAGTTGAATTTTTAGAAGTAAATGATGTGTACAGGGTGTGAAAATGATAGTTTTAGGCTTGATTCAATATAAACTGTTCAGTGAGAGTTATACTATTCATTTCAATTATGCTATTCATTTAAAGCTGTGTATTTAAATTATTTCTTTCTAAATGAAAAGTTTAAAATCATTGACTTTTGTAAATTATTGCTGCAATTACAAATGACAAATTAATGTCATATTCCACAAACAATATAATTTTTTACTTATGTGATAGCAATCCCATTGGCTGACAAGTTGGAGACTGGATCAGATTTAGAAAGAAGCTGCTATTGCTTTTATTGAAAAGCTATGTTTCTGCTGACAAGAACTTCAGCAATTCATGTTTGTGTTGAATGGCAATTTCCAACAGAGTCCTGGGTAGAAATATTTTCTCACACTATTTGAACTTTGAAGATTTGAAATTCTTTTTTTGCTTTTGCACTGAAGCAAAACCAAACTTTTTGAAACATATTCAAAGTATAAAGTAGTAAGGCTTGGAAAAGGAGGAGGGAAAAAACATTACCAGTAATATGATGGAAAAATGCCTTACTTGATGTTCTGTACCTTGAACTGTCATAAATACGTGGAAATGCTCTGATTGACAGCAGAAGACCATTCTTGAATAGATGTCTCTAGTGGATAGAGATCCCTGTTACATTAAACACATTGATGTTTATGTGATAGACTTGGAACTTCTCTTTTCCAAATTCACAGTAAAGCGTCATGAATAGAAGGTGGCTGGTTGTTTGGAAAGGGTCTCCTGTAGCAAGCTACACTGTTCAACTGAGCAGCCTTTTTCTACATATTCGTGTTTGCTAACAGAAAGCACTATAGCCCATGTTTGTATATGCATGTGTATGCATCCGGCCATTAGTACATCTGGTATTACAATATGTTCTTTCTTACAGCAGAAGAAAAAGCATTTTGTGTACAAGCTCATTGCAGAGTTGCTTTTTCTTTCTTTTAAAACCAGATTGTTGTGTTGTTTTTTTTCAAAACAGAACAAACTAAAAGCTAATGTAGTGTTCACAAATGCGTGAAAGTATTAAATGCTTCCTTTTTTCTTGCTATGAAACTATTTATGTCCACAACAATTTGTAGAGTTTCAAACTTCTGTGCTTAACTTTGTCTCAAATTATTTAAGACAAACACACAACTCACAGCACTTCTATTGACTCAAAGGAGTCTACAGTTCTAGTGAAAGTCATATTACGGACATAAACTCTAATCCACATCTATTGAACCTCAGTCAAGAGATATTTTATGTCTCCTTTTGTTGTGTGGAATGGAAAATCAGGAGATCCTGTTGGTCCTTCTGATTTTATTTTTATTAACCTATAGCTACATACTCTGCCAGCTGAATTGGAGGAAGGGCATATGTATATGTGATCATATAATTTTGCAAGACGTACTGTAAGTAAATATTATAACTAAGAGGGCATTCAACATCTGACAGCACATAAAAATACCATACTTGGATCAGATTAAAGGTCTATCTTGGTTCTCTACAGCAAGTAGTAGATGGGAAAGCAAGTAGCAAGTCTGCCAAACAGCAGGTCCTTTAGATTTCTATAGAATATCCCCATTACAGGTGGGTACCCAGCTATCCTCTTCCTGACCATCTGTGAGATAGTACTAAAACAAGAAAAATTAAATCAAAATCAAACTAAACCATCCAGACAAGCAAACAAACCCCCTAGCCCTAGAGTACAAGAAAGAGGAGGAGAATAAATTTTATTGTTTTCCCAATTAACTTAAAAACCAGTTTAGGAGTATTCTTTTCAGTTTTGGCCATTTCTTCCTCAAGTATTAACACTTTTCACAGGCCATCTCTACCGAAGTAAGAGGCTTAAATATTTCCAAGAGGTGGTCTACAGAAGTAGTTGAGTCTGCTTTGACCATGATGATAAATGGTGAGGGATCTCTCTTATATTAACCTTGCAGCCTTGACATAACAACCCTTTTGTTATATTTTCTCTCCCTTGTTCAGTTGGGGAGGAGAGTTGCGCAACTTTGGTGGGCAGCTTGTGTTCAGTCAGGGTCAACCCACTACAACAGACTGTAAATTAAGGTTCATTTGCAACATGACCTTGGATAAATGCAGAATGACAGAAGAAGATAAGCATTCCAGAAAAATATTGTTTAAAAGAACTTCAAAATTGTCAGTGAGGAAAATCTCCATATATAGTTTCCCTAACTGTGAAGTTTTAATTTAATATATAGTTTAACAGCAATTCTGTGTTTAAATGACCCAGTTTTCGACTGTTTCAATTAACTCATGCACAAGTCAATGCCGAAAGGGATGCAGTTTTTAATAAATGCAGATTTGTATGCTCTTATGAATTTATATTTACCCCCTAACTATTACAACAACCATAAAATCTTTTAAGTTTACTGACTGTTCATGAATTGCACAATCCTTTATCAGATATTCTGTTCTTTACTGTTTTGGATTTTTTAAGGAATTATAATTTCATCCGTATAAAGGCACAGAGATGAAAATGTGCATCTGAAGGTAGGTAAAAGCTTTCTCAAATGAAGAAATATGTGTGAGCTGTATAAAGAATGTGATCAATAGAAAACAGAAGCATGAAAAGGAAGATAAAATTAGGGATGAAGGATCTAGCCTGGGAGCAGGGAACATAGTTAAGGATTGCTTTGTTATGCATCAGAAACACAGGATCAGTAAGGCCATTGCTTAACTGAAAATAAAAATTACTTGTGTAAATGTGCTTTATTATTCTGGGCCTCTTTGATTATGTGGTTTAGACTTTCTACTGCTGTTCAGTTCTGCCTTGCTCATTTTTTTCTTGTACAACTTACCAATCTGCTTGTTTTGTTAGGTTGGGGTTTTTTTGTTTGTTTTGGGTTTGTTGGTTTTTTTTCCTTTTCCCCAGGAAAGCGGCTTAAACCTATTTGTTTACTTGTATACACTTATCTGTACTATTTTATAGAAATATGAAATATAACTGCGCATGGGGAAAAAGAAAACACCCTGATATTCAGTCTGTTATAGTTCCATGTATCAGAAAACAAGAAAGATAGCTTTCAGACAGGATACAAAACAGAGGTTTACATTAGTTAAATTGGAGAGAGAGATAAATTCATGTAGTCTCAGACTACCATTTGAGCTTTCTCATTTTGTAGGAGACTTACTGAACTTAGAGGGCAGCAGTAACAGCTGATGCTCTCAGTTCTCCTTACAGATTCATGTTAGATGGATTGTACTGCTTAAAGGTGTGTAAACTAACAAAAGTCAGCTGTAGGCCATGGTTCAGCCTTTCTCACCCAAGAAGCTGTGAAACCTCCTTGAACTGAATGCTAACTCATAGGAAAACCCGTTGCATGCCAATCATATTGTAACCATAATTGTGAAGAGAATGCAAACAGTTATGAGAGATATATTTTGATTGAAAAGAGCCTACTAAGAGGTCAGAAATGCTACTTGTGAGGTGCAGGAAAAAGTGAACTGTGTGTTTGGTTTTTTTTCCTTCCCAAGATTGAAAAATTACATAAAATCTTTTGTTTGATAATGGCTTGTTCTTAAGAGGTAGGAAAAGATAACTCACATGCTTCTACAATTCTAAAACTTTCCACTATTTTTTCTTTTCTTTTTTTTTTTTTTCCGAGTAAGACCTTTGGCTTTTTTTTAATATTCAAGAATCTAGGAATTGGATGTGAAAAAATAAGGAAACAAAGGCTGTGGATCAAAATTAGAAAAAGTGTACTGTTTCAGAGCAGAGCAGTCTAGCAAATCACAAGGTTGATCTTTACAGGCAGTCATTGTTGATTGAAAGACTGTGCCTCTCTAACAGCAACCTGGTGAAACAGTGGCCTCTGAATGTGACAGAAAGAATCTGTGTGGTTCCCTGAAAGACACCAGGAGCTGGAAAAGGGTCATCTTCTGTGCCAAAAGCTCTTTCCATCTTTGCAGATAACAGGTCAGCTTCACAGTGACTTTGACTGGGTGATCGCTTGTGTTAATGGTGTGCTTTCTGGAACTTCCTTTTCAAGTACTACATCAAGAAATTTGTGTTGAATCATGTCCAGTAGGAAGATAGTACTTTGCATGGGTCTTATAAAACATAGTTTTCTCCAGTGTATCCAGCAAGTAAACCAAGAAATAAGTTAAAAGAACAGGGTTAGTCTTAGAAAACTTTTGATGACAGACTGGATGTGAATATTTTCAAATGATCCTCTGAGGAAATATCCTTTGAAAGGTTAGAGGCCATGTCAAACTGTTGAACTCAGTACTGTAAATCTGCTCTTGATATTAGAGTTTATTCACCACATTTATATAATGAACATATTTGTAGAGGCATTGAGGAGGAAGGGGGTCTTGTACGTCTGTAGAGACAGACTGAACAAAATCATTCTGTGTCTTTTGCTTATACATGTATGCTAGCTTTCCCTAGGATGAATGAGCCAGATTCTTTTGTCTTATTCCTTCTTTTTAAAGTGATTAACAACACTTTTCTAACTCCTTCTCAGTCTGCAAAGAAAAAAAGAAAAAAATTTTCTCAGAATGATGATAGAGGGAAATGAGAGAGGAACAGCCTCCCTTATTCTAGATCTATTCTTTAGTAATGGATCACCCATCCTGCATTTTCTATCAGTAGATTTTTTAGTGTGTCAGATTTAACCTTGAATAAATAACTAAGAAATTATTATCTTAGGACAGGAGTATTTAGCATTTAGCAATGGCTGATCTTTGAGGAATAAATTCAGCTAGTGGTACTGGACAGAAACTACTTAAGCTTTTCAAAGTTGGTTTCCCACCCCTTCCAATTTAAATCTCTCCCTTTTCCTTTAAAAACATATTATGGTTTCTTTAAATAAATGAGAAAATAAGTGAATAAGAGAAATATGAGGAAGTTAAGTATGGCACGTTGTACTAGATTGAACTCTTTTCTGACTTAGCTTTTATAGTTGAGTGGCATTTTGTAGTTATGTTTTTATTATTGTGCTCATATTATACAAAAGATAATTTTCAAGTGTGATTTTTGTGTGTTAAATGAGTATTTGATTTAAAATATTGCTGCTGGAATGTCATGTGCATTAGATTTAGCAACTCCAGCTATGGAAGCAGAATATCTGAGGTAATAGAGCTCAAGAGCAAATGTAAGTAAGAGGACCCTTAACCTAACTAGCCAACCCATCAGAAAAGTGGCTGCAATGCAGAATCTCTTAACATTAGATAGTTGTCCTTGAAAATGTTTCTGAAATATTAAAGCATGTATATGAGCAACCATGGGAATTACTGGAGCAGAGGATAAAAACCAGTAAACAGTGCAGTTGTTGGTTTTTATTTTTAAAAAAAAGGTTTTCTTCATTCCACTCTAAGTCCATGCGGCAAATCTGAAGTTCTTTTTTTTCAGCAAAATGCAGTCCTTGCAAGAACAGAGGGAAGAGGATTTTCTCTGCTTCAAAAGGTTTTCTAATGTTTTCCCAAGTTAACAGTTAAAAGTGCTTCTTCTGAGGCTTGAGGAGAATGTTAAAATTGGAAAGACTGAGCATCTGTCCCTTGTTTTAGAATCTGAAATCTAACCCAATGGACTAAAGGCACTGTAACGTGCTTCTTTGGTATAAATATGCCAACAGCTCAAGAGGGTCAAACTTTTTAATTAGTCTAGTTACTCCAGAAGTTCCGCCAGCTTTTAATCAGAGGTCAGCTGTGAAAGTGTGCTTAAAGTGCTACATTTGCACTTTAAAAATTACTAAATCACCTTTAAATGCATAGTTCATACATACAGTACATCAGAAAGTAAATAGAAATTGAGCTGTTAAGATAAAGTAAATTTGTCAAGCACTAGCTCTCAGAAAATATATAAACTAGACATTACACAGTATATTATGCTGTATGCAGCAGAAAGAAATGTAAAAGAAATCAGAATGAGTGATACTATGTGATAACTATTAAGAAATGCAGTTTTAGTAGGCGGTGATCAACAGATACATTCAGTTGCCTGGGAATGTTTATTACTGAATCTACAAATTTCACAGGCACATTTTACCAAAAATGAAATTATGCTTCTGCTCTCATTTGTATGCATAGGGCACCATCCTGAAAACAGAGCTGGTAGGAAATCATGTCTCAGAGGAGCTTTGTTCTTTTTTTTTAATCTGTCTTTGCTAAAAAAAGGGAAATGTCTATAGCACTTCTTGGTCTACAGTAAATTACTTTATGCGCTGATTAGCCATTTAGAAAGGCATATTCAGGCATAGAGAAACTCTTACCTGAAATAGTTAGACATCTCCAATGGTTATCAAAGACAGAATAAAAAAAAAAAAGGACAGGAATATAAAGCTGAAAAATGTCCTGGGCAAGGGTGGTGTCTTAGAACAACAGCTATGTAACTGAAGTAAAAAAAGAAAGAGAGCTATGGAATCAGTATTATTTTTTTTTTTTCAGAACTACTTTTACATGTGTTAAATGTACTAGAAGTGTGCAAGCACATAAATCAGCAGACTCCTTCCCTTTCCATGTGTTTTAGGCTAGAACTAAGCTAGATTATTGTAACTGAAATGTATAAAATTCTGGAGTTCACATTGGTTGTGAAGTTGTTGCTTTGCATCACAGCCAGTGAAAGTTTCAGTACCTCTGTGTGGTTTTCCTGTATGAAATGAGAATATTAGGATAAAAAATTATATGAATTATCTTGCAGGTAACTCATACTGCTGGAATAAGAAAATACAATAGCAAACATAACAACTTAATGATTAAAGCCATCAATAAAATGCAGCTAAACATGGATAAGCTAAAATTAGGAATCTCCTTATAAGGAAAACAGAATAGTTAAGAAAAGTTTAAACGTAAAGCATGTAAAATCCAAAGAACTTTGATATAATTTGGCTTATTGTCAGAATAAGATAGAAAAAGCAAGAAAACAGTAATGATTTAAGAAAAACAATCACATTCAAAATAGGTGTCAGAAGCACTTTTTTTTTATGCAGACTATGATAAATGTGTGAAGCAGGCTGTCAGGCATAGTTGCTCAGGCAAAAACACAGGGGTCATATGAGAAAAATGAGATGCCTTCCAAAGGGGAGTTTAATACTAAGAATTGATGAACTTATAGAATCATAGAATAGTTAGGATTGGAAAGGACCTTAAGATCATCTAGTTCCAACCCCCCTGCCATGGGCAAGGACACCTCACACTAAACCATGACACCCAAGCCTCTGTCCAACCTAGCCTTGAACACCACCAGGGATGGAGCATTCGCAACTTCCCTGGACAACCCATTCCAGTGCCTCACCACCCTTACAGTAAAGAATTTCTTCCTTATATCCAATCTAAACTTCCCCTGTTTAAGTTTTAACCCATTACCCCTTGTCCTGTCACTACAGTCCCTAATGAATAGTCCATCCCCAGCATCCCTATAGGCCTCCTTCAACTTGGGACAGGCTGAATGACCTCTTTCACTTCCTGATGATATGTTATCCTCTCAGTTGTCTTTTTTGCAGTTGTTTGATTGAGAAAGTCATTCTGCTTGTAGCTTTGTAACGTTGTCAGAGGACTTCTTAATTCTGGTCTGGAATTTGCAGTCTGATAATGTGTTTTGAAGACTGAATATTTGTGTAACATTAAGCAATGTTGATCCTTTTAGCCTTACTCCTTGAAGTATTTGGGTGAACTAGTGTTGTGTGAGGATGTCAGGCTAATCTAGTTGACAGGTAAGGGTCTTTTAAATGGTATGGCTTGTGTTCTAGTCTGTTTTTTTTGGTAGAAAATTTGGGTGCAGAAGAGTGAGATTTTTAGCTGAACTGTGATGGAAGAAAATGTTGATATTAAGTTATGGTGAATTTTAGAACTTTTCTTATCCTTTCAACATGTTCCTTTTTTTAACCACAAGGACTTAACGACCTTGCAATCACTACTAATTCCAAGTTGGTTTTAATACTTTACAGGGAAAAAAAAAAAAAGAAAAAAAAAGAAAAAAAGAAGATGATGGTCTAGATTATGATCTACTTTGTATGTTTGAATAGCTTTTCATCAGTTTTATAAGACACCAAAGTAGGGCAGGGAGGGTACCGATAGATACTCTACTGGTATGGTCAGGGCTGCCATTTAGAGCAACCTAGATGGTGTAAAAGAGCAGGACATCATCAACCTTCTGAAATTCAACTAAGACAGATGCAAAGTATTTCTCATGGGAAGGGAAAAATCCCTGCAACAGCACAAGCTGGACCTGACTGGCTGGGGAGCAGCTCTGCTGAGAAGGACTTGAGGGAGGCTGGTGGCTGGCAAGCTGAGCAGGAACTGCAGTGTGCCCTGGGAGCAAGACAGGCTGTGAACAATCAGGTGTGCACTAACAGGACTTCTTATCACCTCTCTTCTCTTCTTCAGCTCTCATGAGACCACATTGAGTATCTTGCATCCAGTTTTGGGCCCTCCAATGGACAAAAGACATGAATCTAGAGTGAATTTAACTGGGGCTCCAGGCTGATCAGGGGCTAGATGCTTGTCCTGTGAGAGAGGCTGAGGGATTTGGGCTTGTTCAGCTTGGAGAAGAGATGGATTCTGGGGGCATAACAACGCTCTGTTGTAGCTACCAGGAGGTCACCAAGAAGGTAGATCCACACATCAGAGGTCCATGGTAGGAGGGTAAGAGTCAGCAGCCAGAAATGGAAATGAGAGGGTTGATCTGGGTGTAATAAAAAAACACTGGACTTCCTTTTGTCACGATACTTGTACCTTTGCTTTAGACCTTCTGTGGAAGATGCTCTGAGTTCAGAAAACTTTTGTCTTTGAGTGCTGTTTACTTCTCACACTTGATTGTAGTTTACAATATTGATTGTAGTTTACAATATTGATTGTAGTTTTCCTCAACTCACTTTTGAAAGGAGGCCCTTTGTAACTTTCTAATACCTGAGGTTGTATGTTGTTTTCTTCTTCATTTCTTGATTCTTGAGTTCTTTGGCTGAGATTCTGGCATCTCTGTAATGGGTTTCTTTTTGAGGCTATTTTCATTTAGTTCATATTTTCACTAGTAATATTTAAATAAAGATTTACTTAAGTACAAAAAATGTAGCATATGACAGTGAATAACAAGGAGGGATTTAATGCAATTAAGGAGTGGTTTTGCACTGGTGAGTTGTAACTGCAGCTGCTTTCAGAGTGCATGCAATGCCTCTTCCACACTTTCATACATGTGACCAACTCTTCACCACATTTATACCAATCCGATTTCTTCTGATACATACTTCATACAGAATTTTTTAAGAACATAATACTATGCAGTTGATCAACTTAGTGGTTTAAAGGTCACATCTTCATCTTTTGTAATAAAAATATAAGAAAAACAAACAGTAAAGAAGCTCTGCATAAAATGTTTGGGTTCTGAGTATTTCAATGAGGCTCTTTCAAATCTGGGAAAAATCAAAATCTCTTTAAAATCCTAAGCCATTTCTGTATAAGGTAGTTCTGTAGCTGAACTGACAGAGCATGTTACGAAGATTTTGAAGCTGGCTGTTTATGGGCTAGGTTTTCAGAGTTGAAGAAGTGCCTCTGCATGGTTCTGTGCTGAGCTGTGCAGAAATAACAACTTAGAAATCATTGCATCATGGCCCATATCCTAATTCAGATATGTAGCAATCTTAACTGAAATTTCTTACATGAAAAAATTGCATTTAACCTGACTATGCCAGAGAAAGACACAGTTACTTTAATATACTAAATGGCCAAACAGTGTTATAAAATGAAAGTACCAATAGATTTCCAGTTGTAAAATACCCTGTATTACATGAAAGTTAGGAGAGGAATAGATGTTTTACTAAATCTTCAGTATCAAATGAATTTTAATCTCTACTTGGCCTAGGGTGATTCATTTAGTGGATGTATTGACATGTTTTCATGAGGCCTTCTAAATGAAGACAGTCTTTGAAAAGAGTTATAAAATGCAAATTAAATCTAAACACAAAATGATACAGGATTATGCACAAAATTTACTTTGTTCCATTGCCGTAGTTCAGTAACGCTGTCAACTACAGTGCTGTGGGCAGCAAGCCTTTGTGACAAGTTGCAGGTGGCCTGAACCATGGTTTTGTAATTTGGGATTTCAGTCCTAAAAAAGCTATAATCTTAATCTAATCATGAATCAGGTACATTGACAGTTCATAGTAGTATAAAACCACAGACAAACAAGATGGACAGAATTAAAATCTACTAACGAACCAAAACATCCCCACTCTGAAGAAAAGGCAGTGTAGTACTTAAGGTGAACTTTCTGAGCTGAACCTCAGGTGGTAGTACAGAGTTGAACTTAGTAATCTTGTTTTCTGGTAAAGTGAAGCACTTCTTCATGACTTACACTTCATTGTAGTTACCCTGAGGTAAGAAGAGCTTTCTTAACAGAGGGAAAGAGAAGGGTGAAAGTGCAGAAAGCATTGTTATGTGCACATAAATTAAAATCGTTAAGGAAGGGCTTAAGGGCAGCCTGTGCAAGTGTCAGATGTTGAAAATACCAGTAATTTGCATTTAGCTATTATATAGCTCTGACACAAAAAGACAGTGCATGATTCTATTTCTGAGTTTCAGGACAAGGTGATGGTCATGAGAAAAAGAAAATAGTGCAATATGGCAGGCAAGGAAGGCTTAGACATGTTGATTGTGACATGGCATATTACTAAAGAATCTGATCCCAGTTCATCAGTCAGTGGTAAAATTACTGTAAACTTCAGAATGAATAAAATGAAATATTTCACCATGTTGAAGGTGAAGTGCAATTGCATGACCTTTTCACTTTCTCTTAATTTTAAAAAATGCATTTTAAACAAAGGATTGACAATTCTTTTTTTTTCATATTTTAGGGTTTAATTAGGTAGTTTGACATTCCGTATACTGTTGTGCTTTTATTTAAATATGAGTTACAAATCCGAATGTCACCATTAACATAATGTTTAGTTGTGAGCATCTGTATTTGAGCAGTGGATTGCCATATTTCAACTCCAGCAGGCAAAAAAATATGTAAATGTTTTGGTATTGATAAACAAAAGTGATTAGCTTCAAAGACACAAAGAGGAGACAAAGGGAGACAAAGAGACAGTGTTTTTTCTTGAGTCTGAATGGATATAGACTAAATGGCATTAAATCAGCCGTGGCAGTTACTATTAGCCTGCAGCTATAGCAACACCTTTTCCCCATCAGGAACAGTTGTAGAGCAAGGAGTCTTAGCAGTAGTAGCCACAGGGGTATACCTGGAGAGAATATTAAGAATGTCTGTACCCAGCATTGTCATTTGATGGTGGGTACTGAAATGTAGAATGATTTCTCCAGCATAAAAAAAAACTCTATTAAAATTAATTCAAAAGTATCCCTGGGATAGATTTGGTGTTGAAGAATTCTGCAAGAGGTGCAAATACTTTCAGCTTTGATAAGGGAGTTTATTAAAAGCCAAGGGAAAGTGGGTAACCAGAAAACTGAAACTGCCACAAATTTCTACCATAGTCCAAGACTGTGAAAATATATTTACCTTATCATTTTCTGTAAACATACTATAATTTTAATAAGGAAAACCTCCTAGCAATTAGCAGATTTTGGGTTCAGTTTTATGGCCATCTGTTTAACACCTAACAGACTGTCCAGTGCAGTCTTCTAGAAATATAATGAACCGCTGGGGATAGTCTATATAATATCATAGGTAACAGTGAAACAGGTAGTGTTAACATTAGGGTTACATACCACCTCAGTGCTTTTAAATACACCTCAAGCTTTCTTTGTACATCAGGGGAAAGGGTAAACATACTGTACTGTTAACTTTCAGCGCTGGCAGTTACACCATCTGATTATTTAGGTTCACAAGTCATTTGGAGAGAAATATGCAAAAGAGACGCATGTTACGACCAACCCAGAACATTTCTGATAGGTGTTAAAAAAAAAAAAAAAGTTGACTGTAAAAGAAAATAAAAAAGTAAATGTACTAATGATAAAGTAGCAACTCAGACTCTTGCACACTGTACCACTGAGATCATACGTTATTTGGGCCATGACAAACATTGCTTCGGTTGCAAATGGCTGGTGCAAACTGTGCTTAAATTTAGGTTATATATAACTAAATTTGGAAGTCTCAGTACTGTATTCAAGAGAAGATAAATGATAAAATTTGATTAAACTGCTTATCCTCTACCACTTTGGGAATGTACATTCTAAAAAAGATTGGATTTATATAATTACCTTCAGTTTCTTTCTTAACACAAATCATAATATGCAACTTCAGCTATATGCATATATTAAACACAGTAATCGTTTTGGGTTTAGAATAATCTCTAGTGTTTAGAATAATCTCTAGTATTTCAGTAGTAAAAACATTATTTTCTGATAGTTGGATGCTACAATAAAAATGCTGCTACATTTGAAGACATGAGTTATTATATAATCATAGAATCATTTAGGTTGGAAAACACTTTCAAGATCAAATTCAGCTATTAACCGAATACTTACAAGTCTACCGCTAAACCATGTCCCTAAGTGCCACATTTGCACATCTTTTAAATACCCCCAGGGACAATGCTTTTGGTAAAGAAATTTTTCCTAATATCCAGTCTAAACCTCCACTAGCACAACTTGAGACCATTTTCTCCCGCTCTGTCAGATGTTACTTGGGAGAAGAGACCAGCCACTTCCTTGCTCCATCCTTCTTTCAGGTAATTGGAGAGAGCAGTAAGGTCCCCCCTGAGCCTTCTCCTCTCAAGACTAAACAACCCCAGTTCCTTCAGCTAATCCTCACAGGACATGCAGATGCACAAAAGTACAGCACACCATTGTTCTTTGTTAAGCTGAGTAATACATATCTCAATATGTGCTAACAAAAATAAAAATATTTTAATTATACATGAGTGGTATTCATTTATGTGAATATTCATGTATATACAGTTTTTATATGTATTCAGGTTTTTACAGATACACAAAGTTTCCATGTTGTCAGATGAAGAATTAAAATAATCCTCTATAAAATTACAGTAAATACAGGTAGGATAATGTCCTTGTATTAATGAAACACAGCTGGAAGTGACACGTGAGAAGTCCAGTTAATTGATGCTTTTCTTTCCAAAAGCGACTGAATATTTCAGTTTACATGTCTAATGTCAGAAAAAGGGACAATTTTCAAAAAATATTGATTATACTCCCTCTAAAAATCAAATTCATTAACATGTTTAATATCAGTCATACAGAACAGAGACATTCAAATTCATTAGTCATATTTAAAATCCGTGGATGTTATTCATGAAGATTTGTTAAATCACTAACAACAACTTCACTTAATTATTCTTTTTATCTAATCCGTTGCATTCTCAAATCCTCAATCTCTTCTTATTTCGCTCTGGTTATGAAGTACTTTGAAGTGATTTGAAGTTATTCCTTTGGATGAAAGGAACTGTATTATTAAAATATCTCTAAAGTTACTGAGACATCAAACATCCTGTTTCAGTTATCCTCATCTCCTTTTCTGGCTGTGCATACAGGAAAGAAATGTAATTTACTACACATGAGAATCTGCCTTTTCCAAACCACTGCCAAATTTAGGATTTCTGATCATTGCTTAGAACTGCGGGCTATATAAACCATTCTGAGTTGAAACCAACCCTACATCTTCTTATAGTAGATAGAGTTATTCTAATTTTAACAAAATTGATTAAAGGTATCTCACCTAATGTATCTCACCTCTAGTCCTAGAATCCATATTTGAAATTCACAGGGTTCTGTCACAGCACTATGGAAGGAGTTTAATGACATATGAACACCTTTAGAAAGGAATATTTTTTTGTATCACAAGGTAGAAAACCTTTATTTATCTTTGTCTTCACCTCCACAAATAAATTCTCTGAAATTAGGTTGCGGTTATGAGAACTCTTCACTGAGGACATACATTGAGGACTTCTTTCCCTTTCCAGTGAGGATCATGCTACTTCATTATTTCATATAGAACTTGCTTTAAACACAAACTAAGAAAGTATATGATACAGAGAAAAGACAAATGCTAATAGGATGTAATTAAAGTCTCATTTGGGCTGTTTCATGCATGTAAGCAGGAGTTTGATCACAGTTTGAAATATTTAGATTTTCACTAAGGGGACAAATTGAGTTATTACTATATGAAAAACAACACCACAGGGTTGTGCATATGCAATTAATAGCAACAAGTCCATTTGATTTTAAATCTGACAACAAATTATGGTGACATAATGTGGTGGATTGACCCTGGCTAGACACCAGGTGCCCACTGAAGCTGCTCTATCACTGCCCTCCTCAGCTGAACAGGGAAGAGAAAATGTAATGAAAGGCTCATGGGTTTAGTTAAGGACAGGGAGAGATCCCTCACCATTTATAGACATAGACAGAACAGATTCAACTTGGGGAAATCAGTTTAATTTATTACTAGTAAAATTGGAGTAGGATAGTGAGAAGTAAAACCAAGTCTTAAAACCATCTTCCCTCCATCTCTCAATTCTACCTGGGCTTAACTTTACTTCCAAGTACAGTACCTCATTCTGCCGGTGGTGCAGGAGGACGGGGAATGTTGCCTGTGATCAGTTCCTCTCATGTGGTCAGTTCATCTCATGTTGTCTCTGCTGTCCCTTCCTTCTCAGGAGAGGACTCACACTCTTCCACTGCTCCAGTGTAGGGCCTCTCCCACCAGATAAATTTGTCCACGAACTCCTCCAGTGTGGCCCCTTCCCCTGGGCTGCAGTTCTTCATGAACTGCTCCAGTATGAGTCCCTTCCATGAGGGGAAGCCCTTCAGGAGCAGACTGCTCCAGCATGGGTCTCTTCCACAGGGTCACAAATGCTGCCAGAAGCCTGCTCCAGCCCAGGCTTCCCATGGGTTTACAGCCTCCTTTGGACATCCCCTTGCCACCAGTGTGGCGTCCTTATTAGACTGCAGGTGGATATCTGTTCCACCATGCACCTCCACAGGCTTCAAGGGGACTACCTGCCTCACCATGGTCTGCACCATGGTCTGCACCATGGTCTGCAGGGGAATCTCCTCTGGTACCTGGAGAACCTCCTCCTCTTCACTGACTTAGGTGTCTGCAGAGCTGATCCTCTCACACATTCTAGCTCCTCTCTCTGGCTGCAATTGCTTCTGACAATAATTTTCTGCCCTTCTTACCATTGCTGATGGGCTTGGCCTTGGCCAGAAGTGAGTCCCTCTTGGAGGCTGTTGGCATTGTCTCTACAGGATACATGGAAAGCTTCTAGCAGCTTCTCACAGAAGTCACAGAAGCCTTATAGCCCCCTCTGCTACCAAAACCTTGCCATGCAAATTCAATAAACATAATCATTTTAGTTCAAATTGGAATAAGTCATTTATTGTTGCCCCAGAAGTGTTTGGGAGTAAAAACCTAAATATTTCTCATCTCAGTGAACTACAGTTCTTCTCATCCATTATGAACCAACAAGAACATTTTACTCCATCATCTGCTTTTCTATACATCAGTGTCATGGTTTAAACCCAGTCAGCCATAAATCATGCAGTCGCTCTCTCACTCCCGTCCACTTTCTTGCCCTCCCTCTGCTTCTGGAGTGATGGGGGAGGAGAATCAGAAGAATGCAACTCCCATGGGTTGAAATAACAGTTTAGTAACTAAAGTATAACACAAATCACTACTGCTACCACCAATAATAATAATGATATAGGAAATAACAAGGGAAGAAAGTACAACTCCTCACCACCCGCCGACCAATAACTTGGCTCACCCTGCCCAACCGAGCACCGACTGATACCTAGTTCAACCGCGCAGTTCCCTAGTCCTTCCGGGTAACTCCCTGTTACCTCCCTGGGCATGACGTGCTGTGGTATGAAATACCTCTTTGGCCAGTTTGCGTCAGGCGTTCTGTTCCTGCTTCCCCCTCCCAGCCTCTGAGCATGAGGCTCAGAAAGTCCTTGGTCACAGTAAACATTGGTGTTAGCAGCTCTGTTCCCAGGATTAAAGTCAAAACATAGCTCTGCAGCTCTCTACTAAGAAGGAGAAAAATTGACTGCTACTGCTAAACCCAGGACAATCAGCTATTAACATACATCAATAGAGTATCATACTTATTGATAGAAAGCAACAGATGTGTATAATCTTTCTTGTTTAAATAGGTTGTTAAAATGTAGAAGTAAGTATTTAGGTGTAGCCGTGTGAGATATGGCAAAGAAAGACTAATATGTGGGATGGTGGCTTTAGCGCTATCCTGTTAGTAATCCCAGAACTTTTCAATATTGCAATCCAATACATCTTTTCCTTAAATGCTTAAATGCTTTACTTATCTCATGCAGGTTTTGGACTGGCTACAAACTACATTACAGATTTCAGATAGCAGAGTTGAGAAGTAATCAGGACCACTTGCTAAGGAATTCATAAAAATTAGTAGTCAAAGCAGTTTCAGACGCATGGTAAGTCAGTTTGGCTACAAAGTTGAAACTAGCAGTATTTTTAAGCTCAACAATAATGCTGTGGCAAGAGAGTGGTTATAATGTGGCTTCACAAAGCTTCTCTTTTTAAATCATAGGCAATAACGAGGTGAACTCCAGAATATGCAGATTCTTAGCAGATTCTGCTTTGAAGGCATTTATGTTATAAACTGCTAAGTGAAGGAATAGCCTATACTAATGCTATTAATTTTCCATTGCAAATATCTTTGCTGTTTAAAAGTTCCCTCCCCTTTTCTTTCCTCAGGGCTTTCTGGCTCTGTTCCAGATTTATCCATTAAAAACTGACAGAATGACACTTTTCATCTTGTGCATGTTGCTATGTAGACTGATAAACCTGTGGCTTGCTACCAAAACACCCAGAGCAGTGCAGAGAAATGCAAACGCTCAACTATTTTCTCTGTTAACATCAGGGCATCTGAATGCTACAGTTGGCTTTTCCTGAGGCTTCCTTTATGTGTTTTTTAATTAATAGAAAATAGGAAAATAAATTGGAATATACTTTACATAAATTACAGTTCTTTAAAGATAAAAATGAATGTGATAATGAGAGATAAATGTTACAAACCTGAACCGTGAGCTCATTATGCTTCTGTTCCACATGAACCAAGGGGAAGGCTGGTTATCACTGTACTTGTGAATTGCCAATGATTTAGTGACTGCACTAATGTAGGAGTGAATACAGAAAAGTCTTTCATAATAGGATAAACAATTTGATTCAGTCTTAAAGTACTGGGAGGAATTAATGTTGAGCTGTGACAGAGATGAACTTGCAAAAATCTTTCTGGTTAAGCATCCTTACTTTCTCTTCTTATGAGCATCATCCCAGGAGGATGAGAGTATGGGGAATCAGAAAACACTAGAAGTTGGTATAGTTTCTTTAAGCAGTTTTTCAGGCATTGCAAAGAGTACAAGACTGATTCTAAAACTCTGCTGTGATTCCTGATTTTGGAGGCATACAAACTCACTCGAATTTCTGTTTACAGAATGTATGCGTATGGAGTGTACACACATAAAAGTGCACAGAAAGTTTTTTTAATGTATTTATTGAATTCAGGCAGGGATTCTTGAGATAGCATCCCTAATAAAGAATGGTGAAGATACATAGCAGCTGAGAGGATGAGAACAGTTCCTCTTCCATATAACAATTGTTAAGTCATTTTAATAGAGGGAAGCAGCAGTTGTGAGTATAGTTTGCATGCATAAGGACCCTGAGCACATCCCCAGCATGGCCTAGGGCACCCCAATATCACTGGTGGCTGTGGGAAGGTGCTCTGGGTCTCCCTGTGGGGAGGCTGTGGCCAGGGCTGACCCCTGCCCATAGGGCACTGCCACTTGGTCCTTGGTGGAGCCACAGTCCCCCTGAGCAGCCAAGGCCCCTGGTGTAGGCTTAGATCCAGAGGGGCTGATGTCTTGGCCTGGCCTCAGCCTGGCCCCATCCCAAGTCTGTGTTGAGCTTCACCAGGCCTGATGCTGATACCCTCCTGCAGGCTGATGTTCTGGCAAGCTTTTGCCTGTACCCAGGGATATGCTCAATGCCTGGGGCTGGTAGTACTCCCAGCTGCACCCTGGCAATGTGTATACTTGTCTGTCTAATTTGAACACTTAGGACAATTGTACACTTTTGGAAAGTGATTATAGGTAGAGAGTAATGAATCTGACGGAATGCCATAGACCTAAAAGAGCTACACATGTTGTTTTCCACACTTAAAAAATTTGAAATCCAGTACGCTCCACTTGATAAATGTCTACACCTTTTCCCCATTGTTCATTCTCCCTTCTTAGTCACTGAACTTGCTTACAAGGAATAACTCTTTGTTATTATCACTTAAGTGCTTGTGTATCCACACTCCAACTTTGTGAACTCATCTGAGTTTCATCAGTGGGACAGATGCTGTTCTGTGAAGGTGAGTATTTGGCTTCACTTTATTATGACCTGGACTGTGAATTTAATTTGAAAGTGGAATTAGGCTGAAATGACCAGATGCCCTGGTTTAGCTGACACAGCTGGGAAAATCATAGAGTGAGTCCTCCTGGAACACATTTCTGGGCACATGAAGGAGACTAAAATGATTTGGATCAGTCAGGATAGATTTGCCAAGGGCAAATCATGCCTGACCAGCACAATTGCTTTCTGTAATGAAATGATGGATTTGTGGGTGACAGGAGAGTGTTGGATATCATTTACGTCAACTTTAGCAGGGATTTTAACAGTGTCTCCCACAGTATTTTTTAATAAAATCTAGAACATTATGGTGTGAGTGGGTATGCAACTACATTAAAAATCTGTCAGAATAATCATCCTCAGAGGGCTGTGGTTAATAGGTCATAATCTGCATGGAGGCCTGTGAAAAATGGAGTATTACAGAGACTATCCTGGGATCTGTCCTGTTTATCATCTTCATCAGTGACCTGGAGGAGCTGAATGGAGTGCACTATCAAGTTTGCACATGACACCAAAGTGTGCATGTGCTGTGTTTGTATTTGAAGGGGACAATGAGTTGCTGAAATATTTGAGAGCAAACATGCCATTTAGAGGAACCGAGATGTTGTACAGTCTTGATCCTTGGAGGTGTTGAAGACTAGACTCTATCAAGCCCTGAGCAATTTAGTCTCACCTCATAGCTGACCCTACTTGGAGTAGGAGGGTGGACTAGAGACATCCTAAGGTCTCTTCTAACCTGAATTATCCTGTGATACTGTGATGCAGTTTAAGCATCATTCCTCATGCTCTGGCAAATATCTTTAAGTCACTTTGTAACCTTCACCCTCATTTTTGCCGAGGATTGAAGGCTTTATCCTCACATACGCAAAAAATGGGGTCCTGGAAACTTAGCCATTCATGGCATAGCACAGAGGAACACGGCTTCTGAGCTCTCTGTGACTTCTTTTGCAATAGACACAATCTTAGAGAATTGCCTTTAGCACAGACAACTGCATCGGATAGAGTAATCTAACGTGGAAAGAATGCCTTTTCTGAAGTGACCTATCATGAAAGCATGCTCCCTGTGTCTCCATAAATTAAAGACACTTCTGAGAGTGAATTCGACTGTATTTGGAAGGAAACACGAAAAGAGTGACTCCAGCTGTTAAGAGAAAAGGGTTTGCAGTAATGAAAGATGAGAAGCTGTTGTGCGTAAGATTGTAAAACAGTATAAAATGCCCTACTAGGTCAGACGGGTGATCCATCTAGCTCTTCTGTCTCACACAGTGCCTAGAAGATGTATTGTTTTGGGTGAGCATGGGATCCTAGGCACTTTCTGTGGTCTATTCCCCTTTTGTAGCTCTTGTATTAGGATATTAGAGTACCTTCGTAGCTTGTCCTTTTAGTATACATTTACGGATTTTTCTGCAGGAATTTTCTTTCTGAACTTGCTAATATTCCTTGTCTCCACTAGAGACACCACCCAGAATCGTGCTCTTGACAGCACTGTCTGAAGTACTTCCCTCAATTTTTCAGAGATCTTCTACTAGCCTAGACTGGCCTATGGTACTGCAGTAGGGCATCTGGTGAAAAGCAGTTCTGCATTCAGGTTATTGGTTCTAATATATGCATATTGTAATATTAGCATCTTTAAAATATTTAAGTTAATGAATGTTTTTAATAGTAAGACAGGAATATTGTCAGATGTGGAAAGCTGAATGAGAATATGTTTGGTAAAGAGTAACAATGAAAAAATTCTGCAACCTCTGAATACTGAAAGATTCTTAAATTCTTAATACTTCCACCGACAAGCTTATATATTAAAACACAACAAAGAAAAATAAATAAAAAAATGTCATGGAATGTATGAGCATCAATTTACTGTCCTAGTATCAGGAATAAGAAATATTAGTTTTTTCTTTCCTTTTTTTTTTTTTTTTTTGGTGGTTGGCTGAGGTTTTTTTGCCAAAAGAAATTTTTGGCTGAAACAACCTGAATAGGTATTTTGCATTACTTTAACAAATCCTACTACAAGTAAGTTAATTTTCCTATGACTGTTGAGAAGAAGCAGGAGTAGTACTGCTTCCAAATTGAAACACTTGCAAACTACAAAAAATTTAAAGCCTCAGGTAGTTGTGATAATTTTGTGTCTATGACAAGAAAGCTTCAATTCATTATTGTGACACATACTTGTCCTCATATTTTGTCACTTCTCGTCTTCCCAGTTCATCTTAAAATGCAGTGTTAAGAAATGGTAAATTATCATCAAGAAATTTTATTTAGCCATCAGTATAGAATTTCTAAATACCATTTTAGAATGCAGAAACAATACATTTAAGATCTTCACTGCTCTTGGAATTTATTGTCCTGCTGTCTTATGGCAGGTAATAAAACCACCTTGTATAGTCCATAGTACTGTAATCTTATATAATTATCACAAATAATGGCTGAATGATGCAGTTAAGTACTTGTCCCTCACCAAATAGCTATAACATCTGAGGACACACATAGATTATTTTTTAACTGATAATGTATAGAAAAGGTCCTAGCTGGAATGTGGCAAACTAAAGGATTCCCAAATCTGGTCCTGACTCTTAAATTCATACTGTTCCTTATAGTCATTCTCTACTCTGGTGAGACTCCACCTGGAGTACTGTGTCCAGCTCTGGAGTCCTCAGTACAATTTTGTGTATAGATACAAACTTCTTTATATATATTGTATACTATAAAGTGACCAGTGTGAAAACTGTGAAAGAATGGAATGCTGCTAATACAGCTGATAAGCCCTTCAGTAAAGATGCAGAAGTCCCCAGTGCTATGTATTAGTAAGATGCATGTCTTTAACTCACATTCTTTAACTCATATTCTTTTTTGCCTAACTGCTGTCCCATAGAAATGGTACAGAAAGGACTCCAGAAATAAGAAAAAAAAGGGAATTAGCATTCTTTCAAATACTTATTTGCCACCAAGTACATTGGGTATTGAAAAGAAAAACAGAACAAAATTCTGATTTCACATGACCTGGAAGGCATTGAACAGATCAATAAAAAAACTGATGAAGTTTATTAGATAATGTCAGATACTCTTTTTTGTAAAGCTATAACAGAGACGATTGTGTTATTTATGAACAACAGAAAAGATTCAAGGTATTATTTCTATTACAAGGTTTAAGAAAATATTTCTGTGCATGAGAGAAAAATGCTATTAACAGTACTTAGGGATGTTGAGTTATAGGTAGAATCAAAAAGACACACTTCAACCACTACTACTGACTTAAAATTAAGAATGCAAAAACTATAATATTTCTTGATTTCTTGGAAGTTATTTTTATGTTAAACTGTGTTAGTAAAAACTAAGCGAAAATAAAATCTCTTTCAGCATCATTAGACCTTCAGCAAAATAATGAGCCCAAGAAAGTCTTGTGTTGTAAAATGCATCCTTATTTGAAAGATGATACCCTAGTTATGTTCCACTTAAAACTTCAGAATCAGAAGTGAACAATGTATGCTTTCTCCTTGCCTCCTGCATAGGGCTGGTTTCACCTGAAGGATGTATCAGCCATTTTGTCAATAAATACACTCTGAAAAGATCCCTCTGAAAAAAATGACAAAGTCATTCATTTTACTAAAAATAGCCTTCAAAAGTCTAAGCAACTGCCAGCAGTACTGGGGTTCTCATATTACATTCTCTTCAGTAATCTTAGTACAACCCCTAAGTACAGTAGCACTGTTAGAGTGTGTGATTGACGTTGGGTAATTAAAACCTTATCTGTCTGGAAACCAACTTTGGTGAGCAGCAGTATTTATTCATGCTGATTCAGGGACCTGCCATTGTATGTATCTGAATCTGTCTTTAGCAGCAGTAGTGTGAGAGTTATTGATAGCATGGATTTATTTGATAGCTATTTTGGGCCTGGGAGTCACACACTGATGCAGTTTTTGCTGGTAATAAAATGTCAGATTAAAAGAAAACAGCAGCATTCTTATTTTTAATGGTGAGTAAAACTTAGTGCCTGCTGCTGCCTCTGACAACATAAGATAAGCCTAAAGGTACATGTTAGAAAAGAATCAAGTTCCTTATACAAAGGTGCTTGTCGTCTAAACTCTTGATTATATTGGAATGCCTCAGCTTCCAAAAGTATATCTTGCAAGAAGGAAGATCAATATTGTTTTGTAGAAGAGCACAAAACACTGAGCTAATGTTCTGAAATTAGTATGAAACTGAAAAATGCACTATCCACTGATATAGTGCAGAAATGTTAAATAACTGCAGTCATACATGAGAAAGTACTAGAAATATCGTAGGCAATAAATACACATGCATGTACTCAGACAAACATGTATATAAAAGATATCATGAGAATGACATTCCCCATTTATGTTGCCAGTTATTGTGCTGACACTGTTCTTTAAAATCATTCCTCCTATTTTTACATATTTTTATAGACTTTTTATTTTCTGATCTGAGTTACGTGTAAAATCATCTGGATTACATACTCAGATATTTTTGTTCAGAATTTTGAAATATTTAAGAAAAGCCTATTTTGTATCTCATAATAATTGCTTGCTAGTCAAGAATTTGACATGTCTATCAATTTTTTTAGGTTAAGAATATATACATGTATGTAACAGTTTGGTGTTAGCGTACTGCTGAAATGAATTTAGGCCTCACAAGATATCTTCACCTTTTTTGTTTGTTTGCTTCATTTCCTTTGGTCACGTTTTTAAGATTTTATTCATAGCCACAGCAACAACAGACTTGAACAAGGAATTGCAGATACTTTTTGACTCTTTTTTGAGGTTTGTTTTTGGTTTGTTGTTTCCGTTTTTGGTTTTGGCTTTTTTGTTTGTTTGTTTGGGTTTTGTTTTTTTTTTTTTGTTGTTGTTTACCCTATTCCATGTCCTTGCTTGCGTTTTAATTGCAGGTAACAGGTACAATCCATAGTCGTAAAAGTTAGGTACATTTCACCACCTTTGATACTCTGTGCATTGACTTAACCTTCATATTAATATTCAGTCCTTATAACTAAATGTATCCTAAAGCTTTAAGCATGTGATCATGCTTCAGCATTTGTCTTTGGAGACATTAATAAGGTTATTGAGCAACAAAATGATAATCAGCAGTTTTGGAGGTCATTCATTATACACTGTATAGCTATTTCATAAATTCTCCACTGTTTACATATAGGAACACTCTAAAAAGAAATTGCAAATGTTCAGCCTGTAATGCAACTGACCTAGTCACATGTTTTTTTTAGAGAGCTATCTATATATTTATGCAAATTCTGACCTCTACATGACATAGTTTCATAACATGGACCAGCAGAATGTGTCATGATAGAAGCTTCAAGGATCACTGTATTCAAGTTCATCAACACTGTTAAAAAGAGATTTGAATTAAATTAAAACATGCCACATGACAAATATCCTTAAATTAGTAAATCGTGCATCACCTTTTGTATTTTATGTAGTTATGTTTGGATATACAGTGGATGTGGAGTCATATCATTTTTGAAAAATTATGTCTATTTTGGAATCTTTTAAATATTGGCATGAGGTCTAAGTGTCTGGCACAGTGACTGTGTGTGTACACCAGATTACAAGTACATCTTGAAGGACCTTTTGTGATCTGATATTTAGATGCTAACTTTGTCCTGGCTGCATGTAAGAATGGGACATAGGTGTTTTTAATTCCCTGCCTTCCTTTAAAGATATCTTTGGTGTATAATCAGCTACTCATTCTGGACTCTAAATACCAGAGACTACGCCTGCTGTGGATTACAAATTCAAGTTGAACCACCTGCAAAGCTGTAGTTTAGAAGGATAAGTCTAGACAAAGAAATGCTTCCTAAATCACAGCTCTGCTAATGGGGGATTCTGTGGTGGGGGGGGGTTCTGCCAGTTTTGAAGCCCTGTAGAAAAATGAGGACCAAATCTTTTCATGGTTTCCTGAACTTGTCGTTTGAATTTGCACTGCAGAGAGCTTGAGAGCTCTGTATTTCAGTACAGCAAAAAGTGAAGTCTGGAAAAATACTCCAAACCAACTGAAATACAACAACAAACTAACTTATCTGCAATTTCGTCTCAGTTGCGTTGTAGAGCACATTGGGACCTGACCGCTAGATGTTCTGTGTCTCCTGTTTTCAGTGCATTTAAAACTTATTCTTCTAAGAAGGAAAAAATGCTAATGTATTAAGTAAATAGTTAAATAATAAGGATTTATGTTTTGGAGAGAGAAACAAAACTTACCTTAATAAACTTTTTTTGTCAGGCTCCAGAGATACAGATAATTTCACATAAGGTATAATGCAACCTAATTCATTCTAATAGTTTTCTAAGCAACTGCATGTTTGCTATAATAACTGTATTCTCTAGCTCATAATGGAAACAAGCTAGGCAGCTGTGTGTGGCATAAGAAATACTATTCAGCCCATTATATGTGTGATCAGAGAAGTTGTTTATTTCACTAAGACCTATACTAGTATTAAATGTTGTCATAGAAATAACTGTTGCTCCATCAACAGATGTCAGGTTCTTAAATCAAATTTTTCCGTATCTAAGACCTTTAATATCACTGTAGCTTCTAGAGGTGAAATAGACTGACCATAATCTGTAGAAGTGTATGCACAGGTAGAGTAATTTTTTTTCAGTGGATAGGTTTGTAAAAAATCTAAAACTCACTGATATAGCTTTACCAGCAAAAATATTCTTAGTTGTATACAGAGGGGATAATGGCTAGTTATTATTTATTCTGTATATACTGCTCTATATTTAGGAAAATTAACAGTGAAGGTCAATGAAGACTAGAGATGCATTCTAGAGTTTTTAGTAGAATTATTTGCTTGAGTCTGTTCAGCTGCACATTGTTCAGTAACTGGCCATTTTGAGTCAAATTATCTACCTAAATGAGCTGAGCAAATACTGGCCCAATTTAGTTACATACTATGAAATTTGTACATTGAGTTATTCATTTTACTGAATAGTTTGCTGAAGACTAACATTTGAATAGCATTTACCATTATCTTGTTAATAGGCCTTACTGCTTTAAATCTACTAAGAATGCAAATAAATGATAATTCTGTACTCATTAAAGAAATCCCCAGTGACTTACTTCAGTTAAATGCTCCAACAGGCATGTTTAGCACTTCTTTGGGGTTGGTAAAATTCCAAAAATTTGTAAATTAAAGTTCTGTGGAGTGCTATAAAATATGCATAATGAAGCCCTGGATGTAAATTAAGAAGATTTATATTGCAGCATTCTGCTTACGTTATTCAATCTGAACGCTTCACAGGTTTTTATGAAGCAAATAAACTGTTCTTTTTCTTGAAATTCATTTTGAATGGTCACCATGGATTCATTGTTACATTACTTAGTTCAGACATTAAAGACTGAATTGTTCTTTTTAATCTATATATCATACTAAAGTTTTATCGCACAGTACATTTGAAGCCTGGGTACTCCATCTGTAGAAGGAGTACACTGAAGTTGCCTATATACATAAGTAGTTAAAGTAGAGCTGAAAATGGTGTTTACGAATATTCTTCAAACTTATGTATTCACTGGAGTCTTGCTTATGATTCCCATTATTCACAACCAGTGAATATTAATTGGAAAAAAAAAAGAAAATTTCCAAGAGTCTTTAAATATTATTTACGGAAAATAAATGAAAATTCTCATATAAACTAGAAACTCATATGTTTTTCCCGTGTGGCTTACAGAAGGCAAGAAGCTAAAACATTTTTGTTCAGCTACCATTCAGAGCTGTAGATCTGACAAAGAAATCACATCGGGGCTTTGGGTATATCTGTACCGTAAAAAAAGGGCAAAAGCATCAAGAAAAAGACCCTGAGGTGCAGTTGCATTCTATGCAGCTTGCTGTTGTGGAATTGTTTAGTTTGGGAAAATACTGTCCTCCAATTTGGGGGATTGGTATTTTAACAAGTCACTTCACTGGTGATTCATTTCTAGATGAACTAAACCAAACGGTGGTCAAGATATTTCAGATTTGCTCTGAAACAAAATTATTTCAACTATATCCTTAATCTTGTAGTCTTATTAAACTAAGCGACAAAGAGCAACCACAGAATTTTACTTTTAGGATCTACATTCATATCTGTGTATACCTGTACTATTTTTAGAGTAAACAGCACAGAACAAACTGTCTGTGGCTTCCAATTCTTTAATTTCTTTTTAGTATTTTTGTTTCTTTTAAGATGAAGAAACTCATGCTGTGGGATTCTGAAACCAGTGGTATGGAATAATGCAATGAAAATAAAACTTAGGAAATTAAAAATTAAATAAAAATAATAAACAAATAGTAAAAATGTTGATAAACCAAATATTGTAAATACAATTAAAAAATTGAGTTTTTTTATTATTCAAAAATAATTTGGAAAAAGTATTTTTCTAATTTATTTTTATATAACTGAGGGATTTCCAGAATTTCGCAGCTATAATATTTTATATCATTTTATCTGTTTTATTACACTGTATTAAACATAGATCAATGCTAATTTGCAGTGTATGTTCAATATAACCTTTCTTGTAATACTTCACTATTTAATTGTTTTTTACTCATCGTATTAAATGCACTTTGCAGCTAAAACACTGTGGTATTATGCATAATTCAGTTTGAACACCAGGGATTATAAAATGCCTTTGGAAATTAGAGTCAGCTTGAATTATTAAACTGTGTTTTGTAATGAACAGAGGAACCGATTAGTATTTGAGCTTTTGGATCACATAACGCTATGATGATAGAGTACATCTAGAAACAATTAAAGCAGTGATGAATATGAGAACACAGAGCTTAATTGAACAATACTTTTAGAAGAAACTGCATGCAGAGCACTTCAGATTCGGAGTGGAAACGCAAACAATTAAAGATGAATGAGATAAAGCCATTCAGAATGGAATAGCTATACATACATTTGCATGTTTATCCTCATACTCATTCAGAAATAAGTAATGGATTGTCTTAGAGGAATTAGTAAGGGGTAAAATCGAAATAGATGTTTAGTGGCATGAACTAGGGGCTCCAAATAGATGTACTCCAGCATTCCATCATAAAGAGCATTGTAACTTCAGAAAGTGGCACTCAGACACAGTGGTTTCTGGCATGATTTCAAAACTGTTAGAAACCAGAGTATGTAGAAGTGGATACCAGCGTGGGACCCCTGGTAGTATACAAGGGTGTGGCCAAGGAATAGAGGGCACTCTATTAATTGAGAAGACCGTATGTGAGACAGATTTCTGATTCTGATTTTATTGACAGGTCTAGAATCTTCCTGCTTCAAAAATTTCATGTAAAAATAAAAACAGAGGCAAAACACAATTCAGATTTCACAATTTTAGGATTTAAATTTGTAGATTACAAAAAACAAAAAAAAAACCAAAACCCAAAAAAAACCAACAATCCAACACAAATTAATGAAACTACAATGTAAGCATTATAACAAGAACCATTAACAAGATCAGATACCACTTTACTTCAGTGGGATAAAGATATAAGTGAACTGTGCCAGCTTCACAAATTTCTTAAGGGTTCCTAAAAGTTCAGGTCCACAAAACACATCTGTCTTATATATGCCGAACAGGAGACTAATTTAAAATAAACATTTGTCTGAAATTGGTGGTTATGTTCTGTGTGGTTTGGGTTGTTTTTGTTTTGGGGTGGGGGGTGTGTGTTGGTGGTTTGTTGGTTTTTGTTTGTTGTGTGGGGGTTGGTTGGTGGGGTTTTGGTTGTGTTGTTTTGGGTGGTGTGTGGTTGGTTTTTGGTGTTTGGTGGTGTAAGCTAAGACTTTCATCATTTCCAAAATGAGAAAAAAAAAATCAGTAAACATTAATATTTGCTTTTAAAATTCTCATTTTTCCTCACTGTTCTGCTATAATTACAGGTTGACATCAGAGTGTGAGAACAGAAAGAACAAACATCTCTATCTGTGCAAGTTAGACAGGTATATTAAGAGGTGGTTTGTGTCTCTGAATGAATAAGAGCATAGATGTTGACAGACTTTATATTGCTAAGGGGGGTGGCAGAAAAAAAAAATTGTTCACTATGCTCATTGCTTTGACAGGAACTGTAGATAATAAAACTTACTGAAAGGGAAAGTTTATTACCTCTGTACTTAATTTGTAGGATTGAAGTTTACAGAATCATAGAGTGGCTGGGCTTATAAGGGACCTCTGGAGGACATCTTATCCATCTCCCGTGCTTAAGGAGGGTCACCTAGAGTCAGGACCATGTCTAGATGGATGTTCATTCTTCCAGGATAGAAACTCCATGACCTTCCTGCACAACTTGGTTGTGCTTAGTGCCAGTGTTCAGTCACCTGTACAGTGAAAAGTGTTTCCTGCTGTTCAGACAGAAGCTCCTGTGTTTCATTTTGTGCCCATTGTCTCTTGTCCTATCCTTGGCACCACTGAAAAGAGCCTGGCTCCATCTTCTTCGTACTGTTTATGATCTTTCCTTAGCCTGCTCCAGATTGAAAAAACCTAGACCTCTCAGCCTTTCCTTACAGTAAAGATGCTCCAGTCCCTTCATCATCTTCATGGCCCTTCAGTGGAATCTCTGCAGTATCTCCATGTCTCTCTTGTACTGAGGGGTGCATAAACGAGCACAGTGCTCCAGCTGTGGCCTCATCAGTGCAGAGTAGAGGGGAAGGTTCACCGCTTTTCACCTGCTGGAAACTAATGCAGCCCAGGATACCATTTGCCTTCTTTATGGGAAAGGCACATTTCTCCTTCATGTTCCACATTCTGTCCACCAGGACTCCCAGGTCCTTTTCCGCAAACCTGCTTTCCTGCTGAGCTGCCTGCAGCATATGCTGGTGCCTGGGGCTGTTCCTCCCAGGGTCCTAGGTTAATATTTCTGCCAAATGCTATAGTACTAAAAGTGAATACATGAGGCTCTTTGAGAAAACCTTGCATGTCTTTGCACTGATCTCTGCTGCATGCTGTTGAACTTCCTCATATGGAAAGAGGCAGAAACTAAGCACAGATCCATTTATTAGCTGTTTATTCTAACAACTATAATTAATAAGTTTATTCCATATTGTTATTAATGATGTTAATATATTGGCACACACAAACAATGAATGAGTTTTTTTGTTATATGAAATATAACAAGGGAAAGTGTAGAGTCCTGCATCTGGGCAGGAACAACCCCAGGTTCCAGTATAGATTGGGGAACGACCTGTTAGAGAGCAGTGTAGGGGAGAGAGACCTGGGGTTCCTGGTGGACGACAGGGTGACCATGAGCCAACACTGTGCCCTTGTGGCCAAGAAGGCCAATGGCATCCTGGGTTGTATTAGAAGGGGTGTGGTTAGTAGGTCAAGAGAGGTTCTCCTTCCCCTCTACTCAGCCCTGGTGAGACCTCATCTGGAATACTGTGTCCAGTTCTGGGCCCCTCAGTTTAAGAAGGACAGGGACCTGCTGGAGAGAGTCCAGCGCAGGGCTACTAAGGTGGTTAAGGGAGTGGAGCATCTCCCTTATGAGGAAAGACTGAGGGAGCTGGGTCTCTATAGTTTGGACAAGAGGAGACTGAGGGGTGACCTTATTAGTGTATATAAATATATAAAGGGGGAGTGTCACAAGGATGGAGCCAGGCTCTTCTCAGTGGCAAACAATGATAGGACAAGGGGCAATGGGTACAAACTGGAACACAAGAGATTCCACTTAAAATTGAGAAGAAACTTCTTCTCAGTGAGGGTGACGGAACACTGGAACAGGCTGCCCAGGGAGGTTGTGGAATCTCCTTCTTTGGAGACATTCAAAACCCGCCTGGACACGTTCCTGTGTAACCTTATCTAGGTGTTCCTGCTCCAGCAGGGGGATTGGACTAGATGATCTTTTGAGGTCCCTTCCAATCTCTAACATACTGTGATACTGTGATACTATGATACTCATGCTAGTAAGATTAGTTTGCACAACTATTTGAGGAAACCGTAGAGTCACAGAATGGTTTGGGTTGGAAGGGACCTTTGAGATCATCTAGTTCCAACCCTCTTGCCATGAGCAGATTATACCTTCCACTAGACCAGGTTGCTCAAAGCCCCATCCAACTTGGCCTTGAACACTTTGTTTACTAATAACGTATCTTAAAATTACATGTACTTGTAACCTTGCATGATCAGGCAGGTGAGTTATCTTACAAAGTGAAACTCATAACTTGTGATCTTTTTCCAGATGAAACTGATTTTTTTTTTTTGTATTCGAATACTAAATACATTGTTTAATACAAAATGTTTCCCCATTGATTTTTAAAATTCTTAGAGCTTAATATCGGCATTTTACTGAAACTGAAATATCAAAAGCTGTCACAGCATTTTTGATCTTTAAATGAGGCATCTTCTATCTCTCTAAATTAGAAACTGCCTGACTCTTACAGACATTCTAGATGCAAAGGGTTTTCTTACATTGTTCATCCATTTGTTTTAACTTCTGTTTGTTCGTGGGTTGTTTTTTTTGTTTGAGGTTTTTTGTTGGGGTGGTTTTTATTTGTTGTGGTGGGTTAGGGTTTTTTTTGGTTGTTTGTTTTTGTGTGTTGTTGGCTGCCAATTGTATAAATCTGTCAGCTAATGGAGTGCTACAAGCTCTCCTTTCTGTGGGTACTCATCTGCTGCTAGCTAACATTTTGAATATTCATTATTCAGCACCAGTTAAGTCCCTAGACAATTATTTGGTTCATCACTTGGCAAGTAAATGCCATTTGTTTCACCTACGTTTTTTTGTTTTGTTTTGGATTTTCTATCTTTACTGTCCTTTCTCTTGTGTGACCTCTTACTGTTTGAGGACCCTGATATAGTTTATTGAATCAGGACAGATACATGCAGCAAAACAGAAGATATTTAGGAATTAATCGATTATGAAGGGCCTCAAATTATCTGGTTGCCTGAGGGAAATACGGTATTCACCCCGAAACAGACAGAAGCTGTTGTGCTTTGAAGATTTACAGGAAGGGAATGATATGGTAGATTTTGATTAAGGGACCAAGGGCAGATGCTGCATGAGTAATGGGATTTGTGCCACTCTATTATGTACAAAATTCAAAACTCAAGATAACATATGACTTTTGTCATTATCCTTTTAATGAAAACTACAGCATATATGTATGAGCACAAATCCTGCTAAGTAAAATCAGGAGAACTGGTTCACGGTGCACTTGAATTCCAATTACTGTGGAAAAATAACTAAGCAGAAGGAATCAAGCCACCACAACACTACAAAATTTTACAATTATGACATTATCGAGTACTTTTTTTTTTTGTTTCAGTGTTGTTTTTCTTTATTTTTCTGCTTGCATTATATGAGAATAAGAACAAACAATACAAATTTCTATAGCAATACCATCTTTCAGGCAAGTACTTAAACGGATTTTGCAAGTTTGGACGAATCAAGTCTCACAATTACTGTGGTACTGGAAAAAAGCACAGGTGTCCTTAGGTCACACCTGCCTTTCTTAGAAAATAATTACAGACAATGCAAGGTTTAAGAATAGTGAGAAGAGCAAAGCTTGGTTTCATGAAAATATATTTAATAGTAAGGTAGCCATTAACTGTATTTTAACAACTGTTATGAGGTTAATCACCTCCCTGAGAATTGCTGTATAGTTTAAAATCTGGTTTACCAGTTCCTGGACAAAGTTAGTTATGAACATTTAAGAGAAACTTAGAATGAAATTTAAAACTGCTTTTCATTCTTATTTTTACCAACTACCTTACCAAAGCAAGCTATTAGTCATTACATTAATCCATAAGAACATAGAACTTCATTATTATGAAACCAGTTGCATTTTTGGAAGTGGTATAAATGACGAAGTGTAGAACATGAATAGTATTATTAACCACACTAGTGATAATAGCTTAGCATCTTATAAAATTTGTTTATTCATACTACAGCCTATTGCATTATTTCCATTAAGAATGATTTGTATTGGAATGTCAGACATTCAGTGACATAATTTTATTGGCATAGAGAGTTCAAGAATTTTTGTTTTCAAGACATGTAAGGGAAAATGTATTATCCTGTACCTCAGTTAATTTCTGCTGGCACTGAGTTTCTGCATGTGCTTTCGCATGCTGAATCAGAAAGAAAATGTTCTACCTTATCACTTCTGTTGTGCAGTTCTGTATATTTATTATATTCATTTTTTTATTTATAACTTTCATTTTAGTGTTGCTTCATTATTCAGAGGTCCGTATCCTCTCACCCAAATCAAAGAAATTTTTTATTTACTTAATAGCTTTAGTTGATTAGTAGACAGGAAATATGATAAGCAAAGCCTTTTAACAGTGTCAGTGTGTCTGGGCAGACAGATGAGCTAATTTCTACCTACAAGTTTTCCTTTGAGCATCATTAAAAAAAAAAATCTTATTACACATTTCAAACAAAATAATTCACTTTTAGTCATTATCAGCTGTCATCATTATATATATATGTAATGCACATGCATTTTACATATATATCTATACACACAGTCCTTAATATACCAGTGATATTAATTGCTGATATTCCCATATTCACCACTGCTATGGCTGATAGTACAATTTTAGAACATAAAGCTCATTTTAAAGGAAGATTTGATTGCTCAAAGACTTTAAAGTTTTTTGATGCTTTAATCCAATGTAATTAAAGTGAAGGTACTTGAATAACCATGTTTGACATCCTCCAAATACTTTTTCATTTACGTATGTTATTTGATTACCACACAAAGACCTTGAATTAAATTACAAGAAGAAGATGCAATCCCAAGTATCAGGGCAACACGAAATTTGCTGAAAGTACTGTTTCCAGACAGTAGGGTAATGGACAATTGTCAGTCACTTGAAGAGAGGGACTCAGGGGCTCTACTCAAAAGAAGAGATTGACTAACAAGAGTGTTTTCTCAGAAGGATTTTGATAGGCAGTAGGAAATTACCATATTCAGCAACAATAGGAAATTAAACTCATTATAGTATATATAGAGTAATATATTTACATATACAGTCATTCCTTGTTTGCCTTGGAGAAGAATATTAATAAGTAAGCTGTCTTTCTGAATTTTATATGTATATGATGAAAACAAATTCTGTGTGCATGGATGTTTTTCAACAAGTTGGCAAAACCAGAACATACTAGCATTCCAGATGTCTGAGAACTTATGCAATTTAAACTGCAGTCACTTTTGGGCAAAGTATATGTTAGACATTTTAAAATAATAAAGTAATAGAGGGTAAAAAAAAAAAAAAAAAAGGTTGCTGGTATGTTATATAAACCAGATATAGTATCTTAGCTGTAATGAAATAAACTAAAAAATTCTCATTTAACTTTTGGGGTTTTTTTTCCCCCAATTTTTTCTACTAGCAGTTTGAGACAAAAAGTGAAGGTAGTTCACTTGGCAATGTAAGCTGTCCCCAGCTTACTTTCTGGGTGACAGAAAGCACAAACTAAATTTGCTCTAAAAAAAATAGGACTTCATAGGAATGAAGAGGTGGCAAAATGGGCATGGTATGTCTGAGTCTGTAAGTAAACAACTTAGGGACAAGTCTATGCTTCCTTGTCTTCATGATATCTTAAGCAGTGATACTAGATACAATGCCTGCCAGTGTATTTATACTGTAAATGGACTGATTTTGCTAAAGACATATGTTCTAATTTCTTACTTCTGTAATTTTGTGTAGCTAAGGTCTAAACAATATGTGGTGACAGTCATATAAACTTAATAAAATTTCCTACCATCAGATCAAACTTGGAGCATTTGCAAAATAAACAACTGGTTAGGGTGTCAGGCTTTAGAGAAGAGCAAGATCTACTTTTCCAGTGCATGTCATAATGGAGGTGATAGTCTATCAAGCTTGAACAGCTCAGCTTCTTCTCTCATGCCTGTACAGATTGCAGTGGTCGTTATGGAAGGCAACAGAGTGCACACAACTTCTCACCAGCAATAGCGTCACTAATTCTCCACACTCTGGCTCAATCACTTTCCATTTATGCAAGTGAACACATGTGGGAATCTTACGGAGAGGCTAAATAAAGTCATAAATTAAAAAAAGAGATTTTTCCGTCATGCACATCCTTGAAGTCTCTCTATCATACTAGGAGAAAGTAAGGAAGAAACAGACAAAAGCTTCAAATGCTAACACATTTTAAATATTGATTTTCAATTATTACAGTGTGTGGTTGCAGTAGATCTGATTCCAAGAACCAGAGATTCATTCCAGCTGTTTTCATAGCTCCACATTTCCTTATTTTCTGCTGTTTCTATGGTTTTTGTTTTACATTAAGTATCAACCATTTTGATCAAGTACTATCTTGACAAATATAATGGCTAATGTGTTAGTCTTTAAGACAAAAATTGACATTTGTGAAAAAAAAAAAGCCAGGATATGTGGAATACTGTCAAAGTCTGAATTTTGGTTGTAAGCACACACAAAATAAAAATAGACCTAAAAAATAGGAACTGTATGATTTCTGCAGTATAATCAGATGAAAGGTTGCTTTTGATCAGCATCACTGTCATCATCTTGTGACATTTATCCTTTACAAAAAATGCTGCGTACAAAATAGCAAAGGCATGAAAAGGCTCTTCTCCAATGGCTTTTAAGAACCATAGCTTGCAGAGAATCCTACAACCCATGCAACAAATCTTCATTTTTTATCCACCTTCCTTCCCTACTATACCTTAAAAATTGTGATGCTTTGTCAACTCCTGTAGGTCACTGTGGAATAAAGACCCCACAACGAAACCAAAAATGCAAGCCCCTCGCATTTTTCTTTGTCTACGTATGTATTTCTAACAATTTGGGGAAAAAATGGAATATATAAGGGTAACAGTTATTGCCTGTACTTCTTGTATATATTTTTATAGTCTGCATGAAAACATCTAGCAAAATACCATTAATTGATACAGGCAGCATTATGCCATTTTGGCAGGTACACAGTTTAAAAAAACGAGGTCATTAGCAGTCTGCTGAAATTACGTGGATCTTTGCTATTTGTTATTAACAGCTTGTAAAAGCATAATTCTTACAGTGTCAATAGAGATAACACATAGAGCATCTGTAGGCATATACATACCAGGTGTTACGTACAAGCCATTCAGGAATGTTCTTGACAGTACAAGCCTACAGTTTCAGTAGTAATCATGTTTTTTCTTTATTCATATATATTGATATATGTTTCTATATGAATATATATTCATTCTATACGAATATATATTTTCTATATGAATATAGAATGTATCTATATGAATATATATATTCTATATGAATATATATTTATTCATATAGAAATACAATCTGTTGACACCATGTTAAGCTTCATATCTTAGGGTGTTTCTCGGTGCCCTTGAAATAAAAGTATGAATTGTATTTTAAAGCATTTTGATGCCATACACAGGAACTGCTCAAAAACTGTAGGATAGATTCTTGTCTAGCGGACTGTTTTTTTTCATCCTAAAGTAACTTAGCCTTTTTTATTTAAAGTAAACTCTTTTACTGTAACATCCACGGTTAGCTACGGATTTGTCACAACTTCAGTTATGTGACATGAGAAGAGGATAAATGTTTCAGGCTGGAGGTAGAAAGAAGATGGAGAGCTCAACTTTATTCTTTGTGTTATACTGAAAATACTGTTTGCATCCTAAGTAACCAGAACCTGAATAGAAAGTAGACCTCTGATACACTAATCTCAAATTGTTACCACATCTGCCAAGTGAAGCAAGACTCAGTACAGCAAGCAACTATGTATGACCTTCAGGGGAACCTGAGTGCTGTGAGAATTGTGCCAATAGGTTGGACTGGTTCTTTTAGTGTCAAGAAATGCTGTTGCATTTTTTATTTCCTTTTAAATGAAACAACACTGTGGCCCTGATCTAATGATTCAGTGCCATTTCTGGAAAAAAGTGTTTGTTTTTGCAAGATTCTAACACAGAGATCAAAAGTACAGCCATCTGAAATTACTTCATCAATTCTGACAAGCCTCTCTATCATCCAATAATATGGTCTTTTTAAATACCTTGTTCATAAAAGAACACATTTCTGTTGGTAATAACTAAACAGGACATCAAATTTTTAATGCACTCCTCTGTGTCACTCTTACAGATTTATTTTGTGATAAACACTTATCTGAACATTATAGTCATCTTCTCTTTTTTTCTCAATGCCTTTCTGATGTTATGAGTATCTTCCGTAAATCAGTCTACTGTCAGAAACACAGAGAGCCCTAAGGAAGTGGTATTTCACCTGCACGTGGAGATGGTTCCATTGTTGGAAATAGTTGCATATGCTCAGTTGGGAGAATTTTCTGTTGTAAAGGAAGAAGAATCAGCAAGGATTAAGAAAAAAAGTAAGAGATCCTGTAGCATGAGCAGAGATGGTCAGGTTGCGCCAAGATTTTGACAAAAGAAGGTTTTGCTAATTTGATGATATGTCTAAAAGTAAGGGTCTGCTTTGGTAAGTGCGTTCAATGGAGTTTTGTTTACAAGATCTACTTTGTATTGAAACTATTTGCTTGCTTGTTTATTTTCTCTTTTAGGAGTTCATTGTGTGGAGTGCTGTTCTGATAGTAGCTATGTTTCTGGATTCAAAGCCCCTGTGGTGATATTCTGTATTTCTCATTAATTTTAAAGTCCAGTCTTTGTACACCTTGCTGTACTGATCCATAGCAATACAGTTATTTTGTTGTGTGGATTTGGTTAAAGTGTGCATATTGGTAGCAAGAGAATTATTTAATAAACACATAGGTTCAGCAAAATGGAAATATTTGTGCTTTCTGCTGCAACAGAAAATCTGTTGTAGGCTCTCCTGAAATCTTTTTAGCATGTTTTCAAATGACCTATGAGCTCCACATAACAATTACTCTATTGATTCCAGGTTATTTTCATATCTTTATTTCATATCAGAACTGGCCTCTGCTATGAGCTCAGTGAATCTGGTTATGTAAAAACTGGGAAGTTGTAGGCACTTTAGGCAGACTATATAAATACATGTACAGTGTAAGTGAAAAAAAACACTGCTAATTAAACAGACTTTAAAGTCTGTCATTACTTTGAAAATCACATTCGTGAAAGGTGCCAAGGAGTTGGTCCATCTCAGAAGACTATGGTGTTCCAGTGACTGCATCTGTGACATGCATTGACCAGATCAGACATTCTGGTGTTGTCATCTGCCTCAGAATTCAGTCTGAATAAATTCTGAATCTTACAGCGTCTATTAGTGTCTTTTGTGCTGTGGATACAGTTGTTTAAGTCCAAAAACTCTATAGTGGGCAAAGCAGACTTAACTTGGGGTAAATTAATTCCATTTACTGCTAATTAAAATAGATTCTGATAATGAGAAGCAAAAAGTCAAACATTCAAGCATGGAAGTTCAACAGGTCTTTGCTGATAACTTCAGTTGCATGTTGAAACTAAGTGTTCAAAATACACTAAGACTGAGGTGTAAAAGACAGTGATTTCTCAGTGCTGCACAAATGGGAGGGGAAAGACATCGACTTCAGGTGTGCATATTAATATCTCCATTAGCATTTTATTAGGTTTACCTGGGGAGGTGCTGTCAGTGGGGCTGCAAGGCAGCTTGTCTGGGGGGAGGCTGAGGCAGCCCAGTGCAGCACACACAGCAGCACAAGCTGGTTCCAGGAGGATCCAGCCGCTTCAACCGTGAATCTGCTGAAGGACTGAGCTGAGCATGTCAGCAAAGCTGGTGCTGCCTCTGTGAAAAGACATTTAAGAAAGGGCAAAACCACTAGAGAACAGTGAGGAATGAAGAAAGAAGTATGAGAAACAGCTCTGTGGTCTTGTGTTCCTGCCTTCTCGTGTATGAGAAATATGGCTGGAGAAGAAGGAATGGCGGGGCTCCAAGCAAAGGAGCAGGTATTGCTCAGCAGCTTGGAAGGACCCATTGCCAGAGCAGATGGACCTTCCCAGAGGAATGGCAGCCTGTGGAGAGCCCACGCTGGACCCTGGGAAAACTGTAAGAAAGGGAAGGTGAGTGGCAGAGATTGCCTGTTAACCTCACCATCCATCCCCTGTGCTACTTGGGACAGGGTTCCTGCAGTGGAAGGACGAAAGTTGAGCCTGCACAAGGAGGGAGGAAAGGTTTTTATATATGTCTTTTTGTTTCTTGCTGCCCAAATCTATTTGTATTGACAGTAAATTAAACCAGCTCTCCCTAAGCTGGGTCTGTTTTACTTGCAGAGGTAACTGGTAAGTGACGTCCCTGTCTTCATCTTGATCTATGACCTTTCTCATGAAGAGCTATCATAGAAAAAATGATAAACTGTTCTCATACATGAGCAGCATGATGTGTTAAACATCTAGTAAAGACTGCATATTTTTTCTACATAGATATGAAAATGTCAAGTTTTGTGAGTCCTTAATGTAGACAGAGGAGGTATCTGCTCAGCTATGTGGCTATTTAATTTCACACATTAAAAGCATAAGCCAGTAAATGCCTATATAAAGTGTTGTGCCCAGATATCTTTAATCATTGTTGGTTTTATTCCCCCCTCATCCTTTTCAAGGCTACATAAAAGTACTTATAAAAGCACGTAGTCAGAAACATACTGTTAATGAAATGAACAAGAATTCCGGTTTCTCAGACAAACCTTTTTTTTTTTTTAAGTCAGTTTAGATACTTTGTATTTTTATTTTGTCTGGGTTCACATTTATTACTCTTAGAAGACAGTATTTGGAAACTACTACTGGTACTAACAAAGGAAATTTTACTTCAGTCATAATGAGTACATGTATGAATTCATATTCAGATACTTCCATAATCATTAGATAAAAAGCAATTGATAGAGTTTGTATATGAAATACATGTTTGCTCTTCATTAGTTTCTGTTGAGTTAAACATGGATTTACATTTTTAACTATACCAAGTTATCTCTCCCTGCATTTAACAGAACTACTTCAAAAACAGGCTAAACCAGACATAAGTGGACCAAACTGAATATTTTGCATAGGGAGTAACTACTTTCTGGCTGGCTTGTTTCAGAAATCTGTTTTGTACATGTTCTATGGCTTGTATAAAATGCACAAAGTAATGAGGCTCATCATTATCATGCTATTGTCATTTCAAAGCATTGAAATGAAAAAATTAGCATTATCATTAGTTCCACCAGTTTTTTCCACATAATGAAAACAATTAATCAGTATAAACTGAATGTTTCAAGTCGCTGGCAAGGAATGAATTAATTTTTAAGGGTGATTTATATAGCTCTGGAAAATCATAGCTTCTCTAGGATATGTATTTCTGTTCTTCCTGGAGTATTTTTATGTTTCTGTTCTTCCTGGAGTTAAACCTGTTTGACTCTCCATGAGCTTGGAAGCAGCTTATCCACTTACTCTTCAAAGTTCATCATGTGCTTTCCTCATTCTTCTCCCTAAGCTTAGCATGCATCATTCACTCAATCTTTCTTCAACAATGATGTCTTATAAGCTTCTGATCCTTCGTGTTCTCTCTCCTGAGTACCTCCATCTGATGCCTGAAACTAAATGCAGTGCTCTAAATGAGACTTACTGATGTGGCAGAAAAAAAGATTCCTTTTTATGTTGTAAACATGGCATGAGATTTCCCTTCTGTGTGAGATGACATTTCAGCTGCTGTTCAGTTTGTATGTACTAAATTCCCAGGTTGTGTCTGAACTGCTGCTACCTGCCTGGTTATTCCCCACTGTGCTACAGCTTATTTCTTTTTCTTGGGTGTGGAGCACTGCATGTACTGAGTTCTGCCCTGCTTCTTCCTTGCATGCTATTCCTCTGGCTGGTCTGTCTTAGACTCTCCGTTCTAGTAATTTCTTCTAGCGTTCCCCCCAGTTTCAATTCATGTGCCTCTTCCATAAGTATTCTCTTTATTCTGCCATTCACAAAAGTAATTGTAAGAATAGACAAACAGATCCTTACTTTGTAGAACCACTCTTGAAATAGCCCTTCCTTTTGACAGGGAACTCCTAATAACTGCTTCCCAGATACAGTTCAGCTGCTTTACACCTCTTTCATCTGCACCATTCTTTTCTAGCTTGTTTATCAGAATATCACATCAAAAGAATTAGGAAAGTCAAGTTATGACATCTGGTGCATTTCCTCTGGTCTTAAGAGTCCCCTGTAGTGTTAGAGAGAGGATTAGGTTGGTTGCCACTGTGTGTTCATGATTAAATCCATGCTGACTTCTTATATCTTTCTGTTTCTCCCCGTACTTCAGGCAGTTTGTTCTAGAATTACAATTTATTATTTTTTTTTAGGCATTTCTTTCAGGCAAAGGGTCTGTAAACATAAACACTTGGCTCTTACCTTATAAAGATTAGAAGTCTGATGCCACTTTTATTTCTGAAATTTGAATGTACTTTAGAATTTCTACAAGAAAACTGCTAAAGGCACACACTTTATATCCATAATACTAGAGAACTTAGATCTGCATCAGACTAAAGACTTAGAAGAACATAACCTATTTAACTACTTTCTGAACAACCACTTTCTTCTTCCTACCTATTCTTACTGCTTGGTAATGTGATTATTTAAAAAAAAACACCAAAACCTGGTGAAATTTTTAAAAGTAAAATCTAGCTGTAATAAGAAAAGACATTTTCACCACCGTTATTTTTCTCAGCTTTCAGGTACTTTATTTCAAGTTTCCTATTTATAGTCTCTTCTTTGAATGAGTGTAATTTACAGGTAATAATAAAAATTATGATTTATATAAAATCAGCTTATGAAAGCATTTAGTCATGGAGGATTTACATAGAATATTACCCTTTGCTCGTACTGTGGTAATTGTCATAAGAATGAAAACTGATTTAAGATTGCATCATCCACATATTTGTCATATTCTGAACCCTGGTTATAGAAGTAAATGTTGATATTTGTTTTAAATTAATTTAAGATTGATCTAGTTAATAATTTAAAATATTTTTAATCACTTTGGAGCAGGAATCTCTCTGAAAATAGTACACTTGTACACTTCTAGGTTGTTTGAATACTAAGAGCAGAACTTAATTAGGTGATCTTCATTGAGGTACGAACTGAGTGGAATGGAGTGACCTTGTCGTGGTTTAACCCACAGCCAGACAGCTTGTTACCCACTCCCCCCCTTCTTGCGCTCCCCCTACTCCTGGGGGGAACGGAGAGGAGAATCAAAAAGAAATGCAACTCCCACGGGTTGAGATAAGAACAGTTTAGTAACTAAGGTATAACACAAATCACTACTGCTACCACCAATAATAGTAATGATAAAGGAAATAACAAGGGAAGAGAATACAACACCCCATCACCAGCCGACCGATAACTCGCCCCCCCCAGCCTGACCAAGCACCGACCGATACCTCCTCCAACCCTGCCGTCCACCTAGTCCTTCCGGCTAACTCCCAGTTACCTCCTGGGCATGACGTGCTGTGGTATGGAATACCTCTTTGGTCAGTTTGGGTCAGGTGTCCTGTCTCTGCTTCCTCCTGGCCTCCCCTCCTCCCTGGCAGAGCATGAGACTCACAAAGTCCTTGGCCAAACCAAAACATCATTTTTATCAGCTTTGTTCCCAGCCCGAAAGTCAAAACACAGCACTGCACCAGCTACCAAGAAGGAGAAAAAATGGCTGCCACTGCTAAACCCAGGACAGACCTATTTTTAAATTCGCAAATTCAAATTCAAATGGTAAATTCTGCTTCAAGGTGATTAAACAGTTATATATATATATATATATATATATATATATATATATTTTAACCTCTGATTCACCTGTATTTTTGTTATTCCAGAAGAAGTGCTACGCTGTACACAGCAACTAGAAAAGCTTCACTGGAGGAATGTCAGGTGGTTTAAGCCTAGCTGAAACTGCTGTTTTGAAGGACATACATGTTCAGGAACATACGTAATTCCAGTGGTTTGTGTTCAAAGCAGCTCGTTAGCCACTCATGAGGCAGTCTTACTGTTGCAGTAATACTTGAATTTATTGTACATTGCAGGCAGAGGTTAACTTAATCCCACGCACATTGCTGACCGGATCTGACAGTCTATTCAGGGATGTGAAGCAGTGCATAGCACTAGGACAAATGGATTCAAAGAAATATATCACTTTTAAATCTTCTGTGTATGTGTTCTCTTTTCCTGTGAAATTTTATCTAAGTAAAAGTAACATACAGTTTTCTTTTTCCTGAACTGTTCTGAAGTGCTGTCCAGCTGAGGTCTGGCAGTGTTAAGTTACAAAATAGGCAGGTTTCTTACCCCAGTGATTTTGCATCACACCTTTACTCCATAAGCTAGTCAATACAGATACAACCTTTGGACCTTGACTTTCATTCAGCTGCATTTGCTAGTGACAGGCTTTGATAATATAATTGCACATAATAACTGTAAACTAGGTATATGGAGAGTATGAATGCTATGAAAATAAATTTTATAATAATAAATTGGCAGTACAAAGGGTTGCTAATCCCTTTAAACATTTTCTTATTAAATCTGCCAATAACAAGAATTAGTCAAATTGCTATGTAATTGTTTCTGTAAACTATATATTTCTATCCTATCTAAATATATGTATTTAGAATTACAGTCACGCAGGTTGGAAAACACCTTCACAGGTCACATAGTCCAAAGCAGTGGGACTAAAAAACAGTTAAGAGCATGCTCAGGGCCTTGATATTATGTTACGTATCAAGATAAACTACTGGCACTTTACTCATACCTCTTGTTTTTCACTTAATTCTGACACTTCAGGGAAATTCTAAAGGAAAAGGAAGCATGAGAATTTAAAGGAAAAACATTTCTGGATTTTTATTTTTTTAAGGATTATTACATTTTAAATCTTGGAGTGATTTTCTCCAATTTAGTAGTTATGGATGGCTGCACACTTCCATCTCTCCCCATTCCTGAGTGTGTCATAGGCTGATTGCTTGTTACTAAATCTGTAATAAACTGCTTCAGTCCTGGTTTGATTAAAAACACAAGGGTTGAGCATTTATTCCTGTGACAGGTACCAAACAATGCTTTTCTATGTGCTTGTGCAGCCACCTGTGTGCAACTTCCGCCTGCTGCAAAGGTAGAGCAGGTGGCAGGAGCATGAGGTTGTGACAGTGGTCATAAGCTTAGTGACTTTTGTTAGGGGATGTTCTGGTGTCCTTGTTCCATCATGAGATCTGGTGGAGCATGCCTCACCCCAAAGTGGCAGGCACCTGTATGTAATTGCCATTAGTTTTTGCTCCTTAGCACACTGGATAGTGTCCACAAACAAATTAGTATGTAGATTGCATGGCAGAGACTGTGGAATTTAAGGTCCTGAGAGGAGCGAGCAAGACAATACCAGAATTCTAACTCTGGTCTTCAGAAAAGCATATTTGAGCCTGCTCTGGGATCTAGTTGGAATGATCCCATGGGAAACTGCCTTGTAGAGCAGAGAGGCCCAGGAGAGCTGGCTAATCTTTAAGCACACCTCCTCAGGGCGTGAAAATTGTCCCTTCCTGTCAAGCACGAATGGCAGAAGGTGAGCATGGATGAACACAGAGCTCTTGACTGAGCTGAGACATGAAAAGCAAATATAAAAATAGTGGAAGCAGGGACACGCTACGTGGAAGGGATACAAAGGTTTTGCTCACTCATGTAGAAAGAGAGTGAGGAAGGTGAAAGCTCATTTGGAGCTAACACTAGCAAGGGACGTGAAAGGCAGCACAAAATGTTTCTCTGTTGTCAGAAGAAGGAAGGTTAGGGGCGGGATAGGCCTGTTGCACAGTGGAGCAGGGGACCTAGTGACAAGGATCAAAGGAAAGGCTAAGGTGCTCAGTACTTCTTTTGCCTCACTTTTCACTGGTAGTGCTGGTTCTCTGGCCCTTTGGTTTCCTGAGCCTCCAAGCAGTCTATGGGAGTGGAGCAGTATTCAGTGTGGAAAGACAGATCATTTTAGTCCCTTGGAGTTATGCAAATCTGTGAGACTGGATGGGAATCATCTAATGGTACTGAAGGTTCTTAAATGATGTCATTGTGAAACTGCTCACTGTCATCTTTAAGGTCACAGCAATCGTGTAGCTTCCTAATGGATAAAAAGACATCAAAAACAGGGATCGAAGTGACAGGGTGGGATGCACTAATAGCGTGTTTGTAAAGAACATCATCTTGAGTGGAGCAATCACTGCAGGCTCCTTTTCAGAGGAATCTGGATAGATCGGAGAAATGGGCTGAGTGGAACCTCATGGAGATCAGCAAAAGGAAGTGCAAAGTCCTGTACTTGGGATGGAATCAACTTATGCAACAATAGAATCTCAGGGCTGACTGTATGGGAGGCAGCTCTGCAAAGTAGGTCCTGGCTGTCCTGCTTGACAACAAGTGGAATGTGGGCTGGCAGTGTGCCCTTGCACCAAAGGTGGCAAGCTGAATCCTGGGCTGTGTTAGCTGTGCAGGCAGCAGGGCCAGGGTAATGGCGCTGACTTCTATTTGGCACTAGCGAGACTGTATGTGGTGTACTGCATCTGGTTCTGGGGCTTCACAGTGAAAGAAGAATATTTATGTTCTGGACTGAGTCCAGGAGCAGACACCAAGATGGCTGAGGGCTGGACCCATGGAGGTTGTGTGATTTTTGAGGCTTGACTGCCCATGGCTGTGGGCAACCTGATCTGCTGTAAGACTGGCTTTAACTAGGGGATTGGCACAGTTGACTTCCAGATCACCTTCTGATTTAAATCATTGAATGATTCTATGAAACCTGTAGGCTGGATGGGAAAGGGAAGATTTAGGAATGGCAATATAAATAATGCAACTAAATAAACAATAGGTGAAAGAGGAATTTTCTCTTTCAAGTGTAATTTTTTTCTAAACTTTCAGTTCAGAAAATAATTTTGGATAAATATTTGTCTTACCTGAGGTACGAAGTAAATTGGATTAACTTTGATTTAACATTGCTTTTGCAAATTTCTTTGTTTTCTGTTGGTTTTAATTGGCTGGATAATCTTAGCTGCTGTATTTTTCAGCTTCTGCTTTCTTGCTTTTATTTTTGTTTGGTCTTTCCTTAAAATACGCAAAATTTGCTGTTGCTTTTGTACACGAAAGTTTCTGATTATCTGTAGAAAAAAATCAAGGACTCTTATAATGTCATTGATTATCTGTGTTTAACACTGTGCTTTATTTGGCAAAAAGTAGAATGACTCAATAATGGGTCATAAGTTCCAAGTTTCCATTCTTTTGTCCATGTCATCAGTTCTAGCTGTGCTTTGGGTATCCAGATGGAAACATTGAACTGTATGTCTTATGTCATCACAGACTACATATAAGCCAAGTTGCGCAAAAAAGTAACTAGTCATTCCATTGTACAGATAAAGTAACACTAAAGAAATTAGAATTCTTAATGATACGTGGTACTACTGTGGGAAGAGACCTGTTGAGCAGAAAAGCTTATTTTTGAAAATAACGCTTTCTGTCCTGAACACTACAGGAAGCTTCACAAGTGTAAATTTTCTCTCCAATAATGAGCATCAGGGTCACACTTTACTGAGATTCTAAATCCATGTCATTATTCTAAAACGTGTTTGTGAAGAAAGATTCATTTGCTGTGTAGTGAAGGAGCTTTTAGGGATTGCTTTTAAGTGACTTTAATTAACCTCAACAAAAGCTTAAAGTACCTCAGTGTCAGAACTTTCACAGAGGTTTAAAATTTCTGTAAAAGAGTAAAGAGAGAAAGGAATCAGAAAACCATAGCAGCTATGGGGTGCTTGTGTAAATTAAAAGAACTGCAAATCTATAATTAATAGATTTCTTAAAAATTACAGAATTCTTAAAAAAATCACAATCATAATTACATACTCCTAAATCTTTCTGAATAAAATGGTCTGTTAGGCAAACATGTTTATATATATATACACGTGTGTGTATGCATGTATATATGTATCTTCGCATATATAATTTCTGAACTTTTAATGTGACTTCAAAAAGTTAAAATCCAGCAGAGGAATTTAATGAAGGCACACTGGTGAACATCAAGTTCATTGAATGTCAAATTGTGTTATTTCCCAAATGTTAAAATAGTACTTAATAGCCTTTGATGCAGCAAAATAAAATAGATGTTTTCTTTGATATGCATGTGCAGAACAAAGATGTCTTTGAAGTCTGTTTTTGTGTATTCCTTTAGCAGTGAAAAATGGGTATAGAATCGTAAATTTAGAATATTTGGAAGTATGAAAGCACATGAGACTTAAAAGGAAAAGTAGGACAATTTTCTTGGCGAAAAGTGATGCTACCTCTAGTGTCAGTGGTACTAATTGACTGTACTTGAATTTTCCAAGATTTCAGGTGATTAGTTTGTCTAAACTGAAGGGATACTATTGTGTGAATAGGCTTTATAAACCAGAAACAATGTAGAGAAGTAATAAATGCCAAAATGGCAAAGTGCATGACTGAAAGTGACTTCTAATTTATTTTAAGTATAGCTATTGTTTGTCATTGTATACTAGCCACCACTGGATAGCAAAATGTAAGTATGTCCCTTTTGCACAGTCTGAAGAGGGACATGGAATTTGGTACACCTTGTTGCTTTGAATAACTTTTTGTGAAGTATGTAAACAGGTATTGGAAAGGATATGTCTCCTTCCACAAAGGTTAAAAATAAAACAACAGAGAAACCTCTCTAATGATCTGCATTTTTTAGGTATGATCCCAAAACTTGCTGTTCATTATTTCTACACCTATACTTTGTATTGGGCAATAAAGCACATCTTTGTTTCAGAATCCCTTGCTAAACTTTCTGTATGATAGCCAAAATGTACTTCAGATTCTGTGGCTCTGCAAATTCTTTGCTAATCAGCAACAATTTCACAATCTTTTTATATTTACTTTTTGATGACTGATGAAAATAAGAAACTTCTAGTTCTCTGACATCTCTATATCCAAAGTCTAAAACTGTGTTTCTTCAGAGAACCTTTCCTGTTCAGTGGTGTTAATTATATGCTTATCTTTGGGTTTGCAATCAAATCAGTCTGTGACAGAATGAAAGAATTAGCATACCTAAAATGCAGGCAGTCCTAATGTGAGGATTTTTTCTTGTTTCCTCTAACTATTCCCAATGATTACTCTTTCTGTCTCCTAGAAACTTCCAAAGTATTTTAAGTTCTGGTGGGGAACTGGTGGCTCACAAATCTTTTCAACCTGCACCAGTCTCTCAGGCTGTTTCTGTGGTGTCCTTGGCAGTGGTGCTGGTGAACATCAGACAGAGGGTGCAGACTTGCTCCCTTCTGCCACTGTCCTTTTTTCTCTCTGCCCTTTCTTGTCTTCCTGCTTGTGAACACAACTCCTGCTCTCTCTGTTCCCTATAAACAAATACATTTCCCAGAGGCTCTCCCGCATCTTACAGATAAGGAAGTCCCTCCCAGTCATAATTCCCAATGGTGTTACCCAGGGTCTGAGGCCCGAGATTTGCCAGAGCATTCCCAGTCTAAAGTACAAGCAGAAGTGAAAATAAACTGGCTGTCTTCTCTATTATCAGCTTCAGGAATACTTTCCCAGACTTATGAATAATCTGTCAGGACCAAAATATGCGGTTTAGAATGTAAATACCTAGAGTACATCTACTGGTTTTGAAGACAGAAGCAGAAAAAGTGCTTGAATAGCAATTCTGCATTAGGAGTTTCTGAGTAATCACAGGCATGAAAGAAATGGTAGATGAGCATTAGTAACGTGTGATGTCTTCCAAAGGATGCCTTGATCAAAGCAAGCTTCTGGTGGTTTGGCAGTACCTAGAACAATAGCTGCTCTGGGAGTTTAGTTAAATTGCCTGTTCTGAGAGGGCTCACATCTAGGAGGCAGTGAGTAAACTATGCCAGGAAAAACTCAAAATTCAGTCAATCTCTGTTCCAGCCTTGAATGTCATGTTGTGCACTAGCTGTGACTGTCCCTTACCTAATGAAAATACACGTGGTAACACTGAATGAAATTCTCATGTGTCAAAATGAAACTTCCGTAGAGGGATTTAAGCACTGAAATATGTAAGGATTTGGAGGAAAGAACTGGAAGGCAATTCAGAAGGAAAAGCCAGAAAGGAAAAACAGGGAAGGGAAGGGGAACGGAGGGGAGGGAATGGAGGAATGGAAGAGGAGAGTGGAGTGGAAAGAAAAGGGAAAGGGAAGGGGAGGGAGAGGAGAGGGGAGAGGAGAGGAGAGAGAAAAGGGAAGGGGAGAGGAGGGAGAAGAGAAAAGGGAAGGGAAGAGGAAAAAATAAACAAAATAAGCCAAAAGTATATTCTTTAGGTATTTGTCGTGGTTTAAGCCCAGTTGGTAACTCAGAACCATGCAGCCTCTTCTTCACTCCCTCACCTTCCTCCCCCCACTCCTGGAGGGGTGGGGATGAGAATCAAAAGAATGTGACTCCCACGGGTTGAGATAGGAACAGTCCAGTAACTAAGGTATAACACAAAACCACTGCTGCTACCACCAATAGTAATAATAAGGGAAATAACAAGGGAAGAGAATGCAACCACCCACCACCTGCCAACCGATACCCAGCTCAACCTGAGCAGTGATCTAGCCCTTCCAGGTAACTTCCCCCAGTTCTACATCCTGGGCAAGACTTGCTGTGGCATGGAATACCTCTTTGGCTAGTTTGGGTCAGGTGTCCTGTCTCTGCTTCCTTCCAGCTTCCCCTCCTCTCTGGCAGAGCATGAGGCTCAGAAAGTCCTTGGTCAGAGTAAACATTAGTGAGTAGGAACTAAAAACATCAGTGTTATCAGCACTGTTCCCAGGCTGAAAGTCAAAAGCACAGCACTGCACCAGCTACTAAGACGGAGAAAAATGCTACTGCTGAAGGCAGGACAATATTCTTTAGTCTTAAATTTTTAAACTTTTAATTCCTTCTGAAAGGACAATCAAAGTATAGCTCTAGCTCTTGTGATGGAGTGGAGAATAAATCAGCTGATTGTTCTGACCTATGTAGTGTATGTGCAGGTGGTAGTATACTGTTGTTTTAAGTTGTCTAGGGCTACCTGAGACTCCCTAAAGTATCCTAGAAGTTTGTAGGTATTTGAAAATACTTTTTGGAGACCTAAAAAATCAGATTGTTTGCATCTAGAAGACTCAGAAAAACTTTTATTGTTTTGTTTTGGGATTTTTTTTTTTTTTTTGGGGGGGGGGGGGCTGGTATAAACACTTCCTTAAACCATTTTTAATCAGTATTGGTTACTGAGTATTTGAATTTTCCTTGTGGAAGGAACAAGGATACAATTATGCTTAGACAAAAGAGTGAAGAATTATGTGACATTTGGAGTATATTTGTAATTGAATGAGAAAATATCCAAGAAAATGAAAGTTACATATGGTACAAAGAAGGAAACAAATCATGGTCTGCAGTCATGTTCCTGTCCTAGTAAACTATCTCTGTAATAAAAAAACTGTTGTCAGGAGATCCAGGTTTACATTTTGTTTTAAACACTTAGAAAATTATCTTGACTTAAAGGTAAAAGATCTCAGTGAGATGAGAAGTTAAATAAAAGGATTATGTTATCTTCAATTCTCAGTGGAAGCGATCGTCCTACATAATTTATAGCAAGTTTTTCTTTGATCTTTTATATTTACAAAGAGTATTACTAGTGAATGCAAATTTTAAAGCTAAAATACACCCATTAATTCTACAGTTTATACTTAAAGTAATTATTTGGATTTAGTTTATCTTCAGTGAATATTGTAACAAACCAGTCATTAAAAAATACATTTATGCTTCTACAAACACTTGCAAAATCTGCCTACAGATCTTCCCATATCAATACCTGTAGTGCGTTCTGTAGTTATGACAAGCTTAGTTAACTGAAAACTATATAGTCACTATTTTAAGCTAACAAAATACCTTATTCTTGATATTCCTGCCATTTAGCCTTCTACTTATCTGGGATCCTTGGGAACTCTGACCAACTGTGCTTACAAATTCATTGTGTTTTTTTAATTAACAGAACACTATTCCAGCAGAACAGTGAAGCTTTCCGTTGAAAATGTCTAGTTCTACTTGATAATTGAAACAGAATAAAGAAAAATTCTTAAAATAACTAAATACTTTAACCTAGACTTGGATTATGGCAAGAAAATTATAAGGTTGTATCATTACATCACTAAGAAGCACAGAATGGTAAATTCTGCAAACTACTACTTTCTACAGTCATGTCTTAAAATTCATCTTCGTTTTCACAGATGTTGTCAGTCAGAGCAAAATCACTGTATAAGAGTACTTAATTTACATCAGAATAGTAACATTAAAGTAAAAGACAACTTTGCATATATGAAAGACTAGAATATTTAAAAAAAAAACCCACCAACAAACAGATGAGGATTCTGTGTCTCTGTCCTGCATTGAGCACTAGCAGTCATTTTTTCTCTTTCCTGGTAGCTGGTGCAGTGCTGTGTTTAATTGTGATGGGGATCAGCATGTTGGCACACATACAGACTATGTTTTACCCACCACCACTTTGTCTGATCTCAAAAGTTAAGCAGAGTCAGGTTTGGGTCTTCTCTGGGGTTAGATGATGATATGGGAGGACCAGGAGATTTTCCCCAAGGCTGAACAGTCATGAGTGGGAGAGTGTGGGGGACAGTATGCGCGAGTATCTAGTCCACTGAGCCCCTCCAGTGCTTTGGAAGCATCAGAGGTGGAAGGCAGCTGTATGGAGTCCCCAGTGACAAGTTGCAGTAACTGCTGAAGGGGACAGTGAATTATTTTGAGCCTGCTGGGCCCATGGCACTTCAGGCCAACAGAGCAGAGATGTAACATAGAGATGGACTCATGATCGAGGCGTGGACTTAGCAATGGACACTATTGTCCAGGTTATTCACAAGTGTGAATACTGCACACAGCCTCTCCTGTTCTGAAAGACTGTTAACAAGAGATGGAGCCTGACATCATGAACCAGATGGACTCAGCAGCTTTATAGGGACTAGTCCATGCACTAAGATAGAAGTGCACTGAGATCAGAGTGATGGTATATTGAAAATGTGGGATCTGAGCATGACGTGAATGGTATGGAATAAGGGGTGGATAATGTCCTGGGTTTAGCACTAGCAGTCATTTTTTCTCTTTCTTGGTAGCTGGTGCAGTGCTGTGTTTTGACTTTCAGGCTGGGAACAAAGCTGATAAAAATGAAGTTTTGGTTTGGCCAAGGACTTTGTGAGCCTCATGGTCTGCTAGGGAGGAGGGAAGCTGGGAGGAAGCAGAGACAGGACACCTGACCCAAACTGACAAAAGAGGTATTCCATACCACAGCACGTCATGCCCAGGATGTAGCTGGGAGTTAGCTGGAAGGGAGGGTGGACTGTAGGGTTCGAGGAGGTATCGGTCAGTGCTTGTTCAGGCTGGGGGGGCGAGTTATCGGTCGCCTGGTGATGAGGTGTTGTATTCTCTTCCCTTGTTATTTCCTTTTTCATTACGGTTATTGGTGGTAGCAGTAGTGATTTGTGTTATACCTTAGTTACTAAACTGTTCTTATCTCAACCCGTGGGAGTTGCATTCTTTCTGATTCTCCTCTCTGTTCCCCCAGGAGTAGGAAAAGGGCAACGGGGGGGGGGTGAACAAGCTGTCTGGCTGGGGTTAAACCACGACAGCTTCTATTTCAAGCAAAAAAACCCCTACAACCAGCATTAACAGTCCTGTTCATTTTCTAGTTAGTTCAGACTTTCAATGATTCCTTCTGCTCAGATGTCTGGCATGGGTTTTGTCAAGCAGGAAATGTCTAACTTTAAAGGTGCCCTTAAAGGAACTGAAAGTAAAAGAAATCTAAGTCTTGAGACCCTTTCCCTTTTACTCCTTGGTGCATCAGGGTGGTCTCAGGATTCATCAACTCTAGGCCTGCTTGGATGATCATGTATGTGTAACACCTGCATCAGTTACAGAGTCAATCTATCTCGTGACATTGGGAGCCATAAACACTTCAGCTTCCTTTGTAACTGAAACACGTGGTCATGTTTTAATTATTTATTTTTTTTTTTAATTTATGTGGCAAAAAGAGACTTATAAAGTGTAAATGTTTGATTTGAAAATTAGAATTTCAGTTTCTGATCTCTCAAACCTTTATGCAAAAGAACACAGTTCTCCTGAATGGACTTTAGAGTCTATAGCACAGGATATCAGACTTTGTGGTTACACTGTTATTTCACACATTTCAGATTCTGCCTGAAAACTTGCTTTAATTTATATTTAAAATTTTAATATGGTTTACTGCTTTTCACGATTCGTTGGATTTCCCTTTCTAACAAACAAACTATGCTAGTGAAACTGGAGAGAAAAATATTCACATTGACTGTGAAAGATTTCCTCTGTATTAATAGCCATTCAGCATCTCTTGTTCTACTCTGTATGCATATTTAAAAATATTGACATCCATAGATAGCTTGCCTTACTTTTTAAATCAATAGCCCTATTTGCAAATTGTGTTTCTTTTCTAAAACTAGATAAAATAATGCATTCACAGGGGAAATACTAGTAATTCACTGCGTATCACTGTCCCAGTTTGCAAATTAGATGCATTCCATCTTTTTCGTAAGTAATGAGCCGGTCAGTCTAACAAAACAAGTTGTAACTATTTATGAAGAGTAGGATAAAATATAGCATCTGGCCCAAGTGTTACAAATAGTATAACAGTATGTCATGGTTTTATTTAGCAGGCTTGCTTGCCCTGCCAATGGGATGGGGGAGAGAACAGGGGGAAAAAAGTTTTACACAGTTATTTCAAGTTTGCATTAAATGCAAACCACTCTGGATAACAAATAATTAAGAAGCAGAAACAAGTTCATTTAATGCAACAATCAATATATATGTATGGCATGAAAATTTAAATTATTAACAGACATCCAAGCTGGCCTCTCGGCTTGCTGCAGCTGTATATGTGAGTCAGCTCCCTATATTAATATAAACGCTTTTAATTAACATTTCTTTAAGGATTCCTGAGGTTACATGCTGAAAAACAACCTTAGGTTGATTGAATCTTTATCCCTCGGCATAAATATCTTAACAGGAACAAAATTTATCAGAAGTGAGTCCATATTCTGATATGGACTTCAGGAATAAATACTACTGAGTTCAAAAGAGCTAGCACTCATGAAATCCAATTGTATAAGCAATCATTTCCAAGAGTTAATCAGATTTTGAGATAGTCTGATCACTCATTGTTAGGAATACTAATAAATTTGCAAGACTCCATGTCTGCTAAAGTTTACTTCCAGGAATACTGTACATTTCAGAGTTTGTAAGAACAATTGAGAGAAACTGTTTCACAGTACAGTATAGCAGAGTTTCAGGGTGGGTAGAAACTCATTGGCACCACGGTGTTATGAATAGTGGCTTAATGAAAGCACAATTGTAACCTCTCAGAGCAGAACATATTTAAAAAAGACTTCTGTTGCCTTTATTCACCAGAAGGAACAGAGTCAGCCAATCAATGAACCAGAAACTGTATATCTGATTACAGTTCTGTGTTGGGTCTCTTCAGTAATTCCTTCGAAAAAATTAAAAGCAGCTTAGACCTGGTGAGTGGAAAGACAATCCTTTGATGTGAACCTTTTCTCTTGGATAGATAAACTTGACTTTTCTAAGGGGCAGGAGGGAGAAGGTAAATCCAAGTTCGTAAGTGTAGACTGTGGCACAGTCCTAGCTTTTCTGATATGTTCTACTTAATGAAAATCAAGATTTTAAAACATTTTATGAGGTTCCTCTGTTAATAGTATAATTTTCTTCTAGGTGTTTGGAAACCTAGAGACTTGTTTTATTAGAATGGCACTTTTTAATTGATCTGCTCTACAATATGTACATATGTAATATATTTATGTTTTTTGGAAGCATCACTTTCTGTCACAAAATAAATATTGCAGATAGCAGAATTTCACTTCAGTCAGGAAAGTATGTAGCTAATAACAGCCAGTCCAGGTTCCAAAATGAAACTTGGGTACTATGATCATTCATTAATACAGTTTATACATATGTGGAAGTAGTAACCTACAGGAAAGAATTCAAAACTATTTTCCAATCACTTTCAGTTATTTTCAAAAGCACCTTTTTTTTTGCTGATATTAAGATGTTTATCTAAAAATCCTTTATTGGCTTTGAAAATATTTAGCTTAATTTTGACCATACTTTCAGTTACTATTTCTGAATCTTTCCTTTAAATGCTTAAATAAAAATACTGCATTTTTGAGTGAAATAAAATAATTCAGGCAGACTTAACCTAATTGTTTTTCCTATTTCTCTCTCCTTCATTATGCTGAACTCCTCCCCACCTAAGTAACATCTCAAAAATCTTTTTCAAATCAATTTCCCCACAAAATAATACCTTTTTTACTTGCAGTTTAATAAGGATCCATATTATTTTATTTTATTTTTCCTTGAAATAGTGCCAGATAATAATTATGAGGTGACATAATGCCCTATTTAAAGGAAGGAAAAAATTGTGGTGATACATTTAGTTTTTCTTACATAATATACTGTTAAAAATTTTTAAACTGCGTAACAGCAGACGTAGCAGACTGGGTTTATTAATGTTCTTTCAATAATTCATTGACAGGATGGTACTGTATTAGTTCAATATGGAAGTTGCTTTGGAAGTAACAACTTTACCATGCCTTTTTTTACATTAATTGGCAAGCAACACTATTCTTAATTTTTGAAGGATTTCTGATAATCCGTGACTTGTTATTTAGTGATGTTTGATATGTAATGTGTGCTACTTGGAGGTGTTTGAGATTTGCAAACAGTTTTACCATCCCTTTATTCCTTAGAAGGGTAAGAACTAGATTATCTTAAGTCCCTTTCCAGCCCTTACCATTTTATGATTCTATAAATCAGACTCCTAAAGTCTCCTAGTAAAATCTATGGAAGACTATCTGTATCACACTATTGCAGTAGTCATTCTCTGTCATTTTGGGTATATTTTGTAACACGCACCTTTCCAAACTCAGTAGTGATTAATTTTCATTTGTTCCTGTTCATGCAGTAACACTGTGTTAATTGTATAGCATTACAATAGCATTCACAATAGTGTATTTTAATTAATGACTTAGTCATTTGAAATTTGATTTCTTCAAATAAAGGATGTACAAGGCTTTTTTTTTCTTTTTTTTTTTTTTTTCCAGAGAGAATGATTCCTCCTTAAAAAACAAACTAATATTAATGAATCTAAGATAGTATTTCTCACATCTGGATTTATGATTCAGCATTCATTTTCAGAAATGAGAGCTTCAAAATATATTTCAATTCTGATCTCTTTGTTATGAAAATTAAAGTGCATTCCTCATTTTTAATTGCAGCAATTAGCAGTTAAAAATATGAGCAAAGTCCAAACTTTCTTAACATTAGCATTTCTAATTATCTAATGTCCCATTTTTACTCAGGGTTATGTAGCAATTTAATTGCTCTGTAATAACTTGTGAGCTATATTTGCAGAATGATTTTTCTTTACTTTTTTGCTCAATTTGCATAAGTTTGCATAATGGAGGTTAGGGTTCATGTTAGCCTGCAGGGATTTTTTTAATTCCTTATAATATCAAGCACTGTGTTAGATAACTTAAGCTGATACATGTTTTTTTAATATTATGATCTATATTTGGGCCTATTAATCTTTCACCAACTTTATTAAATAATAATTTGGAATAAAAGAAAAATCAGGGATAAAATATATATATATATATACAGTTTCACTCTTAATCAGTTGCTAATATATGCTTACATTTTCACATTTACCTTTTGAATTCTTAATGCCTTTAAAACACAAGCTGAATAGAAGTTGTGTTAGAGTGAAACTGCAGTTTCACACTAAAATGCTTAGGGAAATTTTGTAAAGCAAGTATATTTTAGAATATTTCTTCTGAATTGATCTTTATTCTTTCCACTGATAATTTTGGTTGTAATGAGTAAATGAGTAAAAAATTCTGAACAGTTTTCATTGTATGTAGAATTCTCTGTGGAGCATTAAAAAAGTCTGTCTTCTGCAGAAATGGAGGATAGCAAGCAATCAAAAATGTGAAGAAATCTAGAAGAAAAATTAAGGTTCCTGTTGCCAAATGGACCGTTATATGAGGTAGAATATTTTACTATTGGAACTCAGGGATGGCTACATTGAGAGATCAATAGCTCCTTAAAAAAAATATTTTTTTTGTACAATTTGAAATGTTTAAAAAATGTCAAAGCTGTAAATACAAATAACATTTTTTTACATTCATTCTAATCTTATGCAAATTCTACTGTAGAGATTTTATCTGTGTTTATTTGGAAATCTAGTCATAATCCGAGTCAGATACTGCCCAATTTTTGATAAATCTCCATGACAAGGCTAAAATATCTCATTCCTCAAGTTGCAGTCCTTAGTTCTTAAATGTACCTTGATATTTGGAAGGTGAGAAAGTGGGGATAAGACAGAAACTTTTAGACAGCATTCTTGTTTTTTTTCTTAAATTTGGCTGCCATGTTCTCATGCAGAGAGTAAAACAAAGGTAAAAGTGCAGTGCTAAGGCAAAAAAGATTGCTGAAAAGATTTCCCCAGTGTTACATAGCAAGGGAAGAGCATATGGCTAATTCTTTTTGTGGTCATTTGAGCTCTTTACTGATTCCCTGGGGTTTTGGTTTTGTTTGGTTTTAATTACTTTTGTAGGTTTTGTGTTTTGTTGTTTTTTGGGTTTTTTTTAATTAGTTTGTAAGTTATGATGGGGAATGTAGAACCTCATCCATAAGCAGAGTTGCTGGGCACAGCTCTCTATTGGGAAGATAATATTGGGCGCATACTTTGTGTGCTAAAACGCCATGAAGTCTAATGAAAGACATATACATTCTACTGGGACCTAAACATTGACTGCATGGGAATTGCTTATATTTTGTCTTAGATTATTAGAGTATCTACTCTAAAAATTGATATAGAAACTAGGTAGAAAAATACTATGATTATTCTAGGTAGATCAGCATTTTTAATGTAAGTAAATAAAAGGAGTTTCCCTTTAAACTGCATAAAGAAGGGGGAAAAAAACCCCACCCCAGATAAAAATTATTCCATTCCAGTTTTTCATTGAAATCAGTGTATAATTGCTGTGAAAAGATTAATTCAAGGACTCATTTTATCTTAAATAGAATTATAGAATAGAATTATAGAATAGTTAGGGTTGGAAAGGACCTTAAGATCATCAAGTTCCAACCCCCCTGCCATGGGCAGGGACACCTCGCACTAAACCATCTCACCCAAGGCCTCGTCCAACCTGGCCTTGAACACTGCCAGGGATGGAATATTCACAACCTTCCTGGGCAACCTATTCCAGTGCCTCACTACCCTAACAGGAGAGAATTTCCTCCTTATATCCAATCTTAGCTTCCCCTGTTTAAGCTTTAACCCATTACCCCTTGTCCTATCACCCTTATGAAGAGTCCCTCCCCAGCATCCCTATAAGCCCCCTTCAGATACTGGAAGGCTGCTATGAGGTCTCCACGCAGCCTTCTCTTCTCCAGGCTGAACAGCCCCAACTTTCTCAGCCTATCTTCATATGGGTGGTGCTCCAGTCCCCTGACCATCCTTGTGGCCCTCCTCTGGACTTGTTCCAACAGTTCCAGTCTTTTTTATGCTGAGGACATCAGAACTGCACACAATACTCCAAGTGAGGTCTCACAAGAGCAGAGTAGAGGGGCAGGATCACCTCCTTTGAAATATAACAAGTATTGAGGACACTTCTAACAAAATATGTAGACATCATAACATATTATATTAGTCTGTTATGTTTGTATGAAACAAGACGTGTGGGTATAATTGGAAACAGATGGCTATCATAGGCCTCATGTAGGCATATGTGATCTGATCCATTTGTTCTCCAGAGGGCTGGGCAGAAGACTACCAAACGCAAAAGAAATGGCCATGGAATCATAGAATGGTTTGGACTGGAAAGGACCCCAAGATCATCGAGCTCCGGCCCCTCTGCCATAGGCAGGGACACCTTGCATCATGTTAGCATGACTGTGGTTTTGGATTAGTAAGAGAGCTTATTGGCTTGAGCCAACACCCATGCTATGGAACAGCACATCACGTGTGTCTGTAAATAGATATATAGGCCTATAAAAAATGTGATGAATATCTGCAGTTACCTGTCATAAATACCTGGAGTAGTTAGTATCTGCTCCTGGGCTCCAGAGTATGGAAGATGACTCTACTGCAGGGAGTCCAGCTAAGAGCTACTAGGATGATGAGGGGACTGGAGAATCTATCATAAGACAAAGGGCTGACAGAGCTGGGACTGTTCTGTTGTGGAACAGAAGGGTCAGGAGAATCTTACTAATGTGTATGAATACATACAGGGAAATTGTTGAGTCTCCATCCTTGCTGATACTCAAAAGATGTCTGGATGTGATCCTAGGCAACTAGCTCTAGGTGACCCTGCCTGAGCAGAGAGGTGGACCAGATGACCTCCAGCCTCAAGCATTCTGTGATTGATTATGTACGTTAATAATTTCTATGTGCCATTAATAGTGCAGCTCATATTTTATGAAAGCACTTCTGAGCCAATGCACATGTATCAACTATAAATTGTATAAGGTAAAGAGTTGAAACTCATGAAAAAACCAACATTTTTTCTTTTACCTTTTTTCTCCTTCAGTAAGATGATGAATTCTTCTAATAACGGAGATGTGGAATGCGATTTTAATATTACTTGTATATAAACCACTAACTTGCATGGACACAAACGCTATGACAATATATTTGTCTAACAGACACTACTACAGTCTCAGCAAACTGAGCATTTGTGGTTTCTAGTTTGAGCAAGTTCTGCCTCCCCACAGCTACCCTCTTTCCCTCAATAATACTGAATAGCTTTATGGGAAATGGAAGTGATCAGTACTTAAAAACCCAGAAGTAATTATATTATAGCAATAAATATGTGACAACAGATATCACTGATGCTAACAAAGAGCAAAATCCAGACAAGAGGTTGTGACAGTTCACTTATAATCAGTCTCTGGCACATCTGGCTTTTCCTGTATATGACTTGGATTATAAAAATGAAGGGTGTTTTCTTTTTTTCCTATATTGAAAATTAAAGAGTGTGGCTTTCTTTGCAAAGTATTTTATGGGCTAAAGGACTGAAAATACAGCATGTAAATATCAGCTGGTTTGCCAAAAAAAATAAATAATGTTTTATTAACTTAAAAAGTTAAATAATGTGAATTTTTGAGAATGCTGTCAAATATAAAAACATTATATTCATTTCACAAAGGAAAACTGTAGATTTAAAGGATAAAATTGCAGTACGCAGATTCAGCTATGTAGAGCTGGGGCCAAGCAGAAGGAAAAGCAGTTCTTTAAGCATGTCACACTCCTTATGCTAAGATTTCTGAGGTGCTTTAGGGAATTCATGGGAAGTTTTGCTTCACTGTGATTAAGAAGGGCTGCGCTTTTCTGCACTAATGACCCTTAGTAATGGGCAGTAAATGCAGAAAAGCATAAAAGGCAGTCCTTAATATTTCAGGGATATCTTATGTTTGTCACTTCCCTTTCTCATCTTGTTGAGATCTGTGGCTTGGACTTAGGAAATAATGCTCTAGTATACATTTGACCTTCTGATCTTTTGAGTGATTCAAATAAATCATATGCTGAGGGTCTTGGGCAAATGTAAATATTAGCCTTACAGGAGTGTGTGGGAGATAATTGTGCTTTCATAGAAGCTCTAAATCCATAGTTCAGATAGTGAGATACAATTAAAGGTAAAAATGTGCTTTGAACTGTCAGGAGTCTTATTGTTCCTGTTTTTTTGAAAAGTAGTATAGGGAATTGCATACAAAGAAATGGAGACAGAAATTCATGCCTAGCCCCAGAACTCAGTAATACCTTGCCATGTTTAAGAGAATGAGGTATATACTCTGTGACACAGCAGAGAAGCAGCACTGTTCAAGCAAGTGCTCTTTATCAGTAAAGCAGATTCCAAGGCACTGACCCTTACCTGTTAGTAAAACTAGCTGAAAAACAGGAGAGTGATTGATGGATTCAAGAGCATTTTCTTCCTATTTTTCACAAGTATGAAACTCAGAAGTCTGCACATTGCCTAAAGGAAATATTTTCTTATGAATCCAAATCTTTAGAATAAAATAAGAAGTAGCTTGGATTTTAAAAACTTGGAAAGCAAGGTGTTGGAAGAGGATACCTTGTGCTCCACATGGACAACCTCATTATAATTTGAGGCTTATTTTTCCTCCTGTTGTGTCTCCATTGCTTCTTTTCTGTTTTGGCAAGAATTTCAATCCTAAATTCGAAGGTATTCTGGTTAAAAAGGTTCTGAATATAAGATCTTTTTTAAGTAAAAAGTTCTTAGCAGTTTCTGAGGAAGATAGTGGAAACCCTGTTGTATATGTACAGGGCTCTGTTCTAGTTGATTTCCTAACATAGAATTATCTTCAGTCTTACAGGAACTGATTACATGCCTCTGTCTTTGAAGAATCATGAATCTAATAGCAATGAAAACTGAAACAGGACCAAGCAAATAACTGGAAGTAGCGGTAGCATATTAGCATATATTGTATTTATAGTTTATACCAACTAGCATGTATGGTCTGAATATACACTTTGTTATTTGAGGCTTTCCTGAATACTTCTTTGCTACTTAAGCTATTTTGCTTTGCTCTTAATGTATTTAGTGTTGAATACATTCCTTTTAAGAAATGTCTACAGTCTGGAAAGTAGTATAATAAAACATCAGTGCTTTGAACACAGATAAGGCACTAGGTTCAAAAGACAAAAAGAAGAAAAGATTAGCATATCTAGAAGCAATCACATATTAATAGACCTGATGTGTCTCGTGGATACTGATTTGAAATGGAAGGTCATACAGGTGTGGAATTTGTTTAAAAAACTTGTCACAATAGCTTTTCTTGGGGTGTGTAGGTAGATGGGAAAAAATGAAAGCACTTCTGTTTTGCAGACAGGGAATTGGGGAACAGGGGGAATAGCTTAAGTCAGTTACCAAAGCTTTTGAATTAACAGTTTTGTAATTAAGCAGTTCAATTTTAAGGTAGAAAGGATCTTCAGCTTCCTCTGACTAAGCAGGAACTGTGTATTGTTACTTCTAAAAACAAGCTTTTAAAAATCTGTGTTCAGGAATATCAACATCCCAGCTTAAAATGTTTCAGAATTTTGAAAATCCATGTGGACTTGAACTTCCCCATATGCTTGTCACATGCTTCTGACAAATTAATGATGATACCTTGAGTTCACTGTACTAATCATGCATACTTCAGGGAGCAGGGCAAGGGTAGAACACTGGACTGTCTTCACTTAGTTTTTTTTCTCTTCACTGTACTAATGGTTAAAACCTAATGGTTTTAACTAATGGTTAAAAAAAAACAAACCCTAAAAGCATGTTCTTTTTTCTTTATTCTTATGGCCAATGTAAAAAACATATTCTTGACATGCAACTGAAACTCCAACAGGCATTAGATGAACCAAGTACTGTTATTTAAAGAAAAACATTGCTGTATTCTCACACTGTGCTTTCAACTCAGCTGAAAAGATCATGTAAATGTTTCTGTCAACTACTTTCTAGAAAAACTTCCATGAATTAGGAGGTTAAGAATCCCATCGGTTCCACTAATGGGTATTTCTGGGTTGACAGCAGATTTACTGAAGCTGGTTGGTTAGTGCAGGCTAGCAGGTCTGTTCATGGCCAGCTCTGGTTACCTTTCCTGAATCTTTTCACATTCATTACATTCCTTCACGTGTAAGGCAGACTCCCTTGGCTTTCTTTTCTCTATTATAAATGGAGAAAAACATGTACATTTTAAGAAGAAGCAGAAACCTATCAAAAAGAAAACACTCCAATGCACACAATTCTCCCCTTAGGGCCAGGCTGAGAGGAAGAATGAATTGCACATGACAGCTGTTAGGGTTTGGTTTTGTTTAATGCAGTGCAGGCAGACACTGGAAAGGGTGGCATCAAAGTCAGAAACAAAATGAAACCTATCACTGAGCTATCAGGCAGTTGTGTGGAAATTCACATTGCTACAGTTGTATTATGCCTTTAGATAACAGTATCTAAGAGCTGCCATTTTCTTCTTTAGCTGACACAAGATCCTGTATCTTATTTGTTTGATTGTTTTATCTGCTTATATGCTGTGGAATGGCTGGGGGAAAATCAAAGGTAATATTAATCTGCAGTCTTCATGTTGCTTCCTGCAGAACTTACTACATGCAAATTACTGCATTCAAAACAAAAATATCTCCAAATCAAGTTTCTGTAATATTTGAGTTTATTTTCATTTTCAATAATGAAATATTAAGAAATATGGCTAAATTTAAGCAGTGATGATGGAAATCTGTTTAAAGAATTTTTTTATGACTCCTTAAATTTTCCTTCCTTTGCCTTATGAAGGTCTTTTGTAACCAAGATATGAGGGTAGAAGAGGAAAAGAGAAGCAGAATTTGGTGTAGGTGGAAGGCAGAGGAATATCGCAGCGCAGCTGTCATCCCAACTAAAAATCCATCATAAGTATTCCTGAGAATTATCTTCATGATAATTAACTCAGGCCCCCTCCAGCTCCTACAAGAAATGAGTGACTCCCTTCTTTCCATTAATCCCTGAAGAATCTTTGTTCTGATATTTAGTCTTTTGTATAAGACTAAAATTCAGTCTTTTGTAGAAGATATGAGAAACTTTCTCTTCTTCCTTTCCTGTCTCTTGTTTCCCTCCTTCCTCCTGCTGGAACATTCTGGCTGGGTGGCCAGCCAAAAGGAGGCAGGAACCTGCTGACTGCAAGCTTCTCTTGGACAAGTGATAAAGCTTGCTTTAAATACACTAGTACCCACAGTTGAGCCAGACAAACAGATGGAAAAAGTTTAAAATAAGGCTGTGTAAGCTCCAATGAGGCAAAAAATAAATACTTTTTGAAGCTTTGTCAGCTTTTCACAAAAACGGCACCCCAGGGAAGGTTCTGTCGCTGAATTTTGTAGGCCAGGTGTTTGCCTAAAAAAAAGCAGAAAGAAAGAGATGTTTTGTTTGGGTTTGTTTTGTTTTGTTTTGTTTTTAAAAGGGGGGGGCGGTATTTTCCCTATTGTGTAAATACTTTCACAGAAGAAATCAACAGGGGCTCCAAAATGCAACTTTAAATCCAGCTTTAAAGCTTTCTTTAAAGTGGGCATTTCAACACTGTGAAGGTTTATTTCCAGTTTCCATTTCCCTTGTATTTTTTCTGTCATAGAATAATAGTTCTAGTTGCGTCTGAAGTGATGAATATTACTTTTTAGGAGACTTTGAAATGACAATAGTTCCCTCCCTCCCCCTTCGCTTTCGTCTTCTGGGTATGTTCTGGGGAAAGATTTCAAAGTGAAAATGAGTAGGTATGAAACTGCAATTATTTACAGTGATTCATTATTTGTTCCTTATTTTACATCTTGACCTAGTTCTTTAGCTTCATCATATCTACTGAACTCCGACTATGGCACAAGCATGCTATCACTGAAAACAGTACAGCTGCTCTTAATGCTTACAGTTAAATGGCCGGGAGCAGTGCTGGAATGAGTATCTTATTTGAGTCAAGAGAAAAGAAAGACATCATCTTTCTTTGCAAAAAATAGATGTAAATTGAACAAAATGTGGAGGCCAGATGTTATTTTTAAAACACTGATTGAGTTTTGGTTTTGATTTTTTTTTTCTTAATTAGTATTGCCTGAGAATAAGTGAGAGACTTTTGGAATCTGGTAAACAGATCTACATCTCATCAAAATTCTTCTGCTGATTGTATAGGGGTATTGCTGCAGCATAGGTTAGATATTTGTGACGCTGTTTCAAAAACTGATGCTTTTGTAACATGGTTTTTTTTTCCGCCATGGAGTCTAAATGTTATTTCTTTACTAATCTAAGTAGTCATAATTGACAGCAATGGAAAAACCACCTTATGAAAGGTAACCACAGTTTAGCTACTGGCTGTCTCTTGATCGGTAATCAAAATAACAGTCGGCTTTCCCCAGAAAACGTAATTATAACTTTCTCAGTCTTCCCAAAGCTACTAGACTGGCAGGTAAGTGTAAATACATATGGTCATCTTTTCCCCAGAGTGATGCAACAGTGCTTAAATGTTTAGTTCTGACTGATTGATTAGAAAACTCTGCACTGCCAAGACTCCTGAAGCAGTCAGTGTAAGTCAGTTTCTTTGCTTTTTCCTTTGGTTCAGTGTTCCTTCTGGTGCTTTATCTTACTGGATAAAGCTTATAAGGAACAGAATTAGGATTAAGAGTACTACTAAGGGATTGCCTGATGGGAGCAGGCCTTATAATTCTGTTCTTTTTCTATAGTGAGAATTTTTCTCAAAAATATTGGGAAATATTTTTTCTTGTCCTACATAACTTTCATCTTTTATATTGTTTTTCATTATTTAGCTTTTAGAGCTCTAAAACTGGTTGAATAATAAAGCTTTCTGTTTTGAGTTTGAAAAATGACAAACAAAATCTTTTTTATCTGGAAACGGAAGAAAAAACACTAAAGGCTCTTATCTGTCCAAAAAGTTTTTTGTCTAACTTTCTTCATGTAGAAATTTTGAGGCCATATGGGCACAGTGGGTTTCACAGAATCATTTTCAATTTCCGTCTATGTCTAACATACTGTTACACACACTTGCAACTTGAAAGGCAAGAAGGTTCATTTAAGGTTTTTAAAAGCTATCAAATTTCAATAGATTTTTCATAGCAAGTTGTGAATTTTCTATACTTGGATGAAATAATGTAATAATTTTTTGTGTGCAGTTCTGGTGTCCTCAACATAAAAAGGACATGGAACTGTTGGAACAAGTCCAGAAGAGGGCCACGAGGATGATCAGGGGACTGGAGCACCTCCTGTATGAAGACAGGCTGAGAAAGTTGGGGCTCTTCAGCCTGGAGAAGAGAAGGCTGCGTGGAGACCTCATAGCAATCCTCCAGTATCTGAAAGGGGGCCTATAGGGATGCTGGGGAGGGACTCTTCATTAGGGACTGTAGTGATAAGACAAGGGGTAATGGGTTAAAAATTAAACAGGGGAAGTTCAGATTGGATATAAGGAAGAAGTTCTTTACCGTGAGGGTGGTGAGGCACTGGAATAGGTTGCCCAGGGAGGTTGTGAATGCTCCATCCCTGGCAGTGTTGAAGGCCAGGTTGGATGAGGCCTTGGGTGAGATGGTTTAGTGTGAGTTGTCCGTGCCCATGGCAGGGGGGTTGGAACTTGATGATCTTGAGGTCCTTTCCAACCCTAACTATTCTATGATTCTATAATTATGTGGTTTGTGACACAGCTGTTAAATACCTAAATTAAAAATTATATTCCATATTAATGAATACTTATTTTCTTCCCCCTCTGTCTCCCAAACTGTACTCCACCACCTCAGTATCTTTGAAAGCTTGATGTGCAGGTGCTATATAAGCATGTTTAAATCCTTTTGCTTGCATACACAGAACATAAAACAATTATTCATCTGATATCTGCGGGTCTTTAAGTTACCAGAGCTAGAATGTAGATGTAGATTTCTCCTTGTGTCCTGAGTTTTGAAGTAGCAGTAATTTTTCTACTTCCTAGTAACTGGTGCAGTGTGGTGTTTTTGACTTTAGGCCTGGGAACAGCACTGATAACACCAATGTTTTCAATTGCTGCTCAGTAATTTTTACTCTGACCAAGGACTTTGTGAGTCTCATGCTCTGCCAGGGAGGAGGGGAAGGCAGGAGGAAGGAGACAGGAGACAGGACACCTGACCGGACCCAAGCTAGCCAAAGAGGTATTACATAACACAGGATGTCATGCCCACTATTTAAACTGGAGGCAGCTACCTAGAATGGCTAGATCACTGCTCAGGCTGGGCTCAGTATCAGTCGGCGGGTGGTGAGCAGTTGTATTCTCTTCCCTTGTTATTTGCCTTATCATTATTATTATTGGTGGTAGCAGTAGTGGGTTTGTGTTATACCTTAGTATACTGGGCTGTTCTTATCTCAACCCATGGGAGTTAAATTCTTTTGATACTCCTCCCCATCCCTCTGGGAGCAGGGGGAGGAAGGGGTGGAGTGGGCTAACAGCTGCATGGTTCAGGATTGCAGGCTGGGCTTAAACCACGACGCCTTGCAAAGAGAAATATATTTTAATAAAGTCTCTTACGTGGCATACTCCTGTAACAAAGTCAGAGCTGTTTGGTGCAACTTGATTCATAGCCTACTCTGGTATTTAATAAGGAAATAAGTTGTGAAAACACCCTGCAGATCTGGGAAATTGATCCTGGGAATGTGGTATTTGTTTTACACAGTGATCTGTTTGCTCCTGCTTTAAACACAAATAATATAGAACCGTAGAATTGTAGAATAGTTAGGGTTGGATAGGACCTTAAGAACATTAAGTTCCAACCACCCTGCCATGGGCACGGACACCTCACACAAAACCATATCACCCAAGGCCTCGTCCAACCTGGTCTTGAACACTGCCAGGGATGGAACATTCACAGCCTTCCTGGGCAACCTATTCCAGTGACTCACCGCCCTAACAGGAAAGAATTTCGTCCTTATATCCAATCTTGTGACAGCAAATAATGATGTGGAAGCAAATGTTCACACTGTAAATGATGTTTGTATTAGCGATAAAAGGAACTTGAAGTTACACATTATAGTTTTGGACAGGTGTTCAAATACAGGTTAGAGTTACACAGCCGTATACCTTATGATAGGGAAGACTTTTCTCATTAAATTTCCTCCACCAGCTGTTTTTGAGCTAAAATACTATAGTTCCTCTTAACAACAATGCTGCATGACAGTCTACTCAGATTTTTGTTTTATCTCTTGAATGAGGAACTGGCAAAGTTGAACTCTATATGCAAGAACTGAATTTCTTTTGAATTTCTTACTGGAATTTAATTATACAATTATAGTTCCTTTGGCAGGAACTATTCCTTTCAGATGTATTCTATGAACTGTTATCCTAGTTGGTTTTTTTGTTTGGTTTTCTTTTTTCTTATGTTTTGCAAAAATATTATTAATTTCCTTACCTTTAAACTCAGGAAATAATTTTTTTCCTCTTTAATTTGCTCCTTTACCTCTGCCACACAGACACAAAAAAAATGGATAAAGGGGTCTTAATGAAATATTGCTGAGTTCTTACAACTAATTGTATTTTTATATGCTTCCATTTAGCTCCAGTTATAAAGGCTTCCTGTGGCTGCATCTTAATGATTCAAGATCGTAATTTAGATGGCAAATCTACTTTACCTTATGTGTGTAGAGCCCCTCTTGCCTTGATTACTGGTAGTTTATTTTGTTGCGGTTATAGCAACCCTGTTGACTTATTTTAATCTCCATCTAATGTCCATCTTCCTGAATACTGTCAGTCCCTGTGTTCATATGGGATAATGCTCTTGGCTTTTTGATGAAAGGGGATGAATCCTGTAATAGCCAGATACTTCTGTGGATTATTTTCCTTTTTTTCCAGTTTCTTTTCATGGAGAAGGGAAAACAAAACAGGAAAATGCATCATTCAGATCTCAACAGCTCTTCCTAAATTTTCCCTGCGGAGCCAACACAGCATTCACAGCTAGGAGAGTGAACATCCACCTTGATTTCTTGCCAAGGTGACATTTTACTGTTACGTCACAAATATGTGTGCAAAATGTGTGTCTGTTATAACGCATTTCAATCTTGATTTTCCTTTCAGATGATTTTGTGTTCATGGTAAACATTGTAGGTTTATTAATGGGTACTTAGTTTAAAAAGTTGATCCTTAATAAGCAATTTCAAATTAGGATATATTAGATTTGTGTGTCCTGTCTCCTGCTTTTAGGAATTGCTCGAATTGGTGTCTGTAGCTATAGATGTCTCCTAAAATGCCTTGGAGTATTCCCCTTTTTTTTTTTTTTTCGTTGCTAGGTAGTGTCACCATCAGTGAAAGAACATACACTATATAACAAAGACAGTCAGATTTCCAAACTTCTCCTGATATCCAGAAGCTACTCATGATTTACATTTAAAGAGCTGTGCAGAAATAAAAAAAAAATAAAAAATAGAGCAACATATCATATGTCAAATTCAGTTTGGACACAGTCTGAAGCAATTAGGATTACTTCTGTTAATAAAAAGATACTCATGAAGACCGATATGGTGTAAGGGTATTAATTTGAAGTGGAGATTATAACTTTATTTTGACATATGATGAATATTAACCCAGCATATCACAGAAAAAGTAGTTCTGGGATGACAGCGTGCAGTCTGACTGAGCATCTGCCTGAAGCATTTTGCAGCAAATTCCAGCTTCTAACATCTGTCCAAAAAAGAGGTATGGTGGATTTATTATTAAAAGGCACTAGATGGATGCTTACTGTTCTTTATTACATATTAGTTCTGCTAATAAAGAACAGAAAAGGAAATAGGGTTATGATGAGGAGCAGAATAAAGTTTATTTTCAAGGGCTTTCCCTGACTTATCACTTTCAGTTTAATTTCTCTTTTTTTTTTCCCAGGGCAGTGGTAGCTCTGCAGTACCTATAAAAGTTCATGCCAAACACAACTTGGCTTTTTCAAATCTTTTTAAACTCATGCCCAGAAAATCAGGGAATTCAGAAGCACAAGACCTCCAAATGTGTTATCGAGAGACTTACCTTCTGAAGATTTTCTGTAACGCAGTCTATATGCAATAATGCTGCTTTTTGCAGCATGTACCATTTAGCAGATGTACAGATTTAGGAGCGTGTGAGGCTCATTCTGCAGGTGATTAAGACACTGATGCTTTTAGGAACAGTGTTTCTAAACTGATTTAGACTGACTGACAAATGGACCATATATATGTATATGTATATGTGCACTAATGTTAGAATTATGATAGAGAAATGAACTCACAATATATAGAATGGATAAATGACATGATTAGGTATTTGCAGCATGGAAGAGAGGAGGTGTTTTACAGTTAGCCTGTAAATGTGGTATTTTTTCTGGTCAACCAGAAAAAGAAGGAAAAAGGAGAAGGGGATAAAGAAGAAATCAACTGAAATTCACAACTTTTATAATTTTAAAAACTTGATTTATGTAAGTCTGTTAAACGATAAACTCTTCTAGAAGTGTACCGTTAGAATAAGCCTATGAAAAAAATAGTGCTAGATTGTTTTTTTTTGAGTTCTGTAAGGAAGTAGTTAATTGACTAGTGCTTTCTATCGATTAATTTACAAGAACAAAAAGAACAACATGGGATGAATTACTTAATTACTTACTAATCTGCTTTTTTTTCCTTTTTAGTTGATTTTTCTTTTTTCCCCACAGAGAAGAAAGAGATAAAAATAAATAATAAAAAAAGAGTCAGTTAGTTCTCTAGAAGTTAATTTGTTAAGATTGACTATTTTGTCAACACTTACTGTCTTCCGTCTCTGCAACCACCTCTGCATAACATACAAATAACTTAAGTGAGTTGTTTCAGATATGTGTTTTTTCTGATGCGTGCTGCCTCAGGCTTCTCCTGCAAATATCGTTCTCCAGATTTTGCCAATCACTTAGTGTTTATCATTCTTTTCCATCCATCAAATCTTTCTCTTTGTTTTTTGACTACTTTCCAGGTAGCAGTTCTCATTGCCTGCTCTTAAATTCATCTCCATTTTGAAAAATGCATCAAGTTTGCAATAAATCAGTCCATTTCCAGCTCACTGCCATCCTTTGTTTGCAGCGCTAAGTCTCACTGCTTGCAAAACTCAAGGAATCATATGTGATTCATTCATCTAATATTTGTCAACTTTTCTCACAGCACTTGTCTGATAAGATCTTTTCCTCAAGGCAGATGCAAAATCCCTGTGTTCAAGATCAGGGGAAAGTGGTGTAATCACAAATTGGAAGAGTAATTTGCAGATGGAATGCATTAATTAAAGGAGGAATTTAAGTTGTGTTGTAAGCATAATCTTTAAGACATTTCCTGGATATAAAAATCAATCTTTCTCATACTTAAAATCTTTAGAACTGAGGTATTAAAAAAGTTTCCCAGAACATAAAGAATCAAAGTTTAGGTATTTGGTAAAATAATGATGTGGCAAAGTATATAAATGTTTATTCAAATGCAGTGCTCACTCATTCAAGTGAAAAATTCCTCTCTCTTCTCCATATGTGAGAATGAAATGTTGTGAAGGAGGAAGAGAAACATTACCACTGCAAATATTCAGAACTGCATTTCTGTTCCTGTAGCAGCAGGAATCACAGCTATGTGTACTTCAACAACAGCTTGTCAATGAATTCATCAGTATAACAGTTAAATCTTACTATCATTCCCATCTGTATTCTCAGTTGCAGTGTGATATACAAGGAAGGAAACTAGCTTTTTTTGTTTGGAGTAATTAACTGGATGATCTATACTACACCTCAGTGTTTGTGGTTTGGTTGATCTTTGGAATTTATGTGTGCAAATTCTAAGCTTGAACATTAAAGAACGGAGGAACAGATTCTAGTTTGTCTTTGCTGCCTTTGTCCAGGAAGAAAAGGTTATTCACTTTGACAGAATGAAAAGGTAGACTTGTATTTTTAATTCCACTCAGACTAAAAACCAGAATCTCCACAACAACATAATCGCTTGCTCCATTGCCTTGGATAACACTTTATTTTATTTTTTTCTTGTCAAATTTTTAGAAGCATTTTTCCTCCCTGCTTATTTATGAGTGCTTTTTTCTTATTCTGTGTAGTTGATAGTATGCAAGCATTTTATACAACACAGCCCTTTGTTCAAAGAGCAGATAAATAATCCAGACTCCTAGATGCTAGGGTGAAAATTGAAGGACTGCATGTTTAAAGGACATGTCCATGCTATTGAGGTTAGAGATTGCAGCTGAATTAAAAAAAAAAAAAAAGCTGCTGGACTTAGCTTTCCCTGTTCAGTTTTTTAAATAGAGCTCTGACACAGGTACTAAAGATCACCCAATATGGTGAAATTGTGAGAGTTAGGTACCTTCAGATAAGACTACAAAAACTCTTTACTATAAGAGTGAGCCACATATATCTAGTCAATACACGGTTAGTTCTGAAGTGCTCTCTGAAGTCTTTCATCTGACTTAAGGCTCCACACAGATATTTCTTTTCATTTTCTTTAAAGAATTCACTTCTGCAGAAAACTGTGACCAGCACTCCATTTTCTTAAATGCACTTTTTATATAAAATATTCCACTGGCTAGAGAACTGCACAGAAAATAGAAGCATTAGGCTGCTTTTAATATCTGCTAAGATAGTGTCACAGGCTTAGAACCCCCAACATACTCTTTTCCTGAAGTTGTGCTATTGCATAGTTAGAATTGTAAGATAAAATGTAGGATGATTGTTTGGGTTTGTTTTTTTTTAAAGCATTACTTATATATCTATCTTCCTTTAAGCAGCTATTTAATGAATTCTTATTTCTAAAACAGAGAAATTCCATCTACCCCTGTTTAGCTAGTCTTCTTCATCCTTCCCTCTCCCCTTATGCTATCCTTCACTCCAGGAGATACGTTTTTGCCAGTCTTCGGTTGCCTTGTGCTAATGACAGTATGAGGAGTTAAAATCACAAAAATCTGGTAACAGTCTGCTGATTTCACAAGAACTAATTGTTGCCATGGTGTTAGTGTAAGAACTGACACATAACCACCAGAATGGTTATATGAGGTACTTTATTGCAGTGCTGGGAAACCAGGGGCACGCGCCCAACTCTGGCTTTGCCTCCGTCACATCGCGTCCACATTTTATACACTATTCAATACAGATTGCATCATTGATCAATACATAAGCATCAAGGATTTCCACATCAGTTTATTACATCAGCCTCTTCTGCGCCTGCGCAGCCCCCTCTGGTGGTCGTCCTGATGAAGTAAGGAGTCTTCCTCGGATGAAGTAAGTCTTCCTCGCTCTGTCCTTTTCACCTTTCTGTTCTTTGGACAGGCCCCAACCATTATGTGGATGCCAACATTCTCTTGTCCTCACTTGACTACCCTTGATATCCTGTGGTTTCTGCTTCGATAGAGTTTTACAATACTTTCTCATATCTACTCGTATACCCTTCACCATATATGGTTATGTTAGCTCTTGCTACCAAGACTATCATTATAATATTTGTTATAGAGTTACCATGATACAAGACTGTAAACCAAGCTACAAAGTTATGTTTCCTAATATACAAAACCACACTATTGATTTAAAAATTTCTTAAATATAATCTTTTCTACTATTGTATATGATTGTTTTATCATAAAAATATCCTTTTCTAACAATGGCATTTGTTGCAGTGTCCATGGAGGAGGAGAAGATTTCTACATGTTTATTATTAGCTTTATAAACTTTTTAGACTTTTGAAATTTTTTCTTGACAGAAATGAACACTGAAATAAATTATTAATGGAATACAATGTGTATGAATTAAAAAAAAAAAAAGAAAAAGGAACTGTTTGTGCAAAAATTTTATTGACAATTAACCGTACATAATCTTAGGTTCAGTATCTATTCTAGCACAACTACCTTGTATCAGCTCCTGAATTTATAGAAAACTGTTTCATTTTCAGTTTTTCCCCCCACACAAACCAGAAACAACAGCTTTTCCTAGAACTCCTCTGTTGTTATGATAGTCTGTTGAATGAAAGAAGAAAATATATAGAGGAAAACTGGCTATAGAAAAAGTGAAATTATTGCAGTATTTTACAATCAATTCTAAAACTGATACATCATTTCGGGAATGATCCTGGGGTAATTTGACACACTAAATCATCAGGATAGTTCTAGAAAGGCCCTGAAGACATGCTTAAAAGTACTTAATAGCAACTAAAATGAAATAAGATTAACAAAACCTGAGGTCAGTTGCATTGTTTCCATTTCTCTGAATTATGCACAGCGACTTGCATTTTTGTGTATGAAAGGTTTAATTTTAACTTTAAATTTAATTTTAACTTTTTAGATAACCAGGCTTGTTACTCAGTTGGATGGTTTAGCTGCGTATGTAGTCACTCTCTAAAAATCAGTGAGGCAATTATGGTTTTGGGTTGGCTAATTAAACTTCATCCCGGACTTAGACAATGCTTACAAGTAACTGGACTGTACTCAACTGGACATACAGTAACATCTTAAGAAGCTGTATCTGAACAAACTGTTTTGAATGAAGGAATAATATGTGGAAAGGATCTCATGTATCCAGCTCTTCTTAGCTGGAGGATCTGGCATTCTGGCTTAAGAAGAACATAATTTCACTGTCCTTGCATTCACAAAAAATTGCCTCAGCATCCTGGAAGTGTCTTAGAGAAGTAGTTATCCTCATGGAAAATTTTACATTCTCTCTTACTCCAAGAACCTGTTAATTTGTGTAGCACCATTTTCAAAAAAGAGACATCAGCAGACTTTATTCCCTGGCAGAGAAGCAATTTCCTCACTTAACACACAGTGCCTCTAAGGAAATGTAATAGACTGTAGGACATAAATACCAAGTTTTCTGGCTAGGTACTGTCAGAACACTGTCTGTATTCTATTTTATTAATTAAATGAATATACTATATTCCTTTGTATAGTCTTTACTGTTAACATTGTTTTCTTCTATTGTTTGGATTAGATAGAGAAAAAAAAGTTTTTTAGTCAATGAAAAATACTTTCTAACTACTTTTTTAATGTGTGTATGTGTGTGTGTGCACAAAACATAAGTAGTAATAAAACTCTAGATATATGACTTTATATTCCTATTTTATTTGGACTAGGTGTAATCATTAAGTTGAAGAAATTAAATTCCATTCTAAACTGTATTTTTAGTTTCTTTCTAGCTTTTGAGTGGGAAAAGCAATTTCTGTTGGCCTCCAAATTGACAGATATGCCATGAAAGTACAAAAAAAACCCCAAAACGTTCTTTGAAGTTTGAGGAAAATTGGGCAAACTCGGAGCTCAGATCATTGAAAAAACAACCCTCAACTGAATTGACTTCTAATTTTTCTATGCCCTCTACTTTCTAATGGTACAAAACTTCTTTCACATATACTGAGCTATCTAAGAAGTAATATACAAATGGTATTGGGAAAACATAACAGTCAAATAAATCAAATATAGTGTTTTTCTTTTCCCTCCTCTTGTCTTAATCTAAGTGCTCATGGTTATTGAATTCAGTGGGGATGTATTTAGGCCTCAACCCAGCAAACCACTCAAACACATTTTTTACTTCAGCTTAAATTATATTTAGAACATAGGGCTGCTGCCTACTAGTTGATTTACTTTCTTATAGTGTGTGATTTATCATTCAGGAGTTACAATATATATTTCAAATACAACTTTTCTTGGAATTGGTTGATTTTAAAACTAAGGAAAAAATCAGAGAACTGGGATCAGCACCGTGTTTCAAGTGGGAGTTTGAGACGTGTATTGAGTTGGGGACCAGAAAAAAACTTTGAGGCAGATATTATGAAAAAGTAAGAGAAAATATGTATCAGGAGCACCTATACATGGTGGGAAATGTGTGTGGAGAAGCAAGGAAGGTTTAAGTTTTTAAAGGCCATTATAAAGTAAATTATAATTATACATTTATATTCAGGTTTCTTCATCGTGCTTTTACTTTGAAAGTACTTTGGATTTTTGTGATATGTATTCCAGAAGAGTACCCTGTAATGAATACAGGCTTCAGAAATGATGCACAGTGTTGAGGCCTTACATAGTTCGTGGAAAAAAAAATATCTCTGTTGAGACTAGTCTGCATTTTGATAACTGTTCTTATTTATTTTTGAATCTATCTAGCAAACCAACTTGAAAGCTGAGCGTTTTAGATTATATAGACTTCAAATTTTGGGGAGCAAATCTCTATGCATCTAAAATGATTCAAATACTGCATAAAATAATAGTTATTTTTCATGAGAAGTACTAGGATTCATGGCATATTAAGCTTACATCAAAGCAAATACAGAGATACGGGCAGCCACTTGGGGATTGCTAATACCACTTGGAAGGTCACTTCTGTAAAATATGCTGGTTTTAGCAACCAGTAGAAGAAAGTTCACAAAGTATAAGCTTTAGGTATATTTCCCTAGGGAAGGTTTGGATCAGTAGAGACTTGACTTCAAGTATATATATGTTTGTAACTTCAAAAAAAAAAAAAGAGACAAAAATAAAAAAAATGGTGAAAGTAAAGATCTGGTTTTACATAATGAAGTCTTCAATGTTGTGATATTCTCCATAATATGGAGACATTGGATTGAATTTAGTAAATACACAAGATCCATTTCCACAGTCTTCTAAAACTCAGCAAGGTTGTGGCACTTAGTGAAAAATTGGCTTTTTCTCTCTAGATTATCATGTCTGCGTTGTAATTTTTTTGTGTACATCAATTTATGCTTGGAAGAAATATTTGTTGTATCAAGTAGGGAAATTATGTTGTCATTTTAACAATAAGCTTGTGCTATAATGCATATAATACAACATGTGTTTTTATATGTGTGTGTGTGTGTATATATGTAGATAATATCTACCTATAGATATAACTATCTCCAGTGTCTCAATGACTACTAAAAATGCCGAAAGCATATTGTAAATACTGCAAATATGGTTTGTAGTGGTCATCCAGCAAGGGAGAAGAAGCATGCCTTGGGAAATCCATGGTGTCGTGGTTTTACCCCACCCAGACAGCTTGTTACCCACTCCCCCCCCCTTTCTTGCCCTCCCCCTACTCCTGGAGGGACGGAGAGGAGAATCAGGAAGAATGCAACTCCCACGGGTTGAGATAAGAACAGTTTAGTAACTAAGGTATAACACAAATCACTACTGCTACCACCAATAATAGTAATGATAAATGAAATAACAAGGGAAGAGAATACAACACCCCATCACCAGGCGACCGATAACTTGCTCCCCCCAGCCCGACCAAGCACCGACCGATACCTCCTCCAACCCTGCAGTCCACCCTGTCCTTCCGGCTAACTCCCAGTTACATCCTGGGCATGACGTGCTGTGGTATGGAATACCTCTTTGGTCAGTTTGGGTCAGGTGTCCTGTCTCTGCTTCCTCCCGGCCTCCCCTCCTCCCTGGCAGAGCATGAGGCTCACAAAGTCCTTGGCCAAACCAAAACATCATTGTTTTTCAGCTCTGTTCCCAGCTGAAAGTCAAAACACAGCACTGCACCAGCTACCAAGAAAGAGAAAAATGACTGCCACTGCTAAACCCAGGACATTATCCACCCCTTATTCCATACCATTCACGTCATGCTCAGATCCCACATTTTCAATATACCATCACTCTTATCTAGGTGCACTTTCATCGTAGTGCATGGGTCAGTCCCTATAAAGCTGTTGAGTCCATCTGGTCCATGATGTCAGGCTCCATCTCTTGTAACAGTCTTTCAGAACAGGAGAGGCTATGTACAGTGTTCACACTTGTGAATAACCTGGGCGATAGTGTCCATTGCTAAGTCCACCCCTCGATCATGAGTCCATCTCTATGCTGCATCTCTGCTCTGTTCGCCTTAAGGGTCATGGGCCCACCAGGTTCAAAATAATTCATTGTCCTTCCATCTCCAATGTTTCCAAAGCACTGGAGGGGCCCAGTGGACTAGATACTTGCTCATACTGTCCCACACACCCTGCCACTCATGGCTGTCCAGCCTTGGGGAAAACCTCTTGGTCCTCCCATATTGTTGTCTAACCCCAGACAAGACCCAAACCCGACTCTGCTTAAATTTTGGGATCAGACACAATGGTGGTGGGTAAAACACACTCTGCATGTGTGCCAACATAGTGAACACCATCACAATCAGCAGGCAGGTCCCAAGGGTACCCAAAGGCCATTCAAAACCTTCAGAACTCTCAAACGATGCTGCTGTACTTGTCACTGGGGCTGGTGTAGCTGCTGTGCTTGCCGGCTCTCCCACCACCAGCTTCTCTTTTCCTGAGCCCAGCTCTTCCTCCTCTGCCTTGCTGGGAAATGCTGCGGGGTCTCCTGCGTCCTCCTGGGGCTCGGCGGGCGGCTTCCGGGGAATGCTCTCGGCCGTCGCGGGGCTGAGCTCGGCCGCGGGGCTCGGCTCCTCTGCAGGGCTCGGCTCCTCCGCGGGGCTCGGCTCCTCCGCCGCCTTCTCCCGCTGCTCGGCAGCCGCCTCCTTCCGCTCCTCGACCGCCCCGACCTCCTCCACCGGCAGCCGTTCCTTTGCGGCCTCCGGTCCTTCTCCCGCTTGGTCGCCGGGGCCGCTCTCCCGGGCCGCTTCAGCAGCCGCCGGCTCCCGGGGCCGCCCCCCCTCGGCTCCCCAGGGCCTCAAGCAGACGGAGGCGAGGGCGAGGGCCAGGACGGTGAGGAGCAGCCGGACGGCCAGGGACCAGTCCACGACCACGTCCGTCCCGCCCTGCTGCTGGAGCTCGCCCGTATTACAAGTCATTGCCATAAAGTACAGTGAGACAAGAACCTGAGCCCAAGCCCCACACTTGATAAACACTAACACAGCAAATACCAGCTCTAAGTAAGTTACAACATTCGGAAGCTGTGAGATCAAGAGGAGCAACTCTGAGACCCAATAAATCAGCATTGTGACGGTCAGATCTGTCATTATCTCAACCCCTCGTGCCCCACGTTGGGCGCCAAAAAGAACTGTCGTGGTTTTACCCCACCCAGACAGCTTGTTACCCACTCCCCCCCCCTTTCTTGCCCTCCCCCTACTCCTGGAGGGACGGAGAGGAGAATCAGAAAGAATGCAACTCCCACGGGTTGAGATAAGAACAGTTTAGTAACTAAGGTATAACACAAATCACTACTGCTACCACCAATAATAGTAATGATAAATGAAATAACAAGGGAAGAGAATACAACACCCCATCACCAGGCGACCGATAACTTGCTCCCCCCAGCCCGACCAAGCACCGACCGATACCTCCTCCAACCCTGCAGTCCACCCTGTCCTTCCGGCTAACTCCCAGTTACATCCTGGGCATGACGTGCTGTGGTATGGAATACCTCTTTGGTCAGTTTGGGTCAGGTGTCCTGTCTCTGCTTCCTCCCGGCTTCCCTCCTCCCTGGCAGAGCATGAGGCTCACAAAGTCCTTGGCCAAACCAAAACATCATTGTTTTTCAGCTCTGTTCCCAGCTGAAAGTCAAAACACAGCACTGCACCAGCTACCAAGAAAGAGAAAAATGACTGCCACTGCTAAACCCAGGACACATGGAAAGTGTGAAAAAATGGAAAATACTTAGTTTAAAATGTTTTGATTTGATTACTTTTCCCCCAGATGTCCAGTAATTAAAGGAAAGCCAAAAATATAACTCTTAGGGCAAGAATCACAAAAAGGAGTAGAGGAAAGATCATAGAATTAAATAATTTATTTGTTGTTTTTGAGCATATATTCCTGGAATAACATTTCACCAGAAGGTAAACCAGGTCTGATGAAAATTAGGAGGGAGCAAGTGCAAAAGGTAGAGAATTTGATGACGAGGAGAGTTCAAAAGCAGAGTATAGGAAAAACTGGGAAGAAATTTGTGCAGGCTGGAATGAGAACAAGTCACTTTCGTGTCTACAATTTTCAGATAATCGTTCTAGGGCTTCCCTGCATTTTATGGTATCTAGGTTTGATTTTTTACTGAATTTCTTGTGTGGGCTTTACATTAGACCAGTCATATAAATCGTATGTTTTAGAAGAGAGCATCTGTAACATTCCTTTCAAATAATGGAAATGTTTATGCGCGTGCTACAGATTTGTCTTTCAAAAAATGTGCCAGACTAGAGAGCATAGATAAAAGATGAAGGCTCTCCTTTGAGGTTGGTGAGAATACATTTAATGAAAAACTGGTGATGGATCCTTCGGTGTTTTAAAGGTAGCAAAAAACATTCAGTGCCCCTATTTTTCGCCCCCAGGAAACTGTAGTTTTCTAGGTACTTACCATTGTTGACTCAGTTATTTAGCAGAGGAAGGTGATGCATATCTCTGCACAAGCCTCCCATGTGGTCTTGCATTATTTCTTTTACTAAACAAGTTTATTTTTTTATCTTGGAAGGCTCTCTCTGGGTTTCTTTATCAGTATTGGGGCAATCTCATCTACTCTGAAGATTTGGGAAGGAAACGTAATACCCTGCATACTGCAGCTAGCATGTTTGCTGCATGCTAACAGAAGAGACTGGAACAGTACACCACCAATACATGTAAAAACTGGGATACTGTCAGCTCCAAGAATCTTGGGTTGCAATAACGCAGCTTGGAAATGATTAGCACTCTGTGGGCAGACACTTATGCAGAATGGGTGTAATATTTCTGAAGAATGAAAAGTTGACTCAGACCTGTGGTGTTGGTAGGCATCTGGCAAACTCAGCTTGACTTTGGAAAACAGATTTATGGTCAAGGCAATACACTATTATGGGTGATGTGTTCTACTCCTTAAGAGAAATAACTGGTTTGCACAAGGCTATATGTTGGTGAAGTAGTGTTAAATTCAGAATATCAACCTTTATGCCTATCTTAGCTTCCAGGTATGAAGACAAATGACCACGCAGCTGTCTGACTTCATGTATGCCTTTTTTTTCTCCAACTCTTTTCTAGTATATTAGTCTTCCAGCAACAAAATTCACTCACTGCTGATCTTCCATTTCTCTGCAACTAACTTTGTCTTTATAATACTTGATTTATCACCAGTCAGACACCCTTGATTTTTACCACGTGCATTTATTTTTTTTCCAAGACACAACAAAGCCAGGTTTCTGCTGTGCTATACATAAACTTTTTTATGTCACAATGTATTGCATGAATATAAATCTTTCAGTTAAACTTTCATAATTCAAGACATTAGGAAGACTTTGTGTAAAGGTAATGACAAGCTGCCCTTTATCTTCATACTGTTAGTTGATAGAGTGGCAAAGTAACATGTATCAAATATGATCCTATCTTTTGTTAATTTTAAGCACTGGCTTGCTCCATGTAATACTGTAAGAAACTCTCAAAAAAGTTGACCTGGAAATATGCTTCTTCATCAGAATGTGTTCATAATTAGTATCACTCAGTTGCAGAACAATGTTAGTGGTGCCTGATAGCCTTCTAATATTTGAAGTAGCATTTAAAGCAAACAGAAAAGGTTCAGTACTGACTTCCTAGAGCTGTTGTCACTTCAACATGAGTTTCTTTGCAGAGAAAACCTCACCTTATACACTATTGTTCCTGCAAGGCATAGTTCATCAGCTGCACCTGTGTGAACACAGAAGTAAACTGATAAAAGTGTCTTTTTCGTAAAATTCGGATAGGAGGAGGAAGAAAACAGACATTAGCTTCTTACCTTGTCTGGGAAAACCTTGCCTGGACAGTGGGCACACTGGAGCAATAGCATGTTAAGCAACAAGCTCTACTGCTACTTTGCAGCTGTGGTAGTGATGACTTGGGGAATAATTGCAAGAAGCAGTAATTAACTGTGAAAATTATTTAGTCTTGGAAGACTACCTTAGAAGAGTTTTACCTTTTCTCCCTGGAGAGCCAATCTATAGGCAAGATACCACCTTCACTCCCTTATTATAATAATGATGAAGGAATTAGAATATACAAAACAAGTGATGCACAATACAATTGCTTACCTCCCACTGACCAACGCTCAGTGAGTTCCTGGGCAGTGGCCCCCAGCCAGCTTTCCCACACCACATTGTATGGAATATCCCTTTGGTCAGCTGGGGTCAGTTGTCCCAGCTATGTCCCCTCCCAGTTTCCTTTGCTGATGAGGTTGTGTGGGAAGCTGAAAAGCCCTTGACTTGGTGTGAACAGTTTCACAACTACTGAAACACCAGTATGATTTCAACATTATTCTCATCCTAAATCCAAAACATAGTACTGTACTAGGTACTAGCAAGAAAATTAACTCTATTCCAGCCAAAATTAGGACATGAGGTTTCATCTATGCCATGATGAGTGGGTGGATTTTTACCCTGACATCTTAGATAAATGCCTTATATGTACCTGAGATTAGGTGTGGTAGCATTGTAATATTTGACATTTGGTAGTGATCCAGAAGAATGAGATTACCCTTCCCTCTGGTGGAAAGCTTTCTTCTAAAATACTTAGATCTCTAAAACTTACAGTCTCAGTGGCTAGCATCAGAAGGCATTGAATGCTGAATTGCTCAGCTTGCAAAGAGGTCCCCCTTGTTATCAAGTGACCTTAAGGTTTTCTTCACTGGTTTAATAGTGTGAAGCCTGCACATTTAATAGTGTGAAGCCTGCATTCGGATGTCCCTATGGCAGCCATGACAAGAGGAAATTGTAAGTTCTTCAAGATTAGAATTTCAAACTGTGATGGCTGTACCTTTTAACCCCGTAACTGGCTTTTACCATGATCTCCATAATCCTGTTAGCTTTATCATGTTGAAGAGATCATGACATCTTCCAAAGCACCTTGGGGAAGAATTTTTTGTCCATTGACTAAGATGTTCTCTGGGGTAGACATGTCATCCAACTACATTTAGTCTTTTTATGCTTAAGTAATGGTAAATAAGGTTACAGTCTTTACTCCTTTACACTAGTACATTTAATATTTTAACTACATTAAATAAAAACAGAAAGACAGAATTAACTAATTAATAGTGTGTTTTCACCTGTTAGGGTGAAAGTTGTGTTTTAAGGATCTGTGGAATTTTGAGTTGTTCCAGAAACAGTGAAAACCAGTCCTCCTTTTAGATAATATATTTCCCAAATTGATTTTGTATGGTAACCTCACGTTAGATACCAGATTTTTAGCACTGTGACTGAAAGCATTTTTTTCATTTATACATATATGTACTAAGCTATAAGCTACAAACTGTGTAAGTATAGGTTAGCTTAGTGAGATAAGGAAGTCATAACTTGTAGCATTACATTAAACTGTACATATTTTTGTCATTTGCTGCACATGATCTTGGGCTAGCTAGACAACTTGTGTGGGTCTTTTCCCCAAATATACAGGAGATTATGTTTTCCTTGGCTAGATTTTGGATAGATATATGGAAGTAAGTGGCATTCATATTAGACATGATATGTGTAATCCTCTGAGAAATGGTAATTTCTTGAATCAGAAAAATAAGAAGTCATACAGATTGTTTATTTTAGAGTGAAAGAGAAAGATATAAGATAAAACACCAGGGAGAGGAGGAGGGGAGCAAAACTGTAAGCTACATCCCACTTAACCAGGTATGTAGGGTCGTGTTTGTTCAAAGGGTGACACTTTGTAAGTTATTAGTCTACTTTGAGACAACTATAAGAGATAAAGAAACAAATGCTAGACAGCGTAGCCTCTGCTAGATTTATGAGAAGCTCACATAGACTAACTGTGTCATGCTTTAAAATTTAGGATGTGTTTACCAGGTTAATCGGAAGTATGCTTATGATTTTAAAATACATCATGAAGCTCGGCCTAGGTTTGGTTTTGAGGAGGAAACTTATACTGAACCAAAAAAGACAAAAAAACAAAGGATATCTGGGTTTATTGTAACTTTACTTGGTCTTAGTAAAGAGAGGCTTTCTATTTATTTCTGTATTTGAAAAATATTAAATTTAGGCTGAACTACAAATGTAGATGGCTTAAAAGACATGAAGCTGTCTCTGTCCTCAGGAGTAAGCAGTAACAACTTTGAGCCTTCTAGAAGAGCAGCTGTTTTCTCATTATATTTATTCATAGAAAAATAAGTTTTGACACATCAGGACTTCTAGGCACTACTGCTATTCTAATTCATTTAATATAGTGAAGAAATTCATGTTAAATAGGTAATGCTTTGACACAGAACTGAACTGATGCCTCCATGTCTTACTTGTCTTTAACTGGGCTTTAATCATTGCGGTTTTGTTGCAATCTGTATTATTAACTTCACTAAGATGATTGTCCATTAAATATAGTAATGGTGTGCTAAGCACTTCAGGAAATTAATATTTGTATGTTATTTGTGGCCAGAAGGACTAGGGAACTGACTGTCCCTCTGTACTTGGCACTGGTGAGGGTGCATCTCAGATACCATGTTCAGTTCTGGGCTCCTTGCTATAAGAGAGATACTGAGGTGCTGTAGTGGGCCCATAGAAGGGCATGAAAGCTTGTGAAGAGAACTTGTCTAGAGAACAAGCCTTATGAGAAACAGCTGAGGGAACTTAGGTTGTTTAACCTGGAGAAATGAAGGCTTATGGGGGACTTTATCACTCTCTGCTACTACCTGAAAGGAGGTTGTAGTAATGTGGCTGTTGGTCTCTAATCCCGAGTAACAAGTGATAGAACAAGAGGAGATACCCTCAAGTTGCACCAGGGGAGGTCTAGATTGAATATGAGGAAAAATGTCTTCACTGAAAGGGCTGTCGAGCATTGGAACAGGCTGCCCAGGGAAGGGGTGGAGTCACATCCCTGAAGGTATTTAAAAGACATGTAGATGTTTGCCCAGTGTTGGACTGGGCTGTGTTAGGTTAAGTTAAACTTGATGATCTAAATGTCCTTTCCAACCCAAATGATTCTATTCTACTATTCTAAACATTTTTCATTGTCTTACATTGGCTGGAATATTATGGATACCTGCAAGTTCATTGCTAATAATATGTAAGAAATTAAATAATGTAGAAGGCTGAAATATATTCACTGCTTTATTGTGGGCTTTCACACCTTTTTGAACATTAAGTATGTCTCACAGTGAAGATGAGCTGTTTTTTTGTGTTATTAAAATTTCACAAGACTGTCTCTTCAGAAGGAGAAAAAGAAAGGAAACGTCAGTTGGACTGAGGAGCTAGTTGCCTGTCAAATATTGTGGAGATTTTTAGATTAGTGTAACACAGATTGCTATGGAGTGTTTAGTTGCATAGGTATTCTCTAATCAGGAATATTTAAACAAGGCTAAAGTAAAGAAATGTTGATTTGGGAATCAGGAAAATTCTGTGCATAAACACCTATCTCAGTGCCCTGGGTTCAGCAGTAGCAGTCATTATTTTACCTTCTTAGTAGCTGGTGCAGTGCTGTGGTTTTGACTTTTGGCCTGGAAACAGCGCTGATAACACCGATGTTTTTAGTTGGTGCTTAGTAATGTTTACTCTGACCGAGGACTTTCTGAGTTTCATGCTATGCCAGGGAGGAGGGGAAGCTGGGAGAAAGCAGAGACAGGACACCTAACCCAAACTAGCCAAAGAGGTATTCCATACCACACCACGTCATGGCCACTATATAAACTGGGGACAGCTATCCGGAAGGGCTAAATCCCTGCTCGGTTGGGCTGGGTATTGGTTGGCAGGTGGTGAGCGGTTGTATTCTCTTCCCTTGTTATTTGCCTTATCATTATTATTATTGGTGGTAGCAGCAGTGGTTTTGTTTTATACCTTAGTTACTGTCTGTTCTTAACACCTGGGAGTTACATTCTTTTGGTTCTCCTCCCCATCCCTCCGGGAGCAGGGAGAGGAAGGGGAGGGGAGGGGTGGAGTGAGCGAATGGCTGTGTTGTCCTGGATCGCTGGCTGGGCTTAAACAACGAAAGTTCTTTCTGGCGCCCAATGTGGGGCACAAAGGGTTGAGGTAAGACAGATCTGACCGGAGCGTGTCTAAACATATTTGTGATAAGCTTTCTTTGTTTCAGATTAATAGCCACTCATCACAATGCTGAGTTGTTGGCTCCCAAAGTTGTTGCTCTTGGTCTCACAGTTTCAGCATGTCATACTTTACTTTCAGCCAGTATTTGCTGTGGTAGTGTTTATTAGCTGGGGGCCTTGGGCTAAGGTTCTTGTTTCATTGTACTTTATGGTAATGCCTTGTAATACAATAGACTCATTGATCATGAAACTGATCAGGCTTGCGTTCCCAGTGTGGTCACCACCTCTATACTTTGGGAGGTATGTAATGGAAGTGTATAGCAATTACATGTCTTTTTTTCCCCTCCTCGGGTGGTCAGCCTGTAAGGGAGACATTCCCACACACCCTAGTGACAAGTACAGCAGCTATTCAACTCTGACTACAACAGATAACGCAGCACTTCAACTCCAAGCACAGCAGCTACAGAAACCCTAGCGACAAGTACAGCAGCTACTCAAACCTGAACAGCAGCAGACAGCACAGCTACTCTAGCTCCAAGCACAACAGCTACACCAGCCCTGCTGACAAGTACAGCAGCATCATTTGAGAGTTCTGAAGGTTTTGAGTGGTCTTTGGGTACCCTTGAGACCTGCCTTCTGATTGTGATGGGGATCAGCATGTTGTTGGCACACATACAGACTGTGTGTTTTACCCATGACCAGACCATTTCATCTGATCGCGAAAGTTAAGCGGAGTCATGTTTGGGTCTTGTCTAGGGTTAGACAGCAATAAAGGAGGACCAAGAGATTTTCCCGAAGGCTGGACAGTCATGAGCGGCAGGGTGTGTAGGACAGTATGGGAAAGTATGTAGTCCACTGGGCCCCTCCAGTGCTTTGGAAGCGTCGGAGATGGAAGGCAGCTGTATGGAGTCCCCAACAACAACTTGCAGAAACTGCTGAAGGGGAGGGTGAATTATTTTGAGCCTGGTGGGCCCATGACACCTCAGGCCATGGGGCCAGAGATGTAATATACAGATGGACTCATGATCAAGGGGTGGATTTAGCAATGGACACTATTGCCCAGGTTATTCATGACTGTGAAACATGCTGCAGTTAACCAGTCTAAATGTTTAAAGCCTCTTTGGTATGGAGAACGATGGCTGAAGTACAAATATGGGGAGGCCTGGCAGGCTGACTACATCCCACAGCCTCTCCTGGTCTGAAAGACTGTTATAAGAGATGGAGCCTAACATCATGGACCGGATGGACTCCACAGCTCTATAGGGATTGGTCCATGCACTAAGGAATGATCTCTCTCTTTCTCTCTGTGTATGAATATATATATATTTGAGATAAGAGTGATGGTATATAGAAAATGTAGGATCTGAGCATGACATGAATGGTATGGATTAAGGGGTGGATACTGTCCTGGTTTTAGCAGTAGCAGTCATTTTTTCACCTTCTTGGTACTGTGGTTTTGACTTTCGGCCTGGGAGCAGCGCTAACACTGATATATTTAGTTGCTGCTCAGTAATGTTTATTCTGACCAAGGACTTTCTGAGTCTAATGCTCTGCCAGGGAGGAGGGGTAGCCGGGAGAAAGCAGAGACAGGACACCTGACCCAAACTAGCCAAGAGGTATTCCATACCCCAGCACGTCATTGCCAGTATATAAACTGGGGACAGTTACCCAGAAGGGATAGATCACTGCTTGGGTGAGGCTGGGTATCAGTTGGCGGGTGGTGAGCAGTTATATTCTCTTCCCTTGTTATTTGCCTTATCATTATTATTATTGGTGGTAGCAGCAGTGATTTGTGTTATGCCTTAGTTACTGGACTGTTCTTATTTCATCCCGTGGGAGTTACATTATTTTGATTCTCCTCCCCATCCCTCCGGGAGTGGCAGCAGGAAGTGGGGGGTGGAGTGAGCAAACGGCTGCGTGGCTGATCTGCTGACTGGGCTTAAACCATGACGCTGAGTTCAAGCTGAGCAAAGAAAAGTAATACTTTTAAAAATCTTTTTACTGCCTCAGTTTTCTGCCAGATAAATAAATTTTAAGTAAGAATAATGATCTGTGCATGTCTTGTATTTATAACCTTGATTTCCCAGTGTAAAACATATATATGTTTTTGTTCTTGACTAAAAAAAGTTGCATCCAAAGTTAATATTCTCTATATTCAGTTCAGTATATTTGAACTTACACTGACACATGCATTGCCACTCTCTAATAGCTTGTCTTCTGTTTCTTAAGTTCTGTTTCTTTGACAAGAGGAAGAAAGGTTTATTCCCAAACTTACTAGAAACATACAAATATTTTCTTCATTATTTTTCCCCCAGTAAAAATGCATGTGAATATTGACAACAAAATGTGTGTGAGGCATCAGTATATATTCTGGGAATTTTCCATCTTAGAAACAATCTGACCTGAATAAGAAGTGTTGGGCCCTGCTAAAAGGTAAGTCTTCGATTCAGGAACTGCTAGGGAGGAAGTAAAAAGTCACAGAAATAGGGATAAGAGAAAAATATAAAGGAGGTTTTTGGCTGGAATCATCAATTGAGTGAAATAGCCATAACCAAGGGGTATATTGGATGACCCTGAAGACTCAAGTAATAGAAGTGGGATGAAATTCAATAGCACAGCATGGAAGGTCATGCACCAGAGGACTAATAACAAGCATTTCTGCAATATGATAGTTGATCAGCTGAGGTGCAGCAGTCAATCACAGGATGGCTATAAATTTCCAATACAATACAACCTAGGACTGCATTAGGAAATCTACAAACTGATATAGAGACCTTACTTGTAGTACTAAGTATCATTTTGGGCAACTTGTTTTCAAAATAGATGGATTTAATTATTAATAGGTGCAGAAGTATATTAGTAAAGTATCTTGGCTTTTAAGTCTTAAAATCTGAGAGGAGATATGATTTGTTCCATATAAGCACTTTAGGGAGGTAAATACCAGTACTAGACATCAAGTCAATGTGTTTTGCTGGAAAACAAATGCATTTTAGCGGTCTGCAGATCAGATTGATTGACAGCTATCAGAGTTGTGCTGATAATGTTTAAGCCTTTTAAAACAAACAAACAAACAAAATTATGCAAACAACTTAGATGAAGTGAAGCTTTATTGATTTTAGATGTTTTGGGACCTGGCTATCTGTGATACCAAGCACTGTAACAGAAAAATAAAAAACCTTTTCAGAAGGATCTGTGGCATTTCTTTTTATTCCTAATGTAAGTATGGAAAATTACATTAACTAAGGATTTGGCCTAAACATCTATACAGTCTTCACTGACCGCGAATTTGGGCAAATCAATTATTTTATATTCATAAACGGCCATTAATATGTGTCTATGATAGATGCAAAAATGTTACTGGAGGAAGGAGAAACTGGGAGATAGATTTAAAGAGTAATGCTTCAGAGAGCAGTTTTGGTGTGTAAATAGACTTTGGAAAGATTGAGGATTAGTTTTTTTCAGAAGCTTTTACTGATGGGGAAAGCTGTTTGGAGCAAAATATATTGGTCAAGATTAGTGAATGAGTTAGGGTAAAATAATAGTTTTTCAGAAATGCATAGATGTTCAAAGATGGCTTCAGGACTTTACTTCTGACTTGGTAACTGAGTAATTATCAATGACATGATGATTATTCACATAAACCCACTCAAAGAGGTTTACTTATTTGCTACTTATTTGTATGTAATACAGAGAGTAGCAGGCTCATTAATTTTGTCTTTGGTCAGCAGAGCAAAAGGATATGATGGAGGAAACTAGCTCTCCCCATGGTGGAAGGATCTGACACCTGCCATAGCTCTTTTCCTGAATTGTGGTTGCTTTCTCAGTTTTCTACTGCTGAATTCTCCCCCTAACTCTGGGCACATGGTAAATCACATGTGAGCACTTAATTAACTGGTCCATTTAATCAGTGTGTGTGAAGAAAAGGCCTTATGCTAGCAGTATTTCTCCCCAGGAGAGCCTGCCCACTTGAGAGGCATGCTCTCTATATCTCTTGATAGCAATTAACAACTACTGAATTGCTCCTGCTGAATAATCATGAAATTTGTCTGTCTCGGATCATTTCATGTACTCTAATAGTGTTTAAATTTAGTATCTTGCCAAACTGGGGCCCATTAGAGTTGACAGTGATTTCATGTGATTTTTGAGTTAAACAAATGCCTTATCTAGATACGAAAATACTTCATGCTTGGTGTTTAGGTATTGATACTTGTTTGACTATTTTTTTAGAAATATTTGGGGAAAATTTGCGTTTTTAAGTTTAAATTAAAAGCCTGCTCTAAATTTAGATTGAGAAAGATCAAAATAAATAACAGTAAATGTCAGCATAGATTTCTGCATCTGTTTAATAGTTAAAAGATCAAAAAGAAATTTCTTACTTGTCCGCATAATTAGCTTATTAAAACCTTATATCATTCCTACTAAAAGTGTGAAGGCCACCCAATTATTATTTTTTTTAATTTATTTTTCTTCAGGAAAACATGGTGAACAAACATATCTAATAGGTCTTGTGTGTTTTCTCTGAAAAACTTGCTCAGAAAACGAAAACTTCGTAAATGTGTTGTTTGATGCAGACAGCCCAGCCATACTTGCCATTTGACACACTTGAGTGAAGCCTCTGAGCAGTAAGGGTCATGCTAAAAATCAGGTTCCTAACATCTGAAAAAAATCACAATGGTAGTTGTGAATGAAAGCAGTGTTTCTTTACATCCACTGCTCTTTGAGTTTGTAAAAAGCCCTGACCTCTAAAGCTTTAGATTCTTTCTGTAAAAGAGGTGTTGTCTCTACTGACTAACTCTTGACATCTAGAAAAACAGTCTTTGAAGGCAGAGATCATCTGAGCCAGCATGTTCTTTCTAAAAAACATGTTTCAATAAGATCCAACTTGGAACTGTTTGAGGTTTTCTTTTTGAGTTCCAGTGCTATGAATAATCCATCCAACAAGAACTGGGACCACCAGTCTGTTTGGAAAAGTCATCAGTTACTGTCAGAAATTTTGGAGAGAACATTCTCAGAGGCCTTTCAAGATCATGTGTGGAATACAGAATATGTCAATTTCTTAAACAGTAGAATAAAATTGATATTTCAGTTAAATAATGAAATTCAATGCTGTGTCAAGCAAAATTATAACTATTGTAGTAACATGAAAGTGCCATTGCCTCTCATGGTTGGATCACCAGACTAGATTTTCCTCCCTCAATTACTGTCTTATACTGTTCTGAGTACACTGACCTCACATGGTTGCATCTAAGTCTTACCAGTGTAGATGGGATATATTGAAAAGTAGTTTAAAGCAATACTGACTTAAGCTGTATGTGCTGCATCAAAGGAGCATGACCAGCAGGTTGAAGAGGAGGTGATTCTGCCCCTCTTTTCTGCTCTTGTAAAACCCCACTTGGAGTATTGTGTGCAGTTCTGATGTCCTCAACATAGGAAGGACATGGAACTGTTGGAGCAAAGCCAGAGCAGGGCCACAAGGAAGATCAGAAGGCTAGAGCACCTCCTGTATGAAAACAGGCTGAGAAAACTGGGCCTGTTCAGCCTGGAGAAGAGAAGGCTGAGTGGAGACCTCATAGCAACCTTCCAGTATCTGGAAGTATCCAGTATCCAGATGCTGAAGAGGGACTATTCATCAGGGAGTATAGTGATAGGACAACAGGGAATGGATTTAAACTTAAAACAGGGAAAGTTCAGGTTCAATATAAGGAAGAAGTTCTTTACTGTGAGGGTGGTGAGGTACTGGAGCAGGTTGCCCAAAGAGGTGATAAATTTCTCCATCCCTGGCATTGTTCAAGGCCAGGTTGGACAGAGCCTGGAGTGACTTGGTTTAGTGTGAGTTGTCCCTGCCCATGGCAGGGGGTGTTGGACCTAGATGATCTTAAGGTCCTTTTCAGTTCCAACCATTCTATGATTCTAAACCCAGCAAAACAGTAGAAAAAGTTGTCATTACTAGATGCTGAAGGACATTGTTCTTCCTGTCAAGTCTCTATGTTCTTAATTTTTATAAAACTGCTCTTATTTTGAAGAAAAAGATACTCAGAGAAAGTATTGAACTAAAATAAGATTAGGCAAGAATAAACAAGGATAACTGAAAGAAAGACTTCAATCACATTTTTACTTTTTTTTTGCTTTTACTTCAATTACTTTTTATTTCTTTTCTGAATTGTGTTCTTTGGTATTCTTTTCTTTATTTCCCAGATAGCTTGCATTCTTCTATTTTACTTAACTTCAGCATAGGCTCAAGTGTTGTCTTTTGGGTAATGTGTATCAGTCATTCTGAAGGATTTAAAATGACAATTTTGTCTTCCTTTTCAGACATTATTTTTACATTGTGTACAAACTCTTCCATAAATAGTGTTGATTTGTGCTATCACAGGACTCTTCTTGCTATTTTCATGGAAGAATTTAAAATGTCTTTTAAGCCTATGCATTTTGTTTTTCCTCTTTCCCTTAAAAATCCCAAAAACCTATACCTCACAACACTTCAACCTAAAAAATTTTCTGGAGATGAATTCTCTTAAGGAATACCCAAATCCAGACATTTGTCAGAATAAATTTGAGCACATCTGAACATAATGTTTGGCCTACTCATACCACAGGCTTTCACTTTATGCACTTACTTAAAAAATAAAGTCACAGCAAATGTGACAGAAGATTTGCTCTGCTATGTTTGTGTTTCTATGAAGTACAACCTAGAAAAAAAAAAGTCGACTAATCATTAGAAGATTAAAAAAAAGGACAGGACAGATGAAAAGATTTAGACTGTTAATTGATCAGTATTTTTAGCTTCAAAAAAAAAAAAAGCAACAACCTTACGTACACTTGTGCAATTGCACATGAACTTCAGAACAACTAAATGACTATGAAACAGAGAGAAGACATTTCCAGAAACACTTGGTCTGAATGAATATAATTTTTAATACCCAACCATGCTTAACTTTGGATAAAACTTAGACTAACACTGCCTGGATAGAGGAGTATGCAGCATTAGCAGACAGATGCACATGTCCTCCTTCCACTGAAGAAATAAGGTACTGAGCTCAAATCCTATCTTCTAGTTTGTATACTGTAAACATTTACCAGTATAAATGAGGTGAATCATCTTATCAGCTCTCTTTATCATATTAGATTTGCAACAGCAATAGAAAAGAGAGATAAAAAGAGAATAAGCCAAAAAGAAGTGCCAGTGAAGATAAAGGCCTGCTATTAAAGGGTTTCTGTGATACATTTTAAAATTACCATAAAAGTTCTTGCAATTTAGTGCACAGTGGCAATTTTAATGTCTAAATAAAGGCTACAAGAACAGTAAGAGTTAATAAGTGCAGAAAGGGAAGTTGCATAGATTTCTTTTCAGTTACATTGTATCAAACTATTGCATTAATAAATCCAATTTATGCTAAACTGCTGAAAATGACTATTTATAAAACTCAGCTTTTTTTTAAAAAAATGAAAGATTAAGAAAATTTTTGCCTTTTTTTTTTTTTTTTTAAGACTGGAACTGCTGAAGTAAAGACTAGTTACATTTCCCATAAAAATAAAGCAATGATGTCTTTAGTGGAAATAAAATCAATTTAATCTTCATACTGTATTGTGTTTATGGAACTAGAAAACAGTAAAAACTGTTTATTTTTCAAAATACAAGAATAGTTTTAAGTACCTGTGTTCATGTCTTTTTAGAAAAGAAATTAGAGCATGTAATATAATAAGTAGTGGCAAACAAAGTAGAACCTTAGCCATAAGTTGTGCAAGGTTATTTTAGTATATCATGCCTCTGAGAGTTCTAGATCTTTGCCAAAAAAATTTGCGATTAATTAATGGATACCCAAGTTTAAGAGAAGATGACAGCCAGATTTGAAGAGAGTGCTGTGTCATCAGGCTAATTTAATTTGGAGGCCATGATTAAAACAAAATGAAGAAATTCTAGGTTAAGGAGATTGCTTTTATTTATTCAAAGTATTTAATAAAACTGCATTATTCAAAGCACAAATAAAGTCTTAAAGGCAATTTGAAGATTTTAATATACCATTTACATTTTCAGCCATTTATTTTAAACTGATTTGTCTGTCTTTAAAAGTGATTAATGCAATGAAACCAGACATGCTGACTAAATGAAAAAAAAACCCTTAGGAATTTTCACTGAAAACACTGCCCTAGTTACTAAAATAATAATTATAGTGAAAGTTTCTGGAGATAAAATTATATCAAAATATGCCTCTGAGCTTTAAACTTATTTAGTCAAGCTAAAATTTAGCTTGGCCCAAAATTTATTGAGTCAAGCTGTGCTTACAGAGCTCTTTGAAGAAAAAAATAACTTGATAGTAAATCTTAAAATAAAAATACAAATAAATGCCATATAGGAAAGGTCTTTTATGTTTTTTTTTAAAAAAACAAGTTTTAGATACGTATTCTGTCTACAGTGAGATTTTATTCTGATCCAAAACACACTTATGAGATAGAAGAAATTATAATAATTCTTAAAGCTGCTGTCTTTTTAATTAATTTTGCATTCCACCTATCCATGATAGATGGGTAAGCATTTGACAGGAGATTAAAGTTTAATGATTTCCTTTACCCAACAGTCTGTTATTTGTGTATGTTATTTTGTAGGTTTCTTAGGCAATAGATTTAGATTAAAAAAAATGACAAATGTGAGTATCTGTGTGCATATTTATACACATTTGATAAACATGAAAAGTGCAGTCTACACCAAATTGTCTGGGATTGAATACTAAGGTTATTTTGAAGTGTCTGAATGCATTTTGGCCCTCTCACATTTTAAATAGTGAATATATGTTTAGTCTCAACATCTTCCACGGTTATTGCCATCCAAATTTTTACTTCTTTGTATTAGGTCATATGGTTTTCAGACTTCCCACCAATTTCCATTGATGTATTATTAAAACAGTACATTAAAGTAATATTTAAATATTACATTAAACTCAGTTTTATGCATAATTTGGCCTAATGTTTTCCAGCAATTGTCTACATATTTCAGAGTAAAATTACAGCAAGCTTTTCTCAGCTGGTAGGCTCTTGGTAGCTGGAATCACAACTGAAGCTCCAGCTCTGAAAATTTATGCTGAAATTTCTATTCAAATTTAATTGTTAGAATTTCCCAAATAAAATTTTAGAAGCTGTGGCTGAAGGCATAATATCTACGTACTAGATACTGAAAGTTAAAAAAATGTGGAGAGCTTCATTAGCTCATTGCTTTACAGCTACAATTACAGAAGTGTAGTGTACCATATGGCTGAAAGAAAAAGGGAATTAGATAGCAGTCGTTAATCTATTGGGTTAAGAACATTACATAAAAGACTGTCATTTGCCTCCAGTATTGTATGTATTGTCATCTAATCTGATTATTGTGTAGTAGGTATACGTTTATATCTCACGAGACAAACTACCAGTGAGGTATAGAAGTTGCGCAGATAGCTGTAAAGGTTGTATAAATGGAGATGCTGAGGAAAGAAATCAAGGACATTAGGCAAATCCAGAGAGCAGCGTAAAGCTGATGTGCTTGGTTTATTGCATGGTTGGTTATTAATTTGCTAATTTGGAGGTGTAATGAGCTGAAGCCTTCTTGCATGTCCCCCATTCCCTGTTCACAACTGTTGTCTCTCTGGCTTTTACACCCTTGCATTAAGAGATCCCATTTGAATTTGGTGCTGTTGCCACAAAGGAATCTTGCAGCAATTTGGCAGTGTAAACTTAAAGAAGACATTTAAAGCTTAGCTCAGTTCAGCTACCTAAGGTATTTCTTTTCCTTTACTGACACAAATCATAGAATCATGAGGTAAGTTATATCCAAACTGAGTCTTGTACAAGGACTCTTTTCTACATCCAGTCCAACATTTCGCAGAATGTAGGCTGGTAGGAAGTGTGTTTAGTAAGGATGTTAGGAGAAGAATATTGAGTGGTACATGAGAAAAAAAAAAAAAAGATATAGAACTGTCACAGTTTAAACCCAGTCAGCCACACAGTTTCTACTAGCCCCCATTTTTCTTTCCTTCCCCCTCCCCCCCACCCCAGCTCCCAGAAGGATATGGAGGAGAATGGAAAGAATGTAACTCCCATGGGTTGTGATAAGAACAGTCCAGTAACTAAGGTATAACACAAATCACTACTGCTGCCAGCAATAATAATCATGATAAGAGAAATAACAAGGGAAAAGAATACGATACCACCTGCTTAAACGAGCCCGGCTGAGAAGAGAGTGCCTTTCTGGGTAACTCCCAGTTACCTCCCTGGGCGTGACGTGCTGTGGTATGGAATACCTCTTTCATCAGTTTGGGTCAGGTGTCCTCTCTCTGCCTTCTCCTGGCTTCCCCTCCTCCCTGGCAGAGCATGAGACTCACAAAGTCCTATGGCCAATCTAAACATTTGAGCAGTAACTAAAAACATCAGTGTTATCAGCGCTGTTCCCAGGCTGAAAGTCAAAACACAGCTCTGCACCAGCTACTAAAAAGGAGAAAAAATGAATGCTACCACTAAACTAAGACAAGAAGGCCTATGGACTTGTCAGTCATATCTCACATTGAATTTAATCAAATATATTAACATCCTTTCAGGCATATGGGCAGATAAATACAACCTGGAATACCGCTGCTTGTTCAAGACTTCAAACAAGGCTGTTTGACACAAAATGTAAAAAAGCAGTTATGAATGTCAGCATTAACTGAAGATATAGCTGTATGTATCTACGTTTGATTATTCATTTCCACTTGAACCTTTCATCTGGAAGTATTACATAGATTTCATAATTGAGAATTAATACTATTGCTAATAATGTAATATACAATTCGTCCTCTTCCCCCACCAAAAATGAAAGTAGGGTACCTCTTAAAAGTGATTGTCCTGGTTTTAGCAGTAGCAGTCATTTTTCTCTTTCTTGATAGCTGGTGCAGTGCTGTGTTTTGACTTTCGGGCTGGGAACAGAGCTGATAAAAATGAGGTTTTGGTTTGGCCAAGGACTTTGTGAGTCTCATGCTCTGCCAGGGAGGAGGGAAGCCAGGAGGAAGAAGAGACAGGACACCTGACCCAAACTGACCAAAGAGGTATTCCATACCACAGCACGTCATGCCCAGGATGTAACTGGGAGTTAGCCGGAAGGACAGGGTGGACTGCAGGGTTGGAGGAGGTATCGGTCGGTGCTTGGTCGGGCTGGGGGGAGCAAGTTACCGGTCGCCTGGTGATGGGGTGTTGTATTCTCTTCCCTTGTTATTTCATTTATCATTACTATTATTGGTGGTAGCAGTAGTGATTTGTGTTTTACCTTGGTCACTAAACTGTTCTTATCTCAACCCGTGGGAGTTGCATTCTTTCTGATTCTCCTCTCCGTCCCTCCAGGAGTAGGGGGAGGCCAAGACCGGGGATTGACTGTAGGAGCATCTAGTTTAGCAATATCTTTAACCCTTATAAATTGTTAAGCATTGAGTGACAATTCAATTTTGTTCCTTTTTTTTTTTTTTACCAGTTTTGGCAGCATATAAATAACTGGCCTCGCTATGCTAAGTTGTATTCTTATATAAAAGACATATGGCCAAATTCACAGGATATTTAGACACCAATTGGTGCCTTACTGCCTAAACTTAAATGCACACCAAGGGCACCCACCTTTAAGTAGTACTTTGAACCAGTTTTTTTCTGTCTGGTAATTTCTTTTAGCACTAGGGAAATTAATAGACCTGTGGCCCTTCTTGTAGCATTTTTCTAAGTACATGAGTCTAAGACATGCTGTCAAGGAGTAAAACAGTTTAACTGAAGTAATAAAGCAAATATGCAGGGTTTGCAACTATGCTTTTGATGAAGGTCAGTGGGGGAATGTGGTGTAGATTTAGTCAGGAGATATTCAAGGTAGTAGAACAATGACATAAACTGAAAAAAGAAAGGGAATGCAACAGGATAGAATTAGAACAGAAAAAGTAATGGATTGAGGTTTGCTAGGAAAAGAAAACAAAAGAGAAAAATTAACATACAGCAGGAAGAAGATATTTGAAATTCATTGTAAAATCTAAAAAATAAAGCAACCCTAGCTAGAAAGAAAATTTGTAAGAACAATTGAGTTTTGTCCTTACACAAGCACAGGAGTCTTGCACTGCTTCAGATGCATCCTGCAGTAATTTTTATGAAAATATTACTATGGTTTCTATACACTTTTGGATGCGGAGATTAGCTGTCATCATTCTTCATGATGATTAATAGTGACGTAGACTATATTTTAAATTCTATCCATTTCATTAGGTACTCTATACTGAAAGTCAGGACTAGCTGGCTAAAACCCACCATTACTAGATCAGTAAAGACAATATAACCAAATTTATCAGCAGGCTCCAAAATACTCTCTGGGATGAAGAAACCTTGCTAGGCCACTTATTTTTTAAAGGAACAAGGAAGGAAAGAAACCAGAGATTTATTAATTTGAGCTTTCTGAGGAATATTGCTTCATGTCAATGATGCTACGCTCACAAAAAAGAACTCACGAAAGAAAAATCTGTGGTACAATGAGATTGCAATTGATGGGTGGATGATGTTGGGCATGCAGCCTGATTATCTTCACAGTGTAATAACGCAATATGTCGCGTCATTTGAGGACTATATACCACTACATAAAGGTGGTGATGATTTAGATTGCATCGAGTGTTTCAGTCTGAATTTTCCTTGCTAAATAACAATTTGAGGTTTCTTACTATAAACAGACATATCAACATGCACTATAGTCTCTGTCCATGTTAGAGGGCTTGGACTAGATGACCTTCAAAAGTTACTTCCAACCCAAACTAATCTATGATTTCATGATTCTGTTAAAACAACAATCTGTGATTACTTGAAAGTTCATATAGTTCATACTATATATTTGTGATTTTGAAAAGCACTGTCACCTCTAAAAGGGAATGTTCTTATGTTTCTTTCTATATTTTAAAATTATTCTTCAAAGCTTAGCCCAGCTCTGCTTATAACTTTGTTTTGAATTGCTCAAGAGCAACAAGCAAAGAAGTTTTAAGTCAAAGATGTTCTGAAAAGAAATAATATAAAGAATGAGTGCTTGTCCTAACAAGTTTATTGAAAGATTCATCAGCAGAAATTACCTTACTGGCTCCTGCTTATAAAGAATACATAATTTTTGAGATGGAGTTTAAAAAGTAAATACTATTACATGCATGCACAGTATGAATACTATCCTGTGAATAAATAGAACCATTGGTGCAGCAGTTCTATTCAGAATAAAGTTTCCTGATGTTGCAACAATGTCTGCAGAGTTCATGAGTCAGTAAGAAAGGTTTTTTTGAACTTTTTGATTAAGTTCATAACTTAATAAGAAAGATTTATTTCTGTTTTTCTTTACCTGTTTGCACTGCTATGACAGATTAAAGTAAAACTTTACCAATGCAAATTTATTCCTGAGATGCCTGCTGTGACTGTTCCTTAATTCTCAGAAAGTGTATTTAATTCAACATTCCCTGATTTCTTCAGTAGCACTGCGAATGAGGTGTGGAAAGAGCATCAGAAATAGTTATCTACAATTGCATAGCAATTAGATGGGGTGACATAGCCTTAGAACAAGCAACAAATGTGATGTTTGAGTGTTTTGTAATGTCATTTCTTTTTTTTTTTTTTTAGTGGATTCAAAATCGATTGTGCTACTGTAAATGTGCTCTGTTGCTAACAGTAAGGACAAAACAGTAAGCATGTTTTTGCTTAGTCAGCACCTCCAGTTGGCTTTATTAACATGATCATACATCGGAAGTTTCTCAGAGTTGTATGATATCTCACTGGCTCAGCCTGTGATCCTTGTCACCTTTCTTAAAGAGAATGGAAACTCAGTTCTGACAGTCTTTTTCAGACATCTAGTTGAAATGTGAAGTAATTCCTGTTGCTGAAAGGATAAAGACTAGGGCTTATAGTTGAAAAGCTGCAGATGAGGCAATATATCTGCTTAGAGTCAATGATACATAAAGGATGCTCTGTGCTCCCATTATTTTTGATGTGTGGCACAGACATCTTTTCTCCCATTGTTCAATGGCTTCTTTTTTTTTGAACACAAGCATGGGGCTGTTGCTTTAGTTCTGCAAGAAAACCACAGTTATGACATTATATAATTGCATTCTGAGAGAATACAAATTTTAAAAAAGACTATCAGGTGCTATTAAAGTGAATGTGAAATTGCTAGGACTCTTGTGATGATTTATTATTTTCTTTGAAGTAGTTTTGAGACTATGTTGATTGACTTGCTGTTGTGGTGTGACTTTTCATAGCAAGAGCATGCATTTGTCTTTTGAAAGATATAACAGATCACTGCTCCTATTCTTGCAGCACAATTGAACATTATTTTATGAGGATCTCAGGAGTGGGAGAGACTGGAGAAAGGCAGCCAGCTACTTCTGATGATATTCATTCCCTTTAGTAATCATTCAGTGTAGTAAATCTTTAAGGAAACAAAACAATAGATAATCTTTCTCTGTTCTTTAAAATATGTGAAGCTGCTTTTGGTTATTAAACAGCAGTTAAAGAGATGTTAGAATATTTTGACAGTGGAGCAGCAAGGAGGAAACCAATTAAAAAATAATCATGAGGCTGAATGAGCAGCTAAAGATGTTCTGCCTATCATGAATGGCAGGTGATGGTTGCAGAAGTTTTACAATTTGTCTGTGTTTAGAAAAAACTGCCCGCACAAGGTATATGATACAAAAATACAGAAAAACCTGTGCAAGCAATCTGTTGGGCATAGTTTTTAAAGACAACAGAACACAACTTACCATCCTCATTGTTACTCTTTATTCCAACCCTTTTTTTCTCTCAAGTCTGCATAGGATTTAAAACATATGAACATAAGGAGATGAAGCAAGTCTATTTTCTTCCCTGCTTTTTTTTTTTTTTAACATTTTTGTTGTATTGCCATGATGCTGTTACAGGGGAAATTATTCGATATATTTTTACCACATAATTGACAATTTAATTTCTCTGAGTAGCTAGTGCTTGTCCACACAGTGTGAAGGTTCACCCACTCAAAGAATGACCTGAGCTAATTTAGTATAGCTGAAATAACAGAAATATTCAGTGGGTCTGGGGAGTAGAATGTCAGAGGGAGAAGGAAAACTCAATGAGCAGCTGTTAGACTAAAAGAAGCAAGATGAAGTACCCCCCCGTGATGGCAAGACTTTTTACAGCTGTAGCAAGTGCCCACATGACAGCAGGACACTTTGAGGATAAGAGTATGAATGGACAAATCTGTATGGCAATAATAAATAGATAGTTTTATTGTATCTTTCTATGGTAAACAGATAATTTACAAAAAGGTAAATATCCCTGGCTGGTGTATTCTTCTGGTTTTCTTTCTAACTGATTTATAGGTACACATGAGCAAATTTTTAAGTAGTTTGGAGGAATGCCTGGCTTACAAGGTTAATGGGTAGCTATGTTTGAAGCTCACCTGTGTTTCTCCCCCTACCCTATTCCATTCCATTCTTTGCTATGCCTGTACATACAAAACCCTTATGATATGCTGAGGCAATTGCTCCTAATCTCAAACTACTCAATTCGAAAAAAAATCACGCTTTGTGTAGTCACCCAATGAAGCAGACAGCCTGTGCATCAGCTCTCCTGTACATCATAGAATTGTCCTTTATGGGCAAGTGAATTAGCTAACCTAAGCAGAGTAACCTCTGATAGGTAATTTATTCTGATTAGCAAAATTTAGAAATTCTAGGTTTTTTAAATCTCTTGCAGTATATTTTGAGGTTGTAAGAAAAGAATATGGGTTCTTTCCCCTTATTTGAAACTTGTACCGCTGCACTTTTCAGTGCACATTACTTCCTAAACAGATTATACTTAAAGGAAACTTAAAATATGTTTTTCTAGTTAAGGACATATCTTTTGTATTACAGGGACAAAAGAAAACATATGTCATACACCTATCATAATTAACTTGTATTTCCAATAGTCTTTTCCTGTCCTTTGTACAACCTTCAGTCTCTGATGAGCAGAACATAAAAATTTTATCATGTTAAAATTAGAAATGAACTTTTGAACCTACAGTGCTGAAAATTAATAAAATGGCTCTTTCCTCTTTGGTTGACGCAGTAAATGATATAATGCAAATAAAAGGAGATTGTATTACAGAGTGATTTAAATTAGAAGGATTGCACTGCACCACCACTCTAACTGTAGTTAGAGTAATCCTATTAAGAAGTGGAAGTATAAATGGAGACATTTGTTAATCCCAATACACACACAGGAAGATGAAATAGCATAGTAGTGGTTTCACAGTGTAGCCTTATTTTGTTTCTAATCATGCTATTTCCTTTCCAGAATTTATCCAACTTTTTTCTAATATGGTAATTAGAGTTCTGTTCCCTATAACAACTTCACAATTGTTTCTGTGTAAAAGTTTAAGTACACAGTGTTATATAAAGAGTATAATCTCTGTCGTCATGTAAACCCAGCCAGTAACTAAGTACTAAGCAGTCACTCACCTTGTCTCCTCCTTCAGATTTAAACCATTACAATCTCATAATTATTTGCTTAATCTATCAGTTTGTAGCTGAAAGGAACTGAAGGAGTTTTTTTCCACAGGGCTATGTGATCACCTATATTTTTCCATGGAACTTGCTCAACTGGAAAGTTCTGTTGGTTAATTTCATTCTGCATCTGCCAATTCCAGACCAACAGAAAATAAAAAGTGAGCAAGATGTCAAACACAAGTTTTGATTTTTAGGAAATAGATATAATAAAAGTCTGTGTGCGAACTTACAAGAAGGGAAAATGATCACCAAAATGTAACAGTTTTTAGAGTCTTACCTTTTTGTATCTAAATGTTGTTTACTTTAGTATGAATACATTTTAAGAAGTCAGTGCTCATTGTTTTTCTTTTCTCTTTATAAGTACCTAGGGGTAACAGGAAAAGGAATACACTATTAATTTCCTGTTAACAAAGTGTAGGGTTTTCTGCTGCTGAGTTACTAGTGAGACCATTTCAGGTCTTCATGCAGGTAATATATTCTTTGATGCTTCATTGCTATTTTGTTCTTGGTTATTAATGAAGGCTATTCATTCAACCCCTCTACTGTTTTTTTCTGGTGTTTTTTCTTCCTCCCTGTTTGCTCCTTTCATGAACACACTTCTCTTTCCATTTAATTCTTTCAAATCATAGTATCTGTTACATACTTGTACACATTATAGGCAAGATATGTTTGTGGGTTTCTTTTTGTTTAGATTAATTTTTATGAAAATTGCTATGAGTCATTACAAATGTAAATTGCTCATCTAGTAATTCCCAGAGGTAAATGTGGGAAAACAGGGATTTTCTGGTCTTCAGAATGTAGGCCCTCAGTCTACTAAATCATTCTTAAAGAGGTAGAAAAAAATTACTATGAAGTCTTTCTCCATAGGAAATAACATCTCTGTCTTAACTTGAATAATGATGGGACAGGTTCTTACTAAATCAACCTTGTACCTATGACTTGTTTTACCCTGTTTTAGACACTGTATCACCAAGAATTCTTACATAAATCTAACAGAAAATTCAATAAGGATGCAGGGAATCAAATGGTGGTGATGCATTAGCAGTGAGGGGGTATTAGTTCTCTGTGGGTAAAGGATGATGTCAGGGTGGAATGTTATCGCAATAGATTGGAATATAAGCTGCAGTCACAAAGATTTAAAATGAGAATTGCCTGAACCTAAGTTTTTGAAGTATGTAGAAACCCTTTGATTCTTAACGTAAAGTTTGTCAAATATGTATGTTTAAAATTCATCTTCTCCTTAAATACTGTTTAGAAATTATTTTAGTGATTTGGTTTTAACATGCATTGTACACAACTCACCATTTTCTCTTAGAGTGTCTACTTGTTTATGACAACTCTGTTATAAATTATAGCTATTATGGAAGTCTATTTCATCTGTTGCTAATAGCAGCAACTGTCTACTTCTAATAAATTGGTTAATAGTTTTATTTTAGGTCACCTGAGGTTTAAAAATTTGTTTTCCACTGACTACAGACGTTCTCATGCATCTGTTCTCCTTTAGTTTGGCGGGGTTTATTTGTTTGTTTTTTTTTAGAAAAAGCTAGAACCTCAGCAGTCATTAAAATCTTCCTTAGAGGAGGGGGCAGTCAGAAATTATAGCCATGTGTATTTTTGAAATCTCTGGTCAGTGTTAGAAAATAAAAAGTGATTGTCAGACATGTTCCATAAATGCCCATTTAGTCAATGACAGTCTATGGATTTTGTTATTCTGGAAGCTTGTTCTAGTTATGCATATCTGAGAAGCTATGAATGATAGCTGCTATAGAGAGAGAACAAGGAAATAGACTAAATATGGAAATAATCTGCCCTATGCTGCCAAATTGATGAAAATTCTTTTAGATACATACAGCCATGACCTTATTGGTACAACAAGTGAAATGCAAAGCTTGACATAGTTAATGTGTGAAGATACTGATGTGAAGAAGTTAATACTGCACTTCAACGATGCACTTTGTAGTGCTGAGATATACTTTTTAAAATAGAATTTCTTTTCTCAGTAGAATTTCCATTTCTGTACAGTATTAACACAGTATTAACTTCTTCACATCAGTATCTTCACACACTAACTCTGTCAAACTTTGCATTTCATTAAGTATCAAATGGTGCATTCAGGTAGATTTGAATTTTTACTTTCTTTCCCTTGATATGTTAGTTCTCTTAAAAAACAAAAGTCCATGCTTTTAATTTAAGCTAATGGACCTTTATTATGCTGAAGTAATGCAACCATCTATCAGTACTTATTCAACCATCTTTTTAAGTTAATTAAAAAAAAGCATTATCTGTTCAGCTACTTCTCATTTGAACCAGTTTGATATAAATGACAAGTGATCCCAAACATTTAAGAAGTGACTGCGGTTAAGTTAAACTACATATCAGTGGTTTAAGAGATACATCGTATTTTCTTACTACTTTAAGCCATGTTTTCTGTGCCACAGAGATGAAATGTTATTTTCTTGACAAATGTTTCTCCTTTACATTCTTTTCATCTGAACTAAAAATTGTCTTCCTAGGCTGATAAAATTTATTTGTACCACCACGATAATGAATTCAAGTGTCTACGCTACTGCATACCTTGATAAGAATGTAGACAAAATGATAAGCATAGTATATTAACCTGCATACTGTGTTTTTTTTCCAGTGTGAAAAGAGACAAGAGAAACAGAAGCAACAATGTTTAGTAGTTGAAGTGTAAAAGTGTAATTCAGACATAGAAAGCTGCAAGTAAGTCAGACATGGATATGTCAATAGGTGACTCGTGTTACCTATGATCAGGTCCCATGTCTAGTACTTGTATATCATGATTCATCTGATGGAGTACTGCTGTGCTATGTAAAACATTGAACAATAATATTAAGGTAAGCCATTTGGATTTTGCTGTCACTTAGTTTAGGGAACAGGAGTAATACCACATGGTAAACTTCAACTTGCACTGTTCAGAGACTCTTCATAACCCGTGCATGCTTTTAAAATAATGGAAAACAAAGTACCTTGTTATCCCGGGTTCAGCTGTAGCAGTCCTTTTTCTCCTTGGTAGCTGGTGCAGTGCTGTGTTTTTGACATTAACCTGAGAACAGCACTGATAACACCGATGTTTTCAGTTATTGCTAAGTAATGTTTACTCTGGCCAAGGAATTTTTCAGTCCCATGCTCTGTCAGTAACAAGGGGCACAGGAAGCAGATGCAAAGCAGAGACATGACCCAAACTAGCCAAAAGGGTATTCCATACGACAGCATGTCATGCCCACTATGTAAACTGGGGGCAGTTACCTGGAACGCCCTTGACTGCTGCTTTGGTAGGGCAGGGAATTGGGAAGAGGGTGGTGAGCAATTGCATTGTGCATCACTTGTGCTTGTTGTTTTCGTTCTCTTTTCCCTTTATAGTTTTATGAATATAAAGCCACAACACTTATGAAGCAAGTTCAAATATAAAATATATATGAGAGTTGCATATGTTTTCAGTGTATTTGCTTTAGGAGAACAAAAAGAGGCTAAATTTAACAGGTAAATATGTTATAAATTCTAGTTTATAAATGTATCATAAATTTCAGAAAACTAAATTATATAAAATGAGCATTTCACACTAAAGAATGGTAATACATAAAAGATGCATGAGGGACCTAAACTTAGTTAATAGGAAACTCACAGCAGAAGCATATATACAACCTTCTGCCCCTTCTGCCATGTGGATGACTAAGTGTTCTTCCCACCGATTTTAGAGTCATTCTGGGACAGAGATACCTTGCACCCTTCTTATTTCAGATTCTGCTTCCATTAGAGTAGAGGAAAAGTGATATGGATATAAAACAAAGAATATGTGTAATACTGGGGATTAATTGTTTCGGTAGTCACCGAAAAGTGGGAGTTTAGGTAAAATCCTGAGTTCTTGACACTGTTTTTATTTTTCAGTAACAATCTCACGTACAATGCAAAAATGATCCATTCATCAGCATGTCAGTCCTCCAAATAATTCAGGTTTTGTTAAGGAGAAAAGTTGCTGCTTTTTCCAAGATCTCTTCACATGAGGAATGTTTAAATTCTTTTTTACCTGAAGAGACACTGCAGGTCTTCTAACCTGCTTCCTAGACATGGTGTCAGGGTCCCTGCCACTTCTGTCTTTCTTTGGTCTTAAACATATCATTCAACAAGCTTAGGACTTCAAAGTTGGGGTGAGCAATAGAGGCTGAACTTGTAATACTTTAAAATATGCAGATCAATAAGATCTGGAACAAAATATGCCTTCATGAAAAGCACCCTGAATAATAAGCATGGAAAAGTCAGGTCCATATATCTTTCATTCTGTCTGGTACTTGTTTGCTAATAATACGCAACCAGCTGGAATCAGACTCCCTCTGAAGAATCATTCTCCACCAAAAACCAAATTGAAGCATTTCAGAAGGTTGGATTTGTCAACACTATAGCCTTCTGTGCCTGAATGTACTTCATATGGGAATGAAAGATTATAATTTATATAAAGTTCTGAAAAACAGACAAACAAAAAAAGTCACAAGAATTCAAGGACAGTATTTGCTCTTGCAGCAGATGTGATGTCCCACAGTTATTTAGTGTCTTTTCAGGTATTGTGTGCCTGTAATAACTTTTTTTGGCAGCAGTATTACAATATAACTGTATTGCTCTTCAGCTGTTTTTAGTGTTAAGGATAGAGTAAGCTTGTTTTATTAGAACAGGACAAACAGATTCCATCAATAAAGATAAGTATGTATTGCTTTGTATAAAGTGAAATCTTACCAGAAGTCAAAATCTATGTTGCAATTCATCATATTTTTTAGACTTTGGTGATTGCTAGTTTAGTGCCGTAGCTACTTTCTGTACAGTAATACAAACTTAATGGCATTCCAGAATGATTCATTTGTAACAGGAAAGAGAAATATATTTCATGCATCACACAGTATAGGTCCAAGTTGTAAAAGTACCTAAATGATTTATTAATTTGCAAGGTTATTATTGGAGTTTATGTGAACTGTTTTACTGCTGGAGACCATGAACTTTCCTGTATGGCAGAAATTTTAGATCTTGTCCAATGCTTTTATCTTTAAAACACCTGTCAGCAAAATCATTTTCAGTGTAGTACATAAAGAATTAGACTCAGACATAGAGAACAGCATCATTGGATCACTGCTCAGCTTAGGCTTCCAGGAGATCCTTTGTAATGAGATAGATTTGATAGGTGTGCTTACCTTTCCTTCCCTATAAATGATGCAGTGTTGGTTAGGTGTTGACGCAGGAGCTATGGACAATGCAGAGACGATCAATGTGATCAAGCGATTGCCAAATTTATTCACACACATCAACAGCTTTTATAGTGTACAAAAATAGCTGATGTAACAAATATAGATTCTTATTGGCTTAAAAGTGTTAACCGCACATTCTTGAAGCAGATAACAGGCTAGAGGAAAGCTTATCCATTTGTTATTTTTTACACTCATTTTGCAGTTTTGCCATCCCGCTCCCACATCCCGTTAACCTTGAGTAAACGCCAAGTTTCTTGCTCTACTGCACGTAACTGTCCTTTAGTAACCTTAGGTTAGGCCTTGCAGCCTGGGTAACTTGAGTTCAGGCCTCGCTGTACCTTTCAGGATTTATGTACCAATTATCCATTCTCCTGTGAGAACACTGTCTCCACAGTTAGGTGTCAGTATTTTTGAGAGTATCAGTATTTTGAATTTCCACATTCTTAAATCAACAGATGCTTCAGAAAAGCATCAAAAGGTCCCATTTTAAAGACAATAGATCAACTTAAAATGTATTCCCCATCGATTTGTCCTATCAGGCTCCTGAGCTGCATTTGAAAAATGAAACTTCACATCTAAATCACCCAGTGACCTTGAGAATTAGACAGCTCATCCCTGAACAGTTTCAGTGCCTTTTCATTCATGCATTAATACACTGGTACAAGATGAAGGGGGTTTATAATTCATATTTATGGTTGATGTAAGGAGTTGAACTTCAGTGTTCTGTGTTTGTCTGTTAATATACAAAAAATAATCAATCCTGTAAATTCTCACTTCCGTTTTTCTACCCAGAAGTGTTCCCAATAGGAAATGCAAAGGTAGTTCAATCAATAAGCCAAGCCCAAATTTCTTTCCTTTCTTTCCTTGGGAAGTATGCTTCAGTCTTCCAACCCATAACCAGCAGTAGCTGTGCCATACGTCCTTAATGGTGCCTCTCACATTTTAAAAGTGAGCAGCCAGTGGAGGTGAGAGGAAGACAGGTGGTGTGTACTTGGAGGCAGCCCAGTCAGCACCCATATGAGCTACACACACACACACATACACACGCTCGCTCACACACACACACACACACACACACATATGCGCACACAGGCACACAAGGTGTGGCAATCTTTATGTTACTATATGTCTCTAAATCTTCTACCTGCTAATGCCCGTATCTTAGCTTCCAGAAGCTGTAATTATTCCCTACTTATCATTCTCACAGCTTATAGGCGTGATGGATGAGATTGGGTACAAATATAGGTACCTGGTACTGTTTAGATGCCAGGGTGTTTTTCTGACAGTCATCTTTCCAGGACGATATAGGTCTCACATTTGTCTTTTTTGTATCTGCCAGTATAGTTTATATGCCAGCTAATCTAAGTAATTAAAGTGGGTCTTTATTCTAAATTTGAGGTATTTGAATTTCATATGAATTTGAAGTCCTTTTTCCATCTCCACATGTGGAAGAGAATGCATTTTGCAATGAGTCAGTGGGATAGTGGCATTTTCTATATTTTACTTCATATTGTCTAGCATTCACTTACTGTGTCTTGTTGTACCTATTTGCATCTTCTTTGACACTTAAAAAATTTATATTGGGTGATTTATTATTAGCTCCTCCAGTCTCCCTTCCAGTATTTGTAAATTGTTGTTCCCCTACTTGTCATGTGGTAAGTGACAAGAACAAGAATAAATATTATTTTTTCTTATGGCTTAAAATTTAATTCAATAGAAATGATTTGGTACAGTTTTATATAAAAGATCCATTTTCCCATGTTTGGGTTATTTTCTTTTTCTGCACAATTCCATTTTCCATTCTTTTCCTTCAAAGGAATTTTCTAAATGTGTGCTGCAGTTTTCCTTTCACCCAGTATCTGAGGTGCTTGTATAAGCAGTATCATTTACTAATATCTTGATCTAAAATCTTTGTCCCACTCTGGTGTTTGATGTGTTTTTGTTGGCTGGGTTTTTTTCTACATCTATGCTTAGATTAAAATAATCTTGGTCTGTAATTTTTTTTACATGATTGTTTGGAACATTCTGATCATAACATACTTCCTTCTGAACTTCCAGTGTTCATGTTGTGCACTGGTTGGATTTCAGGAAGAAAAAGTCAAAAGATGTCAGCATTAGTTGTGAAGAAAAGAAGAAATGTTTCTAGACCTATATATAATGCTTATAGTTCACTTCCAAGATGCATCTTCTTTCTCATTATCCCGTCCCCAAAGTTTTTCATTAGATGATAGAACTTGGATGTGTTAGGCAGAACTACAATTTTTTTATTCAGTTTTGACATCAGTTTCCCAATACTTTTTTTTCTGTTAGTATCTGAAAGTACCCAAACCTAACTAGTAGCACTTTTTACTTGCTTTTCTAACCTAGTGAAAAAATGTCACAAACCCATAAAGGACATTCTAACTTTACATTTCAATGATGGGATTGACAAGTTTCAAACTAGGAAGAGTTATTGTATTTGATATTTGTATTTTCAGTTAGATTCTGTAGATTACAGGCTAAGTTGGCTGAGCTATATCTTGTTCTGAAGAATACCAGCAACACAACACACTTAGAAACCTACCATGCTTCCATTTCAATATGATGCTGCTCTTTGGTAATAAAATTGAAAGCATATGTGACATCTAATTAGGAAGCAGATAATGGTAATGAGAAGAAAATAAACTATTGATAAGTTGCAAATTGAATAATTGCTCACCTTCCTGGCCAAGGAGAGGAAAATCTTAGCACCTAATGATTAATCAGTTTGCTCTGAATTTCCGATTTTTTAAGCCTGGGGAAATCAAGTTGGATATCCAATGTGGTTGGAAGTGCTTGATGATATTGTCAGTTCTCTCTCTGCTTCAAGTTAGTAATTATGCTGCCAAAGATAGCCTATTCCAACAGGGTGACTGAGAATTCTGATAATTCAAGAAGCTTATTAGTAGCTTGTCCTTGCTGTTTCTCAATTCTGTGTGAGATGTCAGATAACTTAATGATAAATAACTCACAAAAACAAATCAATGAACAGGGAGAATAATAATAAGCCTCTCCTGTGTTTGATGCTGAGAAGGACACACAGAGATACACATAGGACTGTACACAGCCAGCTGTGCAGGCTGCTGCAGAGAAGTTGCTGCCTTCAGCATCACCTACATGCAGGACTGACATAAACACAAGCACAGAAAGCCAAGTTGCCTCCTCCTCTTTGGCCACTAGAGACTGAAGCTCACTATGGAGAGCACACACTCAACACTCTCTTGATTCATGCATGCATGCACTTTAGTGGATCCCCCAAGTACTGGCATGACCCCTCTATCCATCCAACACCCGTAACCAGTTCCCAGTCTTCACCTCTGTCTTGACTCCAGATCCTATGGCACTGTCCTCCCAGTAGTTGGCACTTAGTCCCTGCAGCAATCAAACACATGCACACACACACACAGGGTAGAGAGTGACATTATGCAGATAGTCAAGAAGGGATTTAACATGAAGATGGGACAGACTGTGTGATCAGGCACAGGGCTCAGCCAGACAAGCATACTGACCAGCTACATTTTACAAGTGACTGACCCCTTTCACACCCCTGTCTGTCTATTCCCACTTTGCTCCTCCCTGGTCCCCTTCACCCACATGTTCCTCCATCAGTTTGCATAGCTCCATGATCCCTGGCAACATCCTGCACCCTCAGGTTTGCATCCTTACTAGCTGCAAGCTCTTGGTTTACCTGCAGTTTCTTGATAGCCTGTTAGTGTGACTGACTGCATTAATTTATGGTCATTGTCTCCATTATGCCTGTCTGTCAGATTCGTGTCATCATATATTTCATTTATGGCTTTTCCCTCCACCTTTGTATCCCATTTGGTAATGTCTTAGATCAGGTAATACAGAAATAAGCATTACTGCATTCTGTACCTTCATCAATTAGCATGACTGACCAGGTCTGGCTCTCCTTACTGCCTCTCTTACTATTTGTCAATCAGGTTTGTGTCCTTCTATGTTTTCGTCTATGACTTCCATTTTTTCTCGTCTTATTCCTTATTCTCTTTTTATTATTCCTTTTAAGCTGACCAGCAAAGCACTGAAAGCTTATACTTTCTTTTCCTTTCTGTTTCAAACATGGTAATTAGGTGTCATTCCTGATGTGATTTTTGTTTTAATTGATCATTGTATAATGCCCATTTACTAATCGGTCATTGGATACAGAAAGAGGCTCTCCCAAATCAATTGAAGAACCTGGACTAAAGGTTTCAAATTATTTGCATCTCTCATTGTCTCAAAAACCTGATACTGCTTTATTCCTGTAATACAGTTTGCTGCAGAATTGCAGAAATTTTCAAAGGTAGACGGCACCCTAATTCCAGGTCAGTCTTACAACATCAGACATGGACACAATCTGCCTAAGAGAAACTTACAAAAGGTGATGGTTTGTGAAAAGAGTTGGGAAGTATGAAGGAAATCAATCATATTTCATTTTGTGTTATGTTCACACACAGACACACGCACATACACACACACAAAAAAAAACAGTTTCAGGAAATTTCAACAAAATAATATTTTTATATGCTTTCTTTTACCTTTGGTAGGAGTAGTGGTCTCTACGTAACCTATTTGCAAGCATGAATGAGTAAGTGAGAACACATGCTTAGAGAGGACTGCAAGAATACACTGGTCTTCACAAGTGTGAAGACCTCATAGCAGCCTTCCAGTATCTGAAGGGGGCCTATAGGGATGTTGGTGAGGGACTCTTCATTAGGGACTGTAGTGACAGGACAAGGCGTAATGGGTTAAAACTTAAACAGGGGAAGTTTATATTGGATATAAGGAGGAAATTCTTTACTGAGAGGGTGGTGAGGCACTGGAATGGGTTGCCCAGGGTGGTTGTGAATGCTCCATCCCTGGCAGTATTCAAGGCCAGGCTGGACGAAGACTTGGGTGAGATGGTTTAGTGTGAGGTGTCCGTGCCCATGGCCCATTGGAACTTGATGATCTTAAGGTCCTTTCCAACCCTAACTATTCTATGATTCTAAGTGTGCAAAATTTATAGAATGCAGACTAGATTTAGAACATTATTATCCTTATATATGAGGAAACAGAACATTATTAGTGCATAAAACTGGGAAATACACCAGAGAGTTATTGGCAAATATTTACTGAAACGTAATATTTCTCTCATCTATTTCAGCAGCACTTCTTGTTTAAGCTTGATTTTCCTTATTGAAACTGAATTAGAGCAACATGAACATTCACTATATCTTTGTTCGTATATTCATGGTGACTTAATTTTAAATTGCTTATGCCAAAATCTGCCTTTCATTTTTCTTGATCACCAATTAGGAAATAGAAGATTGCTGGGAAAGCCATATATTTTCAATCACAATAACTGTCTACCGGTTGGATATTGCCTAGCAACTATGCATGTTCAGCATAAGCTTTCATACCAGAGAAATCTTTGAAAGGTTTCCAATACTGAATACCTGAAGGAGATAATTTTCCTGTAGGTATTTTGTGAGAGGAGGAAGCACAGCTGAAACACGTGTATGCAAAAGCAGCAAAATCTTTTGCTTATAGGCTAAGGCAATTAGCAAAGCTACCTGTGTTAGGTGCGAATCCCATATGAAATTATATCAAATCCAAATGAAATAGGTGATTCAAGTGTGGTGAGCTCTGTAACCTCAGATTCCCCTAAGACACATCTCTTATCCTGTGTATTTGCAGAGAATTAAAAATTTTCTAAGACAATACTGGTGAATTGAGTGATTCATGACCAGAATCTTAAACTAATATTAGTTTGCACTTGTCCTGGGTTCAACAGTAGCAGTCATTTTTTTCTCCTTGGTAGCTGATGCAGTGCTGTGGTTTTAACTTTCGGCCTGGGAACAACACTGATAAAACCAATGCTTTTAGTTACTGCTCAAATGTTTAGACTGACCAAGGACTTTGTGAGTCTCATGCTCTGCCAGGGAGGCAGAGAAGCCAGGAGGAAGCAGAGGCAGGACACCTAACTCAAATTAGCCAAAGAGGTATTCCATACCACAGCATGTCATGCCCAGGATGTAACTGAGAGTTATCCAGAAGGGCTAGGGAACTGTGGGGTTGGACTAGGTATTGGTCGGTGCTCGATTGGGCAGGGTGGCACGAGTTATCAGTCAGCAGGTGGTGAGGTGTTGCATTCTCTTCCCTTGTTATCTTGTTATTTCCTTTATTATTATTATTATTGGTGATAGCAGTAGTGATTTGTGTTATACCTTAGTTACTGGGCTGTTCTTATTTCAACCTGTGGGAGTTGCATTCTTTTGATTCTCCTTCCCATCCCTCCGGGAGCAGGGGGAGGGCAAGAAGGAGGGGAAGTGAGAGAGCAACTGAGTGATTTATGGCTGACTGGGTTTAAACCATGACACTTCTGTAGAAGTAGATGACTGGGTTTAAACCATGACACTTCTTCAAAAATAGAATAGAGTGGTGTGTCGTGGTTTAAGTCCAGCCTGTCACTCAGAAACAACGCAGCTGTTTGCTCGCTCCCCGTTTTCTCCTCCTGGCTCCCGGATGGATGGGGACGAGAATAGAAAGAATGTAACTCCCACAGATTGAGATAAGAACAGTTCAGTAACAGTATATATAAGGTATAACACAAATCACTACTGCTACCACCAATAATAATAATGATAAGGGAAATAACAAGGGAAGAGAATACAGCCACTCACCACCCACTGACCGATACCCAGCCCGAGCCTGGCAGTGATCTAGCCTTTCTGGGTAAGTGCCCCCAGTTCTACATCCTGCGCATGACGTGCTGTGGTATGGAATACCTCTTTGGCTAGTCTGGGTCAGGTGTCCTGTCTCTGCTTCCTCCCAGCTTCCTCTTCTCCCTGGCAGAGCACGAGACTCAGAAAGTGCTTGGTGAGGCTAAACATTACTGAGCAACAACTGAAAACATCGGTGTTATCAGCGCTGTTCCCAGGGTGAAAGTCAGAAACACAGCACTGCACCAGGTGCTAAGAAGGAGAAAAGTGACTGCTACTTCTGAGCCCAGGAGATGATGTCTCAAAATGCTGCAAATTTCCATCCTGTTTATTTTTCATTGTGCAATGTTAATAACATTCTGACAATCAAATCACGTACAATTATTTTGAAAGTCCCTGATGTTGTTGGCTTTGTTTTTTATTAACCAGATAATAAACGCTTATCTTTTTAATGCACAAGGGATGAATACTTCCCAATTGAAAAACATTCATTTTAGAAAAAGGGGTAGATATCCTTTCTAGACTCTGGTTTTTCCTCTGAATCTCCATGACGTCTGGTAACTTTCACCATAAAGCATTGATCCTTCATTCTGGTTTTTCCTCTGAATCTCCATGACATCTGGTAACTTTCACCATAAAGCATTGATCCTTCATTGTATTTTATTTGGATAAACAGTGAAAGAGGTGCAGATGGAAGAATGGATGGTGTAAAAGGCCATCCAACCTAACTGTTACATTATAGCACAGCATTTTTACTTTATTGTTCAAGTTTTTATGTTGGCATGGATGTTTTTGGCCAAGTACTTTCTTGGTTAACTGATCATGTCTATACCAAGAAGTAGTTACTTATTATTAATAGCGTCAAAGCTACTTTGACCATTTTTCTTTCCTTTACTTTTATCTTATCCCTTGGAAGAACTGGACAGGTGATAAGTGAGGAACTGATAACAGTGTGTAATCTGGCATGGAATTAAGTTTGCTTCATTGCTGCAGGCTTCTCAATTATGTTTTTAGCAATTTTGGAGGTTCAAATGTGCCGCTGTAAGGTGTAAGATATTCAGAAGTCATCATTATGGCTCAAATCCTACTTTTTTATCCCCACTATCAACATTTAAAGAATCAATTTGAAAAAATGATAGCTTGCATGACAATTTTGCTGCCATTCTTTTAACAAATCCATGCCTTTGTTTGTGGTATCAAACACCTCACCTCCCTGTTGCTTGTTGTATGACGCTGTTCCAGGAATCTTATGTCAGAGTTGAAAAGAGAAATAGTGTTGCTAATACATGCAAATTAAACAATCAGAATAAACTGTCTCAAAACTTCAATTCTTGTCCTAAATCCAAAGGAGTTTTATTTTCTCTATTAATTGTGAAGCTGCTTTTTAATCTTATTACTATTAAAATATGTATGATATATAGAATAATAGAAGCATAGAATCATAGAATCATGTAATTATAGCATCACAGAATGGTTTGGGTTGGAAGGGCCCTTAAAGGTCATCTAGTTCCAACTCCCCTGCCATGGGCAGAAATACCTGCCATTAAACCAGGTTGCTTCAAGTCCCATCCAGCCTGTCCTTGAACACTGCCAGGGATGAGCAAGCCACAACTTCTCTGGGCAATCTGTCCAAGTGTCTTACCACCCTCATAAGTAAATAATCTCTTCTTGAGATGTGAATATGAATATGCTAATGAGATGTGATGTGAATATGCTAATCAGTCACAAATTTGTTTTTCACAGAGTATGTATCTGCGCATCCTAGCTTTTTGCTGGTTAATGAAAAATCTTCACTTTGCTTAAAACGTTTTTGGTTTGGTTATTTTCTGGGCTTTATTTGTCATGTTCTTTTCATGATATTTTGCATAATCCGTCCTGCACTTCATACACCCTATCTGCAATTAACATATTCTAAAGGCTGAGTGCTAAAGGTAGTGGAAGTATTTCTAACTACCATATGGATTTTGGATGGGGTCTAATGGATGTGTATTTTACTACAGTAGGTGTGTTTTACTGCATCAAAGCTTTAATCTATGCAGGTAAAATGTAAGAAAAATGGTTCAATGAAGAGTGAGGAAAAGAACAAAAACAGAAGTAAAATGGAGTTTAGCATGGTCCTTTTGTACTGTGGCTGTACTTGGGAATTACAGACAGAAGCTTGCTTTCAGTGCAACTGAACAGCATCTTGTTTGAACCCATTCTGGTTTTACCTCCAGCAGTACTTCATAGTGCCATCAGCAATGAGAAAGGATATCTGAACATAGCCAGCACTCACATACTGAACTGCATGAAGCTGTTAAAGTATACAGGCAGGTGGGCAGCCTTGAGGGGTGGGTGGACAAACTGAACACTCCCTAACAAAATGTACAAAGCAAAATGAAGCTTGAAAGAAGCACTGTGGCATATTAATGAATTTAAAGTTTGAATAGGAGCAAATGCAGAAACTTGATGTTGCAGTGTTCTGAAGAATTGATGGGTGTAGTATGCTTTGTTTGTACAGGGGAAGAAAGTAAGTTGGAAAGGCAAAAAATATTTGATTAGTTTGGGATAATATTGATATATAATATTTTAATGAATGAACCATAGAGAGAGCACAGTAAATTAAGGTCTAGAGCCTCAAGAAGATAACGTATCATCAATAAGCAGTTAGCATTGCTGAACAATTTGTAATAGCAATTAATAATCCTTAAGTAATTTAGGATGTGCTCGGGAGAAAAACCACTGCAAGATACACAATTCCAATAGTTTTTATCTGTACTGTGGAATGACACTTTTTTTCCCCTGGGGCAGAGAATCTGGCTGTTTCAAAGAATGATAAAACTCATAAAGCTTTTAAAAGAAAACTATTTTTGTTCGAGTTGCAAAGAGACTATGTATCTTCTCTTTAAAGTTCATGACCAAAAAAAAAAGAAGAAACGTCTTCAAAAGTATTAAGTGATTCAAGTTATTGAACTAAAGCCTGTGAGCTGCTTAAGCACAGAAACCTCTGATTGACTTCTTTTCTTTCCTTCCCACCTCCCAAGAACATGAAGAGTAGCGGTGGTGATAATATACTTGGTATTTTTTTTGCATAAATCAAGGAACAATGTGTACCACAGGAGTGCTGAAAAAATTTTGACTTTGAAATAGAACCTTCAAGGGAGAGTGCACAGGGCACAGTGGGGAAGGCACCACAGTTCACGATTCATTTCCCTCAGGATTTCTTCTAGGGAGAAAATAATACCTAAAAGATTTCTGGGATTTTTTGAGATCCCTGAAAATTCTGAATTGCAGGGACAAGCAAAAAAACCCCCAAAGAATCAGAGAGCTGGAGCATTCAGTTGGATACTGTATTACTGGCTATAATTCAGGTAATTCATCAGTTCTTGAAGCATAGGTGATTTGCTCATGTCTGTACTAATGAATTTACTATAGACTGTGGCACAGGCTGAAAAAGTAACATGACTGTTGACTTGTTTTTTGGGAAGGTTTCAGCTAGTGGCTGTTTTCTCAGTTGAGTAAAAGGTTATTCCCAGTTGTTGGTATAGATATGCTATTTTGTGAAGAAGAAAGCCAAGGCATACGGAGATCAGTATCATTTGTGCCTGTATACAGATAAAGTGTCATAAAACACTGCATTTTTTTTTTTAAGATGTAGAACAACAGCACTAGTTCAGGGCGTTTTGTGAGAAACTGACCTTCAAGAAAAAGATCCAATATGTCTCCTTGTAAAACAGTTACCATTTTGTTACTCTAAGGACTAATATCCAAATAGGACTGATCTTTGAAAGTGGAAAGTAGGGTTCCTTTTGAAGTAGACAGTTGGGTCTTCTACCACAGAATTAACTAGAGATTTTTAATTTTATTTCTCACATCTGTAGAAGTCCTTTTTTCAGTACATAAGTAGAGAATCCAGAATTCATTGCAACAGCAAGAAAAGTAGTTTTGTTACTTGGAAACAACTTCTTGTGTCTTTGGTGTTGTAACAATCGAATTCAGTGAGGAAGTATGGCTAAACAGCAAGATTTATAAATCATTTGAGCTAAAGTAACTTTTACAAAGGTCCAGATTTTTGCTATCCTTAAAACAGTAGACAAGCAACAAAACAACCCCTTTTCCCAAAGAAGACAAACAAACAAAACCCAACATTAAATTAACACAGGAGTAATGCAGGTACTTACAATGAGGTTTATACATATTCCTGATTACCAGTTTACTGTGATGCTTTCCTGGATATCCAGCTGGAAAAAATTGTTCATATGTGTTGGTTCCTCTGTAAGCATACCATTCAGACTTGAAGTCCTTTAAACTATTTCTTGTTATACTACAAAATCATAAAACTAAGATAATATTTACGGGACCTGGTCTCAAACTTTTGAAATAAACGAAAATGTTCAATTATTTCAGTTAGTTTTGGATAGAACCCATTTTTTCATCAGACGTGTGTGGAAGAACTAGGCTTGATTAGGATCATGAGTTTATGAAGTCAGGCTGTATAATTAAGTCTAAAGAAAGGAAGAAGAAAAAGTGATAACCCTTTACAGGAAGTTAGTTCAAAATGAGTTACTTTCCTTAGTCCCTGTATAGTGTTGATGATTCTTGACATTCCCATTATTGACCCCCTTTTTCAATGATTCACAAAGTAAATTCTTGTTCAATATCCCCTATTTTTACTTTCAAGATTACACAATACGCAACTTCTAAGAGTTTCAGTTTCTTGTGTTTTGTTTGTTTTGTTTTCTTGGTTTTCTTTTCTTTTTAGGATTAACATAAGCATCTGGTGGTATCTGAATATTTAATTTAGCTATTTATCTTCTGTATAAGAAGAACATATAATGAGTATTAAAAAAGTAATATATTTTTAAAGCAGGTAAACTGAAATGTCTTTATACTTTATTTTAAATTTACATCTTTACAACAGAAGTACTATTCTAGAGAGTCAAAATTTTGAAAATAGTTAAGTTTGATGGTATCCAGTCATTCCTAATTTCTGTTGACATCAGTACGTCTGGGGAAAACAAGCAAAGGTCAGTGTTGGAATGTGTTATGCTGTTCAGCATAACAAATCACTGTGATACCATTCTCCAGGCTTTCCTCCGTAAGTCGTCTTTATGTCATTAAGACAGTTCTTGAAATAGGCATTGCTTAACTTCTAGTGCTTGTTAGTTTGTTTCTATTATCACGATAAAAGCAAAATGTTTTATTGGATGTGGTGTGTAAAACGGATTGAATGCAGGTAGAACTGTGCTGAAAATAACTGAGCAATTAAATGCCTTCTCCAGGTCATCTTAGTAATATGTTTTTTTACTTTTGGCTTTTGCTGTTGGTGGTTTGTGGGGCTTTTTTTTAGTTGCAGATGCCATCAGGAGAGATTTTAATGGCTGAATAGGCAGACTGTGTGTTTTCAGATGTAAAACCAAAATGAGTTACTTCCCTTAGTGAGTCATTAGAAGGGTCACTGATTATTAATCTCTACTAAATGACTGCCTAGCATGGTGGTAACTTAGTCACCTTAGTGACTGAGGTGGACTGTCGTTTCATTCACAGACTTCCAATTTGATTGTGTGTAGGCAGTGGGAGAAAATGACTGAATGTGACTTCTCAGCTGGCTTGGCAATAATAGAGCCGGAGGTAGGAAAAAGAGGCAAGTCTAGGCAAGGCTTCAGTTCCTGTACTTAATTATTTAAAAAAGCTGCCTAATTGTAATCTTTATCTCTGTCAGTTGTCAGATGTCTTCCTGCAAGTGAAGATCAAAAGGAATAATTAGTATGTAGTCTCTCTGTCCCCCTGGCTAGCACAATTTTTTTTTTATCTGCTAAAATGTGCATTGACAAAGTCCTTAATGGGAAGCAGTGATTTTCTTAGGTGAAAGTTTCCTTTCATTTTATCTAATTCTGTCTAGTTCTGGTTTTCAGACAAGTGGAAGAGTAAGAAAAACTTGCCTTTGTGTAGTTTTTAGCATAATTTCTTCATCAAATTGACAAAAGGCTCCAACTGTGAGAGAAATGTTTCAGCATAGTTCTTTTTTTATAATGCAGAACAAAGACCTCCCTGCAAATGTTACTTCAAGCTTTGAAAATATCAATAATGTGCAAATTCCTTATTCTTTTCCTCTTTTATTCCTAATTAAAGCCTTAGTTGGCTCCCAACACAGAGTATTTTGGACTCGATTCCTATCTGAAATACGCAAATATGTGGGTTAATTCAGCTTATAGATAAAGCAATTAATACTTCATATACCCGTACCTTTAAAAACTGGGAAAGCAAGAGGAGACACTCAATTCCCACAGGGAATTGATGATTAATGGGAGAGAGAATGAAACATCTCTAGTCAGTGCAGAAAGGTGAATTCCTCTGGCTTGGTTTTGCACTTTAATTCAAACAACCTTGCTTAAACTGTCAGTGCAGCAGGCAAATCACAGGTGACTGAAAAAGATTACAGCTTGTCTCAGTGTACTACTAGCTCCAGTAACATCCAATATCTTAACCACAGAAGTCTGGAAGACTGCTATGCTTGCTCTGACACTTGATCACTCTTACCTGCAACGATATTATTTCGCCTGAACCCTCGGCTTTTGCCTATTCTAAGCTTTCACTGTTCATCCTACCCTAGTGGAAGGAGTCTCTGCCAATGGCAGACGGTTTGGGGCTAAATGATCTTCAAGGTCTTTTCCAAGCCAAAAGGTTCTAAGATCCTTCTCTCTACTCTGTGTGGCCTTTTACCTCTGCTCTTCTGAGCTCCTCCTAAAATTCACTGTGCATTCTTTCGACCTTCCCAAATTGTTTTAGTTTTTTTTCTGAAAAAAAACATAGCTTTTATGATGGACTGGTAGGAGAAGCCCTTCAATGACTTTAAGTTCTACTCTTTTAGCAAATAAGGATATCCAACTGAACAACATATACTGTTTATTATACAGTAATAAAAGATATGAACTATCAAAACAGGTAGAACCATGCACGCTAAATGCCGTAGTAGGGACAGGCATAGCTGAAAATCATCTAGGACAGCTTAGTGCCAGGCTATTTCAGTTCACAACAAATACGTAGAATTAGTCTATGTCAGACCATGTTGTTGCATCAAAACCAACCGAAGAGTGAGAAAGTGAAGCCAGCCTGACAGCCATTGGTGGTGGGTCAGAGGGAAGAGAACGTCAGACAACTTAAGAGAGTTTAGTCACAGAAAAATAGCAGATGCTAGAGCATAACCCAGTCCCTACATATACCTAGTCCTCAGGTTCCTTATCATGGAGTAGGTTAAAGCTTGTGAAGATTTATAGATTAGCATATATCTTCCTCTCATGTACAGAATTGCCCTCATATATTTTAAGTTCTGTCTGGAAATATGCTAATTCTTGAGATCCTAGAGTAATTTTGTCAAAATTTCTCTCAAGTCTCAGAGTCCTGAAACTGAAAACTCTGTGATTGAAAGAGAACAGAAAGTTGCTGTTTATACATGTAGAAAGCCATGAAAATATGACTTGAATATATCTTAAAAGCTTAAGAAACAGAAAGCATGTCAAAGTCATGTTATAAACTTGATTCTTCATAGTCTGTAAGTCCAAGTCCAAATTATCTCCTCATTTATTTGTGCACGTTGTTCCTGTAGGTGCACAAGCACATGCACATGCAAATATGTGTCTTTTAAAATAGGCATTTCAGTTTAGAGTAATTTGAGTTGCAACAACCTTCCTACATTCAAGAGATGCTTTTCTATGGGCAACAAATTTGTGTTTATAGACGGATTTTAAACAATTTCAATTGAAAGACTCAACGGAAATGAAATAAATCAAAATCTCTTTTGGCTCCACAAAAAAAAAAAAAAAATCAAAAAACAAAACCACACACACGTTTGTTTTTCTGTACTTTAAGTCTTAACATTTTAATCTTTATGTCTTCTTTATATCTTTTTTTCTTAAGTTATATTTCAGTGACAACAGTTGTCTTCAGTTACTATTTTCAGTCCTGTTTGCTGTCCCCCGCCTTTATTCAGTTAGGTTGTTTTTTTCTGAACCAAATCCCACTGAAAATCTTTGCCATTTATTCTTTCATTTTCTATTTCCTTCAGATCTGATGAAGTGTAATATGGTCCATTGAGCCAAATGAATTTGCATAATTCATGACCACAGAAACTTTCTGAATAATTTCTATTACCTTTTGCTTTCAGAAGTAATCAGCGGCACATACCATTAGTAATTCTTTTGTATCAATCCGTTTTTCATTTATAACTTGTCCATTTTACTTCATTTTCTTTCCTCCTCTGGGAACAATAGCAACAAGACCACTCATAAGTCTCCCTTCATGTTTCACATTATTTTGCTAAATGCATATTGATATTTGAATGACAAAGAGAAATTTATGTTTGGGCAACTAATGTGATTTTGTCTTACTATGAAGCTACTTTAATTCCTGGGAGGCATTCAGAATTCAGCACGTGACCATGACTTTTCATATCCTTAATATTTGTGTTTAAATGCACGTACGGAGTCCAACAGAAGTGATAAAGAGCAGTATGAAAGGTAGGTTTTGTACAGCAAAAAAACAGTACTGATGCTTTCAGTTATATAGTTTTAATATTTCCAGACACCTGCAGTTTGTTGTAGCACTACTCAAAGTGCCCATATTGTGCTTCATTGTCAGTAGCTTTATTATTCAATCCTTTCACCTGGACAGCTGTTTTGAATGGATTACAAGCACTTGAAATGGACTCTCTTTCCCTAGAGAATGCTTTCCCCTATTAATCTGTAAAGACATTTGAGTATTTTTCTACCGAGCTCATAACTGTTCTTTATATCTTGACAGAAACTTCATAATTCCATTTATTTATTTATTTAGTCATTTATTTATTTATTTACTTATTTATTTTTAAAGCTAAAGCTGTCAGTTTAGTGAAATACCAAGGGTCATGATCACCTGTGGTGAAATCTGTGAGTTAATGGAGCTGTATTCACTTACATTCAGCTGAACTTGGCATAATTCCTGAAATACAGTCATGCCGAGGAACAGAACAGAGACTATCAGTTTAATATAAGGAAATTACATTGAAACTACAATCTGCCTGGTGTGTAAAATTCTACAAATAATAAAAGGTAGCCTTTCAAAAGTGTGATGGCAATTTAGGTGACCCATACTTAATAAACTGGGGGGCTTATAGAATAAACTAGGGGGCTTATAGTCTTGTCATAAAATAAAAAAAGAAGACAAAACCTTAAGTCTTGGTCTCATCTATGGAATATACAGTATTAGAAAAATATAGTATTAGATGGGGTCACATAACAGTAACAATAGAAGGAGGCTCTTACCACCCCTGTCTAGTGATCTGGTGACTGATAGCATCATAGTTCAGTATCCTAAAATGACAGAAATTGGTTCTACTGTGGGGCTTGCTGTTCTCTTCATGCATCTCAGGGATAACATCTCCTTTGTGCTGACACAGGCTTTCATTCCGACATGCATTACTCCGGGAATAGATTTGGGTTAAAACTGTTTTGAAGAGGATATTTCTCAATACATGTTATTTTGCTATTTCAGTTCATCATGAGACTTTGCAAGCACCAGGCAGTGGCACTTAGAAGAAGAGCTTCACAGCAGTAGGAGAAAGCAACTCAGAGTAGGGGCAGAAAAGGGTAAGACCTCTCACAGTGTTACAAATTCTGGCTCGTTCTTGCTTGAGGAGCTTGTTGAATAACATAATTAGCCATAACAATTTCACTCTGAACAGAAATCTGACCTTTTTTTCTCCTCCTCAGTCTCTTTGTCTAAGAATACTCTCCCCTTCTACTCCCATTAAATCATTTTTTTGATATCTTGACAGAACAATGTAATATATATATTTTTTCTCTTATTTTAATTTTCCTTAAGAAAAAAATAATCGGCAATGCAAAAATAGATATGGTCATTATTTGGAAATAAAATAAGACCAGACAAATGCACTGAACAATGAAAATATTGTGAAATAATATTGTAACCCTATGTCTGTGTGCACATGTAACTTATTTAACTTATTTTTAATTAGTTTGTCTGCTTTTTCAAAAGTGGCTCATGTAAATTTTGTGGTTTTTAACCACTGAGTTATGGCACAGTGAACGACACTGAGTACCATTACTCTAAATATTATGCAGTTCTTTCACCTGCTAAGGAAATAAATTTCAAACATTTTTAGTGATATTTCACTTTGCCAATCACCTAAGCAGAGCAAAAAAACTAAATCTCTGATGAGGAAAAAAAGAGGGTGGAGAGAATATCAGAAATTTCCAATTACTATTTCTGGCAAAACATTTTTCAAAGAATTAGACAGACTACCTTCAAAATAATTTGAAAGTATTTGATTTTGAGTGCTTCTGAAATCTGACTATGTAATTTCTTAAACAGAAGCCAATAATCAAATACAGTAAAAAATGACAAGATATTGAGGCCACATAAATTCTAGTGAGGATATTCTGAGTCCTGTGATTACTTGCAAGCATGAGGTGTCACTGAAGGATACCATTTCTTATCTTTTTGTATTTTATATTGTGTATACTTCAAAAATAGGTGCTGTAAACTTAGGATTTGTTTTCCTATATGGGTTTGTGTTTTTACACAAGTATCTAACCAGGCAGTTTAAATACAGGCAACTGAAAACTTCATATAAATAAAAGCGCTTTCTGGAGTTGTGGGTGGTTTAGTGCAAGAATGCAAAGGTAATAGTCTTAATAGATCTCTTTTGCACTTGCATTGGGCATAAACATGCTTTTGACTTCTTGGCACTCACTGTTTTTCCCTACCTCTATACCTCTTCATGGGAGAAATGCTTTGTTTTCTGTTTCCATGTTGCTTGTTACCCTGACTCTTTTTCACTGCTGAATATCAGACTGCTATCTTATTCTGCAGGATCTGCTCCTGGATAGCTTCTGACTGTCAAGCCGTATTTCTCTGAGTATCTCCATCTCTTCTATTGTAGACTTTATAAAGCTTTCCAATAGCTGGATAGTGATGTTTTTGATAGCATATATCCAGAGGTTTCCTCTTCAACTAAGGTAGAGCAGAGTTTAATGAAACTTAAAGTGAAGAGATCCAGCTCCTGGGCTTGAAATGCTGCAGTCCACTTTTATTCTATTAGGATGAAGATAAAAATAATCACAATCCTTCATGAAGGAAAGCTTCTTTGGAGATGCCTATTTTATCTTCCTATTGTTTGTATATCTAAATCAATGTAAGGACAAAAATGACAATATGCAAAATTATTAATTTCAAACGAACAGGATTGGTTTGGGGTTTTTTTAATCCGAGTTTTATTTTTATTTCCCCAGGACACGTTATCTCATTGGTTGCAGTCCCTACAGCTCATAATTAGTGCATGTCATGATCACTGTAGGTCCTCCAGCTGTAGACAGAAATATGTTCTCAGTTTTATTCTCAGTTTGCCATTCCTGGCGGAGTATTGTTCAGAAGCTGCTGAAGGTGAAAGAGTAAGGTGATAGGATTTACTGAGAAGTGAAGTTTAACCATACATTCATGTTGTTTGGTTTTAGTAAGCCATTTTCATTTAACATTGAGGTTTTATTTGAATTAGTAGTGCTACTGAACTAAAGCTAGTGGTGTTCAATAAATTCCCCTTGCATAGACAGAACCTTGTCATGCTACACAGGTAAAATTTAGTCATTTTCTAGCACAGTGTGGTCAAACATTTAATTAATTGTTTATTTTTTTTTAGTAAAACCTTTTTATCTTAGAAAACTAATTTTCCTGTCAGGGTTTGTAAGGTAATACTATAAAAAAGCTATATTATTTAATTAATAAAGTAAGTGACAACATTGGCTAGGACATATGGAGACACTGTAATAAAAGTTTTACTGTTTCCAACAGAGTTCTGGTCTTACTAACAATCTATTATTATCAATAAATCAAATCCTGAAGGAATATTTGCTGTATTAGGCCCCAGTGCACCTACCAGAGCCCTTAGAGACCAAAAAATAATGCTCTTTTGATCTTGTGACTGTTAGGATGTGAAAATGTGAAAGAATTGCATAAAGAAGAAGGTGCCATGGGTTTGAAAACGGAGAATTAACTGAAAAATCATACTGACGGAAATAGTTTGCACCTTTCCCAAACATACTGCACGTGTCATTCGTTTTGTGCTTTTGTGCTTAAGAACAGTGAAACAATTTCACTTCTTGAGGAAACCCTTTCCAGTTCCTTCCTGGGGCAGTATTAGATCCACTCTGTTCTTGAGCAGGGCTCTGACTAGGTGCTATGTAGTGAATGAAGCCACAACACTGATAGACATCTGTGAAAGGGAAGTGAGGAACATAAGCCAAGAGAAGCGTGGTGCAGTGGTACAGATTACAGTTCTGTCATGCTGGATTAGGGGTGCTTTCAATGCACCATGTACAAAAAGAGTTGCACTTCTACCTTAAGTAAATTTATACAAGGGACTTTTAATAGACCACCCTAAAAGATTATTATGTCAGAGACAAATAACTACTGAAACATATTATAAAAACAACTGAGCAAGAACCCCCAGTTAGATTTATCAACAGAAAAGAGCACCATTTATTTTCAATACTGATGTCTAGATGAGGCACACCTGCACTACATTATCACCACAGATAGCTTAATGAGCAGAGTTCGGTGCTCAGATGCACTCCTGGGCTAATATGGTTAGGTGTTGTTCAGAGTCTCAGTTAGGAGATGTTTAGCCAGTTTGGTGGACTCTAGTGTGCTTTGCTATGCTCTGGTTCTGGGAAATGCATGTGTAATCAGCTTTGGTATATTTGTGTTGGATATGTCTATGATCCTGGAAGGAGGAGAGACAGAAAAGATAGGAGAATGTATTTGTTGAGTATTAGGAAGCATCTCTTCATTGAGTTAGCTTCACCCTGACTGTATACCTGACCGAATCTAAATTGTATTTAAAGTGTTTTCAGGTGTCAAGGTTTAAGCTGTGTTTGCCAGCCTAAGTTATGACGGTTCTAGCTCTTCCATTCAATAAAGCTTCACTTTACATTTCTGTAATTGGAAGACTGAGCTTATATTCTTCTCAGGTATAGTATCTGGAGTAACAGATACTAAATAATCAGGAGTGAAAGGAAAATGTAAGTCACTATTTTCCTTTCATGTGACTTCTTTTTAACTGTTTCCTGTAGCATATATTTTCTGTAGCTGTTTTTTCTGTAATAGGTACTAACAATGTAATTAATTTTACCACTGAAATGTTGATGGACTTTTGTAGTTTCTTTCAGTCTCTGTCTGTGGTTTGTTTTTATAGCCCAAACAGTGTCTCTCCTCTGTGCTGTAGGCTCAGCCTTCGGGATAAGGGGCAGGGCCCTCTGCTCCTTGCAGTTCCTCCTCTGGGTTGTGTGCCAGCTGTGTCTGGATATGGGGGTGAGAGGTATGGTCTTTAGCATGGTTGTGCATTGGGGTATAAAAGAGGGCCTTTGCCTTAATTTACCCAGATTTTTTCTAGCTGTTTGGCAAGACAGAGGAGTTCTGCAAATGCGTATACATACATATGTGTGTATGTATATATATATGATTTCTACATTCTTTCTGTAGAATGTATAGAATAGAATAAATGTAATTTCTATAGTTTAAGTGCAGCTGTATTGTCATTTCAGTACACTGCTGTATTCCTCTACTGAATCAAAATCCATTGTGACATCAACTGTCTACAAAAGAGTAAAATAGTTATTAACATTAAACTCTCCATGTATAAGATCTTAAAGGATATGGTCTGAGAGTATTAAACCCTGACAGGGAATACTTCCCTTAAATCCACACCATGTTTATTTAGAGAAGCAAAGGTAGCATTAAAAGTATACCTTTCTGCTGTCATAGTGCAGAAGAGGCAAATAAAGTCCTGTTGATGCCCAGTAAAAATGCATTCTGTTTCTTTTCTATCGGTAACCTGGGGCTCTGTCCTGTTGATTTTTGTTGTTGTTTTTTAAACAATTCATTAGTTGATCTTCTTCAATTTGATCTTTTTAGCCTACAGGATTACAGTAAGATAACAGTGTAAGTAAGATGAGCATAACAGGAAGATGATACAGGTATAATAAAATTTAATTGTATGAAAAAATAAATAGATACACTGATCTGTCAGTTAACAGGGTATTTCCTGTTTTTTTGTTGTGCTTCCACTTGGTATATATTTGAGCCATTTACTGAATACAGTCCAGCCATACATAAAAGTTTTGATGCTGGTCCCAAAATAGTAAAATTAAAGTAGAAATGTTTATTACTCTGGGTACATGTTTCTGTTCTAAAATTAAGTAATAAGGATTGGAGCTTTAATTTTCGCAGTCAAGATACAACCAAGTTTATGGCTCATTAGTGTTAAAGTTATCTTACTTGTTGCCTAATGTCCTGGGATGACTCTTTCAGTAACAGATTCTTTAATTAATAAACCAAAATCAGTGGCTATGTTGTTATGGCTTATTCTCCAGACCTCCCTTTCCTTTATTCGATCTTCTCATTCCTCAGCAATGCTCCAGTGACTATTTCAGTATAGCAAATCATGCATGCAGGTCAGGAACTTTTTTGATAGGAAGTTGGTAACTGCTCTTAGTCATACTCTTGTTAGTATTGCACGTTACTGAGGAAAAGCCCTAACCTAGCAGCATAAACAAAGAGGAGGTTGTTGTGCTATCTGATGGTTTTGTTTTGGCATCCAGTATTCTCTCTTTAGGAAGTAAAAGTGTATTTCAAGCTACGTACCTGATGAAAGGAAATGCTTCTGGAAATCAATTCATAGTGAAATGCCACCCTGAGATTTTGTATTTTACCATGATCAGGAGTTATGTGTAATCGTGATGGTATGGTGCCAGTCCTGCTTTTTCCACAGTTCTCTCTTGTGAATGAGAGAATTTTAAAAATACTGATATGTAATAATTAATTTTAAAGGTAGTATTCAACTAGATATTAATAACTGTGAAAATCTGAAGTTTGCAAAACATACAGCAGTGAGGTCTGATAGGAGTATCCCTGCAAAAATTTCTTTCATCTTCGTAAAAGAGTTCCTCGTGTTACCTGTTGGGGAAAGCAGACTGCTGAAACCTACCTTGAGTTTATCAATATAAAATGTAAAATAAAATACTTACTTTGCACATTAAATTGCCTCCAGCAGAAACAGAAGAATGCAGCCAGTTAGACTGCTACCATGCTCACTTCCAGCAATGTTTGTGCAGCCCTAAAACTTCGTAAAAGAAAAAAATAAATAAAACAAAAATCTATTTGCACTTAGATCAACAGTACTATAACAAGAAAAAAACAATTTGGGTTTAACAAAATTTAATTGCTGGAATTGAATGTTCAAGCCTTTAAAGGAATTTCTAATATAATACTGGAAAGGGAAAGAACTGTATGTAATTCATTTTTACTTTAACTTTACCAGATCAAATATATTTTTCACAGTGGGAAGAAACTTTGTTGGACTTAGTAAATAATTCTGATGCTATCCATTGTATCATTTTGGAGAGCAATACACTCTGTAGCAGGTCTATTGGTACGAGTGGCTCTTGCAGTAAGGTACCTGTGTGATATACTTCTGGTACTGTATTTTCTAATCTTCCTTTACAGAGAATTTTTTTCATGCTGAAATAACATTTGATGTCTCTTATTAACAATTCATATCTCAGTCTCATATACTGATGTAATAAACATGATGTGACATGGTAACCTGAATCTTAAGCTTCTAACATACCAGTTCTTTAAAAGTCAAGGTATTGTCACAAAAAAAAGTTGCAGAAAGAGAAAAATAGAAGCTGTTTAAAAAAAAAACCAAACCAAAACTAACAGCTGTGTTAAAACCTACAAAAATCCCAAAGAACCACAAACAAAACCCCTGTCCCTGATCATATAGGCTTCTTAAACTTAGGGCCTTTGGAAGAGATCAGAGATTATTGATCACAGTAGTAAAATAATTTTCTTTTAGTTTTTTTGTTTTCTGTTTTTTTTTCTCATTTTATTCCTAGACCTCTAGTTATTGTGAAAAGAAGTGCATTAGAAATAAAATGCATAAGACCAATATTCTGCCTAGCCATAGATGCAGAAGGAGGCCCACAGGGTAAGAGCAAAGCAAGCACACTGATTTTATCAGTGTGCGTTCTCAGTGCTACGAACAGGCAGCTCCAATGCTTCCTAAGCAGGAGATAGTTTCTTGTGTTTAAGATGGATTATTCCTCCATGCATTTATCAAATTTCCCGTTAACTCATCTAAATGAATGTTCAACGAGTGTTCATACTATGGACAGGCAGAGGATGTGATATTGATTTTATTTAATTTATTTTTTTAGCACTATTATTTGTACTCCAGTTTCTTAGAAGTATTTATTCTACACACTATACATATATCTGACGACATCCAGTCTTCCACCAACCCTGTATTCTGTATCCTGCTTTTAAGCATTCTTCCTCTTTTTATCTCTGAGGTATGTACTTAGAGGCATTCTGGCCCTTAATTAACTAAACAGTTAAAATCTATTAAAAAAATTAATAAGCTGCATGAATTGTGGGTTTTTCTTTTTTCTTATTGTGGCAGTGGGTAATAAACAGCAGTGTTCAGGTGTAAGCCTTGAATGTCTGACTGAGACATTTCATCCCTAAATTAATATTTGCAGTAGCAGATACTCAATGTGTTATCATAATTCACCAAAGCCACTGAGGACCACCTTACAGCTTCTGTGACTGCAATATGATGCTGCACTTGCCTTTATGGTTTCATGCCTTGTTAGCTTATAATTTAATGGAAATGGAATAATAAACTGGAATAGAATTTCATCTTCAGGATTAAGTTTCTTTTCACCTTTCCCTTAAATTCTCTTGTGAAATGTTACTATATCTGTTCCCTGGAACAATTTTTTTTTATAACATCACAAAGCTTAAAGTGAGTGGAAGGGTTTACCTGGAATTCAAAAGGCTCTAGTAAAATGCTGTATTGTAGCACTGAGGCTTTGGGGGTAAACTTGAGCAGGCTACATAATCTGTCTGTTTCTCACCTGTCTAAATTAGAAATAAAAGTATTTTACTGAGATACCAATCCACTGAGACATTTCAGTAATTTGGATTAGGTACATATGAAAGAATAGAGATTAGAAAAAACAAATGGAAGGATAAACCCTGATTTCCACTTGGGGAGGGGGGGAAAGTGGAAACCAGCTTGTTAAAAGTTGTGTCAAATTGCCTGTGGTGTGGAATCTTGTTCTTTGGGAACTGCTGGAACTAATTCTTCCCTCATACGAGTTCTACACTGTCCAGTGGTGTGGCAGCCTGTGATAAGAGACTGTTCCACATTTAGAAAATAAGAATAGCAGCTGAGCTAAGGATGTTGCTGGAGACTTATATATTTTGACTTTTAAGGGCTTAAGTCAGACCCTAACTTTATTTAAATATGTATTTTATATTGAATTATAATCATCATCCTACTTACCTCCTATTTCCTAAGCTGCTTAAAAAATAAACAGTATGTACTGCCTAAGCAGATGCACTGGAAATAAACTGTCAAAGAGCCATTACGGGATTATTCTTTTGTTGTAGCTGTCACTGGGTGAGCTGTTTCTCATATGCTTGCTAAATTATATGACTTATATATACTCTTTGGTTTATACGCCAAGGCGTCCCTGCCCACTTGCTTTATATAACATGTTACTGAAATGAAATAGAGAAGCTTCATTCTGCAGCATTCATTCCTGCCTGCCAGATGGCTAAGTGACTTCTGCTTTAGAATCTCAACATTTTCATACCTTGACAAATTGATGTACAAATCACATAATTTGGATATCTTGAAATGGGAGGCAAGCAGCTATTAAAGAGAGAGAACCCACAACCTTCATGTTTTCATTTAGTTTTCATGATCCTTAGATACTTTGTTCCATGCAAATCTGATTAGAACCTTCTTGTTGCGGTTTAACCCCAGGTGACAGCTAAGCACCACACAGCTGCTCACTCACTCTCCCTGCTGTGGGATGGGGGAGAGAAGCGGAAGAGCTCAAGTAGAAAACTTGTGGGTTGAGATAAAGCCAGTTTAAATAAAGCAAAAGCCATGTACATAAGCAAAGCAAACAAGGAATTAATTTAATACTTGCTATTGGCAGGCAGGTGTTCAGCCAAGTGAGTGTCTATGTGGTACTTAGTTACCAGATGGGCTTAAACCACCTCCAGGTCATCAGGGCTCCATCATGTGTAACAGTTACTTTGAAAGACAAACATGATAATTCTGAACATCCATCCATCCCCCTCTCTTCCATCTTCTTCTGTCTTCTCCCAGCTTTATATGCTGAGCACAATGCTATATGGTATGGAAAATGCCTGTATCCAGGTGCGGTCAGCTTTCCTGGCTGTGCTGCCTCTCAACTTACTGTACACTCCAAGCCTACTTGCTGGTGGAGTGCGGTGAGGAGCAGAAAAGGCTTTGACTCTGTGTAAGCACTGCTCAGTAGTAATGGAAATATCTTTGTATTGTCAACACTGTTTTCAACACAAATCCAAGACATAGCTCTACTGTGAAGAAAATTAACTGTACCCCAGCTAAACCCAACACATTCTTCATCCATTATTCCATACCATTTACATCATACTTGGGTACCACACTCTCCAGAACATCCTTTGATATAATACATAGATGCCATTCCCTTAGTCACTGGACCACCTCTATAAAATGTCTGTAAAACATCCACTGAGTTCATTTTATCCATGATTTTGGGCTCCATGTGTTAACAGTGTGCACTCAAGTCAGGAGAAGTGGTTGGTGTATTGTGTGGAGTTACTGGGCAGCAAAGCCATCTCAGGTCACAGTTCCTTCAACTTGAGTTCACACTGGAATTCCAACCTTGCCAGTACAGCAGCAATGCCCTGGCCATCTGCCAGCCCAGGGGCATTGCCATCACTGTTATCAAAGTGTTGTTGGTATCAGATATCAGTGGCTGGATAGATTGTCCTTAAGTCTGTTAGGTCTTTCATGGGTGTAGGAAAGCAGCTAGAATAACCTGCAAGGATATGTTAAAATATTCCCTAACAGTTGCAGAAAATTCAGGCAACGCTTTTCTACTGGAATATTGCAGCTCCTTCTAAAAATGAAACTGTGGAGAAAATACATTATTTAATCTTTTTCTAATTTAAATGTTTGGTGAGTTATTGTTAGTAAAGCTGTTCAACTTCCATGCTTTGAGGAAGGGCCTGAAATCCTTAAAGGGAGCAGTCTTAGTCAGGGCTGTTCTTTTCCAGATCCGGTCAAGCTCTCAGTTTATACATGTTGTGTAGAGGGACTGCAGAACTCTGGTAGCATTACATATTTGCTACTGCAGGAGTGAATCCTTGTGGCAAGGCAGGAATGAGTTGTCCTGCAACTCCATCACCTGTGTGCTACAGGCCAGACTTAGGTCATATAAGAAGCCTTATGACTTTTGTATCTCTCTGCTGGTATCTATATGCTGTGACAGTTAGAAAGCTCCAGTTGAAGGAGTGAGAGCTGAAGGGTGACATGACACCATATGGCATGGGATATCCCTTGGGTCAGTTGGGATCAGCTGTTCTGGCTGTGTCCCCTCCCAGTTGCTTGTGCATTCCAAGTCTCTTCACTGGTGAGTGGGGTGAGAAGCAGAAAAGGCCTTGGCTTTGTGTAAGCACTGCTCAGCAGTAACTGAAACACTGCTGCGTTAGCACTGTTTGCAGCACAAATCCAAAACACAGCTTCATACTGGCTACCATGAAAAAAATTAACTCTACCCCAGCCAAAATCAGCACAGGCAGTAACTGGAAACAGTGATAAGAATTTGGGAATTACAAAGAATTAGGAGGAGTGAACAGGACCAGAGTGACAAGTATTCCAAAATAAGTAAAATTGGGGAAATAATGGAAAGAATTCAAAAGAACTGATTATCCTTTAAAAAGCAGTGGAATGATTATCAGATAATGATTATTATCTTTCACTTTTAAATTAGTAAATATTTGAACTTTCTTAAATATAACTATTATTTTCAGTGGAATAGCCCTGATTCTGCTAATGCTGGCTTATATGCTTGAAGTCCCATGCTGTCAGCCTCCTGTAAAGTTTTGTGTATTCCTCTTCATTAGAGATCCATTCTAGCTAACAAAATATTTTATAGTAGTAAATAATTTCAGAAAAAACAACTGACTAGAAGAATCCAAAGATTTCAAGATCAGCAGTGTTCATGAATACTACATAAAACTTCAGGTTTATGAAACTAGAAAGTATAGGTACCATTATCTTATAGTTAAGGTAGCACTGTTCTATGGACAGGTTAATCATAATTTATGCAGGGTTTTTACGAAATATGTATTAATAAATAAGTAATGTCTGAAATAGCTCTTTGACTGGGCTTAAGTAGTCTTTCTCTAAGCAGTTTGGAGCAGGTATTCCAGCACTGAAGGGTAGTGATAGACATGATGCAAACAAAAATATGTTGTGTAACTGATCATGAGGTATTCTGATCTTAACTAAATAGTGTTGCATTTGTTACCAATTATTTATTAACTCAAACAGCTGTCTGTGGTTTGTCTTACAGTTATCCCACCAGCCTACACTGAGCAAGGCCACATCTTCCTTGTGGTATAATTTCAGCTTGTGATACTAATAGGAAGTTTTGGAAATCAAATGTGTTGTTTCTAGTCCTGAATCTAATCCTTTTCTTGCTTCTTATCCCATACTGGTCTCATTCTCTTAAGATTTTGTTCCCTCTCTGTCCTTCACAGGATGCTTTTCTTGTAATTGCTGTGTTATAGTTTGCCTAGGGGTATGTAACTGCTCCCAACCTCCTGTGGCTGAAATTATTGCTGTAAAGATGTTTTATTTTCCTCCTGAAAAGTGTCTGTTTCATGAGTTCTGCAACCTTGCTTAAAAGTAAAATTGGACAGTAATCCTTCAGAGTGTTTAGATAAGCCCCTCAGGGAATGATAATGACATTGTCCATTTTCTAAATAGCTGAAACAGAGCTGCTGCTTGAAGGAACCATTAAAGAGTCGAGTAATCTCTGGTGACAGATCTTCACAATGGTATATCAACAACTAATTAGGATTGTTGTCACAGTTAGTGGCTTTTCTTCTTGGTAAAGCAGCATGCAAAGTAGCCCTTATATTACAAAGTACTATGACTGACAGCCCACAAGCAGGTGATGGATATGAGGTCGGTGTGCAGCTGCCCAGAATAGTGAAGAAAAGATTAAATGTCTGCAACCTTGGAGACAAAGATGTTCTCTGGCTAATACTTGAGAGACTGACGTGTCAACTGGTGCTGATACAAAGAATTTTTCCAGATGTAATTCCTCATCTAGGAAAAGGAAACAATCGCTAATGAAAAAAGTTATTAAAGCAAAACCTTCACGTTGTCCAGCATCTATGCAGTATACATGTAATCTTGGGTAGTGAAATTAATTATCATATTTTCCAGAGTAGCAGTCCCTTTGGAAATAACAGAGTGAAAATAGTACAGAGAGCAGGAACTGGAAAAGTCAAGATTTCATCTGACTCCAAATATCTTCCCTTTTTTAGTAGCAACCACAGGCTTTGTGTTCCTTAATTCAGCAGCTGATTAAGAGAACAGCATTTTGATATTCCCGCTTTCTTCAGTGAATAAAATGTGCTATAGTTAGAATAGACTAAAACAGCAAAACAATAACAGAATATATATTTGTTGTATTAATCATGGTGTTTGGAGAGAGCCCATTTTTCCAAACATGTTCTCACTTTATTTTCAGGCATACAAAAAAGAAAATGTATAAATATAATTCTTGAGATAGTAGAGCAGGATACTTCTGCTATGAGCTTGATTAATTTCCGTACCTGATTACCCTGAGTAAGCCATACCAAAGCCAGTCGTTTGGTGGGTTTTTTCCTGTTACAAAAGCTTTTCATTCGCATTTGCTTTACACCAGTGTGGGGTTGAAACAAAGTATTCTATTAGTGAAACTAATATAAAAACTTTATGTTCTTGTTATTAATTTGGTGAAACTCTATTAACCTAAATGGGATTAATACTGATTTTTACTTTATAATGTTGATTTTTATTTTGAAGGAAACAGTAAAGGAAGAAATGTTATTAATGTTGAAACAATGTTTATTTGAAAATGCCAGGCACTGAAGTAAAAATACTTTCATGGAAAGGGATTGGTTGTTCAAATTCCTGAACTAAGAAAGAGATTGCTAGATTTATTTCCTTCTTGTGTATTTGGTTAAAAGAGCTCCCAGAGATTCTGGATCTTTGAGGCACATTGTGTTGGGGATAATTTATAACCAGGTCCCTGTCTTTGAAGTGAGAAGTCTGGGAAAACTGCAAACTCCAGCCTCAGGCAGATAATGTAGACTCAAGTCAACTGGCAGTTGGGTACCTAGAAGATTGTGCTAGGTCCTGAGATGTGACCTCCTCCAGTCATACAACAGAAATTCTTCTATTTTGTATGCGGTGATCACCACCTTGATGCTGAAACTAAAGTGCATTCCATGGTTTCTTCTTATTTTATTTTATTTTTTTCCCCAGCCCTCCAGTGGCATCCTATGCAATTGCTGTGGCTGGTTGTTTATAGGCATATCTGTGTATTTGTTGAGAAATTGGTGATGGCAATGATGGGAGCATTTAGAAAACTGATAAATCATGTCAGTTTTATAGTTTAAGATGGAACTTTGATGGACTGACATTCACTGACAGCACACTTCATAATAAATGGTTAGTTGTTAATCATGATTAATTATCCCCACATAATCTAACAGTTAGTCCCCAGCAATCGCATCCTAAAATAATGGTGAGTAAAGAACGCCACTGAGGTGATGCCCTATTGCTTTATATTGCCTTATGTGCAATCTGTCCTTCATACCTGTGTGTAGAAGCAGACAGGTTCAGAGTATTTCCTCCAGGCAAGCCAGAGTCTGTGTAGCATACAATGTTATAAAACAAGGAAGAGGAAGGTATGCAGGAGTAGGGTTGAATAATTGACTTAATAGGTCTCATGACACAGAAGTTGAAACACAGAAAAAAACAATAGCAAGTATCAGGCCAAAAATCTTGAGTGTATTTACATACCAAAAGATGTAGTTTAAACACAAAATGAACAGTATAAGTTTGAAGAGCTTTTGGAACTGTGATCTTTTCTAAGGCCACATAAAAGTTTGTCTCTACTCCCTATTTATATGCTGTGGATTGAGGCTGCAATTGACAGTTGAACTGTAGTGGAACCAGCATTCATTTTGCAATGATGTTAACTTTGGAAAAAATAATTTAATTTCTTCCTTGAGATATAGAAGGATTCATTTATTTGGTATCTTTATATAGTCAAGTATCTGAGAGTGAAATAATTTTTATATAAACTAACATGTCAAAACAGGCTTCAGTGGCTACATCTGCTTCTTTGGAACAGAAATCAGATGATCCTGGAGAATGAGTATGTTTAAAGACATCGGCTACTACATGGCCCTTGATGGATCAAAGTCTTAGTAGAATTCTCAAAGTACAAGCCCACATTTAAACAAAACATTTAAGCTTTATATAATTTCGAAATTTTCTTTTATCACTACATTTTTCACTTAATTCTAGCAGTAAGCCTAATGGCAAGCTGTCAGAATAAAAAGTAACGCTGGCTCCTAAGGACAAATTGACATAACAATTGATTTAAAAACTCAGTAGTCCTCTATAATTTGACAGAATTTTAGGAAGTATTTTATATGCATGTATAGTTCTAACAATATTTCAACAATTTCAGTTAAAGCAAAATTAACTTCTTGTGCCTTTTGTCTTCTCAACTGTATTTGCAATACAGAATCTTGTGGCATTAATGCTGTCTCCTTGCTAATTCAGTCTTTTTGGTTAATACATATGATTAATTCATTCTGTATTTTTACAGAATATCTACATTTAGAAATATGGGTACTTTAAATAAAATTCACATTTTTAGTTTCCTTTATAACTATTGCACTTAACATATTGCATGTCTGTTATCTCCATTAGGAATTCTATCACTATGTACCTGGAACACACAGCATATGGAACACAGAACACAGAGCTTTTCCTGGATGATATTGAGTATGTTGAGATTAGTGAAAGAAAACCACCTGTGGTTTCTCATATTCTTCAATAATTAATATTCTTCTCCAGATTTCAGTAGTAAGAGATAAATTGTATAAAAGCTTCTTATAAGCTGAAAGAAATCCCTTTAGAAAGCAAGCTTCCTGCATGCAAGTTGTAATTTCATAAGAGGTGATGTCCTAAGTCTGATGGGCAGGATGGGCTCACTAGCCTTCGGGCAACCATCCTAGGAGAAGGACAACTCCAACTTAAAACCCGGCAGATGGAGCTCGTGTAGCGCTGTAAGGCCATCGATCTAAGAGAAGGATACTCTAATTAAACCTACGACCTGAGGACTTTGCTGTCACTGTCCAAGCTTGCTAGGCCCTGGCAGATAAACCTCAGGTGTAAAGGGTGAGGCCAGTTCTGCGCACGCTGTGCCTCACCTAAAATAAATCCACTGCGCAGGCCCGAAGGGTTTACCCACACTTGCAAAGCCCTGTAGCGACAGGCGAGGGACGAAACGGCAGGTGATAAGGTGCACTGGAAGTCGCAGACCCAACCCTGCATGCAGGCGGTTCAGGACATTGGTCGCTCAAGTCTGACCCAGGAGATGACAGTCTTGTTCGGCAGCATCCTGAATGACCAAGCAGCCTTTTTCAAGGACAGCACTGCTTGCTCCATATGGAGAGAGGCCTAGAAAAGGTGGCCTAACCAAAGCTCATCTCCCCTTCCACCTGGTTGGCTAGCTGCGGCCAATGGGCATCTTCTATTGCGGTCAATTAGAGACAAAGAGACAAAGGCATACACCTGCCTCCAAAGGTGTGTCCAGATTGACACTCGCATGTTGGAACATCAGAACCATGCTTGATACAGTGAACAGTGGGCGTGCTGAGCGCCGTTCTGTGCTAATTGCCCATGAATTGTCATGACTTAACATCGATATCGCTGCTCTCAGTGAAGTTCGCCTTCATGAGGAAGGTAGCCTCAAAGAACATGGTGCTGGCTATACACTCTACTGGTCAGACAAACCCAAAACTGAAAGTCATCTTTCTGGAGTCGGCTTCACGATTAAAAACTCCATCATCTCTAAACTTGAAAATCTATCGATAGGTCATTCCGACCGTATTATGTCCTTACGTCTTCCACTACACAATAAGCAACACGTTGTTCTTTTCAGCATATATGCTCCAACTCTGCAAGCTGACCCTGCAGAGTGATGCCTAGTGCAGAATGCCAAACAGACCACCGCCTTGTGCATTGCAAACTTAACTTCCACTTCAAGCCCAAACCTAAGAGGGGCGACATTCCGAGGAGGAGGCTCAATGTTGATAATCTTTAAATAGCTGCAGTGAGGGACAGCTTTCAGGCTAACCTTCAAACTAGGCTTGAAGACCAACTTATAGAATCTTCTCCTGAAGCGCTTTGGCAACATATCAAAAATAGCATCCTGCAGTCCTCCGTAGAATCCGTTGGGTTCTCCTCAAAGAAAAACAAAGACTGGTTTGACGATAGCAACCAGGAGGTCCAGGAATTGCTGACAAAAAAGAGATCTGCTCATCAAGCACACCTCGCTCAGCCACTCTGCCATGTAAGAAAAGCAGCCTTTCGTCTTGCATGTAGCAAACTCCAACAGAAACTTAGTGACATCCAGAACAAGTGGTGGCTCAACCTAGCAGAAAAGACTCAACTATGTGCAGATTTGGGTGACCACAGAGGATTCTATGAGGCTCTGAAGGCAGTGAATGGACCCACATTCCAGGTTCAAAGCCCCTTACTTGGTGCCGACAGCCAACCGCTTCTTACAGATAAAATCTTCATCCTGAACCGTTGGTCTGAACATTTTCAAACCCTCTTTAGTGCTAATTGTGTAGTCCAAGGCGAAGGAATCCAGCACATTCTGCAACATCCGGTGAAAAACGAATTGGATTTAGCCCCTACCATGGGAGAAACTCTTAAGGCCATACAGCAGGTGAAAACTGGCAAGGCAGCTGGGGTTGACGGAGTCCCACCTGAAATATGGAAGCATGGAGGCCAAGCACTTCACACTAAATTTCATGAGCTAGTTGTGTGCTGTTGGGAACAAGGCAAAATACCGTCAGACTTTCGTGATGCAATCATCGTCACTCTGTATAAGAAAAAAGGTGTCAAGTCAGACTGCTCAAGCTACCGTGGTATAACTCTGCTCTCCATTGCTGGTAAAATTCTTGCAAGAATACTATTGAACAGACTAGTACCTGCCATCGCAGAAGAACTTCTACCTGAAAGTCAGTGTGGTTTCAGGGCTAATAGAAGTACCACAGACATGATATTTGTTCTTAGACAATTGCAAGAAAAGTGTAGAGAACAGAATAAGGGGTTATATGTAACTTTCGTTGACCTCACCAAACCTTTTGACACTGTGAGCAGGAAAGGCTTGTGGCTGATCTTAGAACGATTAGGTTGTCCCCCCAAGTTCCTCAAAATGATTATTCTGTTACATGAGGATCAGCAAGGCCAAGTCAGATATGGTGATGCACTCTCTGAGCCTTTCCCAATAACCAATGGTGTGAAACAAGGTTGCGTTCTCGCACCGACCTTATTCACAATCTTTTCAGCATGATGCTCCAAAGGGCTACGGCAGACCTCGACGAACAAGACGGCATTTATATTTGATATCGTACCAGTGGTAGCCTATTCAATCTAAGGCGACTGAAGGCCCACACTAAGACCCTAAACCATCTTGTCCGTGAACTGCTCTTTGCTGATGATGCCGCCCTTGTTGCCCACACAGAAGCAGCTCTGCAGCGTTTAACATCATGCTTTGCGGAGGCGGCTGAGGTTCTTGGGCTGGAAGTCAGCTTGAAGAAGACAGTAGTCCGCTACCAACCTGCACCGCAAGAAGATTATCGCCATCCCCATATTACCATTGGCGAGTCAGACCTTAAGACAGTTCAGCAGTTCAGCTATCTGGGAAGCATCATTTCCTCGGATGCCACGATCGACAAAGAGATAGACAACAGAATAGCAAAGGCATATAGAGCCTTTGGAAAACTCCATAAAAGAGTCTGGTGCAATAAACACCTGAAGAAAAGTACAAAGATCAGTGTCTATAGAGCCATTGTATTGTCTACTCTTTTATATGGGTCTGAATCATGGGTCATCTACCGTCATCACCTGCGACTCCTGGAACGCTTTCATCAGCGCTGCCTCCGTACAATTCTAAACATCCATTGGACTGACTATATGTCTAATGTCACTGTCCTCGAACAGGCAGGGGTCACCAGCATCGAGGCCACATTGCTGAAAGTGCAGCTGCGCTGGGCAGGGCACATCTCTAGAATGAAGGATCACCGCCTCCCCAAGATCGTGTTTTACGGTGAACTTGCCACCGGTAGCCGCAAGAGAGGTGCCTCAAAGAAGAGATATAAGGAATCCCTGAAACAATACCTTAGCCTTGGCCATATTGACTACCATCAGTGGTCCACCTTGGCCTCCAATCGGGAGACTTGGAGGCACAACATACATAATGCCGCTGACTCCTTTGAGAGTTCACGAAGAACTAGTCTCGAGGAGAAAAGACAAAGCAGGAAGAATCGCGCCCCACCTGTTCCACCCAAGGAGACCTTCTGCTGTGCTTTTTGTAGCCGGATTTGCCTATCCCACATCGGCCTTCTTAGTCATCAGCGCGCTTGTAGTAAGCGTGAGTAAAAGCCCTTCCCAAATCTTCGTTCGCGAAGTCAAGCCATGAATGTCCTAAGTATGTCTTGTGTGACCTGCTGCAATTTTGATTTTGAAACATGATTGTCTCTGGTGATAAACAGTTACATTTCTAAACACTAAAAACTTAAGGCTACATGTAATAAAAGTTAGGTATCTACATGAGAGTAAAAGTGGTCTTTACGCACAGGAAAAATAAACCAGTTTTTTCTTTAACTTCATTTGCCACCTTAGTTCTCTAAGTGTCTCAGCTTCAGAATCTGCTGAGGTAGCTGGGAAAAGAAACTCTAGCTGACACATGACAAAAGTGGGAAGCAGAGTTATTTTTTTCAGAAAGATAGTGACTGTAAACCGTTAATGAGGAAGCTTAAAACTGGTTAAACTGGGGACCTGTGAGGCTGAAATGGTTAAGAGGAAGATTTAGAAGTGTCTGCTTAGGAAAGAGGGCATGATCCAGAAGCTGTGTGGGGAAGGGAAAATTGTACAGGCTGTTTTGCATGTATGAACTAAAAGGGAATTGACTTCTTGGAGGTGGTAAATAGGCTAATCAGAAATTGACATAAGAAAACAGAAGAGAATACAGCAGAACAAGAATACAAAGTAAAGAATATATGTTAAATAGTACAGCTGTATGTTAAATTATGAAAGTCATTCTGATCATAAAATACCCTTTTGCAAAATCTGCAGGTGTAAAACTATTTTCTTTTGAGATGAATCTGTGCTTTTTAATGTATTAACGGGCGTTTTAAGAAGGTTATATAAACCATTATGCGTGGAAAACCCTTTTTATGTTTGCTTGGAGAGCTCTAGTCTGATCTAATGAAATAATGTTTATTGTGTATCCATATGCTCAATCTCATTTATAAACAGTGGAGGGGGGGGGAAAGGAAATTTTGCTACTGATACTGCTACTGCTGTTATAGCCTGCTGCTGTGGGTATCAGTGAAGCAGTTAGTTCCCTTCTTTCTTTACTACAGTATGGTAATTGCGTAAATGCTCTCTGTTCTGATGTGTATTTGGTAAACCAAATAACCTTCTTGCAGCACTTGCTTATGAAAACATATTTCTAAAGATCTATGACTGCAGTAAAAGCACATCTGGCTTCTGACTCTTGCATACACTTGTGCACTTACATTTTTCTTGAAAATAGTTCCTGAAAAAAGGCAAGCCAGAAGCACATAGATAAACACAAAGTGTAAGTACCTATATGGGAATGGTTGTATCTTTGTGGAAGAGCAGGTGGGTTAGTTTAGCAACACCCCTTCTAGAAAAAAAAATATGAAAAAAATCTTAAGCCTGTGTCCTGGGTTCAGCAATAGCAGTCATTTTTCATCACCTTAGTAGCTGGTGCAGTGCTGTGGTTTTGACTTTCAGTCTGGGAGCAACACTGATAACACCAGTGTTTTTAGTTGTTACTCGGTAATGTTTACTCTGACCAAGGACTTTGTGATTCTCATGCTCTGCCAGGGAGGAGGGGAAGTCAGGAGGAAGCAGAGACAGGACACCTGACCCAAACTAAACAAAGAGGTATTCCATAACACAGCATCATGCTCAGGACGTAGAACTGGGGCAGTTACCCAGAAGGGCTAGATCACTGCTCGGGTTGGGTGGGGTATGGGTCAGCGGGCGGTGAGCGGTTGTATTCTCTTCCCTTGTTATTTCCTTTATCATTATTATTGGTGATAGCAGTAGTGATTTGTGTTATACCTTAGTTACTGGACTGTTCTTATCTCAACTCCAATGGGAGTTACATTCTTTCAATTCTCCTCCCATCCCTCTGGTTGCGTGGTTCTGAGTTACTGTCTGGGCTTAAACCACAACAGCCTGATTATTCAATGAGCTGGAATTTGAAAGTTTAATAGGAATATAGTCACTTGTTTGGTTTGGTAGGAAAATTCCTCACAGTTTTGCAGACTTTGATCTTAAACCAAGACTTGAGAGGGTGTCAAAGGCCTTGCTGAATTCAAGGTATACCATACCAATTGACCTCCCCTTGTCCACAGTACCAGTCACTCAGAATAGATGGCAATAGAGTTGGGTCAGAATGGAGTAGTTTTTGGTAAATCCATGCTAGCTGCCCCAAGTTACTCTCTTGCTCTTAATGAATTTAGAAATAAGACTGTTTGCTGGTCCCTGATCACTTAACTGGGCAATCTTCACTGCTTCACAGTGGAAGGATGGGAGGAGAACGAAAGAAGGAAATTCTCTTCAAAATGTCTTTAGCTTTCTTTTCTAACATGGAGACATTAGGGAGTATCAAACACCTTTTTTTGCTCTAAACTGTTAAAGTAGAGTTTGCTCCATCTTGATGAAAACCATGGAAATTACCTCCTAGGAAAGCGTGAAGAAAAACAAATCTCTAGTCCTTAAGTTGGATTTCTCAACAGTGAACCATTTTTAATTTTATTTTTCAGTCAGTATTTCTTATTTATATAATGCTTTTAGAAACATATGAACGAGCATTTTCTTTTAAAATTGAGCAAAGTACACATACATACTCTTATCACAAGGTTGCAATAAAGCAGTATGCAGCTGTTGCTATCAGAGAACATAATTGTTTTTAAGAGGAGCAAAGTAGTCATTTTCCTTCAGCTTTGCAGGCTAACAATAAAAATTGAGATTATCCCTTAAAAAGTGATCTGAAAACATCTTGCAATGTTTACTTAGTTTCAAAATATTAAGGCAGCGAGGTAGAGAAACAGATACTCTTTACATTAATTTCTATCTCACTTATAACCATAGAAGAAATGGCATCCCATTCTAAAGAAATAAAACAAGCAAAGAGGATATTAGGGACTCTGATCTTTGTAAAGACATGTTTCTTTTGCTATATTCTTCTGTTCCAGAGGACTGAAGAGAAACTTGCTATATATTCAGAATGAAATGTATCCCATGGGACAGGGACAGAAATCTTAGTCAAAGACTTAAACAGAACTTAGTCAGTTCACAAAGCTTGTGTGGAGCCCTGTTGCAGTTCAATATCTCACCTATTGAAAGGTCAAGCCATCCAGTTGCTTCAATACAAACTACTAAATAAGACAGTGTCATTCAGTTTTGTGTCAGAAGTGCAACAGGCTTAATCTAATCATGATTCGAAATTCCCAGCCATGCTTAACCTTTAAATAGTTATTTGAGCCAGTAATGGATTTCAGTTTCTAATGCCAAAATATGATACCTGCAACAAAGTTTTAGCATTTGAAATGTAGTTTGAACTTCTTGAACACGTTTACAAGAGTGGAAAAAATAAGACAGAAATGTCCCAAGTGTCTGAGGATGTTAACACATTAAGCACTCACTTCCTATTAGATCTTTCAGTCTGCTGATCATACTCATGTGCAGGCCATACTTCTAGTAAGTGTTTGCAATTTTTGAGGAACACAAATCCTTCGCTACAGAAGTCAGATTTTTAAAGTATAGTCTTGACAGTTGTGTGTTGGGTTGTTTATTTATTTGTTTGTTTATTTATTGTTTGTTTATGTTTTTCTGTGGTTTTTTTTTTTGCTTGCTTGTTTTTTGTGGTGGGCTTTTCGGTTTGGGGGGATTTTGGGGTGTTTTTTTAGTAAACAATTTTTTGAATATGTGTAAATCTGGTGATGTAATAGTTGTACAGAAACTATGCACTTTCAGGAATAGGTGAATTGCACTTGGTGAATGTTATAGATATATAGGGGAATAAAAGCTTAGGCCATAGGTTTCAACACAGAACAGAAAAGAGGATGTATTGTAGGTATATTGTGAAAATGGTGTAGCTTGGATGTTAGATACTAGCGAAAAGTCTGAACAGAAGATGATAGATGATAGCCCCATTGCTAGTCTGAGAAATTATCACTTTACACAGTAATTAGAGAATGAGGGAACAGAGAGGGGTTGAGAGGTGAAAACTTTTCTTTTTTTTTTTTTTTAATATTAAACTTGAATTCATAGCTAGTCATCCATGAAATCAAAAAGTCAGAAAGATATGCCAGCATCTTCCTAAAGGCCTTGAAAGAGCAAAGATAGTTTACTAAGACTGTAGAAAACATTCCTTTCTTGAGGGGAAGTCAGGAAGAGAATAGAACTTCACCATATGCATACTGTTACATAGTAGTAAGCTGTTAAAAGTATTCAGATAAGTATTATATGAACACAAGTTCCACACTTTACAGGTTTGTCCCCCACACAGTGATTATATAGTAGCAAGTGGGAATAAAAAGGATAAATGATTTAGTATTGTGCAGATTGTTTCATTCACTCTTTCATGTTACAGTGTTTTTCCTTTCCTGAGAACATTATTACAGTAATTAATATTATATCAACTAGTGATTTTTTTTGTGTCGTAGGAGTGTCTCAAAGCAAATGCTTATTTTTATTCCTTCATATCAATATTTATACATACCTCAGTTAGTAATCAAAGACTGTGTGGTGCCGACCACAGTGGTGCAAAACAGTTTTTTCCCTCTGAGAATTGATGCCAGTAGCATGCCATAAGATAACATGCAAATGATTAATGAATGGGAACAAAATCTTTTTGTCACCAAAACTTCATCCTTTCCATTACTGCCTACGTGAGTCCAACCTGCAGTCCATAACACATGGTATTGTGAGAAATCCAGAAGCCTCCACAGCAAGTTGTAAAAACACTATAGTAGTGGCTAATACAATTTCAGTGTCTCTTGGTCATTTCCAGACCCATACAATGTGACAGGAAACTACTGAAAAGTGAATAAAAAGTTTGCAAAAAACAATCCAAATAAACCCCCAAATAAAACGTCAGACAGAAAACCCAAACTGCCCAGAACTAAACATGAGAACTATGTTTACAATGTCTTTTTCTCTTGGAAAATGAAACTTTAAAAGCAAATGCTGTCAGGTTCTTCTGGAAGATGAAAAACACATTGCAAGCTTGATTTTGATCACATACAAGGCCACTCAAGAATGTCGTATACTGACATGAAAAAGAAATGTTTCTGTTTTCCTCCTTGTTTTCTACTAGATGAAAGGAGTGCTTTATTGTACTGGATGTTAGTCTTGGTGCGGAACAGAGGTTTAACTATAACAGGTGAACAAGCAATAGCTGATGTGCAGTTTCCATTCTGCATTTAAATCCTTTTTTATTCGACTTGAAAAACCTACATAATATTTTAGCGTCCACATTTTTAGAAATAGTAAAGTCTCTTCACATTCATCAAACTTTAGATACTCAACACTGATAAGTAAATTTAATGTAAACATCTTCCCAAAAGGCCATGATGAAATTTAATGCTGAGTAAATGATCTGAATGCATATCTTGGTAGACTGCACAGGCATAGACAGGGAGAAGATGTTTGAAAGGAAAATCAGGTCCTCTTTTGTACAGTAGATAAAATCCTTCATACATCTTTATCTCTACAGCAAAAGAGTGGTACCTGCCTGAACACTTCTTGCTAATCCCACTATGGCTTTAGATGGAAGCAGCATCCTTTATAATTTCCTACTTGAGAAAAATCGGTCAGCATTGTTTGCTGCTGGGAGTATCTATGACAAGGCACAGCTGAGACTTCTAGAGAAACATTTACTTTTCATTCTACAGGTGTTACTGTCTTGGTTTTCATGCATTTGGGAGAACATTAAATACTTTGCCTGTGACTGAGTGCTAGATGAGTAGCTTTTTGTCCTAGAAGCATTTCAAACCCAGGTGTTCATTTTCATGCATATTTTAGGTCTATTCTCTATTCTAACAATTAAGATAATATTACAAAAATAAACTAATTTTCAGTTGATTAAACAGAATAATTGTAATCTTTTCTTAGAGCATGTGTTCACCAATCACTAGAAGTTTTAGATGTTCTATCTATTCCCTTCGAACACCCTGTAACTGTCATGGAAGTACATCCCTATAACAAAAACCTGGGAGATTTTTGTTTAGGTATCTTTTGCCATGCACTAAGAGACTTGGGTAAGGATATACATAGTTTACGAATTTGATTCTCTTATATATTAGTTTATACAGCCAGTAGCTAGGTAAGATTTTCAAGATACCGGGATAGGCATCAATGTACTCACCACACACGGTGAAGCACCATCAGAATACTTCAGCCAACTGTAGGAAAGTTGGGCTTGAGTAATTGCTTGACATCCGTTGTTTTGAATGCTCTATTCCTTTGTTGTTTTGTTTTGTTTTAATGTCTGTGAGAATTTCCCTCCCCCCTACACTGTTATTATTTAATAAAAGTTCTTCTGCACCAAACTGAGTATTGCATTAAAGACCTTTGGGCTTTGAGTTACCCACCCTTGAGGTGGACTTTCCAATTCAAAGAGCTATGAGAATGTAATGCCTTATTTTTCTTATAAGGGTATGACTTTCCATGATTTGAAATAATGATTTCGTTTATTGGAGGAGGGGGAAAAAAGTGGAGAAAGTGGCTTTTCCCCAATTGTCTTTTGTAACTGTTAAATATTAAAATGTTCTTGTGTTATCTTTGAAATAATAGGATTTTCAAAATCCAGACAGTATAAAAGTTGCATTCCTTTGGAGGAAAGTAACAACGCCCTTGTATTTGATCCAGTTAAATCAATTTCAGAAAATTAATGTATTTTTGCAAAGATGGAAAATCAAAGTATTTTAATACAGTTCTCCCTATTACATGAAGAAATCAATTTTGCTTCCTGCTAAGTTTCTACAGTTGATTAACACCATGGTCAGGTCAGGCTTTTTTCCTTCCTAGAGCAGAGATTTACTGCTTCTAGAGGATGTTTCTCTAGTTGTTATTCAATGCTTTCAGTAGAAGAATATATCTGTCCTGTATGATACAGGATGAGTAGCAGCTCTGTAAAGAGAGCCTTGATAAAGCCACTATTATGTGGGAATATTGCAGCAAAACCTGTGCTGAGACAGAAATTCGCCGTAAGCTGAAATATAGTTTAATTGGTGTAAAAGTTCTGTTTTTCAAAAAGTGTAAGGAAACATTGGTTTTGTAATAATGGGGAACTAGTCTTGTGTTTTAATGTGCAATGTATTTGCCTTTATGTTGGACTTTCTAAGAGCAAGGCAGCCTGATAAACCCATTTAACACAAATATACTTATTAAATCTTAAGAAGTACATGAATATTCTTATAATTATATGTCTCTTAAGCCAGAATAAATTATATTTCATTTAAAATGTGATTAAAGGATTGGGGATCTTTTGATTGTTTTTATTTTTAGAACTGTAATCACACAATAACTATATTGTAAAAAATTTTTGCAGCTGCATTCCATATTAACATTTTGTGATTACAAGATTACATACTGCCTCTGTAGTATGATTTGATATACAGGTAATACTTATATATAACCAACTATAAATATTTGGAAAATATATTTAGTTAAGATAGCGTTAATGTTTCAAAAAAATCACTGCTTAGTGTTTGTGTATGCGCAATGCAGGAGAAATTCTCAACAATTAAGATACTAATTATATGAATACTTTTCCTTGAAAACCTCTAGCAATTATTTCTACTAACTTCTAACAGATTTGTAAAACAAATATGATTTTAATTGCTTACTATATCAAGGGCCATTAAAATTTTTTGAGTTTTTTTAATAACTGTGTATGATAAGATCAATACAAATCATGCCTGGCTGATTTATTTTTTTTTGTGAAGAAAAAGTACTTTTTAAATACCCTGTTACTGTTTCTGATGAAGCAAATTCTATATTTTATGTTTTGAAATCTTTATTCCATTAAATAAAAGAGTTGGTAGGATTGGTTGCCTTTGTTTATTACTCCATTCATTCATCCAAAGCAAACAATATTGTATCTGGTTATTACTGAAGGTTAACACCCAAAACTCTTGGGAGGGGAAACAAGAAAAGAGAGAGGAGGAGAGGATACAGCATATAATACCAGAAAATGCAGAAATCCTTGATTTGAAAAATGTCACACAAAGAAATATTGCTTTCACATGGACCATATCCTGGATGTTTCAGGACAGGAGTATGTATATATCTGTGGCCTTTGAACTACTAATATTGCAGTTAATACTTGCATATTCGGTATCTTTATAATCTGAAGAGCATATTTTATTCACTTCTGCAACAGCAAACTCAGGAAAGTTATTAAATTATGTAAACACAGGCTTGCACTGAGAGTTCATTCTTGTAATTATTATTTTTTTTAATTTAATTCTCTTCTGAGGTAACAAAATAAGGCTATGAAGTAGATACACAGAAAAATATTCAGATGCCAAACTGAAGAAAAAACAAAATAAAATGGGAGATCTGAAAAGCATCAACGGCTGCTTTTCAGAAGTTGCTTTGAGAAAAAGAAAATAAGTCTGAAGAAATACAAGGCAGCACTATCGAAGTCTAATCTCTGGGCTAGTTTAATTGAATAAAAGTACGTAAGGCAGCATTGCTTGCTCAGCAAACCCAGCTCAGCAAATCCTTTAAACGTCGCTGAATTTTTTTTTTTCATTTTTCCTGTTTGATGCAGTAAACATCCATTACACATTAAAAGAGTAGACAAATATGCCACTGATCATCTAGTCCTTGGTGAGGTGTCAGCCACTCAGTATCCACATTTGCATAAACAGCTGGAGGTTTTCTGGACCTGTTCCTATCACGTAGCTGCATGCCTTCCTGATTGTACTTCATGGTATTTCCAATGAAGTAGCTGGTTTATGATATATCTAAAAGCTTAATGGAGAGAAATGGATACATTCTTCAGTCATATTTAATATAAGCATGCTTCAAGATAAATTTAATAGGAAGGATGGTCTGGAACATGCAGAATAAGCTGCTCTCTGCATTTTCAGAGGTTTACTAACAGACATGGGGACTGTCTCTAGGTTACAGTTATCTGTTCTTTTCCCTAACAGAAGTATTCTGTGCATCAGGGAAGGAAAGAAAAAAAAATATGTATTTCCTAACACATTAAAAGTTTCTTGGTACTAAAATCATGGAGTAAGATGAATGTCACTGTATAAAAAGGATTTGCATACTAAGAGACATTGCTTACTTCTGAAGAAATTACAGCAGAATAGAAGCAATTCTTTGCAGTTTCATTTGTTTGGGGTTTTTTTTTCATTTTCTATTGTGTGGGCAGTGGTTTTCTTCTCATTCCTTTATATCTAATAAAGAATCCATGTGACAGGTTTATGCTTTAAGAACATAAGATAGGCTGTGATGAACAATACAATACACAGTGTTTTTTGGTAGTCTGTGATGATCCACAAAAGTCAATGTTACTGATGTCAAACTGAAAGAAAGGTAAACCTAATTAAAAATTACTTATCTTTATTTTCACACTTTTATTGGTGGTGTCACGTTTTACAATATTAACAAGATGAATAGCCTCTAGCCTTAGTTCAGACTGCGATAAAAATATGTAAAAGAACAACAACAAAAAAAGTAAACTGTAACAATAACCTTCATTTCTGAAAAATGAAAATAATTCTATTTGGCAGACAAAAAGCAGTGTGTTTTGGGAATGTTTCAGAAGCTGGAGAACTGTATTTTAAACAAATAAGTACTTTGAACAAGAATGAAATCTTCAGGAGGTGGAGCACACGCAAAATTGTCAATAGAATTCCTGTGAAGGTTAACATTTAACAACACTGAGATTCAAGATAATATACATGAAAAAAGTGGGAATGTGAAACTCTAAAAAAAAAAAAAAAGAAAAGAAAAGCAAAAATTGCTTTAATAGAAAACAAATATGTCTACGGATAGTATCAGTGTATCATAGTTTATTTGCTTTGGTCATAAAATTTAAAATAGAGGTCATATGATAGACTAGAGAAATTATTGCTGAAAATATTGATGATAGAGAATTTGCAGTAGAAGAAGTCACTCTTTCAGCCAAAATTCCCTGACTGAAGACCAGAAACTTTGGAGATGTGTGTGAATCGAGAAGAAACAGAACATTTAGTTGTTATATTTTGAGGTTTGTCATGCACTTTTATTATCCAACAAACAACAAAAGTTTAACAGGCAATCCAGTTCTAACACACTGGGATGGGAAACTGGCTTCTGTATTTCAAAAAAATGTCATTTCTCATAATTTCTCATTCTCAGCCTATAGAAGGAATTAATTAACTATTTGCTATTCAATTACACATTAAGAAAGAAAAACAGAGATAACAACATACACTGGAAGAATTAAATCTTTTGAAGATTTTCACTGTTAACTAATTTTCTTTCATAGTGTAAAAGCCAAACATCTGAGAAGTGAAATTTAAAGACCTAGTTCCAAAAATCTATGGGCATATATCTAACTAAAATCACAGAAAATCACTAAATTTTAGTCTTACTGAAATGAAATGGAAGCTGTGGAAAACATATCCAACAAAAAGCAATTGCCAATACTACTACACAAGTGGATGTTAGTTTTACAAGGGAGTTAGCGGTATTAACAATAAATCTTTTCTGAACTGTAAAGTGTTAAATAGAGCTGTTGTTGTTAATTTGATTTCTCATCACTGCAGTTTTAGTTATCTATCTTAGCTATCTTTAAGACAAAGTAGGACATTGACAAAAATATTGGCTTGACTAGAAGATCAAGAATCAAGATTAAAGCAGGATATGGCAGAATGTGGCAGGAAAAAAATAATTAGATTCTTATTCTGCAAATATTCATGTGTTCTATAGCTTTAATCCAGGTGGTATTTTTAAGCTTTTAACTGTCTTTTTCTCAACTTTTTTTTTTTTTTTTAAGGATAGTTAGTTTAGAAAAATACACTAGCAAGCTTCTGCCATTTCGAAGGCAATATTTATCCAGAGTCTTCTCCAATTATCATCATACGAAATTTGGGACAGTCTTTTTCCTTGTTTGTTGCTGTTTATTACCTTTCCTACATTAATTTTGATGGCAGTTGTCAGTGTTATTTTCCCTGTTCCATTGCGTACCTTTTTTTGCTTTCCCAAGGCAGTCAGTCATTCCAGTGGTGGTGTAATTTATTTTGTGAAGCAGGCATCTTGCCATGAATGTATGTGAAATTCCTTTCAATTGGCATCCAGCATGTTCCCTTCCCTCTGGTGATAATTTTTATTTTTCTGTGTTTACTTGATGGGTTCTATCTGAGGCAGGCTTTACTAGTTGGCTGAACTTCAGGTGATACTACATTAACATACAGCATTGTATTATACAACTCAAGCTTATAAAATTCACCTGTGCTGTTGCAGTCAGATTTCCACAGTAGACAAACACATACGAAAATTATATTCTTAGCCTCTTATCAAGTTAATAAAGTAAGATGGTAAGTTAATATTATGGGCTCCATTTTAAGCTCATCATAGGTAGCAGATTTATTCATTAATATAAAAATACAAAAAAAAAACAAAAACAAAAACAAGGGAAATACAATGTTCAAAGCTTCCATTTAAGCTTAAAGTTAAATGAAGATAAGTCTGCAACTTCCCTGAAGTTTGCAAAACATGAATAAATATTCATCTGTTATTGCAAACGTTATTGTTCCTGCAAGAACCTAACTTGTTCTTCATTTTTTTCCTTTTTTTTTTGAACAGGAATTTCTCAAGGCCCTGTTTTGATAGGTCCTCATGCTAAGGAAACCAGATTGTATACATTGTCAGAGTTCACCATTGTCCACACCCTTTCCCATTTCTTATTGTGCTTTCTCTTATTGCAGTGATAATCCATTTTGTGATTCTCTTCCTGTACCTTAATAAATAAAGGGATAGGTTTCTTTTTCTAGAAGTGACTGGTAACACGTACTTACAGCTAAGGAGGGAGAGATATGGCCTCCAAATATTTACAGCAGTAACAGGAGTCATTGTTGTTCTTCCAGTTGTTTTTACCTGTACATAATTCTTAAATTCTGAAACCAGTATTCTCATTCAGAGATATAATAATGAATAATAAAAAAGCTATGAATTGGATTCTTTTTACACTTTGGTTTGTTTAATGAGCAACCTACTTCTATTTGGATTCTCAAGAAAGAACTTCTTTTTCCTATTCCACTGTATAAGTAAGAGTATACAAAAATATTTCTGATGCATTTGACTGAATTTAAATTCTATGGACTTTTCCTTCAATTCTTGAGTGTGTGTACAGAGTATATGTGTCTGTATGTGCATGTGTATGCACAAGGGCATTCTTTAAGACTGTAAAGGATGAATGGTTCGTCTGCTCCTATTTAGTTTAGTTTTCCTGAAAACAGTAGCTCATTGACACATTTTGTTTTCTCTAGACTGGGAGCAATGGTCTGCGTCTGTATATGGAGACATAATTATCTCTCAAATCATAAACCGAGCTATTTCTAGTTTATTTACTCCTCTTTTCACAAAACCTTCTGTATATATTTTGTAGAGAAAATATATTTTCCTTCTTTTAGTATTTCCATGGAGATTGGAATGGTCATATATGCAACAGTACACCTAGAACTGATAACAATATTTTTAGGGGGTTTTGTTTTGTTTTAATGGAGATGGAAGTTCATTTTACATTTGATGATATCTAAAGCTAGCCATTTCTATATTATTATTTTTTTTTCCCTACATTCAACTCATTTTATTTGGGGATTTTTTTTTTTTTTTTGCCTACAAAAGTCATTTGTATAAAGACATGAAATATCTCATCAGTTTTTAAGGAATGCTGCAAAAGAGAGGAAATGGGGGAGTAGGGATAGGTGGGGAGAGATTTGCTACTTTGAGTGTAGGTCAGGTTCCATCTGTTCACTCACTCCTTGCTTTCTACCCCTGAAAGCCCAGCCCCATATATGCATTAAGTTTTGGACTCTCCCCATAATTCTTGGGGGTAGCAGAAACTGAAAGAAAACAAGCTGTTTGCTGCCACACTTCCAGTCATTCCTTTGGAAAACAAAGGTATGGTTTTTAAACTGGTGTTTTAGGTAGGAAAAATCGTGACAATAAAGAAGTACTTATGCAAACTGGGTAGCTGAACGACTGAGTTTTTATAAATAAGAACAATGAATTATGAAGAATAATAAACTAATGTATTTGGAGGGTGACTATGAGATTTTTATAGGTGAAAGAGTATTATTTTCCCAAGTAAATGTGACAAGTGGCAAGATAGGAAGTCTTTTGTGTAATGGTCTCGAGCAAAACAGTAGTATGCTCTAGTGATTTAGCAAAGCTTGGACAGTTTCCCAAAGTTACTTTGCTTTTGTACAAGCAATTCAAAAGCCTAACACTCCATGTTCTACAGAAAAGCTGCTATCTCTATGTAGTAATTTTAGCTGTTTTCTTCTGGCATGGCCTTATTAAGCCTTGTAATTTACAGCTCCAAATTTAGATTGTCCAAGCATTTTAAAACAGCAGAAGGGAGCTCATTCTGGATATTTATTATTTTTTCCCCCTAAAATAACAGCTTCTAGTCATTAGAGCTCATTTGTTAAATGTAGCTGTCAGAGCCAGGTCTGAAAGGTGCAGAGAAAAGCTTGAAGGTTACCATTGCTGAGAGGGTTTCCTAACAAAGGCTTCTAACGCTTTAATTTATGGTAAAGAGCTTTAAGAAATGAATATGAAAGTAATAAATAAACAGATATTTTGAAACTTCAAGGTGATGATGATAAAAATATTAGCTGATATTACAAATAAAATGTTTCGGGATTTTGTGCTCTTGAGAGGTTACAGTGCAGTCTCCAAGCAGCTCAATTATTTTTCTGGTATTTGTATTACAGGAACAGAAATTAGCTTCACCATACTGAGGAAGGAACTAGGGCAGTCTTAGCTTGGCTTTCAGCAACTGCATTGCCACAGTAAATCCATGGTGCTTGTCTTCTGAAGAGCTAGTTCTGCAGTGCATTAGACATACATTCTGATTTATCTGATCCTCTTGCCTTTTCTAACAATAAAATAGCTGCAACAGAGCAAAAGGTTAAACGTGGGATATTGAGTAGACTTTATAATAGGTGAACATAAATGTGCATGCAGTTCCAGGAACTGGTGATGTACAGGGGAAAATGGGTTGGATTTCATGCTCATTCTGATTTTTTCACTGGACAGAAAATATATTGATAGAAATATTTCAGAAATAATCAGAACTGTATTGAAAAAATACATAAAATTAACATGGTCCTTTGAGAGTGAGAATTACGGGGGGGGATCCTGCCCCGTTTTTTTATTGATCTGAAAGTATTCCATTTGAGAAACATGCCATGGTGGCTGAGCAGTATTAAATATAGCAGAAGAGCATGAGTACCCCACCGAAGCACTTATAACTGGAGTTGGACCATTTGTATATGAACTTGCATATATATCTCTCTTTTGATTTAGTGCTTTACAGAATTGTCCAATGCTTTCAATAAGCTGTCAAGAGAAACAGAGTAGTTGGAATGGCTAAGATGTTTCTGGGGCTTGCCTTAGTATGCCTGCTGGCAATACATTCTGCTGCAGTGCCAGACCAGGTTATTTGAGGCTAGCATGAGTATCCACTTCTTATATTCAAGTATGTCATGGTTTAAGTAGTGTTTTCTTGTGTATTTTATGTTTACTATAATTATAATTTTCTTTCCCAATAAATAGTACTTTACAGTAAGCTTATGATAACAATTTGCATTACCCTTGTGTTTCAAAAAGTTAATTTATTAGGGGGTTTCTGTTTAACAACTCCAGCTGTATTTTTATTTATCTTGGTTTACAAGTCATCAATCACTGCTTGTTCATAAATATGTTATCTCATTTAGCAGGCTGTTCAGGGCTAAAAATTAATTGTGTAAAATAAACTAGTTATATTTATCTTGCTTATCACAGCTAGTCACAAAGAGAAAGAAGACAACTAGATGATTCCTTTACTGTGTTCCAGAGGTGGTATTATGTATTCAGAATTATCTTTATAAGGTTTTGTCTCTCAGCTGATGACAAGTGCAACCTAAGTATCCTAATCCTAAAGCTTAATTTTTAGATGCCTACAGTGATGAGATAGTCTCCCCCTCACACCTAATTTAGAGACTTAAGGTTTAAGGTATACCGTATTCTGAATCTTGACTTTATTTTTGGCTGCAATTTAATTCACTCCATGGAATATTAATCTCACATCCTAGCCCAAGAACTGCTCAGAAATCAAGTACCCTTTCTAGGAGTTTTCCTCTAAAAGAAATTGATTTTTCTTCTTCTTAATTTTTCTTTATCAAGGGTGAATTCGGCATAGCTATTCCAAAGAAGGGGTACGTATTGAGGTTCTGATAAAGCATAAAACATAACCTGTTCTGTTTATTCCATGCTTTTACAGAATCCTGGCAACAATATCAGGGTAGACTAAAGTTTACTCTTGTGTGTACATATTTAATAGCAAAAATATGCTCATAATCTAGAAATGGTTATGCAAAATGTCCATTTAGTCTTGATCATAATTCTCTTCTCCATACAGTGTCAGGTTATGTCATTTGAAAAGAGGCATGATAATGGTTTCTTAACCTTGCTTACAATTACAATTCTGCTAAAACTAGTCACTACTAGTATATATTATTATAAAAAATCATGCCCATTCCTTGTATGCACCCAAGTAAAACACTCTTTGACTTTGCTACTTAATGATAGTGAACCCAATGTGCATTACCATAAAGAACAAGCTAAAAAGGTGGTCTAATCTCTATAGGTGTCATTTCATTTTACACTCTCTGGATGATGGACATTTGAAGAAGAGTCAATTCCCTTTGAAGTTTCAAATTGAATCAGGACATTTGTTCAGCTTCCACTCTGTCCCTCTTGTACCCATCTAAGGATTAAAAACCTGTTATTTGTCACCTTTAGCTGTCAAATCAAGAAGGAAGTACATGTACTGTTCCATTTGATCATTAAAGGACTTGAATCTCAGTCACCTTCAGAAGATTTACTGTGTTTATAAAGAGTGAATCTTTTAATCATGGAATAGGCAAAGGCAACAGAACAGATCACTTTGCATTCTTCCCTTTCGAAGTTATTGCTGTGTTTCAGAACTGTCTTAAAATTTGGTTTTTTTTGTTTTTTTTTCTGATGGCAGTCTAACCTATGTGTTTCCTCATTGGATGACTATAAAATAGACTAAAACAACAAAATTATTCTGTACCCCCTAGGTCAGCTATTTTAGTAAATTTAAATTTATTTTTCAATGTATTGAAATTTAGTTTCCTCTAACAATCTATCAGAAAATTAATTTCCTGAAATTCAAGACCTAAGCAGCCAGAAAAATGGTTTTCTGCTCTGCAAATGTTCATAGTGATTTTTCTCAAAAATCTTTACTATAAAATTGTTTGTGTTTAAACAAGATTGGAATGCGTTCATTAGGTGCTATAAAGTTTCACCTTTGAAATGAAATGGTACAAACAGATTAAGAGCAAAGAAGAGGACAAAACCACTGGTTTTATATTATCAATGAAAAACTAATTCTGAATGAACCGCTAGCAAAAACAAGTGAAAAAGTAAAAGTGATAGCAAGTTCAGGAACTGAACCCTGCTCTGATGCACCTCTTTCCTTAGCAAACTGTCTGCAGAGTCAGCACTGAACCAGGCTTCCTTTTTTCTACAGAAAAACAGTTTTCAAAAAACTGGAAAGAATATAGAAATCATTTCAGTGATTTCTGATCTAGCAATGCCAGTAATATTTTTCTCCCCCCCCTTTTTTTTTTTTTTTTCTCATTTAAAAAATTCTACCTGTTTAGCTTACTCATTGACCTGGATTCAGCAGTAGCAGTCATTTCTCTCCTTCTTAGTAGCTGGTGCAGTTCTGTGCTTTTGACTTTCAGCCCGGGAACAGGGCTGATAACACTGATGTTTTTAGCTGTTGCTAAGTAGCGTTTAGTCTGACCAAGGACTTCCTGAGTCTCATCCTCTGCCACGGAGGAGGGGAAGCCAGGAGGAAGCAGAGACAGGACACCTGACCCAAACTGACCAAAGAGGGATTCCATACCACAGCACGTCATGCCAACTATATAAACGGGGGGCAGTTACCCAGAAGGGCTAGATTGCTGCTCAGGTCAGGCTGGGTATTGGTCGGCGGGTGGTGAGCAGTTGTATTCTCTTCCCTTGTTATTTCCCTTATCATTATTATTATTGGTGGTAGCAGTAGTGATTTGTGTTATACCTTAGTTACTGGACTGTTCTTATCTCAACCTGTGGGAGCTACATTCTTTCAATTCTCCTCCCCACTCCTCTGGGAGAGGGGGGGAGGAAGGGGTGGGAGTGAGTGAGGGCTGCATGGTTGAATTGACAGGATGGGCTTAAACCATGACACTCATGAAAGAATAGAGATTAGTTATATTTTAAAACTATTTCCAAGAGAACAGATATTTTGATTTTTGATTGAGGAGACCAACCTGAAGTGATTAGAAATTTCCACTAATTACATTAAAAGTAAAACACAGTTTACGTTTTGTCTTGGCAAATGGAGTATTCTTGATGTCTTAGTGTCTTTGTAATTAATTGTATTTTCTATTTAAAAGAAATGCCATCTGCGGTTTAAACTGGTATTTACTGGCATCCCAAACTGTTGGTTATATATCCAGGTTTTGCTATCCAGGAGTCAGACAAACTTATGAATAATTTATGAGCCAACTTACCCTTGCAAGATACAAATTTGCAATTGCTAGGAGGAAAAAAAAGTGGCGTAAGAAAGCTAGGAAAAATCCTGCGTGCTAAAGTCTACTAAGACTTATGCCATTGCAAAATGCTATTTTGTCTTGGAGCTGTAAAATGCTAAGGAAATATTTCAGTCTCAGAATGAAGCACTTTCATGAGAGCTCCCATCTTAAAATTTTCAAGTACATTGTGAGGAAACTTCACACACATACAAAAAAAATAAAGCAATATCTTGTCTTTCACATGATCTCATCCTGCATCAGAAATAACTTAAGCCATTCCTGTCTGCATGTTGTGTATTCCTATGCTTATGTAACATCTGACAGTGCTCACATGCAGAAAAATGCATCAGCTTGATTACATCTGGTACATTAAATATTAATGTAATAGTTCAGTGTAACCACCTGCGTTTTAAAAAAGAATAAAAATTTAGCCATGTTGTGCTAAGGCAAGACACAAACCATAGCAGTATATAAACAACATGATCTTGAATTACGTCATTTGAGATCTATACATACTAAGAGCCAAAGAAAGCTGTCATAAAGGCTTGTGCAGACCTTTTCCTTCCACTTAATGTTCTATAAGTAGAGACCTATGATAAAAGCTTTTTAACTGAAAGAAAAACAAGATATACTGCTTATTTGGGTATTTGGGTAGAATGAGGTAAAGGTTACATGTGAAATAAGTTAATGGACTGAAGTTTATAGCTGTGTGTATAACTGTCAAATCTTTGTGTAAATTACCTTTTCTGCTGGATGGAATGCAAAAATCCAATAAACTGTTAATAAAAATGGAAAGGTCATATGTAAATACCACAGATCTTGAAAATGAATCAGAAAAATATGATAGTTTGCACACAAATATTATCCCATACTCTGTTTCACGGTTTCTAAAGTGGGATGGGACTTACGATATGTGATTTTATCAAAGTATGGTACAAAACCATTCAATTAAAAAGAAATTTACTTTAAATCTGAAAAGAAGTGTTTGATCAATAATTAGCTCTTTGTTCTCCCATCTTAGAATTTTTTTTACCTAAGACTCAAAAGTACAGACCTATGTAATTATTCTAGTAATTCACCAAAAGCGTTTACAGTGGAATATACATTGTCTTTTCAGTCCACCTGAACACATGCTTGTTTATATGTTTTTACTTGCACTTAATATATAGGTAGCATACTTTCTGAAAGAAAAGATGAAGGATTTTGCAAGAAGCCTGATTTCATGTTCAGAAGACTGGAATTTATACAGTTGCCAGCTTCAACTGAAACCATTATTGCCTGTATTTTGTTCCTGAAAAAAAATTACACTTTTATCTTTAAAAGCTGAGATTCTCCAGACATGTATTTGTTTAAATTAAATAGAATATATATGTGTGTGTTGTAAACATAGTGTTCCATAAGCCTGTGGTGGGTGATGGAGGCCCTTGCCACTCTGAAGTTTTCCTTCTTTCTTTCTTTCCTTCCATTAAGGGTAAGTATAAATGTACTGGATGTTTTCATAGTTCTTCTTCCCTATTTAAGAAATTACTGTTAAGCAGTACTGCTAAGGGATATCAGCCTTGGTATTTGTAATTTGAAGAGATTTTTATTAAGAAGCCAGTTTTCTGTTAGAACGAACTCAGGCAATGGATTAGTTCAGAAATGACCTGTAAGATGGGTGCTTTGTAATCAACACATGAATAAAAACCCCAACGGCTTTACCTTCAAAATGATACCTTGATATTAAAGATGACCTAAAATTAGAGTGATTACCCACTTATTTTTCTAAACAGAAAGATAAATGATAGCTTTAATCAAGAATAAGCATTAAAAAAAAACCCAGAAATGACACAGGATATGTACCCATAGGATTATATAGCCTCAATAATAAATGCCTTCTTTGCAGCTTGCCTCTAAAGACTTTTTAAATTATATTTTTTTAATTAAGGTTAATTTTTTGTGCCATTGAATTGAGTGGTAGAAGGCAAAGGTCATTGGAGTCTGGACACCTAGGATACTCCATTCTTCTGTAAGAATAATTTTTAAAAATGCTTATTTATTGAACTGAAGTTTTGCTTTTTCCTCAAATATTGTGACTTCTGAATTACAGGAAATTGAGATCAATAGAGATGTGATCCAAACCAAAAGCCTAGATCAGACTCACAAGGTATGTTTTGTTTGGGAATTTTACTAGCATATCCTACTGTGTATCTGAATGGAAAAGGGAGTAGAATCGAATGCAACTTCACTGCCTACTTCTTTTAGAAGACTAGATGAAATCTTAGCCTATAAACAGCTTCTGGATGAAAATGGTCCCTGAATTTTTGTCAGGCTGGATATACCTCCCATTTGTAGACCTTCATTTATGTATGCCTCATGCTTTGAGTTCTGCTGGTAATGCAACAGTATCCTAACTATATATAGGAAGAGCCACTGCAGTGATACCTTTGCAGGCTTGTCAGTAAGCTCATGCATCCACATAATGCTGCTCAGTATTATGCAGAAATGTAAGGTAGGGTTCATCTTGGAGTATTAATATCCCAATAAATTTTTTCTGATTCTGTTCTAAGAACAGAGACTCCTAGTTTTTATCTTATCCAAAGGAAGTATTAATATTCCCCCGGTTTTTATCTTAGGAAAGTCTGATGATGTTGAATCCATTTGAAGAGCTGAGAGAGATTTAGTGATAAAAAAAATGATACAGTAAAAGACTCGTGTCGAAGAAAGCATCACTCATTGTATAGGTGTAACAAACTAATTAATTGGTTGTGTAAGTAAACAAAATCAGAAGCAGTAGAAAAACATTCTTTGCTGTTAGCATATTACAAAATGGTGTCCATATGGATGAAACAATTAAAAAGATAATTCATCAGTTTTGCAAAAGAAATATTTTTTGTGTATTTTTAAATACAGATTTGAAAATTCAGATGTGTAAAAATAACTGGAAAGCAGACAGGTAATCAGCGCTCATGTTTTATTCCATTGGAGTGGCAGTTTCAGCAATAAAAATGGCACGCAAAAAACATTACTTCAAAAATCTGGCATTTCTCAGCAGTTGGAGGCACCTGTATTTTATTCAGTAAGATAGTTGTGTGTACTGAAAAACCTGAATAGCACTAAATTAGCAAGAATTCAAATTTTCTCAAAAAAAAGTTGCATCTAGTTTATGAGAGAGTTTTAAGGATGTGTGTTATACATTTCATAAGGATTCATAGGCTTACTGAATAATGTGTGACTGTCAACACCTGCATAATTAAAAGTTTTATTCCAGCAATTTTCTGCGAAAGGTTTTTGGGAGTCTTGAGCTCAGTGACTTTTACAAACACAGGAAGGGAATTGAACAAATAATCTTCAAAACCACTGTGCTGTCACTCTTTTTATTCTCTGTGCAGTTCTTTGCGTACTAAATCATGTGGAAGGGAAAGAGGCACATTCTGTAAAAGTAACAAAAATTGGATTAAACACCTTTTTTTTTTAAGTATCTCAGCATTTTTTTTTAAAATGTTATACTCTGAAGAACCATGGGGCTACTAAGTGCAAACTTGCCAGTGCTTTCAGTTTCCATTTTAGTGTTGCAGACCTTACTATACAAAAACTATTTATGAAATATCTAGACAACTAAATGTTCATGGTGCATAATTACTAACTGCATGGATGCTGGTGAATAATTGTCGTGGCTTAAGCCCAGCCTGTCACTCAGAAACCATGCAGCTGTTCGCTCACTCCCCCTTCTTCCTCCCCCCCTCTCCTGGAGGGGTGGGGAGGAGAATCAAAAGAATGTAACTCCCATGGATTGAGATAAGAGCAGTCCAGTAACTAAGGTATAACACAACCCACTACTGCTACCACCAATAATAATAATGATAAAGGAAATAACAAGGGAAGAGAATACAACCGCTCACCACCCACTGACCAATACCCAGTCCAACCGAGCAGTGATCTAGCCCTTCTGGGTAACTGCCCCCCGTTTATATAGTTGGCATGACATGCTGTGTTATGGAATACCCCTTTGGCTAGTTTGAGTCAGGTTTCTTGTCTCTGCTTCCTCCTGGCTTCCCCTCCTCCCTGGCAGAGCATAAGACTCAGAAAGTCCTTGGTCAGAGTAAACATTGCTAAGCAGCAACTAAAAACATCAGTGTTATCAGTGCCGTTCCCAGGCTAAAAGTCAAAACCACAGCACTGCACCAGCTACTAAGAAGGTGAAAAATGACTGCTACTGCTGAACCCAGGACAATAATATATTTCAAAATACTCAGCTGGAAGTAACTGTGACACATGCAAATACTTCCCAGAATCAGAATCTCTGGTCTTTTATTTGTTTTAATGTTTTAGATGATGCTATCGGTATTCTGCATAGAAGCATGACTTGTATATTTCTATTGCAAACTGATCATCTTCACAAACCATACCAAAGTTCACTGCAGTCTGTAGAGATTCCTACTCTCTTTAGCTGGTACTTTCCAAACAAAATGTCTTTAGCGCATATTCTATAGTTTTTTTTACTTACCAATGCCATCTTAAGTCCTGAGTATTATACATCAGCCACTGGTTTTGTGTTCAGAAAGAATGTTTACTATTAAAAAGCAGCTGAGGAAAAGCTGGGAATTTATGACAATACTTTTTAATAATGAAAGTATCTCATGGGTTTTATTTTATTTAGATTTGGAATGTTCTAGATCTAATATAATACTTGACTTTAACGACTTTCTTTTCCTTTGATGCTGTTCACATTTTTCATTTCTCTGAGCTCACTCTCTAGGCAAGGTGATTAAAAAATCCTGAAAAAAAAAAAAAATAAGAGAAAGGATTTTTACAGTCAGGTTTTTGTTTTGGTTTTTTTCTTCTTTCTTTTTTTTTTTCTTTCTTTTTTTTTCCCACTGAGAACACTAAAACCTCCAACTCCATGATTTTCTAATACTTGGAAAGACTGTTGTCTCTGGGCACTGAACAAATATAAAGCTCTCCGTATTCCTAAATCAGATCTGCTTGTATACCATACTGTCTACAAACAGAAGTGGCTCACTGGGCACACTTCTCTGGATGATTTGTGGAGTCAATACCAGACACCACACTAAAAGAGCTTCTAGTATTTCCTGAGAATATACTTGTGCAAGAGACATACACACATGGAAAGATGAAGGAGCTGATGCATAGCTTCTGGACAATAACCCATTGTTTTGCCATGAACATTCTTTGTTTGCATGGACTTTAAGACTGTAGCCTGGTTTGTTCTTTCTTTAACTTTTTTTTTCTCTTAGGATAGATTTAGTTTCATTCTGTCATTGATTTTCATGCAGAACTAGAATGCTGAAATAAGTAAGACTGTCTTCTCAGGTCTGGTGTTGTAGCTACAGAGGCTGATACAGAAATGGAACCCAGAATAGCACTACAAAAAGTTATATTTATTACAATGAGTAGAAAAAAATTGCATAGCCATTGTTTTCTCTTGTGAGACTTCATAAACTACAGCAGCTGGGCTCCTCTTTGTGCTTTAGTTTAATATCCTTAATTTTTGTTCTCTTGAATGGAGCAATATTCCCAAAGACTTCAATTCCTACACCAAATTTCACTGAACTGTGAACCTCTGAGGCCTTGGGAATGCAGATGTCTGCTCACTGTGTCTGGAAGATGATGTTGCTGATAGCTGATTTTAAGTCGCAAAACTTGTGGTACAGGTGTTACAATGTAAATTGAATTTCCTTGTTAAAATAAAAATAGAAATGTGATATCGAAGGAAACATGCTAACAGCTTGGAGATAATTGGTTACTAAGAGAGATGCTGTTTTAGGATAGAGTTGATATTGTAAAAGGAGATTGATATGCTTTTGCAGCTGTATTTGAAGGACTCCTGCATTTAGGAAAAGATTTGAATTAAAGAGGTTTTTTAAAGTGTTTGAAAAGATTTCTACTTGAAAATAAAAGATTTATATATAGCTTTTAAGTATTTTAAATGGATTTGTGGTCATTTATTTTTAGCATTCATTTACAAATTTATATAGGTGCATATCATCTGAAATGAATGTCACTAAAATAATTTGGGTAGAGTTAAGTTTAGTTTTATTTGTTTTGTTTTCAGGATCAGCTAACAGTAGAGATAAAATGAGTCTAACATCTCTCCCATGTACAAATATTCATAACTATTTTTCTCTGAAGTTAGGAGCTGAAGTTCAGAGTAATTTAGAATTCATTACAGTAGCCAACTGAGCACAGGGGCTGCTCAGAAAGTCTGAATACAATTTGAAAGGTAACGCTCAGTAGGAGTCAGCAAAGAAAACTGAACGGCACAAATTATTAGAAAAGGGACAAGGAACTGACTCAGAAATATCAGTGTGCCACAATTTTGCAGTGTTTTGCTGGTGTCTTTGAATATTTTGTGAGGTTCTGGTCTCTGATCTTAGAAAGGATGTAGTACCTCTGAACGACTTTTGAAAGTAGCATCAAGAATGATCAAAACCAGGGTATACTTTCCATGGAAAGGACAACTCAGTACCAACTACATTAGCACTTCAGCTTGGGTTGGAAGTATGCTTTGGAAGTGAACCTTCAGATTCTTTCCATTTGCCATTTGATTCAGTTGCTGAGCTGTCTGGGAGATCACAAGCTGGATTTATGTCAGGTAAGATTAACTGGAATATTTCCACCAGTGTTTTCGTTCTTAGTCTGTGCAAACATTCTAGCATTAGTCCAAAGTGAAACAATTCTAAACATGCTCAGTGAGGATGTCAGACTCTGCACATCAATTATTTTGCTCTTCATGTCTGTTTCCAGTGTAGTACCTGCTAGCCTTATCATATCATCAAGTAGGCAAAGAGTCTTCAGAGTGGGAAAAACCCAGCTGAGTGGTGAGAGGGGAAATATTACAGAATGTACTAAAGAGAAGAGAGAATAATTTAAACAATTGGCTTGAAAAAATTGTTTTGTGATTTTTGCATCAGGTGATAACTCCATTGCTGCTATCAGTTCCCATTAAAAAGTAAAAATTACCTCAGTGCTTTTTTAAAATACCTTTTTCATATATACAAATGTCATAGGCACAAAAACCAGGAAGGGAAGACAGTGATCAAGAGAGAGGATTTTATAATTGCCATGAATTTTTTTTTCTCTTAGTATGATTTTCCTTGTTCTGTGCTGCTGAGTTTCATATTCACCAGCTCTATAAAAAAAATTGATATTTCTAAGGTGTAAGCTCGTTTATTTTTTCAAAGCCGCTCATCTGACCAACAAAATGTTTTTGGAATTGAGCTTCATTATAGATTCTGCAGACTTCTGTACAAATTGCATATGACCTGCATTCCCCACTTCTTTCCGTGCCTAAAATCTGAGGTTGTAAAAACTACCAAAGCAAAGGGACAATGCTCCATTGCTACCTGATGGTTAGCAAGCTTCAGCTTATTTACAGTGTACATGCAATACCACTGCTGTTTCTTTCTTTTCTGTTTCTCTTGTTTCCTTTAATATATTATTTTAAAAGCATGCTTACTTAAAGTAATAACTATGATTTGATGCCTCAGTATAGTCTAAAACTATTATGATTCATAATAGCTTTTCTTCTGGCAAACGCTTATAAAAGCTTGGTGCAGTACTTGTGCTCTATAACAAATCTGCACATAATACATGGAAATTTCACTCTTTGCCCATAACAAACCTGTTATTGTGTCATTCACAGATGCCTGTGACAGTGACCACTGTGTGTCAGGTGTTCCATGATGTCAGATAATAAAATCCCTATAGGAAGCTGCATATTCTCTTAATGTCAATACCTTTCTGCCAGCTTCTGAATGATAAATGATGCAGTTAAAACTTTTGAGATGTGTATAAAATAAAAATAACTTGCCTGGTTCCTGCTAACCCTAAATAGGTATGTGACATTATGGAATAAATCTGACTATTAGTCTCAGTAAGAATACTTCTTTTTTTTCAAGCCTGACTTTCTTCATACCTTCTGAGCAATAAAATGAAAGAATTCAAGGGAAAATTTTAAAAGCAAGTTACCATTTCCAAGGATGCCTCAAGCGTTGGCCAAAAATAATAAGGTAATGAAAACTCCAGATGTTATTTTCTCTAATTTCTTTCCTAAATTACTGGCTTAAAGTTGGTTTTATCTTTGAGCAGAAAAATATTTTATTTACCCATTTCACTGGGGACTGCAAATATCCAATAGTTGTTTTTATATCATGATTGGCTTTAAGAAGATCTCATTTTCTTGCTGGTGTCCTTCTTATTTTGAAGTTATTATCCAATTTATATATAAAATTGGAAACTGCGCCTGTAAGTGACTGAAACAACCTGGTAAAAGTGATATTAAGGATATAATTTTATTCAACTGGATGGAAAAAAGGGGATATTTAACAAACAACCTAAAACTGAATTAGTTCTATTCCCTGCAATTTATTTCCAGAGATTTTCGTCCATGGGTTATATGATTTGAAGCCATACTTTTTACGTTATCATTTGTATGTCAGTGCAGATTTGACTGAAATAAATTTTGCAAGAGTTTAAGCCAAGAACATTTGATTATTGAGTTTATGAGAAAAGAGAATGACCACCCTCGCTCCTGAGGAGTAGGAAAGCAGTTGTAAAGGAGGAAAACCAACACGTCTGATTCCTTTTTTTTGGCCAAGTGATCAGATACTGAGCATATCAAACTCTGAAGGCCCTTGACTTGGATTTCTGATGAGACATGGGGGAGGACTGTCTTCTACATTTCCAGAGTTGGCTTGTGCCATGCCTCATTTCTGGAATGCCAACTGTGTAGCTGTCACCTTGCAGCTTTTAAAATGTAATTGACATAATAAATATTACCTCATGTTTCAGTATCTTGCTTTGTCAAAGCTGGTATCGTGAAGGTAATCAGGGTAGAGTTTTACTAACTTTTTCTTAAAAAAAAACAAACACAAAAAACATCAAAATCATAATACTTAATAATTCCACTGTTAGAGTCACATCTGAGAGAAGGAATCACAGCACTTAGCCTAGCACAAATCATGTCAGAAAAAAAAAGATAAGCACTTTCATATTGATTATGTAGCTGCCATGTCAAGTTAACCCACAATGCCACTAGTATTTCTTTATTTTGTGGACCTAGTTTCCATTACCAGCAGTGGCACCATTTCTATTGGCAAACCTGGAGATAGCATGGGATCACATGAATTCTCTAGAGAGAGGCTACCTTAATAAGCCTTTATAAAAATTCTCAATATGTTACAGATATTAATTTCTGCTCTGAAACGCAAAATAGCATTACTCTGCATGTATCTGTGTATGCATTTATGTATATGAGCATACTTTTACATACACTTTCTATGAAATCACTGTTTATAGTGAGATTTTTGCTGGTTTTCTTTTGTTTTCCCACATAATAAAACAAAAGAATATGCTATGCTTTATATATATATCTCGGCTTTAACTTTAAAGACCATGTAGAAGTCTAGCTAAAGGCAGATGACTGCTGCATTGTTTCTTCAGACAGACTCTGATTTTGCATTTCTTTTTGTTCTTACAGTTAGCTGCTCAAAGTCACCTCTCTTCCTCAATCCTAGAAGTTAGTCTTTTCTTTACCCCTAAAAAGCTAGAAGGTAGAAAGCCAGGGATCAAGTAATTTCTAGTTACACATAATTGTCTGTTTGATTATTCCATAAACAGAAAATCAGTGACATTAGTTTGGCAAGTAATTGGTCTGACAGTATATTCAAGTAGTATCAAGTTTATTATTGTATAGGATATTAATCTATAATGTTCTACCATTAACAGAACATATATTTTAATGTTCTTATTCGTCAGTTTGTGTCTTATCTGGAAAAATTCTGATGAAAGAGAAGTAAGTTTAGAAAAAGAGTAAAATTTATGTATAATTTAACACTAGTTTGTACTTTTGGGAATAGACAGTAGTATAGGTATAATTATAAAATTGAACTGTGTTTATAACTCCTTTTATTATCACTTCCGTATGTTTATACTCCCATTTCTTAGGATGCATGTTGTGGTACTAGGATGAGATGTTGTTTGTAGGAGGCTTTATCATGATACAGAAGGTGAAAGGTGTTTACTAAAAAAGCAGTAAACCTTATTAACTGGCGATTCTGGCCTCGGCTTTCTTGTGGTAGTCACATCTTTCACTGACTGTAATTGTATCTGGTTCATCTGGAGATCAAAACCACAAAAACATCTGAAACAGCAATGTAAAAATTACCAAGAATTGAAGAAATACATAGAATTGCCTTTTCCTTTCTTTATTTCCAAAAGAATTGGAACAATAACCTCATCTCAGGTTAAAGGACTGCTATGCAGTTCACGCTTGCTATGAAGTTAAGGACAAGAACTCTTACTGATTTAAGATCTAAAATGCTATGTTCCGCTTCCTTATTACTTTTTTAAATGTCACTCACTCTTAAAACACTTGAAATATGAAGTTATTTGCTAGGCAGTCTGCAAGCAGGAAGTTAGCAGTTCTTGTGATGCTTTTTGATCTCTTCCATGGGAAAGTACAGTATAAAAGGCAGTAGCCTGAACTGTTTTTTTCTGTTCATAATGCAAAACATAATTTGCAACATGCTGTCAAGCAAGTCTAAGTGTGAATGTTCCATTATTTATTCTCAGTTTGTGACGGGTAGGATTATGTTAATTTAGAAGTGTTGTTTCCAAAAAAGAAGAAACCCCACCTATACAGAATAACTTTTTTTCAGAAAGTTAGACCTGTAGGTAGAGACATTAGACCATATTTCAATTAACGCCATAGTACTTATGTATAAGATACAGCCTTTTCATGATCATAAGGATTAATCTTTTGGAATGTCAAAGGCAAGAGGAGCAAGATACAGGCTGTTACAAAACGAATTTGTTGTTATCATGATATTAAGAGGATTTTATGGTTATAATAACTGAGCAGATACACTGCACTGCACACAACTTGTCCTGATTTCAGTGTCACAGACTGTATAGGATATGTTAGTGGATAACAGCACCTTACAATTTATTTTTCTTCTGCTATTAGCCCTCTTATCCACCTCTAGGACTTAACAGTTTGAGACCTGACTTGCTGGTCATTACTACATTTTGTTTTGTTAGCTCTTTAATATTGGCAGCTGTTTTTTCTTCTCTTCCCCTTTAACTAAATGCCACTGTTCCTATATTATCACATGCTGGATTGTAACTGAGGACCTCTGGAAAGTTAGGAAAGATAAGCAATGTGTAAATGAAGGAAGATGGGGCAGGTTTTGGTTAAAAGGATCTAAAACCTCAAGGAGGCGTGGGGAAAAATACCATTAGAAAATGCATGCTTGAAAATCAGATTTGACCTGGAAGTTGAATGGTTTTCTATTAAGTAACTTATAAAGGCAGTTTCTTCAAAGAACTTTTGATAGCACAGCTGTTTCCTGTGTTACTCCACTACAGTACACTTTGTTCTGTATAAGTTAAATAGTCTTGAAATAAGTGTTAATCCCGTTTTAAATGTGAGAGAGCTACTAAGCTGTTAAGAACATCAAAGTTGTTTTATAAAGATGTGGTTAATCTTTGAACCATAGGTGTACCCATGTCATCATCATCATTGCTTGACTTCGCGAACGAAGATTTGGGAAGGGCATTTACCCACGCTTACTACAAGCGCGCTGATGACTAAGAAGGCCAATGTGGGATAGGCAAATCCGGCTACAAAAAGCACAGCAGAAGGTCTCCTTGGGTGGAACAGGTGGGACGCGATTCTTCCTGCATTGTCTTTTCTCCTCGAGACTAGTTCTTCGTGAACTCTCAAAGGAGTCAGCGGCATTATGTATGTTGTGCCTCCAAGTCTCCCGATTGGAGGCCAAGGTGGACCACTGATGGTAGTCAATATGGCCAAGGCTAAGGTATTGTTTCAGGGAGTCCTTTTATCTCTTCTTTGGGGCACCTCTCTTGCGGCTACCAGTGGCAAGTTCACCGTAAAACACGATCTTGGGGAGGCGGTGATCCTTCATTCTAGAGACGTGCCCTGCCCAGCGCAGCTGCAGTTTCAGCAATGTGGCCTCGATGCTGGTGACCCCTGCCTGTTCGAGGACAGTGACATTAGACACATAGTCAGTCCAATGGATGTTTAGAATTGTACGGAGGCAGCGCTGATGAAAGCGTTCCAGGAGTCGCAGGTGATGACGGTAGATGACCCATGATTCAGACCCATATAAAAGAGTAGACAATACAATGGCTCTGTAGACACTGATCTTTGTACTTTTCTTCAGGTGTTTATTACACCAGACTCTTTTATGGAGTTTTCCAAAGGCTCTATATGCCTTTGCTGTTCTGTTGTCTATCTCTTTGTCGATCGTGGCATCCGAGGAAATGATGCTTCCCAGATAGCTGAACTGCTGAACTGTCTTAAGGTCTGACTCGCCAATGGTAATATGGGGATGGCGATAATCTTCTTGGGGTGCAGGTTGGTAGAGGACTACTGTCTTCTTCAAGCTGACTTCCAGCCCAAAAACCTCAGCCGCCTCCGCAAAGCAAGATGTTAAACACTGCAGAGCTGCTTCTGTGTGGGCAACAAGGGCGGCATCATCAGCAAAGAGCAGTTCACGGACAAGATGGTTTAGGGTCTTAGTGTGGGCCTTCAGTCGCCTTAGATTGAATAGGCTACCATCGGTACGATATCGAATATAAATGCCGTCTTGTTCGTCGAGGTCTGCTGTAGCCCTTTGGAGCATCATGCTAAAGAAGATTGTGAATAAGGTTGGTGCGAGAACGCAACCTTGTTTCACACCATTGGTTATTGGGAAAGGCTCAGAGAGTGCATCACCATACCTGACTTGGCCTTGCTGATCCTCATGTAACAGAATAATCATTTTGAGGAACTTGGGGGGACAACCTAATCGTTCTAAGATCAGCCACAAGCCTTTCCTGCTCACAGTGTCAAAAGCTTTGGTGAGGTCAACGAAAGTTACGTATAACCCCTTATTCTGTTCTCTACACTTTTCTTGCAATTGTCTGAGAGCAAATACCATGTCTGTGGTACTTCTATTAGCCCTGAAACCACACTGACTTTCAGGTAGAAGTTCTTCTGCGATGGCAGGTACTAGTCTGTTCAATAGTATTCTTGCAAGAATTTTACCAGCAATGGAGAGCAGAGTTATACCACGGTAGCTTGAGCAGTCTGACTTGGCACCTTTTTTCTTATACAGAGTGACGATGATTGCATCACGGAAGTCTGACGGTATTTTGCCTTGTTCCCAACAGCACACAACTAGCTCATGAAATTTAGCGTGGAGTACTCAACCTCCATGCTTCCATATTTCAGGTGGGACTCCGTCAACCCCAGCTGCCTTGCCAGTTTTCACCTGCTGTATGGCCTTAAGAGTCTCTCCCATGGTAGGGGCTAAATCCAATTTGTTTTTCACCGGATGTTGCAGAATGTGCTGGATTCCTTCGCCTTGAACTACACGATTAGCACTAAAGAGGGTTTGAAAATGTTCAGACCAACGATTCAGGATGGAGATTTTATCTGTAAGAAGCGTTTGGCCATCTGCACCAAGTAAGGGGCTTTGAACCTGGAATGTGGGTCCATACACTGCCTTCAGAGCCTCATAGAATCCTCTGTGGTCACCCAAATCTGCACATAGTTGAGTCTTTTCTGCTAGGTTGAGCCACCACTTGTTCTGGATGTCTCTAAGTTTCTGTTGGAGTTTGCTACATGCAAGACGAAAGGCTGCTTTTCTTACATGGCAGAGTGGCTGAGCGAGGTGTGCTTGATGAGCAGATCTCTTTTTTGTCAGCAGTTCCTGGACCTCCTGGTTGCTATCGTCAAACCAGTCTTTGTTTTTCTTTGAGGAGAACCCAACGGATTCTACGGAGGACTGCAGGATGCTGTTTTTGATATGTTGCCAAAGCGCTTCAGGAGAAGAATCTATAAGTTGGTCTTCAAGCCTAGTTTGAAGGTTAGCCTGAAAACTGTCCCTCACTGCAGCTATTTGAAGATTATCAACATTGAGCCTCCTCCTTGGAATGCTGCCCCTCTTAGGTTTGGGCTTGAAGTGGAAATTAAGTTTGCAATGCACAAGGCGGTGGTCTGTTTGGCATTCTGCACTAGGCATCACTCTGGTCTGGCAGACATCACGAATATTTCTCTGGCGCACTAAAGCATAATCAATAAGGTGCCAATGTTTAGATCATGGATGCATCCAGGTTGTCTTCCAGCTGTCTTTCTGCTGGAAGATAGTGTTTGTGATGGTAAGCTGTTGCTCTGCACAGAACTCTAGTAAGAGACGACCGTTATCGTTGCAATTGCCAACACCGTGCTTGCCTAGATCTCCTTTCCAGGCTTCAAAGTTCTTTCCTACTCGGGTGTTGAAGTCACCAAGGATTATGATCTTATCTTCTATAGGAACTTTCTGAGTGAGGTGACGCAGGTCGGAGTAGAATTTTTCTTTTTCTGCAGGGTCAGCTTGCAGAGTTGGAGCGTATATGCTGAAAAGAACAACGTGTTGCTTATTGTGCAGTGGAAGACGTAAGGAGATAATACGGTCGGAATGACCTATCGGCAAATTTTCAAGTTTGGAGGCTATGGAGTTTTTAATCATGAAGCCGACTCCAGAAAGATGACTTTCAGTTTTGGGTTTGCCTGACCAGTAGAGTGTATAGCCAGCACCATGTTCTTTGAGGCTACCTTCCTCATGAAGGCGAACTTCACTGAGTGCAGCGATATCGATGTTAAGACGTGACAATTCATGGGCAATTAGCGCAGAATGGCGCTCAGGACGCCCACTGTTCACTGTATCAAGCATGGTTCTGATGTTCCAACATGCGAGTGTCAATCTGGACACACCTTTGGAGGCAGGTGTATGCCTTTTGCCTTTGCCTTTTATAAAGATGTGGTTAATCTTTGAAGCATAGGTGTACCCATGTATCCATAGAACTAGATGTACTGTGTGAAAGATCCCATTAATCAAATATTTTATATGCAGCAGTGGTTATAGGTCAATATACAAGGTAAAATATAAAGATCTCATACAATATTGTTCCCCTGAAGCATCTTGGGGAAATCAAGTCCTGAGGTTTGGAATTTCCGCTTACTAAAAAGCAAAACAATCTATGTGCTTTAGAAGGGCAATTCTCAGATTGGTGATACACTCTTAGACTTACTAGGTGATTTTTATTTCATGTTACTGACTGCAGAATAAACCTGATAATCGATTCTAGGCTCAGTGAATGAGGGTAACATAATAGTTTACTGAATCATAGAATATATTATGAAATTAGATATTTAATTTGGCTAATTTTCTTTGGATAGGACTCTTTTTGCCACAAAACACAGGTCCAATAGGATTAGTTCTTATCTTCTCAGTCCATTTAAAGACAAAGTTGAATCTTCTTTGATCCTCTTTTTCCTTGTTTTATTTCTGAAAGTTTCCCATGTTATGAAATTTCTCATAACACATTTTGTTGACAAGCATAATTAGGATACTTTATTCTGTGGAAAAGAACATAAATCATGGAATTGTAGAATGACTAAGGTTGGAAGGGAACTTGAAGATCATCTAGTGTTTGCTAATTCTGTGAATCTGTAATTCCATGATGAAACTGGGAGCTAGAATTCTGTTTTCGTAAGTGCTTTTCTGATAAAAGATACATATTCCTAACCAACAAGGAAAAACAAGCAGTACATAAAACCTAAGAGAAATACTTTTCTCCAAGAACAAAAGTACACCTTACCCACAGATCAAGGGATTAGGAAGTTCAACATAACCTATAACTGGGGAAATGAGAACCTTGAAATAATAGGTGAAGTAGTAGCTTTGTGTTTGTGCAGTCTATGCAAAGAAATATCAGGTGAGAAAACAGTTTATATATATATATTAAAATGAGTAAGGACTGAAAAAGGGTCTCTTGTAAAGGAGTAAAGTTTGTTCCAGGGGCATGGAAAAAAGACAAGATGCATGTGTGTATATTTAATTAGGCAGCAGCTTTGTTAAGATAATTTGTATAGGAATTCCTTGTAGTAATTTAGTATTTTAGTTCTGTTCATGATTACTTTCTTAGTTATTCTTGCAAGATGGAAAACTGCATATTGTTGACTGGACAGCATTTAACTTTTGAGTGAGACCCTGCTAGTTTCACTTTTTCTAAAGTCTTATTTTGGTTTGGTTTTCCTAGATCAGGAAGCAAGGAGTTACAGATTCATTCCTAAGCTGCTTTTGAGGGTGTTTCATTGTAAGTTTCCACTGCAGTTTTTCAGAAAGCTAAATGACTAGGTGCCCCGTGGAATAACAGCACATCTTAGACAGGGAGAGAGTCCAAAATTCATATCCTACTTAGGTGTGAAAATGCTAATACTTAAATACTTGACATTGACCTGAAACAGTTATTAAATTTAGCTCTCATCTGTGATTAATATTAGTGTTAAGTTAAATTTTTAATTTTTCATACAATCTCTCTGGTTCCTAATGACTTGTGTATTTCCTAAGCATATATTTACTGGCAACATAGCATACACAGGCTTTCAATTTTATAGTCAGTATTATCCATCAAAGAATTTAGGAGTTTGTAGGAAGGTCAAAAATGTCATTTTGTTTCCTATAAACATCTGGGCGCCTTTATAAGGAGCTAGAAAGATCCAGTTCTTAGATCCCAAACTGTCCCTAGTGTTTGATTGCTTCCCAGCTGCCAGACAACTTCAAAATATATTTTTGTACCATGCAGCATCTGTCCAATGATGTTCTAAGCAGAACTGGAATAAATATTTATGCTTACTTCCCTCTTCTTTTCCTCTGTATTTCACCCATGTGCTTGTATGTAGGGCTGCTGTAACAACTGAGGTTCAGGAACATTCTGAGGGGAATCAGATGTCTACCTGAAGGCCAATTATTTAGCTGTTGTATTTGGGTCAATTGAAAATGACACTCAGAAGCTTTATTTTCTATGTTCAACACATTTTGTGCAATTCTAGGACACAGAAACAGTTGCAGTTTTCTTTAGGGGTGGAACTGTACCTCTTAATCAGTTCAGCACTCAAAGTATCAAGTTGTTTTTTGGTGATACTTTCAGATATATTTTAATAAGACAGACTTCTTTGGGATGAGAAGAAATTTAGAATCAGACTATCAAACCACCAGAGTCCATTGAAGTTCTGTGTAATGAGTAGAATTCTCTAAGTCCTGGTGAGTTAACACTGAGTAGATCAAAGCCTAAGAAAAACCTTCTGAAGGTGGAATTTATTAAAAACAAAGTCTCTGATTGAATATATAGCTTATGAAATGTTCTAGTTTGACAGCCCTAGAGACCAGAATCATCTCTGTTCATCTAAATAAAAGGTACCGTATAAGTAACAAGGTAGCTGTCCTGTATTTCTACAGCAATGTGAAGGGAAGGGTGGATTAATGTTTGGGAGGTACAATGAAGGTAAAATGTGCCTAAAGTCTGAAAATTTAAGTGGATGTGTTTAGGGCAATGCTTATAATATAGAAAGCATATGCAGAGCAAGGTCAGAAAAAAACTAAGGACTGCAAGAAGATACTTAAAATGAATTCAGATTACTAGCAAGTTGAATTCAGTTGTCTGTTTGGGTAATTCTACTAGGAGTACAAAGGCGAGGTTTGTATGCTACATTTCTGGCTTAAATAATATTAATTCTCGTCCCAGTTCTGAGTCCAAATGCAGCAGAGGAAAACAGCAAACCTGAATTGCTTCTAGATCTCTCTGTATCTACTACTATGCTTATGTTAATAACTGAATAGTTTAAACTGGAACAGTGGATAAAGTGAAAGTTGTAGTAATGCAGATGGTAATGTCTGCAGCAAAGTATGCTAACGTCACCTGGTTTTGCATACCATCCAAGCAGAGAACTATAAGAGAAACCCCAAACCACTGGAACATATTGAATTGTTAATGTTTTTCACCTCACCCTTTATAATTAATTTCCTTCCCTTTCCATCCATTTTAGTGGTATATAATCAAAATTGAACAGCTTAGTCTTTTGGCAGGATGGAAATCCTTTACTAGAGAGTCTTGTGCATTGTGGTTCACTTTGGCGACAGTATAAAAATCACTGTAGGTGCTACAATAATAGATCGAGGTAATATAGCCTGCTGCAATACTAGGGGAACTTCAGCAGATTTCATTTTACTACCCCTTCCCTTCATAAGTGCTGTATTTAATTATTTGGATGACATTCCTCCTGCAGTGAGAAGGAGATTTTGTATATCAGCAAAGTTACATGAGCAAAATATTTGGCCCAGGCATAGAAAGCACTTCTCTAACATTTAGACACAGGCACTTTGAAAGACAGAAAACAGAAATCATTATTTAAAACCAGACTTCCCATTGTGTTGTAGAACAGAAAGTGATTAATGTATTGAATAAGTAATATGGAAGCTGTAACCACCTACTGTTTTCATATCTTATTGAGAAACTTCAAAAGGTACAGCAACAAAATTATTCAAAGTGCATTTTCTTCCTGTTCCCAGCGTCCTACTCAGGCTTAGTAGCTGACAAAGTACTACTTGCCAAAAGCTAATGTTAGCTGGTATTTTATTGGCCCAAAAGAGCAATCATCATTTAGCTGAGGTTATAATGACTCTTCCTGCCATTACAGTTCAGTTGGCAGAAGACCTACACCAGGTGGATTGAGACTACTTTCTAACAAGCTATCACTGTGTACTTGTGTCAATAAGAAAACTGTGGTCCCATATTTCATACTTTACAGATTTTTCTTCATTTGGATGCCTTTCCTCAAAGTTTATCATTTTTTGCAGTTGACATTTGTTTAAGCAATTTAGAACAATCTTTGGAATATACCCAACACTCAGAATTAAAGTTGTGTTCAGAGAAATACAGAGACAAATTTAAAAATCTTTCTAATAAAAAAAAAAACAAACAACCTACACACAAAAAAACCCCAAACAAACAAAACCAACAAAAAATCTAAAAGAAAATAAAAACTAATGAAAAAAAATTCTCTGCCTAAAGACAGGGTAGGGGTGACAAAACAAAGATGATGGGCAAGCAGCATTGGTATTATTGGCAGACTTCTATTGACTGAATTGGAACTATTTCAGTTTATGCCTGTTAAGGATTTGGACCAGTATCTCTGATAAGGAAACACTTTGCAGTATGCACCGTTACTTTGCAGCAAGTTCCTCATTTAATTTTAGTTCAAAATGGAAATTAATTGGCCGGAATGTAGGCTGTAATATCAAATTCCAGTCAACAGATCATGTCTGATGTTACTGATATTTATTCAAAACCCTTGCAACATCAGGTTTTTTTCTTTACTGACTTCCTACTATTCTTTAAAAACCTGGGGGAATTTTACTTTAACATCCAAAGAGCTGCTTTTTTTTTTTTTTTTTTTTTTTTTAACATATTTCACACATTTTCCACTAGCTCTTTGTTCAGATGTTGAAGAACCAAACACAGGATCGTTGTCATTTTGACAACCACATTACATTCTCAGATACACATGAATTCCTACTGCAGAAATGAACAGGCAAACAGTTATTCTGTGACAGCAGTACTGATAAGAGGAGGTGAACAGAATGTCTTTGTGTCTGTATTTTTTCCTGTGTACTGTATAGATGCTAGTGGTATGTGGCAGGTTATGAAAAGAGCCTGTTAGACTGCCCTTAGTACTCCAAGTACTGATTTTATCTTTTTCTGTCTTTTACCTAGATTTTGCAGATAAAGTGCCTCCATTTGATTAACAACCAAAACTTATAAAACTGATATTTTTCTGCAGTAGCCTTCCTTCTATTTTTTCTTTCTCTAGAGAGCATTGCCTAAGTTTTGTCAAAACCTCGCTCTAGCTCTTTCATATCTTAGAAAACAAACATATAAGTATTTGTGTTGATTATATTTTTTTTTAGAGAGATTTTAACAAGCTATTTCACAATAAAATGGTTTATTTTGAAATGTCAACTGAAATAATGCATTTTGTTTTTTACTGAGTCACACTTGCCTTTTAATCTTTTTACCAAGCTATTGTTGCTGATGATAAAACCAAGTTCATGATAATGATAATTCCTTAAATATCCACATCTTGTTTGTACCAAATTAATTTTATTATTATTGCTAATGTGATGGTGATAAGAATGGGGAGTGAAACTGAGTGAAAATAATACTATAATTGAAGGAGAAGCTGGAGAAACCGTGTCTCCTACCATAATTCTCACATTGAGATAACCAATATTTTTGTGGTTTTAAGAGAAATTAAAATCAATTCCCAATAGGAAATATTTTTTTAAATAAAATTAGAATGGTGGAAAATGAAGACAAACAATGTGATCCAACAAAGAGAAGATCTCAAAAGGCACTTTTAGATATGTATTTCCTTGTGGAATCTATAGCCTTGGTACATGATACAGGGAGACAGGAGTTTTAAGAATGGTATTGACAAAAGAATTCCCTCATTAAGGAATTCCCTCATTAAGGAATTCCCTCATTTTAGACTAGATTTGAGGAAAACTTTCTTCACTGAAAGGGTAGTAAGGCATTGGAACAGGTTTCCCAGGGAAGTGGTGAAATCACCGCCCCTAGAAGTGTTCAAAAAATGTGTATATGAGGTCCTCAGTTAAATGGTTTAGTGATGGTCTTGACAGTCCTGGGGTAATGGTTGGACTTGATGATCTTAAAGGTCTTTTCCAAGTTAGTTGATTCTATTTTATGATTCATAAAAGCTGCTTAAAGTAGTAAGCAGGAAAATGGGGAATAACCAGATGTTTGTACCCACGTGGAAGAGTCTATCTCCCTGAATTATTTTATTTGCTGTACAAGATTTGTAACTACAGAACCACAGAATCACAAAAATGGCTGAGGTTGGAAGGCACCTTTGGAGTTCATCTTGTCCAACCTCCCAAGCAAAGCCACCTAAAGCCAGTTGCCTAGGACCATGACCAGAGAACTTTTGAATATCCGAGGGATGGAGACACCACAACCTCTTTAGAAACCTGCGGCAGTGCCTAGGCACCATAACAGTAAAAACATATCTGCTGTTGTTCAGACCTAATCTTCTGTGTTACAGTTTGTGCCACTGCCTCTTGGCCTGTCACTGGGAACCCCTGAAAAGAGCCTGGCTCCGTCTTCTTTACATCCTCCCATCAGAATTTTTTACACATTGAGTAGATCTTCACTGAACCTTCTTTAGGCTAAACAATGTTCTGGTTCTCTCAGGATGTCTTAGTACAGTAGGTGCTTCAGACCCTTGGTTGTCTTTGTGGCTCTTTGATTCTCTCCAGCCTGACCATGTCTCTCTTGTACAGAGGAGTCCAGAACAGGCATCCAGTGCTCAGCTGAGGGGAAGGATTACCTCCCTCAATTTTCTGGCAACAGCTCTTCCTCACTGAGCCCAGAGTATCCTAGGTTTTGCCTTTTTTGCTACAGCAGCATATTGCTGACCCATGGTGTCTACCGGCACCCCTGGGTTCTATTCTGCCACGCTGCTTTCCAGCTGCTTGGCACCCAGTGTGTACTGGTACATGGGGTTATTCTTCCCCAGGTGTACTTCCTTTTGTTGAACTTAATGAGGATCCCATCAGCCCGTTTCTCCCACCTGCAGAGGTCTTTCTGAATGGGAACATGACCCTGTGGTGTAACAGCCACTCATCTCAGGTGTGTGTCATTGTTAAATTTGCTAAAGGCACATTCTGCCCCATCATCCAGATTAATTAACATGTTGAGCAGGGCTGGAGACAGTACCGACCACTGGGGTCTACTGCTAGTTACGCAAATACAAAAAAACTTTGTGCCTTCGATGAGTAGCACTGATGGTTATGATCCATCAGTCTCTGGGTTATGGTCACAGAGACTTCATGAGAAAACTCAGGTGTTGAAGAAGATCATAGAATCATAGAATAGTTAGGGTTGGAAAGGACCTTAAGATCATCTAGTTCCAACCCCCCTGCCATGTGCAGGGACACCTCACACTAAACCATGTCACCCAAGGCTCTGTCCAACATGGCCTTGAACACCGCCAGGGATGGAGCATTCAGAGCTTCCCTGGGCAACCCATTCCAGTGCCTCACCACCCTCACAGTAAAGAACTTCTTCCTTATATCCAATCTAAACTTTCCCTGTTTAAAATTTAAACCCATTATGCCTTAGTGCTGTCACTACAGTTCCTAATGAAGTGTCCATCCCCAGCACCCTTACAGGACCCCCTTCAGATACTGGCAGGCTGCTATGAGGTCTTCACACAGCCTTCTCTTCTCCAGGCTGAACAGCCCCAACTTTCTCAGCCTATCTTCATATGGGAGGTGCTCCAGTCCCCTGATCATCCTTGTGGCCCTCCTCTGGACTTGTTCCAACTGCTCCATGTCCTTTTTATGTTGAGGACACCAGAACTGCACACAACACTCCAAGTGAGTTCTAACAAGAGCAGAGTAGAGGGGCAGGATCACCTCCTTTAACCTGTTGGTCACACTCCTTTTGATGCAGCCCAGGATATGGTTGGCTTTCTGGACTGTGAGTGTACACTGGTGGCTCATGTTAATTTTCTCACTGATAACACTCCCAAGTCCTTCTCCATAGGGCTGCTCTGAATCTCTTCTCCTCCCATCGTGTAGTTGTGCCTGGGATTGCCCCAACTCAGGTGTTGATCTACTCTGTAGTGCAGAGGCAAAATTTTTGTTTAGTTTTCTATTTTTCCTCAGTTTTTAAACCTGTTTAAATTTTCATAAGAATTTACTTACTCAGGCCATAGACATCTATGGTCAGGCATCCTTAATGCCTGTGATTTATTAACTTTGAATTAGTTGAGTAATAACTAAATCGAAAAAAAATCAGTGGAAGCAGATACACTAAGTCTTGATGCAAAATTCTGTGTCCTGGGCTCCAGTTGAAAGAGTGAGGTTTGGTTTATCTGTTTTCTCAGAAAGCTTTTAGGCAAGTAAGTCTTTCAGTGAGGGTTGTAGTCCAAGGTGTAATATCAGGGATAAAAGCAGAAGTTTTGGAAATTCTGAAAAGCCTTTTAGAGTGTTCCAAGAATTAATCAAGGTGGAATTAATGAACCCTGTGAGAGAGAGATCAAGGCTGCTTCTCAAATAAGCCAGGTTTTTATTTAATTCTTGATTCAGATTGCTATCATTATGAACATGTGGTATTTAGGAATCTGTATAATGTCATGTATTCTAGCATTGCTAGAAGTTTTATCCAGTTGGGTCATAAAAAGTTTCAAGGACGGAGATTGGGCAACCCTTCAGTCGCACAACCTGTTCCTATAGTGAGTCTCCTTGTGACAAATTCTTTTTTTCTTATATCTAGTTACAACCTCTCTTGTTTCTTTTTAAGCACCTTTCCTCCTGCCATGATCCACTGTGAAAAGACTGGTTCCATTTTCCTGACAGTATCTTGTAAGGTACTGAGAGGTTCCCCACTAAGTTTTAAAAATAAATAAAGTTTCAACTATATCAAATGATCTTTGACTTTTGCTCCAGACTTCTTTGCTCCCTAGGCAGAATTGGTAGCATAGATTCATTTCAGAGGGTCATTAAAGAGACTGAGGAGGTGTGTTAATATTATTCACCTAGGAATTCAATGAAATTTATAATAATGAAAAAAATAATTCACTTGCTTTCAGTGGGTGTCCATGTCACAAACAAGATAAATGAGAAAAAGCAGCATGAGTGCTCCAACCCCCACACTCCAAAATCACAAAATATAAACAGCTGAAATAAGGGAAACTGGCATTGAAGACAGATGAAAAAGTCACCGTTTATCTTAGTAAAAAACCAGAAAATGGCATGTTCTGTAAAGACAGCTATTACTCTGAAGTCAGTTTATGGAAGACTGGAATAGTACATAAATGTATATAAGATGAGAAATCAAATGAAAATATGTAAGTTGATAAACTACACAAAAAATTATAGATTTTGACAGATCTGAGTTACTGTGAGAATGATTGACTGGAATAAGAATTACTGAATACATAAATAGGCTTCTGTGTGTGTCAGTCCCAGATTTTATTTTTATTTTATTCCACTGTACAGAAGTTCTTGAATGACCAAAATGATCTGAAGCAATCTTAAAGACCTATTTAGGAAACAGCTTACAAGCTGGAGTGAAATCTATATTGAGCAAACTTGAAAGGCTTTGGAGGCTTTATTTAGATAAGCATACAAAGTGTGAATATTTATTTGAACCTATTTAACTTCTTGTTGCTTGTTTTTGTTCTGAATCCAGATGACTCTTTCAAAGCTATATTGGATGTATGACTGTAAGAAAATAAAATATTAACAGCTTTAAAGTGTTTGAGCTTGAGCTGGCAGGGAATGGTTTTCTTTTGCCAGTGTAATCTTTTTCTGCATCTGTAAAATACTGATGTTGTGTTATGAAGATGAGGAAAAAAAAAATAGACTGAAGAGGGAGACAGAGATTATACCATAAAGTGTTGAAGGGGGAAGGGTAGTTATGCAGAGTTATAAATAGTGTGGGCTCAAAGTCCCTGTGTTATATTTTATAGGCTATAGGAAAATTGCTAATTGACCATAGAGTATAGCCATAATAAAACGTTGTATTCCTTGTAGCAGAAATATATATATATAATATTGGAAAAGTTTTAAAAGGAATTCTTACAGGTACTCACTGAGAGGAAGGAGTCCTGAAGATTCAAAAAAGACCAGTGTACAGAATTAAGTGAAGAAAAGACTGATGTGAAGACTAGGTTATTTCTGTACATTACACTGAACATCAGTTCTGAGTAAAAGCTTAGCAACTGTTTTAAGAGATCAGGTGAGAAAATACTTTGAAGGACTCAGCTTGCTTAAGAGCACAAAATACAGTTTTAGGAAAACAAATAATTATGCTTTGTCCCCTTTATTTTTTTTTTTTTTTAAGAAGCCCATTGATGCTTCTGAGTTGGAGAGAGAAAATTGGAACAGCAATTTGAAATATTTTGGCAATATTTTCTTTGCAGTTATAGAGGTTTTACACAAATAAATACCTGCAACTGTAGGTTAATTCCTTGGCCCAAAGGATAACTAAGAAAGAAGCCTCTGACTGAGTATTTCAGCAGTCACTAGTAGGGAGGGGTGCTTGACTGGACACTGGGTGCATTTTGGGCCAGAAGTATTAGAGCTCCCCCAAAGATTTTGTCCATACAGTTACTTAAGTATATTACAAGACTGAAACTAGCACTATCTCAGTGCAACTAGAGAGGTGTAAGGAGTAGTCACAAGCTGTTGAGGGTCAGGAATGAAATCTTTCATTTCATTCCACCATATGTAGAATGAGTAGACAAGAGATTTACTTAAATGTGTTATCAGAAAATTTTATTGATTTTTTTTATTTTATTTTCAGAATTGGTTGTCAGTAGTTCTTAGCACGTGTTTGATATTCAGCAGCCACCTTTCAAGCTCAGCAATTAAAGAGTTGTCAGGTTCCATTATTTCTGTTTCCTGAGTAAAGGAGCAAGTGAACAATTTTTGTGGTCCTGCCCAGTCCTGTTGCTACAACTGTTGGACCAAATGAACATAAAGTAACTTTACGTCAAACAGGCTTTTCTTACTCCCTTCGTTGCAAAAAGTGAAGGACAGAGTGATCATACGAAATTTCAGTGTTCAGACACAGTAGACCGTGTTACAGATCTCCACAAATTATTGAAATTGAACTTTAGTTGTCAAAATAAGTTCACAAAATTTATTATGGTCTCCACCATTATTTTGTAAATTATCATAGGAAACTAAAAAAGAAAAAAAAGGAATAGAGTAGCAAAGCACTAAAACTAGCAGAGAACTGTAAACTTGTTGAGGCAGAAGTTGCAGATCATATCTGATATGTGCTAACAGTCTACAGTAATGGAGAAAAGAACCATACAGGCTACAGCCTTCCAAAAGTGTCTTAATGTTAGAATAACAGAATTATTAATGAATGCTGTTGTATTCCTTGTTCATTTGTCATAGGAGGTTCCGTGCAATGCGTATCTAAACCATATATCATCCGGTTTTGTTCACAAAATGGAATTTAAAACCAGTGATTGCCCTTATAGATAGCGTTCACACCAGCTGACACATTTCCAATTAAATCTTTTAATTGAAAATATCCATCCTCATGTCATTGGAAGAATACCCATATCAGGTTGGAATTCTTTCTTTTCCGAACATAGAAAATGAGGCAATCACAGATGATATAAAATGGTGAAGGTATTGAAGTAGAAAACCCACATCCTCTTTTCTCTTCTGTACTATGAATAGCAAAGACATAACTTAGTGTATGTTTTACCTGGAGCGATGTCGTGGTTTAACCCCAGCCAGACAGCTTGTTCACTCACTCCCAGTGAGTGGTGCCAGGCTGGAAGCAATCGAGGCCCACGTCCCCCCCGCTCCCCAGGGGCTTCCCCCCCCTTCCCTGCTCCCAGAGGGATGGGGAGGAGAATTGAAAGAATGCAACTCCCACGGACTGAGATAAGAACAGTCCAGCAACCAATGTACAACAAAAATCACCACCGCTACCACCACTAACAACAATGATAAGAGATAATAGCAAGGAAAAAGAGTACAATACCACCAGCCAAACAAGTCCGACCCGGCAGACCCCCTGTCCTTCCGGGCAACACCCAGTTCCCCCCTGTGCCGTGGTATGGAATAACTCTTTGGTCAGTTTGGGTCAGGTGTCCTGTCTCTGCTTCCTTCCGGCTTCCCTCCTCCCTGGCAGAGCATGAGGCTCACAAAGTCCTTGGCCAAACCAAAACATTATTTTTATCAGCTCTGTTCCCAGCCCGAAAGTCAAAACACAGCACTGCACCAGGTACCAAGAAGGAGAAAAATGACTGCTACTGCTAAACCCAGGACAAGTGAAAACTTCGACAGTAGGTCTATTGGCTATTCAGACATCTATTTGCTTCTAATTCTGCATCGTTTACAACAGATTTACATAGGTTTTCATAACTTTTTTTATAAATAAAATATTTCACTGTCGGATTTTATTATTTCGTTTTATCTTATTTTATTATTTTATATATTTTTTAGTAAACACAATTTTTCCCATGCTGGTTCTATGCATGCCAACATTGAATCACTACAATAATTATTAGCTTAAGAAAAGAGGTCTTCAGGAGGGACAAGTGGTTCAGGTTTAATATATTATTGAAACAGTTTCTGAGTGTAGTATTTTATGAGTATGTCTGCAAAAAACTGACAGCAAAGCTTGTCTTTCTCCCACACTACACCAGGGTGGTCTCATGAGAGAGGCCGCTGCTGACATGCTGTAATCTAAGCAAAGCTAAAAATGGCTTTTGTGTACATCTAACCTAGATATATCATAGGGTTGACTTTTCTTCTTCTGAAGGATGTGGCTAAAAAGTTCAGAAAAACAGATCCATGTTTAAAATATCGTAAAATCACAATACACTTTTCAACTATCTGGCTTGGGATTCAAATTCAGAAATAGCAATGTAGTCATGCTTTTTGAAATCATCATGGTGAGCCTTATATTTCCCAGGTCATTTGCAGAATTCATAGGCATGAATGGTTAGTGCAAATCTGGTTATACTTTGATATTGAAAGGAAAATTCAAGAAGAGTTTTAGGTAAAAACATTCTTTTGTAGATGGTTGTTTTTATTACATATTTTGAACAGCATGATTACTGTTGGGTATTTAGAGGCAGAAATTAATCTATTTGAGTACTATCTCCTTAAACAAAGAATCAGGTATAAATTCTACCTTTGTGACCTATTTTTTTCTTCTTAACTAATAGCTAGTTATTGTTCATTTTAGTAAAATATATATCCCTTTGATTTAAATTCAGGTTTCCTTCAGGTTGAATAGAATTAAACAGCAAAGTTCTTAGTATTAAAAAAAATACATAGCTGGTTGTTATGTGTTACTGGTATCACAAACATTTTGCATGTGCAAAGCTCTTACAGTGAACTTACGTGTCAAACAAAAGAAGAGATTGATAGCTATGCAGAACCTGTTGCAGAAAGTCTGTGTGTGGATCTTTAAAATCAGCTACAGTGACCTTTGTTTTTTCCTTTATACTTCCGTTCTTTGTTTTGGGTTTTTTTAATTGTGGGAGTCAATAGCAAGGTTGTTAAAAACACCAATAGATTTTCATTTATTTAAAATGCCATACAGTATTAAGAAGGAGCCTGAGAAATAGTCAACAGCTGTTGGTGAGACGATGTTTATAGTAATGGTATAGCATATTTTGCTCCAAAACCATTAAAGAAGGTAATGCAAAGAAAGCATGATAGGAATAGCTAGACAAGTTGAGTGTAACAGTAAGCTATGAGAATTATACGTCAAATCCCTAATGGAGATTGTAGGATTTAATGGTGCTTCGGGGTGTGTTGGCTTTTGGGCTTCAATTTAGGAATAATAGAATCATAGAATAGTTAGGGTTGGAAAGGACCTCAAGATCATCAAGTTCCAACACCCCTGCCATGGGCAGGGACACCTCGCTCTAAACCATATCACCCAAGGCTCTGTCCAACATGGCCTTGAACACTGCCAGGGATGGAGCATTCACAGCCTTCCTGAGCAACCTATTCCAGTGACTCACCACCCTAACAGGAAAGAATTTCCTCCTTATATCCAATCTAAACTTTCCCTGTTTAAAATTTAAACCCATTATGCCTTAGTGCTGTCACTACAGTCCCTAATGAAGAGTTCATCCCCAGCATCCCTATAGACCCCCTTCAGATACTGGAAGGCTGCTATGAGGTCTCCATGCAGCCTTCTCCAGGCTGAAAAGCCCCAACTTTCTCAGCCTATCTTCATATGGGAGGTGCTCCAGTCCCCTGAGCATACTTGTGGCCCTCCTCTGCACTTTTTCCAACAGTTCCATGTCCTTCTTATGTTGAGGACACCAGAACTGCACACAATACTCCAGGTCAGGTCTCACAAGAGCAGAGTAAAGGGACACAATCACCTCCTTCGACGTGCTGGTCATGCTCCTTTTGATGCAGCCCAGGATACGGTTGACTTTCTGGGCTGCAAGCGCACACTGCTGGCTCATGTTCATTTTCTCATTGACCAACACCCCCAAGTCCTTCTCCTTGGGCTGCTCTGAATCTCATCTCTGCCCAGCCTGTAGCTGTGTCTGGGATTGCTCTGACCCAGGTGTAGGACCTTGCAGTTGTCATGGTTAAACTTCATGAGGTTGGCATCAGCCCACCTCACAAGCGTGTCAAGGTCCCTCTGGACGGCATTCCTTCCCTCCAGCGTATCAACCGAACCGCACAGCTTGGTGTCATCGGCAAACTTGCTGAGGGCACACTCAATCCCACTGTCCATGTCAGCGACAAAGATGTTAAACAAGATTGGTCCCAACACTGATCCCTGAGGAACACCACTCGTTACTGGTCTCCAGCTGGACATTGAGCCACTGACCACAACTCTTTGTGTGAGGCCATCCAGCCAGTTCTTTATCCACCGAGTGGTCCATCCACCAAATTGATGTCTTGACAATTTAGAGACAAAGATGTCACTTGGGACAGTGTCAAATGCTTTACAGAAATGCAGGTAGATGACATCAACTGCTCTACCCCTGTCCATCAGTTCTGTAGCCCCATCATAGAAGGCCATCAAATTGGTCAGGCAGGATTTCCCCTTAGTGAAGCCATGCTGGCTGTGACCAAGCACCTTGTTGATTTCCACGTGCCTTAGCATGCCTTCCAGGAGAATCTGCTCCAAGATTTTGCCAGGCACAGAGGTGAGACTGACTGGTCTGTAATTCCCTGGGTCATACATTTTCCCGTTCTTGAAAATGGGATTATATTTCTCTTTTTCCAGAAAGATAAACAATTTTGGAATTGGTATTTAAGAAAACAAATTATTAAAGGTTTCATTTGATTCATAAGGTGCCATTGAAAAGGTGTTGTATGAATGAATACCAAGTCTAATATTTTGCTGTCAGTGCTTACTTTATGTCTATGATGCACATGTCTTTGTAAATATCAGAGATTTGTCTTGTATAGTAATAACCAAAAGTTCCTCTAAAAGGTCGTTGGAAAATTCATTTTGGTTTGGAAATTAGAAATATGAATTGGGAAATATTTTCCCAAAAATATAATCATAATTTACACTAATTCTCAGTTTGAATATATTGAATATAATAAATACATTTAATAGATGTGGTTGTAAAGTAATCTTCTAATTTTTACCATTATGTAAAAACTGTCAGATTGAACTATGTCCTTAAAATTACAGTACTGTCAGACTGATCTCTGTACCAGCAAGAAACAGGTAAAAGCAAAAGTTTTAATTCTAAGTGGAGAAGTTTAGAATTTTTCAAAATTACATGACTAGCTTGCACTAATTCCCTGTTTCTTTGGTTTTCAAAACAGACTGAAAATTCTTTTTTCTTTTTCTTTCCAAATTAATTTGTTAATTTCTTTAAAGAAATTCTTCAGAATGTGCTGTGATATATGTTATGCAGGTATTTAAATACACTCTGTTGGGGGGAACATGTATTTTTAAAAGCTAAGAATATCCCAGTGATTAGACTATAGAATTCCCTTAGTTATATTTAGCTTATATTTATATTAAATATAAATAAATTAAATATAAATAAATAAATCAATTATATTTATATTCAACTTATATTTACATTGAAAGTAACACTGTGCAATCACATGTAAAGGCAGAATAGGTTATGTTTCTAGTCTCCTATCAGTTTTCATATTTGGAGGACTAATTTTTTGCTTAAATAACTAATTTTTAACCAAGTTCAAGATCATCTCTTTGAAGATCTTCCGTGTTCTGCATGGAAGTAAATTATTCATGGGGGAACTGCTATCTTTACCTTTCAAACAAACCTCTCCCACCTTTACTTTACTCCTGAATCTGAAAGGACTTTGGCCAGGATACAGACATCTTCCACTCACATCTTTCAGAAGCTTGCTGAAGGTTCCAGAGTATTGATCCGTGGCATGAGTCCTGTGCCAAAGCTCTGGTCCTAACTGAAGGTGGTGAGGTTGCAATGGCTTCTTGGGTTTTCCAGTAACAGTGGCAAGGTTCCATCTTCCATAGTCTTTTCCTTATCCCATACTGTACTTCTTTCACAGATAGTAGGAGGCAAATGCTAAGTCTGTGACAGGTGCATCTACATTACAATGTTAGTGCCCTAGAGGGGATCTGCTTGGTGTGATTTTTGCCAGCACCTTGCACAATGCCACCTAGAAGATCACTGAGACCTCAAAACAGTTTCTGTCCTGCAGGGACCAAGGCTTAAGTTGCACAAAGGGGTGCAGTCAAGAGCACCCTGCTTACAGTGTCGATGCAGGGTCTCCCCGTAGCCAGGTCTTTATGCTGAGAGCATGCCCTGGACTGGCAGCTGGAACAAGCGTAGACACAAAGAAATGGCTTTATTTACTATCTTTCATAGTAAATAAAACCTAGTGCCTTCTATATTTGTCTTAGATCAGTCCTTAATGCAGATACGCCCAATAAGTTTGGTTTCATGGACCAGACTTGCTGCACAGTTGCTTGCCAGATGGTCATTTTTGCCACTGTAATGCTAGAGCCACCAGAAGGCTGCTTGCAGTGTGACACCAGAGCACTCTCCCATCTTGGAGTTGTTATTGTAGGCTGCATGAAGATGGGCAGGTTATACTTCAGTGATTCTTTAAGCAGGTTTTTGAACCTAAGGATTAAGTAGGAAACCTTTGTTCTATTCCACTGTACTTGTACTGGATAAGAAGAACATAGAGGTTTGAAAACTCTAGAAAGCCAAACCATCTACTTCAGTGAACATTTTTCTGTTACAGGAACTGTGCACAAATGATCCAGGCAGGTTCATAAGCTGGGTGTCACGTGTGTGCCAGGAACAGAAAGATAATATCAGGACTGATGCTGAGGATAAGAGGGCCCTCTTAAAGTGGAAATGATACAAAAGTGCTGTTGAATTCCAAGCATAACAATTGCCCACCAAAACAGACTATATGCATTATGTCCCTGTCTATAATATTTCATGAAGTTTAACCATGACAAGTACAAGGTCCTACACCTGGGTCAGAGCAATCCCAGGCACAGCTACAGGTTAGGCAGAGAAGAGATTCAGAGCAGCCCTGCGGAGAAGGACTTGGGAGTGTTGGTCGATGAGAAAATGAACATGAGCTGACAGTGTGTGCTCACAGCCCAGAAAGCCAACCGTATCCTGGGCTGCATCAAAGGAAGCGTGACCAGCAGTCTGAAGGAGGTGATCCTGCCCCTTTGCTCTCATGAGACCTCACTTGGAGTATTGTGTGCAGTTCTGGTGTCCTCAACATAAAAAGGACATGGATCTGTTGGACAAGTCCAGAGGAGGGCCACGAGAATGATCAGGGGACTGAAGCATCTCCCATATGAAGTTAGGCTGAGAAAGTTGGGGCTGTTCAGCCTGGAGAAGAGAAAGATGCGTGGCAGCCTTCCAGTATCTGAAGGGGGGCCTATAGGGATACTGGGGAAGGACTCTTCATTAGGGACTGCAGTGACAGGACAAGGGGTAACAGGTTAAAACCTAAACAGGGGAAGTTTAGATTGGATATAAGGAAGAAGTTCTTTACTGTGAGGGTGGTGAGGCACTGGAATGGGTTGCCCAGGGAAGTTGTGAATGCTCCACCCTGGCAGTATTCAAGGCCATGCTGGACAGAGCCTTGGGTGATATGGTTCAGAGCGAGGTGTCCCTGCCCATGGCAGGGGGGTTGGAACTAGATGATCTTAAGGTCCTTTCCAACCTGAATTATTCTATGATTCTATGATCAGAAAAAGCCTCAGAAATATCTGAAAGCTATCAGTGTAAGAATTGTGTGATGTATCTCACTCTTTCGTATTTTATTATTTGAAAAGTGAAGGCAAGAGGTTTTGCAAAAATCATAGAATCAGCGAGGTTAGAAAAGAACTTCAAGACCATAATGTTCAACCCTTACCACAGGATTGCAGAGTCCACCACTAAATCGTATCACTGAGGCCCTCATTTACATAGTTTTTGAACACTTCCAGGGACAGTAATTCAACCACTTCCCTGGAGGCAGGGGACACACACATTCTTTTCCTCTTCTACTTTTACTCTTCTTGAAGCTTTTTACTATATCTTACAGAAGTAACATACTAGCTGTCTATGTCACAAATGGCACAAATCCTTTTATTTTAAACACCACTTCCTGCACACTTCTGTAATTAAGAAGTTCTGTATACTGATAACTGCAAGCGAATAGAGATATGATTCTCCTGGGAAAGATGAAGGTTTTGCTCTATTACATTGTGATGATGAATCATTACCAAGTAGGGAAAAAATTTAGTCACTTAAATTTTCACAGTGTTTTTAAGTTAATAAACAACTATGTAAAGACATGTAAAATGTTAATTATTTTGGAAGAGACTGAAACCTAATTTTCAGAAAATAGTTTTACAAGTTATACAACATCAATAATTTCTCACCAGTTTTCTAGATTTCTAGGTGTTATTCTATAAATTAGTGACAATGAACCCCTGCAAAGGATATATTTACTGTCTTTATAGTGTTGTTTTACAGGCATCAGAGTTCTATTGATATGAAACTGTTTGGAAGCACCTCTTGCATTGCTTTCTGTATTGATTTGGCTTATATTTCATTTTGCCTGATACACATTTATTGTTATCAAGTATACTTCTGATCAAAACTTGTTGATCTATCCTTGCTCTTTTAAATTCTGTTTTGTAATATATATATATGTATAAATAACAGGTGAGTTTTGCTTTGAAATACATTCTCATAAATATACAAAATCACTTTTAAAACCTTCTGCTTCTATTTAAATAAATGCATATTTCATGTATCTCCTATAGCAGGCCTCACATATGTATGTACACAACTGCTCCTGAAGTCTTGTCTTTTTGAATTGCGTTTTGTGTGAACAGCTGAATGCTGTGAGTGAGGTGACCCACTGTCAGTGTTAGAAATTCCATGCAGGGAAAAACAAGAGACTTATGAGAAAGATCATGCAAGAAAATTTCTTATTAAACAGAATTGTTAACTCCAAGAATGGATCCTTACAATATAATTTATGTTATGGATCCTTGTTCCTGTGAACAGCAGAAAGAATCTAATCTTGCAGCTCTTTTCCCCTGAATTACATTCTGTAGAGAAACTGAGTTTTGTTCAAGTTTTAATTCAACCTGAATTCAGTTTGCTCAAACTTAAGAGCAGATTCTGTCCACAGACTTTTCAGTCTATACACGTAGAACACTGAAGAGGTTGCAAAGAGGTGGAAGGATGTTTGTGCGGTTGCTTTTGAGAAAAAGGTACTTGAATTGCTGTCCATAAACTGTAGGCTGTTTAGTTTTGCTCCTGAGTAGTATAACAAGGTATACGCTTCATCACAAATTCTAGTATTTTTTTTCTTGGCTTATGGTTAGTAGAAGAAAAAAAAAAGCAATTAAACATTTGCATGCTGTAGTGTTACAGAGCAGCATCAGCTCTTGGCTTACACATTTACATTGGATGTAAATAAAAAAAAAACAGAAAAGAAAAAACACGAGTTGCTATGAGAAAATGTGGTAAGAAAAATAAGGTAGTGTGGTCAGTAGCAGTTTCTCTTTTCATTCTTGGCTGCAGATATTTAGTATTCTGCCCATACTTTCAGTCTTTTATCCTGCCTGCCTCCTGTTTCTTGTTTTCCTGGCATTCAGCCTTACTTTGGCTGAGCTGATAAGAGGCAGCTGGCACAAAGACTCATTTGCATCTTTCTCCAGCTCTGTAGTGACTCAGTGTGGTAGGTAACAGCTAGGGAGGCAGGAAAACGTGGAATAAACTAAGATCCTGGAAGAAAAGCAAAGAAGGATGGAAAGCAATGTCAGCATGTGCTGAAGAGATCAGTGCTTCTGCAAATACAGGGTGGGGACAAGGACACCGCTTGAAATCTTCAAAGGAGGAGGGATACTCTGCAAAAAAGCTTCCAAAGAATGGGAGACCAGATGTAGTGAATGTGAAAGGAGGGATTTATTTGGAAAAGGAATCTTAGGTGGGATTTTTTTTTAATATATATTTTTCATCTTAAATAGTATTCATGAAAGCAACAATAGTATTCATGAAAGCAACAATAAGATGATGCTCTTATTTTTCAGTTTACTTTTGTATTTAACATATGAGTAGTAAATCTCAGTACATCTACTAAACATATGTATAATGAGGGAAGAAAAATGAACATTTTGAAATGGCAAGAAATTTGCAGTATTTTCTGATCTTCAGTTTAGTATATTTGTTGTTTTCATTTCTTTTTTGTTTGTTTTAAAATGAAGAAAAATATTTTAATATGCCCACATTATGCTTTATCTTTGGATCTATGGTTTGTCCTTTAGTGTATAAAGAAATGCATCTGCGGATGCTATTTCAACTCATAAATGTGTAGAATATACTAAACAACATGAGTTACAGAAGTGAATGTTTGACTAATGCTTAAAAAACAGCCATATTTCTTGCATTTCTTAACGTCTTTTTCCTGGATTGTTCATAGGAAGACTTAAATACCAATTGCCTGTACCAGCCCATTTATCTCTAAATATTCATGATGAGTTCACTTAGAAAATCACTGCAAGAGTTAGAAACGTTTATGATTCCCAGTTGACTGTTAGTTTCCTTAGTTTTGACTGGTCATGCTTGCTTTGGGTATAAATATCAGAAAAGTATTTAAGCAGATATGATCCCTTTAGCATAACTAAGAGTAAGCCTTATACTTAGCATGTTAAAGTAGTGTAGGAAAAGATCAGATGAAATAGTCCACCAAGTTCAGTGACAGTAAGCATTTAGGGAAGGCATTGAAATCTGGCCAATATCTAATATTCATTTTCCTCATACTTCTCTACAGTTACAGGATTCATGACCCTGACTGTTAATCTCATCATCTAGTTTAGAAGCCTATCATTTATGAATTTGTCTAATCCCTGTTTGAAGCAGCTGATACCATCTACTTCCACAAACTCCTGTAGAAAGAGAGTCCAGAAAATGTCACCCCACTGTGCAAAGAAATATATTCTTTCACCTGTTTTAAATTGATATCCTGGTTGTCTCAATGGGTTTTCCCTAATTCTAGGATCAGAGAATCAGTGACTAACAGTTCCATGCTCACCTTTTCCACTCCATTAATGAATCTGAAAACCTGATCTTGCCTTGCTCTTCTCTGAAAATTGCAGGATACACAGTTGTTTTTATTTCACCATTTAAGAAGGTGAGATGCCCTTAATCATGTCGGTTGTTCTCTTTGTGCTTATTCTGTTACTAGAACGGCCTTTTTGAGATACATGGTATTGCATTTAAAACTACCAAAAAAAAAAAAAACAACAGTAAATATTTCCAGAGAAAGGTACTAATGTTCCTTCCTCTCTCAGGAGAGGGTGGGAGAAAAAAGGAAGAACAAATTATATTTGATAGTAACTACACTTAAAGTTGAAATTTGACAGCACTGAATGGGCTTTGAGAAAGAGAATATAATAGGACAGAACTCAAGTTTTTAATTTGCCATAATACCTATGTAATTATTCATATGAAGAATGATTATGTAGTTATTTCAATTACACATAAGAATTCTTTTACATGGGTATGCAATATATGACTCCTTGCACAAGAAGCAAAACTGCTGACTTTGTGGCTGATCTGGATACCCTCTTGTTCTACATTTCTGATTAATGCCAGGTATTTTGCCATGTAAAACTTTGGGATCAGACACTATCACACAGTGACAGAAAGTGTATCTTGCACTCCACTACAGAATAGTAGTTCAGTAAGAGTATAAATTGCGAGGCTAACAAAAAAATGTTTTTAGAGTTCAGAAAGATTATCCTACTCAGAGACAGGTGAGTGTTGCTGAGGCTCTTAATATTTTCCACTGATAAGAGTCAGAAAAGGCTCGTTCACAACTCAAAGTAATAATTGCTATTAGAAAGTCGTTAGAAAGTCATTGGCATTCTAGTTCCCCTGCAAAAAAAAGTGTGCCTGATAATTGTAATTAGATGGTAAATAACTTATAGCATGAATAAAATATGGCGTGTTTACATAATCACGTGTGATTCTACTTGTGCAGTCAGTGTGAGTTTGAAGGAGCAGATTATTTCACTCCTTATTATGTGTGTTGCAGTTTTGTCCAAGGGCAGAAAAAAAAAAAACAATCAAAAGCCACAATAAAACTGTTTCCCAAAGCCTTTGACTTCGTATGATCCAGGACTAAAAGAAAGAAAGAAGGAAGAGTTTATAAGGTATTTCAAAAGATTTTGCTTTTATTATTTTCTGGTAAAAGTATGACATTTTTTAAGTATTTTGAAAAGTATGCTTCCTCTAGCGACATTTTCTCTGGACTTCATTGTTCATCAGATAATACTAAAGATTGAGCAGCTCTTTCTTCATGACTGAAATTTTCTGTAAGACTTCTGGATGATTGCAGTTCTCTCATGATTTATCAATATGTGATGTGTTCCTTGCAGCATACCTTTATCCTGTTGTTAACAGAAGAGTGCTGAGACTCTGAAAATGATGTTTGCTCTTGCTGTGGGGCAGGGGTCATCGTGACCAGTTTGCTGAATGTATTTTAGCTATTTTACCTGCAGTGAGCAGATACAAATATTCTATGTAATCTATTGCCTGTTGCCCTTTGACAGTTTTTCTTGGGTTTTACATAAACTTTATATGTTTCCTGATACATATTTTGCTCAGACTGAAACAGAATCTTGACACTTACTGTTTTAATACTCTTCTTTTCATCTTCATCAGTATTAATAATATATTTCCTGTACTAAGGAAAGATGACATATGGCCCTTTCTTCTTATTTTTTTGCCTTAGTTCTTGTACAGGACCCAAGTCTGCATCACACAGGACTGGTAGGCAAGGTCTGAGTTGTTGTTCTACAAAAGCCTAAGGTAAACTACTTTCAAGGCTATGCAAATATTTGTAATTTGCAGTTCCACTCATGAATTGGTCGGTTAGTTTTACATGCTTGGTAGAGAGGGTATTCACTTCCAAAGTGAAGTAGACAAAGAAAATAAAGAACTGCTCTTGAAATATGATGCCTTTCATGTAAATATGGTAAAAATAATAAAAAAAGGATTTTCTTTCTTGCTAATTTTTAACGCAGTAAAGGATGGATACACCAGAGATGGAATGCACCCAATTGTTCAGTTAGTGGATTCTTGGTACAAAATATCTCTGGATATAAGTACTGTTAAAAGACAGGCAAGGCTCACACTCATATTTCATTTGCTTTGACAACCTAATGGCACAGTTGCCACTATGATAATTTATTACTGATCTGGAGAGACATCATATCTTTGCAGCAGAGATAAGGAAAAAGAAGAAAGAAGATCTGAATGTCTCTGTGTTCCTGGTCTTTTTTCTCTTTTTTTTTTTTTTTTTTTTTTTTTACTTTTCATTTTCTTTTAAATATATATATCTCAAAATTTGAACTTCTGTTTTATGACCAATAACCTTATCTGTTTTCAAGGACACTTCAATTGAAGAGCAGCAGTAATAGCAACAGGAATAGTACAAGTATCAGTAGCAGGGATTCTGCCTGTGTAGCTATGAGAAGTATTTCAGTAATGAAAGGGATAATTGTGGCTCCCTGCCTCTGCTGTAATTGAAAATCTAGTATAGTGCCTTTTCCATTTAACTTTATTGCTTGAGTTCAAATCATTGTACAGGAGGGAAAGCAAACTAGAATAACGTCTCTTATGGTGCTTTCCTGTCCACCAGTTTGAAACCTAGCATTAAACTTAAAAAGAAGAGCAATTATATATATATTCAATTATTGAGGAGGGAAAGCACTATAACTGTAAATTGTGGTAATGAAAAAGAATTGCTTACCAAATATTTACTTACTAGTTCTGTCTACCAGGTTATTGCCGATGAGCTGGAAAACAAGTGACATATTAACACAATGGTCCAAGTAATTTATGCTGAATTACAATGGAAAACCTTTTTACTATAGTCATTGCAATAACATGTAAACAAAATGGTTAAAGCTGCTCCATCCACTGACAAAACACAACCTTCCATCTGCAAAGTGTTGAAGTATTTTCAGTTTCTGCAGTCTTAACTGCCAATGAAGGTATGTAGTACATTGTGCAGTACTCTGATAATTACTGTTATACAACATGGTTTTCAAATGTTCTTAACTTTCTTGTGGTGACCTAACTGAATTTCTACAACCATGCATCTAAAGAAACACAATGGATTTAACAATTCTAAATTCTTCTAAAATATATGCTTACTATTTACTGCCACTTGTATCACTGCAAAAAAGAAAGACCAGTTCTGAAAATAGGTACTAATTATGCATTTGACAGCATGCTTATTGTCTTATAAGGAACTGTATATCCACAGCACCCAGACTTCTACCCACTCTGTTGTGGTATCAGTCAGACTATGTTTTCAGAGTAAAACCTATGTGTATATTCTGAGCTGATGGATCCATAACGGTCTAGTTTTATCCTTATCAGTACTTACTTTGCTGTATTTCAGGTAAAATTAATGGAGCTCCTATGGACTTACTTCCTTTAAACTTAAAGGAAAAATCAGATTTGTATTTAGTGCATGGGAATGGAGAGGGAGGTACTTGATATTTTGCAGCAGCAGGCAAAATTAGAAATGCAGGGAAAGAATCTTCAAGGGCATGAAATAAGTAGGAGTTATCAACAGTCATACTCATCTTCTTCTGCCTTAATGAAATGTGTCAAAGCCCTGGGTACTTTTTGTGTTTGTTTTTTTTTTAATCAGCTGCTCAGTAAAAGAAGGAATATTTTCAATAGGTTAATATTTGTAATATGTGTAAGGAGATCAAGGCTTTCATTTAGACTTTCCACTCAAAACAGTTAAAGGTTTTCTGAGGCATCTATACATATCTAATTCACACTCTGAAAAGTCATTCATCCTATGCTAGTAAAAATGTCATGGAAACGCAAATGTGAAGACAAAAGAACAGAACAAATTAAGGTCTCAGTATGATATGTGATGGAGAAGAACTCTGACTAAGCTAAAGTTCTTGGAAATGTTTTATTATGTGGTCATTAGCTTAGTCAAAGCTGGAGGTTTAGATTTGTTTCAGATATAAACAGCAGAGAAATGGACAATATCAACAAGTAACTGTGAGTTCAAACTGATCTGGGTAATGTGAGTGCTTGCACAAAACCTTTATTTATACTGGCTTTTCAAAAAAACCTCTAAATGAACAAGCACAATTTCAGAGGTTATCAACTGATTTAAATTACTTGATAGATCAAACAAAATATTAAGTCAACATAATGTATTTACCAGATTTTCATTAATCCAATGAGTGTTTGGTTATGTTTAGCATTTTAGTTATCTACTACTTACCCTGTAACAGCCTGTTTCATATTCTTACATACTATTTTGCCTCTGTTCACAGGTTTCTGCAAATGGTTCCAGTTAAATAATCCAGTTCTACTTGTATTACACTTTTGTGTGAGTCAGATGCTGAAAGCATTCATGGGTCAACACTTAACATCAAAGGCAATGGAAACTGTCCCAGAGCACCTGATACCTAATGTTACTCAGCAGAAAAAATGGAGTTTCAAATTATTGGTTAAATATGCAGTAGACCCCCAGTCAAGACATTTTGTTAATGGCAGTAAGTCTGTTGTGGTAAAAAAAATTATGGTTGTAGTTGCATTCTGTATGTACTTGGTTCTATTAAGATAAGGAAGCTGCTGAAAACTGGCATCAAAAAGTCTAGTTCTGGAGAACTAATGCTTTTGCCACAGATCATAAAAATGGGATGAGACTTTTGACACATCTTTTAATTTCTACACTAACTGTCCTAGAAACCTAGTTAATAGAAATTCCCCAGCAATTTTACTACTGAAAGATTTTATGATAATTATTTCAAGTTCCTTCTGGGCAGGCCAGAGAAAATAATTTTCATTGCCATCAGAATGTAATGTCTTGCCTCTATTGTGCTGCACAGTAGAGAATATTTTCTGCAGTATCCTTAAAGACAAATGTAAGAGACAAGTCTGAAGTTTACTAGCTTAATTTATTGCTTTGACAGCAGTGCAATAAGTGTGAAAGATTTCTCTTTTCTGCCCGCTGTGTTTTGTTCAGGTAAGATCTAGAGACTCTAAGTGGTTTGTCCAACTGGATGACTAACTGGAAACTATAACATTTAAAATTATTTAAGATTTTGTAAAAAAAAAAACAAAAACCAACATTTTCCTAGGTATTCTTTTTCCATTAAATATTTTTTAAAAAGTAATTGATGATTGAATGATTTAAATGGGGACCTGAAATACAGGCATATATCAGGTGAATTAAATATTCTCAGTTCTAAAAAGCAAGCTGAGATGAACAGATAGCAGAAACATTTCCTGGGCATTCATTAGAATTTCAGCTATTCATGAAAGTTAGATTCCCTTCCACAGTGGAATGCTAAACCTCTATTCAAATGGGAAGCAATTTGAAATTCACATCATTAGTGGAGTTATATAATTATTGCTATTAAGTAAGAAATGAATTTTATAATATAAATATTGATTGAAAAGAATGTTTTGTAAGTGTACTGAACATAGCATTTGCATATCAAGTTAACTAAGGAGTCTGACATTAAACTATCTGTAAGGTACGTGAGGATTTCTCCTCACCCCCAACAGGCAAACTATTTTGCCACCATCATAAGTGTTATAGCTATATTAAACTGCAAATAATATATATTCTATTTTTAAATTCTATTTATATATATTAATAATTTTCTGTGAATGTTCTTGGAAAAGTCTATGAAAATAAAAAAAGTGTTGAAATTTTACTCATTACAGACCAGTATGCTTAATATCAAGGAGGAGGAAACACTGTTTTCTTGGACAAAATGAAGACACTGGAATTGTATTTTGCATCATGATTGTCATGCACAATTTGTACATGAGAACTGGCAGGACTGGGCATATCCATGCCTTGTAAAAAGGCTGGGTTTATTCCAAGATGTGGGCTGAATTGAAGGTTATTTACTGTTTTAAACGAGTGATCTTTTCTTTCCTATGCTACCACTTCAGCTTCTGAACATGCTGTTTCAGTAACAGTTTAAAATACACATGATAACAGGTATACTTCCTGTATTCTTCAAGGTATGTGGTCAAAAATTTTGCTTATACTGGATTAATGCTTACAAAGTTGTGTTTTTTTTTCTAAAGGAACAGTTTTTACAGCTCAGATTGGTTCAGCTCCATGACATTCAGAAATGCATCAGTATATGTTATATTCTTCACATCAGGGTATTTTATGGTTGTGTACTGTAAGTTACCCTGCAAACACATAGGTATAAAAAAAATTGGATAATATAGAATTTTATGAATGAGGAATCAGAAATTCAATTAAATAATATTGTGACCATAAAACATAACATACTAAATCTAGGGAAAAAGTCTGTAAAAACAAAAAAACCGACCCTGAAAATTATAGCGTGAATAATTTGTTAGAAAGAAAATAATTCCTATAAATAAAAATGTAACTCACATATACTATACATCACAAATAAAATTAAAATGTTATTTTCACAAAACTCCAATGGCAGAGGCTTTTGTCTCTCCTGATATGATCAAGATGAACCTTTGGTAAACATTTGGTATATACTAACTTCTTTCAGTATGTAAGGATTAGGTCTTTAGCTATGTGAGATGATGCAGTATGTGCTGGGATTATTCTACAGTGTTTGTTGGTGAGGAATAGCAGTCACAGAGCTGGATAATTCTGCCAGGTATTCTCTGAGGTGATTAATCATTACTCCTTATTTCGGTAAGTGACTAATTTATGTTGTCAGAGATTTACTGCCTGCTGTTTGGCATGTGACAAAGTGATTCCAAACTGTACTCTCTTGAGTTACTTGAACTGTGGCAAGGCTGGAGTAATTACAGTGTTGTGTAAGTGGAATTTCAATGGAAGCTGTAAAGATAAACTCAGAGAAGTGCAGAGGCCCTTTTTTTGGTCTGTGTATATGATGTTGCTGCCATACCTTGGTGTATCTGCAAAGAAATCCTGATAAATTGAAAGCAGAGGTTTTAACATATTTTATGTTGTTTAAATTCAATAATTTAGAAAATAGAATCATGCATACTTTATCACCTTTTTAAAAAATATGGACTATTAGGAACAATTGTCTATTACTTGTGTGGTAAAAATCAGAAGGAAAACCTAGTTGTTACTCATACCTTGTGAAGTACAGATTGGAACAGAATATTAGTGTCAGATATGAAAGATATTTCCTACTCCCAATCATATGTTCAGCTTTTCCCATTACGCTGATAGACAAGTACTGAAAGAGCTTCAACACTCTAAATACTGAATATCAGCTTCTTTGCTTTGATCATATTAGTAGTCTTTCAGCCAATACACAGTAGGTCAGTTTAATTGTATACCCACTTTCATGCAACCTTGGCTTGCTCTTTAAACACAGATAGTATGACATCATTTTCTGTCATCTCAGTTTGGGTCATATTTCCAAGGGTTTGTTGCTTTTTTTTTCCTGTAGCTATAAGGGACAGAATTTTGTTTAATGGGTGGAAAGAGGAAGAACATGCAAGGGAGAATGCACATCTAAAAATTTCATTCACACTTTCACCTACAGCAGACAGCACAGTGAGGAGAACAAAACAAACCTTAAGGTAAATACTATATGATTTAGGACAGAAGCACCTGACCCAGAAACATTCTGGTTTTTATGGAATTTTTTTTTGGGAGGGGTGGGAGGGGAGAGTTAGGGGTCGGGGAAGTTCTTTTGGTAATGTGGTATTTCCATAAATCTTGTAAGACAAACACGAGACAGATGCATCCAAAAAGTAATCTGACCTTGAGCATGTGCCCTTTGGAGTTATTGTGATGAACTAGTAGTAGAGTCCCTCACAGAGAACAGTTTTGACCAGCAGAAGCAAATAAGAAATTTTTCCTCAAACTTAAATTCTACGAACAAATACTTGTGAATACTGTCCAGAACCATTTATGAACATATCCTGTTTCTCTATTCCAAATTGAAACAGATAATTTTCACGTAAGTTTGAAACTAATCCTTCAGTAACACTTACTGAAGTGACATCTCTGACAATGAACTTTCATTTTTAATGCCTCAAGGGACTTCTTTATTAAACTTTGTAATAAGTCAACCAACCTTATATAAGGATCAGATTAGAGATTTGTACTCTGGTAAAAGGTTAAGCAAATATCTTTTGTTAGCAGTTTTTTTTGCATCTTTAATGAGCTGTAGCTTCACCAGAATTGCTGGTTTGGCTTCTCTCTCTTTGTCTACATAGGACTTCAGTTTACTTGTATGTGAAGGAAAAACTGAAGCATATGAATTTAGGGGGCAAAAATCATAGATTTCCTGCTTCCCACAATCAAATTTGCACAAAGGGCGTTTCCAAGGACCAATGCTGTCAGATTATCACTAGTTAGAATATTAAAGTTTCTGTTAATTAGTATTTTGTAAATTTATGGAACTTCATATTCTGACATACTGAAATTCTAGGCTAACAGGATGATGTTTATGTTTGCAGCAAGAAAGTGTTGCAAGTATTTTGTGTTACTTTTATAACTCAAACACTGGTTTGTAAATCATGATTAATAATGATTCAGTACAAAAGGGCTATTTTTGTTTACTTTCACTGCATGAATATAAGTAGAATCTCCTTTGAATACAAGTCTGGTATATTCCAATAAAAATTCAGTGAAGAGTAATGCAAATTCTTAATGGGCAAATACCATTTAACATGATTCTTTTAAAATTGCTATAGACCAGAGAGAATAATGTGTTTATGAAGATGTGGCTATTAGAAGATACACAGCTTTGATGAAGAAGAACAAACCAGAAAAAAAAAACTAACGTCAAGAACTGATTGAACCTTATGAGAATATTTTTACATCCTTAATTAGAATTTAGGACTTTTTTTCTTATGGAAAAAATTTTCATTTACTGAATTTGCTTTATGTTTTTGTTTATGGAATCATAGAATAGTTAGGGTTGGAAAGGACCTTAAGATCATCAAGTTCGAACTCCCCTGCGCTGGGCAGGGACACCTCACACTAAACCATGACAACCAAGGCTTGAACACTGCCAGGGATGGAGCATTCACAACCTGCCTGGGCAACCTATTCCAGTGCCTTACCACCCTAACGGGAAAGAATTTCTTCCTTATATCCAATCTAAACTTCCCCTGTTTAAGTCTGAGTCCATTATCCCTTGTCCTGTCACTACAGTCCCTAATGAAGAGTCTCTCCCCAGCATCCCTATAGACCCCCTTCAGATACAAGCATCCTTCTCAACGTATATTCAGAAAGGATTCTCTAATTTATTCATTAATGGGGATACGTTTTGGTACTCTCTAACGTATTTTTCTGGCTTACCTCCTATGTTTACTATTTCTAGCCTATTTCCTAGTGTACGATAGTGCATTGCGATAGTTGTAGCTGCACAGCATATCGGAGTCACAGCCCAAATGAAAACTTTCAGGTGCCATTCTGCTCTCATGCAGCATGTTATCTGACCTAATACCATTCTTGAGGAACTTAGCCCTAACATTAATATTTCTGTTCCACAAATATAATACAGGTTACTTGGAGTTAGTGAGGCAGTGACAAACACTGAAACTAAAAACTCTGCAACTCTGGCCTTTAGTCTTTTTATTCAAATGTGTCTTCACTCTGGCAGAGACCTTCTAGTAGCTCAAAGTGAGAAAGAGGGAATGGCCTTAATAACTTGGTGGCAGCTGACAAAGGGGAGGTGGGAACAACCCTTCATGATAACCCTTGCTGGCTTCCTCCCTGCTGATCAAAGAGTGTTGCTTCTGCTTGGGAACCTCTGGCTGGCCTGAGGTCTAGGGCAAGCCCTTCAGAAAATAAGGTCCTTAGCAGATGAAGGCTTAGAGGCAAAGCTACTAGCTCAAAACATGCCAAGTCCTTGGAGAAAACTAGCTTTAGCTCGAAAACCAAAGAGTACAGCTGCTCTGAAAAAGTATGCCCTAGACAAAGATACCCTTAGTACTGGTACGAGTTTCTGCTGCTGGATGTAAGATGCCCTTCAATATAGGCTGTGTAGTAAAAATTCCTGTTAATACAGAAATTATAATGTAGGATGACAATGCACCCTTAATACTAATTGTGGCTATTAATTGTATTCCTAGCATTTCTTTTTGCTTGGCGTGGCACTTGTATGTCATTACGAGGGCATATATGTATACACACATGGAGTAATAAAACTATGCTAAGATGTCCCATGCCTAAGCATAAACTATTAAAATTAAATAAGGGTATGTTTAAAAAGTATGGGCACCAGATCATGCTAAACTAGATTTTGTTGTTGATGGTGGTACTCATACATAACAAAATCAGAAATTTCCCATGGCTCCTAAAATAACACCCACACACAAGGAAAATCAGCAGTAGAGGACATTTTCTTCACGCAGTACTGACGTCTGCAAAAGCAATACTTCAGAAATGGAATCACTGAAAGAATTTGAACCTGGAGCTAGCAAGGGGCTTTACAGATGAGTTCTCAGAGGCTGATCTACACTGTGGGGAGTGGGAAACAGGGCAGGGGGAACAATTTGAATAGAGGAAAAGATCTGAGATTTCTGTAGAAAAAACCCAGGGATTTTAGTGAACAATATCTTCCATACCATATGGTCCAGTGCAGCAGACCTGTGATTGCCTGCTGACTTTGGGCATGAGACTAAAAACACTTAATAGTAGTGGAGTTTGACAACTGATAGGCATCAGCACAAGTTTCAGTCAGTGAGCTTCAGATCTCCCTAAAGCCAATCTGAAGCCAATCCCAGCAAGGGATTTTAAAACTGCCTGTGGCATTTTCAGATCAATCCATCAGTCTGTAGGTAGCAATGTAGGGAATGCACAGCCAGCACAATGCCTGTTCCATCCAGTGACAACTCTGCTTGTGCATTCTGAGCAAGCCACAAGCAATTCAAAATCCTGTGAGGAAGGAAACACAGCTAATGAGTCTCTGTTCCCAAGAGGTTGAATCATGACTACAAGGATCAGGAATAAACAGTGTCACTTGAACAAGGAATAATGCATTATAGAATTAGGTGCATGGAAAAATAGCATTGCATGCAGATCATCCTAGCTTGTCATAGCATTCATCTTTCAATAAACATTATTTTTTTTCATGGAATCTAAAGCTAAGGGGAAAAGCATAATATAACTCTAACAAGCCTATTTTCTTCACTGTTGCTCTTTGTTGTTCTTAATTGTGCAGATAGAAAATCCAGAATTTTAGAGCTAACTTAATCCTACAAGTCAAGACCCGTCACTGAAATCTATCTTTTCTGTGCATTTTCAGCAGTCTTCTGGCAGGCTTCTATTTTGTTTGGATCTCCATTATGTTAAAGTTTTCAAGGACATTTGGGATTTCATATAACTCCAAAAGCAGAAACACTTCAGAGATTTCAACTGTGGTTTTCTTTTTCTTTCTTTTTTTTTTTTTTCCCTCTAGGCAAAATCCAAACAAAATGGGGAATATTTGTCTTTAAAGGCATTTTTAATGGAATGAAGAATGATGTTTAAACTCAGCATTTTTATTCTTGGTGACCAGCTTTTACTTCTGTGTACAGTGATTAGCACAACAATAAACAGAACTTTGAACTTAGAAATACCTTTAAATAAAGAAAATATGACAAACAATCTATTTCCTCAGACAAGTTCAATGTTAAAACAATTGTTTACAACTAAAATAGCATTTTGTAAGACCTTGCTAGTAATACTCAGCAGAGTTGTGCTTAATGAGCTCTTCTAAATCAAGTCTTACTGTCCATTTTTCTACAATACTCTTGTAATGCTTCTGAAACTTCAGAGCTTAAATTAGCAGATATCAAGCTACACAAATATAGAATCATAGAAGAGTTAGGGTTGGAAAGGACCATAAGATCATCAAGTTCCAACACCCCTGCCATGGGCAGGGACACCTCGCTCTAAACCATATCACCCAAGGCCTCTTCCAACCTGGCCTTGAACGCTGCCAGGGATGAAGCATTCACAACCTCCCTGAGCAACCTATTCCAGTGACTCACCACCCTAACAGGAAAGAATTTCCTCCTTATATCCAGTCTAAACTTCCCCTGTTTAAGTTTTAACCCATTACCCCTTGTCCTATCACTACATTCCCTAATGAAGAGTTCATCCCCAGCATCCCTATAGGCCCCTTCAGATAATGGAAGGTTGCTATGAGGTCTCCACGCAGCCTTCTCTTCTCCAGCCTGAACAGCCCCAATTTTCTCAGCCTAACTTCATATGGGAGATACTTCAGTCACCTGATCATCCTCGTGGCCCTCCTCTGGACTTGTCCCAACAGCTCCATGTCCTTTTTATGTTGAGGACACCAGAACTGCACACAATACTCCAAGTGAGGTCTCATGAGAGCAGAGTAGAGGGGCAGGATCACCTCCTTCAACCTCCTGGTCACACTCCTTTTGATGCAGCCCAGGATACGGTTGGCTTTCTGGGCTGCAAGTGCACACTACCAGCTCATGTTCATTCTCTCATCAACCAGCACTCCCAAGTCCTTCTCTGCAGGGCTGCTCTGAATCACTTCTCTGCCCAGCCTGTAGCTGTGCCTGGGATTGCTCTGACCCAGGTGTAGGACCTTGCAGTTGTCATGGTTAAACTTCATGAGGTTGGCATCAGCCCACCTCACAACCATGTCAAGGTCCCTCTGGATGGCATTCCTTCCCTCCAGCGTATCAACAGAATCACACAGCTTGGTGTCATCGGCAAACTTGCTGAGGGCGCACTCACTCCCACTGTCCATGACAGCGACAAAGATGTTAAACAAGATTGGTCCTAACACCAATCCCTGAGGGACACCACTCGTTACTGGTCTCCAGCTGGACATTGAGCCATTGACCACAACTCTTTGTGTGCGGCCATCCAGCCAGTTCTTTATCCACCGAGTGGTCCATCCACCAAATTGATGTCTTGACAATTTAGAGACAAGGATGTCGTGTGGGACAGTGTCGAGCACTTTACACAGATGCAGGTAGATGACATCAACTGCTCTACCCCTGTCCATCAGTTCTGTAGCTTCATCACAAAAGGCCACCAAATTGGTCAGGCAGGATCCCCTTGGTGAAGCCATGTTGGCTGTGACCAAGCACCATGTTGATTTTCATGTGCCTTAGCATGCCTTCCAGGAGAATCTGCTCCAAGATTTTGCCAGGCACGGAGGTGAGACTGACTGGTCTGTAATTCCCCGAGTCATCCATTTTCCTGTTCTTGAAAATGGGGGTTATATTTCCCTTTTTCCAGTAGCTGCAAACTTCACCTGGCTGCCATGATTTTTCAAATATGATGGCCAGCGGCTTAGCAACTTCATTTGCCAGCTCCTTCAGGACCCGCTGATGGATTTCATCTGGTCCCATGGACTTCTGCATGTTCAGATTTTTAAGATGGTCTTGAACCAGATCCTCTCCTACAGTGGGCCCAAGGTCTTCATTCTCACAGTCCCTGTGTCTGCCTTTCAAGACTTGGGTGTTGCAGTCAGAGCCTTTGCCAGTGAGGACCGAGGTAAAGAAGTCATTCAGAACCTCAGCCTTCTCCAAATCCTGTGTAGCTAGTTCCCCCAGGAGCTTCCTGAGGGGGCCTACATTCTCCCTAGTCTGTTTTTTATTTGCTATGTACCTGTAGAGGTATAATAGAACATTTTTTGCTTTATGTGCTACATTAGATTATTTGCTGACATGAGTGTTAAGGTCTGAACAAATAATCCAACCAGACTAAAGGTAAGAAGAACCATTTAAATGTAAGTGTGATATTGTCAATTAGACTCTTGGCCTGACAGTTCCTGCAAATGACATTTGAAGAAACACCAGAAAATAACAGTGAATGGATTATCACTAAAACTACTGAAGGAAAAAATACAGCCTTCAGGGAGAAAGTGCTGAAACTAAATTCTGCCTGGTATCTGGCATAAAACCCCCAAGAGTTTAAGAGCAGAATGGATTAAGACACCAGAAATTATGAAAAACATTATTGTTTTTCTCCCTTATGCATATATATATGCGTATATATATATATACGCATATATATATAATCATTTTAATTTCTCTTGCTGAATTTTCACTTAAGCTTTTGTTTTCCCATGTATTTAAAGAACCCTAAGGCTGTTTGGCTACCTGCATGCATGCAAGTTTGCTTGCATTTTACTTCTTCACTTAGAAGTTGCATTGCTTAAAACTAGATGACTTTTCAGATTGTATATGTCTAGCCGTCCCTTATGTTCTTGGTAAGCTTTTTATATTATGTTGTTTTTTATTATGGTAGGGTAAAACTTTTGGGCAATCCTATTATGTCTGTTTGGTTTTGCTTCCCCACCCCCAGTGTTTCAGTGTTTCACAATGTTTCTGCTTTAGTGCATTTAGTTTCCATCTTAATTTTGACCACCTGGACTTTTCCCAGTCCAGGGTACTAGGAGTTCCTGCTACTTTGTCCTTAAAAGTCATCTTATGTATTGCCATGTGTTCAGTAAATAGTTTTAGATGAATTCCCATGTAATTACTGAAACAAGAGATCTACCCTAAATTAAAGTAACAGTGGGCAAGAACTTTCTTTGAGAATGGGAGTATAAATTTCTCCTATTTTTCACAATTTGCAATATATTGTCACCATGTCCAGTTCCATTATTACCCTACGTACCAAAAGCAAATTTCATATGCTGTTACATGAATACAGTTATTATGACAGCTCAGCATGTAGTTTTTATACCAAAGCAGAAAATGAAAGGTAAAAATTAGAAGGAAGTTACAGAAGTAAAGAAATTATACTGAAATGTAAAGCTTTTGTCAATTTAATTATTTTTGTAATATTTTCCATAAATTGCTGTTCTATACATTGCATAATTTTGAAAAACAGAGTTATTTCCATAAAATCTAAAAACCCCCATGAAACAGAAAAACCTGCCAAACAAACAAGAGAAGCATTTGTTTACGTAGGTGCTGCCAATATGCCTTGTAATAGGTCAGTAAAAAGTGACAGCTGTGCTTCAGTGGTTTACAATGGTTAATTACAATTATATTTTTCTACTATTTTACTTTTGCTCTTTTATTGGGATAAACTGATTTTTAATAACAGCTATTTGCAATAAATAAACCAAAAGGCTTTTTTTTTTTTTTAATTTCAGTTGCACTTATACAAATTTCTGCTTGTCTAGAAATCTGCATTAAAATAATCTGCACTCAATTATGTGAAACACATATTTTTTTAAACTTTTTTTTTTTTGTGCAGTCATGGGATACCAGTTCAGGGAAAGAAAAAGGAAAAAATGTTCAAAAGAATAAAACTATTTTGGGAAAAGAATAGGTGAAAAAAAACTGTTTTTAAGAGAATCTTAGACTCAAAGAAGGTTGCAGACTAGGATTATAGCAAGAATTATAATTTCTCTCTCCTAAGTAACCAAAACTGCAAAACTGGATGATGGTGTCTAAATTTGTCCAAGTGAACCATAGAAACATCAGAGAAACCTACAGTTTACAAGAGAAAAATCAGTAGTCTCAGAATATTATTGTAGGTACATTTTTTTTTTATAGGTACTTTAAAAAAATGTACACATTTTGTGTGTTTACCATGCAGCAGATGGTGAAGATTTACCGACTTTTTTGGCATCATTCACAGACTACACTAAACCCTCCTACTAAAATCAGTTGTTCAATATATCTGGAAGCATCTCATGCATTCATTTTCAGGTGAACATCTGAGCTTCACCCACAATTGTCCACTGCGGTGACTTGGCAGATCTGGCAAAGAGCTCAATCCCCATAAACAAGTCACAGAAAAGCATCACTTCATGGATGACTGATTTCTGACTTCTCTCTGAAAAAGCATAGTCTGAGACTTCAGTAGTTCCAAGGTGTTGGGCAGCTTGGGTGTCGATTCCAAAGTGAGTTACTTTCAAAAGCCATGCCCCCACATACATGGCTATTCCAATGTTTTTAAAGCCATTATTGTTCAGGTGTTGTGTGTTTAATGCAAGAGTGGAGCTATAGACTTCCATACACAGCCAAGTATATGTAAGCAAATATGCTCCATACAGCAAGAGCTGTTCCAGGTCTACTCCTCTGTAGTATGATTTGCGAGACCTGAATAGTACAGCATTGGCATGAAAAATAAGAGTGTTCTCAAGCATTCATCAAAGCTCTTAGCTACATTGCCTCAGACATCTGTTTAGGAACAGCTAGTGAAAAAATAAAGCATAGTAATAGGCAGCACTCACTAATATGTTATACTTTTCCTTTTAAAAACACTTTACAAACATTTACTAATTAATTAATATATATAACTTATTATTAGATAACGTTTCAAGAACTCAGTATATAATTCTCTAATGGCTGTTTCTAAGAAGTCCCTTTGAGAGACACTCCAAAAGGCTAATGCTAGTGTGAAATCATTAACCCAGCCTTTCTAGACCAGTTGCTTTTGTATACATTTCAGATATTCTACATAGTAATCATTTTATATGGATTTTTGTCTTTGAAGCATGGGGTTTATATACTTTGTATGTTCTAGAAGAATTTCTAGAGAGAAGTATATTTTTATTTAAATTTTCCTCTTATTTTCTAGAGGTTGGTTTGTATTCATTGCACAGCTCGTAAGAAGACAAGCAGAGGTAAAAGCAGAAATATAGGAGTGCTGCAGTCTGCTTTTAGTGGTTTCTTTCAGGATGATGTTGTATGAATCAGAAATGAGAAAATGCACTGTTATTGCTTTCTGACAGCTTTCTGAAATGCATTTTAGAAACTTGCTTCTTTCAATTAATTATAAAATCACAAATTCCTTGGCTATAGTTTTCCAAATCTGGGAAACACTGAATTTCAGCCCTTTGGTGGTTCGCAAGAATTTGTATTTGACTGAAGAAGTCCATGAAGTCTCTACTTTTAACATTAAAAAAATATATATAAAAAAAAAAAGTCATCTGTTTTCTAGTCTTCTATCTGGGGATTAGTTTAATAGAGCTCATTTGCCCTTCAACATGCCACACAGCAATAATGTGCTGAAGCTGACAGCTGGGACATGGCAGCATCTTGTTTATCAGTCTTTTACAGGTATTTGATTAGGTTTATGAGAGAGGCTGGCATATTTGCTAAGGGAGGGTTTATAAGTTTCTTGTCATATAAATAAGGAGGAAAATGTGTAAATTACATAAGTGTAAATGACTACTGCTCCACTTTCAAGAATTTCCTTTTTAAGTTTTCACTGAACAAAAGCAAAACCAGATCCATTGAGTTATGTCTAGTTCACTTTTGCTAATCATGCCAAGAGAATTTAAATCAGCACCAATGTTTAGTAGCAGAAGCGGATCTGTACCCCCTCTGAGTCTGAGCCAATCTTTTGCAATTCTCCTTCCAGTGCCTCAGTTTTCCTTCCTCAGGAATGAGTTGATTGCTCCAGAACTGAACCAAAGTGAGAACTGCAATTTAGGTAATATGAATGATCAGGTGCAGAGGGAGCACAGCTGTGCTGACTGTAATCCCATGTTATGTTCCGCTGTACTAAATCCTCCTGGAGGAGATTTATTTTCCTGTGTACATTAGCCTTTCTTTGGACAAAGACTGCTTCCAATATTTAATTTCACTATAAACTTTTCCTCAAAAAAAAAAAATAAAAAATAGCACATAGAAAAAATCCTGAGTGTCCTGATAAGCATTGAGAAACACTTTATGTTTTAGGGGAAAATCCATTTTTTATAGGCAGTACTAAAGATACAAAATTAAAACTTATAAATGAATTTCTGAAGTTAAGCCTGTGAACAAGGATATTATAATCTTCTCAGGGATGCAGACTTCATCTTCAGCTTACTATTCTATGGCATAAGCATAGCCAAAGGCTACTGTTAGACCCTCAGAACGTTTTTCACTGACAACAGCTTTGGACTCCTATATTCAACCATACTGTCTAAACATCCTGTTTTAACTTGTGCATGAAAGTTAAAGAAATTATGTTTGTTTTAATTCATGAGACTTCAAAATTTTAATATGCTCACACTGCATTTATAACATTTCTCTTGTTTAATTTTAAATTGCTTCATTTTTAATTTATTTTTTCATTTCTATTTATAAAAACAATAAAAGATGAAAGAAAACACTAAATTAAAATACATTCTGACTTTATGATGTAATGACAGAGGGGAAACTAACTACCTATAGGTTACATTTGTGTCAACTTTTAAAAAAATAAGACATTTTAGGGATGTGAGACCAGATCTCTTTGCCAAGCACTGTACTCATTCTTCCCAAGCACACAAATTCCATAATAGATGAAGTTAGTTTTGCAGGTGAAAGCAAAAGCCTGGGAATACTTAAAAAGACCATTTAGCATGTGGTCTTCAGCAATTACTTATCATTTACAGATTTCAGAACAGAAGTTACTGTAGGTAAGTAAAGAAGGTACAGTAAATAAGTCATACTTTTCTACAATTTCTTAAGTGTTTTCTTAAACTTTTAAAGTAATTTCAATATTTTCATCTCTTCCAATTCAGGTAAGAAAACAAATAACATTTGGTATAAGGTTTTCTGTTTTGTTTGTTTGTTTTTTTATCTCTAGGAAAAAAATCCAGAGTTCTATAATAAAGTTCTTTTGAAGTTATGAAAAAATAAGGGACAATGTTCTTTGTTTTCTCTTTCCCCTTTCATTTTCTCTCTTTCCCTTACTTTTCTTTTTTTCCTTTTTTCTTTTTTTTTTTCTTTTCTCCTTTTTTTTCTTTTTTAATTTCTTACTTTTGCCCTTCTTTTTCATTTTCTGTAAGGGAGAAAAAATTTGTAGAAAAACTAAAACTGTCCCGTATTTAATTGGCTAAAAAAAAAAAGAAAATTAAAACATGGCTACTGACTGCACTTGCCTCCCTGAAAGGGCTCTTCCTCGGTACTGACTTCACCATTCTTTTACCACACTTGATTTTGCTATGACATTATGATTAATTTTTCCGTCCTCAAAATTCCTAGTTTCTACAGTCCCTGCTTAATATCTAACTCAGTCTCAGTTCTGTCAGTGTCAAAGGTAAACGTTACAGTTGGGAAATATGCATTATTTCATCCTGATGGTGTATGACATTGAAGGATTAACAGATTATTTAATCCACAGAACCCATAATTTGATCAGAAACTGTAAAAAAATAATACTGTCCTATTCATTAATTCATGGTATTTATTGTAGTAACATTCATTGCCATGTTCCATTTTGCTATTAATGTACATGTCACAAGTATTAATACAAGATTTAGACTGTTACTCAACATTGATTAACTGGACTGTCATTTTAAAGTGCTGCAGGAATTATGCAAAGTAGATGTCTTTTGCTTTCAGCTATGTTTAATTTATGCTCGTTAGTGTTTCCAAGGCTACATTTTTGCTGCATATGCAAATGTTACCATCATCTGTTATTTAATAAATCCAAATAAATATTTTGACAGTGAAAGATCCAAATAAAAAATAGGACTCAGGCACAAGTAATGTAAAATGTTGTGAAAGAGAAGAAAATGTTCCTACCTCTGTGGTAATTTTTATAAAGTAAAAATAAAACCAAACATCTGTTACTGCAGTGGTTGGAGGCAATGAAAAAATCTGGTTAAAACCAGGAAAAAAACCCAATCATAATTTTTTTAAAGCAGTAAAAACTATTCATGTGCAAAACCAGATAATAATCTTTCCTTTGGAAAGTCTTTTTTGTTGTCCAAAAAAACCACTTTGTCACGTTTATTCATTAAGAAAAATTCTTAAACATACATGTCCCTCAGATGCTCACCAGAATGATCATCATTCTGGTGTGCACTATGCAATATCATTTTCTATACTCAAAGGAGTGTAATAAAAATCTGTATAATGATATGCACGCATTTCCCCTCATGATTAATGAAGCTTAGCTTTTCAGCAGGTGTTTTTTTCTTTGAAAGAACGATTTGAGGATGGTCTAAAAGAGCACTTAGTAAGCTAGAAGGACATAAGAAAAAAAAAAAATGCTTTGGCACTCTCAAAACTCTCCACCTTGTGGGATTCTGTAATTTGCACCTGGAACTGAAAATTGAGTGAGCCCACCCACTGAAACCCGGATCACTGAAATAGGAGACATTACATTTTAGGGGGAACCAGCTATAAGTTTTAGAGGAATAATGAAGACATTTCCCTGGATGCCTCTGAGTAGATTAAAAAAAAGTTTAGTTTTCTTCTGAGTATAAACATTTCCCAAGATTATTAAAAACAAAAATAAATGAAATGGAGGAATTTATTTTCTGTGATGCAGATATTAATATGGTCAACATGTCCAAAAATAGTTTTTTTATAGTAACCATGCGCTGAGGTGTGCCAGAAAGAGTCTACAACATGTAGAGACATAGAGTTCTGGGAGAGACGTGAAGTTTTACAGTTTCACATTGATTTTAATTTTTTTCTTTTTTCCTCTCTTTTCTTATGATCCCTAACTGGGACTCTGGTATTCATGGAAATCATGAGCTTATGTCTGTGGGTTAAGAACATGAAACCAGCATCCAGATAGTAGGCAGAAATTGTCCTAGGGGACAAGGTGTTATAAATTATAAGACTTGTCATTTAATTCTATTATTCCTTTGTAATGAGTGAAAGTCGAACTACTTAATTTATTCTTCTACATCACTACCTTCCTATGTTGATGGAAGAGATGGAAAACATGAAGTGGTCTGGTCCATCCCTTAAAGACGTTGCTTCAGGTCATAATAATGTTTTGAAGTTTGAATTCTACCTACTTTCTCATTGATACAATGTAATTCCATCCACCAAAAATACAAGAGATTTTTTTTTAAATTTGTGATGTGGGTCTGGGTCATCCTCAGGGTTTGTTTTAGGTACCAGAAAAGAAATATATTACAAGGAAGCTTCTTTAGTTCCTGTAAATGCTCCTTAGGACTGCTCCTTGAGTTCAGTTGTAGAAACAGGTGTAGTGCTACCATCATCAGAAATTAGTGGTTTCTATCTTCTGGATGAAGAACAGATTATTCTGTGTTTTTTACTTATATATTCTTTTGACAGATAATATTCATTCATTAGGCAGCAACAGTAGTAGTGAACCTCATACTCTATTTGGATTTGAAACTTTTAGAATTCTCATAAGATAAAAAGTTATTTTAAACGGTTCATTTCACTGTTTAGACAAGGAGACACATTGCACTGTTCATGACATTTTGCTCATGAAAAGAAAGAAATAGGATCCAAAGTTTCTGGGGAAAAGCTTAACCCATATAAAAAAGATTTAAAAAAAACAGAAAAAAGTGACTATACAATGTGCATTTAAACTAATCATCTAGCAGGAATGTTTTATTATTAGCTGATTCTGCTTTGGGGGCTGGATGGTGGCTTAGCTGCATGTTAAGTCTGATTACTTTCAAATGCTCTTTCAGATATTTTAAATGGAAATGAAAGAACATGAATGGCTGTAAAGTAACTTACTGCACTTGGACACAGGCTGCTGTTCAATTATTTAAAAAGGAAATCTATGACAAATATCCAATGGGAAAAAATAATCCAATTTTATGTGTACCAGAAAATGAGACAGAACTTCTATAAATTCTTTTATGAAGAAAGCTTAAGAATTAGCAATCTCAAAGTACCATATGCAGTGTAAGATTAAATTGAAATAATGCATCTTTAAATATGTCAAAATTATGCTGGTTTAAGATGAAACAAACTTAATAGAAACTATTTTTTTTCAATTAATTTATATATTGCAGATATCTAACAATTTTCGCAAGAAAATCCAAACTGTGGCACAGTTATTAACAAAATAATAAATCTAGAACACGATAGCATCTACGGTTACTGCACATCTGCAGTTATGATTACTCTGTGAATGTTGTTATTGCCACAAATCCCCTGGAGTATCTGAAGGTATAAAATTAAATAGATTATCTTATTTAAATTTTGTATAATTGAGTATTGTAGAATAAGTATATATGTCTCTAGTAGATTGCCTAGAAGGCAACTCACTGTGCAGTACATGCATACTTGAGTTTTTGAATAAAAAGTTGCCCTTACTTCTGGACCCGGTGAACCATATAATGAAATATTTACATGACCAAGAGAGCCATAAACCCCTAACTTCTATTTTGAGGAAACTGTGAACAGAGGATTGAAAGAGCTTTCAAATAAATTGTTGCAAAGGGTTGTATTTCCCATGGTAACTCAAAATGGTGTCTTGGCAGCTCTTGGTGGTTTGTGTCCTCCCACATCTGGGTATTCATGTGTCCAGTATTACATCAGCATAGTTCTCGTGTCTATTATGTAAAAGTATCCTATCATACACTTTTCTGGTGAATTGAACCTCTAAAGTAACAAGTGAGAGGATGAGAGGAAATGGCCTCAGACTGCACCATGGGAGCTTCAGACTGGATATTAGGAAAACTATCTTTCTTAAATGGGTTGTCAAGCACTGAAACAAGCTGCCCAGGCAAGTGGTAGAGTCACCATCCCTCAAGGTATTTAAAAGCCATGCAGATGTGTTGCTTAGGAGCATGGCTTAGTGGTGGTCTTGGCAGTACCAGGTCAATGGTTGAACTCAATGATTTTAAAATTCTTTTCAAACCTCAGTGCTTCTGTATGCCTGTTTTAAGTAGGTATGTGTTGACTGTTCCATCTAATGATTTAATATTAATGGGAAAATGTGAAGGCCTTTGGTACAAATGTCAGAAAGCATTTGTACTTGCTAATGTAACATTTCAGCCAGAAATCTGTCCAGAACTCTCAAAATGTGGTGTAGTACTGCTTTTACTTTCTATTAGTGTTCAAAATGATCTTACTCTCTTTTAAAGGTTGTAGATTTTCCAGCTTTTGATCTCTTTTTCTTCTTCTTTTTTTTTTTTTTTTACCTTTTTTTATTTGCTCAAGGAAGGGTTCTAATAAACTCCATGTCTTTCCCTTTACTCAGACAATCTACTGATAACATGATTTGCAGCTGAGTAAAACTCTCAGAAGGCTTTCAATGCCACTTCCATATAACTGTGGAATTAACTTTGTGTTGGATGTTTTCCTTAATGTGTACAAAATTATGTGCTATATATCTCCCAGAATCCTTAAATACTTTGTTGAAAAGTCCATCATTTTACTCAGAGTTTTACAAAATAAAATTCTGGTACCCAAAGTAAAATATTGTGACTTAATTGTTCTAGTTAGCTGGGTTGTTTACGTCATCCGATTGGAAGAGAGAAGCCTCATGCTATACAGTGCTTAAAAGTAAGAACTTTTTATCTATCTTTTCAATAAAGCAGCTGGTGCAGGGCTGATATTACTTTAATAGCAAAAAAGGGCAAATGTTCAGATATTGAAATTGACTCTGAGGAACTGACTCAGTATTCAAAATAAAAAATATGAAAATCAGAGAAATATATTAACTTTGCATTATTTACTTACTGCAAAACGGGTTGCAAGGCTGTTTCTTTTTTAATTGCATATTTATAGCTATGAAAGTTTACCCTTCTTTTTCTGTTATTAAATTAGTTCCTAAGATGACATGTAAATGTTCTAAAGCAGTGCAAAGACTTTTGAGGTTAGGTTGTTGTGCTGTGCAGCTGTAAAAGATCACCATTTTTTATTTTTAGGAAAGATCAGTAGTGTTCTTTGTCTCCAGACTGAACTCTAAAAGTATAAAATAAAATTGCCCGGGCTTGAAAAGAATAGTGAGCGCACAAGATTTTTGCACTAATGTTGTAAATTAACCTTTAGTAGTGTCTCATGTGGAAGATCCTAACCTGTGGCAGTTTTCAGTTAAGACTGTAATTTACCTTTATGTGTAAAAATCCTTTTGTATTAGTAAGAAGAGGACTGCAAGAGCTGTGTTTATTAGAACATGACAATAGTCTCCTGAGAGAAAAGTAGCTGTATCTTGAAATGTTTCAGGAGTCAACAAGGTTTGGATAAAATACATATGAAAGTAATAAAACACCCACAGGGAAGAGCTATCTGGGAACATTACGAATTACGTGCTTCTGGAGATATTTCCCACATATTATATCTTCAACATTCCTGAATTAATTTAAGTTTTTCATATCTTCTGAGAAGTTAGTGTCAAAAACTCTCAAATACACTACCATGAAAAAAAATAAAAGAAAAAGAAAATTAAAGTCTAGATGCAATTTAATTGTGTAAATCTACACTGCATTCCCACTAAGTCCGAATGCAAAAAAGAAACCTGAAGTCTTTCAAAAGTTTTCAAGAGTAGCAAGCCTGGACCAGCAATGTGTAAACTAAGACTTCATAACCAAGGCTAATTTCAAGGATACCACTAGGCAGTCTTGATACATTTGTTATCAGAGTATAACATGTATCTCATAGTGCTCTCATACTTGTGTTTTTATCCTAGCCTGAGATGCAAATGGAAAGCATTTTATGTCATTATGTAAATTACAACATTCACATTTTAATTTGATTATAAAGATAGATATGATTTCCCCAAAGTTGTTACTGAAAAACAGGAGTAAATAAGGAAGATCTCTAGTACGTATTAGGTTATTTAACTAATTTGTGCAACAGTTTTAACAATACTGAGTTTTTCCTTCAACTCTAACAGAAAGTTGAGTGTTTGAAAATCTCTCTCATGCAGTAAGTAGTAATTAGAAATATTCACTAAAATACAGGGTGTTCACACTTGTGAATTCCTTGCTGCCAAATACTTTCATTCAGCTAGCTAAATTTTGTCAGACCTTTCTCTCCTTTTCGTCCCCAGCGTAGCAGGAAAATACTGCACACTTGTTCAGAGTTGTGTCAAAATAAGATATTTTTTTTTATAGCTAGTGATTGTTGACTGTGTTGTAGAAGATGATAATTACCCATGAAACATGCTGAAAACTTGGCAATTCAAACATATAGGCAACTGCATTATAAGTACATGTAGGCAGCTGACTGGAATTATTGTGCTATTTTCTAAAGGAAATTTTGCTATACTGCAATTTGCACTAAAAAATACCCTACATTCTATAATACTGTTTAATGAGTATTCAAGAACACACTAGCCTGTATGTTCTTGTTTCATGAGATTCTCTAAGTGGTGCAAATACGACAATTTAATTTTGATAATCATAGGTCAGCAAAAAGTCTTTGTGCAGGAAACTCGCCATGAGAAACTAGAGATTTTGCAAAACATTCACTTTAGATCCCCCTTGCCATTCAAAAATAGGTTATCTGGTTTTGGTTTTGATTTTTAACTCTGGATTCTACGTAGACTATTTACATCATCATAAAATATGTCTCGTATGTCCTGTATATCCAAACATCTTTTCCCTAAAATAACGTAGTTATTTTGAAAAACTCTTGGCATATACAAGACCTGTGGTTCAAACAGCTGTCAGTGCCTGACCCTTTAGGTAAATCTTTCAAGTTATCAGATGTTGTGAATGTGTCTAAGAAAACAGATTGCAGAATATATATATATATATATATATATACACTGTTCATACCATAAAAAAATACTAGTCATCAGTGAAGCTGAAGAAAGTGACTCAGGTGAGGAATAAACAGATATACCATTATAGGCTGGGGGGGATAACTATGTTGAAAGCAGCTTTGCAGGGAAGCTCTTGGAGACTGTGGCAGACAGGTTACACATGAGCCAGCAGTGTCCTGGGTTGCCTTAGGCAGAGCTGTGCCAGTGGCACTGGTGAGACACACCTGGAGTGCTTCTTCCAAGCTTGGGTTCCCTAGTACAAGATAGACATGGAATAAGTTCAATGAGAAGCCACAAAGCTGATGAAGAGATTGGAGCATTTGCCATACAAAAAAAAAAACAAAAAAAAAAAAACAAAACACCTGAGAGCTGTTGCTTTTTTGGTTGGAGAAGTACCATGGGGGAATCTTGTCAGTGAATGTAAATGACTGAAGAGAAAGCATAAAGAAGACAGAGCCAGGCTCTAGGACATTCTAGTATCTTGTATTTGATAGAAATATGTGAGTACCATTTCTCTTGGACGGTATACATGGATCCTTTTTAAAGTAGATGTTTCACTGTGTGAAATTGTGATTCTTTGAAACCTTTGTGCATCTCAAGTATCAGTTCATATACCTGCACAAACTTTTGAAAACCAAATCAGGGCCATTTTGATTGCAGCAGTGCTGCTTCTCCTAACTAGCTTAACACAAGCAACTGGCTTGAATGGATATTCTTTAAAGGACAGCTGGTGCCCTGAAATGAATGACAGCAGCAACAAAACCAGCAGGTTTCCCACATAGATGTCTGCAGCCAGAAGAGACAATCTCTGGCAAGGGTTATAGTCAAGTAATGCTGCTAACAGGGATTGCCTCTGAAAGTAACTTTATTACTCTTTTTTTCTTTCCCAGTTGTTTTTATGTCAGTAGCTGGCAAAGATCTGTGCCAGGAAGAACAATGTGAGAGAAAGTGAAGTACTCTGACAAAATTAGAGATGGGTAAGTGCCAGCATGTGTCTGCACTTCAAGGACTGAGGGAACTACTGTGCTGGCACATAACAACATAGCTTCATACCAGAAACGTTTACAGAGAGGAAAGGGGAAAAGCCAAGATAGCAAAAATATTATAAAGGCAGTTTGCCAGTTATTTTGATATGATTTAATTTGCTAATTGAGAAAAATGCTGGTGCAATTTACCCAGCTTGCACATGCTATCAAGTCTTAGCAATGCAGTAGGAAAAGAAGTGCCTATTTGAACCATAGGATTCCTATTAACTTGAAATAAAGTTCTGATTTATTATTTTGATATAAACAAAGTTTAGACATTTAATGATAAACATTCCAGATGTGTAACTTATTTAACTACATTTGACAGCATTTTTGCCCAGGATTATTTGCTATCTTCTTGGCTTTCAAAACACTGGATGAGATCCAGGCATTTTGGAATCAGTCAGGAAAGAATGTATCATATGTTTCCAAGTTCAGCAAAGAAAAAAACCTCTGTTATTCACATGCGCTGGTGACAACCAGGTACAGAGCATATCTGCAGGAAAAAAGAAAAAGGAGTCTATGGGTTTTTGTCAAGAACAAGTTTAATATCAGGCTTCAGTGCACCCCTGTGGTGATGAAGGCTCACCAGGTTTTTTACTGCATTATCAAGAATTAGCAAGAATGATGGCAACAGGTTAAGGAAAGAGATTTCTCTCCCTTATTCAGTATCTGTGAAACTCCCTCTTGAATACTGTGCTCTGTTTTGGTCCCTCATAATATTATGAGTGACAACATACTGGAACAAGTCCAGTTAGGGGGTTACTAACTTGGTTAGGGAGATGAATGGCACAATGACAAGAAGAGATTGGAGGAATGGAGATTCAAGTTTAGACTACAGAAGGAAGCACTAAAGAGAGAAAAGGTACCTAACTGTAATCTTCCGCTACCTGAAGGGACATAAAGAAGATGCAGCCAGACTGTTCTCCGAAGCACATAGCATAAGGGCATAGGTGACAATTTATAGCAAAGAAAATTCCAAGTATCTCTGAGTTAAAAAAAAATATCTTGGAAATTACTAAGCCCTGGAATAGGTATCCTAAAGAGGCTGTGGGTTGTTCATCATTGCTGATTTCCAAAACTTCGCTGTAGAAAGCCTTGAGAAACCTGCTTTAACATGGAGGTTAGGACTGGCATTAAAAGAGGAAGGGGGCTGCAGAAGAAGACTTCTAGATGAAATCTGAATTCTTCTATGATTGAATATAAAATTTTCCTATGCTATGCATCATTTTACTTTTCTAACATGGACTTCTATTGCTATGTTTGGTTTGGTTTGGTTTTTGGGGGGTTTTGTTTGTTTGTTTTCTCGGGTTTTTTACATTCAGGTATTAGTTTTCTCACTTTAATTTAATGGTATCAGCTTCATTTCTTTTAAAACAGTGTTCTGGCTTAACTTTGCTTAGTAGTTCAAATAGTTCCTTGATTAACTGAATATGTTTAGAACTTTGGAATCATAAAATCGAAGAATAAAGCCTTTTGAAAAAGTCCTTTTCTGCTACCTTTATCACCAGGGCCCTTGGTCCACTGAGTCCCTAACCTTTCTTCTGACCGTGTACTTTCATGTTGCCTTTCAACCTTTCATGTTGCCCTTCACCTTCTTTGCTAGCATCAGCTCCAGCTAAGCTGCTTTGGCTTTCCTCACTCCATTTCTACCTGAGTAGGCAGTGTCTTTGTGTGCCTTCCAGGTAGCCTATTTCTGCCTCTACCATCTGTTTATTTCCTTTTCATGTCTCAGCTCAGTGAGGAAGCACCATGTTCATCCATGCTCGCCTTCTGCCATGCCTGCTTGACATTTTGCCTATTGGAATAGACTATTCTTGTTCTCTAGGAAGCTGTGCTTGAAAGGCAATACATAAACTAGGCCCAAGTTATAAACTATTTGCTTTCTTTCCTTACACATTGATTACCCACATTTTCTAAAATTAGGGATTTTTAATTAACATTCAACCCACTTAAATGTTTGATTTTATTATGTTACTTATTAATTGATCTAATTTTTCTTAGAGGCTTTGGATTCTTCTGCTACTTACTTTGAACACGCATACATTAATGTATTTATAAGCCCTGCATATTAAATCTTAGCAAAGCAGAGGCATGGTTGACTCCAGAATTGTAAACAAATAGAAAATAATTCATGGGGATGGACATCTTGCAAGTTTATCTACCCTAGCTTGGTGTTTCTAAACACAGAAACTGAAACTGGTAGATTATTGCCTTGTTTTTAGCAGAATCCAGTCATTCATATTCCAGTGCTTAGCCCGTCTTCCAGGTAATTTCATTCTTCTTAAATTTTAGCACACTCCTTTTTGATCTATTCCTCATAGGTATGCAGAACCTCACTTTTTGTGAAAACCGTTAGCACATATGAACATTGTTATTTCTGATCTCCTCAAGTTTCCCCCACTCTAAACAAAGGAAACTCAATTAGTTCATTCTTGTCTTCTGGGGATTTTTTTTTCTGGATTGCTTATCACTATTCTGCTCTCTCTGAACATTCTCTAATTAGTGCCTACCTTTTCTGAAGCACAGTACTCAAACATGATATTCCAGTTTTATCCCAGAACTTTGCAGTACTGAGAAGTAATATTTTTTTTGTGCTTTACATACAGTATTTCTGTATGTTAAAGCAAATTACTTTTTTGTTTGTTTTTGGTTTTTTTTAAATACCTCAATAGATTCAACTTGGTTCAGAGGGAGACCCCAAGGTATTTTAAAGGGAAATGTTTGGGTTGGACTGAAATTACTCGTAATGTTTCCCCAGATTGGTCTATTTCAGTCACTGAGTTTCTGATTATGAAATGTGGATGATACAGACTTACATCATTCATTTACCAGCAATCCAGATGTTGCACAAAAAGTTTTGCACAAGCCTGAATATTTAAGGGGCTTGATAGCTGTGATGACACAGCTGAAAACTTGTTTTTTTTTAATATACTGGATGTAGATGATCTTAAGGTCTTTTCCAACCCTAACTATTTCATGATTCCAAACCTATGTTGCACTTAACTTTCACTCCTTTTTCTCCTTTTGTCATGGTGAAGTGCTTAATGTTGTTGAAAGTACTGAAATCAGTCAGGAGCCAGTGTTGGGCTGCCTGCAATAGGTGTTTGAACTAAGTACATTTAGAAATATATAGAATAATATTAAATGTATTGTGACAGCAAGTTCAAGAAAGGAGACATTTTCTTTTGGGCGAGCACTGAATCTTCAAAAGCAAGAAAGGAACATTTCCTTTTCAATGAGGCAAAGCATCAGTCAAATACAGGAGATTAATCTGAACTCTGAAAGTAATTTGCATCTCCAGAATGTGATCCCACACTAATATAATGAAAAATTCTTACTAAAATATACTAATTTTACAGGGGAAAAGATTATATTTGTCTAGAATAAGAGGACCTCAGAGTGCAGATTGACTGCTCCACCAGGCAGATGTATATGTTTAATGTCTGTATTATGAGACACACACTGATACCTAGAAATTGCTTAAAATGTGAACACCTGAGAAAAAAAGACCTTTAATCTTCACTGAGGGGGAGGATTATGTGGTGTGTTCGTTTCTTAACCCATGTATTTTATGAAGATTTTAACTGTACTGCTTAGTATGGATGCTGTAAATATGTACTTTTATTTGCATTTTCCCTTATCTAAACTTGAGCTAAGAGTGATTTTAAAGTAAATGACTAGCCATCTAGTCTTCATCTATTAGCTGAACAATGAGCCATTCTCCTCAGTTACTGAGGCTAACTTAACAAGTGTTTAGTTTTCAGGAGTATCACCAAAGCTGAGCGTGTCATCAGAAATGCTGTGCAGACTAGGTGAAGGATTAGTATCTCTGTCAAAACAGGAATACTACTTGGATAAAGGTGTTAGAGAACATGTTTAAATCCTGATGGCTTATGGAGATGGATCATGGAGGGGAAAAATTAGGAGGAGGAGATTGATGTGCTGCCCAGTGGAATACTAATACAAGATGCCACATTATGGAACCATAAAAAAAGAAAATGGGATCTCATTATTGCATTCAGTGTGGTGTTTGCTCCCTGTATGAGGAGAAGCTTTAAAATCACATACAGCTTCTTGGAAAGGCGTTACTTGGACTCAAACATACAGGTCTGCTGTTCTAGTAAATAAATTTAGGATGTAAGTGCAAGGAAGGGCCACTGAAATAACAGAAGTACCAGACATCTTATACTACAGTATTACAGAATCTCTGAAAAAAAAATCCAGCAATTCAAAACTCTGGGAAAGGCAAAAATAGTTTCCTAATTAAAGGATGCTGGTGGTATAGTTATAAGTAATAAATGAGGTTATGCTTATCATTAATATATTTATAATAAAATTTATAGCCATTAGAGCAAGAAGAGTCTGGAATTGAGTCTTATAAAGTAAGAATAATAAAGACTAAAAAAGAAAATTATTACTCCTAGTATTGAGATTAATAAATATATAAAAATAGCAGATTATTTGGTGTCCCAGTATCAGGGACTATTCTCAGTGATCCAAATATTTACAAGTATTTTGTATAAAGATTCTTCCATGACAGCATTCCCCACTTTCTCCTCACAGTAGCAGGGAATAAGTTCATTTCGTATTCTGGATACCACAGGTTTGTATTCTGGATACCACATGCTTCCTTGCGTATGCCTGAAGAGCAATCTAAGGGTGTACTACTGGCCACTTCCCATTTTCTTACCTCAATGTGGCCACCTTTTACTGGAAGCTAGTATAGTTTAGCAGAAATGACAAGGGATTTCCTGTGCTGGAGTGTGGTTCTGAACACATTGTATTTACTAGTCTAAGCACAGCCAGTATTTCTTAATTTTCCAAAAAATGTTTTTTGATAAAATCTACTCTTCTCATGCTACTTAGCAGTAACATGGTAATTATTATTATTATTATTATTATTATTATTATTATTATTATTATTATTATTATTATTTGGGAGGGGAAAGAAGTGTGGTTAAGCATCTAGGGAAGGAGAGGTAACTTAGGAGTGCTCAGCATCCTGAGGTGTATATTGTTCAGTACCCATTTAATCTATGCCTCAAGTCAAAGTGCCATGAACCAGTTCTGCTCAGCCCAATTGAGAAGTGCAATAGAGTTTCACACACTAAAGACAGTCTTTAAAATGTTATTCTACTGATTTTGATTGGAAGTTTCTAAAATCTTTCTTCTTGATACATTTACTATGGTTTATTCTATATGCTTTTGTATCTGTAATTATGTTGTAACTAGAGAATAGTAACCCTTACTTCTTCATGCAGTTTCCCTCTACAAAAAAGTAGCAAAACTCTAAGGAACCTGTCTGGTGTAGAATGGATAGTCTTATCTCCATCTGTATCTGTTGTCAATATTATTGTACTCTATTCAATTTACCCAGATTTTTTCATGTAAGTTTGGCTGTTTCAGTTGTTAAAAATAACTTAAGGAATTTTTACCTTCACTGCCATATTGTGTGCACCCCAATTCATATAATTTACATAAAAAAATTATGAATCATATATAATGTGTTATTCATGAAAGATTATACAATAATCTCTTATTCATACTGTTATTCATGAGAGCATTAAACATTCAGAGGCTTTTGGGTGTACCAGAAACTATCTCATCAAGCTAATAATTAGCCATTAGGGATAAACTCTTGTCTCCATGGCTTGAAGATCCATTTTTTTATTCAGAATTGTGCCAGAGATGGTATACACACACCTTTTGAAAGTGAGAGTAGATTTGCTATAATGTACCTATTAGAGAAGCAGCGGGAGTACAATGTGATTTTTCTATCTCCCTCACCAGAACTTCTGGTAGTCAGAGGCTGTAAATGGAAGCATATGGAGAAAGGGACTGGGAATTTTTACACAGGCATCAGAGACTGGTATAGGCAGGAAGAACACAGTCGATTGGCATGCTTCAAAGCACTCACAGTGCTAAGTACAATACGTTCAGTTCACACTCAATCTACAAAATGTGCACTTCTCAGGAAAAATGGGAATATAAGTTACTGCTGTTATTAGCAGAAATTATATTTTTATTTTTAATAAAGAAATCATATCCATATTATTGTATTTCAAACATGAACCAGTAAGCTAAAAAAATGTGAAAGCCTACCTTGACATGAAAAGATATTAATTTTCTCTTGCAATGATACCTGGAGCAAGACAAATAATAAATTAAATATCTACCATTAAGTACAATGGTATTTATCGTGCAAAGGCCAATATAATTAAAAGCTAGGGTTTCATCAGCTACATTTGTAGAACTTATTATTTGTATTTTTATTTTGGCACGCTTTTGTCTTAAGTGGCATAACTCATTCATTTCATTATTAGATTGTTTGATTGTTTAATTGGGTTTTAATTTATTTTTTTAAACACAGATTGCATAGAAATATAATTATAGAGCATGCTATCAACTTTTCTGCCTGATTGCACTCTACATTCAGGTACCAAAAATAAATATATATATAGACTTACATGCATTTTCACATCTGCATATATGCTGATATGCAAACACAGGCGTGAAGAGTATGTGGTGACTTGGTATGTGTTTTCTACCATTTGTACTTAATGATTTAAAGAATCCAGACCTTTCTTTTGGTCTCTCTGAGTCTTTTTCTGAGCAAAGAGGAAGGAGACATGGAATACTGGACTCTGGAATTTTCCAAGTCTTACATAAAATGTACCACATGATCTCTTACCTTTCTTGCTATGGCCCCCAGCTATATACATCAAGATACCCCAGATCTGTGCCACGTGTTTTACCTCTGAGGATTTGGATTGAGTACATGTCAGATTCTGCCCATTAATTATCCCCAATGATTAACACAAATTAAAAACTCTGTTATTAGGTGGGATCGTTTACAGTTTTGCTTCTAACCTGTTGTACAAGTAATACTGAGAATCTAACACTTAAACACATTGACCAACACTCTGAAACATCTCTGATAGAGTGGTACCTATACTAAGCTCTCTAATACTCAGCTTGACCATCATGATGAGCAGCAGACATGAAACTACTGAAGTTTGAACAAAGGTTCAGATGGAGGATCCTACGTTTCTCAGTTTGTGCCCTTTGTCTCTGTCATGGTTTAAGCCCAGCCTGTCACTCAAAAACCACGCAGCCATTCGCTCACTCCCCCCTTTCCTTTCCCCACTCCTAGAGGGATGGAGAGAAGAATTGAAATAATGTAACTCCCACAGGTTGAAATAAGAACAGTCCAGTAACTAAGGTATAACACAAATCACTACTGCTACCACCAATAATAATAATGATAAGGCAAATAACAAGGGAAGAGAATACAACCGCTCACCACCCACCAACCAATACCCAGCCTGACCAGAGTAGTGATCTCGCCCTTCCAGGTAACTGCCCCCAGTTTATATAGTGGGCATGACATGCTGTGTTATGGAATACCTCTTTGGTTAGTTTGGGTCAGGTGTCCTGTCTCTACTTCCTCCCAGTTTCCACTCCTCCTGACAGAGCATGAGACTACCGAAGTCCTTGGTCAGAGTAAACATTACCTAGCAACAACTAAATACATCGGTGTTATCAGCGTTGTTCGCAGGCTGAAAGTCAAAAACACAGCGCTGCACCAGCTACTAAGAAGGAGAAAAATGACTGCTACTGGTGAACCCTGGACAGTATCCACCCCTTATTCTATACCATTCACATCATGCTCAGATCCCCCTTTTTTAATATGACATCACTCTTATCTCATATATATATATATATATATATCCACAGAGAGAGAGAGAGAGATCGTTCCTTAGTGCATGGACCAATCCCTATAAAGCTGATGAGTCCATTCAATCCATGATGTCAGGCTCCAAATCTTTTAACAGTCCTCTGGGGCAGGAAAGGCTGTGTGCAGTGTTGGATCATTGCCTGCTGATGCAGATCATTCCTTTATTGCAGAACTCATCGGGTTCTATCAAAGTTCATTCTCCATTGGGATGATGGTTGGAGGGAAATCAGGGCCGGGTACTGGTGACCTGAAACTAGTTGGTGGGCTATAAAAGTATTACACAGCAGTCAACAGCATACAGTTCAGTTCATTGGCTATTTTCCCCTAAAATCAAATCCCCTTGAGGTATACATCAGACTTCCACATCTTGCTGCATTACCCACCAAGTATATCCAGGTCCCTGAGCAAAAGCAGTCCCTTGAATGGGTTTGCCTTTACCTGAAGCAGGAATAAGACTGTCTTCCCCAGCAATTTTTTTATGTGCAACACAGGAACTTTGTCCCCTTCTACAGTATGTAAAAGTTCTGACTGGGCTGTGCTACACCTGTTGGCAGATCCTCTTGTATTGACCAACCAGATGGCCTTTGGTAAGTGTGTATCCCAATGTTTGAAAGTTCCCCCACCCATTGTTCTCAGTGTAGTTTTTAATAGCCCATTGTACTGTTCGACTTTCCTGGAGCGTGGTGCATGGTAGGGGATGTGATATACCCACTAAGTCCCACACTCTTTGGCCCATATGTCTACAAGGCTGTTCCAGAAATTAGTCACATTATCTGACTCAATTCCTTCTGCAGTGTTGTGTCGTCACAAAATCTGTTCCTCAAGGCCCAGGATAGTGTTCTGGGCAGTGGTGTGGGACACAGCATGCATTTCCAGCCATCTGTTGGTTGCTTCCACCGTGGTAAGCGCATGGCGCTTGCCTTGGCAGGTTGGTGGCAGTGTGATATAATCAATCTGCCAGGCCCCCCCATATTTATACTTCAGTTATCATCCTCCATACCAAAGAGTCTTTAACCGTTTGGCTTGTTTAATTGCAGCACATGTTTCACACACATGATTAACTTGGGCAATAGTGTCCATTGTTAGGTCCACCCCTCGATCATGAGCCCATCTGTATGTTGCATCTCTGCCCTGGTGGCCTGAAGTGTCTAGGGCCCACCAGGCCAAAAATAATTCACTTTTATGTTGCCAATCTAAGTCCATCTGAGCCACTTCAATCTTAGCAGCTTTATCCACTTGGTGGTTGTTCTGGTGTTCCTCAGTGGCCCGACTCTTGGCTACATGGGCATCTACATGACGTACCTTCACCACCAGGTTCTGCACCTGGGCAGCAATATCTTGCCACAGTGCAGCAGCCCAGATGGGTTTACCTCTGTATTTCCAGTTGCTCTGCTTCCATTGCTGCAACCACCCCCACAGGGCATTTGCCACCGTCCATGAGTCAGTATAAAATACTGGCCACTTTTCTTGTTTAGCAACGTCCAGGGCCAGCTGGATGGCTTTCACCTCAGCAAACTGACTCAATTCACCCTCTCCTTCAACAGTTTCTGCAACTTGCTGAGGACTCCATAGGGCTGCCTTCCATCTCCGATGCTTTCCCACAATGCAGCAGGACCCATCAGTACACAAGAAATACTGTTTTTCACTTTCTGACAGTTTATTATATGGTAGGGCCTCTTCAGCATGCATCACCTCCTCCTCTGGTGACATTCCAAAATCTTTTCCCTCTGGGCAGTCCATGATGACCTCTAGAATGCCTGGATGACTGGGATTTCCTATTGGAGCTCATTGTGTAATTGGTGCAGCCCGTCTACTCCATGTAACATCGGTTGCATGATGTGTAGAGGAGACCCTGCCTTGAACATCCAGCCCAGCATGGGCAACCAGGGTGCCAGGAGGAGCTGTGCTTCAGTGCCAGCCACTTCTGAAGCAGCTCGAACCCCTTCACAGGCTGCAAGTATCTCTTTCTCAGTTGGGGTGTAGCTGGCCTTAGATCCTCTGTATCCCGAACTCCAAAAGCTGAGGTGTCAACCTCAAGTCTCCCCTGGAGCTTTCTGCCAGAAGCTCCAGGTAGGACTGTTCTCCCCAGCTGTGGTGTATAGTACATTTTTTACATCTGGCCTGATCCAGACCGGTCCAAGGGCTACTGCATGAACTATCTCTCGTTTGATTTGCTCAAAGGCTTGTTGTTGCTAAGGGCCCCATTTAAAATCATTTTTTCTTCCAAGTCACATGATAGGGAGGGCTTACAATCGAAGTGTAATTTGGGATGTGCATTCTCCAGAACCCCACAACACCCAAGAAAGCTTGTGTAGTTGTTAAACACTTCTGTGATATACTTCACAAGGTATAGAGGTGGTGACCACACTGGGAATGCAAGTCAGAGCAGTTTCATGATCAACAATTCTATTGTACTACAAGTCGTTACCATAAAGTAAAATGAAACAAGAACCTTAGCCCAAGGCCCCCAGATAATAAACACTAGCACAGCAAATACCGGCTGTAAGTAAGGTATGACATGCTGGAACTGTGAGAACAAGAGCAGCAAATTTGAAAGCCAATAAATCAGCATTGTGACGAGTGACTATTAATCTGAAAACAATAAATGCTTATCACAAACACGTTTAGACACACTCCAGTCAGTTCTGTCATTATCTCAACCCTTTGTGTCCCACGTTGGGCGCCAAAAAAAGAACTGTCATGGTTTAAGCCCAGCCTCTCACTCAGAAACCATGCAGCTGTTTAGTCATTCCTCCACCTTTCTTGCCCCCATCCCTGAGGGATGGGGAGGAGAATCGAAAGAATGTAACTCTCACAGGTTAAGAATAAGAACAGTCCAGTAGCTAAGGTGTAACACAAGTCACCACTGCTACCACCAATAATAATAATGATAAGGGAAATAACAAGGGAAGATAATACAACCACACGCCACTCACTGATGATACCTTATTTAGAAATCTACTGTAGTCAGAACAGAACCACATAATGCTTCTATAAACAAAGTAACTTGGCCTTTGATTTCCGTTATAATTCTCTATTTCATTTTACTGCAGTTAAAAACAGACAATATTTTAAGTTTTCACTGGTCATGCATCTCTGACTCCTATTTTGATTCTAACAGTACTCTGAGATAAATCAAATAAATGGGTGTGTTTTCTTCTTACGTTATAATTACACTCATTTAAGCCATACTGCCTTTCTGTTCTTATTTCTGAGCAGCTGAAACCCAAACCTAAGATTTCTTGAAAGAAAATCAGCAATAAACTGGTAAAGAAAGACTGTTGAATTTTGGTAAACATTGTCATTCCCTGTGTGATATACAATAAAAGTTTGAAACACATTTTAAAATCAATATTTTACACTGACTTTAAGGCATATATCTGGAAAAGATTGATGTGGTTTATGGGTCAAGTGCAGATTATTTAGGTAATTTGAGGTGTACTGATAAAATGTCATGGGTCTTTTCATGGTCTTACTCCCGACTCTTCCTTAATAACTACAGAGGAAGATAAATCTCCTATTTTTTCTAAGGTGCAGGAAAAAATGAAATTTACCAAATTAGTTTGAAGTTTTACTTAATGATGGAAAGTACAACCAACCAAACAAAAATGTCTGTTTACTGACCTCAAAATGTGTCAGATCTTTTATCCACAGGCTGGTGTGCAAGAGAGTCAAAGAAAAGATGGCAGAAAAAAAATCCATGTTAAGGAGAGGACTATGCTATGAGCAAGGTTAATATCAGAGATTGTCAGCTCTTCCCTTACAGGCACATGTGCCTCTTTGTCTCCTCTATCTGGGAAGGCTGCCTGAGGAGATACAAGTTATGTGGGATAAAATACAAAATGCACAAAAGGCTATTATTAATGTTTTGTAATGGGTTGTGAAAATTAGGGATATAGAATTCTGACTGTCATAATTCTATACATGAAGTAGGTGTGGGTTTTTTTGTGCAGTAGGGTTTTTTTTTCTGTGCAGGCTACATAACACTGCAATGATTTTCCGGGTCAAGAAACCTATTGTCACTACCAACATCCTTTCACGGATCTGTTCAGTTTAATATCCTTGCAGTTATTCAACTTCAAGAAGGGTTTTGTTCCCTTCAGTAAGTGATGTGGAATGGCTCAGTCATCATTCCCCAAGGTCAGAGTTTATACTGATCTCATACATTTTGCCTTGTGCTTTGAATTTTTGCTTCTTTGCATTGTCTTATGTGACATATACACCTTCTGTCAACAGTTCAGCCCAGTATTGATGCTGTGCAATACACAAAAGTGTTTTACCTTCACAGATCTATTCACTATGACAGCTGCGTAGAGTTTATTTATATGAACATAGAGATTTTGTTCTTGTGACTTGGGATGTTTTATTATATTTTTAATGACAAGTGCTAATTTAATTTTCCAATTGTAACAAGTGAAATTCTGTCACTTAAATGTCTATATAGACCACATATATGACATCTTAGTCTACTGATGAGATAGTGAAAACATACTAATGTAAGAACAAGCAAAAGTTTTATAACAAAAACATTTTTTGTCAAAATTATGTATTATAGAGTCTTACCTTACATGGGAATTGTTGAGCTAACAAACTAACTAAAAATAAAATAAATTCTAAGGTTAATTTTGGAACTTTAAAATGTTCTGAGTACTGCTTATGCAGGACCATCACAATGATTTGACAAAGCGGAACAATGGAAAAATCTACCTTTTCAGTAGAATATCAAATGTATAGACATTTAATATTAGTCTATTTTATGACTTCCAATAAGTTAAATTGTGTTATATAACATTTACATTTCCTTTCTTTTTCCTTCTCTTTCCTTCTTTCCTTCTTTTTCTTTCCTTCCTTCCTTCCTTCCTTCCTTCCTTCCTTCCTTCCTTCCTTCCTTCCTTCCTTCCTTCCTTCCTTCCTTCCTTCCTTCCTTTTGTAATAGAACACATTTTGATGTCAGAGTAGACTACCTTTCATATGTCATTTTTTCCTGTCACGAAATACATAGGCAGTTAGGTCAGACATTCAAATTAACGTGTAAGATGCAACTACTTAAACTAGGGAATACCCTGGACTGATTCTGTTGTTGATGGAAAGAGATGCACTCTTCCAGATTGTCCAGATCTTGCAAGGATTGAATCGTCCTGGAATCCATGAACCTGTGAAATGCTGTCCAAAGAAAAGCATTTTATCCACAGAAGACAAACATTTGGGAAGTTAAGTTATGTGTACTAATATTTCATTTAAAAATAATTTAGACAAAATCTTTAGCCTTTTTTTTTTTGGGGGGGGGAGGGTTTAAAGGGTGGGAAAGGCACATTCGTTTTTCTGGGGGGGTCATCTTTCTCAGTTTCTACTGGAATGCAGAGAATTTGCCAGAGGTATTCTTGAGATACAGTGAATTTGAGAGGTTAATAGCAGCAAATGGCTGTACGGCTAGAAGGAAGAGGAATTATACAGCAAAAATAGTAATTCTTCTTGTCTCTGAAATTTTTGAAAATTATTAATAAAAAAAAAAAAAGGAAACTTGTTCTAACAAATTCCCTCGCCATATTCTCCATTACATGTTGGTTCACAAAGTTTTAGTGTTTCCCAGGCACCACATTTTAAATTAGAATTTCTTTAACAGTCCTAATCTGTAGACCCTTTGCTGCAATATTCACTGAAATCTGATATAGGAGAACAGATTACTTGCTACATAGGATTTTTGTTCACCTGTGAAACATATGATGGCTCTCTCCCAAATCCTGTGCTTCTATCTCTCCTCTGCAGCAGTAAAGTGGACTTCTGTGCATGCAGGCTTCGGTCCAGCATTGGTGTAAGGCCATGGAGAAGGATCTGGACCAGAGCCCCAGAGCATGGAAAAGCTCCAGATTTCACCAGCTGAGATACAGCCTGTGAGGTATAAGTTACATGCAGATGTCTATCTTTTCTTTCTAGCTGCATGAGGGAGGAAAGAAAAAAATAATAATAAAAAGCAGTAGGAATTAAGAAGTATATTGCGTAAAATACAGAAGTATAGGTCTCTCAGTAGAAGAAAAAACAAAACATTGAAATTGCTTTCCCACCATAATTCCTGTTTTGATTGATTCTGCACTCTTCGCACCTGTCATAAGGTGTCAATTACAAAAAGAATGGGAAACAGGATCTGTGCAACTGCCACTTGAAAAGGATAAATAGGTAGCACAATATGGGACGGTTGATGAGAAATTCAAAACTCCCATTCTGCTCTGTTACTAATGTAACTGCGTGATTCCAGAGAACTTTGTCATATATAGCATTTTGCATTGTTTGTAAACCAACAGTCCTTATGGTTTCTGTGAAACTGCATTAGTTTAGGTTCAATGATCCTGTTTTATTCTTGATGCTTTGTCACTATGAACCACAAGGTTTTAATGAAATTCCTGTGCTGCTGTTTATGACCCAAGAAGGGAAACCAGACTTCGCTTATTAGGGGCATGGATGAAGTATTTCTTATTTCAGTTGGTCATATACAATGCCAATAAACCCACAGTTTCACTTATCTATTCCTAGTCAAGTGGGCAGTGGTTTCCAGGGAGTTTAACTGTCCTATACACTGAAAAAAATGAACTTGGTCAGAGAAAGAACATAAACTTTGTACGAAATATTAGACAGAGTACTCTAGCAAATGGAGTTTTACCTATAAATTTCCTGACTGTAAGTGAAGAAACAGTTGAAATCATAAATAATACAGGATTTTCTGTTTTGCATTTTGTGAGTTTTATGGAGCTCATAAACAAAAATGGCAAAGCTCTCCCTAGGTACTTCATAAGTTGTGGGAAGGATTTTCTTCTGTGATGTCAAGTGAGTCTTTTTTCCCCCACTATGGTATTTATATAAACAACAGGGATGCATTAAATTTTATAAAAGCTATATATAACTGCTAATTATAAACTGCAAGACTTAATTGATTATATACCTGACCTAACATAATTCTGTTTAAATGGATAACCCTCTGTGTTCCAAAATCTAGGTTTTAAGAAGTCCATTAATGCCTTGAAATGGCATTTGTCATTTGCTGGAACATTTTCCAAAATTTAAATAGAAATTAAATAAATGAAATAGTGAGTGAGATTTTTCAGAAACACAATTATGGAAGTATTTAGTACAAAGACAACATAGACTGTGGTGATCAGTCGCAGGACTAAGCTAGAAGACAAGCGTACTGACCAGCTCCATTTTACAAGTGACCAACCCCTTTCACGCCCGTGTCTACTTTTCCATTGCTCTTCCCTCATCCCTTCTCCCCTGCACATTCCAGTCAGTTTTCTTAGCTCCAGCAGCCCTCTGCAACACCCTAGACCCTCAGATCTGCATCTTTACCAACTGCAAGCTCTTGATTGGCCTGCAGTTTTCAATATCCCAGCAATTAGTGTGACTGAACAAGGTTTTTTCCAGTTGCTTTCTCTCTTACACTTGTCTGTTAGCTCTGTGTCTCTGCATCTGTATTGTCTTACTCTTCTTCAATCACAGAATTATAGAATAGTTTGGGTTGGAAGGGACCTTTAAGATCATCCAGTTCCAGCCCTCCTGCCATGGACAAGGACAACTTCCAATAGATCAGGTTGCTTAAAGCCCCATCCAGGCCGGCCTTGATCACTGCCAGGGATGGGGCAGCAACAACTTCTCTCAGCAACTTTGACAGTGTCTCACCACCCTCATAGTGAAGAATTTTTTCCTAATGTCTAATCTAAAACTCTGCTCTTTCATTTTAAAGCCATCCACCCTTATCCTGTCACTACATGGCCTTGTCAAAAGTCCCTCTCCAGATTTCTTGTAGGCCCCTTCTACATACTGGAAGCTGCTTTAAGATCTCCCCTGAGCCTTCTCTTTTTCAGGCTGAAAAAGCCCAACTCTCTCAGCCTGTCTTTATAGGAGAGGTGCTTCAGCCCACAGAGCATCTTCATGAGCCTCTGGATTTACACAGGTCCATATCCTTCTTTCAGAAGGGAAGAAAAAAGCAGACATACCTTTCACATACTCGTGTCTCAAAAAATTCTCATCAATTAATATGGTCTTCCACTTAGCAAAGCAATGGTCACCTGCACAAGTGGAATCACAGAATGGCTGAGGTTGGAAAACACCTCTGCAAATCATCTCATTCAGCTCCCTGCTCAAAGAAGTTCAGGTAGGGCAGGCTGCTCAGGGTCCTGAATTCATAACCTCCCTGGGAAACCTGTTCCAGTGCTCAACTATCCTCACAGTGTAGTACCTTTTTCCCTGGTTTGATATTTAAATTCTTGCATCTCTATTTTTCTTGCATCTCTATTTTTGCCCATTTCTTCTTGTTCTCTTCCTGGTAATTGCTCAGTCTCCTTTATCTTCTTTACACTGTGTCATCATGTATTTATATACATTCATAAGATCCCCCAGATCTTCTCTTCTGCAGGTTAAACAGTTACAGCTCCCTCAGCCTTTCTCTCAGGTGGTGTAGTTTCTTAGAAATGTTTGTGTCCCATAATGGAGTGTCTTACTGTCACTTCAGCCAAGTAGTGATATTCTGTTTACTAATGTAGACAATTTTACACAACCAGGAGCAAGGCAAAACTAAAGTAGGGGGATAGGAGGTAAAAACTTCAAAAAAGTAAAACTTATGATTAAACATACTGATCCAAGTACTGGTGTTGAAATGCCTCTGTTGAGTCTTACATGCTTGGGAAAAAATAATCAGTGTATTCCAGAGCTCAGTCTGAAAACCATCGTTCTAAGTCTGGGCTATTTAGTTGCTTTTACTGGTGAGCTCTCAAGGCAGAAGCAATACAATTTTTGTCTTTGTTCATTTGGCTTTCCACATCCCTCCCACATACCTTCATATATATATATATGTATATTTTAAATACTACTGAAAGCTAGGTTTAGGTTGCCAGATGTTCTGTGCTGGGAAAGTTAAGCAGCATTTCTTCATCAGCCTGTGAAGCAAGTGTGAGGACCCTGAGTGCACCACAGCCTTGTCCAGCTTACCCCTGCCTGTGTCTGACGACCCCTCCCTTGCAGCTCAGCCCTAGCCCTGCTCCTGAACTGTCCTAACTGGGGCCCCTGGCAACAGGGTTGCAGGTGGTGGCCCCAGACAAGACTGGGTAGGGGCAGCAGAGGCCATGGCTGCCTTAAGGGCCCTGACAGCAAGTGCAACTAGCTGGATTTGCCACACATGCGAAGCACACATGAACAATAGGCTTTTTTAAAGATGTCTAAGAAATTGTGTTGCAGTGCTCAGAAAAATGGTAATTTTTATAGGCTTTTTAAACATCTTGTGAGATTGTGCATTGTAATGTGGGGTCTTCTGAATGTTATGCAGCATGCTGCCCATATGGCTAAACATACAGATTATAAATGGATCAGTAGAGAATCTAGGATTTCCAGCTATGTCTGTTGGTACCTCACATGCAACAGGACTGAAAGCTGAAACTTGTAAATTCCAGGAAGCTTGCTATATCCATTGTATTCAGTCTTTTCCTTGAGGTGTCTGTATAATGAAAGGGAATGGTAGTCTTCTCCCTACAATTAGATCTATTACAACTAGGACTGGAGAGCGACTTCAAGTTAGGCTTTCAAGAGCAACTTCCTAGTTAAAAAAGAAAAAAGTAAGCTTCATATAGGATTCAGTTCTTGACTCTTAACACACTAACTGCTTAAGAGCAAAAATCAATCCTCTCTTTACTCAAAGTAGTCAAATTTTTTTGGCATTCATACAAAGTGAGAAAGAGAGAGAGAGAGAGGAGCTAGAGAAGGACATGATAGCTTGTTACTACAGTATCAGGAAAAATAAAGCAAGCCATGGTGATAACTAATGACAGCAAATGTCTATGAACAGGTTCTGTAACTTAATCTGCAGGGTAATTTGGAATTCAGCATGGCACAATCATGCTGATACTGTCAATGTCTCTATAATTTAGTTCTAAGTTTCGTAGCAATCACCTTCTCCTTTTTCACACAATAGTAATCTACCTGTTTTTCAAAACAATGCAAACAGCTGAATATTGATTCAAATGAAAACCAGGAAAATGCTGAAATTATTTTGTCTACAATGTTTGATTTAACCAGCTCAAAACTTTCCTGCCTGTATGACTAAGATAGTCAATGTACTGTATTATAGTACCCTTATTCCAATATTTAAGATATGCTGAAAATACTGTTTTGTAGAACTACTTCCTTGTAGAACTAGTGGTGATGGCATTTTAAGCATCAATCTTCAAATTATCTAAAAACTTTAACTTGCAAATATAAGTACATTGTTAATAATTAAATTGCTTGGATAACTGAAAAAAAAAAAGACAAATAGTGCCTGAATATAAGTGCAGTCATCACATATGTCAATTAGGGATTTTTATGAAGTCATGCAGAAATGTCCTTTTATTTTTCCTTTTGTTAGATTGAGAAACTGCCACCATCCTCAAGAAAACAGGACACACCTCTGAGAATCATGCAGTAAATGCAATGAGTAAATAATTAATTGGGAATTAAAGAATGCATACAATTGGTAACATCAATTACATGTGATATTCAAGAAGCCAGAAACACCTGATTTACAAAATCAATAAAAAGCAAGTATATCCCTACCCATTCTTCTCACAATTTAAACTATTCTAAGTGAGAGAGTTCAAAATGAGAACATTTCTAAGAAAACAAATTATTTTGAAATAACAAAGTTAAGCACTTTTTTAACCTACTTTCTTTCTACAAAACCCAAGTGTTTTTCACAATTAGCATGATTCTGATCAATATTTTACTTTAGATAATCTGTGGGTTTTTTAATGTTAAACATTCCTTTGGAAAAATGTCTTCCTTTTATCTTCTTGCAGTTTGGGGTATTATGTGCAAGTACACTGTAATTATCAATCTACTCTTGACCTCTTCACTCACTCCCTCTTCTGTAATGTGACGTCCTTAGCAGTACCACTCTTAAAAGCTTCTTTGGCTAGCTGTTACTGTCATTTTATCAGGAACTGAACAAATTTCTCCCTTCTCTGCAGATGAGGTGTACATGAAATGTAAACTCTACACTTGTGCTACTTTCTGTATATATGTATACTTTGCAAAGTATAATGAGAAGATTTAGGTAGGCCTCAAGGGAAGTATGTTTATTTTTTTTATAAATGATTGGCAACTATAGATTTTGAAACAGATTCTGCAAGGTTTCTTAAATCAAGTATGAGGGCACTGCCAGTTTTAAAGTGTTATCACATGAATTACCTTCAATTGAATACAGATTTGTAGTAGAAGAAAGATTCCTTGTATGTTTTCTCACTGAGGCATACACTGATCTGGATTTAAAACTGAGGGAAATTAAATTCCATTTTTAAAACTCCAGAGGGTTTGAAGTATCTTCTCTTGTCATGCAGATGATCCTCAGAGAAGTTGGCTGTGTTATACATTAGGGATTTGCCTTTGACAGAGTCCTGAACAAATAGGGCAGAACTATCAGAGTAATCACACACTAAGGGCATATATTTACAAGCAGGAATAGATGCATGTTAGCTCTGCCTACAATTAAATTTTGAGGCAAATCAGTCAAGATGAAACTGTATTAAACTGCCCCTCATACTAAAAATCATATCCCTATGGTTTATTTTTCCTATGCCATGAAGTTGTTTAAACTCACAATTTGATACTAGAAGTTCTCTACTTTTGTTACTGTTAAGCCAGATTTGCAATGGTAACAAGTATATAAATGATAATGTACAAATTGTTTATAAATTTGTAGTCTTCTGTAACAGAAAGATGGTATTTCTGTTTTATCAGATCAGTTTCTCAAATTACTTAGAATTGTTATGTGTCATTAGTTTTTCATCCATCCTTCCTTGTTTTTATTGGAGATTTTGCTGTATTTTTTTCCCCAGAAAATACTTATTTTATTGTAAGATTCAATGGCAAATTCCCAGTGAAGAGCAGAAGGAGGATAAGGATATTTTGGAAATCTTTGTCTCTCTATGGCTTTGAAAGGTAATGTTACCTGGAAATTTCTTTCATTAGTCAAACAAAAATTATATCAGATCCAGGATTTCCAGTCATGGACAGAAAACAGATGAAACTACCTTGGAATCAGATAGAGTAGGCCCTAATAATTACTTGCTGTTGTTGGCATTTTCAGATGTTGCTTGATTTGAAGTTAGCTGGTTTCTGCTTCATTGGATGGGCATACAATTACTTACCTTTTATAGCCATAAAGAGTTCTGTGAGTATGGTAGGAAAAGAGTCAGTTCATTCTGAAGCAATTGGCTGTCAGTAGGAGAGAACTACTGTTTTCTCTCTCGTGTTCTTGTTAGCTGATGGGAGAATTCTAAAGAGATATGAAATATCCTACTTGTGTAAAGGCAGGGTTGCTAGATGCAGCTCTGTCATTTGACACTCTTAAATGCATCAAACATACCAAATTTGAATTCTACAAACATCAGGAGTGTTATGAACTTCAGGCTTCTTGAAGTCCAGATTTTTATCCCCTCTTGTAGCTGATAGGACTTTTTTGAGTAAATCACACACTGATGTTTCTAAAATCTTTGTTTACCAAGAAAACAACTAACTATGCTACTTTTCCTACAAATTTAGTCTTAAAAGAACGATAAATGCAGAGAGAAACTGAAAAATACTCTTCTGTGTTTTGTAAGTCAGCAAAGGAAAACGTTTTGTCAAACAACAAGGTAGTGGTCTTTACTGCCACTCAGAAGAGATTCCTTCATTCAGGTTAAGTACTTGGTCCATGAAAAAAATAATCTTGATACCTGGTAAGATCACTGGTGCTCATAGTCTGTTTTCTCTGCACTCTTAAAATGTCTTAGGATGTCAGCTTTTGGATTAATTTAAAAATAGTAAAAGTATAATAGCTTCCATGTCCACAGTAATATGTAGCCTAGGAAACCAGTAAATGTACTGCATTAAGCTGACAACAGAGGCCACAAAGCTTATCAGACATTTTTAAAACTTGCAATGGCGTGTCTGGAGCTGGTTTTTATCTTACTTAGCTGTAACAAAAAAATAGCTAAGGTCCAGATGACCATTACTTACTTTGGTTTAGCTGTTGCACAATTGTCACATAATTTAAGTGCTATAAATATTTTTTAACTCATTGATAGGAGCAACAACTGTTTCTTCTGTGCAGAATGAACTATCTATGGCCCTTCAGTAATACACAGTGTAGTGGAGTATTCTCCATGGTGTGACAGCAGAAGCCTTGAAATACAGGCACAATACTGGATGGACTTCCTGGGGTTATAAACAATTTTCCAATGGTCCCTTACTGGTTATTAAATTAATGCAACCTTGGGAACTGCGGTAAAGGCAGTTTTAGTGATAATAAGAAACCCAAAGAACAAGTATTCTAAATGAAAACATATGATACATGGTAAATTTGCATGGAACTGTGAGCCAGTGAAGAAAGCATGAGTAATTTCTATGTTTGATAATATGCTGCAACTGGACCTAAGAGTGAGGGAAAAGAAACCATGAATACTGTAGTCCTTGTCTTACTCTGCATTTTCCCATTTTCTACTCTTTACCCACTTACCTCGTAGGACCTAGATAGTGCAGTGGAAATATGAAGAAAGGCATATTATTTGTACACTGATGGGGAGGTATGCCTATGTTATCTATATAAATATGCTACTCAGTCACTGAAAATTACTTTTATCTATTGTCAAATAAGCTGAGATCTGTGACCTCATTGCTAAATCCTTTAGTGACAAATTGTTCATTCATATCTTGACTTTAAATGCCACAGTTTTATGACGAAGTCAAGTTCCCAGCTGTAATCTGAGTCTCCTAATTATTAACTACTTTAGAAAATTAATAGAATCCTATTATCTACTCTATTAAGGGAGAATCAGAGGACATCAAACAATTCTCTGTACAACTATGTGCATCATCTTCTTATGCTAAATTCAGATCTTGGCTATACATTTGAAACTCAGGTAAGAGTAACTACACAGCCTTAGATCTAATTTTTATGCTTCACTAAGTATTAAACAAATTGGGAAATTTAAAGTAGGGAGGAAATACTTCATTTTACTTTCTCAGCAGCTTTCACTTATTAATTTAAAAATTTATTACAGAATAAAATTCAGAAGAGAAACCTTTTTATTTTTTATTTTTTTTTTACGCTACACAGAGCTAGCTTGAAAATTTGGTATTTGCCCATTTCATTTATTATAACATAAAGTCTTTTATGTCTTAGGAATGACATGTCCTTTACCAACGGGCTTCATACAAAAAAACCCCAAAAAACAACCCACGCAAATTTTGTTCTAAGAAGTCTTGCACTGGGGGGAGGAAGGGAGGAAGGAGACAACACAACAATAAAAACACAGACCGCCTTCCAAATACAAATAAATGGAAACCCTTATCAAATAAATCTCTTGAGTCCACAGACCAGCAGGGGTAACCACCCTGCCTCCAGACAGTAAACATAGCTTTCGTCAAGATACAGCTTTCCTAAAGCTAAACTGTGTTACTGAAGGTAACATTTCCTGTCATTTAAAGCTAAGCCTACACATCTTGTATCTAAGCTTTTAGAAATTAGCACAGCAGCCTCTAGGCAACTGGAAGTGGGAAAGGGGCTTATAGTTTTCTGCTGCCCTGTGAAACTGAAGGTTACCAAATCTTTGCTCCTGTTTTTTTTAAGACTGTTTTGGATACAGGGAAAAGAATTTGGATAAATTATGTGAAATGACCAGTAGCAGCATACGGAAGACTGAAAAGCCTCTCTCTAATGTATTCAGGCAGGGAAAGCAGCACATATTTTGAAAAAGTATGTATTAGCAAGGATTATAAACACTTAAGAAGTTTTTCAGTGTAACTTTTTAAATCATGTTTATGGGATATGTTTCCCCAAACCAGAATAATTTATCTGTATCACTAAAGTAACTATAGTTTTTCTGTGAAAAGTGAATTAGGTGTATAGGTGGGCCTCCTGTACTCTGACAATAGTAAATACGAAAATCTGAAAGACTGTAGCCTTATCACTGCAGACGTTATTCTAGGGAAAAGAAAAAATAAAATCATACTCTCTCTTCATACTTAATCAAGAAATGGCATTTAATTCACTTTCTACTAAAGGCTTGTCCGTTCACTCCAGCACAACACAGACTTCAAAACAGCAGGTAATTTGTTGAATTACAATACATGCTGTCTCTCTGTTCTGTGAGAATCCATTAAGATCAATTAGTACTTCTATTTCCGTAGAGCCTTTCATAACCGTTTTCTCAAAGTACTTTGCAAAGATTAATACTGAACATTTTTATGTCACTTATTCTTTTGTTAATATTACATACTAAATACTCAGTAACAGTCTAAAATTTAGGTTCTAAATCATCTTGGAGCAAATAACATCACACATTCATTGAGGATACTTTATAAGGTAACTCCACAAAGCCTTGGTCAGATGACTTCCTTTTCCTACCAATATCAAAGGTGCTGGCAGAAGCATCTGGTTAAAGTTATGCCAACTGTCTGAGGAGGGTGACACTGAGTAACTAACCTAATTAATGAGTTCAACTAATTTTACTTTCCATACTGCATAGATGAATACATGGGGATTTTTTTGAGGTTTCAGAGTGGTTTATTTTTAAGGTCAGGCATGTTCAGGTCCTTTAATGCTTTTGCACTTTATGAGAACTTCACTCAATAGCCACACCAGACAAACACAATGAAAAGCCAAGACTTTCTTCACCCTCAGTAAGTGTAAAAATTTGAATTCCTGCACTGCTCTTGGTAAATATTATTTTCAAAAATTGTAGATTAGAAAAAGACTACTGAAAGGACTTTATCTACACAGAATATTTAGATTTAATTCACGATTGATTCTATTATAGCTCTCTGATACTGCCAGTGAATTTGTCTGTTATATGAAAGGTAAAATATTTTTATTGCAAAACTCAGATACAGAGAGAATGCAATAACACTAGATGTATTAGAAAAATAAGAGTATATACAAACAAATAGAGATGAAAGAAACTATTTTGAGCCAATAATTTCATAGAATTTGTGGTTTGTCACACATTCTGAGTTTCAAACTCTTTCTGATGAATTCATAACAATAAAGTACCCTAATACATGTGTATTTTCTATTTGATCCTTGGCAGGCACATGTTCATACATAAAGTTCTCTGAAAACTTTGGTATGTATGAAAAAAACATTAATGTATCTTCACTCTTCAGAATTTGTTTAAGATTCACAATTAAGCTACACAGCTGCAGTATATATATGAAGCCTGAATATTCTTTCTTAAACTGGTGGGTGCTGACACTCCACTCTCATAGGATGTGCAGAACTATTTTTGTTGATCTGAAAAGTGAAAATAATAAGATAACTTATATATTCCATGCAAATTCATAAGCTTTCTGTAAAAAACCTGTATGTATGGACCTGTAACCACAGAAAATCCATTGATTTTACTAAAATTTAGTTGTGCTGTTAGCTTGATTTTAGCAGATTTTGGCTTACAATTAGTAAAGCGATAATTAAGTTTATACCTTGATGTTGCTAGTCTTCTCTCCTAAGATTTTAAAGCTACTATATTCGCATATTCATATTAGACTAATGTTTTTATTTTCTACAATCAGTATAACTTTTGAAGATTAAATTCATGCAGGAATTTTGAGATACATCAGCACTGCTCATAACTTCACCTGTTTAACTGTAAAATAATTACTGACTGTAAGAGGAACATAGTTTGATAATATCTTTTAGCCCTCTTCTCCCAGCTAAATTCTGTACCTTTTTAGGTAGCTGTGTCTGTAAACACTGACTGTAAGCTCTGTACCTCAAATTTAGATATAACTGCCATCTGACCTACTCATCTAAAAACCTACAGCAAATGCAAGAGCCTTCTGATTCATAATTTAAGGGAGTCTTTAGAGGAAACTGTTCTATTTGTCTCTAGATGACTAGTGATAAGGAGGGGGCAGGTATTTCATATTGCCTCTGGCAATGAAAAATTCAATATGAAACACTGCAGTCTTAAAGAGATACATGTAAAAAGCTGAAATGTAAACATTTACTTAAATTTTCACGCAATTCCTGCAGGTACTGCAAAAAAATGATGGACTTGTCTTTTTTTCAGACAAGTCCATCTAAACATAAATGACCTATGAAAAAAAAACCACATCCAAAACCTCACAACATCAATGAACAACTGTGACTATTTAAAATGTTCGAAAACCTGCTAGGTCCTCTGCTGTTTTTTTTTTTTTGCTGCCTTGCAGTTTGTACAATGAATCACTTTTAGTAGTGTAAGACATTATCTTAAACCACACATTACAACACAGTTCTTATTTTAATGTAGACAGAACCATTGCTGCGAATTTTGAAATGAAATGCTGTTATTTCTAATTGAAATTTCTATAACTGAAAGGTAAAGGAAATGCACTGTCTAAATATATTAACATGTATCACTGTAGAATTAGCTGGTACTGAAATAGTTTACGGCCACTTAAAAGCTATCTAAAAACTGCTTTTAAACTATTTATTACTGTTTTGACCTGTAACTGATCAGGGCATTGTCTCTATAGTCTTCAGCTAAATAGATATTGCTGAAGCAGTGAATTCCAAGGAGAGACAGAAAGTATATGTTATTTCAAAGGGAACTTGTAGAGTTCAGTAAGTCTTGAAGTTTTACATCAACCAAGGCCATTCTGATTCTCTTGGATCTAAAATGACAGAAACAAGATACAGCTAGCTACTTTTTAAAACAAACATAACCCATGGGGGTTTTCTCCTTTTTTGACTACCTTTCTCAGTCTTCACTGGCTATGTTATTTCTTCAGTGATTTGTCAAGCCTGTCAATTCCATATGGAAACTCACATTTTAATTTAGTTTAAGTAAGCTTACTGAACTAACAAATTGTGGGTAAACCTGTGATGATGTGAATGGCTTTATTGCTTTTCTTAATCCATTTAAAATCCCTCCTTGGGGGCATCATTTTCATCAACAGTGCTCACCTCAGTTTGAGTTGAAGATTTGTGCCATTTTAAGTAGCCTGTAAATGACTGTTGCCTTAAAAGAGTGAAAAATCTTAGCATCTGTCTTAGGTCTGGTCTTAGCATCTGTCTAGACATTTGAAAGTCAAAACTGTCATTTTAGACTGCTTCTTGAATTATCACTTTCACTTCTGTGGATTAGTACTGATGCCTATCTAAAGGCTTGCTTATTAGTGTTAACTTTGTGTGGTGGATGTGTGATGAATTGAAAACTTTTTTCAACAATCATTTTTTATTTTAAGTCCAAGGCATTTCAAAAGACTGAAAGACTGAAATGCAGTCATGTTACAAATTACAACCTGTTATTCACTGGACCTTGCAATAGATTGGCATCCACAGAAAAAGGTGTTCAACCTTTGTTCATATGCTTTAGGTTGCAAGCATTGACTTTTCCTGCTCCAGTTCCACAAGTAAGATAAAAATGCTGCCACTGAAACCTGTAGCAGATCTCGCATCATGCAGGAAGACTAACAGCTAATGTTAATGGTAGATAGCCTCAAGATTGGAGAGTGTGTAGTCTTACAGCTGAAGCAGACAGAAGGACTACGCATCTGGTCTTCTGCAGAGAATTTCTACATAACTTTAGACTGCATCTGTTCTCTTCTGTTATTTCACTGTTATTTCTCTAAAACACCTCTGTTTATCAGAAAGAGCACTGTTTGCAGGGAGGCAATCCCCTCCCAGCCAGCCTTCTAGGGGCTGTTTACATAAGAAGGGTGAAAAAGAAGCTATAATCTTCATTGATAATATGAATGGCTTTCATACAAGTGCTTTATTCAGACTGTTTCTGTGTCTATGTACGTTTACATATCCAATATTTTATAAATTAATACATTTCTAACAGCTACAAAAATATTGGTTTGTATGACTCAAACTGTTTCAGCACATAATTTGTTTCTCTGACTGTATCACAAAATGCTGTGAACGTTAAGAGTTTGTGCAATCTAGAAATTAAAATGTCAGGAATCATTTAAATAAAACAGCTTATTTTTGTTTCACCTACATTTTTATCTGCTCCCTATTTGTACCACTTCAGCTACTGTCTAAAGGCTTAACAGAACTTTAATTTTTAAATAATTTTCAGTATCCATCTGTAATTATTCACACTCAGAAGATTAGTTAGCTCCACAAATTGGTGCTACTTTTCTACATGTACACATACAGAGCTGATGTAGCTAGTAATCCCTTAAAAAATCAGTCCCTAAATACAAATCTGAAAAAAAAAAATAAACTTATAAGGGGCTTAGATAAAGTTGTTTTTTTTTTTTTTATTTATTTCAACAGTTTGTAATTTCTAAATACTTCTAATAACACAGTGTTGTGGCTTCAACTACTCACCTTATTTTCAAGGTAAATTTTTAAAATCAGAATACCATATCTTTATTATAGAAATTACAATTTCCCGTTTGCTGTCCACTAAACAATGAATTTGGGGTTCACAGGCTACAACTTTAAATGTACATGCAGAACTTTTTACTGGAGAACCCACTGCCAGTATGCTTATGTTTCTGTTGCTAAAATTAATATTTTGTGCACAGCATAAAGATAAGTCTAAGAGATATAATTGGGAGTACTGAATTTAGCTTTACATTCTCATTTTATAAGCAGCAGGAAATCTTTAACTTCCAGAAAGTATAAGAATTATACTTAGATTTAAGGAGAAATATTCTATGATGTTTTACATAAAATAACTGGTGGCCTTTTTTTCCTTTCCCTGCTAAAGGAAAAGAATTAAAATATTAAGAGATTTATACATCTCACTAGGAGATAAATTTTCTTTTGAGAACAGTTTGGAATAACTAAATCTTGTGATTTCACAAATATTAAAACACAGTCTTAAAGCATTTTTGGAGGGACAGGTCCATGATACATTTTAGCAGAAATACAGTTTCTCATAAGAACTATACAAAACCTCTTGGGTTGTTTTTTTTTTGTTGTTGGTTGATTGTGTATCTGCTTCAGATTGGCTTTTTCCTATTTAGTATGATCAATGAGGAGAGTCTGTATAAGGTCTCAGTCCTACCAGAGCTACTAAACCAGCCTTTGCCACTATTTGCGTGGGCTTTTGCTGTTGCTAGTGCACTGCCATAGATCAGACCCTGGAGGCTTGCCTTAAGGGCTCTTCATGTGGAATGAAGGAGGTGGCCAGACACAAGCAGGAAAAAAAAATCTGATGTTTATGAAAAACCTGTGTTTTCTTCCATGTGACTTAAGTCAACTGAAATGACAGCACTTGTTGAATGTTGAACGTAATTCCTCCTTCATAATGCACCTGCCATTACTGGCCACAGCAGCATCTGCAGCACAGGCTGATTTTCTCCCCATTTAATATTAAGGCTGATAAACAATCAGCACTGTATCTAACATCATTCTTATTCAGGATGGCTGGCAGCAGTTCCAGAAGTTCCTCAGAATGCAAGACTTACTGGATTTTCAAGTAGTGCTTTTTTTCTGGGTGCATTCAAAAATCTTCCTGAGCCTCATCTAGCTTAATGTTTCCACTGCAAAGCTTATTGGTTGTTGCTTGTCAAGACTTCTTGTTTTTACTCTACTCTGCAGATGTCATTGCAACCCAGCCTTTGTGCCCTTTTTTCAGCTCCTGTCGTTGTAGATATCAAGATCAAGACTATGGTAGCAGAAAAACAAAACATAAATTGAAGACTCACAGTAACTACAAAGGTATGTGTCATTATAGTCTGAATTGTTTATCTTAAATATTAAGTTCTGGACTCTTAATATTTTCTTTTATGGTCATTTCTATTAGTCCATCTGACAAGAGGTTCTGAAGGAAAGCCAAAGATTGCAGTCAAGATGAACAGAATTTGTGGTTGCCTCCGTATCTGAGGCTCCACTTCCACACTGGAAGACTCCAAGAGGAAAATGATTGTAGATTTTGGGTTTGTCTTTTAATGACACTTTCACATGGATTAAGAAAATAACACTTGAAGTTGCTACATTGGACATTACAGATGTTTTTTGCCAAATATAACTCAAATAGTAGAAATCCACATCTTACTGTAAAATGACCTGACTGCTTGAGCAGTTGTTTTGGTGAAATTGCTCTAGGAAAAAAACAAACAAACAAGTAACAACAACAAAAAGATCCCAATGCCAATCAACAAGCAAAAATAATTATGCACACAGTGGAATAGACAGCAGGGTCTTGGCAATTACTCTCCTATTGTTTGTCCTGCCAAATAAATTCAAGCTCGAGGGGTTTTGGTTTGATATCAAATATTTGGAAACAATCCTGTCCATTTCCTGATTGCATCTGATTTTCCACATTACCAAATAGGGCATAAAATCTGAGAATTCCTCTCTCACAGTGAGATTTGTTAGGGTTTGCAAGTTAGAAATGGTGAGAACATGAATGATTTACGTGCTTCTGAAAGCAATATTGCCTGAATTAAAAATAATATTTAAATATACCTAACAAAATGAGTTTCACTTAAAAGGTTTAATGTAGGTAATCAGTTTCTGGGAACAGTCTGGAATGTTGCTTCTAAAATGCAGAACTGATAATATGCATTTCTGAACAGAGACTCTATATGAAGGTCATATCCACAGAAGCAAGGTTACCTAACAGACCTTTTGAGCCATCTCCCATAACTGGTGTAATCCTGAAATATTAGAATGCCAGTTTTATCTGCTACACCCTCAATATTAAAACGTTATACTATAAACAAATAAATGGACAAATGGAGGCTGGTAAAGAATTTGGCAGTCTCCTGGCTAAGTAATACAACTTGTGTAAGAGTTATTTTTGGTCTATTTTCATCTACACTTTGGTTTTTAAGTAATGGCAAACACACTAAATACATGAGGAAACACTCTTCTATATTACTTTTATAAAACTATTATTATTTATATTAACTATTAAAACTATTTATTTATAAAATATTATTTCAGGTGAGAGTAAAATTAAACTGCTGGAGATTATATTCTTACTTCTGTTCTTCCCTAGGTGAAAGGGCTAGAACATCATCCAAATATATGATTCCATAATTATGTATGAAGTTTTGTATTAATACAAATCCAGGCATGGCTATGCAACTAAGATGCTGAAAGCTTGTTCAAGTGTAATATTTCTTGCTGACTTTACGCAATTATATTCATCATTTAATGACAAGTCAAAGCTACATAGTTTCTAGGTCATTAAGTTATTTCATAAGTGTTATTGTGCAAGTTAATCAGTATCATGGAGCATGAGAACAAAGAGGAACGGAAGCTTCGGTCACCAAAAACAAATATAGAAAATGAAATATTCTCTGATGTGAATTATGTGCAGTATTGTTGGATAACCTAGCAAAGAAGTAAACAGCTTTCAATATCTGTGAAGATGGAAAAATAAAGAATAGCTGCTGTTGAGTCAAATAAAAATTTGCAATTAAAGGAAAGGTTTCGAACATTAAAATGTATTCCTGTAGATCAGGATATGAACTATCAAACAATTATAGCATAGATCAGGGCTTTTTACATGCTCTGTGACTCAGACGTTAGTGCCACAGGTGATTTTAAATTCCTTCTCAGACAAAAAGATAAGACTTATAAAAGGTTTTTCTTGCTGACAGGTAGGATTTTGCTTTTAGTAATTAAAACAAGTTTTTAAAACCTTTTTGTAATATTTAATTTGAACTGTTTATATTAACTTGCACTCCCAAAAAGTGACTTAGAGGCTTAGGTAGAGTCAGGAAACATCACATGATTTTAAGCAATCTAAGAAAATGTAGTATCGATTCACTTCATCTCATTGCTGTTAGCGTTTGATTGCTTTATCTTGCCAGAAGCATAAAAGGCAAATGAATAATGAGAAATGGGCTATTATGTCATACAGAACTAATGTCAATTCAGCTGAAATTTTAATTAATATGGCATATAAACAGTCTTACCTGTCAGTGTAGTTCTGACCTTCCAGTTTCAGGTAGATAACTTAAGAAATAGCAACACACAATCAAGAAATAAGGATATTTGTACCCTTGACATGTGACAGAACAGCTACAAGTGTAATTGAAATATATGATGCATTTGGCATTGTTGCAGATACCTAATTTTGATGGCGTAGCAGAATGACCCAGCTGTGCCATTCAGCGAGACCTGGACAGGCTGGAGAGTTGGGCGGGGACTAACTTGATGAAATATAACAAGGGAAAGTGTAGAGTCCTGCATCTGGGCAGGAACAACCCCAGGTTCCAGTATAGGTTGGGGAACGACCTGTTAGAGAGAAGTGTAGGGGAGAGGGACCTGGGGGTCCTGGTGGACGACAGGGTGACCATGAGCTGACACTGTGCCCTTGTGGCCAAGAAGGCCAATGGCATCCTGGGGTGTATTAGAAAGGGGGTGGTTAGTAGGTTGAGAGAGGTCCTCCTTCCCCTCTACTCTGCCCTGGTGAGACCTCATCTGGAATATTGTGTCCAGTTCTGGGCCCCTCAGTTTAAGAAGGACAGGGACCTGCTGGAGAGAGTCCAGCACAGGGCAACTAAGATGATTAAGGGAGTGGAGCATCTCCCTTATGAGGAAAGACTGAGGGAGCTGGGTCTCTATAGTTTGGAGAAGAGGAGATTGAGGGGTGACCTTATTAGTGTATATAAATATATCAAGGGGGAGTGTCACGAGGATGGAGCCAGGCTCTTCTCAGTGGCAAACAATGATAGGACAAGGGGCAATGGGTACAAACTGGAACACAAGAGGTTCCACTTAAACTTGAGAAGAAACTTCTTCTCAGTGAGGGTGACAGAACACTGGAACAGGCTGCCCAGGGAGGTTGTGGAGTCTCCTTCTCTGGAGACATTCAAAACCTGCCTGGACACGTTCCTGTGTAACCTTATCTAGGTGTTCCTGCTCCGGCAGGGGGATTGGACTAGATGATCTTTTGCGGTCCCTTCCAATCTCTAGCATACTGTGATACTGTGATACAGTATAGCATAATATAATCTTAACTCTGACTGGTACAGCAGCTCAGAGTGTGAACGTCAACACAGTAGCCTTGCTAAAAGTTAGCTACAACTTAAAGTGGGACAAAAGCAACTGAAATTTTCAGTGATGATGTCTGAGGGCCTTGACATCCTACCTTCACAGCCTCTCCTTCTGCTGTTCCTCACTTTTTTGTTCCTTCCTTCTCTGTTGCTTTCTGCCCTTTCTTAAATATGTTATCACGAGTTACCACCATCTTGGGTGGCAGGCTCAGCTGTGCCCTGTGATGGGTGTATCAGAACTGTCTAGAACCTGCTGTCCTCAGCACAGTGGAGGACCAGCCTCTCCTTAAAAAGGCTGCCTCCTCAGCTCCCCACTGCTAGCACCATATATTCTCAATACACTATTTTGGGTAGCTAATCACACAACTAAATGAACAAGAGATGTCCATTCATTTCTATCCAATGTGTGATCCAATCAGCAACCTCAGAGGTCACCTACCTTATTAAGCCTTAAAGAAATTATTGGGAGAATGTGAAATTCCTCTTACATGATATAGTATATATCCATGAGAAACAGTAATACAGGACAGAAAAGTCCTAAAATGTATTCCTTTTAATCAAGTCTACAGAAATTCTTACTTTCTGTAACACAGAAGAATACCTTAACTGAAAGCCTACATATTACAAATCCTGAAATAATCCTTTCCTCCAAGATTCCTTTTGACTGTTTTAGCTCCAGAAGGTAGACTTGCTGTTTGCATTTTTCTGTTCACTGTTCTTTAGAGAGTCTAGAATTAGGACTCTGGCTTCTTTGGATAACTTAAAAATGTAATGTAAAATAAATGGGCATCTTAAAATTAGGCATAATTATATTATGGTAGCCTTTTGTGACACCAGTACATTAGCTTTTTGCTTTCTTCTTTAAAAAGGATTTTTGAGGTAAAACAAGGGTTCCTGAGCTCTTTTTAAATTCTGTTCGGGGGGAAAAAATCAAATTATTCATTTACTTGGTTATCTACTTTAAGAAAAGAGGTAGTCAGCTTACTCCTAAAAATCTGTGTTTTCCACGTATTACCATCAAATATATAGTTTTGCATGACCTTTCACTGTTTAGCAGAATTAACACTAATGTAAGGTAAGAACACGCACAAAGACTATCAGTCACTGTTACCCTCCGTTACAATATGTGTGCTCTGGAATGATGGAGTGTACAACACTGAACTACATTGGGTTTTTTATCTCCCAATCTTTACCATCCACAACAAACTTCTATTAGGGCATATTTTTCAGTCTACCTTACTGGAGGCCATGGTTTACTGGAGAGGCTAAATTTTGCAGAGATAGCTGCAGCCCTTAATTGACCACTTGACAACAGCTGCTTATGAAAACATGATTTACTTTTGCTAGCAAGAATTTTTACGTAGTGCCATGATTTCCTTTAACATATTCCAGACATTTGGGTGAGGATTCTTGTGATCATCATCCCCATCCACCCCCCATCCCCCATCCTTTAGAATATAAAACAAATGTCACTTGATGCTCTGATAGACAAGTACTGATTCTTACAAAGAGTTAAGTTCAGGAAAAAAATGTGCTTTTGAAATTAATTCTCTGCATTAAGTGTCCTCTCTGTAGAATCCTGTCTATTGTCAAATTTGAGTATCTTAGGAATAAAAAAGCCCCTAAGAATATTTTGGTTACTCAAATTTGTTAACATTATGCAACTAATATACAATTTACCTTTCCCATTTCTATTAATTTCAAAGGTAACTTGAAGTAAATATCTAGACAAGGATTTTTATTTTGACCTCCAGGCCCTTTTTTTGGCCATCATTAAACTATTTTAAAGGAAGCTAGATGTGGTTTTGAATATTGGGTCTTTCCTTTAACTTGTAGTGTGGATGTTACTTAAGGTAGGATAACTTTTACAACAAAACCTAATGGTTAAGTATTTAATTTATGTAACAAAAGTAATCTTATAAGTGAGAATAACATTATATGGAAAATGTTTTTGAATTTGCTAAATACAGGGATATATGGACCTTTCTTGTGACAAAATAAAGAATAAACTCACTGCTGTTAATAATATCTACAGAAATTATGACCATCTTGTATTTTTGGAATTATGTCTTTTAATTCAAAATTTTCATTCCTTAATAAGTAGCTTTTAATGATACTGAAACAATTTAAGTCATTTTAAAGACTCAAAAATGTTCCTTGAAACTTAGTGGCAGATTTTGTATACCTGTTTGTACATTAAAATTGCTTGGTAATAAATAAAATAATAAATGAAGTAAAATATAAAACAATTGTTCTTGACCATTCAACTGCAACTTTTTGTCTAGTTAAACTGATCAAAGATGTGTCAAATCCTGGGCTCATGAACTGGTTTATCACTTCACTGTGTTACTGGCAAGAAACAGCTGATTAAACCATTATATGTAATTATGTGGTGGGTTGGATGAAGACTACTCCAGGTGCCATCTATTTGCTGGACAGTTATTATAATCTCAGAAAAGGTTTCTGGTTCTTTTTGTCTTGTGTTATCATTTATTTTCTTTTTCTTTTGGTTTCTTAATAGAAACACCAAACTAATGTTTAGTAATATTTTACTTAAAAGCATATGCATTCTTACGTGTTTTAACATGCCCACAGAACTAGCCTATGAACCACTAGAACCAACATATTTCAGGATGTAATTTGCTGTAGAAATAGTGGCTGCCTGCGTATAAGCCACTTCTTGCTTTCACTAAGTCCTCTGTTTCAAAATCTTCTTTATTTCATCAATAAACGGTCTTTGCTCCCACAGTACTGCCCTAACCATTAGGGTACACAAAAGCTGGCTCATGTTCTAACTTTTTCATATATTTCTAAGTATATATTTATTCTATTGAAAGGGGAATGACTTCCAAGAAGAGTGCGAAGACCCAAGTGGTACAAGTAGAAGGCAAAAGCTCAGAATGTCACATCACTGAAATGCTCTAGATGTATCTAAGCTGCTCTAGCTAGTTGCCTAGACAGCCTTAATTGCCAAACATCATCAATTAAAAAAATTCATATTCAGGCATCTCATAGATTTTTAGCATTTTTTATATCAACTGATTTAGTACTCAGTATTTTTAGAATGTGGGTATGCAAAAGAGAGTTTATTACATTGTATTTACCTCACCAAGATATTTTCAGCATTGAAGAAATTACTGGTAACATATTAAAAATTGAAAATATCTCATTCATGTGAGACAGTAATTTCAGACATGTTTATTCTTTTTCCTTATTGCAAAACACCTGTTATCAGTTGGCTTGTTAAATGTTGAGACATTTGAAATAGGTGATCTGCGCTTGTTAATGCTACCTCTGACATAAGTATCATTTCCATTATGTTCTACCTACAATAACATCTTTTCTCAGTTCTGTTTTGTGATGTTATTTTATCTTCATAGTTCTGTAATATTTTCCTCTCAGTCCTCCTTTTTCCTACTGCATCGCACATTCTCTTTTTTCTCCGACTCCTTCAGTAAATACCACGGGCTTCTTCCTGTTATGTTTTTCTTGGAACAGCAAGCCACTAGACAAATAAAGAAAAATTTTGTAATGCCTGTTTGCTTGAGCTTGCTATATCACAAACAGCTTACTCTAATTGTACTAGATAAATCACTGGGAAAAGTCTACTCTGGTTCCTAGATTTTCTATCAGCTAAATTGTCCCATTTGGTGTTTTAATTTAATAAAAGAAGTTAATTGATGCAGAAACATCTTGACAGGGTACAGGCAGCACTGTTATTTGGAGTGTGAGGCAGACCTGAAGTATGATTTCTGTGAGTCTAACATGAACTTGACTATAAACTTGGATCTGCTGAGATCAGTTTCTTCTAGTATTCATTATTTTGGTTTGTGTCTTGAGGCCTTCCCAGAAATGCAAGTTTAAATTAGAGTCCCAGACTTGACATTGTGATGCATGTTAGCAGAAGCTTCGGCTTGCATGGTAGCAGATGTAAGTCAACAGAGCTCTCTTATAGTTTGGAGATATTCCTATGCTTGGAGATATTCCAGTGTTCAAGACCAGGTTGGACGAGGCCCTGGGTGATAAGGTGTCCCTGACCCTGGCAGGGGGGTTGGAACTTGATGATCTTAAGGTCCTTTCCAACCCTAACTATTCTATCATTCTATGATTCTATAGCTGCTTAATGGTATCAGCAGCCAAAGTATAAGCAAATGTTTAAGTTCATTTGAAAAAAAAAATGGGTGTACATCTTGACATCTAATTCCTCTACTGTTCTTTGCCTTATCTTTATTCTTTTTCTTTGAAATGACATGGTCACTAACTTAATTATCTTTTTCATCTGCCTTTTTTTATGACTCCTGTAGTTTTCATCCTAGCTGTCTGCATATGTCTATACTTACCATACAATTGAATCTGCTCTTCAATGCTGTCTGTCTGACACTTTTAAAATTAAATTATGAACTAGCAGCTGGAGAACTGAACAAATACCAATACAGTAATAATTATTCCACTGTTCTGTCATTGTGCTCTAGAAGGAAAAGTAGTTGCTCAAACATTGCCTAAATCAGGATGTTCCACCTCACTGAATCTAAACTTATTCTATGCTCCACTAAAATAAGTCTACTGTATAAGTATGTGGGTATGTATAAGAGAACCTGAGACCTGTTCTGCCTTCAACTCATTACAGTTTTATATTCATGCAATTTTCACACCTATTTAAAATAGTAACTTTGATAATTCATAACTTGGTTATTCTCCCATAATATATTTGCTTGCTTTTTTTTTTTTTTTTTAGCAGAAAAATTGTTTAGGATATCTGAGACTGTCTTGAAGAGTACTGACTGGCTGGTACTTGACAGGGAAGCTTCTGTGGAAGTACTAATACTACTAAATTCATTATACAGGAGAATTGAAATGACACTACTTTGGAATACAGATGTTAATTAGAATTTAGAAATTTAGAAGGTTGTTGGTTTTTTTTAATCATCGTAATTATTTTACTGGTGTGCAGAATAGTTCACGTGCTCATTTAACAGGTGTCCAGGGGAGAAAAAATGCAAAGCACGAAGTTCTCAAAATGCTGAAATAGAATGTAAATAACTCAGTAATTTCAGGAGTGACATGTGGCAGAGTGTTGAGTATAAGGTAACAGCAGGTACAATAGAAGCTGTCTTCTGTAGTGCTGCATTCATCCTGTGAAGGATGTGAATACATTCAAGGTAAGTGGATGCAACATAAAAGTGAGAAAGTAAGTAAGTGGTGTAAATAAACCCCTTTCTCAGTTGTATAGATTAGAATCTCATCTGAAAGAAATGAAAACATCCACTGCAATCTTTAGGGCTTTAAATAAAAGATTTCTGGACTTCCCAAGAAACTGTATGTATTTAGAAAATAACTACCATTGTTTTAAAAAGCATTCATATGGATGCTTCCAATTTCCTGATACTTTTTTGATTATGAAAATAAATATAAGTATCTTACATATAAAATAATATAGTAAATATGATATTTTGGTTTATCTGGCCTTTAATGCAAATTGTCAGCACAGACGTATTTAGCATATTAGAGGTTTTTCTGCGCTGGAGAAATGGAATTAAGGGTGAGGGGAAAGAGGGTTGGCTATAGAGGAAGCAAAGAATATTATTCTGTAAATAAGTACTTGGAGAAATTTCATAGAAAGCAGCAGTCTCAGATTCTGGATATTGTTTTAAGGTACTTCTCTGATTTATTTGTTATTAAGAAATGATGGCATTCAAGATTTTGCTTTTCGTATTTGGGAACCGAGTATCTGGGTTATTTCTTTAAGGACCTCAGTAGAATCCAAAGTCTTCCCTTACTAGACAAACTTCAGTAATATTGGCTTGGGAGGGGAGGAGATCATAGCTTCACAAAAACAAAGATCTTTGAGAATTTCACATAAATTGTTCCTATTCATTAGGATCATTTGCTTAATGAAGCTATTTCTATTAACCTTAGAATGACAAGAGTGTTTTACATTTGTGTCATGAACAGTGACAGATTTTAATCTTTTTTAATTTAAAATTAAAGCATGAGTTTTTTCTTTGGTTTTGTATTCGTTGGGATTTCAACTGCAGTTTGTTACTGTGTCTACCTGTGATTTCATCAGGCTATAAAAAGATGCCGCCAAGGGGATTGCTGTCTCAAAATAAATTTCCTTATTAGTCATATGCTGTGCAAGTTACTGTAGTGATCACACTGGTTTTAGGGACGCTGGCATAAAGTAAACAATACAAACTGGAATATATTTATCTCTCAAACACAACTATTCTATCTCATTGTGAATTTGTAACTTTAACTTCATAATTTGTCCATGAAGAAATACATACAAAGAGGGAAACAATTTAAAAAAAAGCAGCCACATAATAGGACAGCTGGAGATGATGTAAATTCACACGTGTCTTGCAAGTTATTCTTCCAGTTTTCTTGAGTAAAAGGATCTAAAGAGTGAATACATTCAAAATATCCAGTAAGTTTATCTGTAGCACTGAATAAAATAAGGATATGTTTCCTTCGTCTCTAGACCACTGTAGGCATAAGTGGTGCTATGACCTTCTTCGCTGATGTTGGTAGTCATATTTTTCTATGGCACAAGTAGATTAATGCATTTCAAAGAGAAAAAGACTTCATAATTTCAGGAAGGTATTTTTTATCATAATTCTCTGCAAATTATAGAATCATAGAATAGTTAAGGTTGGAAAGGACCTTAAGATCATCTAGTTCCAACCTCCCTGCCATGGGCAGGGACACCTCACACTAAACCATCTCACCCAAGGCTTCGTCCAACCTGGCCTTGAACACTGCCAGGGATGGAGCATTCACAGCCTTCCTGGACAACCCTTTCCAGTGCCTCACCACACTAACAGGAAAGCATTTCTTCCTTATATCCAATCTAAACTTCCCCTGTTTAAGTTTTAACCCATTATCCTTTGTCCTGTCACTACAGTTCCTAATGAGGAGTCCCTCCCCAGCATCCCTATAGACCCCCTTCAGATACTGGAAGGCTGCTATGAGGTCTCCATGCAGCCTTCTCTTGTCCAGGCTGAACAGCCCCAACTTTCTCAGCCTATCTTCATATGGGAGGTGCTCATTTTAGCAAAGTCATTTTAGCAAATGAGCTACATGGATGATGTGGACAAGCAATATGTTGTGAACTCACAGCTCAAAAAAAAAAACAGTTTCAGGAGCCTGAAAATAGTATTATCATGAAAGTAAGTACATATTTCTTACTGCTGACAGTGGTGGCTCAAAGTAGTTTATATGGTATTTAAAGCAATTTATTTTATGAAAGACTTGTGTTCAGCACTGGTAAGTACTTCCAAATTGTCTGCTGTATTAGAACTAATGACCCATTAAAATATGATAAAGTAGTACTTACAGATGTAATTACAAATTATAAGCAAGCAAAATACTGCCTGAAGCAGGTACATCCTTAAAGCCATTTACAACCTCTCACTACATAGATTACTTGTGGATCGGTGCAATAAACAAATTGAGGTCAAATTTAAAATTAAATCTATACATTTGAGGTTCAGTGAATATAGTAATTAGACCTGCTTAGCAAGTTTTGTCATTGGAGGGCAACATCATTAAAGTATCTTAACATCAATTTTGGCATCCATAAAATCAAAAAAGCAAAGCAAAACTATGCCAGCTGGCAACAACTGCATCACAGCTTGGATTCAGGAAACTTCTCCCTATGAGTGTCAAAAATTTATTCATAAATCTCATTGCTGTGTTCTTCTTTGGTAATTTTTCATCCCTCCTCCACAAAACTACAGATTCTTTCTGTAGGCTTAATCAAAACAGTTTTCTGTTAGGCAGATAGGACATTTTGGTGAGAATGTAGGCTCTGGTTTTGAGAAAATACATTAAAATCGCTATTAATTAAGCACATCACTGAAATGCAGAAGGGGTGGGGAGGTAAGATAAAAGCTATCCTTTCATAAATAGAATTGGAATCCCAGGATCATATGATATCATGAGTTGAAAGGGAACCACAAGGATCAAGTCTAACTCCTGACCCCAAACAGGGCAGACTGAAAGTTAAACCATATTTTGTCCAAACCCTTTTTGAACAGTGACAGGGTTGGGGCCTTGACCACTACTCTGGGGAGCTTCGCCCTCCCAGTGAAGAACTTTTCCTAAAATCCAGTCTGAACTTCCCCATATGCAGCTTTAAGCCATTTCCTCACATCCTACCACTGGACAGCAGATATAAGAGATCAGCACCTCCCTCTGTGCTCCCCTTCATGAGGAAATTTTAGACAGCCATGACTTCTAAACAGAACAAACCAAATATCCTCAGCCACTCCTTGTAAGTCATGCATACTAGTCCTTTCACCATCTTTATTTCTATTCTGTGGATGGAAACTCAAGTTTCTGTATGTTCAGAGTGATGGGTTTTCAGACTTTAGTTTGAAGACTATGAGGACAGTCCTAGAAAATTAAGGTAAGCAAACCTTTTTGGAGAAGGGAGGTTGAAGAGACTTGGATTAGGAAAGATCATATGTATCCTCCCCAAAAGAAACTGATTATGAGGCTGTATGTTGAACTAGGAAGTTATCTTTGAATAGTACAATCTAAAACAGGATCTGCACAAAGACAGAGTATCTGATAAAGTAAGGAAAGCAACTAAAGCAAGTCATCAGATTACTGGGAAGGAGATCTGGCTTGGTATAAGATTTGGGGAAAAAACCCCAACCTAACAACCAAAACAAAACAACAGAAACAAAACAACCCAGGCATGATTTCCTTTCATTTTACATATTCGTTTTAAGAACACCTCTCACAATACTGTTTGTTTCACTGGTAGTAAGTTAACATGTCTTTTAACGTACCTTGGTTCAAGTAGAGTATAATACCTAGTGACTGATAAATCGGAAGGCATTTGTCATCTACATTGTCATTTACATGGTAGATGTAAAACGAGAGTACTGCAGCCCTGACTTCTCAGCACGTTATCCACAGGGTACTTACCAACAGAATTCCATGGAATACTTGAAAACACCAGAAGTACTTTATAGTAAACAGTGAGTATCAGAAAGTAGCAGGTACATGTGCAAACCTAAAACAACAAAATTTGAAAAGACTTTTGAGCAATCCATGAACTATCAGCATTACTCTCCTTGCATTAAATACTGTCTTAATAATATCATTATCAAAGCTGCGTAAGGGTAGGAGCACCCTTTCTTACACAATGTGTAAAAGATGATCTAAGGAAAAGTTGCTACAGGATGCAAGTCCATGGCTGTTACCTAGCACATATTGCTTGGAAAAAAATATTGGTTGGAAAAAAACCCCAACCAAAGCTGTTTCTTGTAAGGCTCGGACTAGACTTCAACTTCATGCTCTTCACTACTATGATAAATTATTAAAACTAAATTCAGAGAGTATTTGCATAACAGCTAAGAGGAATAAGCAATAATATCTATTTGAGGAGCTTTCATATTAGTAAACTCTCATAGAACTGAAACTAAAATCAAGCATTTGCTTTTATGTATCTGTTTGGGGTTTTTTTCCTGCTGTTTGGTTGTAGTACCTCCTTATCTAAAAAGGATTGAATACTCCTCCTAATATTCTTAGGAATTCTTTGTTACGCCCATTTCTTTTCTTTGGAGCTGCTTGTTATTTTTTCAAGTTATGTCTCCCCAGGCTCTTCAGTACTTTCTATTGCTCTTCTCACTTTAATTTCCTTACTTTTTTTTTCTTTGAGACTTTGCAGAAATAGAAAGTATTCTTTGTATATACAGGCTTTACTGAATTATATTTCTTGCTTGACTTAAATATTAAAATACGAGCAGAAGTATCTTGAAATAGATTTAAATACTGGAGCCATGATTTTCTTTGAATCCCATTAAAAATGTATATGCTTTTTGAAACTGGGTTGCATGCAGGAGCTATGAATAAAATCAAAAGCAAACAGCAGATTTAATCATAACAAATAGGAATACTTGTAGCGGTATATGATCCCTGAAAATGAAACAAAACTGATACCTCAAAACAAAGGGTTAACATTGTCTCTGCTTGCTTAATCAATCATTGTACTTGGTGAAGCAGAACAGTAGGAGTCAAAAGTTGCTAGACTTGCGAGGCAGAATTGTAGGAGTTACAGCTGCTAGGCAAAATTGTAGTAGATAAGATTCTTGTGTGATGAACATTTAAGGCATTCTTGTTTAAATAGTATCCATAGAAAGAAAAGGAACAAAAGATAACCAGAGTAACAAAATTTGCAAGCTTGACAAGTTTCTGCTTTAAGATACATAAAACCAACTTGTACTGAACCTGAGGTTTGGACAGGAGCTGAAACCCTATTCAGTCTGCTTGAAAGCAAGAGGTTACGCGTGGTGATGAAGAGGAGCTACAGGCCTTCATCCTTATGACCCCCTAACGACCACCACCAGGAAGCACTGTGCAAGCTCATCAATGGAACAAATGCCAGAAAACTAATTATACTACTAGACTGGAATAGGTTTTGCATGTGTATTAGGTCTGAGCCAATCTCATGTTTATGTAATCATTCTATGTAATATAAATAAACTGAGTGGCAAAGGAAGGGTGTGCATGCATTTGGAGGAGTGATCCCCCCATGCGCCTCAGTGCTGAATAAAGCATACCTACTTTACAACTTTAACAAGTTGTGGAGTCTATCCATGTATCAAAATGAGGCAGGAGGTGGGCTTAAAAGAATCGCTTAGAGGTAATACATGAATTCTGTAACGGGTTCTTCACAAAAGATACTACACATCAGCCGCAAATTTGATTTCCATAGGGTCAGTAAATATTTAAATTTGTTATCTCTCTTGCAGTGGGCATGTTGTTAGTACCCCTGGAGATAACAGTTGCAAAATTATGGCATGATAGAATAAAACCAGAGAAGTCCCCATTCAGAAGGCAAGTTTTCTGTTCCTTCTCTTCAGGATCATTCAGTAAACAGCAGTCCAATTATATTCTTACACAAGAGAAATAATTCACTTAAATCTCTCCTATTTGCTTCATTTGGTAATAACTTAATCATTATTCATAGAGAAAGAAATTTTAAATATGAAAAAGAAATAAGCATGATTTTTAATAACATCTAACTTTCTGGCAAGTTTAGAGATTAAAAAGTGTTAATAGAAAATAATTTTCCAATTAGGTAGGCAAGCTTAAATTACCCTTTATTTGAAATATTTTTGACCATGAATTAATGCTTTAACTCCCTCAAAAATTATCCCAAAGGAGCAAAGGTGTGCATTTACATGTTTGACTTCTAAGAGAATGTTGTCTAAGACTTAGCAGTGAGAATACAAACCCTTACTCCCTGAATGCTGATTTCCAAAAAGCATGGGGTTCTAGCCCTAGTCAGATTAATTTAATGTCACCTGGTTATTTAAAAAGGTAATACGGACACCTGAAAAAAAAAACAAACCAAAAAAAGAATGGATGTAATGCATTACGGTGCCATTTTACATGTCTCCTGACCTTCAGCTTCTGCTGAAGAAGGATACTGAGTTTGCACATCAATGTTTTGGTAGCGGAGGACTATAGACGTAGCCTTTGTGAAAAGCTGCTAGAAGCTTCCCCCATGTCTGACAGAGCCAGGGCAACCAGATCCAAGACAGACCTGCTGCCCGCCAAGAGTAAGCCCACCAGCAATGGTGTTTGCACCTCTGTGATAACATGTTTAGGAAGGGTGCCGAAGCCTGGCCGGGCCGGATCATGCCATTACAGCCAGAGGGAGGAGTCAGAATCCATGAAAGAAACAACTCTGCAAACACCAAGGTTAGTGAAAGAGAGGGAAGAGGCACTGTTGTCTCTGGTGCAGACCATGGTGAGGCAGGCTGTCACCCTGCAACCCAGGGAGGTCCAGGGTGGAGCAGAATCCATGCCTGACCCCACACTAGAGCAGGCGGATGCACCTGAAGGAGGCAGTGAGGAAGGAGGAGTGGCAGAAGCATCATTTCTTGTCCCCTGCACTGTTGTGGGGGAGGAAATAACCAGGAGTAAAGTTAAGCACTGGAAGAACGGAGTGTGGGGAAGGTGTGAAGATTTGCTTGTATTTCTCATTACCCTGATTTGATTGGTAATAAATTAAACTAATTTCCCCAAATCAAATCTGTTTTGCCCATGACAGAAACTGCTCGATCCATGAGCCTTTCATTATATTTTCTGTCCCCCTGTGCAGCTGAGAAGGGGAGTGATAGAGTATCTTTGGTGGGCACCTGGAATCCACCCAAATTCAGCCCACCACAATCTCCAATAGACAGGTCCTATCTGGCAGCTTCACACAGGTATTTTTGATACAGTAAGACATCTGTTTCTTCATGGTTGGTTTTGGCAACTGAACCACTCCCCAAATTATTCTTCTACTAACACTCATCTGTGGCTGAATTTGAACTCCAAACAGCAGATTATTCTCATGGAAAGAAGAAAGCATACTAACAATTGACATTGACATTACAGTTCTCACCCTAGATTCTTAGCAATGTTTTTGTCATGATTAAGGGCTTAAGAACCTTATGAATTCCATCCTTACACCTTGAAAAATCTCATTCAGCTAACACCTAATTCTAAAATTGTAAAACATGTTTGTAAGCTAAGTCCAAGGACCAAATATTCTATTTGGCTAATACCTGCTTCTGGGAATGGAACTTTTTATTTTCTAGTCACTAAGTCCTTTCTTTTTAAAGGCACAGACATCCTGTGAGAGCATGTCTCTGCGTCCGATTAGAACTTCTACACAATTAATAATAGAATGCTATTTAGAAGATTGCAGGTGTTTATTAACAATTCATAAGCACCTATTGTTGTGGCTTACCTCTTATATTGCAGATACTGATCCCAGATGTATAGTTCGTAGACTGCCCGTTAATTACATGTCATTAAGCAGTCAATAAACAGCTTGAATCTTAATTTGAACTTCTTGAATTTAGCATTTTTTTCCTTGCACCAATAGCTTATATAGTATATAAATCTGTTCAAAATCTAACTGAAACAGGAGTCACACACAGCTTCAGACATTTTTTAATTTCATTGTTAAGATCTATGTCCTTGGATCTGCAAATTCCACTATTCAAGAATACACATAAGCCCTAAGTGCATGAGTACTAAAAATATTTTACATCTACATACATTTAAATTTTAAACTTGTGCTCATTGGAAACTGGGGTAACTGCTCTCTACAAGGTCTGTTGCTGTTTAAGGCCTTGTGTCTCTTTAAAATCAAAATGTACATTTATGACCTCTTTGGACTATATTGATATGTAATCGATGTGTAGCTATCAAGAGTCCCTTTATTCTTTTATTTCTTATGCATTAAAACTCAAGAAATCCCCCTAAGTCTATTACAGTTAACATTTATGCTTTACTTGGGATGCTTCACTTTACTGAATAATAATTGTCATGTTTTCAGCTGTAGCAGCTAGTTTTCTCCTTAATAACTGTTGCAGTACTCTCTTTTGGCTTTAGTCTGAGAACAGTGCTGATAACACACATACATTTTAGTTGTTGCTCAGCAGCACTTAACGGTGATCAAGGACTTTTCAGTCTCATGCTCTGACAGTGAGGAGGGGGCACAAGAAGCTGTGAGGAAGCAAAGACAGGACACCTGACCCAAACTAGTTGAAGGGGTGTTCTGTAACACAGCACACCATGCTAACCAACAGAGATGCTAAAGCATTTTATTTGCTTTTAATAAGTGTTGAGTGGCAGATATTTCAGTATGCAAAAATCTATGTTCAACCTTTTTTTTGCTGTTTGCGTGTCACTTAGGTCACTGTGCTACTAAGAAGACTTCTGTCTCAAAAGTTACGTTGTTAGAATGAGGTATTTTGCTGTTACAGTTTGGTAACTTTAGGAAGAGGCTGCAAAAACTCTTACATGATAGCCTGCTTCGCTTGGAGTTCCTGACATATGCTTAACTCAAAATCTGTAAAAAAATCAAGGCTGAAGTAGGCTAATAATGTGTATGAATTGACTGAGGTCCGATGCATCCAACCTGCGCCAGTATGGAGCAAGGCTATTTGCAGCTAGGTAACTATACTAAGCAATCCTATATAACACTGAGATTGCCTACATGTTGGTATCAGAAACACCAAATATATGTGTGCAGATTTTAACTGTTATTAATGAAAATGTTGCAATCTTTTTTTTTTTTGTCCTAATATCCATTTTTCATGATCAGTTCATTATGCTCAGGTTTTATCTCTGCCCTAATTTTCTTTTGCCTTATATTGATTTGCAAGAGGTGATGAATGAAACAGTTGGAGTAACATTTATTTTCACTTTATTCTTCCATAACTCTTTAGACAAAAGAGCAGAGAATTCAAACAAATCCTGAATTATGTGAAATTCTTGCCCTAGCTGTCTCTGGATGTCCAAGACACAGTAAATGGGTGAGAGTGTAAGTAGTTGAGAGGGAATGTGGATATATATGGATTGCCTTTGGGCTCTCTCGGTCAATTTTCTCAAGTGAAATTGCTAAGAATTTAGTTGTGCTTGAATATCTACAACTCTCAGGTTATCTTTGAGATCCAATACCTTTATACCATATTTGAAAAACAGTATACCATGAGAAACATCTTGGACTATATATATTAAAAGAAGGATTGCCTTCTCATATTTAGGAGTTGGTTGTCATTTTAATTTGGACTTAAATTTTATGATTTAATTATAATCCAAACCTAAAATTTTAACTGACAGTCAGTAGTGTGGTTATAAACTAAAACTCTTAACCGTTAGCTATATTTTGGCCAAACTGAAGAATTCATATTTACTGTCACACTTGTTTTCAGGCAAAAATTGTAAAAATGAGAGATAGAACTCATTCTTTTTAAGAAAAATTATTTGTATACAATTGATGATGAAAGCAAATAAGGGTCTTCAAATGAGAAATCACAAATGCTGTGCATTTTTTTGCAAGTGAAATCAACTGCTGATTTAAAAATTGCCATGCAGTTTTGTGAACTAAAACCAAACCCCTAAAAATCTATCTATCTTGAAGTGTAGCAGTTTTGCCCATAGTTTGATGATTGCTTACACAAGCTCAGTTGATTTTGAAAAAATCATGTTGATATATTCATGTTAGCATTTACTGTACCCTGTTCCCAAAGGAATAATTAATGTATCAACTTAGATCCTCTTTGGCAGATGAATTCCTGTTTTCACATGGCATCTATGTATCAACTTAGATCCTCTTTGGCAGATGAATTCCTGTTTTCACATGGCATCTTAAGCTATTACTTTGTGCAGGTGTTAGGAGCAAAAGGTTCATCAGTTTAAATGTCTGGCACATGTGACTGATGCCCAGGGGACTTGAAAAACAACATTGGAGAAATCTGCTCTCACTCACTGGTTACACGGTTCCGAGTTGTTAATGGTCTCATTAGGCATACTACACAGAATGTGTGACTTATTAACTGTGGCCTCTCCTACGTGAAATTGCCTGCATAGATTTGTTACTCTTTGAAGGAGTTTCTTAAACACTAATCATTTTAAAGCCATGGAGTCATTAGTGGTGTAGTATCACTATATTGTCACCAGAGACACTCTCTAATGTAAGATCTACCTTGGTATTTTTAATGTTGCACTCTCAACAATATCAGAAATGCATTGTCTAGCTTCTATTTTAAATATTCTTCTTCAACAGGACATAAGAACTTGTTCATTTTCTATTAAATATGATTGTTAATAATGTCTAAACATTTGACAGTGAATTAAAAAAATTAGAATTTTTGGCTAACAACAGGCTAAATTTTCTGTGTATGTATGTATTTGTATGTAGGTATGTACGTATGTATGTATTTGCCAGTTATGTGGAAAAAAAAAGTTACATTCAAGATTAGTGAACAATATCCTGGGTAAAATGCAAAAGTAATATATAACTCTCCTGACATTTGTTGTATCTATTCAACACATCCATCTATTCAGGTAAATGCATTTTACTGTTTTTTGTATTTTTAACTAGTGTAGTTACTAAATGCAACCATACTGATTGTCAGCATTTACAAAACTTCTTTAACCAAAGGGTAAATGTGGTACTTTCTGCCTCAAACAAAATCTGAGGAAGAATGTGAGAAACTTATAAGTAAAATTATAAGGGTTTTTTATCTAAAATTTTAAAGTACCTTCACCTGCAGCTGTCACCAGGTACTCCAGATAAAAAATGTTTATATAAATAAGTATATAAATAAAAGGAAAATACTTTGCTTGCCAAAAGAAAAGAATAAAATATAAAACTAATTTCAGGAGCATTTCTGCTGCATGTGAACCAGTGCCATTTTTTCATGTAATTTAAATACTTCATACAAACATGTCAACCACTTTTATAGAGCAGGAAGATCATACTTTAAGATGTCAAAGGGTGAAATTTGGAAGTTTTTATCAGCAGGGGGCTGGAAACAGTTTAATGTAAGTATGTGCAACTAATGGAGTTAGTTGTATCTAGCTGGAGAGCTAATTTATTGTGCTACTGCTGTCTATCTCTTTAACAGCCCCTCACATTTTTTGAAAATTCCCTGCACAAATCCCATGTGTCCCCAATAACATAAATCAGCATGAAGAGTTTACAGCACAAAAAGGTGTTCCATTCTATTTTTGTTTTTCAGTTATTGATGAATTAATGCTTTCAGGTCAGAAAGGTTTAATGTAGTCTCCGGAGTATGCATTTGACAATAAATGAAGACTGCACTGTATTTCTGATCATTTAGATAATTTTGGGTTTTATTTCACATGAGCATTCATAGTTTGTCTCTTAAACAAAACCATTTTTCCTGTAAGGGCTGGTGTTCAATGTTGTATAAACAAGATTGTTTCAGACTGTAATAGATATGTTTTATCAGACTTGCAGAGAGACAGAGTCTCAATGGAGTTTCCAATTAAAGAAACTTTGACAGAATTTTTATATGAGGGTATTTTTATTAATTATAAATTAGGTTCCCCAAATCTCTCAAGCATATTAATATCCTTCCTATTCCTTATGAAGTACAGGTTCATTAGAACAATGAAGTCAGGTGAGTAGCTCTGGAAGAAAAAATACCTGAGAATTTATTCTGAAAACACTGGTTTAAGTCACTACTCATTGTACACTATATTTGAATCAAGAAAATGGCTATCAAAAAAAAAGTTTAACATGGTATCATTGCTGTAGTTCCTTTGTATTAGAACAGGGAATACTAAGAACAGATGTGTGGGTGTTGCCGTATTTCCTGCACACTTTACCATTCTCATTTCTGAAGCCTACACCAGAATTTTTCTCCTGACAAGGTTTTTTATATTTTCAATCAGCACATGCAGAGTGATGAAGAATTCTGACACCCTTCAACCACACAGAAGGAATGGATCCACCCTACACACTATCTACAAAATTTATGTCAGTAGGAAGAAGTAATTGAACAAATGAAACTAGATACAGAATGTAATGTGATTCTGCCAGGTAAAAGAATTAGTTGAGTAGCAATATGCAAAGTATCATATTTCTTTATAAGACTACATAAACTAAATCTTAAGCTATGGCCAGTGATAGCTATTTGGCAGATTTTGGAGGACCTGTAGAATAACTAGAGGGTATATGTTGAAATACATAAATGGCAAAGTAGGAGAAAAAGATTAATTTAGTTTCACGAAAACTTGAATTCTTAATTTATTGTAAAGTAACCTTCAACTGGAAATAGCGAAGTTTTATTTGATTTGTAAATTGTGCAGAAAAATACGGAAAAATATTGTTGATGAAGTCCTGTATTGGTCCTGATTATCTTCTGAAAATATGAATAGGACAGGTCATATAGTCATACTGTTGGTTAGTACTTTTTCAGACAGCAAGATAATGCATTATCCATTAAACCAGTTCTTCGCCTGTGCCCCTCCTCTTTGTTTGTAAGGGTAGCAAATGACACTACACCTAATGGAACTATTGTGCTTGCTTTGTTTCCGTAAAGCAAAGAATCCTGAGCACAGAAGGCAATCCTGAACTAGGAATTAGGCATTCAACTCAGTATTTCAGCATTTTCTAGTGTTCTGCCAACTGCTTATTCAAGGAATCTATCCTGTCTTCCTGCTGTTAGAATGGCCCTCAGCATGCTTATAATGCTTCTTGTCTTTTGCCTTTTATAATTCATAATAAGTAACAGTGTAAAAGATACTGTCAATGCATTTACTTGTCATTTGATTACATTAATCATGGTTATTATCTAGATCGGTGAGGGATCTTTAAAAGAATGAATTGTGGAACCAGGGCAAACAGATTAAATAAGCTCAGACACATAAATAATGATTTGAATAACAGCCTTTTTTTTTTTTTTTTTTTTATGGCTTTACCTGGTAGGAAGACTATTGATTAGCTGTGATGCATTTAAACAGGTTCTTTTTTTCAGTGACAGTTTAGGTAGCTAATCCTTTTGTTCACTTGCATGAATAAATCCAGATTTTCAGAAACTATCTGATAATTTTTAGATTGTTGTTACATAGACCTCAACCCCTGAAAATTGGTCTGAACAAATAAAAATGAAATATTACCAGTGAAATAATGCAACTAATTTAACAATAAGAACAACTAATACGCCCCCAGGAAACGATATGAAATCCATATGTAAATAGATCTACTAAAATTATATATTTCAAACAGTTTCTTTAGACAAAGACAATTCAGATCCAAACGAAAAGAAAGGAAAGAAGCAAAAGACAAGCTGATAGAATGAAATGCAGAAAAAGCCTTTAAAAAGGAAGACAAAGTGTTTGATGTTGAAACAAATATCCTTAGTCATACAGTTTTCAGAAATGCATAGATTTACTTGGGCAAAGGCTGTTAGTCTGTTTTCACAGCCCACAGACTTCTTTTTTTCATAGCATCATAGAATCAAATAGGTTGGAAAAGACTGTTAAGATCATCAAGTCCAACCTTTATGGTGGACTGCCAAGTCCACCACTAAACCATGTCACTAAGGGCCTAATCTACATGGTTTCTGAACACTTCCAGGAACGGTATTCAACTGCTTCCATGGGCAGCCTGCTCCAATTCCTGAACACCCTCTCAATTAAGATAGTTTTCTTAATACACAATGTAAGCCTCTTGTGTCACATCTTGAGGCTGTTACCTCTTCTTCTATAGCTTGTTAACTGGGAGAAGAGACTGACTGCCACCTCACAACAGCTTCCTTTCAGGTAGTTGCAGAAGGTGGTAAGGTTCCCCCTGAGCCTTCTCCAGACTAAAGAACCCCCATTCCGCCAGCTGTTCCTCATAAGATTTGTGCTCCAGTCCCTTCACCAGCTTTGTTGTCCTCCTCTGGACCTAAGGGACTCAGAAGTGAACATAGTATTTAAGACTGGAACGATTGCACTCCTGGCCCTGCTGACAGTGTTATTTCTGATACAGGCCAGGATGCCATTGGCCTTCTTGGCTGCCAGGGCACAAGCTGGCTCATGTTCAGTATCTGTCAAACAGCACCTCCAGGTTTATTTCCACCAAGAAGCTTTCCAACCCACTCTTCCCCAGGCCTGTAGTGTAGCATGGGGTTGTTGTGTCCCTAGTGCAGGATGTGGCACCTCTGCCTGGTTGAACTTCGTACCATTGCCACAGCCCATCAATCCAGCCTATCCAGATCCCTCTACAGAGCCATCCTACCCTCCAGCAGATCAACACTCCCAGCCAAGTCTGTGTCATCTGTAAACTTACTGAGGGTCCACTCAATCCAGACGATCAATAAACACTGGCCCTAATACCAAGCCCTGTGGGCCAGCCCTAGTGACTGGTTGCCAACTAGATGTGACACTATTCACCACCGCTCTTTGGGCTCTGCCGTCCAGCCAGTTTTCAACCCAGCGAAGAATACACCTACCAAGGCAGCGAGCAGCCAGTTTCTCCAAGAGAACGCTGTGGGAGAGTGTCAAATGCTTTAAGTCAAAACAGACAATGTCCACAGCCTTTCCCTCATCAACCAGGCAGGTCACCTTATCATAAAAGGAGAGATCAGGTTGGTCAAGTATGACCTGCCCTTCATGAACCCATCTGACTGGGCCTGATCCCCACCCCTTTTCCCACACATGCTGTGTGGTCTCACTTAGGAATGTCTGCTCCACGACCTTCCCCAGCACAGAGGTCAGGCTGACAGGCTTGTAGTTTCTTGAGTCCTCCTTCCTGTCCTTTTTATAGAGAGGTGTTACATTGACCAACCTCCAATCCTCTAAGACTTGCCCACTAGACCAGCGCTGCTGATCAATGATTGAGAAGAATACAGTAAAATCTGGGACCTGAGTAACATAGAACAATTAATTTGAAAAATCTTGTTGGTCCTAGTGAGTTTGCTCTGTTTCTCAGGCTTTAATGAAGACTTTATCACCTTACTGGAAAGCTCAGGTCATTTCATACTGCAGGGCCTTTCTACTTATGCTTCCTTACTGTTCTGCCAGACAGCAACAATGAAAAAACATCGTTTCAATACAAGTGCAGCTCAGACAACTGAAAATTCTTTTATGTCAGTAGCATTTCAATGAAGTATGACAAGTGCCATCATCCTATGTTTTGCTTGGTTCGTTCTTTTTAGCTTTGGATAGAATTTTGTGTGAATAGAGTGGGTCTTTGTTTCTATTTTATTCAGTGCCAGTTAATAGTGCAGAAAGAAAAAAGCTTCAAGCAGACTGAAAACACTGCTTGAAATATAAGGTCAATCACATAAATACAATTATAACCATAAACTAATTTACTGTTACATACTATATTCTGTGTACTGTGTACTGCATTCTGCATGCTATGAAGTCTCTGTGTACCCCAGATCCTCAGATATGGATGATTTTCATGTGCTTTGTGGTCAGCACTATTGTTTTGGGAATTTTATTTCTTCCCCCAGTCTCCGATAGAGAAGATTTAGTTTTCTGTTCTGTGTGAAAATCCTCAGTTTTGAAAGGTTCATCCTTCAAGTTTGATAATCAAATATACAGGAATTTTTACTGCAATACTGTCCACTAAATCATGATGACCTTCTTACAGTTTCCATTAAAAAAAATCTATCTCAGTATGTCATACTCTGAATATGAATGTAAACTCTTGCTTATAAGGAAGCACAATGTAAAATTCCTCTCATATCTACTGTAGTCGTTAGATTGCAGAAGTAATTAGAAAAAACGAAACTTCATTTGATAGTTTAAGAAACAGCATGCCATAGTAATCACATAAACAATTACTTGATCCATAAATTAGGATTTTTAATGATTTGAAACATGACCAGTTTTTCTGAAAGTAATGTATTCGAAATCCTGTTTTAATAAATTTCTTGACCTCATATTTACAATATACAACCAGCTGCAGTAATTATACCGTCAGAGTTGCTAATGATATTTTTAGACACCTATTGTTTAAATGAAAAGATTTAAGAATAACCTTTTATAATACCTTTATAAAGCTAAAGAATAGACTTTGTGTAATAAAATCTTTTCAGATTTTAGAAACTGTACTGTAAAGGCTTTAAATGTTGTAATTTTAATAACCTTTTGATTAGGAATGATACCTGAGTGATGGAAAAATTGCAGTTCATTGTTTAAGAAGTAGCATTTCAGTATTTAAGAGCTGAATAGAATGATTATAAATTATATTCTAGACTTCTGATTTCTGGTTTATAATATCTGAAAATATATTTCTACTTTAATGATAATTTTTATGATTCACCAATTAAAGTACTTTTTTGATTCCAGTGGCTTTATTCCATATTGGTAACACTTATGCATTTAAATAATATGAAGAATAATTATTTTGAAAGCCAAAGTAGTAGTTTTCATGAGGACAATCTTTCGATAGAAAGACCTGTATTTCTTATTTCTCCATAAAACCTGTATTGTAAGCCACTTTTCTTCAAAGATTTGCAGATTGCGTAAACAAACCTTGAATTATTTAGAGTTCTTACTGAATGTTAAAAACTTCGTCCCCTTGGCTGTATCATTCTGGCTTATCTAACCCCATAACAGCAAAACACTGTAAACGTTTTTTTGAATGCTGCCTGCATCATACACTAATTCTGATTTAAGCTTCACTGCCTCGTAACAGCATCCAACAGCAAGGGGAGCTCTAGGACAAGCTGGAGTATGAGAAACTTCTGAGAGATGATTAGACATGTTGTCAAGAAAAGATAAGAGTTTGGAGACAGGATTTAGAATGGGGTATGGACATAGAAGTTATTCACCATAACAGAGGCAGAGGTGTTTACAAAGCACATGAAGAGAAAAAAAGCGTATCAGACTAAGAGAAGCAGCTAAGTGACTAAATAGAAATGATCTAAGCACTTAAAAAAAAAAAAAAATCAAATTCACAATGCAAGATGTGTCATATAGCTAAGAAAACCTCCTAAACATCATAGTGTAGGAAGTGGTTGAAGTAAGTAGTAAATCAGATGTAAATCAATCTGGGATATAGCTGCATCTATGAATTACAAATATAATTTACTTTCAAGTAAGATGTTATACTGATTTTCGCTCAAATGCACAAAAATCATATTAGATAACTTTGTCTGCACAGTAGGCTCATAAAAATGCTGAACTGGTTCATTCTCACAGTATTCTTTGTATTAAGTTCAAGATGCTAATTTCTAGATCAGAAAGTCCATGATATATTAAGCACTAGATTTGTAATAGCCTATTAATTATTATTGTCATCAAGGTTATAACTGAAATAATTTAAGAACATTTTTTGTTATTTAGATCTGTATCTAGCATATAGGTAATTGGACAGTAGATCAATTATACAAAATTATTTGGCATGTGCTAATTTTAAATTTATTTCAGTCATCCAGCAAAAGCAGCTTTATTTCCAGTCACTGTAATTTTATGGAAGTACTTAAGCAAATTCTTTCTCACCAAAGACTGCCTGGCTCACAAAGACCACATACTTGTGCATATGAAAATATGTAAGTAGACGTATTTGCTATATGACTATAGCTACAGAAAAGATTTGTTACTGCAATATATTGTTTTATATTTTCTCTTAATCCAAGAGGTGTGATTTTTCAAGGTAAGCAAAACAATGGATAGATACACCAGGAGCAAAAAGGAATATATAGCTGGAGCACCTCTTATGGGGACAGGCTGAGAAAGCTGGGGTTGTTCAGCATGGAGAAGAGAAGGCTCTGAGGAGACTTTAGAGCAGCTTCCAGTACCTAAAGGGTCTGACAAGAAATCTGGAGAACCTGGTCTAGCAGGTGTCCCTGCCCATGGCAAGGGGGTTGGAACTCAATGATCTTTAAGGTCCCTTCCAACCCAAAGCATTCTATGGTTCTATAGTTCTATCATGTCCTAGTAGTCGGATGAGTCATCTAATGCTAATGATGTACGTTTCCACTGTAGACTGCTTTGTTATTAGCTTGTAACTTCTGAGTTTGATGCAGCCTAAATGCGCTGCAAAGTTACAAGTCCTTTTCATAAAGACTGGCAAAATGAATCAAAGGCTGAGAAACCGATTAACATCCAGAACAGAACACAAGCTGTTAGATTATGGTTTGTATGAAGTCTTCTGAAAAGTTTAACTATACCTTGTCTCCTAGTCTTGCTATAACTCCTACACTCAGCTTAGGATACAAGGATGTCTTTGTTCTCTCTCAGGCCTTCATAGCCCAAACCCTGAACATCTGAAGAACTTTACATTTGCTTTATGTACTTTAAAGACTAGATTAATTTAGTTTAAACTTTTGCTTTTCTTCTTCTCAAAACACTGTTAGTAGTATTATCAAATTCATTGTAAATCATGTGCAATGCATCATATGATGCCACTGAACTTAAACAGAAGCATCCATTGAGTAAAGAAAAGGTGTTCTGATGGAAATCAGACTAAATTAATGCTAGTTATTAAACTTTAAATACATTTTCCCAACATATGTGGTAATCCTACCTACAGAGGACTACCAGATCATGAATTATTTCAGTGACTTATAGCCAAAATGCATATTATTAGAATAATACTAACCTTGTCCCTGCAGCTAAAAAGATTATGATAAATGTACTAAAATTAGTTGAGCATACTACTGTGTTAATGACCAAACTTGCCCTTCTTATACTGTCTATGCTTCTATTAAACAATATTTTTACCTAAAAAAGGAATTGTTCTGATATCTGAAAATTAGATAATCTGATTTTCTTTCTTTCTTGTCTATGAATACACAATTTTGGCAGAGTGAAAAAGCAAATTAGGTAAGAAAATAAATAAGTTACAAGTAATGAACAACAAAAAAAATAACCTTATCAAAATTAAAAGCAACTTGTCTCACATTAAAGTCAAACATTTAAAGAAACTCAACATCCTCTAGAAGATACTGTGTACAGTGCTATTTAAAGGAAAAGGAAAATTCTGCCACAAGGCATGAATCACTTTACAGTTGAGATGAGCGTTTGTTTTAAGTCTGTGGGAATTATTAAATAGAAATGACCAGCACCAATCTTACAGTACAGTAGTAAGCAGGATCAGAAAGTTCAGTGAGCGTATTTTTTCTTTTTTTTCCCAAGGAAATATTTTACAGAGCAATGTATGTGTACATTTATATAGGAAAGTATACTGCTTTCTTACAACTAAACAGGAATAGAACATTTTTGGGGTAACATTTCTGTTAGATGTTTCTTAGCACAAATACTGTGGACTGTGGCATAAAATGCTTCAGGTGGGTTTATCTGAAATTTTGTTACATATTTAGCATTTATAACCCACAAAAAATAATTAGAACAATGCCAATTTGCACCAGCTAAACATAATTCTGTAAGTCCCAGTTCAAAATGATCAAATATGTATGTTCTGCAGACATCAATCTGTTCAATAGTAGTGGCCCTATGTAGGGGAGGTTGCCCTTTTTACAGTATATTGGCTTGATGCAATGAAATAATCTGGGACGTATTTATATGAAAATGCACTTTGTTGTAAGTGATCTGAGGTGTCCATTGATAAAGATCTTATCATCTACTCCGCAGGTCTGATCACAGGACTAAATTGTCCTCCATGAATCTGTGATGATTGTATCAGAAAACATTATCTTAGAAAAAGGTTGGTTGTTTTGATTGCGTTAATTTTTTTGTTATCCTGGCTCAGAACATAGAAAAGACTGAAATTTGTGAAAATTTCCAGGTGATGTTTTGATTCAAATAGATTTCAGAATAGATGAGGGTATACTTTACCTTCTCTTTGTCTCATAATCATAGGAAATATTATTCTAAATAGAGCGGTAGCAAGTGTAATTCATCAACTTAACAAGAAACTCTCATCACTCAAGTGTGTTGATTTGAACACATTTCCAAAAATCAAGAATGAATGTTCTTATTACTAAATGCTAGCAAGCATTTTAAATTTCCATTGACTTCATTCAGCATGGGGTTCTGTTTCTGAAGGAATGAATGGAAGAAAGACTGATATTTTCACAGTAGTTTTCTGTATAACAAACTGAAAAAATCTAAAATGATCTTTTGGTATGGTTAGATGCCCAACCTAACACATCTAAAGGTAAACATAGATACATTAAGTCACAGTAACACTGCGACCCATTTTTCATGGAGTCAGCCAAGGGCTATCAAAATGCTGACAAATATTTTTGTCATGAAGAAGAAACTGAATGTGACAATGTGTGAATTCAATCAAAAGCAAGGAAGTTAAAGATGAATGTAGCTGCCCATGAGCTGTGGTTCTAGTCTGAGCCATGTCTGGGTTTGAAATTCACTGTAAAGGTGACGGAAAAATTTGAAAGTCTACTTTCAATTTTAATTTTAGTCTTTATAGCTTTTATCAAGCTTAATTAAGACTTAAAATTTCCAAATTGTATTAATGTTATAATTTTACTAGCATATTAAAAAGGTTCAGATTTTTATTTTTTTTTTTTTTCTCATGGCCTGCTGATATTCTACCCAGTTGAGACAGAATGACTGCTTATAAATCTCTGTATCAAACTATTTGGAAAATTGAAGTGTTAAAACATGTCAACTTGAAGAAATTGGCAGATCTCCTTTTAAAAAATTCGGTCTTTCCTACTCTCTGTTTCTACAGTGGAGTATTTATTACTTGCCCTAAGAGTCTTTAAGAGACACACTTTTAGAAAACACTGTTGGCTGTTCCACATTCTAAAATAAATCTACCTATTCCTTATTGTATTCTCTAGCAGTTTAACTAGGCTGACTGGGACATGGTGTCCTGATGAGTATCTTGGAACCATTGTTAAAAAAGCATTGTGTTTACCACTGCCCACGTCTCTGGGACTTCTGGAAATGAAGCATATTTCTAAAAAGTAGTGACAAAGAAAAATCTATTTTACGCAATTGAAACTTACATATATTCTCTCAGTATTTTCTGCCTCTTCTGTGTTCATAGGAAAGAGTCTTAATCAGGAATTAATTTATTCAGAAAATACTTCTATCTTAAACATAATTGCATGTTTATAGTTTACAAAGAGGCATTAGAATAATACTGGAAGAGACTTTTCCAAGTCTGAATGACTCACAGGTTTGACTCACAGGTTCAGAACCTGAGAAACATTCTCAAGTATCTACTTCCTATAGATGGTTGGTTTTATTGTTTGGGGTTTCTTTTTATTTCTGTTTTTGCTGTTGGTTTTTTTGTTTGGTTGGTTTATTGTCTTATTTTCTGGATTTCTGATTCCTTCCCAAAACTTTCTATATTCAGGTTATTTACAGACTGCTTTTTAGTATGCCACTTCCAGCTTGTGTTCACTAATACTGATATATTCCTTAAAGTATACTGGTATGACAATGAGAGGCCCTAAAATTCTAAGAAATTAAATAATTTCTTCAAAGTCAACAACTGTTCATATACCTAGGTCTGCACTAGTCTGTGATTACTTACTGTAAAAAAATAAAAGATTTATATGTTACAGTTTTCTATAATACTAGGTTGAGTGGAACATGTTTTTCTCTACAGGTAAAATCTTAGATTAAAGTGGGAATTAGTAGCAATGTTCACCACCTGTCAGTTAAGAAGCTCTAAAGAAAGACTGTGTTAAAAAAATGCAACAAATCATCTATAAGCATAAGCCTAAATTATTACACAGTAATGTATTATTTCTTACCTACTGTAAAACAACATATTTTCTGCAGCTTAATTTTTTAATTGGTTGCACACAACCAGCCTTATTATAAGTCTACTCCTTCCAAATACATTTTGTCTGATTTTCCTAAAAAAAATTAAGTAGTCAGACGGGAAGGTGTAAGTTTGAAGACAATTTGTGAAATGGTTTTTGAATTACAAGCCAAAAAAGTGTAGCCCATTATGAAATGATGACATTTATCCCATGTTATTTGTCTACCCAGTGCTTGAAAACTGCTTATTGTTAGTCCTTTAAATTTCTTCTGTACTTAAAATCTCTGTCTGAAGTCATACATAGGGTACTCTCCAGTAGAAGCACTTGAAAATAATCTAAGTAAGGCTTATGTTTTGTAACATTCTTGTTGCCATTTCTTGGGTAGTAGCATCCTTGTACGTGCCAATATGAGAAACTTTTCCTTGGAAAACAGGAAAATAAACGCTGGGGGTTGGGGAAGGCGGTACTTTTATTGTTGTTGGCTTTAGTAGGTATTGGCTTTTTTTGTTTTGTTTGTATTCCCAAACAGGAAGGCACACATGGCTCCAGCTAAAGTTAATGTGTTTTCTTTAAATTTATAAAATTGAGGCCTGTGTTTCTGAAAAGTCTGGCTGAAAGTTTAGTTCCACCTTTGCAGGTGTATGTTACAATATGTATGTTGTAATATAGTTTAACATTGTAGTTTAAATACCTTAATTTATTAATCAATCCCACTTGTGACTGTAATTCATTTTTTTTTCCTGTAATTCCAAAAGGATATTTTCCAATCATAGACCAAGGTAACTAGAGTTTGTTCTGGAAAAGGTGAATAATTCTTACTAGAAAACTTCCTCTTTTGAAGCTGCCTGCTTTAGAACAATGACAACTAGTCACCACTTTTGAAAGTGGAATTGTTAAGGAATTTTATTATAAGTGTATGTACTGAGACAATTTTTTTCTCAAAGACTTTACTAATTAATTAACTGAAATATGTGTTTGTATTGTATCAGTTTATAACAGTGTCATAGGATCATCGCAACATCTGAAAACTGCATGAAAGGGAAATCAGTTATTGAATGCAATTTACTTGCTTTTTTGACTTACTTTAAAACGTAATTTCTAGGTTTGCTGAAGTGTTTCTTATTAATGCAGATAAATATGAACATAAGTTCCCTGGTTCCTCCATTTTTTCCTTCTGCCTGATGCCTGCCCTTTTTTTTCTATTTGTTTTTACATTACACAGCAGTGACAGGGCTCTCAGCAGAATGTCTAGACTAACAAAAAAATAAAACTACTGCCTGTTTGTGCCTGCGTCTGAAATCCGCCCTCACTCCTGACTCTTGTTACCTGCTTGGCTTCACCGTATCTTAGAATCATAGAGTGGTTTGGGTTGTAAGCACCTTAAAGAGGTGAGGGCACCCATTACTTGCCGGCAGCAGCTCTGTCTATTTACCATACTCATGCATACCTACAGGTTTTCCATAAATGATTTACATATTCATAACATACCCACGAACTAATTATATCTTCATTCTAATTATGCATGCACTTTCTTGCTGAGTGGGGGTCTCTGGTAGTTGCCAATAATATTCCTCACTGTGTTTACTGAATGACCGCAGTGCTTGCACATGTTTGCAAGGTCCTAGAGCTGAGTTAGCAGTGGTATGTCCTTGCTTTTCTTCTGTTCGAGGCTGTTATCTTGAAGGTTAGCATCCTTGACCTTATTTACTTTCTCCTTAGCTAATTGCTATCAGTCCCACGATGTTACTTCCCCCGGACACCAGACAGTCCTTAATCCCTATCTGTTAGCAAGTTAGAACAGTTCGCTGTATTTTACCATGTTAGTTTGAAGTCACACACTATTGTTAGTTTAAACCTAGAATTTAACCCTACATTACGAATGGGACTTTGCAAGAATGTTACATGTTCTCTACTTGTATGCCTAACTCAAGAGTCTCATGAGAGATTATCAATGGGGTTTATCCAGTAAGATCTGTAACCAAGTAAGAACAAGAAGTTCTATTATAGTTAAGTACCTAATAGTCTAAATTACTACAGTCTGTTTACTACAATAATATTGACCTTATATAGTTTGACTGTGTTCCTAACTCTTACTGTTAAAAAAAAAAAAAAAAAAAAAGAAAAAAAAAGAACAGGAGTAAAGGAACATGTTTCCTTTAATAATGGAATGCACCTCAGATACATTTATGTTATGAATTTTGCACCTGAATCTAAGCCTTGTTAGCATAAATTTCATTAAGTGCTCTTATGCTTTCATGCCAAAGAGGCAGAACATATTTTAGCTTAAGCAGGAAGTTTGTACTGCCAATTCATAATAGATAATAAAAATGCTGAAAATAAGCAAGTTTGGAATCAATAATCGGGAAAAGAATATAGCACTGATGAAAAAAATTGAGAAAAAATGACAAGCTTTTCATATACAAGTCCACACTTCCACATCACAAAAGATGTGGAAACATCCTTCCACATCATAAAAGACTAAAGAAACAGGTCTTAACAACAGTGGAACAAAAGCTATGAAAATAATTACTTAGTAAGCTTATAATGGGGGGGGGGGGGGAGATGTTTGTTTTATAATAGCTGTGAGTTTTTATTCCAATCTCTTAAAAATTAGTGACAAGTTGTTTCTAAGATACGATTACTGACTGCTATTTTTCCCATGGACAGCTAACTGAATTTGACAGTGCTTTGTAGCATTTTCTTCTCTTTCCAGTGCTGATGTTTTTTATCTTTTTGTGTGAGTGTAGATTTGAGTTTTCCTGAAGTTTGTGTTGCAAATGGAATTTGGCAGGCATTTGAAGACAATTAACTTGAACTCAGTCAAAGTCAGCAAGAAACCTTGATACACAAGGAAGGAGCTCCTGACTAAACTCAGATGTACAAAGGAAGCATACAAGACGTAGAAGCAGGGACAGGTGACCTAGGAAAAGTATAGAGATGCTGGCCAGTGTTGTGGGGCTGGGGTTAGAATAGCCAAAGCCAACCTGGATTTAAATCTGCAAAACAGACAGGATTCTACAGTTCCAGAATGTTAAAATAAACAATTTTATTAAAATAATTAAAAAGCTGGGGGACTTTTTGCCCCAGTATTATTGAGGCCAAATTGTATCCTTTCATCTTTCCTTCCCTTTTTCTAATTGCCTTAAATTGCCTCTACTTTGTTCCTGAATTGCTTTTTATGCTTGCCAATCCTGATAAGAGTGTCTGTAAGAATAGAGTTAGGTTTTCAAGAAACTCTTTGAAAGTGAAGAAAGAAGGGTGTCCTGCAAGATCAGATCAGAGAGGACAAGTTTTGTTTGGAAACTACAACCTGGAGACATATCAGAGTGAGAAGTTAGTATGCTTGACACTGTGTTGTATATACATTGAGAAAAACAGTAGTAACTTCAAGTTAAGACCACCAGATAATTTGAGAGGCACAAAATAATGTTCTTTTGCAATTGTGATAAACTCCCTGATTTTACTGAATGCAGCGATCTAGACAAAAGCTTGAAATAAGGTAAACGAGTAGCCAAAAATAGAAAAGGAATTTATTTCTTTAAATGGCAGAATCATAGATTAGTCTGCGCTTTAAGGGAGCTGTAGTAGTCATCTAATTTAACTTCCTCAGACTGGGTCTTGCTGAAGCAGGTTCCTCAGGACTGTTCTCTGTGAGTTCTGAGTGCCTCTAGAACTGGTTATCCCAAAACTTCCCAGTTTTTTTGAGCATCCTGTTTGAGTGTTTGATCACCACTGTGAGAAAAAGTTTCACTGCAGAATTTCTTCTGGTGCCTGTTAACCTTCTGTAATATCTTCACATCCTTGACTACAAGTGCAATCCAAACAGACTCTAGTAACAGAAGATATAGGTTGGTCTGATCTCGAGCATTTCTCATTAGTGTACACTTGTGTAAGGATGGGGGCGGGGCGGGAAGAGGAATAGGAAGAAACAGAAGAGGATACCAGTAGAATGGTAGGAATTTAGCAGGACTCAAATACATTCAAAAATCTACCATGGTTTATACTTCTCATAACCCTATGAAAGCCTAACTACACTTTTGAATAATCACTCTATTCTTTCAAAGGAGTTACTTTTTGAAACTAAGTCAGAACTGGCTATGTTTTTTCATCTTTTCACTATTAATTACATTGCAAGAAGCAACCTGATTGCAGCCAAGGCACCAAAAATATTGCTTTGTGCCTACTGCTTAAACACATATGCTTCTTGCTATAAGTCGGTATATTAAAGTGGAGGGAGGAAAAAGGTAGAATTGTCCTTTTTTCTTTTTTTTTTTTTTCCTGGAGACTCCCCTTCAGAAGCAAGTAGCAAAACTTTAGTGGCATTTATCAATAGCCATTTCTATTATGAGAAAACTGGCATTGATTTTTCAGATAAATATGTCTCTTTTTCCAGTCTTCCATAAAAATCAGTACCACCAGCAACAGAATTGAAGATGCTAAGTCTACACATGTGCAAAATCAGGCTAGCCCCTCAGCATTTATTCCAATTTGATTAAACTGTGGAACCATTTACTTCCTGTGCTAGGTAATAAAATCTGGGTTTTAATGGAAAATGTGAAGGGTATTATTTTGTTAAAACAAACTGTTGACAGTCTTATTTAATATTTTCTGCATGGCAAAATGAAAACTTCTGCTGACATGCAAACTTTAGAGAACTGCAAAACTTACAATGTAACAGTGTACTACTTTAGGAATTTCTGCAGAACTTGCAACTCTCAAGACCCAAATTTTAAACACAGGAGTATTTTGTAAAAAACTAAGATGATACATATTTTTTCTTTGCTTCAAATTGAAAATGTTGCATTTCTAGCCATAGCAGATTCTGAATCTGTTCAGTAAGATACTAGACTGTTTTAGCATAGACTTTTAAGTAATTCAAGTCTGGTTTTCCATCTTCTGCTAATTGTCTAGTGAAAAAGTCTCAGATGTGTTTTACTGTTGACAAACATGAATTATACATATACATATATATACACATACACATTTACAACTAGATGTATTTTTGCCATAAATGGGGAAACAGAAAAAGGAATTGCGCTCTATCTGCAGGCAGCAAGATTTCATCTGTATTCTTTCAAGGGAAATGAGGCTAATGCTGAAAATTTTTTAGCACTTCCAAGTGAAATTCAGTATTTACTTCTGGGAATACTATTTTATAATAAAAGCTGTTTTCACAGTTAATTATTTGGACACCTTTCATGCTAATTCCATAATTGCAAACTTCCTTTTTAACATAATGTTTATTTATATGAGTACTGATTCTAGTTTAGCTTCCTATTCATACGGATACCAAATTTGAAAGCAACTGAACAAAATTTCACTGCTGTACTTTTGAAAAAAATGCTCGTATTTCTTCCTGTCATGATTTATAGACCTTGATTTTGAACACAGTACATTCCTGCCTGTAGACCTATAGCTATTCCAAATTAAATTAGGTTGATGACTCTGTAACTGTTTTGCTAATTGCTGGGAGCAACAGAAAGGACACAGACACCAATGGAAAAATAGGCTTATTTTACTATTAAGGTAATGCAGAAATAAAATGATACATTTAGTAAACCAATCAGCTTACTATGATCCAGATTTAAGCAATAAATAAGGTAAGGAAAATAATGCACATAATCATTGCTACATGATATAGAGAATAGTGATTAAGATATATCACCAGTTGCCTTATTACAATCATCCAGATACGCAGTCACTGGGGAGCCCCTATTGCAGCAAGGATTTGGAGAACCTTTTCCAGCAATTGGGAAGTTCTTGCATATTCTTTTGTGCAGAAACATCTGGTGGTACTCCCCTTGCCAACTAACTGGCATCAGGGCTTGGACAGAGCCCAGGGTGCAGTTGGTAGGGTTTCCTAAAATACCTTGCTGATAATTGCACAAAATTATGCAAGGGTCACCAGTCTTTAAAGTATCCATTTTGGTGTTAAAACAGCTAGCATAAGATGTTTAAATCTGCATGCAAGATTTACCTTTTTCAAAACATCAGCATAAGTGGCTTATCATTGTGCCTTAACATTATATCAACTAGCATAAAGGGTATTGATCACACAATGTGCAAGATTAATCTATAAGTCAACTCTGACTTGCGCCTGTTGTCCAAGCCCTAGGACTTCAATCTGTCCTTTGGTTTACAGATGAATCATGTCTGTTAAATTTCCTCTATGATTGTTGAGTATATAGTATGCTCATGTGTTTCGCTAGGCGTAACTGTGAGCTGCATTTCTTGTATCACGTGTTTAATGAATCATGTGTCACAAGGAGTTGAGAAGCAGCAAACAATAGGCCAGCTGTGCAAATAAGAAAGAACACATTTAACCCACAGACCCCCTGACAGCCATGAGAACATGTCTGGCTCCCAAACTTTCCATGTCTGGATTGGTACATGGGTCAATTTCCTCATTTCTTTAGTTATCTGTTCTACCACTTTACCATTGTCATCAATTTGTAAGCAACAATTGGATTCAATAAATTTTCCACAAACTCCTTCTGCTGACAGGTAGTCTAAGACCATGTGAGGCTGAAAAATCTCATTCCTCATTTGAATAGACTGACTGGCCAGAAAGTCAATAGTGTCAGCCATCTGGATACTGACTATCTCTCTTACTTATTATCTCCAAGACAGCTTGCAATCTAATTATCTGATTCAAATTATAAATAGGTTCTCTAGCACCTGATAGTATTTCGCTAGGATTCCAAGTAGCTGGTCCACAATGTTTTATAATTCTTTCAGGTTGCTATTCGTCTTTTCTCCATTTCTGAGAGCTTCCCTTAGTTAGGGAAGTGATCTCTAATCAAAGCATCATATACTTTGACTTCAAGCTCTGTCCTGGGTTCAGCAGTAGCAGTCATTTTTCTCTTTCTTGGTAGCTGGTGCAGGGCTGTGTTTTGACTTTCAGCTGGGAACAGAGCTGAAAAACAATGATGTTTTGGTTTGGCCAAGGACTTTGTGGGCCTCATGCTCTGCCAGGGAGGAGGGGAGCCGGGAGGAAGCAGAGACAGGACACCTGACCCAAACTGACCAAAGAGGTATTCCATACCACAGCACGTCATGCCCAGGATGTAACTGGGAGTTACCCGGAAGGGCTAGGTGGACTGCAGGGTTGGAGGAGGTATGGGTCGGTGCTTGATCGGGCTGGGGGGGGCAAGTTATCGGTCACCTGGTGATGGGGTGTTGTATTCTCTTCCCTTGTTATTTCCTTTATCATTACTATTATTGGTGGTAGCAGTAGTGATTTGTGTTATACCTTAGTTACTAAACTGTTCTTATCTCAACCCGTGGGAGTTGCATTTCTTTTTGATTCTCCTCTCCGTTCCCCCAGGAGTAGGGGGAGGGCAAGAAGGGGGGGAGTGGGTAACAAGCTGTCTGGCTGTGGGTTAAACCACGACAGTTCTTTTTGGCGCCCAACGTGGGGCACGAGGGGTTGAGATAACGACAGATCTGACCATCACAATGATGATTTATTGGATCTCAGAGCTTCAGAATGTTGTAACTTACTTAGAGCCGGTATTTGCTGTGTTAGTGTTTATCAAGTGTGGGGCTTGGGCTAAGGTTCTTGTCTCACTGTACTTTATGGCAATAACTTGTAATACGGGCGGGCTCCAGCAGCAGGGCGGGACGGACGTGGCCGTGGACTGGTACCTGGCCGTCCGGCTGCTCCTCACCGTCCTGGCCCTCGCCCTCGCCTCCGTCTGCGTGAGGCTCTGGGAAGCCGAGGGGGGGCGGCCCCGGGGCCCAAGCGGGAGCGGGACCGGAGGCCGCAAGGGGACGGCTGCCGGTGCAGGAGGTCGGGGCGGTCGAGGAGCGGGAGGAGGCGGCTGCCGAGCAGCAGGAGAAGGCGGCGGAGGAGCCGAGCACCGCAGAGGAGCCGAGCCCCGCGGCCGAGCTCAGCCCCGCAATGGCCGAGAGCATTCCCCGGAAGCCGGCCGCCGAGCCCCAGGAGCACGCAGGAGACCCCGCAGCATTTCCCAGCAAGGCAGAGAAGGAAGAGCTGGACTCAGGAAAAGGGAAGCTGGTGGTGGGAGAGCCGGCAAGCACAGCAGCTACACCAGCCCCAGTGACAAGTACAGCAGCATTGTTTGAGAGTTCTGAAGGTTTAGAATGGCCTTTGGGTACCCTTGGGACCTGCCTGCTGATTGTGATGGTGTTCACTATGTTGGCACACATGCAGAGTGTGTTTTACCCACCACCATTGTGTCTGATCCCAAAATTTAAGCAGAGTCAGGTTTGGGTCTTGTCTGGGGTTAGACAACAATATGGGAGGACCAAGAGGTTTTCCCCAAGGCTGGACAGCCATGAGTGGCAGGGCATGAGGGACAGTATGGGCAAGTATCTAGTCCACTGGGCCCCTCCAGTGCTTTGGAAACATTGGAGATGGAAGGACAATGAATTATTTTGAGCCTGGTGGGCCCATGACCCTTAAGGCCAACAGGGCAGAGATGCAACATCGAGATGGACTCATGATCGAGGGGTGGACCTAACAATGGACACTACTGCCCAGGTTATTCATGTGTGTGAACACTGCACACAGCCTCTCCTGCTCTGAAAGACTGTTACAAGAGATGGAGCCTGGCATCATGGACCAGATGGACTCAGCAGCTTTATAGGGACTGGTCCATGCACTACGATGAGAGTGCACTTAGATAAGAGTGAGGGTATATTGAAAATGTGGGATCTGAGCATGACGTGAATGGTATGGAATAAGGGGTGGATAATGTCCTGGGTTTAGCAGTAGCAGTCATTTTTCTCTTTCTTGGTAGCTGGTGCAGGGCTGTGTTTTGACTTTCAGCTGGGAACAGAGCTGAAAAACAATGATGTTTTGGTTTGGCCAAGGACTTTGTGGGCCTCATGCTCTGCCAGGGAGGAGGGGAGCCGGGAGGAAGCAGAGACAGGACACCTGACCCAAACTGACCAAAGAGGTATTCCATACCACAGCACGTCATGCCCAGGATGTAACTGGGAGTTAGCTGGAAGGCTGGGTGGACTGCAGGGTTGGAGGAGGTATGGGTCGGTGCTTGATCGGGCTGGGGGGGGGCAAGTTATCGGTCACCTGGTGATGAGGTGTTGTATTCTCTTCCCTTGTTATTTCCTTTATCATTACTATTATTGGTGGTAGCAGTAGTGATTTGTGTTATACCTTAGTTACTAAACTGTTCTTATCTCAACCCGTGGGAGTTGCATTTCTTTTTGATTCTCCTCTCCATTCCCCCAGGAGTAGGGGGAGGGCAAGAAGGGGGGGAGTGGGTAACAAGCTGTCTGGCTGTGGGTTAAACCACGACAAGCTCCATCCCCGATCCTGTGACAACAAAAAGAATAGGGGTCTGATATATCCTACATAACATATTCCTGACCAGTCTGAGGGTAAACTTTTCGATAAGCGTGTTTGCTACAAATCAATAATGCCCTTTCAAGGATAACTAACACAATGGGGTGTGTGTGTGTATGTTAAAGTTTTTAGCTCTTTTGAACTAAATTATATCATAGAATGGTGTGGGTTGAAAAGCACCTTAAAGTTCATCTAGTTCCAACCCCATTGCCATGAGCAGGGACACCTTCCACTAGACCAGGCCCTTCAGCAAATGTAAAAAGCAGAAAGTAATTACACATCGAGAAACATGCAAAATAAATTGGCAGGAAGCAAACATCCCTTAGAACATATCTAGTCCTTTTATAGTAAAGGCCTGTAAGCAGAAATTCTGCTTTCACTGAAATGACATATTAGAAGTTGGATTTGACTGTTTCAAAATCAGTATCTCCCTATTACTGAAGCTTAAAACCAGCAGAAACTATTTTTGTATGAGTGTTTAGCAGAACTAAATCTCAAGTCAGTTTCCCTTTCATACTTTGTCTTAAGCCCTATACTCTGTAGTTATCCTAGAAAGCTGTCTGTTACATCATCATACAAGGCTGAAGCAGAAGGCCAACACATGCTGTCTGTTGGACAACCCTAAGTCTATGTGAGCTGGAAGCTATCAGCAGTCCCATCCACCTTGCCTGAAGCATGGCTTAATGAGAGACTTCTGATATTCTAATTGCATAACTTACATATATGTTTAGCTTTTTTCATTATCCTTTTAACTTCCCCTGAAGCTTAAATGGGTAAATTGGAGAGAAACAGCTTTGACGTGTAAGAAATTGGCTGGATTATAAATGGATTTGGTGTGTAAGAATTGGCTGGATGGTCGTATCCCAAGAGTTAAGAGTCAATGGATCTATGTCCAAGTGAAAACCAGTAATGAGAGTCCCTCAAGGGGACTAAGGGGACTTACTGGGGCTAAGATGGTTTAATATCTCCATTAATGATTGACATTGGGATTAAGCGCATGGGCTTCAGGGGGACAACTTGTACCACCATGATCTTCTCCACAGGCTACAGAACAATCCTGCTCTGGCTTCTCCTCCCCCTCCTTCACTGACCTGAGTATCCATAAGGCTATTTCTCTCATTTTCTTACTCCTTTCACATGTCAACCTTAGTGTCATCTGCATATAAAGCAGTATAATCTTTAGTGCTCTTCTAGAATGGGATTCATCCTTATAGTTAAATTGAAAGAACTAACTCAGCTTCTGTAACTGGGAGACAAGTCTTAGTCCCTTGACAAGACTGACACTAGAGAAAAAGGGTAGAGGTAGAAGGCAAATACTGTACCTTTCTAGGTTCTTACAATCTTTGTCTTAACTTCCTCAACAAAGATTACCTCCTTCTGTTTGAATAGCCCTTGATGGAGTTTTTCTTAATAAATGTCCACTTCCTGTGAAAGCCACTGATACTTTAGGCCTGTGATGTCTGGTGGCAATTAATTCCACAGTTTAATATGAAAAAATACATTTTGTTTCTTTTAACCTGCTGATTGAAAATTTTATTGAAGGACCACACAATTTTGTATGAAATAAAATTATGTCAGATTCCATAATTCTGTATACATCCTCATTGAAATCTACTTTTTTATTCAGTGGACTTTCAGCATTCTCTTCCGTAATCCACTTTTTATCATTTCTAACTTCTGTTACACCATGTCCTTCTTGTGGTGACCAGAATTTCATATAATACACACACTTCACTTATGTTGCTTGTTCTGCATTCTGTTCCCTTCCTGAGGCTTCCTGACATTGCATTTGTCCCAGAGACTCCTCACACAGAGAGAAAAGTGCTTGACATGACTCAGAATGATGCTTCTGTATTTTGAATGTCTTCCTCTGCAACAAAATATCTTTTTATATATATGAAATGAATGAAAGCATGTTTTAATGGCTTTGATATGATATACATATATATACAAACATATATATATATGTACACACAAAAGATACAAGACACTAAGCATCTGATTGGACAAGTAAATAATCCTGAAAGAATTTATGCTCCTGAACCTTTGACAGGGTAACAGAAAAGAAAGCAGTCTGGTTACACCATGCTTTCCAAACCTAATTCATTCATATCCCAAAATATGAAATATGAGCAATGGATAATACATCTGAAGAAGTATTTAGATATCACATTTCTGTTTTGTGAGTAAAATAATGCATAACGTAAAAAAAAGAGCTTAACCGATGTGGTAAAATTGTTGTTAGTCTTTCCACTTTGAGTTACCTGCCATAAAACACCACATGTTAACACACATTTGTAGCGTAATGATTATGTCAAACACTTTAATACTCTGTTATAGGACAAAAAATGAATTCATCAGTATCTAGGTCATTTATAGAATAATTTATTATTTCTATGTTTGCATGTTAAGAGAATCAAGTTTAAATAGCAATTTCCAAGATCTATGTGATAACATAGAATTTATTTAACCACTAAACACTGGATTAAGAATTGCAGTGCTCGACTTACCATGACACTTTTCCTTCTGTTAGATATGTTATTCAATTTTATTAATATTTTTCTATTTTTTAGGGATATTTCTACCAAAGGGTATAAACACGTTAAGTTTCATATATAACATCTGAAGCTGTTCTGCAATATATGGATTACAGTTCCAGTCTCCTAAATTACAACCACGTAATTTATGTAACATAAAATGTAACTATGCTTGACCTGCAAAGTGAGTGATCCACCACACGAACTTCATATAAATTCATAAAAATGTTAGGAAATAGTTATTTCATCCTTAGAGTTTGATCTAACTCACATAAAATTCCCATCTTTCATGCCATACATACCATCTATTAATTTTTTCCTGGAATTCATAGTTCAACAACAACAAAAACGAAAAAAAAAAAGACAAACAAAAAAAAATCCCACAAAACTTAAAATGCTTCTACAAGCTTCTTGTGAAATTTGTCTGAAGAGTCTGGAAAACCCAACCAGAGAGTCCAGAATTCTGAAATGTGAATATCTGATTCAACATGTTAGCTCTTTTAGATCAAAGATATATTTTCAAAAGATTTGCCTGGTTCCCTCAGCCACGTCTCCCACCTGCTCTATCTCACAGATATTATTACCATTTCCTGTACCCTGTTTATATGACTGATAGTTTCCCATTGCTCCTTTAGAAAAATGGCCATTTTAACATGCTTAGCTGTTACAAAACATTATTACTGTTCCATAATAACTAGTGGTTAATTTTTTAGAGTACTTATACAGCTGTTTCATTATTTGAGTTCTTATGTTTAGGTTTAAGTCAAACACATGCTAGTATTTCTTTTAGGGTGCTTCTATTTTGCTAGCACAATAGGCCTTCACTTTGGCTATAATCACTTGATGCTTGATTTTGGAAAAAATACTTTGTGTCTACCATATCTTTTTATACATCTACTATAGGTGCACATTACATTACATTCCTGGAGCAGACTCACTCAGCAGTTAACAGTTGTCTGTTAAAGTACTGCAGTCCGAGTGTACCTTATACGTCCAATATTGTTATTTATATAGTAGATGCATCCTTTAACCTCCGAAAAAAAAAAAATAAAAAATCTACTAATTCTGCTTTCTGTAATTTGTTATCCTTTTTAGTGCTTCCAAAAATTTTTCAACCCCCTCCTTGTATTTTTCTTCCTCCAGTAACTGAATACCCATTCCTGCTACCGAAAGAGAGGCTAAATTTTATTTCAGTCAAAACTTAAGGATAGAACATAGAATCTTCAACTTTTGCTTATTATTTGAGTTATTTCATACCTAACTTCCTAAGAGTCTTTGATCTTGTTAATGTGATTTTTTTTTCAGTATATTAGGGATGTGTTTAAACAGACTCTCCTAATTTAAAATAAGTGGGTCTCAATGCACAGGTAATTGGGTCTAAATGTTAGATCCACTTACACCTTGCAGCTACTTTGATCTAAATGTTAGACCCACTTACACCTTGCACCTACTTCTATCAAAATGACTCAGGAGACTTTCATAGAGTACTGAATAAAGCTAAACTTTCAGACTGCACTAGTTAGCAGTACTATCAGAAAAACAAGGTTGCTAGAATGTGTCAGTTGTGTCTCTTCATTGATCAAGAATATGCAGGTTTACTAATTAAATAGCACATGCTGTATAATCCATTTAAGGAAGAAGGAAAATTATGGCAAAGCATCATTAAATAAAAAACATACATCACAAAAAAAGACCTTAAACTTTCTTCTTTTTCACCTAACCTAATCTTTTTCACTCCATAAAATAGAATAAAATAAACCACAAAAATATCTCACATCTGTATTTTACTTTCTACCTAACTCAAGTCTGCCTTTTGCCTTGGGAGTGCTGACACCTTCATCTGAGTCAGCAAATGTTTCTGCTATTTCATCCTTTTTTTATCCATTTCCTTCGTCTTTCTCCTCTATGTAATAACACACTCCTCATTCCTCTCCTGTCATGTTATCTTTTGCCCTATGTATCATCTTCTGTCTCCAAACTGCACACACCTAATTGCCTCCTTGCCTGTCATGCTGTCCTAATTTCTTACACCTTACTTCTTCATCCTGTTCCTTAAATGCACTCTTCTGTCCTTCAGTTCTGCCTTCATTTGAATATTTGGGGGCTGTTTGTTTTTTCCCTTTAGCTTGAGTTTGAAAAGTCTGAAAAACTTAGAAGGGCATAGCCAGTGGAAATTCTTGCTAAAACTAATGCTACGAAATAACAGTTTCTCAAGATTTCCATCTGTATTTGAAATATTAAGAGTTTTGAAGGCATAAAGGAAAAAAAACTGCATAGCAAATCCTAACAAGATACATACTCCCTTGTGCTATTCAAGAATATGCTAGCAATGGAACACAATCAACTTTGAAAACATACACAAAAATCAGATATAAAATCAACCATACTTGTTTTCTCATTAGGGCATGATTTATATAGTCCATGACACACTACGTAGCTTATACTAAAATAGAAGCGCTAAAACATAGTAAAATTCTAGAAAATTCTGAAAGCCACTTTAGATACACAGAGTGTGGGGGAGCTGATCTTGCACCATGCCCTGCACAGGTCACGGGAGAAGCCACAGGCCTTCCGGAAGTGAAACAGCAATTAGTTTTATCATGAGCTTTTCTAAAACTGGCAGCAGGAACAAAGATCTTGGCAAGTTCTTATTCTTACAAAAGATCCAAAGTAGGGGGAGAAAAGGAAAAACAAATAGCCTCACCACCCTGTGGATCGAGTGACATCATCTCAATCAGCTAGCTAAAATCCTTTCAGTTGTTGTCCTTGTAGGACTTTTGTATCATTTTCATCCTGGGACTTCACCGGGACCCAGAGCAACATAACACTCTGTCTCCCTGAGGGTCATTTTATAGGGTCAGGGTTCTCCTGGACCCTCCCACAGGCAGAGGCTCATGTTTGTGCTCACATGTGCACCAGGAGCTGTTCTGGAAGGTTCCAGTCAGTGGCAGAGTGCCAGGTAAACCCCAGCCCCAGTTCATGTTGTGCCCCATCAGGCACCGTTAGTGTCTGTTGGTGTTTCTGGGCAGTTTGCTGCTGGTGCAGTTCATCTTTGTGTGTGTATATCACAAATACTTTAACTGGTATGGTTTGAGAAGTGTAAGTTCTTATAAACTTTAAAAGTTGTATAGAGTGATAATAGCCATGTCAATGCAAAAAGCTGTATTCACACTACATCTGTGCAGTATGTATACACGTAGAGAAAAATCTATTAAAAAAAACCCAAACCTTAACCCCCCCTTACACTAACAGTCACACATTGCCATAGCAAAATATGATCTCTTTAACAGGCATATCTAGTTCAATCTAATGTTTTAATATTTTAACACCTGTCATTTTAAAGCAGGTCACTAAAAAAACACCTGTAAGAACTCCAGCTACAGAAGGCTAGAAATTTTTGATACAGTATGTTTGAATAGTTTTTGTTTCCTTACTCCTTATATGGGCACAGGTTGGTAGTGTCACTCTTCAGGTATCCAGGTACTGTAAACCTGTATTGCTTGCTTGCACTCTTTGAAATCAATGTTTCCTAGTAAAGAAATTTTAATCATTTGGATTTCCTTGTGTCTAACTTTGGAAGTGATGCTAACTTACCAGAAACTATGTGATAGTTATGAAAGTAATTTCTATATAATAAATATTTGGCCAACAGTTTTTACACAGATTGAGAAAAATATATTATTTCAGCATATTCTATATGAAATAACACTGAGTCCTTTCCTGAAAATATGATACTGTCCTGGGTTCAGCAGTAGCAGTCATTTTTCTCCTTCTTAGTAGCTGGTGCAGTGCTGTGCTTTTGATTTTCAGCCTGGGAACAATGCTGATAACGCTAATGGTTTTAGTTGTTGCTAAGTAATGCCTAGTCTGACCAAGGACTTTGTGAGTCTCATGCTGTGCCAGGGAGGAGGGGAAGCCAGGAGGAAGCAGAGACAGAACACCTGACCCAAACTAACCAAGGGAGTATTCCATACCACAGCACACCATGCCCACTATATAAACGGAGTGGAGTTACCCAGAAGGGCTAGATTGCTGCTCGGGTTGGGCGGGTATCAGTTGGCAGGTGGTGAGCGACTGTATTCCCTTCCCTTGTCATTTCCCTTATCATTATTACTATTGGTGGTAGCAGTAGTGGTTTTGTGTTGTACCTTAGCTACTGAACTGTTCTTATCGCAACCCATGGGAGTTACAATCTTTCGATTCTCCTCCCCATCCCTCCAGGAGGGGAGGGGCACACGAAGAAGTGGGTGTAGTGAGGGAGCGGCTGCCTGGTTCTGAGTTACCAGCTGGGCTTAAACCACAACAGATACTCAGGGTAGAAAGACTTTCATTGTATAATAAAAACATCCTGCCATTCTCTTCTGTTAGTGAGTAAAATATTTTAAGGTATGAGGTTTTTAACATTTTTTTTTCTCAAGCAGTTTCTCTGAAATGCAACTATAAACCTTTTTGACTTTCCATTAACTTCATTGTATAAAATAGCAAAACATCTGCCTCAGTAAAATTGGAATGGCTATGATTCATGCCTTTACTTCTACAAATAGTTTAGTCCTGTTTGTCTACTTTAAAACCATAAATTGATCCCAGAGTTCTTTAATTTACTATATGTAGGGAAATATGTATGCTTTTTTTTTTTTTTTTTTTTCTCCCAATAATCGGTGTAGACTGAGCAGTTTCCTTCTTCCTTAAAATCCATCAGAATTATGCCTAGGATAAAATTTTGTGCAGGATATTCTGGACACATCTCCACCTGCAGTCCTACTTACTTATATATTACAATTGGATATAAGTAACTGCAAAGGTCAGATGCAGAAGTTTGTTGACAGATGTGCATTTTAAACAATGGAATAGATTTGTCCATAATTGTAGTTTTATAAAGAAGTCCTTTATTATTCCTATGGAATAAAAAACAAAGCATGTGCAATTTTATTTGAGAAAATGAGATCTGTATCATGGCTGTGTTATATTACAAGGATTGATAAAATCAACAAGATGCACCCTTGCTAGAGTTCTTTCCTTGGCTGCAAAGTGCTTCTCTGTGGCAATTACTGCCTCAGGGAATGTGTATAGCAGTTGTATCCATTGATTAAAAGGATACAAAAGACAAATCTTTCTCATTGAAATACAAATCAGGTCTTTCAAATGTATCAAAGATACATAATATGATAAAGTTTCTTCAGGGCACGTATTATTTCATATATTTCCAAACTGTTCACAAATCTAATAAACTGATCCTCCTCAATTCTTTTAAGCAGTGCAATAACTCTTTTCATACTTTCAGATCTTCACATGTATATTTAATGAAGAAATAAGACCCTTTTTGGAACAAAGTAGATATTTAATTTCTTTTTATGAATAAGGGCATTTATAGTTAATTCCACTTCCTCTTTCTGCTCTCTGTATCACTCTTGACAGTATATGAAACTGGAATGCCTCAGTATAAGCGGCTATTGGATGAATGCTTATGTACTTGAAAAGCCTTGAAAAAATGAGCAAGGCTCTATCCATCTGAGCTTAGTGTTTCTAATTAAGATGCTGGAATTAAAACGACATTGCACAAATTTTTCTTATTGTAAAATTTTGTAGTTCTGCTTGTATAAAATCTTGAACCAAAGGCTTACTGTGTTCTTACAGGTAGCATTTTCTGCAATTGCAGCAAAAATTTTATTTCTCAAGACAATTCTAAAATTATGGACAAATATATATAAAAGTTTACTTTAAATTTGGGGCATTCCTTTGTAAATTTCAAAAATCCTCACAACAATTTAAAAGAATGGTAAAGTGACAGTCTGTGATTTATGTCTGTATTACTGTCATCGTACGTGTAATTACTCTTGTGAATTATTCCATACAATTATTGTTTTTTGTTCGTGGGTTGTTGGTTTTGGTTTTGTTTTTTTTTGTTTAATGTAGCACTTCTGCTGTGATTGTGCAATAGTTTCAACTCTATTGAAATCCCTGGTGTTATTCAAGCATGGTCTCTGTCTTGAAGAGGTTGAGATACAGTTACTTCTGAGCTGGCTTACCTTTTACAACAATTATATTAAAGTTCCTGAACTCTAGATGCATGAATGCAACAGATTTTCACATTTAAAAAATACAATTTGTTTCTTGTTTTTACTAGACTAATGTAAACCTTTTTTACTAATTCTATCCTTTAAGTATCATGCTCCTATTCTGATACGTTATCCAGAATATAGAGTTATGTAACATAATACTAAAGCCTTTACTGGTAGGCTGTTGGCTGCTAAAATGGCTGTAGAAGTCTGTGGTGTAGCATTATGGAGCAAGGGTATATGAAGAGCAAGTTATAAGGTAGGATAGAGGGTGGTAAGTCTTAATACTTGGGTCACACTGTTTAGTGTGTTGTGTCCCTACCCATGGCAAAGGGTTTGGAACTAGATGATCTTAAGGTCCTTTCCAACTCTAACTATTCTATGATTCTACATTGTGATATCTCTTTTATGTAAGTACCCCAAATATTTTTTCATAAAATCGGAGCATAGTGCCTTACTAAATCTGAAGTGTGAATTAACACTGTTACTTGTTAGAAGAGTGTAAATTTTATAAATGATGGTTGATATATTGCAAATCCATGCAAGGAAGACTCTCCATTTATGGAGAACTATTTGGTACTTCTTGTACTTTAATATATATATATATGTTAATATTATATTTACCTTCTGCTGCCATTGATTTAAATAGTTTAAGATAATTTATGGAGATTTATAGAACATAAGTGCAAGTCCAGAACTTTACTCAAAAGGCAATCCTTTAAGAAGCATCCCTGCTTTCTTCAGCTTCACTGAAATTTTGCTGTTGGATATTCTTCAAGTAGTTCCCTTCCTTGTGCCATAGTAGATGTTTCAATAAAAGTTATATGCATCTGGAGTCATTAATAATGTGAAGATTAATTGTCAAATCCTTTTTAGGAAATGGATACTAGAAATGGTTATAAATTAAGCACTAATGAGAGAATAGGAAAGAGATCATCCAGAAAAACAGGGAAACAAAGGTGAAGGGGATAATTTTGTGAAAAGATAAATACTAGATTAGGAAATACTTATATAGTGAATAAAATGCAAGAAGTAATGGAACTTGTGATTAACTGGAGAAAGAAAAGATGGTAAGGACTTTAAAACTTTCAAATAATTGAAAATTATTTTCAGTAGCTGCTTACATTCACTGTGCACCTTATTGTTATCTGCTCATGCAAGAGATAAACTCATGTTTTACACACACATACTGTTGCATCTGGTGCCCTAGGGGAGAGAGAGAGACTGAACCCATCAAAAAGATCCATCTGTAAATGCATATCCTAGTGATCCATTAGTAATGAACCTGCTCCACTCAATAATTTTAACCACAGCAATCAATGTCTGAACTATATTTTCTTTAGTCATGACATATCTCATGGAGATGCCACAGGGCATTCTGTTGTCTGAATGTAGGCCAGAATTCTAAGCTAGGTTTTGTTTGGCAGTGTCAAGGATTCAGTTCATTAATGAACTAGACATCTCAGTAGAATTATTAACAAGGGCTTCAACCGTAGGAAATATATGTTCTTACATTATAACAGTCTACAAAACCACGGTCTATCTCGCACAATTTTTTTACATGTATGCAATAAACACTGACAATTTTTCCCAGACTTCCTAGTCCACTGAGTTTTATTTTTATTTTCTGTTTAGACCTAAATGTTCTCTTTTATAAAGTAGTGTCTCAGTTTTCCAGATAGTGAGCCACTTTCTTTAAGAAGTGTTTTTGTAACTCTGGCTATGTTATTTATCATTCCAAGCCTTTGTTTGAGTTAAAATGTCAATACAAGATGCCACCATAATTTTAAGAGATGAGTAACAAAGATGCTTTGTTTCACTAGCCGTTCTCTATCTTTAATTTCTAAACAATAATAATATTATGAGTAACAATTCCTACTGCAGGGAAACACTTGCTGAGCTACTAAGTAATGTCTTTCCTTTTTCTAATTTTTTTTCATGGCCACCATCAAATTCATCATACTGTTTTGTCCCAGGTGTTATACCATTTGTAACAAGAGGTTGTAAACCCTTCAGGCTGATTTTCTGTGCAACTTCTCATGCAGGAGTTTCTAAAGCTCTGAACATTGCCCTAGGTCTGTTTCCCTTAATGTTAACAGCGAAAGCTTCATTGACTTTAGAAGAGCAGTGCTAGGTCAAAAACTTCTTAAATATTCCAGTGAATATACCATTGACCTAACACAATTTTTGGTGCAGGTAAATCATGAATAGTAATGAAAAATATGTAGTAACTTTGAATTTACAGTTCATTCTTTTGCATATTAAAAAGGTAAGACTTTCTCATATGCCATGCTTTTACTTCTAAAAATAGTGGGACATCACTTGGTCTATTGGTACCACCTGAAACTATGTTTACTTCATCTTACAAATAGAAAGCCCTATTATAGTGTACATGATATATGAAGTACACATAACCCAGCAACCAGGCACTGTTCTGTGACTGTCCACACAGGTCAAGGGAGATCTCCTCCGAAAGCAAAGGCTGCCAGCTCTGGCTGGGGTGTCTGCACCATCAACCCCAGCAGTGGCCGATGCCTACAGCAGCCTTATGGAGCTGCTGAAGGGAGAGCCTGCAGTGCAGACCTCGGACTGCAGGAAGTGCCCACACTTTTCTCCTGGGGCAGGGACAGGCAGCAGACATGATGGCAAAAGGTGTGCCCACATGTAAGACTTCCTGCTGTAGATCATCGAGCTGCAGCAGGTAGTGAGAAGGCTGTGTAGCATCAAGAAGGCTAAGAAAAATTAAACAGCTGGTTACAAGTGCTGTCTGCAATGGACTCAGCCTGTGGCCAAACAGGCAAAAGCTGGCACACACAGGAGAGAGGCAGGGGGGGTAATAATGCAGAAGAATGGAATCTTGAAACAGCAAGGACTCACAGGAATAAGAGACTTTTCCCGAAGCCTGAGGTGCCCTTGCTGAACGGCCTCACCATTCTGCAGACTTAAGAGGAAAGACCTGTCACATCAGGAGAGAAGCTGGAGCTGAGTAAGGAAGCATAAGCTACTCCCCATGTAACAACCAGAGCAACTAAGAGAAGGTGACAGGTGGTAGTAGTAGGCCACTCTCTTCTGAGAAATATGGAGTACTGTGTTTCAGCTCTGGGGCCCCCGACACAAGAGGAATGTGGACTTACTCAAGCAAGTCTGGAGGAGAGCCACAAAGACTTACCAGGGGGCTGGAGCACCTCTCCTGTGAAGACAGGCTGAAAGAGCTGTGCTTGCTCAGCCTGAAGAAGAGAAAGCTACAGGGAGACCTTCTAACAGTCTTCCAATGCCTAAAAGGGGCCTACAAGAAATCTGGAGAGGGACTTTTGACAAGGACATGTAGTGACAGGACAAGGGGGAATGGCTTTAAACTGAAAGAGGGTAGCTTTAGGTTAGATATACGGAAGAAACTCTTTACTGTGAGGGTTGTGGGACACTGGGACATGTTGTCCTAAGCAGCTGTGGCTGCCCCATCCTTGGCAGTGTTCAAGGCCAGGTTGGAAGGGGCTTTGAGCAACGTGGTGTCCCTACCCTTGGCAGGAGGTTGGGAACTCGATGATCTTTAAGGTCCCTTCCAACACAAACCTTTCTATGATTTATGTGCCACACACAGAGGAAGATGGATAATTACTCTTACAAAGCAGTACTGCAATTTTAAATATATGTGTTATCAAAGTTATTTTGTAGCACTATTGTTGGCAAAGCACTGTGGCTCTTCTGGTTCTGGGAGCAGCACCTAACAGTGGTGCTGTCTCTGCTGACTTTGCTTTCAATCCAGCACTTGCCCTGCTTCTCCTATTTCACTGCTTCAAAACACACCTTCGGGGAACAGAGATTATTTTTTTTTTTTCACTTTGAATAATAATCATAAATAAGTAAAAACTGAGGGGTGTTGTAACTGTTGTAACTAGATGAAGTAGTTATTACCAGCCTACATAATGAGACTCGTACCAACAATGACGAGCCTTGTACATGTGATGCTTTTTAATCATCTGCGAGAGTTGATCTAAAACACTTACAATACTAATGAATACTTGCAATGATAATACTTACATCATTTTGATGCATTCTAAAAACGTGTGTTTTGATAAAATTCATTAGTACCTATAAAATGAAGGGGGCATGGAGGGGGTGGGAGGTGGTGTTGATCAGGCAGCTGCATGGGACTAAGTTGCTGGCTGGGTTTAAACCAAGATATTCTGCTGGGAGATAAGAAATTACTTCACAGTAACCTCATTAAGATAAATCAAGAGATGTTTGCAAAATACTAAGGTGTGGGAAGAATACCATAAGAAAGTCAAAATTAAATAAATACTTCTCCAAATAGCTCAGGATTGCCATGGCGTGCAGTCAGTAAAGCCCAAGATCACTCAGACAATGATAATGACATAAACTTCCAGAGCATATTCAGAGCACTAGGGCAGATATCCTAAAATGTACAATCATAGAAGCAAAAATTGAATCAGAGCATGTATATGGGGGGACATTGCAGAATCACTGAATGAGAGGAAAATATTTAAAGATAATTGTAATCAGTGGTATACTTTGTTATTTCTTTTTGTTTGTAAAATCCATTTTTTTTGTGGTTTTTGTTGTGTTGTTTTTCTTTCATATGCTGCAAGTGTATAAATTGATTTACAGAACCACTTCCATGAAAATGAGCTCAATTTTACCCTTGGATTATAAGTAGTGTTCAGCAGTAACTGATGTCTTATATTCTGGTTAAGAAGGTCATATTTTAAATGTAGTCATTACAAATTAGGAGAAATGGTCTGGCATTGCTGTGTTGAAACCGTTTCAATTTTTCCTTTGTGAAATAAACATAGTTTTTTTTGATAATGTGAGGAAGATCAGTCCTAAAAAATTACATAGTCAAGGCAAAATACCTAATAAAAAAATAGTTCAGAATACTATTGCCATCTTCATTCTCTTCTTAGATTATTTTTTATTCTAGAAGTAGTCGTATTGCCATAGTTGTTTTTTAATTTAGTGGTATCTTATTCTCTCAATGGCCTCATTGCCATTCACTGGAATATATTCAGAACATTTGTATATTCAAAAAGTAAATTAATTGCTATAAAACAGGACAGTAGAATTCATAATGTTTAGAAACCTAAAGAAAAAAATAGAAATATGCTTTCAGTCTTGTCTGAAGTCCCTTAAAATGTGAATATTAATATAAATTTAATGGCTATACTAGGAATTATTTAATGTTGTGACACCTAGGGAAAAAAGAAACAATAAAAAAATAAAGAATAAAAAAAAACCTAAAACCCCCCAAAACATAAACAAAACAAACAAAAAAAAACAACAACAAAACCCAAAACCCAAATGGGTTACTTTAACTTGTCTTTAAACCCCAGGACTTTAGAAATCATTCACAGAGGTCTCCAGGATATGTAGGATATATTTGGGGATATACACATGCACATATACATGTATCTCGAAGCAGGGTATTTTAGAAACCCTTTCTTATAGCAGCATTTGAGCTCTCTTTCAAACAGCATAAAGACAACAGTCCCATAGTTGAAATATTTTCCAGATAAAGTGATACCAAGATTAAAATCTGTCTTCTGCTAAAGACAAATTAAATTAGGCCATTTCCATTCCTTGAGAATTTTACAGCTGCTGGACTATAGTCTATTTTAAGTTGTGGTAATTTTATTTTTCTGAAGCTATGCTGAGGAAAAGTGATAATTGTCAGAAAAATCTGATTCCACTGACTAATTATTAGGTCTCTCATTAGCATGTGATGAGAAGTTAGTCTTTTTTTTCAAGGATTGTTTATACCATGTCTGTTCAACATAAAAGAACAGTCACAAAGGGGTATAAATGTCCTAATCCCTTGGGCTAAAGAACAAAACTTATAGGTTTGTTCCACATCCTGGAAGAGTTAAAGCACTGGACATATGAATAAATGAATATTTTTGAGAAAAAGGGCAGAACTGTGGTACAACTATCATCATTATGTGTAGTTTAAAAGAAGCAACAAGTGTCGGTCTGTTTTGCAGAGGTCAGTTCAGGCTCTTGGGAAAATTAGACTTATGCATATTTACTGGTACCCATCAATACTTAGGAGTAAAAATAGCTAGTCAGTACAAGATATCCCTTTAAACTTGTTAAGACTAAAGCCTGAAACATGAAACAGAATTTTATTTACCTACAGTACTTTAAGATTAAAACATGGGGAATTTGCAGCATTTGGGCATTTCCAGGTTTAAACATCTGCTCAAAAGACATTTCAAGGTTTCAGTGTTACATTTATGTGGCTGTTGTTTCTAGCTTTATTCTTTTTACACCTGCCCTTCTCAAACTACATCCTGCTATTCTCTAACAGGCAAATACTGTGGAGTTGAATTATACATAGTGGTTTTCACACTGAAGTAATAGATGGCCTCAATCCAAAGAGGAACATTCATTTAGTGACTGTTGAAATAATAAGAATATTAATGATCCTGCAATCTGCTGCCAAAGACAGTTATCTTTCAATATGCAAAAGATCAAACCCAATTATGTGAAGTAGTGGTTGTGTGGTAGTCTGTTGTAAATCAGTTTTCAAGTTTCAACACTCAAGATGTAACTGAAAATTAATATAACAACTGAAACCTGGTTCTCATTAATGAAAATAAATTGAAAACAATCTGTTTTTAGGTTTTCCTGTATGTGCTTGAACTTCTATGTTGATTTTAGAAGTGGTCTTAAACAGGTTTATCTTTGTTTTTCTTTGCCAATATTATCTGTGAAAAACTATGAAACTAATGAAAAAATTACTCTGAATTTTAAGAGATAAAATTAAAACTGCAAAAGTTTTAAGACTACCCTTCCCAATCACACTCACTGTGACAGCCCACATGTAGAAAACAAGACCTACAGTGAACTGAGGAGACAGCCACCATTTGTCTCCACTCACCTTAATATTTTTTGTGTTCATATTGATAAGCTGCAGAATTTACAGTGGTCTCAGCCCCCCAGAAAATAAAGTATGTAGATACCCTGATTCATACTCATGTCTGTTTTGATCTAGGCATGTAATTTTGGAATAAAATGGCTTGCTGATTAAAGCAGTTTTAAAAAGCCTAAGGGCAATGATAATAATTAATTAATACTCAGATAATACTTAAACATGATATTAAATGTTATACTTTATTTTAATATTACATACAGATACCAGCAGAAGGTTGGTTTAAAATATAACAGGATATGGTATTCTACTGACAACACTGTTTCTATATAGTACTGTTTAAGAAAAAAACAGTAGCTCTATTAGATCTGTGAGTATAATAACGAATATAAATGTAATACAAGCTAATTTTATAAATTGCTTATACCACAAGGAAACAGAATTGAAGTCTTCAACCTTGTTCCACGGATAATCTTTATACTAAAATAGCTATTGCTGTCAGTGTGGGAGGTACGGTTCTCATGGAGTAGAGCTGAACCTCTAAAACAAAGATCAAAAAGGGGTCAGACCAAAGACAAATTTCATTTTTTCTGGGTTTGTTCAATTTTCCAATCATTATATTTCATTTCCTATGTGTCTTCCAGTTTTCCTATTATTATAGGATCATAATCTGTTACATGTCTTAGGTCTTACAGGTGGAAAAACGTCTGATTAGATGGTTCTGTCTCATGACAAATGTATTTGGCCACATGACCAAATTAAAGCCATTATCATCGTTTCACAAGATGTAAAAGCTGTGGCAGATTTACTTCCCACCCACATGCAGAGACTTGAGTTTGAGGCCAAGGGAGCAGACACCTTCCACTAGACCAGGTTGCTCCAAGCTCTGTCCAACCTGGACTTGAACACTTCCAGGGATGGTGTAGCCACAGCTTCTCTGGGCATCCTATTCCAGTGTCTCATCGCCCTCATAGTGAATAACTTTTTTTTCCTAATGTCTAATCTAAATCTCCCCTCTGTCAGCTTAAAGCCATTTCACCTGGTCTACCACATGTCCTTGACAAAAGTCCCTCTCCAGATTTCTTGTAGGCCCCTTTTAGGTACTGGAAGACTATTAGAAGGTTTCCCTAGAGCCTTCTCTTCTCCAGGCTGAGCAAACCCAACTCTCTCAGCCTGTCTTCACAGGAGAGGTGCTCCAGCCCCCTGATAATCTTTGTAGCCCTCCTCCAGACTTGCTTGAGCAGGTCCACATCCTTCTTCTGTTGGAGGCCCCAGAGCTGGACACAGTACGCCAGGTAGGGTCATACGAGTACAGAGAAGAGGGGAAGAATCAGTTTCCTCAGCCTACTGGCCATGCTTCTTTTGATGCAGCCCAGCATATGGTTGGCTGTCCAGGCTGCAAGTATGCACTGCCAGCTCATATTGAGTTTGTCATCAACCAGCACCCCCAATTCCTTCTCTTTTGAGGGTCTCTCAATCCATTCTCCACCAAGCCTGCAGTTGACTCTAAAGTCTGATAAAAATTTTTTTTTTCAGTACTACGTAGACACTAAAAATGGTACAAGAATGATCTTTGCTTTCAGAGATATTGTTCATAATTACAGAAAAACTATTAGAATCTAAGTATCCATCAGACCTGCCGTATACTTAATTCTATGAGTATACATAGAGACCAGTTGCATGGTAAATTAGGCTCTAGTTGTGGATATTCCAACTTTAAATAAAATGGTTTGGTTTACTTATATTGTATTCTGCCCTTAATTTTGTTTGGAAAAGATTTCCACATTCAGCTGTTGAAAAGAACATATTGTTTATCTCTATATGATCAAGGTTTCCCCAGAATACTATATTTTTACAGTTCCAGCAAAAAGAGAAACTGAAAGTATATTGAGTTACTCTTTATTTAATGAACGGTAAATAGATAGTATTTTGTATTATTTTCACAGTAATTCATCTCTAGTTTAGAAATTTTTGTCACTGAAAGGCAAGAGAAAAAAGAAATGGGTAATGGAATTTCTGACTATCAATAGAAAACCTTTAATTTTAAAAGAATACCTGAATTTGACCTAGTGCCCTATCCATTTCAGGAAGACATCCATAGTATAGCTAAAGTATATTTTCTGTATTTTTGTTCCTTGTTTAACAGGCAATAGTGTTTCACTCAGTACACAGGCTCAGTGAAGAAAATGAGAAGAGCCCCTCCTTCCTCCCTCGGATTACACTCGTATCTTATAAAGTTTTTTATCCTTTTTTATTTTCTAACTCACTAGGTGACCTACTGAGAGTACCTCATATATTTCCAGATATTCTGTGGAATATAACAATTTATTTTTATAAACCAACATCTGTTGTTTTAAAAGCTTCTTATCATACATGTTTATGATCCAGCATGCAAGGTTTATTTGTAGTATATTTTAGAATCTATTTCCAAAAAGATTCATTAGCTTCATGAATTTTTCCCTGTTTCTGAGATTCAGATGGTAAGACTGATTTATTTCTGGCATAACCTGTAGAGTCAAATCACGTAAGGATGACAATAATTGGGTGGCTAGGAAAGAAACCCTTTTATGTATATACATACAGGGATGGAAATGTATTACAAGGTAAGCCTTTGTAATGCTTCAGTTATTTCTTGAGCGTCAACAGTTAGAGATACTCCATCTGACAATGTAAACGTGAAACCTGAGACTTAAAACTGAATTATACATGTCTTTACAGTTTCTGTTTGTCTGTTTTCTGGGCTTATATATAATCAAAAGGAAAACTGAGCTGAGCTAATATAATTTCTAATTCCTCCTGTGTCTATCAATATAACAGTGAAAGTACTTACAAGTTAGATTTTATTGACTTTACTCAGTTTTCAAGGAATTGAATTTTTTAGTTTGAGAAGGACATATATCACTCATTTTAAATTATCTCAAAGAGGTCATTTCTAGCTTTGCTTATAATGTTTTATCTTGATTCTAAATTAATTTCTTTTCTGTTAGCCTTCTTTTTTCCATTAGTTGATGAAAACTGAAGGATGTAGTATATCCTGGCATCACTGCTCTTCTGGACACAGCTGTGTGGAATCCTGGTATTGCAAGTAAATTACCCTGTAAAATACTTTCACTGTTTATACTGAAATCTAATGTGAGTATTATTACATCACTAATTGTGTAGTAGAAAGTTGGGGTGAATGAGAATGGTAGGTCAAACTTAAAGACCTCACCTATAGTAATAAGAATAATGTAGAAAATCACAAGACAGAAATCTCTTTGGGCAATGAACCTGGGGAAATTTGCAAGAATATGGTGCTTCAATCACTTATTTATTCTTCTATTTGAATCTAAATTACTTTTTAAATTATTTTCAGTGTTCTTTTACTTAATGTTACTGCTGATATTTTTGAGTAAGAACGTTCTTCTCATTCTGTCTCCAGACATGCAACAAACATCTTCAAAAAGAAGTTTGTTATGGAGACAAGAAGCTGTATGTATGTTTCTTATATTAAGTACTTTATTATCAAACTTCCATTTAAGCATTATGAAACAGCTCCTTCTGAAATAAAATTTCTGATTTAGCAATAATTATGATTACTAGAGTGTGTACCTTGACATTCTTTCAAAACATAATATCTGGACCACAACTGAAATTGTAAAGGACCTATATATACTCAAGAGCTCAGAGTTGATTAGAGATCTAATATGTAATCTGATAAATTCTAAATTAAAAACCCACATGGAGATGAAAATGCAGAAAAAACACAGATGGCATAGTCCTGCAAGATGAACATTAAAAATGTTGGATTTTTTTCCCATTTTTTTCTGTTTTCAGACTAGGATCTCTATCTGTGGGGTTAGTGTACAAAAATTTTATTTAATGATATCTGAGCAGGAAAGGGAAGGCACAGCAAGCTCTGCAATGTGCTTGAACATTTCCTGGTAAGCTAAAGGCTTGAAAGAAATCTGTCTTTTGAAACGAAAGTTTGCTCTTTGCCTAGCTGTTAGGGAAGTACCAGATATACCATTGATTACACAGGGAAGATTTTATTGCTGCAGTGGGGCACATTGAATTTAATATTCACTGTGGATATCATGAAATTCACAGGACTGAGTCACAAAAACTGTAGTCAACCTCTACTTTTTTTGAGCAAAATAGGCAAAAAAAAAATAAATCTTCAGATACGTGCTGGATCCTAGAGTAAAGGATAACTCAGGAAAAAACACCAAGCCCTCTCACAAAGGAACTTAGAATTGAACAAACTACAGTCATGTATTAACCAGAAGAAGAGGACATGCACTTACTTATGACTTGAGTTTTCTAGTTGAGTATCATTCCTTATATTATCAACTGCCACAAACTGAAAAATGTACTGGGAAAGTATTGAACTCACCGGGATTTTCCTTTCCAGTTGCAGTTACAGTACTGACTGATGACAGACAGTGGTACAGCACCATGAAAAACTTCCATTTTGCAGGACTAGCAAACTTCAGGGAAATTGAATTTATATGGAAGTCTTCTGATCAGGTTTAATTCATGTGTGTCTGATAAGCTGTCTGCAGACGATTGTGGTACTGCAGGCCACAGGCATTTTTCTAAATACTTCAGGGATTTTTAGAAGGGGAAGGTAAGTAATCATGCAGTGAAGAAATAATCTTAAGCAATTGTTCATTAGGCAGCATAAACTTCAGAAAGTGATCAAAAGCATTCTTTCTGATATGCTTTTACATGTTGTCATTTTTACATGTCATAGAAAGGCACAAAATATGATCTAATAAATATAATTAAGTACAAATATTTTTTCTCAGGAAGAGTCAGGTATCACTGAACTATTTAATATTAAGTAATACTTTTAATTAAATATTATGCTCTCAAATGTAAAAGCATAAATAATGGAAAAAATTTGTAAGTCTTTTGACATTCTGAGGTAAAAAATCGAGGACCTCAGGCTATTGTTGTATTTATATTAGCAACTCTATATCAGTGTAAACTGCACTGAGTAGTACTCAATATTAAGCTCTGACTATTGTAACAGATACTGTTACACACTGCAAAAATGCAGTGATCATAGAATCATAGAATCATAGAATAGTTAGGGTTGGAAAGGACCTTAAGATCATCAAGTTCCAATCCCCCTGCCATGTGTAGGGACACCTCACTCTAAACCATATCACCCAAGGCCTCGTCCAACCTAGCTTTGAACACTGCCAGGGATGGAGCATTCACAACCTCCCTGGGCAACCTATTCCAGTGCCTCACCACCCTAACAGGAAAGAATTTCCTCCGTATATCCAATCTAAACTCCCCTGTTTAAGTTTTAACCCATTACCCCTTGTCCTATTACTACAGTCCCTAATGAAGAGTCCATCCCCAGCATCCCTATATGCCCCCTTCAGATACTGGAAGGCTGCTATGAGGTCTCCACGCAGTCTTCTCTTCTCCAGGCTGAACAGCCCCAACTTTCTCTTTTTTTTTTTTTTTTTTTTTTTTTTTGCTCCCCAGTTGTTAAATAATTTCCCTGGAAAAAGTCAAAGTCTTCCTCTCCTGTCTTACTGATATGTTGAGAAAGGGAAGTATTAGTTCCCTACTGTGATGTTTTTCTTAGTGTTATGGTTTAGGTCCAGCTGGTAGCTCAGTACCACACAGTCTATTGCTCACTCTCCTCCTCTTCCCCCCAGCCCTGCTCCCAGGGTGGGATGAGAGAAGAAACAAAAGAATGTAAAACCTGCAGGTTAAGAACAATTTAATAACTAAAATATAATACAATATTGTGATAAAGGAAAGAATACCAATAATAACAATAATACTAGTAGTAGGAAACAAGAAGAGAGTAAATTAATTCTTAGACTGAAGCCAAAATGCAGCACTGTACCAGCTACTAGGAAGAAAAATAACTTACAGCTGAAACCAGGACACTTAGTTTCACCGTATCCAAATGGAAGCACAAGATTTAGTAATGATGTATTAATTTTTTTACATTAAAGTTGTCAGTCAACCAAACACCCCAAAACCAGAAAGATTGTTATCCTATTCTAACTTTACTTTGTATTTGACTCTATGTTCTCCAGTCTTTCTGCTGACTCAGTATTTCCTTCAGCAGTAAGTTCTGTCAGAGAATGTTTTTTCTCAGCCATATTGCAAATCTGTGGTTGCTACTTAGTCACCTGCTTAGGAATCACACATTGGTCATGAAACGTGCATTCTACCATTTTAATGATTTCATATATATTACACAATGTTTTTTAAATTTATTGGCACTTGTAAACAAGTCCTTAGATAAATTGCACCCTTGATGAATCGTTTGGGGTTTTTAGTTATAAATAGGTTACTAGACAGAGTGCAGATGTCATTCCTGCCTTCCCTAGAACAAATCTGGTTAGATATAAGGAAGAACTTCTTTACTGTTTGTTAGGTTGGTGAGGCACTGGAATGGGTTGCCCAAGGAAGTTGTGAATGCTTCATCCCTGGAGGTGTTCAAGGCCAGACTGGATAGAGCCTTGGGTGAGATGGTTTAGTGTGAGGTGTCCCTGCCCATGGCATGAGGATTGGAACTTGATGATCTTAAGGTCCTTTCCACCCCTAACTATTCTATGATTCTATAATTATGATTCTATGATTGATTCTTTCCTTGTTTCCCCAATATTTTCTTATGAAAAACAGAAACTTGAAGTCTGCAGGTCTTCTGCTTATTCTGAGTGTGGCATACTCTTAATGAAATAGTAATTAGATAGGCATTTCAAAATCTTGATTCCATCCCTATAGAAGGAGAAAGCATAAGAAGAAAGCTTCCTAATAGTACTAGGACTGTCAGCCTTTCCACTAATTAGAAGGTATAGGGTTGTGTCTTTTCAAAGTCAAAGGATGGCAGGGTATCACTTACGAGCTGACAGCTAGGAGCTAATCAGGAGAGAACATGTATCAAATGAAGATATTTCTACAGAAAATAGAAATAACAACTTTGTGGATTTTGGGTTTTTTTTGTTGTTGTTTTCTTTTTTTTTTGTTTTGTTTTGGGGTTGGTTTTTTTTTGGTGGGGGGGTGGTTAAGCAAGACTAGAAAGTGGTGACATAATCAAAGGAATGTTCAGTTAAAAAATATATGCTAGTTTTATTGCAGGATGTATGTGATGAATGTTCAGGAAAGTCACCTGTGATACGAGGTATACGAGTACTCTAGGAATTCTACTAGTTATTATCTCTTAAAAAATTACAGTAAAATGAGTAAAATGAAAAAAACTCCCTTCCCCCCCAAAAAAAAAAACCAAAACCAAAACAAAACCCCCAAAGCCCTGTTTGCTTAAAATATCATGGAAACAAAATATAAAACACTTCCATGACAAAGTTTAACTACCTTTACAGTGAATGAATATATTTTTGAAAGCACACTAGTTGTGCTTCTGCAGAAATTCTCAGAAATAAAGAACATGTCTCTTTCTCCCTCACTTCTTTCCTCCAGGAAGATGTCCTGAGAACACATTTCTTCAGTGAAGAAGAATGAAGCACAAAGAACCGGAAAGGTGTAAAATATGCTTATTACTTCTAATAATAATAATAAAATCATGAAAAAAAAGAGAAAAAAAAAAAAAAGAGAAAACACTTCCAGCACTGCAAGTAAATGTAGAAAAAAAAAAAAAGCTCTGATTGGTTTTAAAATACTGTACTGCACGTGTTCAACATAGTCAGTGTAGTTTCTTAGATTAAAGCTGCATCACTGTACAGAACGCTTCATCAGTTCTATATTGTAAAAAGGGTAATATTATGGATGATAACTCTTTGATTCCCCATTAAGCCTGAGCAATGGCACAATTTCATGTGATTTGCTGCTCTAAATCTATATCTAGGGTGACTGCACTGGAAGTAATGCAAACTTTTTTTTAGCTTTATGTAGAATAGCACATTTTTTATAATTTTATGTAGTTTCCTTCATGCAGATTTCAAGTGGGCAAAATTCTTACTAATATCAAAGGTGAATAAGGACGCCAAGACTTATTATGTGATAAACAACTTTTGGTTACTATTTCTTAATCTCATGTGTTTATGTGTGTCTGTACATGAATATATCCAGCAGGTAAGGTAGTATTAGGCTTTATTACCAGCAATAATATTAAACACTTAATTGTAGTCCTCAAAAAGTTCTACAATTAAAATAAAAGATACTGAAGGTACAAGGGACTTTTAAGGAAGAACATCATACTACTGGGGACTCCAGGAAAGCTGAATACCAAAATAATTGGGTATATTAGGTATCATGAATTACCAGAAGTGAGTCACAAATTAACTTGGCATTAGTTTTTTGTTTCAGACACCAGTTATTAAGATGCTCTTATGCCTTTTGACAGTTTTTCCATATCTGCATTTCTTTAAATGACCATGGATGAGTAGTTTATAGCCCTTTTGTGCTAGACCCTTAACCCATGCCTGCAGTCTTCTACACCACCTCCTTTGTCTCCACTCCTAAAGGCATCTGCTATTGTATCAGACCTGTGTCTCTACACTGCCTTAGCGTTATAAATGTCATTCTGCATAGAATAAATACTACTTATTGTTCTTTGTATGTAGCACATGCAGATATATAAAATTAAATAAATTAGGCATAGACACCCAGTCTGTTAGAAGAGTGAGAGTGAAAAAACACAATTAAAGGAGCAGTGGTAATATAAAAATCAAGAAGCTGATTAACTGAGAACTGGTTAAAGTGATAATAAGTGAATAAGTGGATGACGGAAGAGTTCTTCATTCATACCTTTGTTAGACAATTGACAGTTGGTTAACAGCCAAAAGGAAGTAAAATACCCAGCAATTATGAAGTTCTCCAGGCTGCAGATTCCCTCTTCCACCACAAAAGGAACCCCCTGATTGAGTAAGTCCCCATTGCTGGCAGATGACTTCTGCTGCTCATATGCAGCTGATCTATGAATGCTCCATCCCTGGTAGTGTTCAAGGCCAGGTTGGACGAGGCCTTGGGTGATATGGTTTGGAGCAAGGTGTCCCTGCCCATGGCAGGGGGGTTGGAACTTGATGAGCTTAAGTTCCTTTCCAACCCTAACTATTCTATGATTCTATGATTCTGTATGGTTGCATTGTCTTGTCAGCATAGGACATAGATGCTGATTGACATAGATTTACGGGAGAGAAAAAAGTGAATCTTAACAGTAGTAAATGCTCCTAGGAACCAAGGGATATGGAAAACTCTGAAGTAATTCAACATGTCATACTTTGTTCTTAGGCTAAAATAAATCTAGTAAAGGCCAAACAGACAATCTAGATTTATAGCTCAGAGTTTAATTTGATATGAATATGAATTACATTATTCAGCAGCATGCTTGCAATTTTTTAATGCTAGTATGATGTAGCATATTCTCTACAATACCAGAAGCAAGTTTAATTCATTTTTGTTTAAAAGCAGCACTTAAAATCAATGATATTTCACAAAAATAAGAAACTGAAATGTAGATTAAAATAACTGAAATTATTTTTTATAACTTTACAGGTATAGTAAATGCTGTATGCGTTACTAGTAAACATCAGCCATGGTGATTTGGATTGATCTGATATTTGTAGTTTCAGGTAATTCTTTCTTTTCATGGTTCATTTTTAGAAAACACAGATAAAATAAAAGGAATTGGTTGCTTCCAAAGAGAATATTAAGAAAGACTGACAATATTATTGTATCTTCAAATAATCTGAAAAAAAAAGCCTTTAAAAACTTAAACTAGAAGCAAAAATGAAGAAAAAAAAACCCCACAAAAGAAAACCCCAAACAAAGAAACAGAAAAAAACCCAAGCCAAAACTAAAACCAGTTAATAGGGCTATTTCTTACTGTACCAGAGGAAAAAAAAAAAAAAGTGTTCCTGTCGCCTGTATGTCTCATAACTAATTTCCTAATTGCAAAAACACACCGGTATCAGTTTACTGTGGCAATCAGGAAATGGAAAAGCAACCATATACTCTAGACAAGATCTGAAGCTTTTGCAAGTCACCACTACATTCTTTAAAATGCCACTAGCTCTAGAAACATTCCATCCATTTGTAATGGCTGAAAATTTGACTGTGTGTATTGGTATCTGTGTGTTTCATTTTAAATAATATTTTGGTTACCTCAATTATTAGTTATATTAACAATATATGTAGTCATAGATGCAGTTTTTAATTTTTCAGTTTATAGATATTAAATACCTTTTTCATTTACAAGGTTTTAAGAATGCTTTTAATCATCATATGCATTAAAGGCAAAATATAATTCTCTGGACCAATACAAAGGTAAATATTGCACAACTTTTAATTTATAATTCCTATTTACTTGTTTGTTGTTGCTAAGACTGACAAGAAAAGACTAAGTCTAGGTGAGATTGTTAGAATATGATGCTGATGATATTAAGACGTTTCCAGCAAGACTTTAAATTATGTTCTTATGTTCACATGAACACATTATGTTACTGCTCTGTCAGAGTCCAGTACTCTTTGATCAGGTTCTTGTAGGCATTTCACATGAATTGTATCATGTTGCTTGATGTGCTGAAGGAGAGGGAAGCTCTGCAGAGGGATCTGTACGGACTGGATCGGTGGGCTGTGGTCAGTGGTATGAGGTTCAACAAGGCAAATCGGCAGATCTTTCACCTGGGCACCAACAACCCCATGCAGTGCTACAGCCTTGGGGAAGGGTGGCTGGAAAGCTGCTCGGCGTAAAAGGACCTGGGGGTGCTGATTGATGGCTGCTGAACATGAGCCAGCTGGTGCCCAGGCAGCAAAGAAGACCAGCAGCATCCTGGCCTGTGTCAGCAGCATCATAGCCAGCAGGGCCAGAGCAGTGATCATCCCCCTGTAATGGGCACTGGTGAGGCTGCATCTTGAATCCTGTGTTCAGTTCTGTGCCCCTCACTACAAGTGAGACATTGAGGTGCTGGAGCGGGTCCAGAGAAGGGCAACAAAGCTGGTGAAGTGTCTGGAGCACAAGTCTTGTGAGAAACAGTTGTGGGAACTGGGGTTGTCTAGTCTGGAGAAGAGAAGGCTCAGGGGGACCTTATCACGCTCTGCAACTACCTGAAAGGAGGTTGTAAAGAGGTGGGGGTTGGTCTCTTCTCCCAAGGAACAAGTGATAGGACAAGAGGTAACAACCTTAAGCTGTGCCAGGGGAGGTTTAGGTTGGATATTAGGAAAAATTTCTTCACAGAGACAGTGATAAGGCATTGGAACATGCTGCCCAGGGAAGTGGTAGAATCACTATCCCTGGAAGTGTTCAAAAGCCATATAGATGAGGCCCTTAGTGACATGGTTTAGTGGTGTTCTTGTCAGTCCTGGGATAATAGTTGGACTTGATGGTCTTACAGGTGTTTTCCCACCCAGTTTATTCCATGATTCTATGTTTAATATCAAATTTACTTATTAAAGATAGTTTGTGTTACATGAGATTTATGACTTAGCAGAGTGCTAGAAAATCTATTACGTAACATAAAACAGATGTAAGTTACATTTAAGAAAATGCAAAAAGCAATTGCAATAGAGTTCAGTCACAGTACCAATGTGATTCCCATTACAAGTCTCTATAATATTGTCGTGGTTTAAACTCTGTCAGCAAGTCAGCCACACAGACTAGCACCACCCCTCCCCACACCCCCCACACTTCCCGCCCCCGGCTCCCGAAGGGATGGGGAGGAGAATCAAAAGAATGTAACTCCCACGGGTTGAGATAAGAACAGTCCAGTAACTAAGGTATAACACAAAACACTACTGCTGACACTTACAATAAGAGAAATAACAAGGGAAGAGAATACGATACCACCTGCTGAAAATGAGACCAACTGAGCACAGAATGCCCTTCCAGGGGTAACTCCCAGTTACATCCTGGGCATGACATGCTGTGGTATGGAATACCTCTTTGGTCAGTTTGGGTCAGGTGTCCTGTCTCTGCTTCCTTCCGGCTTCCCCTCTTCCCTGGCAGAGCATGAGGCTCACAAAGTCCTTGGTCAGACTAAACGTTTGAGCAGTAACTAAAAGCATCAGTGTTATCAGCTCTGTTCCCAGGCCGAAAGTAAAAAACACAGTGCTGCATCAGCTACTAAGAAGGAGAAAAAATGACTGATACTGATGAACCCGGGACAAATACACTCACCATTACAACATTGGGCACCACCAGGAAAGAATACACGTGCTAAAGCCAGCCGAAGCCTGTTACTCCCATCAAAATACTTTGGTAGTTATCTACCTTTTATACTCTGTGTTGAGCTGAGTCATGTATTCACTCCCTTACTTTTTTGATCCCCATGCTTGTCTGTCTAATTCTGGGACACACTTGCACTCTTAATGAACTCAGGGAGAAACACACCACCTTTTGATCCACTCCAGTCCCCTTCATGTTGAAATGCAATCAGCCTCTCTGCAACAGCTGTGGTCAGTAGCAGCCTGCACTATTCATTGAGCGTCAGACTCATCTCCCTTACCTATCTCCCTGATGTTCTTCCATTTATTGACCAGTTTCTTTCTTCTGAAAATATTTTGAAGTCAGGAGCTGAAATTTTTATTGAGATGACAAGGTTAAAGAAATTCTTGTACTTGAAGTAAAAATTGATGAGGATTGAAGTAGCTGTTAATTCATGTTAATTCAGAATAATAGATGAGAAGAAACTGCAAAGAAGCTTAGTGCAACTGTTACTGCCAACCTATTTTTTTTAGTATTTATGTTCAGTATAGGAATATCAAATGCACCTTGAATTCAAGGCCCTTAAACTGTCTTAATACCTGTCTGTATAGGCTTTAACTGAAGAATACCTCTTGCATGGCCAGCATTATTCGTATCAGCAATTTTAGCAGGATGTGGTGCTTCCTTCTGAGGAGTAAGACATGCAGAATTAGTGGACTATATTTTTCATGAGACTATACTCCTCAGAAGTAAATTTCTGAGATGTAAAATCATAAATGCTTCAGCAAACTGACTATTGATGTGCATATTCCACTCTTTCCCTAACTTGGAATATTATGACCATTTCCAGCTTAAAAATATTTAGAAGACCTTTAGCTGCTTGGGACCAACAGAATTCGTTGCATGTTTCTCTACTTACTGGTAAGTTGTCTTTGAAATGGTTTAGTATGTTTTTCTTCTCTATTTCTCCAACTAGCATCCACTGTGTATGCTGTTATTACCATACTGTTTACATTTGCAGTAATTTGGTTTTCTAGCGAAACACATGTAATAAACATACAGCATGTGCATGCATAATTTCCCCTGTTTCACTATAGAGATTACAGAAACAAGCAAACAGAAAAATCTGAATATTTTGTCATCATATTTTGTGGAAACATTACCTTGTGGGCTATTAAAGGTATTCCTGAGGTTCAGTTATTCATTGTAAACTAAAGGCTATATTATTCCTAAATTCTACATTCTATGCCTACATAATGACCAGAACATTCAACCGTAAATAATAATTACATACAGAAACAGAATAGCAAAAGCAAGCCATACAAAGGCTACAGTAAGAAATAAATACACAATCCTGAAAAAGGTATAGATAAGGAAAAGATACAGGAGGTTCCATCTGAACATCAGGAAACAGTTTTTCACTGTGAGTATGACTAAGCATTTGCACAGACTGTCCGTAAGGGTTGTAGAGTAGTAGATTGTAGAGTAGATATCCTTGGGATGGTAGAGTAGAGATCCTCAAAAGCTGCTTGGACATAGTCCTGAGGAAACTACTGTAAACCCTGGCTGAGCAAGGGGACTAGACCAGATGATCTCCAGACATCCCTTCCAACATCAACCATTCTGTAATTCTGTATGTTTCCTTTCAGCTATAATTCCAAACAGGTGGGGGAAGTCAATGAACTTGCCATTGTTAGCAAAGCTCTACTGAATCTGATAGGAAAGATTACAACATTCTGTTAAAGCTATGTCAGAGTGATTATACTGATAAGCAGAAAGCTAAATTCTTATTTTTTTTTCTCTGTCTTACACCTTTATGCTCCAGATTTTTTAAATTCAGTCTTGTCATTTTGCCTATCATATTTCACTGGGACTGATTTTAAGGTGTTTCAGATTGCAGAGTTATCACTCTACAGAAGACATTTAATGATGTTTATCCTCAACTCTATTCTGTGATGTATGGTCTTTTCAGTGTCTAGCTGAGGAATGAATAGATAGATTTAAATAATGCATGAATTTGCAAGTGAATTATTTTCCGGTGTTCCACCATTATCCTCTAATGATGATAAAAGTCGGTATCACATGTTTTGGGTGTCAAAAAAGCAAGACTAGATACTGAAGAAAAATGAAGCAAAAAGCTGATTAATTTGGGTATTTTGAACTGCATCTATATCCAGTGCATAACTATGACAGAAATTAATGCTGATTTAAAATGCATGAATTGGAGCCAAGGCAAAAATTTATATATATATATATATATATATATAAGATTAAATTATAATCAAAGTACAAATGAGGCTAAAGAATATGCTGCAGTAGATTATGTCTGAAGTGCAACTTTTCTCCTACTGCTATATCCAAACCACAGTCCTTTAACAGCTACTAAGAAGAAATTTAACTCTACCCAGCTGAAACCAGGATATTGAGATATATCACAATTTATTTATGTGCCTTGCTAAGGGCAAGTAAGGATTCTTATGTACGTAGTCTTGAATTGTTATCTTTCAATAGATATGGTTCTTTAAGATACTTTTTATTTTAAATGTCTGTAATTTGAGCCCTTTCTTAGGGGCTTGTGTTGAAAAGTATGAATGAAGAGAGAAATTTTAAGAACAGAATCTCATTCATTGCTGGATGCATCATAAATACAGTCACAAATGTTGTGGGGAAAAAAAAAAAAAAGACAAACAAACCAAATTACCTTCTTATTCCAGGGGTCATGCAGATAAAACTGAAACAAGTTTGCATGTACAAAACTTTATTATTGGGGTTTGTGGTTGATGGCATACCTTGACTTCTAAGTTACTTTAGGGGGAAAAGATAGAAAAAAAAAAAAGTCTCCTTAATTCATATGCACTTACTGGGTAAATTAATAACTGTTGTCTATTATGTCATCTACTAGGTATTTAAGTTACAAACTGAAACATACGAGAGGATGATTGAGGTGTTCTTGGAATGGATTTACAGACTAATAGCTACAAGGCAACAGTCAGTAGGCAAAGGAAGAAAAAGGTGCTTTAAACCTTAATAACAACCACTTTCTACAAGAAAACTGGTCTAACAGTCATAACAGAGTCTGCCAGTGAAAGTTCATGATAGCATCACTTGAGATACTGGGTAAAGTTAATGCCACAGCAGCTTCAGTATATGTAATGAAAGGTTACAAGAGTACAATGAACAACAAACTACAGAAATGGAAGAGGAAGGCCTAGGTATTACAAATGTTAAAGCATTTAAACCACCATGCAATACGGTAGAAATTTTATTGGGGTAGGAAATTCTCTAAATTCGATGATTCTGCACATGATCTCTATTGCTTAGCTCTCTCACTGAGTTGGTTGCTCCAAATTAGCAGTAAATCTTGGGAAATTCTGAGCTCATGAGAGCTGTTTCGGATTTTGCAAAATATGTACAAAGGAGTTAAATCTGCCTTTGATACACCGGACTAATTCTGCATTAACACTGTCAGCCTATTCTTCGTGCAAAGCTCCTCTGTATGGTGCATTAGTGGCAAGCAGACTTATTTTGAGTGTATTAGAATTGCTGGGTATCTGACAGAGAATAAAATGTGGGCAGAAATATACTATTCATGACCTTCATTAACTTATGTATTATAATAATGGTTTAAAAAGTCAATTAATATTAAACAGCTATTTCTTGGTTCCTTTAAAGTAAAGAATATTTGTAGGATTTAAAGACAGATCATAAATGATGTATAGCAATCTGTTTAGTGAAAAAAGGAACACAAATCACAGTATGGAGTTGAGGTTACTATACAATACAGAACTGCTAACTTTTTTAAATGGAGAATAAGTCCTGTTTTCTACATCATAAAACAAGTATAGCCAAACAATTATGAATCAAGTAACCAAAACGGTAAAAACTACTGAAACAAATGTCACTGTGACACTTTCATCAAGTTCCTATACCATGCCCTGATTTACTAATCATCAGGCTAAATAAATAAAGAATTTATTGCCAGTTATTATCTCACAGCTCCCATGGCTCAACAGGGAACACACATAATATGCTGAGAATGGTATTTTAGCAGAAATAAACTGATAATTTTAATACAATGCAGAGCTTATAGTAGGGATGTACAAAAAATAAATATGCTAGATATTTTACATAGAAATGCACTCTTAATGAGTTAACAATACTTTTTTTCCTTGTAAACAGTTATTTTGACTTGAAACTTGTAAAGCACATGAGAATTGCATTGAATGTTTTTCCTTTTACCTAACAAATCTGATGGGCTTTTATCAACATAGAACTCCTAGGGCTATCAGGCAGGTTGATCCTTATCATCTCCCAACATCTTGCTGAGAGATCAAAGAGATTCCTCAGTATGCACATGCCTGGAGAAGTGGTGAATTCCTGAAGTAAGACGGAAAACAATTCTCTTTAGACTTTTTTTTTCCTGTTTATTTATTTTTTTTCCTCTCACTGTTCATGTATCCTACTGGAGATCTTTATTTCCACTCATGAAAAATCTTTGTTCTTCCTCTTGCTTTTGCCCTCACCATCTCTACTGCTTTTTCTGAGGACCGGGTATTTTCATGGGAGACAAAACATATTTTCCACAAGATCTAACATAAATGCACCATCTAGCCTTTTTCGAGACACAAAACACCCCCCCGCTGATCTTTACTTCCCTACTGTGTTCCTAATCGAACTGCAAAATTCCTCCATTATACTGTCCTTAATTTAGCTGGTTATCTGAAGCTTTGGTACAATTTTGTTAACTGTAATGAACTATACATACACATAATGTTGCTTTTATTACTGGAAAAGCTAGTTCCATAGCTAGTGATTGTACACTCTGAGAGATGCAAAAAATTTCTTTCCTAGGTGACTACTATTATTCTTTTATTATCACAGTATGATGATCATATAATTAAAAATATAACAATATGTGTAAGAGAATGAGACTGGGAAAACATTAAAAAAACAAAAAAGTAAAAAAAAATCCCAAACCTAAATTTTAAAGAGGTGCAGCAAGTCTAGTCACAAATAGTTCAGTTTGACAGTAACGAGATGACAAATTCAGATCATCATTATACCTATAGTACTAAGCAACTGTATTCAAGTGCCAGCAGAGGTACGGTCAGCATATTGCAGTTTTCTTAGCATACTTTTGGATATAGGATTTTCTCACTGTAAAATAAATGCATCAGCCAAAGTACACAAACCCAAATAAACCTAGAACTTAGTTACACCACAATCAGAATGCAGAAATTATGGTGAAACAAATGCAATTTTAAATGATGATATATTGACAAACAGAAACATTTTTCTAGACCATTATACTATTTTCTGTGAGCAGATTTTGAAAGTCTGCTTTCATTTCCAATTCTTCTACTTCCCCATGGAACTTTAAACCTTCTGTTTAGTACTTGAAATTTCATATTTTGCTGATGTAGGATGCATTTACGCTCAGGAATGAAGCCTTTGAAAATATTAAATCTTTCTGAGCAGGTTCAGTATGTGCAGTTTGATGCAATTTATATCTACTAGTAGTTTTAGAAGGAGATTGTTTTCATATATTCAAACCCAGTGGGTTGTTTCGATTAGAATCATAGAATCATAGAATAGTCAGGGTTGGAAAGGACCTTAAGATCATCAAGTTCCAACACCCCTGCCATGGGCAGGGACACCTCACTCTAAACTATACTACCCAAGGCCTTGTCCAACCTGGCCTTGAACACTGCCAGCGATGAAGCATTCACAACCTCCCTGGGCAACCTATTCCAGTGCCTCACCACCCTAACAGGAAATAATTTCCTCCTTATACCCAATCTAAACTTCCCCTGTTTAAGTCTTAACCCATTACCCCTTGTCCTACAACTACAGTCCCTAATGAAGAGCCAATCCCCAGCATCCCTATAGCCCCCCTTCAGATACTGGAAGGCTGCTATGAGGTCTCCATGTTGCCTTCACTTCTCCAGGCTGAACAGCCCCAACTTTCTCAGCCTATCTTCATATGGAAGGTGCTCCAGTACCTTGATCATTCTTGTGGCCCTCCTCTGGACTTGTTCCAACAGATCCATGTCCTTTTTATGTTGAGGACACCAGAACTGCACACAACACTCCAAGTGAGGTCTCATGAGAGCAGAATAAAGGGGCAGGATCACCTCCTTCGACCTGCTGGTCATGTTCCTTTTGATGCAGCCCAGCATACGGTTGGCTTTCTGGGCTGCGAGCGCACACTGCTGGCTCATGTTCATTTTCTCATTGACCAACACCCCCAAGTCCTTCTCCATAGGGCTGCTCTGAATCTCTTCTATGTCCAGCCTGTAGCTGTGCCTGGGATTGCTCCGACCCAGGTGTAGGACCTTGCACTTGTCATAGTTAAACTTCCTGAGGTTGGCATCAGCCCACCTCACAAGCATGTCAAGGTTTCCCTAGATGGCATTCCTTCTCTCCAGCGTGTCAACCGAACCACACAGCTTGGTGTCATTGGCAAGCTTGCTGAGGGCACACTCAATCCCACTGTCTATGTCAGCGATGAAGATCTTAGAGAAGACCGGTGCCAACGCTGATCCCTGAGGGACACCACTCGTAACTGGTCTCCAGCTGGGCACTGAACCATTGACCACAACTCTTTTCATGCAGCCATCCAGCCAGTTCTTTATCCAGTGAGTGGTCCATTCATCAAATTGATGTCTCTCCAATTTAGAGACAAGAATGCCGTGTGGAACAGTGTCGAACGCTTTACACAAATCCAGGTAGATGACATCAACTGCTTTACCGCTGTCCATCAGTTTTGTAGCCCCATCATAGAAGGCCACCAAATTGGTCCAGCAGAATTTCCCTTTGGTGAAGCCATTACCAGATTGCTATTTACTTTTCAAGAACATGAAAGTATTATGTATCTAGAAACAATGAAAATAGAATGTTGATGTGCTAGTACCATATAAAGAATATGTAAAAATCAAATCATAGCATCATAGAATAGTTAGGGCTGTAAAAGACCTTAAGATCATCTAGTTCCAACCTCCCTGCCATGGGCAGGGACACCTCCCACAAAACCATGTCACCCAAGGCTATAGAATCATAGAATAGTTAAATAGATATAATATAGATATTACATGTAATATATATGTAACCTATATTATATATATAATATAGATATAACAGTTAAATAGATAAATGCATTCTGTTAGATAAATACATATTGTTATTTTATGCATTATATTTAAAAGGCATTCTGAAGTTGCATAGATACCCTAACACAAAATTTTATCATTCATGATATAGTACAGGACTTTTGCCACGATTCTAAGTTCCATTTTCTTTTAAATACTGGAAAAATTTCTAAAAGCCCTAGGTTGAAAAAAAATTGCAAATTGTCTTAGGAAAAGGATATTAAGGAGTTACAAAGCCAAACCCTTAAAATTTAGTAAAAGCTGTAATTAATATAATCTTGGCACGTTAATAAGACCTGTTTATCTGCATAGCTTGTGTAACTGTTTTACTTACTTATGACACACCATTTATTCCAAGTATTCCATGATCCATTAAGTTTACACAACGTACCATTCTGAGAATAATTTACAGTTGTTAGAGGAATATATTTCATGCTGCATTTGACAGCCTAGGAGAGGTGAGTCTGCTGGAGCACCTTGCCCCCATGTCCAACCTGTAGCAAGGCTGAAAATGTGTTCCCAGTAGACACATACACACAGAGAACATGCATATACCACGTATATGCAGGGCTGGCCACAAAGATCACATGCAGATACACAGGTCATTTACATGAACACAGCACCAATTAGCCTCATTGGGCTGCCCTTTCTGGCTGAACAGGACAGAGGTTTGTCAGTGGAAATAGATATACGTACGTATAATGTTGATCCCTGCAGCAGCTGGGCTCAGTCACCCAGTAGTTATTCCTGGATCCCAGTCTCTCCAGTTGCTGGTATCTGGATTTACAAATCTCTGAGACCACAGCCCTACTCCATTCACAGGTACAGACCATTTCACTCATGCCATCATACACAGAGCTGGCCAGGATTTTGCTGGTCCCATAGTCAACCCTGCTGTGCTCTCTCCCTTGGAGACCTCCGGATGGTCTCACACGAAGTGCAGGTCCTTACAGGCCCCCTTCCTTTCAGGACGTGATTTATTCACTAGTTGATCTAGCTTGATCTTTCACATCCACACTGCAGTTTCTGTACCACAAATCCTCATATACACACATGCACAGAATATAGAGGCTCTTACCATAACACAGTCAAAAGTAGAGTTTAAGAAGAAGCCAGGACAAACTGCAACCATTCAAGTGCAGGCCATGGCCAGGAAAGCATACTGGCCAGCCCCTACTTAGGTTAAAATGGACCATTTTATTCCCTTATCCTTTTCTTTCACACACTTATTCCTCCCCCAAAACACCAAAATCCATCCCTTTTCCTACCTTTGGTTTCTACTCCAAACACCTCATGAAAATTCCTGCACAACGCTTTTCCCCTGCATGCCATGTTTTCTACATCTTTAAGCAGCAAATTCCCTTATTCTGAAAGGTGATCTGGAGAGCTGGTCATACTGACTTTATACTGGTGGGTTTCATGCCTGGACAATGGGGCTGATGACAGCCTCTGGATAGGGTGTCCCTCTCTCAAGTGTTTCATTTGGCTTCCTGCCTGTCATTGTGCTCCTGTGCTCTTCTGGTCTTGTGGAGATGTGCCTTTGATGGGATGATGGCTCTTCTGTGATGTGGCTGGGAGCTGCCAGGCAGTGTATTATTTGTCCAGTCCCCCCTGAACCCTGTCATTGCCTCTCTGTGCTCTTCTGTGTGTGTGCAGATGAGCTTTTACACATAACTTAAAAAGAGTGGTATAAGGGAGACTGCTCTTTGCAGGGCTCCTATTTAAAGTGTTGCAAGTATTGGAAGGCATTAAGTAAATGAGGCAGAGACCTTCAGGAAGAAAAAAGACATGAAGGGTCATGGAGAAGGCAACCGAGAAATGATGCCCAGGGAGACGATCGGGATCCAGGTCTCCGCTTCACCATTCCTGTGTAATTCTGGATCAGTCACTTAAAGCACATTTTCACAGGTAGACAACAACTGTGTATTCTTAATTTTCTGGGTGACTGACTTTGTTCCCTACAATCTGATTTCCAAAACAACTTCATACTCATAACTGCACCATAAGCTAGTTAGAGTTGTTCTTTGAATGCATAGAATGCAATATATTGTTATGTTCTCTAATAGTCAGGTCCAGGTTGTGTGAAATTTGCTACATTAAATTAGGGACTCTTTTAGAACTTATTATCTCTGTGTCTTGGTTCTCAACCTGTGTTTTATTAATGGTAATACGGCGTAAAAAATAATGATATTATTCATTACATAATGGCGCTAAAAAAAACAGTTTTTGTTTGGGAAGCTGCCAGTTACTATTGCTGTTGATGATACTAAGTTCCCTATGTCCGGTCGATGAGAAAATGAGCATGAGCTGGCAGCGTGCGCTTGCAGCCCAAAAGCCAGCTGTATGCTGGGCTGCATCAAAAGGAACATGACCAGCAGGTCGAAGGAGGTGATCCTGCCCCTTTATTCTGCTCTCATGAGACCTCACTTGGAGTGTTGTGTGCAGTTCTGGTGTCCTCAACATAAAAAGGACATGGATCTGTTGGAACAAGTTCAGAGGAGGGCCACGAGGATGATCAAGGGACTAGAGAGCCTCCCATATGAAGACAGGCTGAGAAAGTTGGGGCTGTTCAGCCTGGAGAAGAGAAGGCTGCATGGAGACCTCATAGCAGCCTTCTAGTATCTGAAGGGGGCCTACAGGGATGCTGGGGAGGGACTCCTCATTAGGGACTGTAGTGATAAGACAAGGGGTAATGGGTTAAAACTTTAACAGGGGAAGTTTTAATTGGATATAAGGAGGAAGTTCTTTCTTGTCAGGGTGGTGAGGCACTGGAATAGGTTGCCCAGGGAGGCTGTGAATGCTTCATCCCTGGCAGTGTTCAAGACCAGGTTGGACAAGGCCTTGGGTGATATGGTTTAGTGTGAGGTGTTCCTTCCCATGGCAGGGGGTTTGGAACTTGATGATCTTAAGGTCCTTTCCAACCCTAACTATTCTATCATTCTATGATTCTATGTCTCTGATATCAAAACCAAACATTTCATGGTACAACCAAATACTATGGGAATATAATAAGAGCATTCTTCACATATCCTTTTTTTACCCTTCATTTTCTAATATAACAGATATTATTTATCCTACCATTAACTTGGATTTGAGGGACTCCCATTTCTAAAGAGGCCAGGAATTTGTGTTCCTCCCCAGAGCCCCCTGGCTTTACCCCCACAGCCATTCAGTTATATGACCTGTCGTACATATGTGCCAGTTCTACTCTACTGTGGCTCTTTGCTAAGAAGATTGGGTCATGTTGTTTTCTTTTAACTGCACTTTTGACCCAGTGCCAGATATGAATGTCTATGTGCAGTGGCAAAAAAGAGAGAAGTAAATGGGAAACAATAGAGAAAGTCCAGACCAAACTATACTGACCATTTCTGTACTACGTGAACTCAACATTAGGCTAAAAATAAATAGAGTGTTCAGAGGCATTTAATCACTGTGTTAAAATTTGACATCACAATACTTTCATGCTGCTGCATCACATATCAGTAAATATTGTTGCAATGAATACCTCATGGAAGTTGGTGAGCAGTAGTTTGGTATTCAGAGGTTTAGAATATTGTAGAAATAGAAAACCACATGAATAAAGCAATATGTAAATGAAACTGTCTATTCTGTAAGCACCATATATTCCACACACTAGCAAAATATTTATTTCTAATGTGATTCTAATGTAATACAGAAGACTATATGTCAGTACATAAGCATAACATAGATTAATCCTATGACTTTATTTCTTTTGTTTATTCTGATTGCAAACTTAATAATTCTCAATAAAGCTGTCCTGGTGTTTTGTTTGGCTTTTCTTTTTTTTCTTTTTTTTTCTTTTGTTTTTTTTTTTTCCTCCACATCTGTGAGGAAATATTTTAGAGGTGCCTAAGATTCTTTTTAAGACTCAGGATTGAATATATTTTAATCTGCTGTTGAAAAGACGTCATCTTTTAATAAAAGAGAAAAAAGTTAAAAGAACTGTCTATGCTAGGTTAACACTGACTTAATGTGAATGAAGTGAAAAAAATATTCAGTTGAATTTTATGCTTTGAGACATGATAACAATGAAAAATAATGATTCACATCTATTAAAAACATACAGGAGAATATGACAAGTTTAAAATAGAAAATGTGCTTTTACAATATTTTTAAGCAGACATTCTTTTGTATACAATTTGTGTAACATATGATCTTATTTTCTTGGAGCCATGTTACTAAATAATTTAGTTAAGATGGAAATCACCATGATCAGTATTGAAAAATGGAAGTATTATGCCCATTTTTAAACTTAAGGAAATTCTTTTGCATTCTAACATTCTTTTTTTCTTTTTTTTTTTTCCAAACAGATCTAAGAAGGCAAGGATACCTGTATTTTCATTCATTCATATTCTGTTTCCTAATAATAATAAAAACAAACCTTAGTCAACTGTGATCCTCCATAAATATCAGGAATTTTTATTAAATATATATTAGGAGGAAAAAAAAAAAAAAAGAAAAAAAACCCATACCTAACATAGAATTAATACCTGTTTTACCTGTTTTCTCGTATACCATAATGGTATTGATGCTATAAAATGTACACTGAGTGATGCTTTAGTTTTGTAGGGATAAGTGAAAAGGCCCAAATAGATGTCTCTTGGTACAGCAGCTACAGGGTTTTACATAATGGTTTATAAAAGGCTTCTTGATTCTTACTCATTTGAGTTAGAATCTATACATCTATAGATCTGTTTGATTGCAGAGGTTAGGTTAAGTCCATAAATGGTGATTTGCACTGGCAAAAGAATATTATGTGCTGTCTCTCCAGTTTAGAATCATAGAATAGTTAGGGTTGGAAAGGACCTTAAGATCATCTAGTTCCAACCCCCTCTGCCATGGACAGCAACACCTCACACTAAACCATTTCACCCAAGGGTCTGTCTAACCTGGCCTTGAACAACACCAGGGATGGAGCATTCACAAATTCCCTGGGCAATGCATTCCGGTGCCTCACCACCCTAACAGTAAAGAATTTCTTCTTTATATCCAATCTAAACTTCCTCTGTTTAAGTTTGAACCCGTTACCCCTTGTCCTGTCACTACAGTCCCTAATGAATTGTCTGTCTCCAGTTTCATGCCTTCTTTTTTATTTTTTTTTAACCATTTTGGTAATGCAAGGCAAGGTTCAAGGGGTGTTTATAGGTATTCTAACTTACTTGTTCTGTCAGTTTCTATATAGTTATGAGGTATATTTGAGACATGTGAGGTAACATTTCATAGCCAGTAAATGCTGAAAACTTTAGAAAACAATCTTTCAGAGTGCTGAGTGCTTTCTGATGAACTTATGAACATGCTTTATTTAGGCATGTCAGTTGCTATTCTTTTCCATTTAATTTCATACATGAGTCATTCATTAACAGAGCTCTGTGTTCAACTTCTCAATTCATCCAGCTCTATTAGTCCCATTCCAGTTCTCTTTTGGAAATTACTTACTCTTTGCATTACATAAGTCCTACATATTTCAGCAAAACCTTTTGTTCTGTAGCTCTGACGTTTAGTTATTTTCTCCTGATAAGTAACAATAAATAGGTAAATAATGTTAACAAACAGGCTTTTCAGCATTATTAGTGCCTGCAATAAAATAAGTGAAACTACAATGATTCATAACAAAAGAATCCGAACTGTCAATTTTTGTTTAGTTTACTCATGCTGTCTAGGGAACAAGGCTGACCTTCTCAGGAGATACAAAAGTCATATCTTTATGAGGATTTCAGTAATTCATTAGTATTTCTTTTCATTAAGGGAGACTAATTTTAATCTCTATAGCATGCCTTAATACAGATTAAACTTCAGAAGTCGATTTGCATCAAATACAAATTTTTAATGATTTAGAGCTCATTTGATAATGGTTCATTTATATTCAATTAAGAGAAATAAAACCTTTTTGTAATGTACTTTGCAAAGCATTTCTGCCTATAAACAGCAGTAGTACTTGGATTTTTATTTTCTCTGTTTCATAAAGTTTTGATATTCCTTTAAAGTATGTCTGTAATGAGGTCATTGGTGTGCCCTGCAACTTATGAACCTTCCTTGTAGCCAGTGAACATGGAAGCCTTGTTTCTAATGAAACTGTAGGTTGCTTAGTACTTCATAAGTGAGGTGGGCAGGTTGTGGAGTACACTGTTCATGCACGAGTCACAAAATTTTATGTAAGTACAATATTTTCACATTAATGAAAGTACCTCAAAATAAACTTTGTTCCCCAAGTCTTTCCCTTTCAGTTGAGTTAAAAAAGATGTAGAGCCAGAGGTGATTCAAATGAAAGGTGCCATGATCAAGGACTATCATGTCACTTTCCTAACTGTTCTTCAGAAAACTGCTAGATCTGTACTTTTGTTTAATCTTATGTTAATAACCTTCCATACTTTGACCTAAATTTGTCTTATAAGCTGCACTAGTAGTGCAGAAACTTGCTTTGAATTTATCCCTAGATGTTTGCTACAATAAAAGTTGTGCTGCCACAGGTGGCTAGATAAAGTACTTCATAGTTCAGGGAGATCTTCAGTCTAGGTATGCAAACTGCTGTTATATCAGGAGAAATGTCTGACTAGCACTTAGCTTAAGGAACCTACTTAGCTACCAGCTTTTCCCCTGTCTTGCTCTGTGGGCCATCTCAACTTCAAACATAACATGTTGCCTATGCAGAGAAAAGCCCAGAACACAAACCAAGAACTGAACTGTTAAGAGGGCAAATCTAAAATCTTTGATTCAATACAATTCTCAAGAGAGTCAGCATATTAAAAGAAAACTTTGGTTGCTATGTTGTTAGCATAAGGAACTAATACGGAAAAGAAGTTTCTTCGGGGGTAGAAGTTTCAAATAAAAATAATAGTGGAAATATATTTAGATTAATCTGTGAAAATATGGAAGGATTAGAAGTTCAGAATATTTTCTAAGGAAAGGCTTAAATATATAATGTTTGAAATTTCACTCTTTTTTGTTGTTTTAATTATAGGTTAATGCAAATGGACAAAATGGAGCCTTGAAGTCAAAGAACTATGAATTTAGATGAATCATTATTGGAAGTTATCCATACTAAATTAGTGAACTACAGTGGTATTTCTAGGAATATAGAGATGCTACGTAAATTGGATTCCAAATAAGCAAAGCTAACAGTACTTTTCTGTATATATTTCTATTAGAACTGTAGCTTACTGTTGGTGTAGGTACTTCCTGTGGAAAACAAACCAACATTCTGATGTTTTATGCCTGTGTCTTGACAGCATTTTGGGATACATACTCCATATATGGTATTCCTTTTTAACTTTTTATTTCCTTTGGAAAAGTAAGTGTACAGTTTTTCTCTCTCTGAAATAACAAATATGGGAATAGAAGGAACTGAAAGAAAGGGAATAGATTTACCATCTCTTCCCTTCTGTAAATTACCTTGAAACAGAGAAATAGAACAAAACAGCAGGCATGCATTTTGTTTCAGTCTTAGGTTTTATAGCTTAGGAATTCCAACCTCACAATTTGGACACAAACTTCACGTTATATCTGCGTTCTACAGGGTACAGATTATCTCCAATACAGGCCATCCCATAGCTCTGTGAAACTGCTGTCTAAGAGCAGAAAGTTGGCTGCTGTTTTAAAGAAATGGTAGGAAAAAGCTGTAGAAAAACTGCTGTAGTTCTGAAAATGAAAATTAATACAGTCACAGTCATTTGCTTTCTGGAAGGGAATATTTCTCAGCTTCTCTTCATAGTATTAAATATCCAAGTGTGAACACTAGATAGAGTTTACATTGAACAGTGTGACAAAATATGTATGAATAGGCATCTTGAGATATTAATTTGGTCTGACATTTTCTAATTCAATTTCATTATTTCCATGATACACATTATTTCCTTAATACTTCATTGTTGTAACCAATTTTAGACCACTGCATTTACTATAATTTCTGTCTTCTCATAACTACATTTTTACCTTGACTACTTTTATGGAGTAACCCCAGGAGGCATCTTAGCCCTAAAGAGCCTTTTTCTTGCTCCCTTTCAGTGGGATGGGAAGAGAATCAGAGGGGAGAAAATAAGAAAACTCATGCGTTGAGATGAAGACACTTTAATAGGTTTAAAGGAAAGGCTGTGTGTGCAAGCAAAGCAAAATGAGGAATTCCTTCACTATGTCCAATTGACAGGCAGATACCTAGCCATTTCCAAGAAGGCAGGTCTTCATCATGCCTAAAAATTACTTGTGAAAGTACACACCATAACTCCAAATGTCCTTCCTCTTTCTTTCCCCAAGCTGAGCATGACATCATACATTCTGGAATATCCCTTTGGTCAGTTAGGATCACCTGTCCTGTTTGTGTCCCCTCCCATCTTCTTGTGCAACTGCAACCTCCTCGCTGGTGGGGGGTTGTGAGAAACAGAAAAGGCCTTGGCTCTGTATAAGCACTGCTTAGCAATAACATCATTGTTTTATCAACACTATTTCAGCACAAAACAAAAAGCAGCCCTGTACAAGCTGCTATGAATAAATTCAACTGTATCCCAGTGAAAAAAAGTACAAGTACTTTCAGTCTAGATTCTTTTCCAACATACTTCTGTTACACATAAGTACCTGTGGAAACAGATGTAGGTATGTATGTGCATGTGTATTCACGCGTATTGTATATTCACAAGTTATGTGGACATACAACACCTACTTAAATAAACAAACATTTCTATGTTCATTAAAATATCAACATTACTGGTTTGCTAGGCAAATGTAACAAAACTTCCTATTACTTTAATCAGTATGATTGTTGTTCAGTCTCTGCCTTTACCCATCTCATTTTCCTTTAGATGCGTACCTGTCCAAACACATTGTACAACTCCTTCAGAGGGTGGGAGTGAGGATGGGTAGCCTGGGAAGAAGATAAAGAAATAGAACAGCCAGAGATCAGGTTAGGAAAGCTAAAGCCCTGAGAGAACTCAGTCTGGCCAAGGACATCAAGGGCAACAAGAAAAACATCTATAGGTACACTGGGGATAAAAGGAAAACAAGCAAAAAATGTGGGACCCTTCTGGAAGGAAATGGGAGACCTGGTCACATGAGGCATAGAGAAGGCCAACGTAGTCAGTGACTTTTGTGCCTTAGATTTCACTGGCAAGAGCACCAGCCACACTACACAAGTTACAGAAGGCAAAGGCAGGGACTGGGAGAATGAGAAACAGCCTACTGTAGGGGAAGATGAGGTTCAAGATCATCTAAGGAACCTGAAGGTGCACAAGTCCATGGGACCTGATGAGGTACATCCAAGGGTCCAGAGGGAATTGGTGGATGAAGTTGCCAAGATGATTGGAGGGCTGTAGCACCTCTCCTATGAAAACAAGCTGAGAGAGTTTGGCTTTTTCAGCCTAGAGAAGAGAAGGCTCTGGGGAAACCTTAGATCAGCCTTTCAGTCCCTAAAGGGGGCATAGAAATCTCGAGGGACTTTTGTCAAGACCATGTAGTGACAGGACTAGGGGAAATGGCTTCAAGCTGACAGAGGAGAGATTAAATTAGACATCAAGAAAAAAATGTTTACTGTGAGGATGGTGAGACACTGTCACAGTTGGCCAGAGAAGCTGTGGCTGCCCCATCCCTGGAAGTGTTTAAGGCCAGGTTAGAGGGAGCTTGAAGCAACCTGGTCTAGTGTAAGTTGACCCTGGCCATGTCAGGGTGTTGGAACTAGATGATCTTTAAGGTGCCTTCTAACTCAAATCATTCTATGATTCTGTGATTTTATCTTCTCCAAAATTTTCTCTTTTTTTCTCTTATATCTCCTCATTTGTCATACTACTTGACTGCCAGAGGCATGTTTCTTACCTATTCATACAGATTAATGCCTTCTTTAAGGCTGGTCTCTTTGTTGCTGGTAATGAACTTCAAGTAATGTCATGAAAATACTGTGTGATAAGATTTACTACAGTTAAAACTTGTCAACAAATATTGTTTGCCTTTGGAAATGATGTTTTATATTTCTGGTTTCACCACTCTGAACCTTCAGTTCAGGCAGGTTCTTCAAACTGATTGCTTTTGAACGATGAAGAAAAGAAAATATATATACTAATGATTCATAGCTCAGTAAACAGGCCTTAAAAGGGTTGTTTCAGGGTGACTTGTGATTTTTCACACACAATTAGCTAGCAAACAGAAAAAGTAATGAAAGAAGTTACAGGAATCATAACTTGTAGCCCATTATTTTTCTTTCTTCAGTCACAAGATCATTATTTGTAAAACAATGCAACAACAGGAAACATGTTGGAAGTTTTTGACCATGAACATTTTGAATGTAGTTGATTAATTTCTCTCTTCAGCATCTTTAGCTGGAAACAGTTATTTATATTCTCTTACTATAAGGTGATATTTTCCTAAAGAAATCTCTGCTAATAAGCAGAGAAATCCACTTGTAGCTGAGTAATTATGCTAAATAGTACAAGGTATTTTTATGCTAATGGTAGCCCAGTCATAAGGAAGGCTTATTGCAGGCAATTATATACTTCAGATTAATAGAAATTATTTATTCTGAGACTTGTTTATATGTTAAAATGTCACCTCTTGTCTAAATTGCTTTAATTATGAAGCCATTCTGGAACTTAAGAAATATAACCTTAACATATTACTCTATTAACTTTTATTAAGCTATAGCCATTAATATTGAGAATTGTCTCTTATGTACTTTTGTCTCACAAAGTGCACTTAAAAATGCAATAAACAGGCAATTAAAATTTGTCCCAGTTTGGAAGAATTTCTAATAATCGGTACAAACACATACCTATCAATGGGATGGTCTTTATTTATTTTACTTCTGGATCTCCATAACTTATTTTGTTATTTAAGGAAGCCTCACAGGGACTCAAAGAAAACTTCCCATTTACCTATGTGTGACTTATTAATTTTTACCTTAATAAATTTCTTAATTTGTATTAGTGTTTTCATTAGCTTAGCATAGCAGACATATTTTTGCATGCAAGAAAGTTTACTTTCATGTCAATGTGTTGTCTGTTAATGAAAGAATAGAAAATCAGTGAGCACCTAACAATTATAATAGATGTTAGTATGGTAGTCAGAAAAGTTTCCTTTATAGTGTGCATGATATATTCCAACTTAACATCAATCTAAAAATACAGGGAAAATAAACATATTAAAAAGCTGTCTATATACTTTTCAGTTGACCCAAAAATTATTTTCATACCTGTAATAAGGCAGGAAGATGAAAATATTGAGGAACAACTTGCTAAAGGTATTAATATTAAGTAATAATAAATAATAATAAATAATAAAACTTTTTAAAATATTACAAAATGTATGTTTCTTCCAGAGAAGTGACAATAGAAAGAAAGATAATTGCAGTCTCTTTGCATGTCAGAGTAGTACTGAAAAAAGACAAGATGATAGCAGAAAAATTAATTTAATTCTCTGTATTGAAGCATACTGTGGAGAAGTTAAGAAAGATTCCTGCATCAAAACCTTAATAAGAAGTCTTTCTGAAAAGTGGCAGGATAAAAGCCTTAGAATGGTTTGATATAATAAGAAAAAATAAGCTGCTAGAATTCAGATATGAAACTCCTGAATAAGTTGTTGTAATATATTGTCTGAATCAACCTCCATACCAGAAATAAAAAAATGCCAACAGTGATCACAAAATAAAAAGTAACACTTAAGCAAGTAAAGATATGTATATTGTGCCTCACAGATCTCATAAATTTCTTCAGAAGAGTCGAAGAGCTGATAAAGGTATCCAGACCTTCTTTAAAAGGCTTCAGTTAATTTTCTTTAAGCTGCTGTAAGGTAAGAAGGAAAGATACCCTTGCAGTGAAATGTAGTAAGTGAAGGAAAACAAAGATCATCTTTCACAGAGACTGCTGGTCACCAATGAAACCACTTAGGAATCAGCCATGGTATTAGGATTGTTCTAGAAATACATAACTATCTATAATAGGTGTGAATAGTGAACTTTGCTAACAATAAAAAGTATTTTAGCAATTCATAGAAATTCATAACTAGAAATTCATAACTATCTATAATTATGAAAAACTAGAAATTCTAGAAATTCATAACTATCTATAATTTGTGTGAATAGTGAACTTTGTTAACAATACAAAGTACTTGCAATTCTACAGAGGAAAAACAAACGGAGGAGAGCTAAAGAAGGATGTCGCATATGAATTATTTCTCAGTGAAACAGTGAATTAAATTCAACATTTTGAAGTAAAGCTCAAAAGAGAAAAATAGCCCTTGCTGTGTGCATACAGCAGCTGGTATGGAACTAGGTATTTCTTCTGAAGCAAAATATCATGAAATCATTGCAGGTAAGTCATTCAAAACCTCACTTCAATGTCCATGTGTAGTCAGGCACAAATAAAATTTTTGAAATTAACAGGGAAATAGTATTGAAGGAATTAGGATAATATTGTCATTATATAAACCCCAAATTAATAAGAAAATACAAAAATATTATTTTTATACTTTCGAACTTTTAAATTAATTTGCCTTTCTCTTGGGTTGACACACCCTTGTAGGGATAGGACAAGGAGTAATGACTTTAAACTGTCAGAGGGTAGATTTTAGGTGAGATATGAAGAAGAAAGTATTTACAGTGAGGGTAGTGAGCCACTGGAACAGGCTGCCCAGAAAAGACGGCTGTCCAGTCCCTGGAAGTGTTCAAGGCCAGGTTGAATAGGTCTTTGAACAACCTGGTCTAATGGCAGGTGTCCCTGCCCATGTCAAGGGGTTTGGAAGTGCGTTTTCTTTATGGTCCTTTCTAATCCAAACCTAGTCTATGATTCTGTGAATGTGATAATGGATTTCCTCCATTTCTTTCCTTCTGTAGAGGTAATGGAAAGAAAACCAGGCAAGTAATAAATAGACACAAACACAAATTTTCAGTATTTTCTCAACATATGTGAAGCTATTTGCAGTCTTTTCCAGTTTTGGAATACCATTGCCCCTTCTACATATCATTATAGTTGCATTAGATATCCTTTTGTATTTCATGCCCAATCAATAAGGATTTTTTTTTAATGGTTTCTTTTCAGAATCTCTAAAATTCCCAAACTTTGCTAATCCACCCAATTTACGTCAATATAATTTCACCTGCAGAAAAACGGTAAAGAATTGCATCATTTGCATCTCTCAGTCTCCGATAATATTCTTATTTTGCAGGCATCTTCATTAGTGTATTGCTAAAATGTATCTCATAGTAAAATCCCAAGATTTTATTGTAGGTCCTAAGGCACTAGCATTAGTAACTATCTGAAGTGTGTATATGAAGCTTTTAGATGTGAGGCATAAGGTAGTTTTTAGGCAAATAGTTAACCTTACCAATTGTATACAATGAGAAATCTATTATTTTTTTAGGACAGTAAAACCACAAGCCCAATGTTGAAATAAAGTGCAACTCTAAACAAACAATTTTGACACAGTTTCAAAAACTTCATCAAGCCTTGTAAGATATCTACACTATAAGATTAATTGTAACTACCACTCTTTCATTACTTCTTGGATTTTCTTAGGGAAAAAGACGCGGTTTAATACATCAGTACCTCCAAGCCAAAAATTCATGCTGTCAGCAAGAAACACACAGTATGTGGTACTCAATTGCTCAAGCTATTATCTTATTGAGACTAAAGGTTCTCACAGAATGCAGCAAGAAAATGGCCAGAATCAGATGAAAAAAAACCCACCTAAATATCTTAAAGATGTAAATTTATTATAAGGCTATTTTAATTTTTATTAGTTTTGTTGTCTGTCCTACCACTAGATATATATTTTTTTTTAAGTTAATAACCTCCATATCTCAATTTTAACAAAAAACAATGTTAGATGTTAAAAGATTATTTACCCATGAACTCACAGCTTCAAAATATGTACAAAACACACCTATGTGAAATAACAACAAAAGTAAAACATATGTCTCCTCAGTGAGAATCATAGAGTCCCAGGTTGAAAGGGACTTCAAGAATCATCTGGTCCGACCTTTCTCGGCAAGTATGACCTAGACTAATGACCCATGACTCTTCCAAATCTTAAAAGTGTGCAACGTCGGGGAATCCACCACTTCCCTGGGGAGATTATTCCAATGAGAGAAAAATTAGAGTTTTTTTCGGTTTATTTTTCCCTACATGACAGCCACTGGCAGATCAGCTGGGCAGTAAATTTTGGGATTCAGAAGACACACTGAACAGAATCTATATTCTGAGATTCATTCAAAAGTAAATGAGATACCACTGTTATAACATGAAAGGAATATATAGTTTGATGGTTTTTGTGGTGTTGTTTGTTTGTTTGTTTGTTTGCTTTTTTTGATTTTTTTTTAGGTGGGAGAGATGGAGAAGAAAGTAAGAGATTCATTTAATATTTAATATTAGGTAGGTGTGACTAACAGAAAATTGATCGCCAGTGGTCAAACTGGACCCAAATTAAGCAGCTGGCTTTCAAGTGTGAACAAGTGAACAAGTTAGAAATATTCCTCTCAACCTTTTATCGGGCCTTCATGATTTCTTGTTATTTAATATCATCCTTAAGCAGAAAGGTCATCTACGCTGATATATTCTGAACTGAGAAACAATAATTACAAGGTTTTTTAATTCACTTGTGGTATCATTTTTATAGAGAGATTAAAATATTTTTGGACACATGGAAAAAGAATCCAAGTTGAAGATAAATTCCCTCTGAATATCATGGGAAATTTGCTCATATCTTTGTTTTGAGCTTCTGTACTAATGATGCTTGTTTTCAAGCAAGAAATTCTTCAGATAATAAAAGAAAACAAAGGGGTGCACTTTCAAGTATAACAAGGAGACCAGTACTGAAGTATGAAAACGAAATAACCAGAGCAAGCAAATAAAATCTGATCTGAAGCTTGCAAGTAGCCTAATAAAGTGACTTAATCTCTAACATGGAAATATCCTGAGTGAACTTTTAATACATAAGGAAACAGTGGGTATCAGAGTAAGATGATTTAGCCCCATTTTAATTGCTTTAATCTTTGCATGCACACTTCTATAGAAGCTGTTAATTAAGGTGGGAATTTTGGAATTTAAGCCATACATATTTTTTTTTTAATCAAGGCTTTTAACAGCTTATGTGTCTCAATAGTTTGGTAAAAAACAAGCAGCCTCAGCAAACTGTCCTGTTAGATTATCAAGCCTGCAGCAAGCACATATAGCTGTACACTTTCACCAGCTTAAAACTGGGAAATAAATAAATAAAAACATACATACATATCAGAAACACTTTGAAATGCATTCCCTTTTCTTCCACATTCATTTTTGACCTAATAGAGATCAGAAGAAAATGTCTTTCTGGAGGGCATTTAGCAAAGTGCCTTGGAGGTGGAAAAGACCTCTCATGCTCCTTTGCTTTCCATTTTGGAAAACAGTTAATGTATTGCTGTTATTTGTGCTGGCTTTTTGTTTATTTCTTGACTCTAGGGTAACATACTGAGTGTACATTCCCCTTATCCTGTTTTTCTGCTGTTTCCAAAAGGCCAAATGTTGTAAGTAGTTATTGCAGTTGTTATTTGAGTGGCATGGAGCATTGCTAATGAAAACTGCTGAATTACAATGTTTTTGACATTTATGACAGACTACATTGACCAAAAGCTGCTTTTAATTGTCTAGCCAAAGCATCAAAATACCTTTTCTCCAAATTTGTATAATGACTCTTCTTTAACCATTTTTTTTTTATTTAGGTGTTAAATGAGGGTTATACTAAAGTATAATCTACACTATAATTCATAAATTGTATTTCACTTCCAGCCCTTAAAGAGACAACATCTGGTTTTGCATGCTTCTAAAATCCATTCCTTCTAGAAGGTTCTAATTTCTTTGTTAAATTTGTTAGTGCAAAGAAGCTGCTGAGAAATACATTAAGTTATGGTTAATGAATAGAACTTTTACTACAGATGGAATATATGCCATCTTTATTTTGTAGATGTGGCTCAAAAAGTCTGGCATCAACCACCTCAATACTGTTTTGTTTCAGATAGTAATATTAATCAGAGTCCTTATTGTTTTATCATTCGTGCAGCAGGTACAGTGTATGAAAGCTGGAAAACTATTACCAGCGCTTCAGCATTGTAACTGGCTTTGATGATGGCATTTCTGACAGCTCTGGCCCTTACCTGGTGAATGTTATATCAGTAAGAAGATAATGTAAAACCTGTTACAATGACTGTAAATTAATATGTAGCCTAATTTCTGCTAAAACAAAGATTTCATAATCCTAAAAATAGGGACGTTTCAAATAGAGTAAATTAGTGTAGGATTTGCTATGCAAAGACTTTGTTGCAAAAAGCAGACTCTTTATTTGTGCTGAGTGTAGGGTACGTGGTTTGGCACACAGCATCTAATCCACTGTGGCAAAGCAGGAAGAGAATTTCTTAAGCCACAAGAGGGTAGGCCACACGTTTGTCATTTCAGGCTAAGAAGTAGAGGATAACATTTCCCATTTCAGATCTTTGCCCTTTAGGTTCTTAGGAGATTTTCTTTTTTTTTTTTTTTTTTTTTTCCTGACTGACAATAAAATTCAGAGCAAGCAGAGGGGAGATGTTACCATTTTCCAGGTGTTAATATAGTCACACACCTATATTTATGACTAAAAATCCAGCAAAGATTCATTTCAGTAGAACCCTTTTCAAAGCTCAGTTTAGAGTATTTTAGTTTCTTCATTGCTACCTAAAGAAATGCTTCTGGCTCAATGAGACTCTTACATTGCTTGAAAATTAACAAAGGTTTCCTCTTCCACATTTGTGTTCATGCATTCAACACTGCATTAGCAACATTCTACTTTTTTAAATTGGTACAAACTTATTTAATGATCCCTTTACAAACTCCAATCTCTGCACTTCTAACAATCAATATAGACAATGTTATAGGAAAATGTATACAATTTGAAGTGGGAAATAATGGAAAATCTAAAGCACTAGCCTTACAGGCTTATAGATATGGAAATAACCTTACAGTCTGATAGATACAGAAAGGCAACTGTGATTGAGATCTGAATTGCTTACAAGCTCTTGTGTGATCTTACATTTTCTTTACACCATGGAATACAGAGCAACAAAAAAACCTTGCTTAAAGCTGTGTTCTCTCCAGCAGGGTCATTCACACTGAGAAAAAATCTTTGTGTTTTTAAAAACACTTGAGCATTCTGTCTCACTGTCTAAAGTTTTTGTCGACTTGTATTTTCAGGCTTCATGTTTGCCTAGCAGGCATATGCACAACCCCCCCCCCCCCCACCTTTCTCATGTGGATCTAGCTTGTGTCTGGTGTATTCCAGCAGTTGTGATGAGCTTTGGGAATAGCTCTTATGGAAATATTCATTATAAAAAGGACTTCTTGTGTATTTTATGCAGTTCCATACACTATCCTCTTTGTTGACAGTTATACTTTAACATAAAAGAAAACTCTGTATTTCATTAAATGTTATGTTGATTATTCAGTATTTGTGGGTTGTGATTAATCATTGAAGAAATATACAAAATAGTCTCTATAATTTTAATCATAAATTTGACTGCCATTGAGCTCATCAGTTTTTTAATTGAAAAAAATGGATATAGAAATACAGAATTTCAGAAGTGTTTTTCTTACAGATAAGAAAAAGTGTGATCCTACATTCCTAGGGATATTTGTATAATTATGCAGGAATATCAGTTTAATGAACTCAACAACAAACTATGTATTCACAAATTATGATGGTTTTCTCATTTGTTTCTGAAATGTTCAGTGTTATTGAGCATATTTTGGCCACGTATCTGAGTTGTGTTAAGAAAAAACTATGTCAGAAAGTAAAATAGAAAAATCTCATATTTTTTGTCTGTGATTTATATCTTGGGAGAAAATCAGCCTTGACATTCTACTTGGTTCTTCTGCTTATCCTGTATGCTGTATTGTTACCATTTTATGAAAACATTCAGCAGACCTGGTGTCTGCAAGCATTCCTACTGTTTCCATTAAAAATGTTTGGTAGTTATTTGTCATCTAATCATCTGTCTTTCTGCTCTAGTCCCTGGTAACTGCTAATATAAATAATGGCAGAATGAGGATAAATCTTACCTAACTACATCAGAAATAGTGTAAAATGAAACAAGTTACATCATCCTAATTAAATGTCCATTAATAACTTCCATGCAAGGTTGTACATAGTTGCTGCTTATCAAGAAGAGAAAGGTTGGTCTGCATTTAATTCATGATCAGTTATAGTGTATTCACAGTGATTCAGGTAGTTTGGAGTTTCATGTTGTCATTTATGAGATGAAATAAGATGCTTGTTAAACATTAGTGAGAAACAAAGGGTTAAAGGAGTATATTGTGAAGAATGGGCTCAGATTTCAGTCGCAAAATGTATCATTATATATACATAGGTAATGTTTGATGGGAATGGACTGAAAAAAAAACAAAAGTAATCATCTTTAGTTCCTTAGGAAAAAATAACAAAATAGCCCGAACTTATACATGTATATATATATTCACACACATAATATGCACACACACATAAAAATATTATTCTATAAAATTTCCCATAAATTCGCATAATATTCTTTCAGCTTTCATTTTATGATTTTGTCCAGTGGAAAACTATTCAGACAATATGACACTCTAATGCCACACAGAGCTAAGGTTGAATGTAAATCATATTTTGGAACGGAACGTAAATCTTTCCACTGGGCCAGTGGTAATAATGCGACAGGACATTGTTTTATCACTCAGTAATATTTTTTCCCTTCTCTTTTGATTAGGATTCAGCATGTAATATCACAAACTAAAGAAAGAGATGTGAAAAAACACTTTCATTCACAGTATTTTAAAAAATCTTATTGTAAGTAAAAAGACTAAAAAAAACCCACTAACAAAATGACATTTTATATCCTTCTTCCATTTCTTTCCCCCAGTTGTCTGGTTTTTTTTATTTCCTTTTTCTTTTTTTTTTTTTTTTTTTTTTTTGTTGTTGTACAAAGAAGTTCTGTACCAAGATGGTTTTGGGAGGGGTGTGAATGTTTACTGCTTTTGTTTTTTCTTTCCTCTTGAATTTCTGTTATGCTTTTCAGCTTTCAAAATGTCTGTGTCTTAAGGGTTTGTGATTGTTGTCATTTTAGTAGAGAAAGTCTTTCAGATATTACTTCTCCCATTTATTTTTCAGTTCTAAACAAAACTTCACCAACATCCTGCAGGTATCATTTACTCATCAGATGCAATTTCTTGTACAGTGCCCATTTCCTTCTATAATTGGCAATACTTTATTGCTAGTGTTTTGTTTTACTGTATGTCTCTATCCAAACAAGCTTCCCATGAAACCAGAAAGTAAGTTTGGGTTTGATTTTTTTTCCCCCAACGGAAAGTTAAGTTGCATATGTTTAATAATAGTGCACATCAATTTACACTATCTCTACTTTTGCTTTTTTTGAAGGTGCATTACATGTCTGGGAAGAAACTGTTAGATTTAATTTAAATTTAAATTCCTTTACTGACAAATGCAAATTTAGACTGCTAGACTGCCTAAATTCATTTCTTTTTTGTAAGCTTGAAAGAAAGTGACAGTTGACAAATGTAAAAAAAAAAAGGCAAAGTAATAAACAAGTGGAGGATGCTATATCTGTAGATCATATATAGCTGACTTCAGAAAGAGGAAGGGAATTAAGTTAACACTATGTTATATTTAAACATAATATTAAAGAGCATTTTCTGTACAGGCATTGTGACTATAATTTGCAGTGTTCTTTGAGCAACAACCTTGCCTTGATACAGTCAAGAAAAAGAAAAAGGAGAGGGAGAAAAAGGTATTTTGCAAACAGAAAGCGAACAAATTCATCTTCATTATGTTCTTGCTCCTTATGGTACAATTTCAATGCAGTGTACTTGTTTCAAAATAGTCAAGAGGTCTGATTTGTTGCAGTACAATATGTTCTGAGTCATAAGGAGGGTAAAACACAACTCTTAAAATTAGAGTTGGAGAGGTTTTAAAAAAAAAAACAAAACACAACCCTACATGTTTAAATGCAGTAGTGGATGGCTGTTGGCAGGTGAAGATATAATAATGATAAAAATCATTAATTCATTTAATATATATATATATTTATCCTACTGCAAACTAAAAGTCCTTTGTAATATCTTCACAGTCAACTCAGACGCAGCAACACATGACCAAGTAGTTTTGATATCTGGTGAGAAGCCACAATTTGAGTTACTCATTGCTTGTTAACCTTGGAAAAAACAGCTTTTATAGCTACAGATCCTTTTCTCAGTTCATCTAAGTGCACTAGGATTGTGCATATGGAACTGAAAGAGGAATTTGAACCTTCAGTTTAATTTTTACAGTCAGCAATTTAAATTTGCCTATACCGTTATATCTGAAAATATAAATACAACTATCTCTAACTTACTACTTTGCCAATCTTTCTACCTAATTTAAAAATACTGAGAACAATGCTTTCATTTTTGTCATCAAGGATACAGACTGTCAGTGTCTGAGACTGCTGTACCTGTCAAAGGTATTGAACTCTTGCTGAACAAATGCAATCTACAAGCCCATTTTAACACTCATTAATCAGTTTACACTACCAATAGCTTAATTAGGAAGAATAAGGTCCCTTGGGGCAACAAAACTTTCTTCATATTCAATCAGATAGTCAAAAAATATACAGGGTGGGGTAGTGAATCCCAAAAATGCCAATTTAGTAAGTTTCTAACCACAGAAACTTCATCAGCTGACAAAAGAAAAACCTCAGTAGGTGTAGCACTTCAAAATCTGGGACAATTTACATGTAATTCCAAGAATCAGCAGGGATACACAGCTGGATAAAAATAAAAAGCTTGCTGTAATTGAAAATTGCCTTGCAGCTAGTTTATGATTAAAATGAAGTTCAGTAACTTGAAATCTTGTTTATCAATTAAATCTGTTTTACTTAAGTGATGAAATATTGTCTATTGTACTTGAATGATAAAACCATTACAGACATATTTTAACATTTCATGCAAATCAAGCATGTGTACGTATAAGAGTTTGGCAAAATCCACATTCAGCTACTTTAAGGCTTTCATTTGAGTATATTCAAGAAATGTTCTCTCTCTCTAGAAGAGGCTGTGGTCATCTATATTACCTATAAAGAACTTAGTGACAACCTGTTGTGTTTTTCACCAAAAAAAAAGTTTGCACCTTTTAACATCTAAATAGAACAGTTGCGTCTAAAAAAGCAGTGTGATAGCTTCATCTAAAACCTGATTGAGTTTAAAGTTCGAGTGAAATTTAAGGTTAACATCTGACGGATATCTTGTTTATTTGGCTTTTCAATTTTTGTATCTATTTGTTTGGTGTGCTGAATAGATTAAGAAGCGTGAGAGCCGATTCTCTTACAATAAAACAGGCATTAGAGACTTTGTTTTCTTAAAGTAGTTTATTAGGTTTTGAGCAAAAATTAATGTTAAAAACCAGTTGTGAGTAAAACTCGAGATCTTACAATTCTTAGAGCCATTTTCACTGTAATGTTTCATCTCTATTGTTTGTTTGGGGTTTTTTTTAATTTGTTTTTCGCGTTCAGACATAATGAGTTCCCAGTCCTCACAACATTTACTTAAGAGAGAGAAAACTTGAATTAATAAGGTGAAAATTGAATTATAACTATTGAATCAGAAAGAAAAGGTTTGTAGCATTAAAAACCCAAATGACAGATTGAAACATACTCTAAGAAATGCTGAAAGGTCACTTGAAAGACTAAAGTGAAAACCAAGGAAGATAAGAGAGACTGAATTAGACAACAGAAAACTTAGTCCATCAAAATCAGAATGAGGAAAAAGATGTAATATGGTCAGAGAAGGAAGATACAGAAAAGAGAAAAAAACTGAAACAACATAAAAATAATGTTTATGAACTTCCAATAAGTAACCTGGAAAAAAAAAAAGATTTACTAGTTACATAAATAAAGCACTCCTTGCCACCATATTTTAGAACTGGCGAGGGGAATCTGGAACTAATGTTACACTTATAAATAACTGAAGCTCTACAGCAATGCCTTTTCATTATTATTATTACTGCCAGGTTTAATTTTAATCAAGGAAATATTTTTTTTTATATCACAATTACAGAAACTTGAGAAGGAGATGGCACATCAATTGCTAGCTGCTGTACCATTAATGGCAAACTATATTCTGCAAGAAAAAAAACAATGTATTTTTAACCTAGAATTCTGTTTTCTGGAAATTTGTGGAAAAATGCCTGCAATCCTAGGTTTAATAAGTAACCCTGAACTTACTTACAGATTAGTATGTATTCCTAGCACTATTCTAGTGTACTTTATAGTTACCGTCACTTGAGCTTATATTATTAACACGCTATAAAAAGCAATGAGTTTTTGGTATGATAAAACCAATGGTTCTAGGAACCATTCAAAGCAAAATAATAAAGCCTAAATAATCTGTATCTAGAAAGTAGTTCAGTCTACTGAGGTGCTCTTGGTGTTTGCATAAAGTATAATGCATTTTGACATTATCTGCATTTAGCTGATGAAAATGTAATGTTTCACATTTTTCTCCATTTCCTTTTTTTTTTTTTATATTCATTTTCTAAAAGAAGCATGTGGTTATCTTCCTGGACATACCAGCTCCAAGAAAGAGCATTCTTTTTGGTTTTTTTTTTTTTAATATATAATCTGCTGGGATCAAAAAGTAATCCCTTGGTGCCAGGTCACACAGTTTTGCCACTGCAGTGAAACAGGCAGCGGGGAAAGAATGCAGGGATGTTGTCCAGGAAGCTAGGGACAAGGTTAGGAAAGCTAAGGACCAGTTAGAATTAAACTTGGCTAGGGATGTTAAAGATAACAGAAAGGGATTCTATAGGTACTTTGCAAATAAAGGACAGACTAGGGACAATGTGGGCCCCCTCCAGAAACTATCAGGAGAACTAGTTACCATGGATTTGGAGAAAGCTGAGGTTCTGAATGACTTCTTTGCCTCGGTCTTCACTAGCAAATGCTCTGACCACACCACCCAAGTCTTGGAAGGCAGGCACAGGGACTGTGAGAATGAAGACCTTGGGCCCATGTAGGAGAGGATCTGGTTCGAGACCAACTTAAGAACCCGAATGAACACAAGTCATGGGACCTGATGAAATCCACCGGCAGGTTCTGAAAGAGCTGGCAAATGAAGTTGCTAAACCTCTGGCCATCATATTTGAAAAATCATGGCAGTCAAGTGAAGTTCCTGACGACTGGAAAAAGGGTAATGCAACCCCCATTTTCAAGAAGGGGAAAACGGATGACCTGGGAGGTTACAGACCAGTCAGTCTCACCTCTGTGCCTGGCAAAATCTTGGAGCAGATTCTCCTGGAAAGCATGCTAAGGCACATGAAAAACTACAACGTGCCTGGGGACAGCCAGCATGGCTTCACTAAGGGGAAATCCTGCCTGACCAATTTGATGGCCTTCTATAATGGGGCTATGGAACTGATGGACGGGTTTAGAACAATTGACGTCATCTACCTGGATTTTGCAAAGCGTTCAACACTGTCCCACACAACATCCTTGTCTCTAAATTGGCAGGACATCAGTTTGGTAGATGGACCACTTGGTGAATAAAGAACTGGATGGATGGCCGCACACAACAAGCTGTGGTCAATGGCTCAATGTCCAGCTGGAGATCATTAAGGAGTGGTGTTCCTCAGGTATCGGTGTTGGCGTCGGTCTTGTTCAACATCTTCATTGCTGACATGGACAGTGGGATTGAGTCCACCTTCAGCAAGTTTGCCAATGACACCAAGCTGTGTGGTTCAGCTGATACACTGGAGGGAAGGAATGCCATCCAGAGGGACCTCAAAACACTTGTAAGGTCAGCTGAAACCAACCATATGAAGTTTAACCATGCCAAGTGCAAAGTCCTACACCTGGGTCGGAGCAATCCCAGGCACACCTACAGGTTGAGCGTAAAGAGATTCAGAGCAGCCTTGTGTAGAAGGACCTGGGGGTGCTGGTCTATGAGAAAATGAACATGAGCCAGCAGTGTACGCTTGCAGCCCAGAAAGCCAACCATACCCTGGGCTGCATCAAAAGGAGTGTGACCAGCAGGTAGAAGGAGGTGATCCTGCCCCTCTACTCTGGTCTTGTGAGACCCCACTTGGAGTATTGTGTGCAGTTCTGGTGTCCTCAACATAAAATGGATGCCACCATCTAGGTCTTGGGCTGCAGGGACATCTTGGTACTCCTTGCTGTAAGGGTGCCTTATCCTCAGGAATGTGTAATCTGGTAGATATGGTTCAGTCTTAGGTGAGGGAGATGTATAAGAAAATAACCCTGCTTCTTTGCATTAGGTACGATAAACAAGAAAACAATAGGACTTTCACAAACTCTTCAGTGGCAATAGTCTAAGACCACAGGCATGTGAAGTTTGATATCGCCACTGTTGAACAGAACAGCAGAAGTTATGAACTACTAGGCAGATGAAAGCTAGAAGCTTGTGGTTCGTGGCAGTAGTTGCAAGACTTCATCTACAATGTTTAGGGCCATGGTCTTGACAAGAAGGCACAAGAAATAAATTCAGACAGGAGGACTGCGGATCAAACTTTAAATTAGGATCAGTCCAGAGAAGAGGAAATAAAAGGTGCTAGTGGTAGCTGATTACCTCCTGACTGGGACAAAGACATTTGTTTGCCTGAGGTACCTAGCACCACTTAAAGCAACAATGTATTTACACAAGCATTGCATAAGGCTTACTGAGCTTCATGTGTTCCTGACTACTACATCTTGCTGCTCAACCATTATGGGACCAATGATAAATGGCTGTTTGAGCTGCAGCAGTTGCAAGATAACTGAGTTTAAGGTCCACAAGAAAGCTGGGAAGGTAAATGGGGGAGTCAAGACTTGGAATTTCTGGAGAAGAGATTTTTAGCCTATTCGGGCAACTGATTTCAGAATCTCCTGGCAAGCATTCACAAAGATGAAGGAAGCCTGGGAGAGCTGACTGAAGTTATCGACCTATTGGCACATCAGCTCTTTGTTCAGGAAGATCAAGATGCAAAAAATGAAGGACTTCTGCAAGAATTGGAAACAAAAGAAAATGTAGTATGAAAACTGCTCAAGCACTGAATGATAAAAAGGTCATAGTCCAATTCTAGCTAAAACTAGAAAAGGATACTGAGAATCATTAATTTGATTTTCTAGAAAAAGATAATTGCAGAAACTTGCAACGATGTAACACTTTGTTAATTATATATTACTCTCAGCATGCTAGGTTCCTAAGTAAAGCTGAAAGAAAGGGCTCAGCAGTGTTAAGAGTTGCTGATATGCCTGCAAGATTACCTGGCATTATTGAGGAAAATATGGGTTGACATATGTGACAGACTCAAAAAATTGCTGTTGTCAGTAATAGAATGGAGTACCTGGCTAAAGCAAAAGATAGGACATTTCTCCTTTTAAATTAATTGACTATCAGAAAATTCAAGCACTGATTATTGCTGATTCAACTCATGAGCTTTATTTTCTTGTCTACTGTCTTTAGGCATCTATTGACTCCATTGTATAACAGTCCTCCCAGCATCTTTTTGGTTTCACTTTGCATAGATAAACAAATATCAGTTGGATTAATTGCTAAACAGTTACTAAGGCAGTTTGCTAGAAAGGCAAATTAAGAACAAAACTCTCATACGCAATGGCATGGGTGACTACAAATTATCCAAGGTCCTGTGAGCTGAAGTACCAGTACTTAAACTAAACTAAGCAAAGGAAGAATGTACCTTTTATGAAATGAGTTTTTTCACTTAAATTTAATTTCTCACTTGAATTTAAGTGCAAAGTGTTCTGATGCAATGAAAAATTCTTTGAGACTACGAAGACCATAAACTCTTCGGAAGCTTATGAATAATCTGTGATAGTTCAGGAAATAGGCTTGTGTATACGTACAAGTAGATCTAAATGACCAGTAATTGTTAATACCTGTGAGGATAACAAAAAGTGGTGTTTCTCTCAGAAAATTTCCCTGGAGAAATATTTTCTGTGCATCTTACCTTCAAATAATTTGAGATATATTCAGGACAGACACATAAGCAGTGCTTTTCAAATAGTAAGTTGAAAGATTAAATGGATTTAAGATGCGGACATTTGATATGGCACAAAAAAAGCCTAAAGAAAAAAAAAATGGAGAGAAATCATATGTTTAAAAATATTGGCATCTTTTAGAATGTACTTCCATTTTCTAAATAAAATTGCAAACCATAGCAAAGAAAGACAAACCCCTCATTATATGCAAAATTATATACGTTAAGTGTAAAATGAATATCCTAAAATACAACTGCCAAGAGGGAATGCTATACAGTGTTGTAACATGACCTATGAGAAACAAAGAATTTTTATATTAATGTTTTTAAGGACATTTCCATCATTCTTGTTTGTCTCTTCAGGATATTCTGCTTTTTCATCTGACAATTTACTGTTGTAAGTGTATAGAATTTGATCACAGAAGCAGAACTGATGAAATTATATTTGAAAAATAATAAGGAAAACATATACTTTCCAATTCTTAACAAATAAAAGAAATAGGAACACCTTAAGTCTTTTTCCTGAAAGTAATTTCTGAGCTAATTTTTTTTCTGATAATTTTTCTTTCTGATAATTTCTGAGTCTTTTGAGATTTCTGTTGAAGTGGAAGCAACTTCATGTACAACAGTTTGTTTATGAAGATCTTGCAGTTGCTCTGAAACTATTAATCCTACATAATAATCCAGTTTATAGTTGTGTTTTCTATGTGATTACATTGTTTTGAAGTAACAGCAAATGCAAAGACCACCTTTCAGGCACCTGCAGATTTTCCTTATTTCTGGATTCACACATCACAGTAAGGATGCCTTGTAGACCCATTGCTTCCTCATCACACTTCTTAAAAGAAACTTATGCAAGTGACCTGACATTCTGTTTTTCCTCTGCAAACAAGATATTTAGTTGCTCTCCTTTGCTTTTGTTATTGCATTTTTTAAAACCCTGTTCATGATGATTAGGATAGATGTTTCATATCAGATGGACCAGTTGCCTGTGTTGGCCTTAAGCTAGAGTAACCTGCTTAGCATAAGTCATTAAGAGTAATAAAACAAGTTATTATTGTTAATAATATATTCTATATATTTCTGGTGTATTTCTAGTTTAAAAGAGCTGGCTCTTATTTTTCACTGAGTAACTCTTGGTCATGGCTTTTTAGAAAACAAGTACAAGACTGATTCTGTAGTGCATTTATTCCATGAAGTGCAAGAATGTTTTGTGGATGGTTTGTAAGCTTAATATTTCATTACATTCTTTTCTGATTCGAATCTTAGTTCAGCTTTTATTCTATCCAAACAAAACCAGAGTCGTGTTTTTCTCAAAATCCAGAAACACTTGATGAACAATTCTGCTTAATTTCCTACTGTACAAACTATACTATAGGTAATATGGTTTTGGGTCTACATTTACTAATTAGATGATCATGAAATTAATGTTTTTGGAATAACTGTTGGATGTTAATTTAAAGTTATTTTTTCACAAGTGAATATTAAAGGTTAAAGCCAATTTGGAATTATCCAGGGAATATATACACAAATATATATGTACACATTTACTTTTACTATTAAGAATCATATTTTGTCACGTTCTTTTGTAAGTTTACGAGGGAACAGCCACTACCCACATAGTACTATTAGATAACGAGAGATGCTTCTGCAGAACCAGTGCAAGTTACATAACAAGTGAAGCATGTTCTCTGTCCTAATGGCCCTATCCTCATGTGTATGCAGCTACTTATTGAATTTCCCCAAGAGGTCCTGTTCAGTGCTGTCTCAGCCCCAGTTAATGCGGTAACAAAAGGAATAATCTGTCTTCAGCTTTAAATAGCACAACTTTTTTTTTATTTTGTTGGTTAACTGTGGTAAGAAATTCATTTACATTAGTATTCTCTTAGGAATTTCTTCAATGATGCTGCATTAGAAACATATTCCGAATAAGCTGGGTAACTGAACTGAACAGTTAAATAAGAAAATTATCCCTAGTTTATGTCAATGATGATTCCTTGAACTACTTTGGAGCATGGGCAGAAAATAGGCTGACATGGACTATCTAGAATACAATATCTACATATATTTTGAATTCATTTTAATTTTTGTATTTTCCAATCTGTTTTATTTTGTTGCTTGACTATGTTTTACTCTAATACTGGTCTTTCTCTGTTTGAATGAAATCTTTTGTATCTCTTCCTTTAGGAAGGCAATAAAAGAAGAATGGGAAAGATCCAATAGTCCAAAAAAGCAGACAGAAAGATAAACAATGTCTACCGCATTCCAGATGTGTCTATTTTTATTGAAAGTTATTCGTACACAATCTTAGGCAAACCTAAGAAGCTGAGTGTTCATGGTGATTATCCTTTCTCTGGTTCAGATTCCTGCTCTGAATTAGGAGAACATTTATTTTAGGGATGAATTCTTCAATTGTGATCTACATACTTTTCTGGTATTTCATTTTTCTCTTGTAGACATAAATTCTGTAATAGACTTGGAAGAAGATACATTTTTATTTCAGTGAAAAGGAGTGTAATAATCTGATTGTTAAGGTTTTCTGAATGGTGTTATATTGCTCAAGACACCTATGATTTTGGCTCTTTTGCTGGAGGAGATTTCTAAATTTCCAGAAAAGGATGATAAAGAATCATCAGCAAAATATGAGAATTTGGTGGCAGCTACACTCTCTGTCACTTGTACAGGATAGACATCTGCGTTTGCAATCAAAACACTCATTATGGAGACACAGTGAGGTGAGGATTACTGGTAGTCGGTGCTCCAATACATTAGTGGAGTTTGTTGAATCAGAGGTATGATATTTTTAAGAGGCTATGCTTTTTGGAAATCTTCTTGCTGAAAAATGCAAAGATTATAGTAGTAACTTAAAAGCTATGATTACTAGGTGCTGCTAAGACAGTTAAAGTTGAACAGATCTTTTTTTATATGCAGGCATTTTAAAAATCGTAGAATCATAGAATAGTAAGGGTTGGAAAGGACCTTAAGATCACCTAGTGCCACCCCTGCCATGGGCAGGGACATCTCACACTAAACCATGTCACCCAAGGATTTGTCCATCCTGGCCTTGAACACTGCCAGGGGTGGAGTATTCATAGCTTCCTTGAGCCACCCATTCCAGCGCCTCACCACCCTTACAGTAAAGAACTTCCTCCTTATATCCAATCTAAACTTCCCCTGTTTAAGCTTGAAGTCATTAGCCCTTGTCCTATCACTACAGTCCCTAATGAACAGTCCATCCCCAGCATCCCTGTAGGCCCCCTTCAGATACTGGAAGGCTGCTAGGAGGTCTCCATGCAGCCTTCTCTTCTCCAGGCTGAACAGCCCCAACTTTCTCAGCCTGTCTTCACATGGTAGGTGCTCCAGTCCCCTGAAAATCCTCGTGGCCCTCCTCTGGACTTGTTCCAAAAGTTCCATGTCCTTTTTATGTTGAGGACACCAGAACTACACACAATACTCCAAGTGAGGTCTCACAAGAGCAGAGTAGAGGGGCAGGATCACCTCCTTCGACCTGCTGGTCACTCTCCTTTTGATGCAGCCCAGGATACGGTTGGCTTTCTGGGCTGCAAGCGCACACTGCTGGCTCATGTTCATTTTCTCATCAACCAGCACCCCCAAGTCCTTCTCCGCAGGGCTGCTCTGAATCTCTTTACTCTCAACCTGTAGGTGTGCCTGGGATTGCTCCGACCCAGGTGTAGGACCTTGCACTTGGCATGGTTAAACTTCATATGGTTGGTTTCAGCTGACCTTACAAGTGTTTTGAGGTCCCTCTGGATGGCATTCCTTCCCTCCAGTGTATCAACTGAACCACACAGCTTGGTGTCATCAGCAAACTTGCTGAGGGCGGACTCAATCCTACTGTTCATGTCAATGACGAAGATGTTGAACAAGACCGACACCAACACCGATCCCTGAGGGACACCACTCGTTACTGATCTCCAGCCAGTCATTGAGCCGTTGACCACAACTCTTTCTGTGCGGCCATCCATCCAGTTCTTTATCCACCAAGTGGTCCATCTATCAAACTGATGTTTCTCCAATTTAGAGACAAGGATGGCATGCAGGATAGTGTCAAATCATTGTATCAAGACAGAAAGCGTTGGACTCCATTAGGGATTACTTTTCTGTGGAATGTTATTCCATAGCAAATTTAGTATCTGGTTGGTGTTGGCTGAAAGTGGAAATGCAGAAGAAGGAAGAACAGAAAGGACCTAGCTATAATTCTTAACTGTAGTATCTCTTCTAAAAACTCTTACACAAGTTGCATTGCTATGAAAAATTATGATATATGGAACCAGAAGTTATTTGTCATGATGCAAGTGCCAAATGTATTTGTTGGTACAGTCTGCTTTGCTCTAGAGAAGCCTGATTTGATGCTCTAATATTTTAGTTTGTATGGTTGTTTAGATATTTAGAAGACTGTCAATTATTTCTCACAGTGTGAAATTTCTACTGATTTCTAAAATCAGAGGTGTTTTTCTGAAAGCACATAGTAAACAATGCCTTTTTTGTGAAAAGCCTTGTGTACCTCACAAGCAGAAATTAAATGACATGTAAAAGCCTATCCTACTCTGTATGTTAAGCAATGAAATATGAGAAAAATAACAAAACCCCTTTGAAAGCTTATTTTTCAGTAAACTCTACCTGAAATGTGTTGGGTATCAAATATTAGCTAAGAATGTATTTTTTCTTTTAAATCTGGATGACATTGGTTTTGACTTTATTCTATCCACTCGTCAGTGAAATGAACAACAGTATAAACCTTCTCTTTTTTAGCACATTTTTATTTCTAATGCAAAAAGAGACATCATTCTGATGCAACTAAAGTCAGTCATAATTATCTAAACTTTGTTTTTTTACATCTTTTAAAATCCAAATATAGACAAAAAAGTAAGATGGTTTGGCTGCCTCTCACAGGATATTCACTATTTTTGGTTGATTCAAGATATAACTTGCTGAAAAAACATTTGTACATCTGCTAAAGAACACAGACTTCAATATCTCCTTTGAAATACTTCATGGTATCCAGCCTGAAAACAGTCAGTAAAAAGTTTTAGAAAGCACAATGGTTGAAGCAATTCAAAGGTTTGAAAGTAAGAAATATGCAAAATAGCAGTTCTTATGTCTTTCTTACTTTTTTAATATTGGTCATGTATGTATGTTCTTAGTTCAGCAATATACTGTATACTATATTTTTTCCATATATTCCTATTACATTCAGAGGTTGATTGATATTCGTGAAGCTTGATATTCATTAGTCACGATGATTCATATTCCTGAAGTTTGAAAACAGGGGTTAAGAAAGTTTTTTGATTCGTTGAATTGACTTGAATTTCAGCCCAATTGACTTAACAAGAAGTATGACAAGGTTTTTACAGGACACAATGCCACAACAGGCATTAACAATATTCAACTTCCTGAACACTTACACTAGGCTTTCAAATCTGATTATGACCTATTTTGTACATATATGGTTTGGAAGTTCATTGACAGCTGTCATCACTGTGACGTTTAAAACCACTATGAACCCACACATCTCTGAATGCATGAATTATACTAGGTAAAGTTATCTGAAATCTATTTGTACACATTTTGTAAACATCCAGTGTAGATACCAATTCCATTTCTTTTTATAAATGCAAATAATTGGAACATTACTAAAAAAACCCTCTAAAATTTACTTTAAGGCAAATTCAAAAGAAAAATGTTTAGGTTTTTGTTTTAAAACTCAGTGTCAGAATTACTTGGAAATTTTATCTATAGTTCAATCCACTATAAATTATCCTATTAATCCTTATATTTCTTTAATATCAATGACATCAGAATATCAGAGAAGCACAGTGAGATTAAATGTTAATTCACATTAGATACAAACATGGATATACCTGACTAAAGGCATGTAGCTATATCATGGTTTAAGCCCAGCCAGCAACTCAGAACTGCGCAGCCTCTCATTAACTCCCCAACTTCTTCCCCCTCACTCCCAGAGGTATGGGAAGGAAACCTGAAAGAATGATAAGAGATAAGAACAGTCTAGTAACAAAGGTATAATACAAACCCACTACTATCACCACCAATAATAATAATGATCAGAGAAACAAGGGGAGAGAACGTAAAAGAGGAAAGGGAAAAAGAAAAAAAAAACAAAACAAAACAAGGGTGATGCGCGATACAATTGATCACCACCCACCAACCAATACCCAGCTGGACCCAAGCAGTGATCTAGGCCTTCTTGGTAAGTCCCCCTAGTTGATATACTGGGCATGACGCGCTGTGGTATGGAATACCCCTTTAGCTAGTTTGGGTCAGATGTCCTGTCTCTGCTTCCTCCTGGCTTCCCATGCCCCTCTTCACTGGCAGAACATGGGAGGCTGAAGAGTCCTTGATCAGGGTAAGCACTACTGAGGAACAACTAAAACATTGGTGTGTTATCAGTATTGTTCTCAGACTAAAGCCAGAACACAACACTGCACCAGCTACTAGGAAGGAGAAAAATAACTGTTACAGCTGAACCCATGTCCCTCTGTGATTTTTCCTTTGCTATGAATATTATCTCATACTGACACTTCAGAGAACCAGAGACTCAGCAACTATCAGAATTAAAGGAAAGGTGACCTTCTATGATGTGGCATTGGTGGATAAGGAAAGAATGACTGTCATCATCTACCTGGACACTTGAAAGGTATTTGACACTGTCCCATATGATTCCCTTGTTTCTAAAATGGAGAGTCATGGATTTGACTGATGAATCACACTGTGGATAAGGAATTGGCTGGATGGTTGCGCTTAAAGATTTGTGCCAATGGCACAATGTCCAAGTGAATATCAGTGCTGAGCAGTGTCCCTCAGGGGTTTGTATTGGAACCGGTACTGTTCAACATCTTTGTCAGTGACACTGAGAGTGAGATTAGAGTGAACCCTCAGCAAGTTTGCCAACAACACCAAGCTGTGTGGTACAGTTGACATGCTGGAGAGACCTCTACAAGCCTGAGAGGTGGGGCAGTGCAAATCTCATGAGGTAGTATCCCTCAGGGGTCTGTATTGGAACTGGTACTGTTTAACATCTTTGTCAGTGATATGGAGAGTGAGATTAGAGTGCACACTCAGCAAGTTTGCCAGCAACCCCAAGCTGTGTGGTACGCTTGACGTGCTTGAGAGATGTCTACGTGCTTGAGAGGTGTCTACAAGCTTGAGAGGTAGAGCAGTGCAAACCTCATGAAGTTCAAAAAGGTGAAGTGCATGTGGGTTGTGCCAATCCCAAGTGCAAATATAGGCCAGGTGGAGAATGGATTGAGAGCAGCCCTGAGGAGTAGGGGCTTGAGTAGCCCCAAGAAGCACTTGGGGTTACTGGTTAATGAGAAGTTCAACATCAATCAGGAGCATGAAATTGCAGCTCACAAGGACATGGAGCTCTTAGAGCAAGTTCAGAGGAAGGCCACAGTAATTACTACAGGGCTGGAACACCTCCCCTGTGAAGACAGTTTGAGAGTCGGTCTTTTTCAGCCTGGAAAAGAGAAGGCCCTGATGAGACCTTAGAACAGCCATCCAGTACCTGAAAAGGGGCCTACAGGAAATCTGGAGACAGACTTTGACAAGGCCATATACTGACAGGACAATGGGGAATGGCTTTAAACTGACAGAGAGGAGATTTAGATTAGGCATAAAGAAAAATTTCTCTGCTATGAGGGTGATGAGACACTGGAAGAGTTTGCCCAGAGAAGTTGTGGGTGCTCCAACCCTGAAAGTGTTCAGGGCCAGGCTGGACAGGGCTTTGAGCAGTCTGGTCTAGTGTAAGGTGTCCCTGTCCTTCTAACCCAAACCATTCTATGATTCTATGATTCTGTGGAATTATTAGTGGATGGTTCATGTACTAGAAGGATTCAGAGGGTGGAAGGCTGGTTGCTACATCTGTGATACTTTCTGCTGTTTAACGGAAATTACCAAGCACAAAGCAAAATTATTATTACAAACTGAGTTTTTAAAATAATGCATGGATTTACGACAATTTCACTTATAATTTTTCTTGCATGCTTACAGAATAATACCTTTAAATTAATTTTATGCTTAATTTAATTATCGGCATATTGAATATTTATCCATTTTTAAAAATTTCTTCAAAGTTGTAGGTTGTACAACATCCTAACTACTTTTAGATTTCTTTTGCATACTTGACATTCATAAAGAAAACATTATTCCTTCTCTCTAATTCCCTTTCAGAAACAAACACTCTAGGCTGCTCTTGTGCGTTTTTAATAAGTTTTTGATAAAGCGGGCTTAGTAAATATTTACAGCACTTTACATGAAGCACCCTAAAAGGCATTTAATTAACAAATTAAAGCCATTGCAATTCAGCTGTAGTGATTACCAGTAACAGAATTTAATCACAGAATTGAATGTTATATAATTAATATGAATAGGGAATTAATAAAAAAACAACCCATGATAATTATTTACTAAACTTTTATCTGGGTGTCAAAATCATTGAATTTTATCAAAACAGATACTGATATCTTTAGCTATAGGTTATTCTGTAAGTATTCTATGATTCATTCAAACTCATAACCATGTGAAAAATAACACTGATGAAGACTGTTGAAGACTAATCTTATTAGTTTATATAATATTCATCATTTTTGCATAATCATTGCATAATGTTCCCATGAAATAATGAAAGGAATTTTCCCTATGAAATGGTAAACCAAAAAATATTCACATTGTTATTGTTAAATAGAGTGTGGAATATAGGGTGAAATATGAATTTTATTAGTTTACAGTAATGTGGTTCTACTGTTGTGACTGCATGTAACTGCCATTTAAGAGTTTTATTAGTCTTTATGGTAAGAATTTTAAAACAATGAGGAAGGCATGTCTTACTTTACTTCTCCTTATATGAAGAAAAAAGTGTTAAATAAAACCAAAACATCTTACAACATGTCCTTTTAAACAAGATTTTTTAAAGGCTCATAACATTTCAGCTGCTCTTGTCATAAGTGACTAATAGCCACTACAGAATTTTACAAAATAATTGACTTAATATAAGTAGGGCACTTGCTTACATCTTTTTGTGAAAAAAATTGTATAATCAGTAGAACATACTGTTCTTCTAAATGCACAATGACATTTTTTAGAAAGGGTATTTGAGATCTTATTTTTCCTACAGTAATAAACATTGATCTGATCTCACTTCTAATAGAATGAAATTAGAATAGGTTTAATCAAAGTCCCATAAGTAATTTGAGTTTCAGTTTCTCTGGATTTTATGGTTCTATGATTCTGTGACCTTTTGTATGCCTTCCAGGTAGGTAAGTGACAAAAAAGGGAATTTAAAAATTCCAGCTCTTGTCTTCATTACATTAAAGACCATTCTGATGCTCTAAATTTTTTTAACTTCTTCTTAACTTAAATTTCTAGTCTGTGGTAGATTCTTACATACATAGCTCAATTTTAGGCTGAAATATCATAAAATTAGTTTGCTCTCAAGAAAACGATTAATTAATTTCTTGTAAGCTTTAGTATTATATTTGTGACAATGGAAATTTTTACAATGTTTCACCACTTTATTAGTCATCCTGGAAAGTGATACAAACTGACTGTGGATAATCTTATTGGATGTATATTAAAAAAAAAAAAAACAACAGATTCAGAAGAGTTATTAGAAGTATACATTGTTAATATATTTTGAAGGTCAAAGTCAGGCTACTATATCCCTTAGATGCTTTTGGAAGTTCTGTTCTGAAACATATTCAAGCATTTATTAGGTACTCTGTAGTCCTAGTTTAGTAGTTTCCCACTAACTACATCATCTGAACTTCAATTATCCTCAGGCATAAGCTTCCCTTTCCTATTTTGAGGGCTTAAGACATGTCAATGACTCTATGTTTCTATTTAATTTCATAAATATGTATTATATATATATACACACACACATATTCTGTGCATTCATATGTATTTATGTGGAACATGTTCTTAAAACAAGCTTTAAGATAATGACAAGAAGTATAAAGATTCGCATTCTGATTCTTCAAGATTGCACACAGGGACATGATTCTCTTAAAGTACCTGTTCTCCAAACTACACAGGTCAAAAAAGTTATATATGAAAGTATAACCCTTATATACTTAAGCACCTCAGTGTAAATGCCCACATTTTCAGGCATCCTGACTGCCTATGAATCTCATTGAAAACAATATGAGCTGGAAAGATGGCAAAGTTTAATTTGGATTTTTAAAATTTTACTTCCCACTGGTATTTCTTTCAGTTCTGGGCTGCATAACCCTACTGAAATAGTTGTTAAAACATAACATAAAATATTAAAACACAGACAGAATATAATTTTTTCTAAATCTTTTCCATGATAAATCTTTATAATTTGTTTCTGTATTTATAACAAAATATATGTTTAGTTCATAATATAAGCACTATATAACTCCTTCCCATATGAAATTGTCTGTAGTGAGAGAGGTCAGGCTTTTAAAACTTATCCCAATACTACTTTAAATATGCCTTCAGAGCACAAGTGTCTTGTTTATTAGCTTCTGCCATTAATGAGATGAAACCAGAAGTCCCTAAGCAACCAAAGCTCACTCATTCATAACTTTATTCATTAGTGAGTGCAAGGTGTTTCCTAACTGATCTCATGAGGCTTTATCAGTGCTAATCTACTCTTCCTTCTTTTAAGATTGTAGTATATTGAAAAATTAAAATATGTGCTAATTAACCTCTTGAATATGGCAATTTCTTGTTAACCAGATTAATTCACCCAACATATTTATCAGAATCCTACTCTGCAGTATATTTTTACTTCTTAATAATTTTTAGGATTGTGGAAACATTAAAAAATTCATGATATTAAGTAAAAACCAGGTTGCTGGACCTATCTCAGCTATTACTCTTCAGGCAGGATTATGAGAAAGTCAAGAACAAAAACATGTAAGACTTTATTATTTCTATTTAACTAAGAATTTATTGTAAAAAAAAAAATTTTCCACAGTATTCTTTCATAAATCTGCCATTTTAAAAATAAAATTAACATCAGAAGCAGAAAAGATTGTCCTTAGGTTATGTTTATTTTACAGGATCAAAAAATTCAGTGAACTAGATTTACATAAATGCAACAGTCCCTAAGTGTCTGTATTTTGTGCAGGGGGAAATCTTTATATTGGTAGTACCCCCTGAACACAAAGTAGGCTATAATGACTCAAATAACATCACCTTTGAAATAAGCACCAGGGGATCAAATGAATGCATAGATGAGAATCAAAGTAAGGTGCCTGAAAGATATTTAAAGCATGAAATAGAATTCTTCTGCAGATACAGAAAACATGCAACTTATAAAAATCCACACTTAAACTGAACTCTTAGATAAGAATTAGAAAGACTGTTGTTAATATTAAAAAAACCCTGCAATTAAAAAATGGATATAGCAAGCCCATATAACTTCATCATTGCATTTCTTATATACAATTTTTAAATATCACAACTTGATTAGAAAGATTTTATGCTACAGGAGTATGAATAAAAACTTTTATTAAACTTTCAAGCTCTCCTTTAAACCAGATCCCAATGTAATATAAATATATGTAGAAATATTGAAGTATTTAGGATTTTATGGTATCCAACATAATTACAGTGCTACTGGTCTTAAAAGTAAAAATGAAAATGATTTGATGTGTGCATGTTTTCAACAGTTCTTCTGCATAAATTTCTGTGGGGAAAATGTTAGCTGTATTCCAATTTCACTTAAAAGATATTTCTTAAAATTGTAGTTACAATTAAATTATTACTTTATTTTTCTATATTCTACAAATACTGCATCAAAGGGTAGTTAAATGGAAATGAGCTAACAAGATACAGCATCACCTTACCAAGGTTACAAATTATCACTAATGAGATTTGTTCTGCAAATGGGTACAACAGTAACAGTTGCAAAGACAAATATTTGTCATTTTCAGAAGCTTTTTAATACTATTTGGAGACCTCTGAAATTCTCAAATTTGATTAAAAGCTCCCATTTGCAAAATTGATAAAGTTCTTAGGTAACAAAAATAATTCCTTTTCACTCTCTTCCTGCTGGGATCTATTTGCCTAAAGAATGAGTCAAGTTGTATTTTCTTAGACAACTCAGATAACTGTTTATACAAATCTTATGATACATTATTTTACTGGATTTTGTAGTTTTAGATTGCGGTAACCATAATTTCTGTTCTCATGAGAACTTTATCAAATAATTAAAAAAAAAAAAAAAAGCCTCTGAGCCTTTTATAAGTGAAGATCCCCTGATAATAAGACATTATAAATGAGAATGTCCAAAAAAGTTTGGACTTATATTAAAATGAGGAGAATGCAGACGAATATTTTGTCGATGTGGAAATGCTACATAAATAAAAATCTGTGCAGAAATAGCCAAAAAATACTCACAGCATATCCTTTTCTTCAATTTTTATTTAAATATTTCTATGTTTGCATTAAAACTGTGTCTTTCCACTGATTACATAACTGTATTATAAAGTGTAAGACAGACATCTTTCTGTGAAGGCAGTGTCTTTGCTATTGATGAATTTGATTGCTGGTGTAACTTTACACTGCCATGGCATCTCTTCCTCTTTTCAGCACTGCTGCTTGTCAACCCATAAACAATTCAGCTTCCTGGGGTGAATGGAATGGAGCATTTATCACTTCTTTGAGCAGCCTGTTTCAGTGCCTCACCACCCTTATGGTAAAGAACTTCTTAATAAAGAACTTCTTCCTTATATCTACCCTGAACTTCCCCTGCTTTAGTTTTAACCCGTTACCCCTTGTCCTATCACTACAATCCCTTATGAAGAGTTCCCTCCGCAGCATCCCTATAGGCCCCCTTCAGATACTGGAAGGCTGCTAGGAGGTCTCCACACAGCCTTCTCCAGGCTGAAGAGCCCCAACTTTCTCAGCCTGTCTTCATATGGGAGGTGCTCCAGTCCCCTGACATCCTTGTGGCCCTGCTCTGGACTTGTTCCAACAGTTTCATGTCCTTTTTATGTTGAGGACACCAGAATTGCACAAAGTACTCTAAGTGGGAACTCACGAGAGCAGAGTAGAGTGTCAGGATCACCTCCTTTGACCTGCTGGTCACACTCCTTTTGATGCAGCCCAGGATACGGTTGGCTTTCTGGGCTATGAGTGCACACAGCTGGCTTATGTTCAGTTTTCATTGGCCAACAAATATAATGTGCATATTTTCATATTATCATTATACTTAATATGAAGACACTTCAGGGTTGTGAACAATGAGTCACAAACTTAATAAAAAAGGGGTATATCAAGCCCATGTGGCTTTATAATAATTTTTCACACAGTAATTTTAAATATTGCAACTTAATTAGAAATATTTTATACTACAGGAATATGAATGAAACCTTTTACTAAAACTTCAAGTTCTCCTTGAATCTAGCACCCTGAGACAATAAAAATACATCAGTGAGGGAGCAGGGCAGCCAGGAGCATGAGGGGCATTCCCAGCCCTTGACATCAGGCATCTTACTGGGGACGAGAGTGGGCCAAGGCCAGGCCACAGTGTGGGCCTGTGTGTAGGCCCCTCCCTGTGGGCCCTTGATGTTGCAAGGCCAGGCTGTGGGGAGCCGGAGACTGGCCTTGCTGCAACATCACTAGGTAAGGGGCAGGTGGTCCTGGAGTCTAACATGGGGTTCTGAACCGTGGACAGTGTGGGGGGACAGGACAGGGGCAACCAGGTCCCAGTGGTGCAGAGTTATGGGAAAATTTGATGGGTTATAAACTATTTAATCAAAATGATTATATTTATCATTCAGTCAAAGATATGTTTGGATAAATGTCCTTTTACATTTCTTATTGACCTAAGAATCACAGATATTAACTTATAGGTTGATGGTGAAATATGGTGGTGTATAAATCCAGATTTGGTTTTACAGGGTGAAAGTTCCATAGTGTCCTGGGTTCAGCAGTAGCAGTCATTTTTCTCCTTCTTGGTCGTTGGTGCAGTGCTGTGGTTTGACTTTCGGCCTGGGAACAGAGCTGATAACAATGATGTTTTGGTCTGGCCAAGGACTTTGTGAGCCTCATGCTTGGCCAGGGAGGAGGGAAGCCAGGAGGAAACAGAGACAGGACACCTGACCCAAACTGACCAAAGAGGTATTCCATACCACAGCACGTCATGCCCAGGCTGTAACTGAGAGTAACCCGGAAGGGCTAAGACTGTGGGATTGGAGGAGGTATCAGTGTATGTTTGGTGGGGCTGGGGGTTGGGGGCGAGTTATCAGTCAGCAGGTGCTGAGGTGTTGCATTTTCTTCCCTTGTTATTTCCTTTATCATTGTTATTATTGGTGGTAGGAGTAGTGATTTGTGTTATACCTTAGTTACTAAACTGTTCTTATCTCAACCTGTGGGAGTTACATTCTTTTCGCTTCTCCTCTCTGTCCCTCCGGGAGCAGGGAGAGGGCAAGAAGGGGGAGAGTGAGTGAACGAGCTGTCTGGCTGGGTTTAAACCATGACACATATCAAGGACTTTTCTCAATTTCAGCCCACCCACCATCCCCCCAGAAAATCTTTTTTTTTTTTCCTGTAAAAATTCACCACTAAGCACTTTAGCATAATTATTATTTGCATCTTTCTTCTGAGTTGATGGCTTATTGAGCTGCTGAAGTTTCATTTTAGGTTCTTTTGCAATTCATTCACCTATGTGAACAAATTGCTGCCATTTAAAACTTAAACATGGGAAGTTTAGATTGGATATAAGGAAGAAATTCTTTCCTGTTAGGGTGGTGAGGACCGGAATAGGTTGCCCAGGGTGGATGTGAATGCTCCATCCCTCGTAGTGTTCAAGGCCAGGTTGGACGAGGCCTTGGGTGACATGGTTTAGAGTGAGGTGTCCCTGCCCATGGCACGGGGGTTGGAACTTGATGATCTTAAGGTCCTTTCCAACCCTAACTATTCTATGATTCTATGATTTAACTTAACATCTCCTTTACATAGTGCAGAGAGTTATTTTTATTTTTTGTCACTTTGATAATGGGTGACTTGGTTACCACAAGATAGTTAGGATTTAGCAAAACCACATTGCATGGTGATATCATTTTCTAAACTCTTTTCTTCTTCTTTCCCTCACATACGCTCATCCAAATTAAATTTAAGAATATTGCTGCAATCAAAATGCTGACAGTAGAAGTTTGCTGCTGGCCAATATTATTTATTTTAGTCAGTATCTATAGTAATAATAGTGAGAAGGAAAGTTTTGATAAAGGCTCTCAAGTGATTTGAGATACCTTGCTAATTTTCTTACAAAAGATTGAAACTAACCTAAATTAAGCAGAATTAATTTTTATATACACTGGAGTCTTTTCTTCCTCTGAAAGATATACTGAAATTTTGAAAGATAGTACAAACTTTTTAAATCTGTGGAGATCTGTTATTTCACTTAATCTTATTGCTTCTTCATTTTTCCTACATTTTTTTCTGTATTCTCTATCCTCTGCAGTAGTGTTAAAACAGTAATATAATTCAGATTACTCATCATACTACTAAATGTATCTTTTCTTTATCTGTCCTCATACTGCCTTTTCTATTTTTTATAACATTTCTCCAATTCTTTCCTTGTCTGTATAAGATGTTTTGTGTCTTTTGCTGTCTGTCATTGTAAACAAGACCTCTCATTTTCCATAGGAGTTTTGGAAATTGTTCTAATATATCTGCAGCTTAAGGTTTTTGTGTTTTGAAACTACAGTACAGAAAATAGATTTGTGATAGAGAGCTTGTAGCCTTTTAATACTCAGTGTCTTACTATTTATACAAAACCTTCAACAAATCCTTGTCCTTTGCAGTAACGGACTTCCTGATTCATTAAATGCATTTGATGCCATTTCTACTACCACACACTTCAAAATTATTGTTATAAAGCAAAATTTTGCTGGTTTTGAGCACACAGACACCATCTACTGCAACAGCACCGATTATGATGCTTTTTACAAATTTTCAGTAATAAGCCATTCTCTTGTACTTTGTTCATGTTATGATTTGAACCCATTTTATAAGCTGATTCTTCTTTAGAGCTTGCATAGCCAGAATGTTAATAATTGCCCAGGTTGCTTTCCTTGCACCCAAAACAGCAAGGAAAAGAACATTTCTGAGAAAATTCTGTTTAATACTGTTGCATACCATTCGGCTGTATTGAATGGTTTTGCAGTTACCCATGATTCTCTGGGATTTTAGCCTTTCTGTTTCTTATCACATACACTGTAGTTTCTGTTTACAGTGTTTCTTGTCACAAAGCTGAAAAAATTTGTCTTTATCTAAACTGTACAGGTTTTGTGGCTTCTTGTTTTCAAAAGAATCATAAAGTGATGCTCATACCATCCACTGTATTTGACATTGAGTGGTGGATAAAGAACTGGCTGGATGGCTGCACACAAAGAGTTGTGGTCAATGGCTCAATGTCCAGCTGAAGACCAGCAACAAGTGGTGTCCCTCAGGGATCGGTGTTGGCACCGGTCTTGTTTAACATCTTTGTTGCTGATATGAACAGTGGGATTGAGTGTGCCCTCAGCAAGTTTGCCGATGACACCAAGCTGTGTGGTTCAGTTGATACGCTGGAGGGAAGGAATGCCATCCAGAGAGACCTTGACATGCTTGTGAGGTGGGCTGATGCCAACCTTATAAAGTTTAACCATGCCAAGTGCAATGTCCTACACCTGGGTCAGGGCAATCCCAGACACAGCTACAGGCTGGGCAGAGAAGAGATTCAGAGCAGCCCTGGAGAGAAGAACTTAGGAATGTTAGTTGATACGAAAATTAACATAAGCGAGCTTCAGTGTGCACTTGCAGCCCAGAAAGCCAACCGTATCCTGGGCTGCATCAAAAGGAGCGTGACCAGCAGGTCGAAGGAGTTGATCCTGCCCCTCTACTCTGCTTTTGTGAGACCTCACTTGGAGTATTGTGTGCAGTTCTGGGGTCCTCAACATGAAAAGGATATGGAACCATTGGAACAAGTCCAGAGGAGGGCCACGCGGATTTTCAGGGGACCAGAACACCTACTCTGTGAAGACAGGCTGAGAAAGTTATGGCTGTTCAGCCTGAAGAAGAGAAGGCAGCGTGGAGACCTCATAGCAGCCTTACAGTATCTGAAGGGGGCCTATAGGGATGCTGGGGATGGACTCTTCATTAGGGTCTGTAGTGATAGGAGAAGGGGTAATGGGTTAAAACTTAAACAGGGGAAGTTGAGATTGGATATAAGGAGGAAATTCTTTCCTGTTGGGGTGGTGAGGCACTGGAATAGGTTGCCCAGGGAGGTTGTGAATGTTCCATTCCTGGCAGTGTTCAAGATCAAGTTGGACGAGGCCTTGGGTGATATGGTTTAGAGTGAGGTGTCCCTGCCCATGGCAGGGGTGTTGGAACTTGATGGTCTTAAGGTCCTTTCCAACCCTAACTATTCTATGATTCTATGATTCTATTACTAATGATCACTTCTTACAGGGGGGAATTTTTCATCAAATGCATATTTGCTGTTAGAATTAAGTTTTTTCTAATACTATTTTGAAACAGTGTAGCTGGAAAGCTGTAAGCAGACTTTTTAACTGATGCATTAAACTTACTATGTAGGTTAATTAATGTCTCCTTGTTTTGTCCTGATATTTGACTTTTCATCATGTCAGAAAAGGAAGATAAGTACCTGCAATAATTACAGAGTATGCTGTTTACCTTCTTACCCTGAAAAATCCTCAGGGAGGCTGCTTTTCAGAACCACAATGTCTGATATTTCTTTAAAATCACCTGCTTTTGTAATCATCAGGTTTTATAATTCAGGGATCTGTTCTAAAATAGATGAAATGTGACTTGTGATTTCAGCTGCAACAACATTCCCATATAAACATATGTTAGCTGGTTTTAAGAAGTCAGTATGCTTGAATTTCAATGCCTCACATACCTGAATGTGAATGAGCTTTTGTTTCTCAAAGGACATCAGCTTCTCATCAACACACTCATCAAATAGGCACTAGAAAATGAAATCAAGTGTGTTTAGTTTTATTCATTTTATTTATTTTTCCTTCTGTGTTATTAATGCATTGCTTAGTATTTTCTAATGGTGAAAAATATTGAAAAAATATAACTGGATTAATTGAGTTGCTGTTTTTTTTATGGCTTTCCCTCACATTAAAGTATTTCTTCCTTATATCTAACCTAAACTTCCCCTGTTTAAGTTTTAACCCGTTACTCCTTGTCCTATGACTACAGTCCCTTATGAAGAGTCCCCTCTACAGCATCCCTGTAGGCCCCCTTCAGAAACTGGAAGGCTGCTATGAGGTCTCCACACAGCCTTTTCTTCTCCAGGCTGAACAGCCCCAGCTGTCTCAGTGTGTCTTCATACGGGAGGTGCTCCAGTCCCCTGATCATCCTTGTGGCCCTCCTCTGGACTTGTTCCAACAGTTCCATATCCTTTTTATGTTGAGGACACCAGAATTGCACACAGTTCTCCAAGTGAGGTCTCAAAAAAGCAGAATAGAGTGGCAGGATCACCTCCTTCAACCTGCTGGTCATGCTCCTTTTGATGCTTTTCAGGACACCGTTGGCTTTCTGGGCTGCAAGCGCACACTGAAGCTCGCTTATGTTAATTTTCTTATCAACTAACATGCCCAAGTCCTTCTCTCCAGGGCTGCTCTGTATGTCTTCTCTGCCCAACCTGTAGCTGTGCCTGCGATTGCACCGACCCAGGTGTAGGACCTTGCAGTTGTCTCGTTTAAACTTCATAAGATTGGCATCAGCCCACCTCACAAGTGTGTCAAGGTCCCTCTGGATGGTATTCATTCCCTCCAGCATATCAACCAAAACACACAGCTTGGTGTCATCAGCAAGCTTACTCGGGTTGCACTCAATTCCACTTGTCCATGTCACCAACAATGATGTTGAACAAGATCAGTCCTAACACTGATCCCTGAGGACAGAAGTTGTTACTGTTTTCCAGTTGGGCATTAAGAAATACTTTTCATATACAGACTTTTGATGAGATTCCATACATAGTTTTTAGATCTAGTATTTACTGAATGACTCAAATTATTCATGATGTCAGACAGACTATTTAAATGTACATAATTATGAGTCTGATATTTTGGGAAGCTTTATGGATTGCATTTTTTAAAACTGGTTGAGATGCCCTAAGCCAATAGAGCCATACTGACATCTTGGATTGTCATTATTGTGTGCTTACTGAATCAGATTTTTGGGAGCACAAGTTATTCTTATATGTAAGAAATATAGTATTTAGGGGCTTCCACTGGTTTGTTTTGGTGTTTTTTTGTTTTTTTTTTTTTTCCTTTTTTTTTTCTTTTTAATGGAAATACTTTGAGACTGTATTATAAACAGAGAAAAGGCTGATGTTCTATACTGATGTTCTATACTTCAGACTTAGTCTTGTAAGTTTCACATTATTTCCATTTTAACAGCATCAAAAATACCTATATACAAATAGTTTCAAATAGAATAATGTGTTTAAATGATCAAAAGACAACATTAAAACATTTTTACTGCTCCATAAAAAAAAAAAAAAAAGAAAATTGATTGTAAAGGTGGAGAAAATGAGTGTTTTCAAACACTATTATAGAGGGAACAAGCAGAAAAATAAATAAATATATAGACTGAAGTGACATGTCTGTATAAGAAGTTATGACACTTCACCACACTGTTAAGTTTTTTACTATTTATGTGTTGCCATAAAATTTCCAGCTACTCAAAAAATATTTGCAGATCATGAAACATTTGCTGATTTAAGCTTTACCATTTGGTCACCAAGATTCTTACTGAACAAGTTTAGCAAATTTTGCTGATGACTATCTTTATTCAGTTACTTTTAAAAGACTTGACCTATGTGCAAAATGATGCTTGTCTTTGAGTCAATGTCTTATAGCATTTCATGATTTTTTATTGCTTGCTCATTCTCCTTTTTTTTGCATAAAGAAGAATAATACAGCTATAGTACAGAATCTCTTTTCACCAAGCTAATGCCTTTTCATGTAGTAGACCAAAATAATACAAAAGTCCCTGAAAAAGAAGTGTCTGTTTACACTCACTTAAATAACTGCACACTTCAAAGAGCTAGGTATTGAACTAACAAACAGAATAATCCAAGGTTAACAAAAGGTGACCAAAACACCTGTAATACTGCATTATAAGATGGAGTTGAACACAAATCATCAATAGCAACAGGACCTTGAGAACATGGTAAACATATGAAGATGCTAATATTCAATTAAAGTTGGATGTACAGTTGAAAAGAAGTGAGTTTATATAGTAAAAGAGAGCCTAAAAATCACAGAAAAGGTTCAATGATTTGGGGCTAATTCAAGGAACATCTGGAACCCCATTGTGTACTATTTAGGCACTAGTGCATTGTATCAAGCTTTCTGAATAATGTATCTTTTCACTCAGCATAGAGAACAAATGTTGTGCCTAAGCCTGAATACTGGGGAATCTATTGAGGAGGAACTGACCAACACTGAAGTGCCAATAAAAATCCTCAGAAGTCTTAATGTTTGTATTTGGCCAGCATGAGAAACATGTTCTGTTAGAAATAAATAGCAGTAGTCATTACTGTAATGTTTAGAAATTCTTGCTTTAAAATCTAAGCATATGTTATTTCGCCTTATTTTTTGAGGTACACAGTTGTAACCAAAGCAGGCTGACTATGAGAACATACAGAAATGAAAGCATTCACACTGTTCTCAATTTGTCAATGTATTTAAATATGACATTTCCATTTGTTGTTTTTGTCTGCTACATAAAAAACATTTTCCAATAGTGATTGGTTTGTGAAAAAAACCCTCCATCACCGCTTCAAAACCATTCTTGGTAAGTTCTATTCAGTCAAAAAGCTGAGAGAGATGGTGCAGGGCTCTTCCTGGATCCAACAAGAAATGGTTTCATGAAATAGTTGTTTTAATAAGATAGAATAAAAAGAGGAATATAGATGTCAAGTAAATCTAATGTTTCTCAAAGTCTTGATTGTCTAGTTTTTATTTCTCTTCTTTAGTTCAGATGGAATGGAAACAACAATATAATATTTATAACTTTCACTCTTACACTTTTGTACTTATGTTATTGATCTAGTCTAAACTATCAAGCAAAAATTTAGCCCTTTTTTTTTTTTCTTTTTTTTTAAACCACTAGTCCATAGACTCCTTTTGCTGGAAGAATTCTCTTTCCATATTCTTGATATAGGACATACTCTGACAAATGTTCAGAAGAACTGGATGCATGGACTATTCCTGTTGTTTTGGAGCGTTTACCTGAGGAACTCACTTCACCTGTTACTCTTTGAGCTCACTTTTAAAAATGTCCCAATATTGAACAATGGAAAGTTTCTTTAACATTAATTGTACTAAACCCATCACTGATTCATTTTTTCAATCCTCAAATGAAATAGATTTGCATATAAAATATATGTATGATACATACTTATTTATAGATACATATATACGCTCAGTACCTGTGTGGTTTCTGAAAAATCTATACAAATGAGCAGCATGATAGAGTGGTGTAAAATTTCCTTTAATTATTTCCATTAAAGCTCTATTTTATAGTTTTTAATCTCAAAATAAAACCAACATAAGACTTTAGGTTATGATATTGAAATGCGTTTATTAAAGTCTTATTCTGTTTTCACTGCTAAAAAGGTAAACCTGACTTCATCTGACTTCAGTGTTAGATGAATTGCCATTGCTTCTTTAAAACTACACCATTAACAATTATGTTAAAATCTAATTAAGAAAACTTATTTCACTAAAATATAAATTTCATCCAATTGCTACAAAGCATACATTAAAACTATTAGCATGGATTCAAAGTTTTTGACAAGCCTTTTTCTCTAGGTTTTTGTTAAAAATTGTGAAACTTCCCTAGACCATCTGGTTTTCTCCACAGTGATTAAATGCAGTGCTCCGTAGACAGTTTTATTCTTCCAAGTTTCCTTTGTGGTGGTTACTTTTTTGACATTTTGCTATCAAGAGACTCTGTGTGAAAGAGCTTGTGCAGTTGTTTCACTTAGGTAATGTCACTGCTATTTTCCCTGCATCTCTCAATTTGTTTGTAATTTTCAGGTGGTTTTGCTCCCCTCCAGGTCTATGCATAAGTTTGTATGCATCTTATAGTTTCTATTAATGTTGCTTGTTAGCCATGAAATTTGGCTATGAAACTGATACTTAAGGCTAGAAAAAACCACAACCTTATTTTATGCTATATTCAGATTTTAATGACGCAGTTACACTGATGAAATATTGTTGGCTGACAAGCCCCTGCTGACCACACCACTTGATTCGGACAGAATATCTACAAATAAATTTAAGAGTACCTTCAGGTAAGGATTTTATGATTTAAGTACATCTGTTTAGAAGTTCACTTTTTGCTAAACATGTTTCAGGTTTTACAACCTCAACATCTCTGATCTGTCTGTATGAGTTATATACTCTATTTCCATTGCTGTAGTTCAAAATAAAGAAGTAAGCTATAAGACAGCTGTATTCTTTTGAACTGATATATAAGAGATTATTTTTCTTTCAGTCTTAACAACTAAATTTACTGGATATAAATTCTGCAAAAAGGAAGAGTGACTCACCCATACTTCCCTCTAATTCTTATGCCCTGTTTAAAAACATGCGCAATTCCTATTAATCTGTTAGTAAACCCTGTTGACAGTAAGTGGACATTCACTCTGTCTTATTTATTACTGTAGTTTCTCATCAGTAAGTAGCCTTCATTGGGCTCAGTATGAAAGTAACCAGCATCTTCAGGTAGTCACACAATATATTCTTTTACAGTCATTGTTACAATTCTTATTGCTTTTAGAAAAAAAAGAACACACTGTCATATGTACCAAATTTAGAATCATAGACTCATAGAATAGTTAGGGTTGGAAAGGACCTTAAGATCACCTAGTTCCAACCCCCCTGCCATGGTCAGGGACATCTCACACTAAACCATGTCACCCAAGGCTCCGTCCAACCTGGCCTTGACCACTGCCAGAGATGGAGCATTCACAACTTCCCTGAGCAGCCCATTCTAGTGCCTCACCACCCTAATAGGAGAGAATTTCCTCCTTATATCCAATCTAAACTTCCCCTGTTTAAGTTTCAGCCTGTTACCCCTTGTCCTATCACACAGTCCCTAATGAATACCCCCTCCCCAGCATCCCTGTAGCCCCCCTTCAGATACTGGAAGGCTGCTATGAGGTGTCCACACAGCATTCTCTTCTCCAGGCTGAACAGCCCTGGAGAACCCGTTAGCCAAGGCTGCTCTACACAGTATTCAGGGAACAGTGTGTCTCAATTATTTAAATGATCAAATAACCTTTCATTTTATGACACCTAGTAGCCAAACTTAGGAAAACCACATTTTTCAGTTCTGGATTTTCAATATCCAAAGAGTCCCAGCAGAAAAAAAGCATACTGCTTTAATGTTTGTAAATCTTTATAAGGGTAAATTCATTTTGTTTCCTTTGTCTGGAAGTGGAAGGAAGAAAAAGAAAGCAAGCATATTAAAGCATATTTGTTGCAGTTTGTCTTTAGAAAACTGAAAGTTAAACTGTGAGACTTGAAAGCTCCCAGGAATCAAAAAATTAAGACATTGGTTTCTTGAATGCTGCTCAATAAATAATCCATCCATTGTATTTGGCTATATTTTAAAGGATTATCTTGAAGACTAGGCATTGAAAGCAGCTAAGTATTACACATAAAAGCTTCAAAAATTCTCTGAATTTCACTTCAATAGCTTTTCTATTTCCATGTGTTTTTTTTCCCTTAGCTTAATATCTATGTCAATTATATTCTCTGAAAAAAAAAATGCTACTACAGAAACAAAAACTGAATTTCAAACATTAGGAGTTAATGAATTAAGCTATAAATATTTTTGCAATATGTATGTTTTTAAGGTTTTCACTTCTACGTAAGTTGAAAAATATATGGTGAAGTCCATCCTGCAACATGGTATACACTATTGTTTATAAGAAAGCTGGTGCTGAAAAGATTTTATATGTATATGTCACACTTATTTAAAAATCATAATAGAAATCTAACTCAACATTTTAGGAATTACTTAAGTGACATTCATCCCTCAAATTCTACAGACTTGGGTGAATTTAACCTGGTGGTAATCATTACACAACAATCCACAATTAGTTTTTACATCAGAAAGCATATATACATATATAGATATGAATGTATAATTTTTTAATGACACTAAGGATTGTGTATTTACAGCACTGGAAAGATTCTAAACTTGTTCTATTAATCCCACAGAAAAATAATATTTTTCTTTATCTTTTTTTTTCCTCATATGCTGCTAGGAGCAGCCCCAGGATGGTTTGGCAGGTCTTAGGAGGCTGTGGAAAGGCATTCTTTGAGCACAAAAGTGGTAAAGAAGTATAGCAAAGAGATTGAATGTGCCAAACACTGGGTAGAAAAATTTGCATGTTCTGGGTTTTAATTTTTGTTAGTTTTTGCCTAAGCAAGTGACATTTAGGCATTGTCAGGATACTGATGATATATGCGATCTTTGGCGTAGGCCATTATTGCTGTCATTGTAGTCTCAGATTCTTATGGAATTTCTAGCAGAAATATTTTTTTACATTGCATTGCTTAAGGTTTTAATCCCACTGCAACAGACTCTCTCACAGTGCAAGCCATACAAATTCAAAATTCTTTATTATTCTATAAATCTGTAGTGATTTTGGAGAGGAGGAATAATACATAAATTTGATAATCTACTGTCTTTCTCTCTTAAACCCTTAAGTACTAAATGTGGCAAAGTTAAAAAGATTTTTAAAAGATGAAAAAAGAAGGATATAAAAGTAATTTTGTGTAAACCACATTATGGTTATAATCCTTTTCATTACACTCAGTGCTAACATTCTGCAGACTTCAACAGAAGCAGGATCAAGCCTCTCATGAGCACTGGCATTTTGATGTATTACACCAATACATCACCCTATGCAGCTTCTTGATGATGTATCGCACTAGTGCTTTATCAAAGTGTCATTGCTCTGATGAAGGCATAGCACCTTCTTGCAAAGCCCTGTAATGAAAAGTCAGGTTGTAGAAGAGGTTATCTTATACCATGTTCCTCTAAGGTATGCTATGCTATGTTATGCTATGCTATGCTATGTTATGCCTTCCCTTTCTTTTTTTTTTTTCCTGACATACTAAGAAAAATGTCAGAAAAGGAGAGATTAGGTTCCAGGAATGAGTAGCAGAACTGGATATGCCAAGTGATCAGACAGACAAAATTCACAGAAGTCCCCATAGGACTTCGGGTTGCTAAAGTAACATGTCCCAGATTTCAGCTGGGAAGTTTTCTTCCTAGTAGCTGGTGCAGTGCAGTGTTTTGGCTTTACTCTGAAAATAATGCTGATAATCAATGTTTCAGCTGTTGCTAAGTAGTGCTTACCCCACTCAAGGACTTTTCAGTTTCTCATGCTCTGCCAGTAAACAGGGCACAAGAAGGCGGAAGGGAGCAGACGCAGGACACCTGACCCGAGCTAGCAAATGGGATATTCCATGCCACAGCATGTGATGCCCAGTATATAAACTGGACAAATTACCTGGAAGGAACTGATTGCTGCTCAGGTTGGGCTGGGTATCGGTGATGAGAAATTATATTTTTCATCACTGCTGTTTATTTTTTTTCTCTTCCCCCTTTTAGTTTTATGTCTCTCTCCTTGTTATTTGCCTTATCATTATTATTACTATTATGTAAAAGTATGTACACTTTCATATTTACATATATTATATATCATATGCTATATATTATATGCAATATATATCATATGTTATATATCATATATTACATTATATTCTACATATTATCTATTATCTATTATATATTGTATATATTTATACTTGTATTAATAGATATATAGTGTATATAAAAGTAGTAGGGTTTGGTTTTGATAACCCCCTTGAAAATGTTAAAAGCAATAATTTAGCCTTAAATATGGTGTCTTAGGTTAAGGAGAATCTACATTTAGCTCAAGCTCTTTTCCTAAATTACCATGTGACAATTCTTCCTGTAAAAAATTTTATTTGGCAATATATCACACTTTTGGAAATTCGTGGTAGATATTTGTAACTGTCTTTGGCACTTACAAAGCAGAATATATCCTGTTGTGTTTAAGACACTTGTTAACTGGGAAGACAGAATGATGAAACTAGCTGTGCAAAATAGTTTGATAGAACTGTTAAAGCCTCACCTCCTTTCTGAATATAATGAGACTTTTGTGGTTAATTCTCTGTATCCTAGCTGCTTTCCCCCAGGTGGAATATTTTATAAAGGAAGTAAGATACAAACTGGATAAACTGTTACTGGATGGGCCTTGATGAAATCTGATCTAAGGTTGCAGCTGCACTCCAGTATCTTGTGCATATTTCATCAGTGCCAGGGGAAATACAAGTATACAAATTCACAATTTATTATCTGTATGCTTTGATTTACTTATAAAGATTATCCTTTAGATTTTCTTTAAAAAAATTAATGTCTTCCATGAAAAAAAAAAAAAGGTTTTTTTTGTTAATCCCAGATACGCTACTAGGAGTCTTTGTTTAATTATTTACATGACTTGTAAAAAATATTTTTAACTTAAGCTTTCTAAAATCAAATAGATAACATTTATCCATTATGTACAGGTTGGAGTTAGCCTACCCTTGCTGCATTTGTGGGATTTTGTTAAGAACTACTCTTTTTTTGCACATTTTTTTTCTCTCTCTATATATATTATAAATATATAATATATCTAATACATATATAATACATAATATATATAACATTTTATGTTTATATATTATATTTTATAATGACTTATAAAATGATTATATATTATTATATGCATTATATATTATATATAGGCTCACTAGCCTTCGGGCAACCATCCGAGGAGAAGGACAACTCCAACTTTAAACTTGGGCAGATGGAGCTCGTATAGTCCTGTAAGGCCATCCATCTAAGAAGGATACTCTAATCAAACTTACGACCTGAGGACTTTGCTGTCACCGTCCAAGCTCGCTAGGCCCTGGCAGATAAACCTCAGGTGTAAAGGGTGAGGCCAGTTCTGCGCACGCTGTGCGTCACCTAAAATAAATCCACTGCGCAGGCCCGAAGGGTTTACCCACACTTGCAAAGCCCTGTAGCGACAGGCGAGGGACGAAACGGCAGGTGATAAGGTGCACTGGAAGTCGCAGGCCCAACCCTGCATGCAGGCGGTTCAGGACATTGATCACTCGAGACTGACCCAGGAGATGACAGTCTTGTTCAGCAGCATCCTGAATGACCAAGCAGCCTTTTTCAAGGACAGCACTGCTTGCTCCATATGGAGAGAGGCCTAGAAAAGGTGGCCTAACCAAAGCTCATCTCCCCCTCCACCTGGTTGGCTAGCCGCGGCCAACGGGCATCTTCTATTGTGGTCAATTAAAGACAAAAAGATAAAGGCATACACCTGCCTCCAAAGGTGTGTCCAGATTGACACTCGCATGTTGGAACATCAGAACCATGCTTGATACAGTGAACAGTGGGCGTCCTGAGCACTGTTCTGTGCTAATTGCCCATGAATTGTCATGACTTAACATCGATATCGCTGCTCTCAGTGAAGTTCCCCTTCATGAGGAAGGTAGCCTCAAAGAACATGGTGGTGGCTATGCACTCTACTGGTCAGGCAAACCCAAAACTGAAAGTCATCTTTCTGGAGTCAGCTTCATGATTAAAAACTCCATCATCTCTAAACTTTAAAATTTGCCGATAGGTCATTCCAACCGCATTATCTCCTTACATCTTGCACTACACAATAAGCAACATGTTGCTCTTTTCGGCATATATGCTCCAACTCTGCAAGCTGACCCTGCAGAAAAATAAAAATTCTACTCTGACCTGCATCACCTCACTCAAAAGGTTCCTATAGAAGATAAGATCATAATCCTTGGTGACTTCAACACCCGAGTAGGAAAGAACTTTGAAGCCTGGAAAAGAGTACTAGGTAAGCAGTGTTGGCAGCTGAAATGATAACGGTCGCCTCTTACTAGAGTTCTGTGCAGAGCAACAGCTTACCATCACCAACACTATCTTTCAGCAGAAAGACAGCTGGAAGACAACCTGGATGCATCCTGAATCTAAACATTGGCACCTTATTGATTATGTTTTAGTGCGCCAGAGAAATATTCGTGATGTCTGCCAGACCAGAGTGATCCCTAGTGCAGAATGTCAAACAGACCACCGCCTTGTGCGCTGCAAACTTAACTTCCACTTCAAGCCCAAACCTAAGAGGGGTGGCATTCTGAGGAGGAGGCTCAATGTTAATAATCTCCAAAATAGCTGCAGTGAGGGACAGCTTTCAGGCTAACCTTCAAACTAGGCTTGAAGACCAACTTATAGATTCTTCTCCTGAAGCGCTTTGGCAACATATTAAAAATAGCATCCTGCAGTCCTCTGTAGAATCCATTGGGTTCTCCTCAAAGAAAAAACAAAGACTGGTTTGACGATAGCAACCAGCAGGTCCAGGAATTGCTGACAAAAAAGAGATCTGCTCATCAAGCACACCTCGCTCAGCCACTCTGCCATGTAAGAAAAACAGCCTTTCGTCTTGCATGCAGCAAACTCCAACAGAAACTTAGAGGCATCCAGAACAAGTGGTCCCTCAACCTAGCAGAAAAGACTCAACTATGTGCAGATTTGGGTGACCACAGAGGATTCTATGAGGCTCTGAAGGCAGTGTATGGACCCACATTTCAGGTTCAAAGCCCCTTACTTAGTGCAGATGGCCAAACGCTTCTTACAGATAAAATCTCCATCCTGAATCGTTGGTCTGAACATTTTCAAACCCTCTTTAGTGCTAATCGTGTAGTCCAAGGCGAAGGAATCCAGCACATTCTGCAACATCCGGTGAAAAACGAATTGGATTTAGCCCCTACCATGGGAGAGACTCTTAAGGCCATACAGCAGGTGAAAACTGGCAAGGCAGCTGGGGTTGACGGAGTCCCACCTGAAATATGGAAGCACAGAGGCCAAGCACTTCATGCTAAATTTCATGAGCTAGTTGTGTGTTGTTGGGAACAAGGCAAAATACCATCAGACTTTCATGATGCAATCATCGTCACTCTGTATAAGAAAAAAGGTGTCAAGTCAGACTGCTCAAGCTACAGTAGTACAACTCTGCTCTCCATTGCTGGTAAAATTCTTGCAAGAATACTATTGAACAGACTAGTACCTGCTATCACAGAAGAACTTCTACCAGAAAGTCAGTGCGGTTTCAGAGCTAATAGAAGTACCACAGACATGGTATTTGTTCTCAGACAACTACAGGAAAAGTGTAGAGAACAGAATAAGGGGTTATATGTAACTTTCGTTGACCTCACCAAACCTTTTGACACTGTGAGCAGAAAAGGCCTGTGGCTGATCTTGGAACGATTAGGTTGTCCCCCCAAGTTCCTCAAAATGATTATTCTGTTACATGAGGATCAGCAAGGCCAAGTCAGGTATGGCGATGCACTCTCTGAGCCTTTCCCAATAACCAATGGTGTGAAATAAGGTTGCTTCCTTGTACCGACCTTATTCACAATCTTCTTCAGCATGATGCTCCAAAGGGCTACGGCAGACCTCGACGAACAAGACGGCATTTATATTCGATATCGTACTGATGGTAGCCTATTCAATCTAAGGTGACTGAAGGCCCACACTAAGACCCTAAACCATCTTGTCCGTGAACTGCTTTTTGCTGATGATGCTGCCTGTGTTTCCCACACAGAAGCAGCTCTGCAGCGTTTAACATCTTGCTTTGCGGAGGCGGCTGAGCTTTTTGGGCTGGAAGTCAGCTTGAAGAAGACAGTAGTCCTCTACCAACCTGCACCGCAAGATTATCGCCATCCCCACATTACCATTGGCGAGTCAGAGCTTAAGACAGTTCAGCAGTTCAGCTATCTGGGAAGCATCATTTTCTCGGATGCCACGATCGACAGAGATAGACAACAGAATAGCAAAGGCATATAGAGCCTTTGGAAAACTCCATAAAAGAATCTGGTGAAATAAATACCTGCAGAAAAGTGCAAAGATCAGTGTCTATAGAGCCATTGTATTGTCTACTCTTTTATATGGGTCTGAATCATGGTTCATCTACCGTCATCACCTGCGACTCCTCGAATGCTTTCATCAACGCTGCCTCCGTACAATCCTAAACATCCACTAGAGTGACTATATGTCTAATGTCACTGTCCTCGAACAGGCAGGGGTCACCAGCATAGAGGCCATATTGCTGAAATTGCAGCTGCACTGGGCAGGGCACATCTCTAGGATGAAGGATCACCGCCTCCCCAAGATCATGTTTTACTGTGAACTTGCCACCGGTAGCCTCAAGAGAGGTGCCCCAAAGAAGAGATATAAGGAATCCCTGAAACAATACCTTAGCCTTGGCCATATTGACTACCATCAGTGGTCCACCTTGGCCTCCAATCGGGAGACTTGGAGGCACACCATACATAATGCCGTTGACTCCTTTGAGAGCTCACGAAGAACTAGTCTCGAGGAGAAAAGACAACGCAGAAAGAATCACACCCCACCTGTACCACCCAAGGAGACCTTCTGCTGTGCTTTTTGTAGCCGGATTTGCCTATCCCACATTGGCCTTCTTAGTCATCAGCGTACTTGTAGTAAGCATGGGTAAAGCCCTTCCCAAATCTTCGTTTGTGAAGTCAAGCCATGATGATGATTATGATGATTCATAAAATCATAGAATCATAGAATAGTTAGGGTTGGAAAGGACCTTAAGATCATCAAGTTCCGACCCCCCTGCCATGGACAGGGACACCTCGCTCTAAACCATATCACCCAGGGCCTCGTCCAACCTGGCATTGAACGCTGCCAGGGACGGAGTATTCACAACCTCCCTGGGCAACCTATTCCAGTGCCTCACCACCCAAACAGGAAAGAATTTCCTCCTTATACCCAATCCAAACTCCCCTGTTTAAGTTTTAACCCATTACCCCTTCTCCTATCACTACAGTCCCTAATGAAGTGTCCATCCCCAGCATCCCTGTAGGCCCTCTTCAGATACTGTAAGGCTGCTATGAGGTCTCCACTCAGCCTTCTCTTCTCCAGGCTGAACAGCCCCAACTTTCTCAGCCTATCTTCATATGGAAGGTGCTCCAGTACCTTGAACATTCTCGTGGCCCTCCTCTGGACTTGTTCCAACGGTTCCATACCCTTTTCATTTTGAGGACCCCAGAACTGTACACGATACTCCAAGTGAGGTCTCACGAGAGCAGAGTAAAGGGGCAGGATCACCTCCTTCAACCTGCTGGTCTCACTCCTTTTGATGCAGCCCAGGATATGGTTGGCTTTCTGGGCTGCAAGCGCACACTGCTAGCTCATGTTCATTTTCTCATTGACCAGCACCCCCAAGTCCTTCTCCGCAGGGCTGCTCTGAATCTCTTCTCTGCCCAACCTGTAGGTGTGCCTGGGATTGCTCCGACCCCGGTGTACGACCTTGCACTTGTCATAGTTAAACTTCATGAGGTTGACACCAGCCCACCTCACAAGCTTGTTAAGGTCCCTCTGGATGGCATTCCTTCCCTCCAGCATATCAACCGAACCACACAGCTTGGTGTCATCGGCAAACTTCCTGAGGGTGTACTCAATCCCACTGTCCATGTCAGCGACGAAGATGTTAAACAAGACTGGTCCCAACACCGATCCCTGAGGGAAACCACTCGTTACTAGTCTGCAGCTGGACACTGAGTCATTGACCACAACTTTTTGTGTACGGCCATCCAGCCAGTTCTTTATCCACCGAGTGGTCCATTCATCAAATTGATGTCTGTTCAATTTAGAGACAAGGATGTTGTGTAGGACAGTGTCGAACGCTTTACACAAATCCAGGTAGATGACATCAACTGCTCTACCGCTGTCCCTCAGTTCTGTAGCCCCATCATAGAAGGCCACCAAATTGGTCAGGCAGGATTTCCCCTTGGTGAAGCCATGCTGACTGTCACCAAGCACCTTGTTGATTTTCATGTGCCTTAGCGTGCCTTCCAGGAGAATCTTCTCCATGATTTTGCCAGGCACAGATGTGAGACTGACTGGTCTGTAATTCCCTGAGTCATCCATTTTCCTGTTCTTGAAAATGAGAGTTATATTTCCCTTCTTCCAGTCATTGGGAACGTCACCTGACATATTTTCAAATATGATGGCCAGAGGCTTAGCAACTTCATTCGTCAGCTCCTTCAGGACCTGCGGATGGATTTCATCAGGACCCATGGACTTGTGCACGTTCAGATTTTTAAGATGGTCTCGAACCAGTTCATCTCCTATAGTGGGCCAAGGTCTGCATTCTCACAGTCCCTGCGTCTTGCTTCCACCTTTTAAAAGCCTCTTTCTTTTCATTTGAATTTTCCTCAGCAGCTCCTTATCCATCCAAGGAGGTCTCCTGGCCTTCCTGCTTCACTTCCTTCTAGCTCGATGCAACACTCCTGAGCTTGTAGCAGGTGATCCTTGAAGACCAACCAAGAGTCTTGGGCCCCCCTACCCTCTAGGGCTATATCCATTGGAACCTTACTAAGCAGGTTCCTGAAGAGGCCAAAGTCTGCTCTCTTGAAGTCCAGGGCAGTGAGCTTGCTGCACGCTCTTCTCACTGTCCTGAGGATCTCAAATTTGACCATCTCATGATCACTGCATCCAAGGCTGCCCTGGAGCGCCACATTTCCAACGAGCCCTTCCCTGTTGGTGAGCACGAGGTCAAGCATGGCACATCTCCTTGTCGGTTCCTCTACTACTTGCAGAAGGAAGTTATCTTCCACACAATCAAGGAACTTCCTGGATCACTTGTGCTGGGCCGTACTGTCATTCCAACAGTTGAAGTCACCCATAAGAACAAGGGCCTGTGAGCGTGAGCCTTTTCCTATCTGTCTATAAAGTGCTTCATCCACAGATTCCTCTTGATCAGGCAATCTGTAACATATCCCCACAGTAATGTCTCCCATAGCTGTTTTCCCTTTAACCCTGACCCACAAACTCTCTGTTAACTGCTCATCTGGCCCCAGACAGAGTTCCATTCTCTCCAGCCTATCCCTAACATAAAGGGCAACACCCCTCCCTGCCTGCCAGGCCTGCCTTTTCTAAAAAGCCTGTAACCTTCCATTCCAACACTCCATTCATAGGAGCTATCCCACCATGTTTCTGCGATGTGTATTATATCATACCCCCGTAGATGTGCACACATCTCTAATTCCTCTTGTTTGTTACCCATGCTATGGGCATTTGTATAGAGGCATCTGAGTCGAGCTCCAAATGAAGCTGGCTCATTGGCTGGAGCAGCTGCAATATCTCTACATTGCTCTGAGAATCTATTATAGGTGCTGGCAACTGACTGGGTGTGTTGGGATGGAATGATGCCCCCGTCCCCCAGCACATCTAGTTTAAAGCCTTCCTGACCAGTCTGGCAAGCTTCTTACCAAAACCACTCTTCCCCTTTATCAGACCAGCTCCACCAGCCCCAACTAGACCTGACCTACAAACTTGGGTCCCATGCTCACGACACCCAAACCCTTGACTGTGATACCACCCTTTTAACCATTTATTAACCTGGCTAATCCTCCTAGCTTTTTTTAGGTCCTGCCCTGTACCCTGGAGAATAGACGAAAAGACTATCTGAGCTCCAGAGCCCTTAGCCACCTCTCCCAGGGCTCTGTAGTCCTTCTTTATGTTCCCAGGCTACTACTATCTATATACCTAGCACCTACATATATCACCAGAAGTGGGTAAAAGTTTGTGGGGCTTACTAGAGAAGGCAGCCTCTCTGCCACATCCCTGATCCGTGCCCCTGGTAGGCAACACACCTGCCTTGAGACTGGGTCAGGCTCACAGACGAGTGCTTCTGTCCCTTTCAAAGTAGAATCCCCTACTACTACGACCCGCCGCTTTTTCCTGGCAGCACCAGTATAGATCTTCTTTACCAGTGCATCAGCCGGCTGTTTCTGGCAGAGTGCATTTCCCCATGAGCCCCCTGCAGGACAGCAAAGAGGTTCTGCGTGGGGGCAACAGGTTCAGGAGGAAGTTCCTTGCTTTTTATTGTCCTTTTCCTCCTTTTTTTGTTGGTTTTGTCACCAATTCCCAGCTTCGTGGGTTAACGGCCTCCTTTCCTCCATGAGCTAGAGGGGAAGATTGAGGATTCTGCACAGTTTGGGCCGGGAGCAAGCATTCCTCCTTCCTCGCAGCTTCCCTGACATCTTGTAGCCTATTAATAGCATACCGCAGCTCAGCCACCTGCTGCAGGAGGACCTCCACCAGGGAGCACTGAGTGCAGCCCTGCCCATTGTGTACCTTTCCCTCACCAGACCAGTGCAGGCACTCTCTACACTCCGAGCTCTGTGCTACAGCCTCCCCTCTCATCGGCTCTGTCTGGGTGCCTATGGTGGCCACCACCGGGGCAGACAGAGCAGAGCTCCCACACTGGGCCCTGGTCATATCGCAAGGGCTCACCATCCTGCTCGAACTGCTGCACAAACTGCTTGTACCCGCTCTGTTCACCACGTTCCTGGTTGCTCGCACACCCTGGGGCCGGTTTTTACCCAGTCAGGGCTGGTGACGCTCCTCCTGGCTCCAGCCCCTGTGAGTCAGCTGCTCTCATCAGCTGAGCTGCCGGCTCCTGGGCAGGTTGTGTTGATGACTTGAGGCTCCCTCGGTGGCTCTTGTCTCTCTGAGCTGAGGCTCCTGGATGCTCATCTCCCCCCTGCTCCGGTGTTCAAGGCTTCCTCTCTTGAGCTACTCACCTCAGCAGTTCAATATATTATATAATCTTATATTACATATAATACAAAATATATATTATGTATTGACAGCTTGGCTTCGCGAGTGAAGATTTGGGAAGGGATTCAACCACGCTTACTACAATCAAGATGACCAAGGGCGTGTGGGATATGCAAAGCTGGGAAAAAGGGTGCTGAGGCAATCAGGAAGTGTCCGACCACAACCATCAGCTCCTGAGCTAACTCGAGCTACCCATGCGCTGGTCCACCTGCATGCAGTGTTGGATCTTGCAGCTTCCCATGCAGTTTGTCACCTACCGTTTTGACCCTCTCCTGTCTATACAGACAAGTGAGAGTAAGCCCTTCCAGCCTGTGTGGTGGATTTTTTTAGGTGAAGTTCAGCTTGCGCAGAACTGGCCCCACCCTTTAAACCTGAAGTTTAACTGCCATGGCCTAGGTATCTAGGATGGTGACAGCAAAGTCAAAAAGTTCTTAGGTTTTGTAAGAGTGTCCTTCTCTGATGGAAGACCATACAAGGCTAGATGAGCTTCATCAACCCGGGTTTGAAGATAGGAGTTTTCCTTCTCCTATGAGGAAGGCCTGACTTCTCTAACGAAGATTCAGGAAGACCTTTAGCCATGCATTCTGAACAAGACTGTCATCTCCTGGGTCAATCACAAGCAACAATGATGCAATAGCACAAGCATGTAGGCCGGTTCTTAGAGGCGTTCAGTCATAAGCCTGCAGATGGTAGCCTCGCACCAGTGGCTCCTCAGCCAAGCGCACACACCAGGGGTCTGAACCTGTGTTTCCTCTTGTACTGAGAAGGATTACTATTGCAACAACACATCATCAGTAGGGTAAAACTAGCCTGTCTCACGATGGTCTAATCCCAGCTCATGTTCCCTATTAGTGAGTGAACAATCCAACGTTTGGTGAATTCTGCTTCACAATGATAGGAAAAGCCACACTGAACGATCAAAAAGCGATGCCGCTATGAATGCTTGGCTGTCACAAGCCAGTTATCCCTGTGGTAACTTTTCTGACACTTCCTGCGATCCTATATATTATATATTATATATTATATATTATATATTATACATTATATATTATATATTATATATTATTATATATTATATATTATATAATATATATATATATTTTATTATATATTATATATTATATATTATATATAATATATTATATATTATATATTATATATTATGTATATATTATCCTGATTTGTATATGGTGATGGAGAATAGATCTGATTGCATCAGATTTTCATAGAAGTAATCAATTACCTTTCTTGTCACTAACAAATAAAGTGAAAAGCCAACAATAAGACTTTTAACAATATTAAATATACAAACAAAGGTTAACATATCAATGCTGCAGAAGACCGTTGCTATTATTTCTCAATTTCTACAGACAGTCATGTCTCTTTGAAACAGTAGAACTTGAGAAGCTTATAGCTGCATTACAATGATATGCAAATAATATGACAGTCTGCCAAAAATGGCAAATTTGGCACAGTTCCAATGTATGCTTCATTAGTACTACATCATATTTATAAATAGCAGAAAAATGATGAAAAAAATAAAGAGCATTTTTCAGAGGTTCAATCAAGATCAAATGTGTGTTACCAAACTGCACTGTAATTTCTTACTTATGGAAAATCAATTCCCTCACTTACAGAAAGTATCCAGTAAGTACCATTAGGGTCTAGCAATTGTAGCATTTGTTAATTTTTACTTAACATTTGTAATGAACAATATTGCGAAACACTGATAAATTTTACATGCATAGTTAATTATTTCCCCATATACCATATATCCATTGAGTTATTTTGTGTTAGTAATTATTTGCTAGCAAGGGTTTAGTAATAGTTCACCCAGTATTATACAATAGCAGATCCAGTTTGAGTGTATATAAACTGTATTGCATGTGATAATAAAAACAGTTCTCGAATTTTATTTTATTTTTATTTTATTTTAGTATTTATTTTAGTATTGGATAACAGGAAATGTAAATCAACTGCTTTTCTTATCCTTTCCTGAAATTCCTTTTCTCTTTCTCTTTTATTCTCTGACTGGTAAAAAGCTTCCCAATTCTGCAAAATGTTATATATTCTATTCTACCATAGTATTTTCATACTATGAAATATACACACAGAAATGAAGATCACATGTTGCCCCTTTTACATTTCTTCCTCTCCTTGCCTGTACCTCTGTTTTTTTTCTCTGATTACAAACCTGAGGAGAAAATAACACAAAACATGTTTTTCCTCTGAGAAATGTCTTTTAACTTACTGTGTATTTTGCAGTTTAAATGTCACTTTTACAGTAAACACTTTTCTTGGTGGAAAAATATTTTAAATTTAATAATAAAATAAAATAAAAATAATATTCAACTTAAATAATGATATGGAAACAAATATTTATCTCTGAAAACCTATGGGTTAGATGCAGCAAGTCTGTTTTCATGTTTTTGAGAAGATTATATTGAGTTGGACTTTTGAGACAAAATAATAATCAAACAAAAGAAGATTGCTTTGACACTGAAACCAACATAACTGTGTAAAGGGGATTCTGCAATAGCTGTGTATTCACCATTTCATGGGCTTAAATTCCTGCTTGGATTATGAAGTCCATGCCCAGGCTCTGATGTGCCTGGAGACCAACAGAGCAGTAGGCACAACAGCAGAGATTGGGGCCCTGGACAGGGTTGAGGAGCAGCTCAGGGTAAAGTTGATCATGGCCATCAGGACATCGGTTAACTCAGACCTGACATTTCCCAAATGTAATCTGTAAGAAACAATGCTTTGAAAGCCTGCTTTTACATAAATATCCTGCTAACGTTCAGTCACCTGGAAAGAGATGCCCCATTGCTTTCAGCTATCAGAGGGTGAGACTGATTTGCACAGATGTTCTTGCTAAAGACAAAATTACTTCCTGTAAATATTTTCTCTACATGTATAAGCTATAATGGGCTGACAATGACATCTCCTTCCCCACTGAGCTGGTAGATATTTGCATATTTTCACTCAGCCTTTTTTTCCACTTGAAAAAATAATTGATGTACAAAGTATTTTAGGTTGTTTCTGTCAGAGTTTGTAATGTGTCAGTTGTCTAATATCCCTTTAGTGAAAGAGCAAATAGGTATTTTTGATATAAAAAAATCACCTAATCACTTTGATTTTATGTACCCAAACTGGCAGACAGCAGTACTTATACATATCTCTGTGTGTGTATGCATCGATTCCCTTTCTAATTAGGGTCATGTAAGGTTAATATCAGAATAAGTATTATCACTGCAAGTTATTGTAAAATGTTTTATTTATCGTAGATTCAGAGACTATAAAAACTTAAAAATTCATACTGATAACTTGAATAATGCAGACGATAGTTCTTCCTTGAATTAATTTCTGTGTGAATGACAACTAGATCTTATGGGAAAGTCCACCATCTGCATTCTTGTTTTATCCCCTCAAAATATTTTAATAGTTTAGGATATGTTTTCAATTCATAGGAAGTTGCTACCAGTGGAAAAGCTATTAATATGAAAAGATTTTCTTTTTAGTGTTTGAAACCCTCTTTTCCTTACATTCCTTTTGTTTTTGCTCATTTCTTGCCACTTAATAGGTCTGGCTAAACTTCAGACACAAACTTATTCTATATTGCATATAGTCCTTTTGCATAGAAGCATCCATACAACACTAATATTTTGTATAAGATTGTTCTGAGTTCAACAGTAGCAATCATTTTTCTCCTTCTTAGTAGTTGGTGCAGTGCTGTGGTTTTGACTTTCAGCCTGGGAACGTTGATAACACTGATGTTTTTAGTTGTTGCTAAGTAATGTTAACTCTGACCAAAGACTTTTTGAGTCTCAATCTCTGCCAGGGAAGAGAGGAAGTCAGGAGGAAGCAGAGACAGGACACCTGACCCAAAATAGCCAAAGAGGTATTCTGTACCACAGCACGTCATAGCCCACTATATAAACTGGGGGCAGTTACCCGGAACGGCTAGATCACTGCTCGGGTTGGGCTGGGTATCGGTTGGCAGGTGGTGAGTGGCTGTATTCTCTTCCTTGTTATTTCCCTTATTATTATAATTGGTGGCAGCAGCAGTGATTTGTGTTATATCTTAGTTAGTGGACTGTTGTTACCTCAACCTGTGGGGTTACATTCTTTTGATTCTGCCCCCCATCCCTCCAGGAGTGGGGGGAAGAAGGGGTGCAGGGAATGAGCGAACAGCTGCTTGGTTCTGAGTTCTGGGCTTAAACAACAACATATTTATCAATATATTTATTTAATAGTTAAAACTGTAATTTTAAGTTGTCAGGCAACCCTTATTGGTTACTGAAGAATTTTGAAATATATTGTACTTACACATATCTGGAGGGCACACAAATTTTGAATTAAATTAGAAAATAATCTTCTGATATTATTAAAAAAAAGCAAATTAGTACATATTTATTCAACCTAATCTATCTTCTTTTTCCGCATGACTGTCTATATTCAGCTTTTACCACTACTGAATTGCTATAGAATTATGTTTTCCAGTTACTCAGACCTCAGTGTTGACCCAAGTGCTGAAAGAGTATATCTGCAATGGGATATACAATTATTGTTGCTTGAATATTTTGGTGGTAATTTTGATCTTTGTTTCCTGGCAATTTCTTGACATCATCTGTGTAATCCAGTCAGGATGGATCACTGCAAGCTCAAAGTCTCCATGGTTATCCCTATGGATTCATGTCATAACTAATACTACAAGTGAGAAACAATCACTGCATTGATACCAATGCATACGTTGGGGGAAATGAGAAAAAGGAAATTTTAATTTTTTATTGTACTTGTGTGAAATGCTTTGAATCAATGCTTTGATTTCTTCCATAGGTGATTTACTTATCTATATATTTAATTAGAATTTAAGATGATTTGTACCATATAGGAGGTACTTCAGTCAGAATAATACTAAATGTTTGTGATATAGGTTGGTGAGAAATGTGCCACGTTACTTAGATATTTAAAGTGGTGACACTGTGAATAGGCTTGTATGGAGCTTTGTTTTGGATTTACTACTAAAAAATGTTGAAAATACACCAGTGGTTTAGGTGCTGCTGAAGGGTGTTTGCACAGCATCAGTGTTTTCCCTTTTTCTCATACTGCCCTGCCAGTGAGTAGGCTGGGGGGTCTTGGGACACTAGGAATTTCTGGAGTATTATTATTGTATTCTTGCAAGTTTTCTGCATATCAACTGATTATTTCAGAAGTAATTCATAGAGGTGGATTTTTCTTTTTGCCATTTTTTATTACATTTGTATATTAAGTTTAGGAATAAACTAGTCAGTTCCCAGGCATGGAACTGGTCTTTCTTCAGCATCATTGCTTCGTGCAAAATAGAATATTTTCTTGGATAATAGAAAATCTCCTCTTATTATTTTGCAGTGTAGTAGCTCATTACTAAACTAAGAAAGGTTATAATGAGAAACAGTAGGATTCATGTCGTGTTTGTGGCTGTTATAGTGTGTCACTGCAAACAAATTCTGAGCCTTAAAAACTTCACTGACATTTTTCTTCTCTCATTTCTACTTCTAACACATTCTTCTCTTCTGTCTTTTATTTTTATTTGTTTGTTCATTTCTTCCACCCAAATAAATCTGTAGAATCAGCTTTTTCTACCAATTATATTTCCATAGCTGATCAGAATACTAACTACTTACTTTCTGTAGCAACTCATAATAAGCAGGTTATTGCAGTATGATGAATTATCTACCAGAGTTTGGATGGATCTCAGTTCATAAACAAATAATACATAAAAGGTGATCAGTAATTCATCTCGTTATGTGGATAGAAAGTTGATAAACATGCAACTGATTAGTGAAATTCCTGTTAGTATTTGAAAACATAAGTAACAACAGGCATCATTAAAGAAGTAAAGAACTGGGGGGGTGGCCACACACAAAGAGTTGTGGTCAATGGCTCAACGTCCGACTGGAGACCAGTAACGAGTGGTGTCCCTCAGGGATCGGTGTTAGGACTGGTCTTGTTTAACATCTTTGTCGCTGACATGGACAGTGGGATTGAGTGCGCCCTCAGCAAGTTTGCCGATGACACCAAGCTGGGTGGTTCGGTTAATACGCTGGAGGGAAGGAATGCCATCCAGAGGGACTTCAACAAACTTGCAAGGTGGGTGGATGCCAACCTCATGAAGTTTAACCATGCCAAGTGCAAGGTCCTACACCTGGGTCGGAGCAATCCCAGGCACAAATACAGGCTGGGCAGAGAAGAGATTCAGAGCAGCCCTGCAGGACTTCAGAGTGCTGGTCTATGAGGAAATGAACATGAATGAGCTTCAGTGTGCACTTGCAGCCCAGAAAGCCACCCGTATCCTGGGCTGCATCAAAAGGAGCGTGACCAGCAGGTCGAAGGAGGTGATCCTGCCTCTTTGCTCTTGTGAGACCTCACTTGGAGTATTGTGTACAGTTCTGGGGTCCTCAACATAAAAGGGACATGGAACTGTTGGAACAAGTCCAGAGGAGGGCCACGAGGATGATCAAGGTACTGGAGCACCTTCCATATGAAGATAGGCTGAGAAAGTTGGGGCTGTTCAGCCTGGAGAAGAGAAGGCTGCGTGGAGACCTCCTAGCAGCCTTCCAGTATCTGAAGGGGGCCTATAGGGATGCTGGGGAGGGACTCTTCATTAGGGACTGTAGTGAAAGGAGAAGGGGTAATGGGTTAAAACTTAAACAGGGGAAGTTCAGATTGAATATAGGAGGACATTCTTTCCTCTCCAGGTTGCCCAGAGAGGTTGTGAATGCTCCATCCCTGGCGGTGTTCAAGGCCAGGTTGGACGAGGCCTTGGGTGATATGGTTTAGTGCAAGGTGTCCCTGACCATGGCAGCTGGCTTGGAACTAGATTATCTTAAGGTCCTTTCCAATCCTAACTATTCTATGATTCTATAAGTAGATTTCTGCAATGGCTGTTATTGGAATAACAAAAAAACAAATGAACCACAAACCCCAAAATGGAATAAAACTTTAAAATTTAATGTATAAGATATATAATGGTTGAGTGAATGAGACAACAAAATGACTAATTAGAATAAATTTCTCAGAATGCTTGTTTTCATCTTCCAGGTAGGAATTTGTTTCCAGGACAGGGAAGATTAAATGAAATGGAGACTCGGATTCCCTTCCCCAAATTTTCTGTACCGAAGCAAATTAATAGTTTTAGCGGAAGACGAAAACATTATGTACATTTCACAGGTATGGTTGCAAAGGCATTCAACTTTAGCTTTCAACTCTCAGACCACATTCTTTTCAGTGTTTTTCTTTCCTTCTTACTTAGAAGGATCTTTCCAATGCCTCCATCTTTTTAAGCGCCAGTAGAGTTTACATGTTGTGCAATAGGGCAAATTTTCTGATGCAAACGTGGATCAAAGAGAGCCACTCTTTTCTCACATTTTCATCACAAAATATCCATCTTTTCTGGATTTACCATAACAGAACGGCAACATTTATCCTCTGACTATGTACATATCCTTGCCATTTATTTTAGGATGTTTAGCTAAAATTTGTCTAAAATTAACTTTCAAGCTCAGTGTCTAAGGTAGGTGGTGTAAAACCTATCAGAATTCCTCAGGACTAAGAGGATAATTAACACCACCAAACACAAAAGAAAATAGTAGAAAAAGAAAAAACCCCACATTAGTAAATGCAAAATAGATACATAAATGTCAAGTGAATTAATTAATATAGCATCTAAGAGATGGTCTTGCCTCATCATTCTTTATGTGACTATACAAACATTCCCATAGTAAACACCTGTGGTATCACAGACAAAGTTTTATAACATAAGGGGGAAATAAACTGCGCAGGAAGATTGAAAAAGGAATTGTATTTTCACACGAATATGCTTAGTATACAAACAGAAATAGGAAAGAGAAATTAAACCACAAAGATTATTGTCCTGAATTATGTCTTTCCAAGGCTTTCTTTTTTTGTGTTGACGCATAAATTCCTGCTTTTTAGTCTTTACAGAGCAACTTTAATTAGAAACATGTGACTGTCTGTTGTAATAGTGAGTATTAAAAGGTGGTCTCTATATGGAAAATCTAAGCTTCAACATTTGTTACTAACCAAAATGGCTAATACCACATAGTCTTCTGCTTTAGCATCTTTAATTAAGAAACAAACACAAGTCTGGCGATCTGCTTTACTTTGCTGAAGATTCTAAACAGAGCAGAAGTGTATGACTTTTTCTGGCAGTGACAAGCTAATGTCTGGTACACTGAAGTTTTATTTTTCTCTTGTAATATTTCAAACTGCATCTCCTTGGTGAAAAAACTGATTAGAAAATACTTCAGGGACTCCTTATGACATCTCAATACATACAAAGTGTACTGAAATCTTTAAATGTGAGAATCTCCAGAGGAATATTATTGTAATGGAAATAATTCTATGCTTTAATTTCTATATGAAATTATGTTTAAAACATGAAGATGATTTTATTATTTTACCTTGGTCTGGGACTGTGTATAGAAATGTAAAACTTAAAATCCACTAGGAACTACTAATTACATGCATATGATGAGCTCCCTAGACTTAGTATCTTATGGACTAGAAAATTCAATTTTCTTTATACAAAATTTATCATTTCACATTTGTAATGATATTGCTTTCAGTATTTTTTATCTAATAATATCACTAGTCAAAAAAGTGGAAAGAAGACTATGCTTGGATTGGCTTTTAATATTAGTAATAAGAATTGCTAAGTTGGTTAGGAATATGCTCTTCCTGAATGTATCAGTAATTGTAAACACAGCAACTCCCTCTTAGATTCAGTGTTTGTGAGACTGGGTCCTGATGTATATCACAAAACAGAATGATCAGGTTACCAAAACTAAAAACTAGATGTCAAGGAGCTCTGAGACCAATAGATTCTTGGACTCCTATGTTGTATATGCTACTTTTCCTATTCCTGTACTTGTATTAGCTTTGTAAGGGACTTGATAGTTTATGGTAACTCTATTGATATTGTGGTTTGTCTTTTTTAAATTTTCTATATTGCCTTAATTTAGATAAGCAAGGGATGTTTAGAAGAATACAAGGGATGTTTAGAAGAATATTTACAATATGAAATGCATCAATGTCTTTCCATGAAAATTTAATTTCCATGATCATGTTACTGAAGTAAAAAATTAAGTCTTTTTAAAAAGTAGTGTGTCCTGGGTTCAGCAGTAGCAGTCATTTTTCTCTTTCTTGGTAGCTGGTGCAGTGCTGTGTTTTGACTTTAGGCCTGGAAGCAGAGCTGTTAACAATGATGTTTTGGTTTGGCCAAGGACTTTGTGAGCCTCATGCTCTACCAGGGAGGAGGGGAAGCCAGGAGGAATCAGAGACAGGACACCTGACCCAAACTGACCAAAGAGGTATTCCATACCACAGCACATCATGACCAGGGTGTAACTGGGAGTTACCCGGAAGGGCTAGGACTGCAGGGTTGGAGGAGGTATCGATCGGTGCTTGGTCGGGCTGGGGTGGGGACGAGTTATTGGTCAGCTGATGCTAAGGTGTTGTATTCTCTTCCCTTGTTATTTCCTTTATCATTATTATTATTTGTGGCAGCAGTAGTGATTTGTGTTTTACCTTAGTTACTAAACTGTTCTTACCTCAACCCGGAGGAGTTGCACTCTTTTCGATTCTCGTCTCTGTCCCTCCAGGAGTAGGTGAAGGGCAAGGGAAGGGGGGGCAGAGTGAGTGAACAAGCTGTCTGGCTGGGTTTAAACCACGACATAGTGGGTTACAAGGTTTAAAATCACTAAGAAATTATTGTTTGGGTTTTTTCTTCCTCCTCTTTCCACTCAATCAAGTCAGAGATGAGCAATAAATATTCAAAATTTTCACTGTTGAGAAGAACTGTGAATGTTTTTTTTTTAAGAAATAATATCTTAACTAAAATGAGAAAAAATAAAAATAATTTCATATAATGCATCAATTTCACATCCAAATTTCTACAAGGTGAACTTAGCTCTTATGTGAACCTCTTACACTTAAAATAGATTTAGATAGCACTTAGGGTTTCTGTGAACTGATTTTCTTCAGAACAGAAGAGTTTTAATAATCCCTTATATAAACTAAAATGAATTTAACATAATTTTAGCTATATTCAGCTGTGCAGCTACATCTTGATTGAACTTATTGTTTGCCTAAGTATAATCACATGCTGATATTTTTTTCCTTCTCTATTTCTTTATAGTTGAGGATCAGTTACACTATTTTGATCAGCTTACGCTTTAGATACACATCATAAGTTAGTGTCCTGCTTCCTTAGATTTTACTTACAAGTCTGTTATTCAGAGGGGGGAAAAACACAAAGAAATTCTGCTAAGTCTGTGAAACATCAGTACATTACAATATAGTAATGAAAGGCTATTATGTTTTAAATTGGTCTGTACTCTCAAGCTCCCAAAAGGAATGGGCTGCTGAATTGATTCTAATGCATGTGGAATTGACTGTACATGCATATTAAGTGATTTTCTACAAAATTACACAAAACTGAAACATCACCATAGCAATGTTCCATTGAACGCAATTGTAACTAAATATTATAATCTTAAATAGAAGCTTGTTTGATATGTATCATGTTCTGTAAAATCCAATCTTATTAAAATGAATTTTTAGAAATAGTGTGAAGGTTTATGCTAAACAGATTTTGTAGAATTTGTTAGGAAAGCAAAAAAAAAAAAAAGTCCAAGGAATTTCAATTTCAAGCGAGTGTTTAGTGACTTCACTTAAGAATAATGTGTTTGCAGACAGTAATAGAGAATATGAGGTATTTTCTTCCAGAAGCATGGTACCTTTTCTCCATACCTCTAAAAAACACATCAGTGCTGCTTGCAGATGCACCCAGACTTCCACGGCCAGCTGCAGAATCTTAGCCACACATATCGAGTAAGACTTACGAGGATGTTCATTCAGCTCCCACAATTTGACATACTGAAGATTTTGTAAATCTAGCATTTAGTTTCTGTCCATTGAAAAAAATCTTAATAGGAATAATTCCATTATCCTAAAATAGAAATTCAACAATACTTCATTCCAAACCATCTGTTTGCACTCATTTCGATCACAAATTTCTTAGTGATTTTCATTTTGCCCAAGCTGTGAGTTCTGCCTTTGTCAATATTAAATAACATCCCACAATTGTGGTATTTCTTATCAGTTACAGTGCCAGAATAAATTTTCAACACCAGAAGGGAAGGCTTGAGATAGCTGTATGTGTATCTGAAAGTAAGCTAAACTTATGCAAAAATCAAGCAGTACAGACAGACTACATTGTTCAATACACAGTTTTAAAAATTTGTCATTTGTAATATATGCTATAAAATGTAAATACAGACATTTCTTCAATACAAGTTTGCCATATAAGTAATGCTAGCTGTAGTCTCCACACATGAATTTATCATTTTCCTCACTTGTTAGGAAAAGAGCTCCATTACAATTACGAACCAGATATGACTCTGAGATCACAACCACCTAAAAATAGTTTAAAATGTCTTATCTTTCCCGTTTGAGTTTGTGTTGTTTTTTGTGGTTTGTTTTTTTTTTTTTTTTTTTTTTGGTTTGGTTTGGTTTTGTTTTTTTGTTTTGTTTTGTGGGGTTTTTTTTTCTGGTTTTGGTTTGGTTTGGTTTTGGTTTTGGTTTTTTCTGTAGTGTTGTCACTATTTCATGGGGATATACCACATAAAAAGAAAAACTAATAAAAATATCAAGTAATAAGAAACTTACTTATTAGACTATCTCATAGAATCTTTTCCATGTTTTCAAAAGCATCTCTTCCCTTTTAACTTCAGGAATACTGAAGTACATTGTAGCAATTTTCAGTGTCATTAATGTACTCTTCTACAATATGTGGAGTGAAAACTGGACTCAAGGGAAGAAAGAGGAAAAAAAAGATCAAACACCTAGTATTGGTAAAAAATACTTTGCTGGTCACTGAACAGGAGTAGGTGTCTTAATGATTATTTAAAAGAGCAGGTCATTGACCAAGTTTTATGTTGCAGCACCCTGAAACCTGCAGGTGATAATATCTGTGTTTGAATCTGATAAATACAGAAAGCTGTGCCCAGAAATATTTGGCTTTATGAGCAAATTTAAAAATTGAAAAAAAAAAATGGATTTATAAAATAATCAAATATATTCTCCCATTCATGTTCCATCTACCATCTGTTGTCTACAGTAGCTTAAGGATTACAGAATTAGGCTGACATGTTTGGCTGTATTCTTTTAAATCTCTATTTCTTCATATGAAAGGATCCTTCATTCTTTCCTTTTTGAAATTACACTTAATTTGAACAGGAATAAAATCCTTTTCATAATAAATTCTGAATTTTCAGCTGAAGTAAGTACAGCTATTTCTTATGTAGATCACAGATTGGCAAGCGCAGCTGCAATGCAGTTTCTTAGCACTGCCTTCCTAGTGTGTGTTTGATCTCAAAAGTATCACTTCTGAGGAAAGAACTCACTCTATTTCTATTGAGAATAAATTTTGACCATTCTACAGGTTTTGCTAAAATAGTGACTGTTACTGTTGTGGTGGTTTAAGGAAAACGTGACTGATAATGGATATATCAGCCTACATACAGAATAACTTGTTTCTGTGCTCTTGTTTCATGCTTCAACAACAGAACAAAGATATGGTTTAAAGACATAGTTTTTGAAAAAACTGTAGGAGAATTTGAGCCAAACACATCTAATGACTTTAAAAGATTTTAGCAAAGGAATAAACAGTGAAAAAAATAGAGTACATAAGATAGTAAATACTCAAAAATAATGGGATGGGGGGAGGGAGAGAGGAAGGCTCAATGAGAAATCAGTTAAAAATTCCACTGTACATCTAGTCATGAGTTGTAAATTGTAGTCAGAAACAATGGACTAAGGAACTGATGTGAAGTCTCTTGGATATCGGCCTGCGTGGCCGATATTAGCAAGCTGCTTGCATTTCTTCAGGCCTACATAACAACTTTTTAAAGATTTATATGTTTTGGTATCAGCTTCAGCATTTTTTAGCTTCACTGCAGACATTTATGTGCTGAAACTGCAAAGCCAAGAAATTAAGCAAAATATCTTTCCATTTACATGCAATTATAATTAACATAATCTGAGCAGCAGGAGGAAGGTACTTAGAAGACCTTAGAGATTTATTTTTTTTCCAAGTTATGGTAAATGATAGTCTGAATAAACACAATTTTAGTTTTATTCCAATAGTTGCCTGTTTGTGATTTATAAAAACTTAAACTCAGTTTCTACTTGCTTTAAAAGCAAAAATGCGAAAATTATTTCTGCAGGTAGGATTCTGGTTTGTACTTGGGAAAAACTATTGTCTTACAAGTACTCTTCTAGTCTTAGCTAGAGATGTTATTTTTTAATGAAAGAAACAGATTTAGGGCTTTTCTGTTTTTTAATTATATCTTTGACTGTTTAAATCTTAGGAAATGTTAGAAGTAACTCTCAGTTTTCAAGGTAAAAAATACATTTAGTTTCAATGAAAAGAAAGAAATACAGAGGTGCACAGTTAGTGCATTCACAATATTCTAACAACATAGGCATGATAGATTTATTGATTGAGATAATATTCTCTATTAAATCAGCTGTCATGAGGGAAAAATCAATTAAGCTTTCAAAAGCCTTTCTTCAGATCTGAAAGAAAACTCTCTGAATGAAAGCAGCAGCTTAAAAAACATTGATTACAGTTTGGTTAGATGTGCCCAATTAAACTATCTACCAAATGTTCTTCAGTACTTAGAAAAGTATTTGACCAAAGATCTTTGACAGATGATTCTTCTGTATTCATCTTTATTCTACACTGGCCCACAGTAGACTGGGGATTCACAAGAAGTTGAAAGGGGATATAAGAAAGATGACTTCAACTGACCAAAGGAAAATTCCATGCCATTTCATACATAGCACCATGTTCAGCAGTAAAAGCTGGGAAAAGGAGAAAGTGAGGGATGTTCAGAGTGAGGGCATTTGTCTTTCCAAGTACCCTTTAACATATGATGAAGCCCTGCTTTCCTGCCTGAGCATCTTTCTGCCACTCCCTGGAACTAGTGACTGAGTTCCTTATTTTGCTTTGCTTTGCTTTGCTTTGCTTTGCTTTGCTTTGCTTTGCTTTGCTTTGCTTTGCTTTGCTTTGCTTGTATGAGAAACTATTTCTTTACCTTTTAAACTGTCTTTATCTCAGCCCATGAGTTTTCCAACTTTCTGATTCTCTCCTTCATCATACTGTGGAAGTGAGACAAAGGGGCTCAAAATCACAAAATGGAATATAGAAACCTTTAGAATTAGTTTTAAGTAACGTTAAGTTTGATGGCTTTATAACAGTAGCAATGGAAAATTACTGAGGTGCATGATACATAGAGGAAAAAAAAAATAGAGTATAGCAAGAGAACATACTGAGAATTCTCATGAGATAAATCGCTATAGTTGACATAGCTTTAAGAAAAACATTCTAGAAGAACAGGACACAGGGATATGGAGTATCTGGGAACCGCAGGTGTCCAGGATGGGCTACAGTTAAACTAACTGATAAGTAGGAGGATAGGAGGATTATTATGTCTCTGGTGCTAACGAACCAATTAAGCTGGTACGAGCATCTACTGTGTGTGCTTCAAAGGCTGCCAGAAGTGATGAAGATTGTTGGAAGAAGTAAACGACCCTCAGAGACCACCACCAGAATTCTGTACGCATGTGGGGAACTCTCTGGCAAATGATGTAATCCATATGTAACCTCATGAATATGTATGTATGCCCAGGGACTACAAAAGGATGGCTTGTGTGGCAATTGGGGGACACACGTTAGGAGGAGCTACCCCCCGTGTCTCTGGGTGCTACAATAAAGAATACCTGCTTGTCAGCTTGAAAACTTTGTTGGCAAGTTCGCTCCTGGAGTTTTCTCCTAATCAGAAGGAATGAACAAGTGGCATCGTTAGCAGCTGATAACTATATTTGTTGTATCTAGAAAACTTGTTTTGGGAGGTAAATGACATACATCACAGAAATATGCAGAAAATCTCCCAGATGCTATCAAAATTTAAAGTCAGGTTTGTTAAGCTCCAGTTACAGCTGTGTCCTCTCCCAGTTACTGATTCTTTCACATTAAAAAAAATAGTGTGATATCACTGTAAGAGGTGCTGGAAAATCAATCCATGCCAGGACACTAGGGAGAAAAAAGTAGTCAGAAAATGCTGAAACTTTGCGCCTTTTAGTTGTTTTCTACAGATACTGCAATAGCATCTTTTTCTCCACTATGAGTTTCATCAAATGATCACCAACTTACAAATGAAGTGAGCAATAACACTTTATTAAATAAAAAAACCCTATAAAAGTGAACATTAAGGGCAGGGTGGGGAGTGTGGGTGGGAAGAGAGGAATCGGTATTGACCAGGTATTGACCAGATTTTCTAAGCACTGGTAGGCCTATTTTGAATGGTTATTGTTATCACATGTATCAGCCATCTTTTCCTAGGTTTCAGTAAATGGAAGAAAAGAAAAAAAATAGATATTTTTCCTTAATATTAAAGCTTGTTTGGGAAAGAAAGGAACAATTCAGCTTTCAGTTTCAGCTGAAGATTTTTAGGGTCAGTAACTAATTAGATGTCATCAAATTAGTCTTCATTAAGCTTCATTCTTGACCAATGCAAACATTTTCTCATCTTACAATGACCTTTCTAGATTAAGAACGTTTTCATTTCCATCAGTTTGTTTAGCCACACTTGATTCTAATCTTTGCACAGTGAAATATTGTGGAAATAGCAGCAGGAACATCCACTGATGATAAAAGCAACAAATAATTATTTCCAAGCAGGATGTTTAACAGAAACTCTTAAGCTTCTTATATCTGTCAGTTTTCTGCAATCATTTTTCACTGATAAATGCGGACCCTTTAACTTTTATGTTTTATTGCTTATATTACTTAATTAAAACAGTCCACTATGTTGCTTTAGGGATGAATCCTTTTTTTTTTTTTTTTTTCCAAGTAGCTTCAAATTTTTCACTTTACTTGAAGTGTTATAAGGATTTTATACATATCTGAAGTGTTTAGAGCATGAGATTTTTCAGTCTCATGAGAGACCTGTTACTATAATATGTTAAAAGATTAACAGTATTGATTGATGGCTTGGCTTTGCAAGCGAAGATTTGAGAAGGGGTTTACCCACACTTATTACAAGCATGATGACCAAGGGCATGTGGGATAGGCAAATATGGTTGGAGAAAAAAGGCTGTTTAGGCATTCAGGATGTTTCCAAACAGCACTGTCATCTCCTGGGAAAATTTTGAGTGACCAATATCCTGAATCACCCATATGCAAGGTCGGATCTGCAGTTTCCAATGCACCTTATCACCTGCTGTTTCATCCCTTGCCTGTTCCTATAGGACCTTGCAAGTGTGAGTAAACCCTTCCAGTATGAGCAGTGGATTTTTTAGGTGAGGCACAGAGTGTGTGGAACTGGCCTGACCCTTTACACCTGAGGTTTATCTGCCAAGGCCTAGCTAGACAGGACAATGGCAGCAAAGTCCTCAGGTCATAGGTTTGGTTAGAGTGTCCCTCTCTTAGATGGATGGCCTTACAAGGCTAGACAAGCTCCATCTGCCCAGGTTTGAAGTTAGAGTTTTCCTTCTCCTATGAGGATGGCTTGTCTTCACTAATGAAGATTTGGGAATAGCAATCCTGCTCGGTACAAGAGGAACCACAAGTTCAGACCCCAGGTGCATGTGCTTGGCTGAGGAGCCACTGGTGCGAAGCTACCATCTGCAGGCTTATGACTGAACTCCTCTAAGTCAGAATCTCACCTAGACGCTTGATGTTGTGCTGCTGTGACATTGGTCGCTTGAGATTGACCCAGATGACAGTCTTGCTCAGAATGCATGGGTAAAGCCCTTCCCAAATCTTAGTTAGCGAAGACAAGCCATCCTCACTAACAGTATAACCAGATGCTATATGCCATTCCCGTATATGTTGAGTTCATAGATATATAAATATACACATTAAAAAGTATTATGGATTTTCAAAATGTAAATACTTATTTTCTAGTTTGTGTCATTCTTGATGTATGAGAAAACAACCACAGAAAGCAAGATTGTAATGTATGCCTCTTGCCAAAGCTTAGATATCTTTTCACTTCAGAAAAATGTGGGCTTCTAGTCTAACATTGTTACTTTGTATGAAGTACTTGAGACAGATTTATAACATACTACTAGTTCATGACATATAGTAACTTAAATCCTCAACAATAAGTGAAATATTCATTAATTATACTGTCAGCAAATGTGTTCCAGCGTGGGCTCCTCTCTCCATGGGGCCACAGCTCCTACCAGAAGCCAGCTCCAGCCCAGGTTTCCCACAGGGTCACAACCTCCTTCAGGCATACCCTTGCTCCACCATGGACCTCACCATGAGCTGCACCACAAGCTGCAGGGGAATCTCTGCTCTGGCACCTGCAGCACCTCCACCCATTCCTTTTTCACTGACCTTGGTATCTGCAGAGCTGCTCCTCTCATATTTCCTCACTCTTCTTTCCTGGCTGATGTTGCACAGCCACTTTTTCCCCTTCCCAAATATGTTATCTCAGATGTGCTACCACTGTCTCTGATGAGCTCAGCCTTGGCCAGCATTGGGTCCCTCTTGTACCCAGGTGGCATTAGCTTTATAGGACATGCGGAAGCTTCTAGTAGGTTCTTAGAAAAGCCATGCCTCTAATTTGCCTGCTGCCAAAACCTTGCCACACAAACTCAATATGCTGTGAATTTAATGGAAGCAGAAAGTTGATACTAGCTTTTGTTTTTTATGAAGACAGGTACTTGAGACTTTTGTCTTAGAACTTGACATATATTTATCTGAGAGCTATACCTGTTATAACAATATGCAAAGTTAAAAAATATTGATGTAATAGATGTGATAATTTTTAAACAATTGCCAGAACAAAAGAAATAAAATATTTTACGAATTTATTAAAAAATACTTAAATACTGTTGTTAGCATAAAAATAGAGAAATGCAATTTTCTCCTCAAAATGCTAATGTTATAAAATTATCACCCAAATTTAGATCATATTACGGTATGCCACCTTACCTGAAATGCTTTCTAAAATTTATACATGGCATCTGAACCTTGTAATTGAATTTTTTTAAGTTTGTCATTTTTTGAAGTCACGTGTGGGTCAGTGGTCTGGACACAATCATTTACAGTGCACACACAGTTAATTAGCTCATTAAATATGGAAAAGTCACTGTGAAAGCCTAAATACAGGTCACCTGTATATAAAAAATCCCAAACATTTTGCCCTTCAGTTGCTAATGTAGCAGCTCTTCCTACATTTTGTGTCTACCATGCATGTACAGAAAGTTTAGTATCAGGCCCTAAAACGGTCCGTCTCTGTGTGTGTGTGTATATATAAAAATAACTGAATCCATTGCATTTATTTTTAAAGGTCCATTGTATTTATTTTTAAATTACTCTAGATCATGGTTGAAAGAATAATTGATAATTTTAAAGAGAAATCAACACAGTTCAACAGAGTTCATAGCAAATATCAATAGTATTTGTTTGCATTTTATCACTAGAATAAAGTGTAAGGGCTTATGATACTTTCTGCCTTACTGTTCATTTATTAGCTTTTGAGGAAGCCAGTAATGGTTACAAAAAAAAAACATACTCCTTTTTTTTTTTTTTTTTAATGAAGAGTCTACTTCAGAGTAATACCAAAGAAACAGAAAAAATACAACCTTTGTCTTTAAAGTGGCCTAATTAGATGGACAAAAGGAATAAGATAAGGCAAAGGAGACCTATTGAACAGCCGAGGTGGATATGCCATAATCAGCAATCACAGAACAATATTTTTTTTATTTTTTTTTTATTCAGTTCAATTAAGTTAAAGCAGGAAGCAAATTGTGCTGAATGTACTCAAACCCACATGATACTTCTAGAATACCAGGTTGGAAGGAGCCTCAAGGATTATCTGGTCCTAAAATTTTCTGATTTGTCAAACCAAAGTACAAAAAAGCCTTAGAACAAAGCTTATGTTTATCTAAGAGAGTCTTCTATGTATTTATATAAGCATGCAATTAAAATATATCTCTAGAAGCCCTATGTCCAATCTATACATAATAAGCTATTTTTAGCAACATTTATTTTAAAGATACTTCCTTTATCACAGTGGTAACACTCTAGTAAGACTGTGTTACATCCGCCATCGAAACAGTCTTCAAATAGACTAAAGACAGCTCATCAAATAAAATATGAATTTCTGTTAGAGGCAACTGAAGGACGAGGAAAAAGACATCATTACCACAAACATTTAGTGAGATTTACTTTATTTCAATTTCTACCAGCTGTGATGTCCATGAACATCTAGTCCTGTAAATTTCCATACGTAAGAATAGTCCTCAATGCTTTTAAGTTCATTACTCACATGATAAAATTATATACAAGATAAAGGCTGTCTGAGATCAAAACTATATCTGTTGTTTCATTTTTGTTTTATAGTCTTCACGAAACATAACCTCCAGCTGGCTACGCAAAATAGAGCTTAAACACCTTTTGACTCCATGTGTGACCACACTAATTGGTTCTCGTTTGGAATGTTGTAAATATTTTATTGTCAGAAACATGGACAGCAATACTGAGTGCACCCTCAGCAAGTCTGCCACAGACACTAAGCTGTGTGATTTGAATGATATGCTGGAGGGAAGGAATGCCATCCAGAGGGACCTTGACACGCTTGAGAGGTGGGCCAATGCCAACTTCATGAAGTTCAACCAAGCCAAGTGCAAGGTCCTACACCTGGGTTGGAACAATCCCAGGCACAGCTACAGGTTGGGCAGAGAAGAGATTCAGAGCATCTCTGTGAAGAAGGACTTGTGGGTATTGGTTGATGAGAAAATGAACATGAGCCATCAGTGTGCGCTCGCAGCCCAGAAAGCCAACCATGTCCTGGGCTGCATCAAAAGAAGCGTGACCAGCAGGTGAAGGGAGGTGATCCTGCCACTCTGCTCTCATGAGATCCTAATTGGAGTGTTGTGTGCCGTTCTGGTGTCCTCGACATAAAAAGGACACAGAACTGTTGGAACAAGTCCAGAGGAGGGCCACGAGGATCATCAGGGGACTGGAGCACCTTCCATATGAAGACAGGCTGAGAAACTTGGGGCTGTTCAGCCTGGAGAAGAGAAGGCTGCTTGGGGACCTTAAAACAGACTTCCAGTATCTGAAAGGGGCCTACAAGGATGCTGGGGAGAGGCTCTTCCTTAGGGACTGTAATGGTAGGACAAGGGCTAACAGGTTCAAACTTAAACAGGGGGAGTTTAGGTTAGATATAAGGAAAAAGTTATCTTATGTGAGGGTGGTGAGGCACTGGAATGGGTTGCCCAGGGAAGTTGTGAAAGCTCCATCCCTGGTAGTGTTCAAGGCCAGGCTGGGCAGCCTTGGGTGACATGGTTTAGTGTCATGGTCTTGGGTGACATGGTCCCTGTCTATGGTAGGGGGTTGGAACTAGATGACCTTCAAGTCCTTTCAAACCCTAACCATTCTATGATTCTATGATTCTATAATTCTATGATTCTGTGTTCTTGTTTATTTCTGCTCCCATCTTACTCCTAAACTAATTTTACATTGGTGATATTTCACTACCAAGAGAGGAGAAAAATTACATGAAATGGAAAGGAAAATGTCTAATAGCTGAATAGTATTCTTTAGGAATGTAACCAAATTGCTAAGTGGATACAAGTAGACTTGAATGTCAAATACTTAGGAAGTGGACTTCTCTTATCCTGTCTTGTCCTCATACATAGTTAATGTATTTTAGTGATGGCGAAACAATTTTCCACAGGTTTTCCTTAAAAACTCAGGCTGCCTGAATATCTAAAGCCTCATGTCTTTTTTTCTGAAGATTACCTCTGACACTATTCTGTTATGAGGTAAAAAGCAATTTAGAAAATTGGCTTTTGAGATTTTTTTTTAATCAAAGCTCGTATAATTCAAATTATGTAGATACACAAGATGATGACTTGTAGCGTGCTTGACTTCAGTAGAGCTTTGCCAATTTACAGCCGATAAAGGCTTTGTTTGAAACTCCTGTACTCTTCTTGCTTACGAAATAACATCTAAACTTTTCTTCTTTCTCTGCAGTAGTATGAATAACACGTTCTACTTTCATGAATGCATGGATGTATTTTTGAGTTGTAAATTTAATTTCTTTACAAATCCTACAGAGTCAAAAATATGTGCAGTCATGCAACTGCTTATGGCTTTGAAATGGATTTATTTTCTTCCTATTTTAAATGGAGGAGATGAAACTCAAGAAAGTGAGCAACAGGCTCTGATCTAACCTCATTCCTCTCAGCATAATTCCAGGTCAGCTATGATCAGAAGGAGGAAAATGTGCAAATGAATAGAGTTGGGACTTTTTTCACTCTTAATTGTAAAAAGAATTTATGATTGCAGAACAGAATATTCTGCCACTGACAAAAAGATATCAAAAACAGATTAAATGAAATATAAGTAATTTTAAATGAGATTGCCTTTTTCTATTGTGAGTTCACAATTTTAAATTTGTCTTTTTCTATTGTGAGTTTTTGATAATTCCATGTACACACTTATTTATAATGACCTTTATTCTCTCTCAGACTGTTTGATAACTTTAGACACAGCTAATCTTATTGCTAATGTTAGGTTTGAATTAAAGTATCTTGCAAAATCATTACTAGTGTCTGAGAGAAGTAAACTAGATCTGCCCTTATTTTTCTACTTATGATTAAAACCATCAATTCATCTGATTAAATCTAATGTCTAAAAATTTAATTCTTAATGTCCCCCTTTCTCATTTCCTGCTTTAAGGACACTTTTTTGTTCCTTTTTTTTTTTTTTTTTTTTTAAGGCAGTCAATCTCTACAGCTTAGCCAGAATCAATCTGAAGACTGTTATCAGAATAAGCCCCATACATTCAGGACTGTTTTGTAAACAACACACTTTTCATTCTAGAGGAATACAAGAGAATCATACCAGTTGGTTTTGGCCATATGACTTGATAGGACTACTAGACTGGATGGTTCCTGGTTTTCCTCTGCTCTACAGTTCCCAGAGCTTTCCAGGTTTTTTTTCCTGGGCCCACCTAAGCTTTGTTCCTGACTTGTCTAAAAATGTTGAAGCACTCCTTTCTTCTCACCAGCTTTGATCAGACCTCAGAAGATGCTCTTCCTATAGTCTTTTTTTTAACATTCTTTGAACATACTTCGGATTATCTGTCTTGTAGTTTTGGCTTGTTCTAATGAAAGTATTCAGAACAAGTCTGTGTACTAGTCTGATCCCCAGCACTGAGTTGCATCTTCCAGTTGTTGTTTGCTTACAGACAACAGGTTGTTTTTCTGGTACTATTTTTACTTTTGTGCAGAACATAAAAATTAAGGGTTACACTCTCCCTGAAACTTATTTGGGGTCTTTGTCACTACTGAAAACAATAAGAATAAAATGGTAAATTTTCTGACCATTCCAATACACAGATTTTGGAGATGGGAAAAAGGAAAGTCATAAAATGTGGGCTAGTTAAAACTGGACAAACTGGTTAAGAATAAGTTTCAAAATGTGTTGCCCAAGAATGATGTATATATATGATATTAATGTACCACTAGTCAATACGTGGGAAGAATTTTAATATTACTATCAGACATAATTCTATAATAATGATTGCAAATCTAATAACACATGCTGGTTTAATTACACTACATAAAATAGCAAAGTAGAAAATAAAGTATTTTTCTAACTGAGGATAAGGGCTACTGGTGATCTCAGATGACTAAAGACATAATCCAAAATGTTTCTGAACTGCATAGAGGAATCTGGGATGAAGGGGAAGAAGCCCTTTGTTTCGAGAAAGGTTTCTGGTTTTTGATACATGAAACTATTAGGATTATCCAAACTTCATTGTGAATAGGTATCAGCAGACACTGAAAATAATATTTTTTTTTTGTGGTATCACCAAAAATTACTTTGACTAAAGAATAATTTTCTAATAATAGTGTATGATTCAGTATCTGGGAAAAAAAATAAAAATACCTTCAGCAGAGAATGTAAGGATCAGAGAGTTTCACTGTGCCGCTTAAAAAAACCCCTCCTTTCTCAGAAATGAGAAAAGAGAAAGGGCTGCAGTGTAGTTATCACATCTTTTGACTAGAAAAAGCCATGGGAAATTCTTAGGGATCCACTTATGATGCACCAGGCAGTTCAGAGAACATTATTCCTTGAATACAAGGTGTCGTGGTTTAACCCACAGCCAGACAGCTTGTTACCCACTCCCCCCCTTCTTGCGCTCCCCCTACTCCTGGGGGAACGGAGAGGAGAATCAAAAAGAAATGCAACTCCCACGGGTTGAGATAAGAACAGTTTAGTAACTAAGGTATAACACAAATCACTACTGCTACCACCAATAATAGTAATGATAAAGGAAATAACAAGGGAAGAGAATACAACAGCTCATCACCAGCCGACCGATAACTCGCCCCCCCCAGCCTGACCAAGCACCAACCGATACCTCCTCCAACCCTGCCGTCCACCTAGTCCTTCCGGCTAACTCCCAGTTACCTCCTGTGCATGACGTGCTGTGGTATGGAATACCTCTTTGGTCAGTTTGGGTCAGGTGTCCTGTCTCTGCTTCCTCCCGGCTCCCCTCCTCCCTGGCAGAGCATGAGGCCCACAAAGTCCTTGGCCAAACCAAAACATCAGTGTTTTTCAGCTCTGTTCCCAGCTGAAAGTCAAAACACAGCCCTGCACCAGCTACCAAGAAAGAGAAAAATGACTGCCACTGCTAAACCCAGGACATTATCCACCCCTTATTCCATACCATTCACGTCATGCTCAGATCCCACATTTTCAATATACCATCACTCTTATCTAAGTGCACTCTCATCGTAGTGCATGGACCAGTCCCTATAAAGCTGCTGAGTGCATCTGGTCCATGATGTCAGGCTCCACCTCTTGTAACAGTCTTTCAGAGCACGAGAGACTGTGTGCAGTGTTCACACCTGTGAATAACCTGGGCGACAGTGTCCATTGTTAGGTCCACCCCTCGATCATGAGTCCATCTCGATGTTGCATCTCTGCTCTGTTGGCCTTAAGGGTCAGGGGCCCACCAGGTTCAAAATAATTCATTGTCCTTCCATCTCCAATGTTTCCAAAGCACTGGAGGGGCCCAGTGGACTAGATACCTGCCCATACTGTCCCTCATGCCCTGCCACTCATGGCTGTCCAGCCTTGGGGAAAACCTCTTGGTCCTCCCATATTGTTGTCTAACCCCAGACAAGACCCAAACCTGACTCTGCTTAAATTTTGGGATCAGACACAATGGTGGTGGGTAAAACACACTCTGCATATGTGCCAACATAGTGAACACCATCACAATCAGCAGGCAGGTCCCAAGGATACCCAAAGGCCATTCAAAACCTTCAGAACTCTCAAACAATGCTGCTGTACTTGTCACTGGGGCTGGTGTAGCTGCTGTACTTGTCACTGGGGCTGGTGTAGCTGCTGTGCTTGTCACTGGGGCTGGTGTAGCTGCTGTACTTGTCCTTGGGGCTGGTGTAGCTGCTGTGCTTGCCGGCTCTCCCACCACCAGCTTCTCTTTCCCTGAGTCCAGCTCTTCCTCCTCTGCCTTGCTGGGAAATGCTGCGGGGTCTCCTGCGTCCTCCTGGGGCTCGGCGGGCGGCTTCCGGGGAATGCTCTCGGCCGTCGCGGGGCTGGGCTCGGCCGCGGGGCTCGGCTCCTCCGCCGCCTTCTCCCGCTGCTCGGCAGCCGCCTGCTCCCGCTCCTCGACCGCCCCGACCTCCTCCACCGGCAGCCGTCCCCTCGCGGCCTCCGGTCCCGCTCCCGCTTGGTCCCCGGGGCCGCTCTCCCGGGCCGCTTCAGCAGCCGCCGGCTCCCGGGGCCGCCCCCCCTCGGCTTCCCAGAGCCTCACGCAGACGGAGGCGAGGGCGAGGGCCAGGACGGTGAGGAGCAGCCGGACGGCCAGGGACCAGTCCACGGCCATGTCCGTCCCGCCCTGCTGCTGGAGCTCGCCCGTATTACAAGTCATTGCCATAAAGTACAGTGAGACAAGAACCTTAGCCCAAGCCCCACAGTTGATAAACACTAACACAGCAAATACCGGCTCTAAGTAAGTTACAACATTCTGAAGCTCTGAGATCAAGAGGAACAACTCTGAGACCCAATAAATCAGCATTGTGACGGTCAGATCTGTCGTTCTCTCAACCCCTCGTGCCCCACGTTGGGCGCCAAAATACACTGTCGTGGTTTAACCCACAGCCAGACAGCTTGTTACCCACTCCCCCCCTTCTTGCCCTCCCCCTACTCCTGGGGGAACGGAGAGGAGAATCAAAAAGAAGTGCAACTCCCACGGGTTGAGATAAGAACAGTTTAGTAACTAAGGTATAACACAAATCACTACTGCTACCACCAATAATAGTAATGATAAAGGAAATAACAAGGGAAGAGAATACAACACCCCATCACCAGCCGACCGATAACTCGCCCCCCTCAGCCTGACCAAGCACCGACCGATACCTCCTCCAACCCTGCCGTCCACCTAGTCCTTCTGGGTAACTCCCAATTACAGCCTGGGCATGACGTGCTGTGGTATGGAATACCTCTTTGGTCAGTTTGGGTCAGGTGTCCTGTCTCTGCTTCCTCCCGGCTCCCCTCCTCCCTGGCAGAGCATGAGGCCCACAAAGGCCTTGGCCAAACCAAAACATCATTGTTTTTCAGCTCTGTTCCCAGCTGAAAGTCAAAACACAGCCCTGCACCAGCTACCAAGAAAGACAAAAATGACTGCCACTGCTAAACCCAGGACACAAGGGCAATAATTACATATGTTACTGGGCTGGGTGGGGAAGGGAAAAAATGAATTCTTAGTGTCCTGTTTAGAAGAAAAATGGTGATTTAAATCTGCATTCCCTGTCAATAAAGATTTTCTCACTGCAGAGCAATTTAAATGGAAAAAAAGTAGCCTAGAGTTTTTAAGATTACTCTGTCATATTTAATAATAGCATATGTTCTGTCAGTCTGTGTTTATTTAATCATCCCATAGATTCCAAGAATACGCAGGTCTGTGAGCACCCAGAAACCATATGACTCTCTGTATCCTTCAGACCTTCACCAGTAAGCAAAAAAACAATGTGGTGTGTGGTAGATGCTACACTGGAGTGTAAGAATATACGTATCAGCACTGTGTTGACAATGTGAAGATTTTGTATGTGTTTAAAAAGCTACTGCAAGTTTAGGGTCAAAGAGAGGTAACTTGACCTGCTCCTCAGCAGTAGATATTTCTGCGTTTCTTTGATATGACAAACCGAAAAGTGTGTTTAAAGAATAAAAACCACAGAAATTAATAAGAAATTGGATGCTGTTTATAAGTGGTACTTCATATAGCTACTTGCACTCTTTGTTCCAATTTGCCTTATCAAAAATTATAGAATGTTATTATATTCCATAAGAATTGCTTTAAAAAATGAGCTCAGAAATGTAATTCAGTATATGAATTCAAGGAAAATAAAATATATGACAAAGAACTGATAAAAGCCTTATCTGTTGAGCTGACAGCTGTTTTGCATTCTGAAAGGGCTAAAGAGGATCTGTTTGTGATTTTCTTTCCTGAGATGTAACAACAGTAATTTTAGAAGATGAAGTCAAACATTTTTTTTTGGTGACACTGCTATTTCTCCTTCATCTAATACTCCCAGAAACCTTGCATAATCTATGTAAAAATTGTAGAATGGGTTGAGTTGGAAGGGACCTTAAAGATCACTTAGATCCAATCTCCCTGACATGGGCAGGGACACCTTCTACTGCACCAGGCTGCTCAAAGCCCTGTCAAACCTGTCCCTGAAAAATTTCAGGGATGCGGTAGCAGCAGCTTCTCTGAGCAAACTCTTCCAGTGAGTCACCACCCTCAGAGTGAAGAATTTTTTCCTAATGTATAATATAAATTTTCCCTTTGTCAGCTTAAGGCCATTACCTCTTGTCTTGTCACTACATGGCCTTGTCGGAAGTTCCTCTCCAGATTTCTTGTAGGCCCTGTTTTAGGTACTGGAAGCTGCTCTAAGGTCTCCCTGGAGCCTTCTCTTTCACAGGCTGAGCAAGCCCAACTCTCAGCCTGTTTTCACACAGGAGGTGCTCCAGCCATCTGATCGTCCTTGTGGCCCTCCTTTAGACTTACTCTAACATCTCAACATTCCGCTTCTGTTGATTGGTGTCATGGTTTAAGCCCAGCCAGCAACCCAGAGCCATGCCACTGCTCCTTCACTGCCCTCCCCCTGCCCCTTTCTGCCCCCACTCCCGGAGGGATGGGGAAGAGTATCAAAAAAAGTTATCTTAAAAGTTATCAACTCCCACACATTGAGATAAGAGCAGTCCAGTAACTAAGGTATAACACAAAACATCTACTGCTACCACCAATAATAAAGGTGGATAAAGGAAATAACAAGGGAAGAGAATACAACCACTCACTACCCGCCAACTGATACCCAGCCTGACCTGAGCAGCAAACTAGCCCTTCCAGGTAGCTGCCCCCGGTTTATATAGTAGACATGACGTGCTGTGGTATGGAATACTTCTTTGGCTAGTTTGGGTCAGGTGTCCTGTCTCTGCTTCCTCCTGGCTTCCCCTCCTCCCTGACAGAGCATGAGACTCAGAAAGACTAAACACTGCTTAGCAACAACTAAATACATCGGTGTTATCAGCGCTGTTCCCAGGCTGAAAGTAAAAAACACAGCACTGCACAAGCTATTAAGTAGGAGAAAAATGACTGTTACTGCTGAACCCAGGACAGTATCCACCCCTTATTCCATACCATTCATGTCATGCTCAGATCCCACATTTTTCAATATACCATCATTCTTGTCTTATATATATATATATATCTATACACACATCCATACACACACAAAGAGAGAGATATAATTTCTTAGTGCATGGACCAATCCCTGTAAAACTGCCAAGTTCATCCTGTCCATGATGTTGGGCTCCATCTCTTGTAACAGTCTTTCAGAGTAGGAAAGACGATGTGCAGTGTTGGACTGTTGCCTGCTGATGACACTGCAGAACTCGTCTGGTCACTGCTGAGCTCATCTGGTTTTGTCAAAGTTCATTCGTTACTGGAATGATGGTCAGAGGGAAGTGAGGGCCAGTCACTGTTGACCTGAAGACATCTAGCTGGTGCAGGCAACAGCATACAATTGAGTTCATTGGCTGTTTTCCCTTAAAATCAAAACCCCTTGAGGCACACACCAGAATTCCCCATCTTCCCACATTACCCATGAAGTATATGTGGGTCCCTGAGCAGAAGCGATCCAACAGAAGGATTCTCTGAGAGACCAGGCAGGTGGACAGCTGCTCAGTTTCCTCTGTCTCAAAAGCAGCAATACCAAAAGTCCATCGGTATCCTTTTAGGTTTCCTCCCTGGCAGAGCATGAGACTCAGGCCAGTGCCAGGGAGTATATATATCCTTGGCCAGTGCGCAGAAAATATATATGGACTCAGTCAGAGATGAATATGATCAGACCAAAGCCGTTTATTGCAAAGCCTTAACTCCTTATATACTATTTCTTACATGCACTTACAGTGATTTGGCATATTATGATTGGATACATGTTTTGAAGACCCTTAGTGACTAACATATAATTGGTTAAGCACAGGTGTGAGAACTTGACCTCGAAAGCTTGCCAACAGTCCACAGTTCTCATAACTCAGTGAATTCCAGCTTCTTATCTTTCTTGCTTAAGCCTCCTCGGGCCTCTCACGGCCTTGCTGTATCTTTCAGGATTATTCAGAATTCACGTACCAATTATCCATTCTCCCATGAGAACACTGTCTCCACAGGCCAGACTAAACTTTTGAGCAGTGACTAAAAAGGTTGGTGTTTCAGCGCTGTTCCCACGTCAAAAGTCAAAAACACAGCTCTGCATCAGCTACTAAGAAGGAGAAAAAAAATAACTGCTGAACCCAGGAAAAGTACAGTCAACTCTCAGGATTCTCCTGTCACTCCAGAAATATAAATGTGTTCCACCCCTTGACAGCTTAGTGACATCAGGGTACACTGTGCAATGGTATCTGCTAGAGCCTTATACTTCTGCGGGGCTGCTGTGCCAGGCCATCTGATCCACACAGTCCAGTAAATCCGATTGTACCCTACCTCCCCCTGGCTGGAGGCAGGGCCCCTCTAATAGTCATCACAACACTGGAGAATCACATCTTGTAGAAAGGGATTAGTTTTCTTTATCACAGGAGCTGAAGTAAAATAAGTTCTTCCACTCCATCTGGGAACCTGCTCACCAGAGACTGAAGCTGCAGCTTTCATGGGATGATCATCCTTGACCTTTGTTCTCCTCTTCAATTCACGCACCCGTTCCTCCAGAGCTGAGGTAGGTTTTCCATCCCACTTCCTCATGTCTTCTCCGTGATCCCACAGGTAAAACCATAGGGTGGGCCGTGGCGTATATGTCCTGTATCTTCTCTCTCGAGCAGTAGGACTCCTTTTGTTAAGAGCTGAGAATTGGGTTGGTACATGTCAGGAGCTGGATAGATCAGATAGATAGTCTCTCAATTGTTTGAACTCCTGGGACAGTTTTTCCACAGCTAAGATGATGGAAGGGGTGAGATTGTTTTCAAAATCTAGTTTATGAATCATTTCATCCACTGTTAGTGGTACTATGTCATTCCAGGTTACTGTTGCCAATGAGTAGGCATATGATGACAGTGCATTCCATGTAAGTTTTTGCCACATGGTTCGTGTACTTTCGAATACATCTGGGTCTATGGGTATATGCCCGTTATTGGGCTTGATGTGATAGATCATCTCTACAATGGCTGATTCCCTCAGAGACTGGATGCCTTTGCCTAAAGTAGTCCACTTAGCCGAAAGACCCATAATATTGTCCTTTTGTGGAAACATTTCTTTCACAGATGCCAAGAGCCGCCTCCAAAGACTGAGGGACTTTTTCTCTCTTGCAATTGCTTTGTCAATTCCCCCTTCTCTAGCAAGCAATCCCAGCTGCTTGGCTACAGTACCTTCTAGTTCATGACCATCGGCCTCATTGTCCCAGCATCGGAGCAACCAGGTGATGATGTGCTCCCTTGGTTGACGGGTAAAATCTTTTTACATATTCCATAGCTCAGTTGAGGTCCAGGGTCGAGAATTCACCACTTCTTCTTCTTCCTCTGATTTACATAATAATAACTTTTGGTCAGATGCTGCCCCATGTAGTAAGTGCATTGTTTCTTCATCTTTCTTTGCTATACGAGTTGCTTTTTGTGCCTCTTTTTTGTTTTTCCCCTTGCGTACAGGGGCAACCAATACTGGCATGGGTTGGTCCTCTGGTTTAGCTGCAGTGATTATCACTGTGGTTGGAGGGGCTGCAGTATCTGTTGTTTGGGTTGGTGCAGCCACAGTGCTTGGGGTTTGAGTAGCACCAGCAGCTGCACTGCCTGTTGCTGTTGGGGTTGCGTAGCTGCTGTATTTGTTGCTGGGGTTGGTGTAGTTGATGTGCTTGGAATTGGTTTAGCTGTGTTGTCTGTTGTAGTCAAAGTTTGGGTAGCTGCTGTACTTGTCACTGGGGCTGGTGTAGCTGCAGTGTTTGAAGCTGGAGTAGATGAACTGTCTGTTGTGGTCGGAGTTTGAGTAGCTGCTGTACATGTCTTTGGGTTTGGTGTAGTTGCTGTACTTGGAGTTGGAGTAGCTGCTTTGCCATCAGATCTGAAGGCATTTTTTTCCCTTTGAAAGTGCTGGATAGTGTTGAACAAGGCCCTGTAAGCATGAGCCAAGCCCCAGCATATTGCCATGATTTGTCCCTCTCTGATATGACCAGGATGAAAGCACACGTCATTTAAGTGTTTTACTATTTTTTTTTGGATTTTGCACTTGTTCACTGGTGAAGTTCCAAAGCACTGGAGGGGCCCACTGGCCTAGATACTTGCACGTACTCTCCCACGCACCCTGCCATTCATGATTGTCCAGCCTTAGGGAAAACCTCAAGATCCTCCTAGATCGTCATATAACCCTAGACAAGACCCAAACCCGACTCTGCTTAACTTTCAAGATCAGACAAAATGGTCGTGGGTTAAACACACTGTATGTGTGCCAACACGGTGATCCCCATCACAATCAGCAAACAGGTCTCAACAGTATTTAAAGGCCATTCAAAACCTTCAGAACTCTCAAATGATGCTGTAAATAGTCTGGTGGGGGAACTGGGAATGTAAGGGAATGTCTCTTTCATAGTTTGACCACCTGAGGAGGAGAAAAAAGATGTGTAATTGCTAAGCACTTCTATTATATACCTCCCAAAGTATAGAGGAGATGACCACATTGGGAACACAAGCCAGATCAGTTTCATGATCAATGATTCTACTGTATGACAAGTCATTACCATAAAGTATACTGAAACAAGAACCTTAGCCCAAGCCCCTCAGCTGATAAACACTAAAACAGCAAATACCGGCTGTAAGGTACAACATGCTGAAACTGTGAGATCAAGAGGAACAACTTTGAGAGACAATAAAACAGCATTGTGATGAGTGACTATGATACGCGGGTAGACTTCACAACTCATTAAAGTTGTAAAGTAGGTAAGCTTTTGTCCTGAGTTTAGCAGTAGCAGTCATTTTTCTCCTTCTTGGTAGCTGGTGCAGTGCTGTGTTCTGACTTTCAGCCTGAGAACAGAGCTGATAACAATGGTGTTTTGATTTGGCCAAGGACTTTGTGAGCCCCATGCTCTTGCCAGGGAGGAGGGGAAGCTGGGAGGAAGCAGAGACCAGGACACCTGACCCAAACTGATCAAAGAAGTATTCCATACCACAGCGCGCCATGGCCAGGATGTAACTGGGAGTTACCTGGAAGGACACGTGGTCTTCTGGGTCGGACTCATTTTTTGGTGGGTGATATTGTATTCTCTTCCCTTGTTATTTTCTCTTATCACTGTTGTCGTTGGTGGTAGAGGTGGTGATTTGTGTAGTACATTAGTTGCTGGAGTGTTCTTGTCTCAACCAGTGGGAGTTGCATTCTTTCAATTCTCCTCCCCGTCCCTCTGGGAGCAGGGAAGGGAGGAGCCCCGGGGGGGGGACGCGGGCCTCGACTGCTTCCAGCCCAGCACCACTCACTGGGAGTGAGTGCACGAGCTGTCTGGCTGGGTTTAAACCACAACAGCTGAGGCGCATGGGGGATCATTCCTCCAACACGCCTATGCATATTCATGACCCATCCCTACTCCATATTATAAAGAGGTAAAAGGTCCGTGCTTGAGTAGTGTATCCTGGTGGTCATGGGCAAGGGTCTCAGATGAAGTAAACAAGTCTTCCCTGAACTTTTCATCTCTAGTCATTGTGCATGTTCCCTGGTGATTTAGTCACTGTCCAAACTGCAAAGCTGATTTCAGAAAGTTTAGGGATCCAGAGAGAAGTTACTGTTCTTTCCTCTTATCAATAGCTTTGGTCCTCCCACCGTGTGCCGGGAAGCAAGATAAGTGTTGAGCACATATTTTTTGATTAAGCATGAGTAAGCAGTAACATTGTTAAGCAATGGCTTAACCCTAACCGCATGTACATCAGTTAACCCTTTGCATCAGTCCCCCCTTTTCTATAAAGTTAGTAAATTCTTTTACTAATACATAGATTCTTCTTTTAGCAAGCTCCTGCAAAAGATATCTTTCAGTGCTTTACCTTGTGCGTTTAACAAAGAAGTCAAAATCGTCACTTGTCGCAGCATCCTCCAATTCCAAACAAATAACACAATGGGTAACACAAAGCTAACAGTAACTAATATTAAAAGAACAATAGTGGGGTGAAGTAATGTATTTACAATGCCAGTTGCAGAGGGTGACCATCCGAAAAGTATATCCCACCAGTCGTGACTTGGATCTTGTCTTACCCTTTGCAAGACTCTGCTTACTTCTTCCCTGTCATGATGAATGGTAATTAAAGTTTTCTTTCCATTTTCCTGGACTTCTTTCAAAATGTTAATTAGGTCTTGATGCTTTACTAATTGCCTTACCAATGTCAGGTTCATCCCAATGGGTGTAGGTGATAATTTGTGGTACACTGTATAATTACACATTATCAATTGGTGGGATACAACTGGTGCTAAATACAAAAAGTCATATGCAGTGACCTCAACAAAATCACAAATACAGAGATTAGAACTATTCTTAACAGTTACAGCTTCATTATTATCTATCCTTATAAAAGGGAAAGCAGCTCTTAAGCACACAGCCTTGACTAATATATACAAGTACAGTTTTTTTTATTATTGTCTGGATGGACTTCAAAATGACAGATGCCTTGTTCTGAATTGAGGCATATATCCTTAGCATCAATTGTGTTTCTTCTCAAGATCTTGCAGTTCTAGCTGGAAAGGCTTCTGGCCAACCTGAAAAGGTATTCTTTAATACCAACAAATATCTATACCCCCTTTTCTTGGGAGTTCTGTAAAGTCGATCTGCCATTGCTGTCCTGGTCCATTGCCCCTCCCAGTTGGACCTATTTTGGGTTTAGGATTGTTCTGGGGCTTGTTTGGAGGCAGTGATCACATTGGCTGGTTACCTGTTGGACAGTAGCATACAAATTTCTAGCCATAACGTTGCTTGTCAAATATTTATACAAGGCATCTACCCCCTAGTCCGTTTTTGATGTTTGTTCCTTATTAGTGACCATAACAGAGAAGAGAGGACATTCTTCCCTGTGCTGTGCTGTGCTGTGCTGGCCCACCCCTCCTCACTGAATATTCCTTCTTGGTCTGTGATTAATTTTTGATCATCTTTGTTGTAATTTGGCTTACCTTCCAGGAAAATTTTCCCATCAGGAATTAAAGCTTCTTCAACTGTTATCTCACCTTTTGCTGCTTCTTTTGCCTCTCTATCCACCAGTTCATTTCCTTCTAATTCTAAGCAAACTTTCTGGTGTGCCTTGATGTGCATAATTGCTATCTTCTCAGGAAGTTGGACCACTTCCAACAGTCTCACTATTTCTTGTGCATGCTTGATGTTTTTCCCTTGCGAGTTCAAGAGTTCTCTTTCTTTCCAAATGGCTCCATGTACATGTACAGCCCTAAATGCATATCTCGAGTCTGTATAGATGTTTATATTCTTTCTTTTCACTATTTCTAAGGCTCCAGTCAGCGCAATCAGCTCTGCTTGTTGTGCAGAGGTGTTTATAGACAAAGGTCCAGACTTTATTACCTCTCTGCAGGTATCCATCATGCCATTTTCCATTGATGACATAGCTGCTCCCATCAGTAAACCAGGTTTCCGTGTCATCTAAAGGGGTAACTTTCAGATCCTGATGACTGGAATACGTGGAATAGTTTCCAGGCAACCGTGGTGTACCAGTTTTCCTTCGTTTCCACTGAGGAAAGAAGCTGGGTTGGCAATGTTAGTTACCACTATCTCTACATCATCTTGTTCCACCCTGATGGCTTGATATTTCAGAAACCTTTGTGGGGAAAACCAGCGCCCGCTTTTCACCTCTAGTAATGCAGACACTGTGTGTGACACTATCATGGTCATTTTCTGGCCCAAAGTGAATTTGTGTGCTTCTTGGATGTTTAGCACAACTGCTGTGATGGCCCTGAGGCATCCAGGCCATCCTTTGGCTGCTGAGTCCAATTGCTTAGAAAAATAAGTAACTGCTCGCCGGTACAGGCCCAAGTCCTTATGCTAGCATCCCTAAGGCAATTCCTTGTTTCTCATGGGATAAAGAAAGAACGGTTTACTCACATCTGGGAGTCCTAGGGCTGGTGCTGACATCGAGGCATTTTCTTTTTTGGTGGAAGGCTCTAGTGGCTTCCTTTGTCCACTGAAAATTCTTGTTATATTTTACGATTAGTGCATATAGAGGCTTAATAACTAGTCCATGATTGTAGATCCACAGTCTACAGCATCCTGTCTTACCATCCAGGCCACACAGGCCTCTTCTGTCTGGGTAGCTATTAGGATGTCATGTATGTACTGCAATAACTTCCCTTCTTTTGGTGGGGCTTCCCAGGACTCCAAGTCTTTTGAAAGTTGTTCTCCAAACAGGGTGGGACTGTTCTTAAATCCCTGAGGCAACACCGTTCACATGAGCTGGGTTTTGCACCCACTCTTAGGACTTTCCCATTCAAATGCAAAGATTTTCCAGCTGGCTTTGTGGAGATAGAGTCAAAAGAAAGCATCCTTCAAATCTAGAACAGTCAACCAAGTTAGCTCTGGTGTTAAGCATGTTAGTAAAGTGCATTGGTTTGCTACTACAGAGTAAAAATCCTCAGTTATTTTTGTCGTGGTTTAACCCCAACCAGACAGCTTGTTCCCCCACTCCCCCCCCCCCTTTTTGCCCTCCCCCTACTCCTGGAGGGACAGAGAGGAGAATCAGAAAGAATGCAACTCCCACGGGTTGAGATAAGAACAGTTTAGTAACTAAGGTATAACACAAATCACTACTGCTACCACCAATAATAATAATGATAAAGGAAATAACAAGGGAAGAGAATACAACACCCCATCACCAGGCGACCGATAACTTGCCCCCCCCAGGCCGACCAAGCACCGACCAATACCTCCTCCAACCCTGCAGTCCACCTAGCCCTTCCGGGTAACTCCCCAGTTACATCCTGGTCATGACGTGCTGTAGTATGGAATACCTCTTTTGTCAGTTTGGGTCAGGTGTCCTGTCTCTGCTTCCTCCCGGCTTCCCTCCTCCCTGGCAGAGCATGAGGCTCACAAAGTCCTTGGCCAAACCAAAACATAATTTTTATCAGCTCTGTTCCCATCCCGAAAGTCAAAACACAGCACTGCACCAGCTACCAAGAAAGAGAAAAATGACTGCTACTGCTAAACCCAGGACAATTTTGTTAACAGCCCATAAGTCCTGTACTACCCAGTATGACCCATCAGGTTTCTGTACAGGTAAAATAGGGGTGTTAAAATCAGATTGGCACTCTTTTAGCAGTCCTAGCTGTAGGAAGTTTTCAATTATTGGACAAATTCCTTCCCTATCTCCCCTTTTCAGGGGGTATTGCTTAATCCTGACTGGCTCTCCTCCTTGATCTTAATCTGTATCAGGGGTGCATTTCTGGCTTTTCTAGGTGCATTTGTGGCTCATACTTCTGGGAATACCTGACCCAGTGTATCTTCCCTGACTTCTCCCTTGACGGGATTAGTGATCAAAACTAAGCTTAACATCTCTATATACTGTTGGTCATTTACTTTTAAAGTGATCTCACCTCCTTTGAAAGTAATGGTTGCTCCCAAATGTTCTAACACATTTGTCCCCAAAAGAGCTTTTGGGGAGTTAGGCATATACAAAAAACTATGAATGTTCCATTGTTTTCCCAATGGATTTTACAAAAAATAAGCTTTTTCACTGTGGCCAGTTGCCCCTTTTACCATAATATAATCATCCCCCAAAGGCATTAAAGATTTTTGGGTTTGGGTTTTGTTTGGTTTGGTTTGTTTGTTTGTTTGTTTTTTAAACTGAATACATTCAAACAATATTTTACAAAACTTTATAGCCTCTCTCTCTCAGTGCTCCTTGAATGTAATTATAAAATTAATATGAGAGCACCTGTACACAAGTTTTATGGTATTCTCAGGGGGTTCATTAAAATAATATTTCAGGGTTCTGCAGATCAACTCCCCTGTTATTAGACCATAGTTTCGCTTCCAGCAAAATTTACCCTGTCCTAGTATTCATGGCAGGTTTCACTGTTCAAAAGTTATTATGCACCCACATGTGAAGCTATAATTCTCTGAGTGTAAAGTCCAGGTCTCAAGAATAGGACCACAAATATTAGGGGCTATACTTCTCTTATACAGGCACTGAGGCGCAGAGAGGGAACTCTTCTTAACCCCCCAGTTAGCCACGGTTTACTTTTGTCTACTCCTCCCCCACTGCTTAAACACTGCAATCTTTAAGACTAATGACATATACACAAGTACAAATAGACACAACACAAGACAGATACTCTTCGTAGCTATGCCACATCTCAGTCTCACAAAACGCTTAGGCACAACACAAAACAAATAAGCTTCATCCGTCTCTGGCTGTTCTCCTCGCGGAGAATATGGAACCTCAGATCAAGACCACACTTGCTTCATAGCTATGCCACGTCTCAGTCACACAAATCACATTCTCAGTCACACGGGATCCCCCAGACACACTACACACAGTGGTTCCACTTGCCCTTCTCCTGATTCCTACACAGTCATTAGCAGATCTATCCTGGCTCCCAAAACCTGGGTGAAGCGGATACCATGGACTCACCTCGTCCACGGCCGCTCTGTCAGCTGACTAGTCCTTGGACTCACCGGATCCACCCTCAGGATCGCTAGCAGCTGCTCTATCAGTCAACAAGTCCCCAGCCTACTGCCTGTAAGTGCTCCCTTTCCCAGTACGGGAACTACGCTGTGCTCCAGACATCTCTGCGTGGCTTACCAACAGCCCCAGCCAAGGGTATGTACAAACATATCATTTCTCCACAGCCGGCACAGGTTGTTGTCTCCCCTGCAGTGAGCGGACAAGAAGTGGATGTCCTCCAGGCAAATGACCTGGGGTGCCTAGGATGTCTACACCTCAGCTGATCCTGCAGCTGAACAGATGTCTCTTGCCTGGCTCTCCAAATTGATACGCAGATAGACTCCACAACTCATTAAAGTTGTAAAGTAGGTATGCTTTATTCAGTGTTGAGGTGCATGGGGGATCGCTCTTCCAAAAGCATGCACACCCCAGCGTTGTTCTCCTTCATATTTATCCTCTAAACTGTTGCATATTCATGAGGTTACACAACATGCCTATGCATATTCATGACCCATCCCCGCTCCATAGTATAATGAGGTAAAAGGTCTGTGCTTGAGTAGTGTATCCTGGTGGTCACGGGCGAGGGTCTCAAGATGAAGTAAACAAGTCTTCCCTGAACTTTTCATCTCTAGTCATTGCGCATGTTCCCTGGTGATTTAGTCACTGTCCAAACAGCAAAGCTGATTTCAGACAGTTTACAGGTCCAGAAAGCAGGAGTTACTGTTCCTTTCTCTTATCAGGAGTCCTGGTCCTCCCACCCTGTTCCAGCAAGCACTATAAGTGTAGAGCACGCATATGTTGAGTAAGCATGAGTAAGCAGTTAACATTGTTAAGCAAGTGGCTTAACCCTAACCCCCCTGTACATCGGTTAACCCTTCGCATCAGACTATTAATCTGAAAACACTAAATGCTTATCACAAACACAATTAGACACACTCTGGTCAGATGTGTTGTTATCTCAACCCTTTGTGCCTCACACTGGGTGCCACAAAGAACTGTCAGTTTAAGCTCAACCAGCAACCCAGAACTGCACAGCCACTTGCTCACTCCCCCCCCCCGCCCCCCTTCCTCCCCCTGCTTCCAGAGGGATGTGGAGGAAAATCAAAATAATGTAACTCCCACAAGTTGAGATAAGAACAGTTCAGTAACTAAGGTATAACACAAAACCACTACTGCTATCACCAATAATAATAATGATAAGGGAAATAACAAGGAAAGAGAATACAACTACTCATCACCTGCTGACCAATACCCAGCCCAACCGAGCAGTGATCTAGCCCTTCCGGGTGACTGCCCCCATTTATATACTGCGCATCACGTGCTATGGTATGTAATACCTCTTTTGATAGTTTGGGTCAGGTATGCTGTCTCTGCTTCCTCCCACCCTCCCCTCCTCCTTGGCAGAGCTTAAGACTCAGAAAAGTCCTTGGTCAGAGTAAACATTACTGAGCAACAACTGAAAAGATTGGTGTTATCAGCGTTGTTCCCAAGCCGAAAGTCAAAACCACAGCACTGCACCAGCTACTAAAGAAGGAGAAAAATGACTGCTACTGCTGAACCCAGGACATTCATGTTGAACTTCTCATCAATCAATATCCCCAAGCCCTTCTCCTCAGGACTGCTCTCAAACCATTCTCTACCCAGCTGTTATCTGTCTTGGGATTGCTGTGACCCAGGTGCAGGACCTTACACTTAGCCTTGTTGAACTTCATGAGGTTTTCACTGACCCACCTCTTAAGCCTGTCAAGGTCCCTCTGGATGGCATCCCGTCCCTTCAGCATACTGACTGCACCACACATCTTGGTGTCACTGGCAAACTTGCTGAGGGTCCACTCAGTCAATTTGGTCATGTTCCTGACAGAAATGTTGAACAGCAGCAGTTCCAACACAGCCAGCTGAGGAACACTACTAGCTAGCTGTTGACTACAACTCTTTGAGTGAAACCATCCATCCAATAACTTACCTACTGAGTGATCATCAGAGTCTGAAGAGTTTTCCAAACTGTAGTGTTCTGCTTTGCTTTGAAAGGCACAACAAGAAATAAAGTTTTGGTTTTGGTTTGTTTGCTTGTTGTTTTTTTCTGCCAGATCACTATATCAAGGAGAGCAGCAAGTATCTACTGGATGTACTTTACATCTTTGTAAGAATTTTCACCCTAAGATAATTATTTGAAAATTGAAGATTTTTAAGCTTCATTTAGACTCTGGACATCCCTTAAATCTTAAATAAAATATTAATTTTTTTATGAAAAAATACTATGGGAAAGATGTTGCTCTGTAAAATGAAAATTAAAAAATGTTAAAATACAGCTTTTTAAATGAGGAACATAAAATAATTCCATTCATGTGAAGTTTGTCTCTTAGAAGTTGCAGAATAATCGATGAGAATTTTAAAACTATATAACTGTAAAGAATTAGTCAATTTCCCTATAACTACTATTTACAACATAAAGGTGTTCCTCCCCCCATACTTCTTTTTTTTTAATTATTTTTTGTGTTTTGTTTCAGATATTCAATGCCATAATAATTATAGTATTTATCTCTTTCTCAAGGAGATTTTATATGTTTTCTTAAACATGTCTGATCTGTTAGAATTTGGAAGACTGGTATTTGCAGTGCACCATTTTTTCTACATGGTTATAAATAGAAGTTCAATTCCTGTAGAAACAAAGATGACCTCTTCTATACTAACATATGAGGGAAAAAATAATTACAGTTGCACTTCTTGCATGTCTAGGAATATGCAATTTCTTAACCTACATCTGAGTACCTGAGACAATCTGCTGATGATGATTAGGAGAAACATATGCAGAAATATTTTCAGGATTAGCATCCCAAGATTACTTCTTTAAGGTAAAAATAAATTGAAATTAAGAAGTACTGTGAGAAAGACTGATTATTTTCAGTTAAATAAAGAAGCCATGAGTTTGTCAGAGAACAGACACATTATAGCTCCAGTTCTTACAAATGCAAAAATAGCACTGCTTTTTTTTTTTTTTTTCATAGGCTGATGTCTGCAGAGTTGAAAATTGTAAAGGTCATGGAGAAATACTTTTTTAAAAAACTCCACCTCCTTCCTAAATAGGATATGAGTTTGTTACCTTACTCTAAATACCTAGTAAGAGACATTTTCCCTGTCTTTTCAGTAGCTTGTTTATACTAGAGAAGGTAAAAATCTCAGTATAAATGATATACCTGTTTATAATGCAGTCCACAACTTTCAGAATACGTCCTACAACGATTGGAATTACATCAGTTGTATCTGTGATTTCAAACTCATTTCCCTGCGGAATCCTGAACCCTTCATGTTCACAAACATGTTTCTTCCACCTTTCAATTCCTTCTTCTGTGAAAGCTTTTTTTGCTCTCTTCTTGAAAATAATTTGATTTCTTGTGACTGCTAAACATCTGCAGAGGCAAATCAACTGCCAAAATGCTTCAACAAACAGAAAGCTAAAAATCCCCTAAAACCCAGAAAACTGTCTTGCTTGAATGCACCTACTATCTATATCTTGATTCTCTCCCTCCTTGAATTCTCCTTGAAAAAAAATGCCCGAGAACTTATCTTGATTTGGACAAAGAAGTTTGCAACAAGGGATTTACTAGTCTGTTCTGCAGTTTTCTCACTCTTGTCATTAGTTAATATAGCCCTCACAGGTCTAGAACAAGTGTTAAGTAACTTACAACTGTTCTCGTATTCAATTCCTCTCTTTCATTTTCTTTAAAAGGAGATTATTAAACCAAGGTGAGTGCTGTGCCATAATTAATATGCTGATGGCATTCACAGGAACCTGCCAAACAGGCATACCTAAGGCTTGATACAGTACATTTTTCCCATTAAGTCATACCATTGTAATACCTATCAAGTAAGTAGCAGAAGTAACTTCCTTTAAAGATACTATACCTTATTTCCATTCCTAGGAGAAGAATGTGTTATCAAAGCCCAGCAGCTTCTGTTCAAGAAAAGATCAAGTAGGTTTGATAACCAAAAAGTTACTTCCAGTCAAAACTGGAAAGCTGTATGAGTTCTGCAGTACTGGTACTTTCACAACATTAACACACAGGGAGAGCAAACAAACAGTTATCGTGTAGCCATTGTGTGAGTAAAAGTTGACCTTGTCTTGGGAGCATTTTTGAGATCTGTTTTCCGTAGATTTAAATGCATAACACATGTATGTAAGGCAGTGAGAAACGATCCTTTGAGTTGGCTATCTGGAAAAGTATATGCCCGGAACAGCTAATTTTAAAAACATCAGGGTTTTTTTTGTCTTGTTTTGTCTTGGTTATTGGTTTTTAGGTTTTTGGGGGTTGGTGTTTTTTTTGGGGGAGGAGGGAGGGAGGGGTTGGGGGTTGATTGATTGTTCTTTTTTAGTTTCTCCCCTCCCCAACCTTTTTATTCACCTTCTTCTTTTCCATTCAGCTGCAAAGCAGAAAGATTTGAAAGTTGTTATGACAACAGCAACCTTTTAACATTTTCCCAGAACCATTCTGGTGCTTTGAAAGTATAAACTTGGATAGTCATGCTCTTAACTGTCTACTCCCATGTTCATTCATTGAAATTTACCATGTAGGCATTAAATTATTAATTTCAATGTCTCTATATTTCCCAGATAGGTGTATTTCAACTAATCAGCTAAGCCACTGCCTTACTAAGGGAGAAAAAAAAAATCAGAGTCTGTTCCTCATAGGGTAGATATTTGAAATAGAGGGACTCTTCATTAGGGACTGTAGTGATAGACAAGGGGTAATGGGTTAAAACTTAAACAGGGAAAGTTTAGATTGGATATAAGGAGGAAGTTCCTTACTGTGAGGGTAGTGAGGCACTGGAATGGGTTGTCCAGGGGAGTTGTGAGTACTTCATCTCTGGCAGTGTTCAAGGCCAGTTTGAACTGCGTCTTGGGTGACATGGTTTAGTGTGAGGTGTCCCTGTCCATTGCAGGGGTGTTGGAACTAGATCTTAAGATCTTTTCCAACTGTAGCCATTCTATGATTCTGTGATTGTATGATCACTGCCTAAAAGACCAGGTCCACGCTTACTGCCTCACTTACAGACCTAGTTGCACAGCATTAAACCCTTGGATTAAGATTATTTAACCTTCAAATATTCCTGGAGGACAAATATTAATCTGCAGGAAAATTTGTTGGACTTATCAAAGTGTTCAATATTTTGTACACTGCCATTTAGATTTATCCAATTCTAATAAATATTTCAGCCATTAAAAATTACAGTTGTTAACTTATTAAAAATGCCTATTTAGTAGCCAAAGTGATCACAGTCAGGTGTTTTCTGTTCTTCTTAATGAAAAGATTAGTGTTAAAAGAAATGTCTTTTAGAAATTAGTAATTTTATGCTATAATACAGATATCACATGAATTGGAAATTTTTTATACAATACCATGCTCTTGCTGGATCTTATTAAGTTCCATTATGGTAATGGAAAAATTGCCTAAAAACATATTTTCATATAATTAGAATTTTAAACAACTTTATACTGGATGAAATCTGGATTACAGATATATTTAAAAATGCAATAATATTCTATTATCTAATACATTGGAGTGAAATTATTTCTTAACATATTAGGAATTCTAGGGGGAAATCTTAAAGACAGAAACACCAGCTAATTTTTTTTTTTACACTATGAATGCAAGAGCCCTAAATTAACCCTTTTCTTTGTAGTTATTATATTTAAATGTAGTATCCAGAAAGACAATAAAGGTTGTCAAGAGGTATACAGCATCTGAAATTTGATCATTATTTGTTTACTTTGTATGAGTATAAACTGTCCATGTGTAGAAGGCCAAAAGCAGAAGATATATTTAGTGCACAACCTTTTTAAGAAGAAGCAGATATTTTTCACCCTCTTTGTCTAGGATAAAAAGAAAAAAACCCAGCCAACCCCTCTAGTCTGCACTTGTAGACGCTTGTGCTTACATCCATGTTGACACAATGTCGCAGGAAGAATTATGTTAAATATCTTCAGTTTGTTGTCACTTTTATTGTCCATCACCACAGCAGAATTTGGCAGTTTGTCTGAGAAAGTACCACACCTCCAGAGCAACACATGACTACAAAACTGAGCTGTTGGTCTGTACAGCAAGGGGTTTGCTTTAGAACAGTGAATATGTCGGGATCTTGTTTGTTTATTTATTTTTCTTTGTTGTGTTTTGACATTTGTAGTTTTCTTAAAAAGCAAATCCTTCAGTCTCTGTTCCTTAAGCATTGAATCAACCAGAGAAGAAAAAAAACAGAGGGCAGGAGAGGTGGGGAGCGAATGAAAAGATGGCAAGTCTGTCATTCATAAAGGTACAAGTGATTGCTATAACAAGTTACAGTAATGAAAGAGAAGACAGAAGCAGGCCCCTAGTCCAACCTCCAGCTCAAAGAAGGGTCAGATATGAGGTTAGACCATACTACTCAGGATTTCATCCAGACAGGTCTTGAAAACCCCTAAGAACATGTTAGACATAGTAGCATATGTTAGACAACACAAAAAGAAAAGGGTATTGAGCAGTTACTAATCTAATTCCTGCTGGTGCAATAAAATATTTTAAAATAAAACACTACTAAAATGGAACACACAGTATTTCATTAACTTTCTGCCATCTGCAAATTGTTAAATCCTCTATTGTTAAAAAGGACAGGCAGGCTATTTGTCTGTTTTCCACGTAAAGAAGAGTGAACGGAAGATCTAGAAGAAGGGTACCAGTTGTTCATACATACATAGCATAGTGAGAAATATCACAAATTAGATATTGGCCAAATAGTCCAGGAGGCATAGAGCTCAGGGCATTAACAAAGTTTAAAAATAGTCACAGAGTCTGTTTAAATGTTGAAGTTGGGAGAGCATGTGTACTCTTTTAAGTGCATATTTTGGCAAGGATTTTAGGGTCTTCAGTGTTTTAGTATAGTGATCATGATCAGGATGGTTGCTTTTCTTCGACAGGAAAAAGAATTGCAGATTTAGATATAAAAGAATTAAAGATCACATTAAAGAATAAAAACAAGCATCTAGTTAAAGACTAGTTTTAAGGAAATAAATTCCTACACTTATTTTTGAGACTTTGTCTTTACTTCCTTCAAATTTGTACTTTTTAAAATAAACAGCAATTTGTTATTTAAAATATTATTTAAGATAATTTTTAGTATGTGTGAAATAGAATTTTAATAGGCAACAGATTCTTAAATAAAATTGGTAATTTAGCAGTTATATGGTCTTTCTAAGTCTGTTTGCACCAGGAAAATATTCTTTCCAATGTGTACATTCAAAGTAGAAATGAACATCACAGTTTTCATAACTTGAAGAATAAGGAAGTCTTGTGTTGTTCTAAATAATTCCGGCTTTAAAACTTCAAAAATCATATATAACAGTTTCTTAGCATTTTGTTGCTGTCCATAATTTGTATTTTCATATTTTGCTTACCTTCCATTTGCCATTTACCTTCCTGATTGTCATTTCATTTTCTGTGCTGTATAAAAAACATAAGGAATGTTATTATTGCATATCAAAATTATGACACTACTTTTAGAACTCTGATTTTAAAATATGTAAGTTTTACTTGAATTGCTGAGGTGAGTAGCTCGAGAGAGGACGCCTTGAACACCGGAGCGGGGGAGATCAGCGTCCAGGAGCCTCAACTCAGAGCCACAAGACCCACCGAGGGAGACTCAACTCCTCGACAGGACCTGCCCAGGAGCTGGCAGCTCAGCTGACGCCAGCAGCTGACTCACCGGGGGCGGAGCCAGGAGGAGCGGCAGCAGATTTAAACCGGGCATCCCTAACGGTTGCTGGTAATTGCTGAGGTGAGTAGCTCGAGAGAGGGCGCCTTGAACACCGGAGCGGGGGAGATCAGCGTTCAGGAGCCACCGAGGGAGCCTCAAGTCCTCGACAGGACCTGCCCAGGAGCCGGCAGCTCAGCTGAGGTGAGCAGCTGAATCACCGGGGGCGGAGCCAGGAGGAACGGCGTCCGCCCTGACTGGTTAAAAACCTGCCCCAGGGAGCACGAGCGACTAGGAGCGGGGCGAACGGAGTGGGTCGAGGCAGTTCGCGTGGGCAGGCGAGCGGGATGGTGAGCACTCGCCGCATGACCAGGGCCCAGTCTGGGAGCGCTGCTCTGGCTGCCCCTGCGGTGCCCACCGTAAGCATCCAGACAGAGCCAATGAGAGGAGAGGCTGCAGTGCAGATTTCGGGGTGTAGAGAGTGCCTGCACTGCTCTGGTGAGGGAAAGGTAGGCAATGGGCGGGACTGCACTGGGTGCTCCCTGGTGGAGGTTCTCCTGCAGCAGGTGGGTGAGCTGCGGGAAGCTGTTAATAGGCTACAGGATGTCAGGGTAGCTGAGAGAAAACAGGAATGCTTGCTCCCTGCCCAAACTATGCAGAGTTCTCAAGCTTCCCCTGTACCTCATGGAGGAAAGAAGGAGGTTGTTAGCTCTCAAAGCTGGGAATTGATGACAATAAAACCCAACAAAAAAAGGAGGAAAAGGACAATTAAAAGCAAGGAACTTCCTCCTGAACCTGTTGCCCCCACCCAGAACCGCTTTGCTGTCCTGCAGGGGGCTCCTGAGGAAATGGGCTTGCGCAAGAAACAGTCTGGTGATGCACTAGTAAAGATTTCTACTGGTGCTGCCAGGAAAAAGCGACAAGTCGTAGTGGTAGGGGATTCTACTTTGAAAGGGACAGAAGCACTAGTCTGTCGGCCTGACCCGGTCTCAAAGGAGGTGTGTTGCCTACCAGGGGCACGGATCAGGGATGCTGCAGAGAGGCTGCCTGCTCTAGTAAGCCCCACAAACTTTTACCCACTTCTGGTGATATATGTAGGTGCTAGGGATATAGATAGTAGTAGCCTGAGGAACATAAAGAAGGATACAGAGCCCTGGGAGAGGTGGTTAAGGGCTCTGGAGCTCAGATAGTCTTTTCGTCTGTTATCCAGGATACAGGGGAGGACCTAAAAAAAGCTAGGAGGATTATCCAGGTTAATAAATAGTTAAAAGGGTGGTGTCACAGTCAGGGGTTTGGGTGTCTTGAGCATGGGACCCAAGTTTGTAGGCCAGGTCTAGTGGGGGCTGGTGGAGCTGGTCCGATGAAGAAGGGGAAGGACAGTTTTGGTAGGAGGCTTGCCAGACTGGTTAAGGAGGCTTTAAACTAGGTGTGATGGGGGAGGGGAGCATCATTCCATCCCAACACTCCCAGTCAGTTGCCAGCACCTATAATAAATGCTCGGAGCAATGCAGAGATATTCCGGCTGCTCCAGCCAATGAGCCAGCTTCATTTGGAGCTCTGCTCAGATGCCTCTATACAAATGCCCGTAGAATGGGGAACAAACAAGAGGAATTAGAGATGTGTGCTCGTCTGCGGGGGTATGACATTATAGGCATCACAGAAACATGGTGGGATGGCTCCTATGACTGGAGTGTTGGAATGGAAGGTTACAGACTTTTTAGAAAAGACAGGCCTGGCAGGTGCAGAGGGGGAGGTGTCTTTTATGTTAGGGATAGGCTGGAGTGTATGGAACTCTGTCTGGGGACAGGTGAGAAGATAACAGAGAGCTTGTGGGTCAGGGTTAAAGGGAAAACATTGATGGGAGACATTACTGTGGGGATATGTTATAGACCACCTGATCAAGAGGAATCTGCGGATGAAGCACTCCATAGGCAGATAGGAAAAGCCTCACACTCACAGGCCATTGTTCTCATGGGTGACTTCAACCACCCTGACATCTGTTGGAATGACGGTACGGCCCGGTACTAGCAATCCAGGAAGTTCCTCGATTGTGTGGAAGACAACTTCCCTCTGCAAGTAATAGAGGAACCGACAAGGAGAGGTGCCATGCTTGACCTTGTGGTCACCAACAGAGAAGGGCTCATTGGCAGTGTGGCACTGCAGGGTAGCCTTGGATGCAGCGACCACGAGGTGGTTGAATTTGAGATTCTTAGGACAGTGAGAAGAGCGTGCAGCAAGCTCACTGACCTAGCCTTCAAAAAAGGAGACTTTGGCCTCTTCAGGAACCTGCTTAGTAAGGTTCCATGGGATATAGCCCTAGAGGGCAGGGGGGCTCAAGACTCTTGGTTGGTCTTCAAGGATCACCTGCTACAAGCTCAGGAGTATTTCATCCCAACTAGAAGGAAGTGCAGCAGGAGGGCCAGGAGACCTGCTTGGATGGATAAGGAGCTGCTGAGAAAAATTTGAAGGAAAAAAGAGGCTTTTAAAAGGTGGAAGCAAGGAGAGGCAGCCTGGGAAGAATACAGGGATTTTGTCCGGGAAGCTAGGGACCATGTAGGAAAGCTAAGGCCCGGTTAGAATTAAACTTGGCTAGGGATGTTAAGGATAACAGGACGGGATTGTATAGGTAAGTTGCTAATAATAAACAGACTAGGGAGAACGTAGGCCCTCTCAGGAAGCTCTCGGGTGAACTAGCTACACAGGATTTGGAGAAGGCTGAGGTTCTCTATGACTTCTTTGCCTCTGTCTTCTCTAGCAAATCTCTGACCGCACCACCCAAGTCTTGGAAGGCAGACACAGGGACTGTGAGAATGGAGACCTTGGGCCCACTGTAGGAGAGGAATTGGTTCGAGACCATCTTAAAAATTGGAACGTGCACAAGTTCATGGGTCCTGATGAAATCCATCTGCGGGTCCTGAAGGAGCTGGCCAATGAAGTTGCTAAGCCGCTGGCCATCATATTTGAAAAATCATGGCAGTCAGGTGAAGTTCCCGATGACTGGAAAAAGGGAAATATAACCCCCATTTTCAAGAACAGGAAAATGGATGACCCAGGCAATTACAGACCAGTCAGTCTCACCTATGTGCCTGGCAAAATCTTCGAGCAGATTCTCCTGGAAGGCATGCTAAGGCACATGAAAAACAAGGTGCTTGGTGACAGTCAGCATGGCTTCACCAAGGGGAAATCCTGCCTGACCAATTTGGTGGCCTTCTCTGATGGGGCTACGGAACTGATGGACAGGGTTAGAACAGTTGACGTCATCTCGTCATCTACCTGGACTTGTGCAAAGCGTTCGACATTGTCCCACATGACATCCTTGTCTCTAAATTGGACAGACATCAATTTGATGGATGAACCACTTGGAGGAAAAAGAACTGGCTGGATGGCTACACACAAAGAGCTGTGGTCAACCGCTGAATGTCCAACTGGAGGACTATATAAAAAATAGTTAATATGAAAACATAAGTTTATTATACTATGTTTATTGTACAGTGGGTGAAATAAGACAAAAAAAAGAAATATCAGGGAAAATACTTTTTAGTAAAATCTTTTATTTTTCTAAAGACTTAGGGAACTTATGACCTTGTGCATAAGTGATAAAAACAAAGAAGAGCTGGATTAATTAGAAAATTGACAAAGAACAAAAACAGCTTTTCTGTAGAATTAGTCTGTTGGAGAGTAAAATTAAATGCTAGTTTGCCTATTTTTCACCTGAACCATGTAGGAGAAAAATTAAGTTTTTATGTATTCTGGCTGACACTTTACAAAAATCCATCCCTTTTCTATATTCTGTCATCCTCCCACTCTCCAGTATAACACTGTATATGTTTCATGGGCATGAAAAAGAAAAAAACAAAGCAAACCAACAAATGTATATATGTACACACACATTCAACAGAAAATTTTAAAGTGAATTGAAAGAAAAAGATAAAAGAAGTATGAGGTAACTGTAAAGGATATAATGTAACTTAAGATATATGCAATATCTCACTAAATTTTTGTGGGTGCTTCAAATAATTAACTTGTGCCCAGAAGAAAATTAAGCATTTTTGTGCCTTCCTCTTCTTAAAATCATTCACCTTCAAGTTCTTACATTTTGTTTGTTTATCTGTTGTTTCCTTTCTGTGTGTTTCTTCCCAATTTGTGCAAAATCTTGTGGTGGGTTGAAAGAAGACAGCTCTGTCAGGCCTCATTTTTATTTTGAAACATAGAGATAGTAACATGCTGTCAGTATAACTTTTGATCTTTATCCATTCTGTACATTATACCGCTGCAGTTCTGTTCCCAAGGAAGTATTGCCAAGACATTCTCCTATTTCTTCTGAAGTAGCTTGATTTAGCAGAGTAGAAATCTGCCACTGCATCCAGATGACAAGCAAGACCTCGCAGTCCTTCACTAATGGAATGCTTTTACAGGAATAACGAGCATAAATGTCCAAGCATCTTATGTGATAGAAATTTTGTACTTAAAGGCTTGTTATCTCTCAAATGCTAATTAGCCCACTGTGATCCTGACACTTTTACACTTAGGAAGTATAGGACGGACACCAGCTCTGCATATCCTTTTATCCCTTTTCCCAGAGGAAAGAGAATAGGAGTACAAAGTGTGTAACAAAATCCCTTGATCCTAGAGAGATTTACAGCCTAAATCACTAATAAGAATTTTGTGATTATTCACTTCATTGTGGTATCTATCCATGCTGTCCATGTAAATACATATCGAATTCAACTGAGAGAGCTCCCTTGACATTTTGATTTAAATTTTAATGTAGTTATGATGAACACCATAACACAGCAGGTTTGCAGCATTGACTTGATCTTGATTATTTTCTCAAGGTGAAACACGATGGTTTTTATTTTTTTAAATGTACTGTGAGCCACAAAGGATTTATTTGGGGAATACTATGCAATAAGCGTATCTCTTGAATACTTTATCATATTTCTATTGTTTCATGTTGTTTCAGTATCCTATAACGAGTTTTCCCTTTTCTTATTAAAAAAGAAAAGAGCAAACATAAATCAGATAGCTTAACTCTTTTTTTATTATTATACAAAATCCCTCCCCTAGTAGAATCATAAAATAGTTAGGGTTGGAAAGGACCTTAAGATCATCAAGTTTCAATCCCCCTGCCATGGGCAGGGACACCTCGCTCTAAACCATATTACCCAAGGCCTCGTCCAACCTAGCCTTGAACACTGCCAGGGATGAAGCATTCACAACCTCCCTGGACAACTTATTCCAGTGCCTCACTACCCTAACAGGAAAGAATTTCCTCCTTATATCCAATCTAAACTTCCCCTGTTTAAGTTTGAACCCGTTACCCCTTGTCCTACCACTACAGTCCCTAATGAAGAGTCCATCCCCAGCATCCCTATATGCCCCCTTCAGATACTGGAAGGCTGCTATGAGGTCTTTATGCAGCCTTCTCCAGGCTGAACAGCCACAACTTTTTCAGCCTGTCTTCATATGGGAGGTGCTCCAGTCCCCTGATCATCCTCGTGGCCCTACTCTGGACTTGTTCCAACAGTTCCATGCCCCTTTTATGTTGAGGGCACCAGGACTGCACACAATACTCCAAGTGAGGTCCCACGAGAGCAGAGTAGAGTGCCAGGATCACCTCCTTCGACCTGCTGGTGACACTCCTTTTGATGCAGCCCAGGATACGGTTGGCTTTCTGCCCTGCAAGTGCACACTGAAGCTCACTCATGCTCATTTTCTCATTGACCAGCACCCCCAAGTCCTTCTCCACAGGGCTGCTCTGAATCTCTTCTCTGCCCAACCTGTGACTGTGCCTGGGATTACTCCAACCCATGTGTAGGACCTCGCACTTTGCATTGCTGAACTTCATGATGTTGGCATTGGACCCCTTGTCAGTTGTGTCAAGGTCCCTCTGGATGGCATTCCTTCCCTCTGACATATCAACAAAAGATGTGAAACAGAATCAGTCTCAACACTGACCCCGATGGACACCACTCGTTACTGGTCTCCAGTTGGACATTGAGCCGTTGACCACAACTCTTTGTGTGCGGCCATCCAGCCAGTTCTTTTTCCTCCAAGTGGTTCATCCATCAAATTGATGTCTGTCCAATTTAGAGACAAGGATGTCATGTGGGACAATGTCGAACGCTTTGCACAAGTCCAGGTAGATGACGAGATGACGTCAACTGTTCTAACCCTGTCCACCAGTTCCGTAGCCCCATCAGAGAAGGCCACCAAATTGGTCAGGCAGGACTTCCCCTTAGCGAAGCCATGCTGGCTGTCACCAAGCACCTTGTTGTTTTTCATGTGCCTTAGCATGCCTTCTGGGAGAATCTGCTCGAAGATTTTGCCAGGCACATAGGTGAGACTGACTGGTCTGTAATTCCCTGGGTCATTCATTTTCTTGAAAATGGGGGTTATATTTCCCTTTTTTCCAGTTGTTGGGAACTTCACCTGACTGCCATGATTTTTTAAATATGATGGACAGCGGCTTAGCAACTTCATTCGCCATATCCTTCAGGACCCGCGGATGGATTTCACCAAGTCCCATGGACTTGTGCACTTTCAGGTTCTTAAGATGGTCTTGAACCAGGTTCTCTCCTTCAATGGGCCTAAGGTCTTCACTGTCATAGTCCCTGCATCTGCCTTCCAAGACCTGGGCAACATGATCAGAGTACGTGCTAGTCAAGACTGAGGCAAAGAAGTCATAGAGAACCTCAGTCTTCTCCAAATCCAGGGCAGCCAGTTCTCCCATTAGCTCTGCAGAGGGCCTGCATTATCCCTTTTGGTGGCAACATACCTACAGAAGCTCTTCCTGTTATCCCTGACATCTCTTGCCAGACTCGATTCTATCCGGGCCTTAGCTTTCCTGACGTGAGCCCTAGCTTCGTGGACAATGTTCCTGTATTCTTCCCAAGCCGCCTGTCCTTGCTTCTGCCTTCTATAAGCTTCTTCTTTCCCTCTAAGTTTTGTCAGTAGCTCCTTATCCCTCCATGGATAAGCACCGTCCTGGCCTTCTTGCCCCATTTCCTTCTTGTTGAGACACAGTGCTCCTGAGCTTGTAGCAGTTAATCCTTGAATATTTATTTATTATTAGGTCTCTCTAGCTCACTAAAGAGTTTCCATAATTTTTGCTGCTTTTTTGTGAACTTCATTGAATTTTCATCGTAATCCTACTGATAACAAACTTGATCCATGATTTTAAAGTTTCATTGACACTACAAGATCATCATGAAATTCCAAGACTTCAAGACCATTTGCTTTTTTCTTCTATGTGTTTTCTTGTTATCTACAAATGTGTCATAATTTTAGCCAATTACTGCAGACCTAACTGTATGCATTTAAGACAGACTTCCTACCAAACCAGTTTTCCCTCCTTTAAAGCAATATTTGAATTACTTTTCCTAGAGCTTGCTAGAGAATTGCTGCCAAACTTTGGCAGGCTATGGCCAAAATAATGAAGATTTAATGAAGTTTTGAATTAATTTTATAATACTCAACAGGTTTTTATTCAATGAAACTCTTATTACATGAATTGTGTTATTATTTCAAACTATGAAGTTTACCCTTTGGTAAAAATGTGTACCCAGATAGGTGACACCTTCAATAGTTCTGTTGGCACTACAACATCCTTCAAGAATTGTCTACCAATCAGTTATATAAAAGTCACAGAGCAGAGCACAGTTGGGAAACACAGGTCTGCTGTGTATTCATTCCATGTTCTTTAATAGTGTCAATTCATGTTTGAAAATACCATGGATTTCTTAAAGATTCAATTTTACTTTTTTTTCTTTGAGAATGATATTTCATACATAATTTATTGATAAATTATCTGAACATATTAACGTACATAGTAATAAACAATTAGAATGTAGCAAAAAATAGTTCAAACAAAGACCATCAATGTATTTAAAATTATGAATATATTCTTTCCCGACAAATATAGCTGGTAAATAAGAGTGTTATCCTCACAAAATAGGAATTTTGATTTTGGACTCCTATACAAACAGTAAATTTGTTAGAGTTAACAAAGTGGGAGCACATCAATTTTTAAATATAGATTTAGAAAGTTTAATATTAGTGCAGTTAGGATTTGGGGAGGGTTAGATTCTTGTTCCTAAACTGGATATCAGAGTCTGTCCCTGAATCTTCTCAAGGCTAAATTTATTTCTTATTGACTTTTGCTAGGGCTTGGACTTGTTCTCTTGGTGAACTGCTGGAGGAAGAGATGGATCCTTGCCTGGACAGGCAGACAATCTAATAAAGAAGAGCAGTTAGACTAAAATTTATTTGGATCTTGATCTAAGAAGTGCTCAGAACAAATCCAGCTAGACAAGCTTTTCAGTGAAATTTTCCAAGAAAGATTGGAATTGCTATAGCAGATGAAAGCTGCAGTGAGTTTAGGCCAGTAGCTTGTTTCTTAGAGTTGCAATATAAGTTTTAAAATAAGGAACAAAAACTGGAAAGGGATATGTGCAGAGATTCCTATCCGGTTTCAGTGCTGTCAGGGAATACATCTTTGTAGTGCAGTTTACTAACACTTGTTTCTGATTTGTGGATCGACAGTTCTCAGTAATTAAAAAAAAAAAAACCAAACCAAACAACATTTAAATTCCATATTTGTTTGCATTTATTTATCAGTTCTAATAAGAATGTATTTGTTGATATTTTGTGTTTAAAAAGCCCAGAAATCTTAGCATATAATGAATTCAGAGATATATATTTTCTGTGAGTGAGAGCATAATCCAAGGAAATCAATTTTTCTGTAACTCTTCAGAAAAGGAAGCATAAAGCCTACTTTATATATATATATATGAAGTATATATATATATATATGAAATATATATATGATAATCAGAAGGCTCTGTGATGCTGCCTTTCTAAATTACCTCCAGGAAACTGAAAGCTAATATTTATTATTTAGTTAAAATTATGTAGCATAGTATCACAGAGGAACTTTTTTTTTTTTGCATTTTCTGTTGAATGTTTACAGCATCAACCAACACAGATTTTAGACATTTAAATTCAAACAAAAGAAAAAGAAATTATATGGAACATAGAAATACTGCTGGAATATTTTCAATAGCTTCTAAGTTGTTAATCAACATTTAAAATGCATTTTGTTTCAATATGAAACAGTTCATTTCCAGGGAAGAAGTAGTGACTTTTTTGAGAAATTAATATTCAGCCAATATTATGCTTTTTATAACCTTTCCAAAATATGAACATGCTGATTAATTCACAAGACATAGATCTTGAACTATCCTTCTAAACATCAAGAGCTTTCATTGAAGGCAAACCAGCAGCAGCTTATTCCAAAGAGACAAGCTTTGACTTTCAGATTTTTATTCAGTCCTTTAGTTTTCCTTTTGCTTATGCTGTATTTAGCTTATCCCATATGATTCCAATTACTGTGACTACATGTGTTTTGTTTTTGTTTTTATTTTGGTGTGTTTCTTTGGTTTTGATAGGCCTGTCTTTTCAGATGAACTGATTCCCACTGAATTAAACATTTTCCAAGACACAACAGGAACTCTAAATGCATAATTATTAACAGCATGTTAATATGAGCCACATCTCAGGTGTTTGTGTCTGTATAGTAAGCTAACCCCAAGATATAGTCAAGGTTACTAGAAAGCTTGCTGTGTAAAACAACTTTTAATAAGCTTTCAAGATCTGTTCCAGACTCTGGGAGGATAAAATAGTTATCAATTAAATCAGTAGAAAGTAAAATCTAGATAAATAAAATTAATATTCTGTTTATATCTTTTTTCTGCACTATAGATGTAGCATCAAGGTTATTTTTTTTTTCTGTTATACTGCTGTTAAATAACCTATGAGGTCACTGGAGCTAGTTACAAAAAAAAACTTTTATTCAAGGCAGGCTAGTGTTATCTAGAATAAAAAACTAAGTAGGCCACAAATTTAGAAAGCTGTCTCTTTAATAATGCAATTTGCTACACCGGGGCCCCATATTGTCTGTTTACTCAGGCAGGTGGATCTGCTGAAGAAGAGAAGTGCTGATGATGCAATGTGCTGACCCACATATGAGTTCCCAATAGACTGCACCAGCTGGTATAGTTTGGGCTTATAGCTTAAACAAAGCAAACATTTTTCTCTTTCCATTACCTCCTGCTGATGGTATCCCAGAACAATATAAATATTGTCAAGTTATCTTCTAGAAAAAGATCTGTAAACAAGTCTATACTTACAGTTATTTATGGGTTGTTTTGTGGTGTGTTGGTTGTTTTTTTTTGTGGTGTATTTTTTTTTTGCTTGTCTTATTCTGTATTATTTCTTGTGTGAATATAAGATAAAAATCTAGATCTGGGAAAATCTTTTTATATGCTTATTAAATTACCTATGTTGTTCATATATCTTAAAAAAAATTAATCCTTATTACTCATATTTTTACTGCTTTCTACTGTTTCATTGTCACAGATGCCTAAAATAGTACAAGTGCAGTAGTATGATCATTTACACTTCTATTGTTATGTATATTAGGTATATTTATATTATCATGCATGTTTTTATATCACTATTTTATGTGGACCTAGTTGAGGTCGGTTTAAATAGCTGTCTCAGGTATAGATAGCTGTGGAGCAGGCTTTTTCTCATGGAATTGTGTAAGGGTTAGCAGCCTTGTGTCGTGAAGGTTCTGGACCCTGCACCTGATGTTATAATGACAAAGTGTATAGATAGAAGAGTGTTCTAAATTTAACTCATGTCTGCAAGATGTGTAATCAGTTGATTGACTAGTGATAAATGTGATTAATGAAAACACAGACGTGTCCTTGATGCAAATATGGTTTAGTGTTACTCATGAAAAAGTAATAGGAGAAAACAAATGGTTAATTTGAGTGAATGATGATATAGAGGTTCAGTATATGAATAGCCATGACCTGGCCTTTGATGTTGAAAGTCTGGTTATCTTTTGTCTTGTTTTCAGCATCACAGTGAAACAGTATTTCTTGATTATACTGAAACTTAAATGCTTACCTTGAGCAAAGCAAGTTGTGAAGTGTTAATGAAATTTCCACTTTTTTAGACAACTTCATGATGCTAATAATAACTTAAAAACCAGAACAGTCATGAACTTTCTAAATAGGTCCGAAATTTTATTTTTTTTCTTTTAATGCACTGTCTTGCTTCCTTCTAAGAAACAAGTAGTTCAGGAAATATTATAAGAAACACCCGTCTTTAGAAAAAGTATTATGATATTAAATTCTCAGTGTGGAAGAAGCAATTTAAAATTTACTAGATAAAATGCTTCTATTTGTCATTGTGGAATGACCTATTCAAACAAGAATGTGTATTGTTCTCTTTAATCCATGACATAAAGTGTATTTTACTGTGCTTAGGAACCATAAAAACACAAAGAGATATTTTTGACATGTCTCTTGAGGCAAGTGTGAGTATTGAACAGAGTTGCACTCTGTGTGCCCTGGTGGAGGCCTTCTGCAGGGGATGGCAGAGCTGCAGGAGACTGTCAACAGACTGAGAAATATCAGGGAAGCTAAGAGGGAGCTGGACTGCTTGTTCCAAGCCCAAACTGTGTAAAGGCCATGAGCATCCACCCTAGCACAAACAGAAAAGAAGGTCAGTAATCCAGGAAGCTGGGAGCTAGTAACAAAAAACAAACAAACAAAACATCAAAACAAACAAACAAAGGAACAAAAACAGAAAAAGGAGACAGTTAAAAGCAAGGGGCTTCCTCCCCACCCAGAACCACTTCACAGCTCTGCAGGGGGCTAACAAGGAAACATCCATCACACCAAATCAACATCCTGCTGATGCACCAGTAAATCCAAAAAAGTGGCAGCTCACAGTAGTAGATGACTCTACTTTGAAAGGCACAGAGGCACGATCTGTCAGCCTAACCCAGTGTCAAGGGAGGTGTGTTGCGTACCAGGGGCTTGGATCAGGGATGCTGTTGAGGGGCTGCCTGCTCTAGTATGTCCTGCTGGCACCCACTTGTAGCGGTTCACGTGGGTGCCAGTGATATAGACTGCAGTAGCCTGGAAAACATTAAGAAGGACTACAGAGCCCTGAGAAAGGTGGCTGGGGGCTCTGGGTTTTTTTCATTGATCTTCCAGATCAAAAGGGAGAACCTTGAAAAGGTCGGGCAGATCTGGCAAGTTAATGGTTAGAAGAATGATGCCATAGTCAGATGTTTGGTTACATAGACCATGGGACTTGCTTTGGGAGGCCAGGTCTACAAGAGGCTGGTCTGAAGGTTTTGGTAGGAGACTTCTCAGGTTGCTGAAGGCAGCTTAAACTAGATTTGTTGTGGGTGTGGGGCAATGATACATCCCAACACTCCCAGTCAAATGCCAGCACGTGTAATGAATGCTCAGAGCAGTGCAGAGCTACTTCAGCCACTCCAGCCAATGAGCTGGCTTCATTTGGAGCTTGGCTTAAATACCTCTACAAATGTCTGTAGTACACAGAATAAATAAGAGGAATTAGAGATATGTGAACATCTACGGGTATATGATATAATCGGTATCAAAGAAACATGGTGGGATCTCTCCTATGACTGGAGTGTTGGAATGAAAGGTTATAGGGTCTTTAGGAAAGACAGACTGAGCAGACTGGGGAGGGAGTGTAGCTATTCATGTCAATGATAGGCTGGAGAGTATGGAACTCTGTCTAGGGACGGGTGATGAGCCAACCAAGAGCTTGTGGGTCAGGGTCAAAGGAAGAACAGCAATAGGGGACATTACTGTGGGGATCTGTGACAAACCGCAAGGTCAAGAGGACTCTGTGGATGAAACACCCTATAGACAGATAGGAACAGCCTCATGCTTGCAGACCCTTGTCCTCATGGGGGATTTCAACCACCCTGATATCTGTTGGAGGGACAGTACGGCCCGACACAAGCAATCTAGGAGGTTCCTTGATTGTGTGGAAGACAACTTCCTCCTGCAAGTAATAAAGGAGCTGACAAGGAGAGGTGCCATGCTTGACCTAGTGCTCACCAACAGGGAAGGGTGGTTGGGGAATGTGATGCTCCAAGGCATTCTTGGATGTAGAGATCATGAGATGGTGGAGCTTGCAGTCCGTAGGGCAGTGAGAAGGGCACGCAACAAGCTCACTTCCCTGGACTTCAAGAGAGCAGACTTTGGCCTCTTGAGGAACCTGCTCAGTAAGGTCCCATGGGATAAAGCCCTAGAAGGCAGGGGGGGCCAAGAATGCTGGTTGATATTCAAGGATTAACTGCTACAAGCTCAGGAACACTGTGTCTCAACAAGAAGGAAATGGGGCAAGAAGGCCAGGACGGTGCTTATCCATGGAGGGATAAGGAGCTACTGACAAAACTTAGAGGGAAAGAAGAAGCTTATAGAAGGCAGAAACAAGGACAGGCGGCTTGGGAAGAATACAGGAACATTGTCCATGAAGCTAGGGCTCACGTCAGGAAAGACGTGACTCCTGAAGAGAGTCCAGCGCAGGGCAACTAAGATGATTAAGGGAGTGGAGCATCTCCCTTATGAGGAAAGACTGAGGGAGCTGGGTCTCTACAGTTTGGAGAAGAGGAGATTGAGGGGTGACCTTATTAGTGTATATAAATATATAAAGGGGGAGTGTCACGAGGATGGAGCCAGGCTCTTCTCAGTGGCAAACAATGAAAGGACAAGGGGAAATGGGTACAAATTGGAACACAAGAGGTTCCACTTAAACCTGAGAAGAAACTTCTTCTCAGTGAGGGTGACGGAACACTGGAACAGGCTGCCCAGGGAGGTTGTGGAATCTCCTTCTTTGGAGACATTCAAGACCTGCCTGGACACGTTCCTGTGTAACCTTATCTAGGTGTTCCTGCTCCGGCAGGGGGATTGGACTAGATGATCTTTTGAGGTCCCTTCCAATCTCTAACATACTGTGATACTGTGATACTGTGAAAGCTAAGGCCCGGATAGAATCGAGTCTGGCAAGAGATGTCAGGGATAACAGGAAGAGCTTCTGTAGGTATGTTGCCACCAAAAGGGATAATGCAGGCCCTCTGCAGAGCTAATGGGAGAACTGGCTGCCCTGGATTTGGAGAAGACTGAGGTTCTCTATGACTTCTTTGCCTCAGTCTTGACTAGCACGTACTCTGATCATGTTGCCCAGGTCTTGGAAGGCAGATGCAGGGACTATGACAGTGAAGACCTTAGGCCCATTGAAGGAGAGAACCTGGTTCAAGACCATCTTAAGAACCTGAAAGTGCACAAGTCCATGGGACTTGGTGAAATCCATCCGCGGGTCCTGAAGGATATGGCGAATGAAGTTGCTAAGCCGCTGTCCATCATATTTAAAAAATCATGGCAGTCAGGTGAAGTTCCCAACAACTGGAAAAAAGGGAAATATAACCCCCATTTTCAAGAAAATGAATGACCCAGGGAATTACAGACCAGTCAGTCTCACCTATGTGCCTGGCAAAATCTTCGAGCAGATTCTCCCGGAAGGCATGCTAAGGCACATGAAAAACAACAAGGTGCTTGGTGACAGCCAGCATGGCTTCGCTAAGGGGAAGTCCTGCCTGACCAATTTGGTGGCCTTCTCTGATGGGGCTACGGAACTGGTGGACAGGGTTAGAACAGTTGACGTCATCTCGTCATCTACCTGGACTTGTGCAAAGCGTTCGACATTGTCCCACATGACATCCTTGTCTCTAAATTGGACAGACATCAATTTGATGGATGAACCACTTGGAGGAAAAAGAACTGGCTGGATGGCCGCACACAAAGAGTTGTGGTCAACGGCTCAATGTCCAACTGGAGACCAGTAACGAGTGGTGTCCATCGGGGTCAGTGTTGAGACTGATTCTGTTTCACATCTTTTGTTGATATGTCAGAGGGAAGGAATGCCATCCAGAGGGACCTTGACACAACTGACAAGGGGTCCAATGCCAACATCATGAAGTTCAGCAATGCAAAGTGCGAGGTCCTACACTTGGGTCAGTGCAATCCCAGGCACAACTACAGGCTGGGCAGAGAAGAGATTCAGAGCAGCCCTGCAGGATGTTGGAGTGTTGGTCTATGAGAAAATGAACATGAGTGAGCTTCAGTGTGCACTTGCAGGGCAGAAAGCCAACCGTATCCTGGGCTGCATCAAAAGGAGTGTCACCAGCAGGTCGAAGGAGGTGATCCTGGCACTCTACTCTGCTCTCGTGGGACCTCACTTGGAGTATTGTGTGCAGTCCTGGTGCCCTCAACATAAAAGGGACATGGAACTGTTGGAACAAGTCCAGAGGAGGGCCACGAGGATGATCAGGGGACTGGAGCACCTCCCATATGAAGACAGGCTGAAAAAGTTGTGGCTGTTCAGCCTGGAGAAGGCTGCATAAAGACCTCATAGCAGCCTTCCAGTATCTGAAGGGGGCATATAGGGATGCTGGGGATGGACTCTTCATTAGGGACTGTAGTGGTAGGACAAGGGGTAACGGGTTCAAACATAAACAGGGGAAGTTTAGATTGGATATAACAAAGAAGTTGTTTACTGTTAGGGTACTACAAGGATGATGGAGAGGGACTCTTCATCAGCGATTGTAGCTATAGGACAAGGGGTAATGGAAAGGATGTTCACGTCCTTTTTGACCCTAACCACTCTATGATTCTGTATTTGATATTTAAAGCAGATACCAGAGTAAACTCAGTGTGCTTGCATACTTTTAGAAAGAATAGAACTGATTCACTGTAATAGTTTTTTAGAAACTATTAAAAATTTTTTTTTTCATCTGATTGTGTGGAGTGAAAATGTTAGAGCCACTGTCAATAGGTGAGCTTTTTAGCGAGTCTGCCTAAACAGTAAAAGAATTGGTAGGAACGACAAGAGCATCTTTTCTGACATGATTGATTTAAACATTTGGAATATGCTCACTAAGCTTTGCACAGACGTTTAGAAGACACAAAACTTTCTAAGATAATACAGATCTTTGAAATAAGTTTTCTTAGGAAAATAGATGGAGATCTGAATTTCACCCTCTCTGAATATAATTATAATTCAATAATGCACCTTCTTACAGGGAATGATGCATATACTGTAGATCCTTCAGAAGCTAATCTGTACATGGCCTAGTCACCATATCCTATTCTTTCCACGTATACTTTTTTATTTTTTATAAACTAATATTTTTTTGTACTAACAAGTTTTTTTTTATGATTATAAATTGTAGCTTTTAGATAAATGCTATTGGGATCATGACTCCTCCGAATGGTTTATTTGTCATATCAATATTTCCTTATCCATGAGAACCCTCTCCTAGCCTAAAAACGGTAAAGCAGCTTTTCTGTAATTCATTTTGGTTCTTTCAGTCGGTAATTTAGCTAAGCAAGGGGGAGTATATTGCTGTTGTATTTAACTAATCATCCATTCTCAAATGCCTCCTTAGGTTATAGCAGCCAAGGGTTTCCCTTGTCCAGCTTCAGTGTACTTAACAGAGATCTCATTAACCTGCAAGATATTTTCTAATTCAGTCACAGATGCAGTCATGAGTAGTCAGCTGGAAATGAGGTAATTGGGGTGTAAGAGAACTCTTAGTATGTATCCATAATTCATAGTTCATAATAAAAGAAAATGTGAAGTTGCCCTATGAAAGAAAGTTCTTATGGTAAGTTAAGTTTTGTAAAAGTTGATAAAAAATAATTGTTCTTATGGTTTTGATATCAATGCACCATCTTTCAATACAGAGAATAAGGACCCATGGAAACAGGCTGGTCAGCCTCACCCGATCCCTGGGAAGGTGATGGAACTTATTCGTGAAACCATTCCCAGACACACAAGAAACAAGCAAATCATCAGGAGTAGTCAACATGGATACACAAAGGGGAACTCATGCTTGTCAAATCTGATAAGCATCTATCATGAAATGACCAGTCTTGTAGAGAGCAGTGGATACTGCCTAATTAGACTTCTAGAAGGCTTTTGACACTGCCTCCAATAACATCCTCACAGAGAAACTGATGAAGCATGAGTTCAGTGAGCAGACAGTGAAGTGGATTGAAAACTGTCTGAATGGCTGAGCTCAGAGGATGGTGTTCAGTGGTATGCAGACTAACTGGAGACCAATTTCATTTTGGAATGAAGGTAAAATGAAAATTTTACCTTTTTTGAAAGAATGTAACATTCCTGTCACTTTTACAGAATCTAATTTATTATCACAGACCTTTGGAGACAATCAGCCAAAGAATGGCTATTCAGAAAGAAATGTAGTAGAGAGTTAAAAAGTCCATTCTTGGCTCCTGACAACATTGGATACTTCCTGGTTTATTGCCCAGCCATATTTGAAAAGACTCAGGCAGAATGCGCTACTTCATTTCAGCCATTACTGAGATTATTCCTTTCTTTCACCTGGTACGTTTTTATTTGGAGGAAGTTGAGCCTATTTTCACCACCAAGAATAGATCTTCAGTCACCCATTGTAGTTTCATTTTCCTTCATTTATAAAAGTAGAGAAAAGTAAAATGTTACCAAATCACTATAGCCGCATTATATCCTGCATAGGTATAGCAGCTCACTGACAAATCCTTCTCCATTTTCCATGATGTTTATGTTATGATTACCACACGAACAATGTTCACAGTTTTCAATACATAATAATTAGGAATACTGAAGACATATAATACAAAAAGATAAAAAAAAAAAAAAAGAAATACTAAGTGCTGTACTGTAACAAGGGTGTTCTTAGGTGTACCTTTAGAAGAGCTATCTTCCTGTCTAATAAACAAGAGTCTCCTCAGCAGCAAAGCTGAGTGGCAGAAGTGATAACATAACAGCAAGTGCACTAGAGATTGTGGAAGAATTTCAAATAAAATAATTACCTTTACTAGCTCTGCAGAAGTTTCAGTAAATGCTGAAGAGGACAAAATTGCAGGTGCTGACTTCAGAGAGTTGTAAAAAAAATCTCTGTAGAAAATATCCAAAACTATACTTTTTAAGTTACTGATTGTTTTTCTTCTATATTGCCTCCTGCTGCTAGAAGCCCACCTGGTCTCTGTTACATCTCCTATTCAGCATAATTAAAGTTTGCTAGAACTGCTTCAGGGCTGAATATTTTATAATAATGTTAATACAGCAGATTTTGACATTCTATTGTTCAAATGGAAGAATCTTTCCTTTTTTTTTTTTTTTTTTTTTGTTTGCTTTTGCTGGGTTGGAATTCAAACTCCCTTCAGAGCAGAAGATGCTGAACTCTGGACTAGGATAACTTGCAGAGCAATAATTTTTTTTTTTTTCCCCAGTTGCATCAAGTAGCGAAATAGAAGACTTTCCTTTTTTAAATCAGCAGTCATGTGAAAGAAAGAGCAACATCTGGCCAAAACCTTACAAAAGAAGTATTCATTAAATACTACCACACTATAAAACTGTTACACTATAGAGATAAATGTTTAAATTCTATGAGCTACATTTCTCAAACGTGAGATGGTACAAATCTCCAAGGTGCTAAGCATGTCTCAATTGTCTCTAGATTTCATTCTTCATACAGTATATTAAACCACATTTTACATTGGCTGTAACCTGCACACTCACTTAGAGCTGTCTTCAGACGATGTATTTTAAAATCTTTACCACAGAGAATTTGCTTCATAATGCAAAAAACTGAAAAGAAAAATGTATTCAAGATGATTGATTTTCATAAAGAAGTAACAATCTTTTAAATTTGCCTTAATATTTCAGTCAATATATGTTTACTTTTCATAGAAAATATAAAGACAAATGAAATGCATATGAAATACAGATTTTAGAAACCTTAGAAGTCATTTGCTTAAAACATTCTTGAATATGTTCTTGTTCTAGATAGGTCAACTAATACATATGATTTCAAGACACTGGTTTTTGTCCTTGGAAATACCATAAGAACATAGAATGATTGAGGCTGAAGTGACCACTGAGGGTTATCTAGTCCAACCTCCCAACAGAGGGCCCCCTTTCTCTTAAAGTACCTGATTTTTAGACCGGGTTACAGAGCTGGGACACTCCTCTGAAGACAGGCTAAGAGAGTTGAACTTGTTCAGCCTGGAGAAGAGAAGGCTCCAGGGAGACCTCAGAGCAACCTTTCAGTATTTAAAGGGGTACTACAAGAAATCTGGACAGGGACTTTTTCTAAGGCCACGTGGTGACAGGACAAGGGGCAAATGGTTTTAAACTGAAAGATGGAGTAGATTTAGATTAGATGTAGGGAAGTTCTTTACTGTGAGGCTGGTGAGACACTGGAAGATTTTGCCCAGAGCACTTGTGAATGCCCCATCACTGGAAGTATTCAAGGCCAGAGTTTTGAACAACCTGGTCTAGTGTAAGGTGTCCCTGCCCGTGACAGTGGGGTTTGAATGGAATGATCTTTATGGTCCCTTCCAACCCAAACCATTCTACAATTCTATGATCAAGTGTGACCAGTAAAGGGAGTCATGGCACTGCAAACCACTGCTCATTCTGTCTGTTAAGGCTGGCTCTTGAATAGCCTTCAAACATGAACTGGGAGCCAGTGAGCAGTGAGCAGACTGGCGAGAAAGCATATAGAAACAACCCTATGTGGAGACCTACAGACCTGGGAGTAAGGTGAGATCTAACAAGACCTACCATCCTCTCCAAAACTCTGAGGCTACTGCCAACTTGCCAAGTTCTGCTTCCCTGCTCCATCTCTGTCTGGCTCAGATCTATGAAGGGGGAGCATAGCTTCAGAGAAAAGGGGTAAATATTAATGAGTCCTGTAACGCACTTTATAGGGCATTACTGACATCAGTGGTTTTGCATAGTTTAAACTACAAGTACCAAAATTCGTATAACTGGACTGGAGATAATTCGTTGATATATTTTGATTAGTTCTGCTGACAATGACTCTTGAATCCACATGTGAAATGTGTTGCTTTTTTTTTTTTTTTTTTTGCCAATAACATAGAATAGAATCATAGAATAGTCAGGGTTGGAAAAGACTGTAAGATCATCTAGTTCTAACCCCCGTGCCATGGGCAGCGACACCTCCCACTAAAGCATATCACCCAAGGCCTCATCCAGCCTGGCCTTGAACTCTGCCAGGGATAGAGCATTCATAATTTCCTTGGGCAACCTATTCTGCTTTATCATATTTCTATTGTTTCATGTTGTTTCAGTATCCTATAACGAGTTTTCCCTTTTCTTATTAAAAAAGAAAAGAGCAAACATAAATCAGATAGCTTAACTCTTTTTTTATTATTATACAAAATCCCTCCCCTAGTAGAATCATAAAATAGTTAGGGTTGGAAAGGACCTTAAGATCATCAAGTTTCAATCCCCCTGCCATGGGCAGGGACACCTCGCTCTAAACCATATTACCCAAGGCCTCGTCCAACCTAGCCTTGAACACTGCCAGGGATGAAGCATTCACAACCTCCCTGGACAACTTATTCCAGTGCCTCACTACCCTAACAGGAAAGAATTTCCTCCTTATATCCAATCTAAACTTCCCCTGTTTAAGTTTGAACCCGTTACCCCTTGTCCTACCACTACAGTCCCTAATGAAGAGTCCATCCCCAGCATCCCTATATGCCCCCTTCAGATACTGGAAGGCTGCTATGAGGTCTTTATGCAGCCTTCTCCAGGCTGAACAGCCACAACTTTTTCAGCCTGTCTTCATATGGGAGGTGCTCCAGTCCCCTGATCATCCTCGTGGCCCTCCTCTGGACTTGTTCCAACAGTTTCATGTCCCTTTTGTGTTGAGGACACCAGAACTGCACACAATACTCCAAGTGAGGTCCCACGAGAGCAGAGTAGAGTGCCAGGATCACGTCCTCCGACCTGCTGATGACACTCCTTTTGATGCAGCCCAGGATATGGCTGGCTTTCTGGGCTGCAAGTGCACACTGAAGCTCACTCATGCTCATTTTCTCATTGACCAGCACCCCCAAGTCCTTCTCCACACGGCTGCTCTGAATCTCTTCTCTGCCCAACCTGTGACTGTGCCTGGGATTACTCCAACCCATGTGTAGGACCTTGCACTTGTCATGGTTAAAATTCATGAGGTTGGGATCAGCCCACCTCACAAGTGTGTCAAGGTCCCTCTGGATGGCATTCCTTCTTTCCAGTTTATCAACTGAACCACACAGTTTGGCGTCATTGGCAAACTTGATGAGGGTGCACTCATGATTTTAAGTGCAACATATTATATTAAATTCTGTAAGTATTTCCTAGAAGCTGCTCACCATTTTTTTTTTAATTATTCTAGGAAGAACTGGGCTGTGGAAGAATTCTGACATAAAACTTTGACCTACGTAACTTATTTCGCATAGCTTTTTTTCTGAAAAGAGTTTTACAATGAAATTCCAGGGTAGACTTATAAATAAATATCTTCATGTAGTACAGATGTCATACAATCCCATACAGAATATTTTTTTCAAAGATGAAAATAAGATAATATTAGAGTTTTTCGAGTTGTGAAATACCAATTTTTCTTTTTCTTATGTAAAATAAAAGGAAGATATTATTTTATTTTTCTTTTAAGTGCATGAATTTTAGGCACTAGGAAACAGTCTATCAGATTATAATTTGTTATGTAATAACAAATTGTATTTATAAATTAAGTATAGCATATTTTTATTTGCATAAATGCATTGAAAATTCTTTTCTTCTTGTATGACTTCCACATACATTTATCTAACAAATTAACATGAAAAACCTGGATATGTGCAATTTGTATCATGAATGAAAGGCATAGGAAAAATTCATACTGCTTAATTGTTCATGACTAGAAATTTAGTATGTGCGTCAAATCTTATTTTACAGTACTTTCACTGATGTGTGCATGTATAAAATATTACATGAGCACCTAAGCAAAAGAAAAATTAACTTTGCTATCAAAACCTGGTAATTACAAGCTCTTTACCAACAAATTATTACAATTTTCAGTAATAAAGTAGTTTCTGTTAGTTTTATTTCAGTGCTCCATAATGGAATTATCAGATAACTCTGTGAGTCTAGAACGAACGTGTTGTTACACCTCATATTTTAATGACAGATTGCATCAAAGTGTTCATTCCCTCTTCCACAGTGTGGAATCAGCTATGCTTTTGCCATGATGGCACTTGTTTGGCTACACTGTTCTTGCAAGATTTTAATGTTTGTGACATGAGAAGTTCTGCAGGTAGTGACTGCACAATCAGACACTTAGTGACAGTAAAGAAAAAAAAGACAAAAATTTAGGAAGCTATAGAAGGTGGCTAGTTATGCAAGCTTAGTGGTATTTTTAAGGTGAAAATGAATTCTTAAATTTGAAAAGAATTAGAAGTTGTAGTTAACAGTTACACAAATACTGTATCTTTAATGTTGTGACCAGTAACTAATAGTCTTGTAAATTTGTAGTATTTGAGTAAAAATTAGAGAAAGACACAACGATAGCGTTGAAGGCAAAGTAAGTGTAATAAAAAAATAAGGAATTAATAAAATAATACCAAAGACTTTGTATGCAGCAAAGTTCTTATAGCTCTAATGAAGCATAAATGAAAATTACTATCACAGTTTGCAATGAAAATAGGATTAATAACAATCTTGCAAGTATGTTAGATAAAATCAGTTAAATTCACATGGCTAAGAATAAGCAGTAAGATATAAAATCATACAATCAACTAGGATGGAAAAAACCTTTAAGATCGTCCAGTCCGTTACCCCAGGACTGCCAAGTTCAACACTAAACCATGTCTCTTAGGACCTAATCTATAAATATTTTGAACACTTCCAGGGGTATAGATGCAGAAATACATAACCAAGATGGGAATAGGATCAGATGATAAGCAGGATATTTTAGCCTTAGTTACATACTGCCTAAAATGATCAAAATTATTTTTTAACTGCTTTTCTTCCATGGAGCCTGTAGATGACAATGGATCACAAGTTTTAATTCTGTCATTGACATCAAGAGTGACTGTGAATGATTTCCTTGGGTGTTGAATTAAGCAGTCTATGATAAATAATAAATAGATGGTCTACATGAAAAAAAAAATCTATTTTCCTTTACAATGATTTGGATTTCTCAAAAGTGGTGGACTGCTTAACTGAAAGAGAAGAGCACATGCGATATATTTTACACAGAAATAGTTGCTTATGGAAACTGTTGCCTTGGTCTTGTGATGGTAGTATATCAAGTACTATTCCCACAAATGCTGAATCTGCTAGTCTAAAGCAGATTTTCATTGTTGCTGAGGCTTGTTCTTCATTGGGTTAATCTTCAGGATTACAGGGTTCTTTAATGAATCACATTTAAAAAAATGAAGAAAAAAAAAGAGTAGTCCAAACTGACTGTGTGATGCATCATAATTTTTTTTTAATTGATTGCAATGCTACTTATCTAGGATTAGGGTAGTGGAATCAATAATTGCAGGGATTGTAATTTCATATACTAACAGGAAAAAAAAAGTGCTGAAATACCTTTATGCATTTTCTACTTCCTAAGTAATGCACTAAAATGATTTGAGGATGTCTAATATACCAATCCTTACCACTTCAAAAAAAAACAAAACAACAAACAGCCAACAAACAAAACCCCACAGATATTTCAATAAAGTAGATTATTCTTTCAAATGCTGTACTACATTTTGTATATCATCCTCTGCAAACTTAACTTAGATTAAATCTTGTAATTTAATTATTGATTAATGTAAGCATGCCAGGAACCCAAAACAGAAACAACTGCAATTTAGAATGCCTAGTGAATGAATAGTTCGGCCATAAAAATTACTGCAATTCATCAATAATACTGCAAATTTCTCCAATGTTAGTAAATCCTTACTAAAAAAGCTGCTTTAGACAAAAATGAATCATGCCTGTGTCCCATTCCTTTTCTGTAGCCACAAGATTTGTCAGCTGCAAGAAACTTATGTTTCCATATCTATAAGTTTGAAGATTATGAAGGGTACCTCAACTCATCTATAAAACAGATATTTCTATCCATTCTCCTCTCTGCAACAGTGGCTTAACCACCTTCCTCATTTTTAAATGTAGGTGGTACTTAGTGATGCACAGCCTGAGTCTTCATGGATGTTTACTGAATATGTACTGGATACAGCTCTATCCCCTCAAAATTAAATTTTCAAACTGCTGAAGGCAGAGGAAAATCCAGAAAGTAACCATCTGAAGATGAAGTTTCTTTTCTGACTTCAGTGGTGTGTAGCTAAAAACCAAAATACCTGACAAAACCAGGACAAACAGCACTATCCTATGACCCCTAGTACCCATTAAGAAAAAAAGGGATTTGAAGGGTGGATCATATATGATATGAGGATTTCTCAAAACCTGGAAAACTGGTTTATAGTGCAGGTCTAACAAAGAAAAAGTTGTGGGCAATGCTTAAGATGATTCACTGCAATCTATTCAAGTTTCTGTGAAGGATAAGAAATATTATTGGGCTTCCATTTTCACTTAACTCAAACACCATGGAGAAAGATTTCCCAAGGATACATATGCGAAGATTTAGTGAGGACTCCAGTCTATATACCAATCCGGTGATGAAGTTCTTTTAAAATCAGCTGGATACTAAAAGTCAGGTTTATTCCTGTTGTATTACGTTTCATTTCCCTTTTTAAGCCAGCTACAAATGATAATGAGTAAACTGCAGAGGGTAAATAGCATGCATTAAAACTGAGTAAAATATTTGGAGAAAACTGTTGATGTTCGTTAAATATATAGATACCGTGTGCAATATGTTTTTTTGTGTGACTTCTGTGATAAAAGGTGGTGATAGTGAATCTTTTTGACAGGACACTATTACTATTAATGCCAGATAAAGTGTTTTCTGTAGTTTTAATCATCTGCTTTGAAAGTGAGCTAATGGGTCCTTTTCATTTCTATAGAGCATATTTTATTTAACATTTCCTTTGCATATACAAAAGTGAGGAGTCTCATTAAATATTAATGCAACAGAAACTAGAAATAAAGAATTCAAAGGACAACCATGGGGAGATCTGATTGGGCTAAGCACTTCACAGCATTTCTGTAGGGTATTGTAGGTTCTCTTTCGGATTAGAAAAGTTTGTGACTAGGATATAATGACTTTTTATTCCCCACGAAACTCTCTCTCTTTTTGTCTTAGTCACTTTTTTTCTTATGACTAATGATTTCATTCAAATGAAAGCCATAAATGTTTCACCCAATAAGTTGCAAAAAGAACAGTATTTCAAGCTTTGAAGTATTAACAGACTACAGAAAAAGAAGGCATAAGAAAAAGAATGTGACCACTTTGCTCTCTTCAGTGACCAAATAGCTATCTGAAAGTTAGTTATTCTAGTTATTACAAAGGCTTGCTTCAAAGAAGGTTTTTTTTGAAGCTTGAGTATTTTGTGACTGAGAATAGAATAGATACGTGGAGCCTATAGTCAGGATTGGGAAAGATTAGAAAAGAGCTGTCTGGATAGAAATCTATCCAAAGATTTCATTGTTGTTAAGTGGTTTCTTATTTTAGATTCTTCTTTTTCAAGTATGTATGTAAAAAATAGATTTGGAAATTTAGATGTTTAGCAAATGTTTTGTTTGAGTTGTGCATCTAACTGCTGTAGAATTAATACAACTAGCAGCCTAATATTAAAAACTTATAGATTATATGAAGACAGCTCCAGTCTACGATAACATTTTCTGCACTAGCTCTACTTTTTCTCTATTTTTATTCTATTTGTACCAACTTTTCAGGGATCTAGCAGTATTTACACCCCGACTCTTAATGCAACTTAATTCCAAGACAGTAGTTTCTTACCGAGACTCCCAGACAATGAATCTGATAAAGAGTCTATGTTGAAAGTCCTGTTGTGAGACAAAGGAAATGAACTATGAATATCAATACATTTTATTTAATGAGGTGAATAACATGGTTTAATGAGTTTCTCTTCTATGTGGGAAGAACACTTCTATACCTCATATATAATGCGTGTAAACTTACAGCAGGTTAATAATTGATAGTCACATTTGATATAGGTAACCTAGGAAAGACAGCTCTCCTATCATGCAAGACATGCAACAAACTTGTTTTGAGTGAGAAGTGGGATAAATTACGTGGAAGTTTTAGCTCTGCTAGTCAGTATGTCTCATCTTTAAGATGTAACCAAACATGTAAGTAGAGGGATCTTAGAACAAGAAAAGTTTCAGTTATGTTCTGGGTGGATGCTATTCTAGCCAGAGAAAAACAGTGTTGAGATAAATTATTTAAAGTAGAACATATAAAACTAAATTATTTAATAAAGTGGTACTCAATATTTTAAACATTGTAATCAAATACCAAAATAGAAAAAGTATCAGAATCATGGAGTCACAAAACGATTTGGTTTGAAAGGGACATTCAAAGATCGTCTAGTTCCAACCCTCTTGACATGGGGCAGGGATATCTTCCACTAGATCAGGTTTCTCAAAGCTGCATCCAACTTAGCCTTAAACACTTCTAAGGATGGGGCAACCAGAAGTTCATTGGACAACCTGTTCCAATTTCTCACCACACTTATCGCAAAGAATTTACCCCTTACATCCAACCTAAACCTACCCTCTTTTAGTCTAAAACTCTTGTTCCTTGTCCTGTCACTTGGTAAAAAGTCTCTCTCCATCTTTCATATAAACTCCCTTTATATACTGAAGGGCTGCCAAAAGGCCTCCCCAGAACCTTCTCTTCTCCATGCTGAACAACCACAATTCTTTCAGCTCTTCTCACAAAAGAGGTGTTCCAGCCCTCTGATCATTTTTGTGGTGCTCCTATGGACCCACTCTTTCTATATCTTTCTTGTGCTGGGGGCCCCAGAGCTGGATGCAGTATTCAGGTCTCAAAACAGCAGGGGCGGACAATTGCCTCCCTGCATGTGCTGTCCAAAGAAGGAAAGCTAAGAAAATTAATGTTTTATTTTCCCTGGAAGAAAGATAAAATTGTTATAACATCCAGGCTAAGGTCATAAACGTTGATATATTGTTAAAAAAAATAACAATCCCATTTTTATGTATAAGAATGATATATGCAGGCTGCATTTCACAGAATAGTCAAATGGGGATTTAATATCTTCTCCCACCTCCAAAGAATACCACAGCATGAACAGGAATAGTCTTATGCTTAGACTTCCCATTGAGATCTGAAGTATCTGACAGTATCCCACACCAAGAATATATTCTGGGCTGAATGGAATGCTATTTTGTTTCATCATGGTAACACTTATATGAGAAATATTTCACAGTCAAATTGTAAAAAACTCTTTATTAAATATTTGCAGCATTTTCAAGCCAAACAGACTCAGAAATCCTCAGCCTAAAAGTTCTCTGTGTCCTAATACTTCCTCCAATGAATACTCAAACTATTGTAGACCTTGGAGGTATTTTTGTATTTCAGCTGTAGTATGCAACACTGGTGACATATTAAAGGTTTAATTAAAGAATACTTATCTAGCAGAATTCCATTGAAAGTACTGGAAAAGAAAACCCTAGTGTTGTAAAATTAATTGTACCACTAATATGTAGCTGAAACAAGTAGAAAGCTTGAACACAAAGAAGCAACTCATTAATCTTCAACCAGCTCTACTGTGGTAGGTGAATCAATTCTGTATCTACATCAAGTTACCTAAAAAAAAAAAAAAAAAAAAAAGCTACAGCCTTTTGTTTAAGCAAGAAAAATTACTTTGCAGACCAGAAATGTATTTTACACAAATTTTTACCACTAAAAACATTTTCTAAGTTTATTCTTTAAAGCCTTTAAAATTTAATTTAAATAAAAAATTGTCTTCTTATATTTTAATAAAAAAATCAAAAGCCTTTCTTTTTCCCTTCTTTTCTCCAATAACTATGTCTATTTTCAAGAAATGAAGTTTAGAAAGAGGAGGGAGTTTCAAATGCTTTCCTTTGCACATAGTGGCAAGAACTTAAGAAAAGAACACATATTTTGATTGTTTTAGGGATTAAATGATTTATATAATACCTCTTGGAGAATTGTAGAATAAATTTATAGGTCACTTTTAATACAGAGAGTTAATGGCATACCTAGAGAACGCTGTACCACCATAGTGATAAGCCTGGTTTACTTTTTGTTATTATTATTGCAAGTTATTACAGATTCTTCTTCAGTAAATCAGTAATAAATTAAGAAGAGCTAAAAACTGCTAAAGCTTTGAGGATTTTTTTCTTTTTCTTTACAAATTTTCCTCACAAATCCTTTATGACATTAGACCTTGATGTTGACCAAATAATATTCAACAACTCAGTTCAATATGAAAGATAAAAGAGGAAAAATTACCAAGAACTTCAATTAGTTTTTGATGTATGAACAAAATACCTGGACATTGCTCAAAAATTTCAAACATAAATCCTAGTAACTATAATTATAGCTGCTATCATGACCAATAAATGGTATTATCCTCCTAAGGCATATTTAAAGCTTTGTCTGATGTGCTTCATAAAATTAAATTTTTAAAAAGCCATTGGATGTTTTGTCTTTCAAATTAAGACATCTTAACAGGCTTACATTTTTGAGACTATGAAATTAAGACTTTCTGTATACTTTGAACTATGACAGTTTGGAAATCAAAAGTGTAGAAGTACAAAAATCTCAAACTAATTTTGTTAGTTCTCATTCATAAAATGAGCTCTCAGCCTTATATAATTTGACCTCCAATTTCAAAGATGTTGCATACATAATATACAACAACAAATGTAACGTAATGTAACAATAAAAAGGGAGAGGAGACAAGGAATAGCACTTTACGACTCCTGGCTGTCCAGAAGTTTTAAAAGTAATTCACCGGTTAAGAAAAAAGTCTATTCTGAAGTACCATACAGCCTTATCAGAACTTCTAGGAGAAGCACTTCCTCAAAGGATCAGACCTGGTATTTATGTGTGGAAGGAGAATGATAAGAAGCAGTGACAGATACAAGGAAGAAGTCAATATGTAGTACGGCACTAGTGACAGAGGAATCCTTAAAGCATGCCTGTTTGTTGGTGTTCATGATTAAATCAGATGTGGATACTTCTGAACTTAATTGTCTCTGAATTAATGTTTTGGAGCACAAGGACAGAAAAGGACTGAAAGAAAATTTGTTGGTATTGAATGAACAAGAAAATGAAAGCAATTGAAGAACTATCTTTAGTAGGAATGTTATCATGAAGTTCTCTGAGAAATAGAGTAAAATAGGAAGCTAATAAGAACAAGCAAGTTACAACGGAAGTACAGCATAGACCTGAAGGATCTCAACAATGTATCCTCAACCATATCCTTGGCTGCATCAAAAGGAGCGTGACCAGCAGGTCGAAGGAGATGATCCTGCCACTCTACTCTGCTCCTGTAAGACCTCACTTGGAGTATTGTGTGCAGTTCTGGTGTCCTCAACATAGAAAGGACATGGAACTGTTGGAACAAGTCCAGAGGAGGGCCAGGTCAGGGGACTAGAGCACCTCCCATATGAAGATGGGCTGAGAAAGTTGGGGCTGTTCAGTCTGGAGAAGAGAAGGCTGCGTGGAGATCCCATAGCAACCTTCCAGTATCTGAAGGGGGCTTATAGGGATGCTGGGGAGGGACTCTTCATTAGGGACTGTAGTGGTAGGACAAGGGGTAACAGGTTAAAACTTAAACAGGGGAAGTTTAGATTGGATATAAGGAGGAAATTCTTTCCTGTAAGGGTGGTGAGGCACTGGAATGGGTTGCTCAGGGAAGCTGTGAATGCTTTATCCCTGGTGGTGTTCAAGGACAGGTTGGATGAAGCCTTGGCTGACATGGTCTAGTGTGAGGTGTCCCTGCCCATGGCAGGGGGGTTGGAACTAAATGATCTAAAGGTCCTTTCCAACCCCAACTATTCTATGATTCTATGAGTCTATGATTCTATGTCCTCTGAATTTTAGGTGATATTCTCGTAAGAAAGGATTTTTAATTATACTAACTACTGAATGAACTAGAATTTGCTACACTTCTGGAACAATATATAGAAACCCTTGATACATTGTTTTCTTTCTTTCTTCCTCAGTTGTATAACTGCATAATTGTCTTACCTTTACAGTAATCAGCATCTTATTGCTTATTAACTTATTAACAATGATGCTGACTTAAGAGCAGTTATATTTATTTGAAAGCCATCATTGCAGTTTCATTCCACTTTTAGTCAGGACATTACTATTTGTGCTTTTACACATGTGAGTGTACTGTAGAGTACTCCAGTCAATATTCTATCAAAATATAAAAGGCCATCTTCTTTTACTAGCAATGGCACAGGATTTCAGGCAGGTCTGGGCTTGCCTTGGCCTGAGCTAGTTTTAGCTTGTTTGAACAACGAGCTGGTGGCCAATTGACCACTGTCTTGCTTCAGGCGAAGATTTATAAATGCCTCCTGTTATCAGCTCTGATCAGCTGTGGGGGTCATGACACAGCAAATCATTGCTCCTTTCTGTCTGTTGAGAGTGCCTCTTAAACAGCTTCCAGATTTAGCTGGGAGCCAGCTGGTACCCTACTTTGGTACCCCAAGGTGGGACCACCCTGCATAAACACTGACGTACCTCTTCCTGCAGAGCCTTGAGGCTGCTGACAACTTGCTGAGTTTGGCTTCCCCATTCTGCTTAGGAAAGCCACCTCCATCGCCTCAGGTCTTAGAGTGCTGCTGGAAGGGGAGAGTAACTTGGGAGAGAAGGGGTAGTTGGACTAAGCATAACTACTGTGTTTTTATTAGACTGATAAGATATTTGTGAGTCTGACAATACATAATTCTTGACTCCACATTTGAGATGTATTCCATTTTTGCCAGTGATGGGATTTGGAGGTTAAAAAGACTCACAGATTTATGAGGGCTAAAGATGAGGCATTTCAAGCAGCTAGTTGAGACTTGAAGGAAAATGTATATTCCTGTGGTCTTCAAATGGACACTGCGATGTAGATGAAAGCATGAACTGTTAATGAAAAAGACAAAAAATGTAATTGAAATACCTTTTTTCATTTCTTGGGGAGTGAGAAACAAAACTAGCTATAGCAGATGTTGCTGACTATTTTCTTTTCAATTCCTTATCACTTCAGATGATGCACTATATTTAGTTCAAACAGAAAGCTCAGTTCTGTCAGGCACTGTTAAAATGGAAGCAGGGATGCATCTGACATGGAAAAAGGAGCCTTCCATACATGGGCACAGAGACTAAAGCAGTGTGAGTGGAGCTGGAATTTGACAGTGACTAGAACTGAATTAGTAAGCCAGAAATCAAGGAAATGTAACCTGTTTCTCAAGTACAATGTTTCATGTTTCTACTAGCTTTCTTACACTCTCTTGATAAGCAAGTAAATACTTATTTTAAAACTTTAATATGGTAAGAATACTTTTACATGACTATAAATTAAACTTCAAGGATGATAACACAAGAAACTCATAGATCATGACAGCAGAAAACTGGTTGGGCAAACCTGACTTGGGACTAAACTAAGAAGACAGAACCAGGGTAACTTATCAGATTTTACAGATGGTGAAATGGAATCTGTGGGGGGAGAATGTGAAAAAATAAGGTGTGCTGGAGTGCTGGCTTACTAGGAGTTTGTGACTAATGCTGGATATAAAATCAGTAAAACAAGACAGAGAGAGGGTTAGCTGTTTGCTCAGGACAGAGAGAAGGGAATATGTAAGTTATGCCAAACCATGTTATTGAGGCTGCCTAGTCATTCCTCTCAAGCAGTGTTACTTCTGATCATAGCAACTTCAAGCAGGATGCGTTGCTGATATGTTCATTTATATGGCTACCCTTATTCTGTGACCAGGAGAGGAGAGATGGTGTGCTTTTTCTGCTATCAGTGAGTGATTATTCAACATAGACAAAGCACACATCAGGACACTAACAGAATTGCAGGCAATTCCACCAAATCAGAAAAGTTAAAATAAAACTAGATTTCTGTCATGTATAATACAACACTGCCAAACACCTTTCATTTAAGGGATGACCTCTTATTTCTTTGAATTCCTAATTTAAATGAATTCTGTTCTGTATTGTAAGGAATGCACTTACTCTAATGTGTTTCTCCTGAGTAGAAAATTACGAAGTAGACTGTGATGATGTTTGTGAATCAGCCAAAAATTTACAAAGCAATACTAGCTCTCAGTAGAATTTTTCAGTGTAGAATTCAGCCTGCTTAGAAAAAAAAAAGAACTATAGTGCCCCAGTTTTTTTTGTTCTGTGTTTTTCAAATAGGGGGGCTATTGAATTGCATACAAAAAGGATCATGAGAGTTCCATGTTTGAGCTCTTGACTTTTAAACTATGTAATGACTCTGGGTTCATTATTGGCCTTTGAAACCCAGATAGGTAAAGGAACACAATAAGAAATGGCTCACTATAATGGCTGTGGAAGGTTGACCCTGTCTTGACACCAAGTGCCCACCAAAGCTGCTCTATCACTCCCCTCCTCAGCTGGACAGCAAAGACAAAATAAAACAAAAGGCTTGTGGGTTGAAATAAGGACAGGGAGAGATTCGTCACCAATTACTGGTCATAGGCAAAACAGATTCAACTCAGGGAAATTAGACTGCAGGTGGATATCTGCTCCACAATGGAACTCCATGGGCTGCAGGGAAACAGCCTGGATTGCTATGGTCTGCACCACGGGCTGCAGGGGAATCTCTGCTCTGGTGCCTGGAGCACCTCCTCCCATTCCTTCTTCATTGACTGTCCTTGGTGTCTGCAGAGCTGTTCCTCTCGCATATTCTTACTCTTCTTTCCTGGCTGATGTTTCACAGCAGCTTTTTCCCCATCTTAAATATGTTATCCCAGAAGCACTACCACTGTCACTGATGCACTCAGCCTGATACACTCAGTGTCAGATCCACAGTGGAGCTTGCTGGCATTGTTTGTATCAGACATAGGAAGCTTTTAGAAGCTTCTCACATAAGCCACCCCCAAAACTTGCCACAAAAACCCTCCATAATGAGCCACTCACAGTAAACGGAAGATACTGACCATGTACGGGAATGAATATTCTTTATTTCAGAAGTACAATAGCTATGTATGCAATCTAAGTTCTAAGTACTGTAAACAAGCATGTACCCTACTTCTGTGAGACTAGCACAAAGGGAAACCTTGAGAGTGATGTAAAAGTCTAAGAAGAACTGAAAGAGTAGTTGTGAGTATTCAGTCCTGAATAGGCATTGATGAAAAACATAGCTATCTATGTTTACAAATGTTTCATTTCACCCAAACCATATTGCTGTTTAAGGTGAACATATAATCACAAATAGCAGTTATTTACATCCTGTAACATTTGAAATAAAAAAAAAGATACAAAGTGTTGTGGGTTTTTTTTATTTTACTGGTTAGGTTTATTTTGGGGTTTTGTTTTTTGTGGTTTTGTTTTTTTTTTTTAAGCTGTTATATTATAATGACATTACCATTGAAATTTAAAAAAAAATACATGGAAATGTATTTACATAGCACCTGTGGTTTAACTAAATTAATTTTAAGTTTAGCAGTTTCCAGAAACAAAATTTTTGGTGCTTGTTTTGTGCTTCTCTAGAAAACAAAGTTCCCACTACAGAAGCAACAAATGTTCTATCAGTGCTATCTGTACCCTCTCACACCGTTCAGTTAAGTAATATAGTAAAAAACCAAAACAAAATTTGAAAGGATAAATTGGTATTTGACTGTTCAAACTGAAAATAGCAGCATATTTTACTTTTTTCCTTCCTTAATGAAAAAACCTATTCATTTTATATAGTTTAAACCAATTCAGGATTGAAGGAGTTTATTAATTTATTAATGGCATATAAGTAACGGGTAATCAGTGAGCTAAATATTCAGGATCAAATTCAGTAATAGAACAGACAAGCCACATCATCTGAAAGGCTAATACAGTGTTTATAAATTTCTAACCACCCATCTATGATCCTAAGAAATACTCATCAAGACACGCACGTACACACAGACAGACACACACACACGCTATCACAGAACACGTGGGCTACAAGAAGAATTCTCCCCCGCACTGTGTAGTCCCCTCCTAGTAAGCACCTGTACTAGAGATGTGGATGCTCTAGCTTTATGTGCTGCTATAATGAGAAGCTAATGCACATGCTGGTGAGAAAGCCCCCCATGAGGCCATATACACCCACATAAGGAGTATATTTTTTTCCCAGGAAGAAAATAGAAAATGAAAATAGATATTTAAGCACAGTAAATTCTAAGGTCACTTAAGGTTTATTACACAACAAAAACTGCTGCAATCTGTCATTTGATGTTCAAGCTTGTGCAACAACTTTTTTCATTGAATTTTTCTTATTTGCTGAGAAATTCTGCAAGTGAGGTGTTTCACTCTGTTAGTCCTGAAGAAATGGAAATCTTGAAGCATGCTCTCAAATACTAGTTACCTCTATTAACTGTACCTTAGAAAAAAACTGTGAGCAATTTTCATGCTTGAAAAACTACTGTATCAGCTCTAGTTTTACAACTGCAATTTCAAAGGATTTAAGCTAGAAAGAAAGATTTTCATTGACTAAAACTGTTTATATTTCTCAACTTTCATTGTCATATTTATCATATTAAAACTTTCTGATGTTATCATAAAGGGGAAACTATTAAGTAAATTGAAAACGAAGTGCAGTAGGAAATATTAAAAAAAGGAGATAATTGCAAGTTATTTTGTCATAAAGTCAATCTTCTTTAGAAACACTCCAATGCAAAGATAGAAAAGATACATACTGTTGTACTGGGTCCGGTTGGCATAGAATTATCTTTCTTCATTCAGAGCAGCCAGTATGGTGCTGTGTTTTGGATTTGTGACCAAAACAGTCTTGATAACACATTAATGTTTTAGCAACAGCTTAGCAGTGCTTGCGCAGTGTCAAGGTCATCTCTCTTTCTCACTCTGTCCCACACTGCCAGCAACGTAGGCTAGGAGAGGACACAGCAAGGACAGATGCCCTAACTTGGCCAAAGAGATATTTCATGCTAAATGACATCATGCTTAGCAATAAGAACTTGGAGTTGTAGTCTTTCCAAGGTAGTCATTGCTTAGAGAATGGCTGGGTACGGGTCTGCTTGTCGGAGGTGATGACTGACTGTCTTCGCTACTTCACTTCCTTGTTTGTTTCTTCTTTCCTCATTCCTTCACTTAAAACTGTCTTTTTCTTGACTTGCAAGTTCTTCCTGCTTTTGTGCTTTTGCTTGTGTTCCCCATCCTGCTGTACAGGGGAAGTGAGAGAGCAGCTGGGTGGGTGTTCAATTGCTGGCCAGGATCAGCCCACCACCACTATGTATTTCTATCTCAGTAGTTGAAAGAGTTCTTGCCTTCTGTAAACCTGCAGTGCTCTGTATAAAGTAGCTAAAACTTTTAAAGCTGAACTTCAAAATTTTTGGTACTGTGAGTGTATGTAAACACACACATAGACATATATGTGTATGATATCTATTCATGTATGCTTACAGATATTCAGATGTAGAGTATTACTTGACACTGATAAGAAATGTAACTTAAAAACACTCTCCTGAGCCTGCTGGTTTTGAAAATAAACACAATATAATTCTGGAATTAAAATGCATGCTGTGTTGCACTGGATATTTTCAAAACATTTTTTATGATAAAATGCTATCTCTTATCCTTACATAGAGGTTGATCTTCATTTTCATCAACAGAAGATGAATACCTCAGAATAACAAAGATATATTTAGGGTCTTTAGTTTCCAACAAAGAACTCTAATAGATCTGAAGAGATGATCAATATCTCAGAGCTGTAGGACTGGGGATTCAAAGAAAGGATTTTTCAAGAAAGAACACACAGCTGCTCCATCACTCCAGCCCCCACTAGATTCTGCTTAGTTATTCCTGAAGGAAACTTGTAACCATCAAGCTTCTAATATTGCTGAAAAATTGTGGCAGGCAATTTTTTTGTTAAATATCAGAAGTTTTTAAAGTACGTTCCATTTGAATATTTGAAATGTTGCTCTTCACTTTTCTAGGTTTACTTCTCTCATCCCAGCAACTTAAGCTATGTGTCAATGTGTCTCTTTAAAACTATACATCCTACAATTAACAGAGTTTTCTATCTAGTATCAATGGAACAGAAAGTATTACAATACCTTTTTATAGTATCCACTTTCAAAATAGAATTAGAAATCCTAGTAGCATCGAGCATTTTAAAGACTGTTGTTATCACTTGGATAAGTATCATCACGTTTAAGAGATTGAAACAGTTTCATAAAGTGTCACCACAGAACTAACACCTAAATATATAGCTTCATTCTTCTGGGAAGAGATTTCATAATGCAAAACCACGAATACCGCATGGTTTTGAGGAGGGCTTTAAGAACACTAATAAGTAAAATTGCTTTTTTTTTTAGTAATCCAACATTTACTTCATTTAATGTTTAGTCATCAGTCTTATGCAATACAGCCAGTGATATCCTTATTGCATAGCTACTTTCATAAGCGTGTTTTTAATTTACTGCCCTACAGTATCCTTTCTCATAGACTTTTATTGCAGTTGTTTGCACAAACATGGAGTATTACATCCTCTGTATTTTTAAATTATGAAATATTTAGAATATTTTTCCATTAATCTGTAGTTATTACAAGAAACCTTACAATACCAGAAATGTATATAAATGTCAAAGAAAAAATACTTCATGCGAACAGTACACATATTTGAGGAACAAATATTCTTCATGCTCATAAAAAGCATGCTCTGCTATAAGATCACCTCACTCTTTCTTATAATTATTTTGTTAATTGCTAGTTATTAGGTCACTTGGCTCTGACTACTATGTTTTAGCAAAGATCTATTGTGTGGCCCCTCTTCAGCAGCTCTAAACTAATCTCAGAACTAGCAAAGCCATCCTGCATATCTCTACAGTCATAGAATCATAGAATGGCTTGGGTTGTAAGGGATCTTGAAACTTATGTAGTCCCATATGCAGGGACACCTTCCACTAGATCAGATTGCTCACAGCGTCATACAACCTAACCCTGAACACTGCCAGGGATGGGGCATAATCAGAGTGAAACACAGATATTTCAAGGTATGGACCTGACCTAATGGGATCAGTCCACGAGGATGAATTTAACAAATACCTGCTGGAAATCAAATGTTTTATTCAGAATGGCAATATCTTGTGTATTAAATTCCAAACTAAAGAAATTCCAGGGAAACATTTTAGTGTTTTGAAAACTGGAAGAAAATTAAAGAGTGGTTTCAAGGAAAATAAATGAGAAAATATATTACACACAAAGTAGGTCCTTTATCACCTGGGACAGGAGAGCCCTTTTTGTCATCTTCTGGTTCTTATTCATGTTACTGTCCTGGGTTCAGCAGTAGCAGTCATTTTTTCTCCTTCTTAGTAGCTGGTGCAGTGCTGTGTTTTTGACTTTTGTCCTGGGAACAGCACTGATAACACCAATGTTTTTAGTTACTACTCAAATGTTTAGTATAACCAAGGACTTTGTGAGTCTCATGTTCTGCCAGGGAGGAGGGGAAGCCAGGAGGAAGCAGAGATAAGATATCTGACCCAAACTAGCCAAAGAGGTATCCTGTACCACAGCACATCATGCTCAGGATGTAAACTGAGAGTTACCCAGAAAGGTTAGGGCACTGCTCAGTTGGGTTTATCGGCAGGTGGTGAGTGGTTGTATTCTCTTCCCTTGTTATTTCCCTTATCATTATTATTATTGGTGGTAGCAGTAGTGATTTGTGTTATACCTTAGTTACCGGACTGTTCTTATCTCAACCCATGACAGTTACATTCTTTCAATTCTCTTCCCCATCTGTCCAGGAGAGGTGGGGGAGGAAGGAAGGAAGTAAGCAATCTGGCTGTTTGGGTCTGAGTTACTGACTGCACTTAAAACACAACAGTCACACACATGGACTAAATGTTTTCTTTTTTAATTACATGGACAGGTCAGCATATACTATGCATCATGTGAGGTCCTCATTTTAAGCTATGGTTTCTTAAATATCAGATTTTAAAGAGGTACATATTTGTAGTGTCACCTTTTCTGCTTCCTGTCAGTGGATCTCAGAAACAAAGATTTTCATCAGCATAAATAACTGTCAAAGTTTTCAGAAAGAAAATACTACTTTTTATGTAAGAAACAGGTTTCTGTTATATGCTTGGAGGCAGCAACAAGGCTGACTGGCAGGGAATTATACTTCTGGATGTCATTTGCAGATGCTTAACAAAAATTGTGGCTGATCCAAACCACAGCAAAAGTGATTTACCTTTAGGTATCAGGCTGCTCCCTGCTTATTTCCTCACAGACTTTATAAGCACACATTTTATTAGAACTTATATAAGGCTGTCCTGGTTTCATGGGGTAGAATTTTTTTTTCCTAGCACCTGGTGAACTGCTGTGTTTTGACTTTAGTCAGAGAACAATAATGATAATGCACTGATGTTTTAGTTGCTGCTTAGTAGCATTTACACTGATCAAGGACTTTTCAGTCCCTCATGATCTGCCACTGAGGAGAGGCATAAGAAGCTACAAGGGAGCAGAGACAGGATACCTGACCTGAACTAGCCAAAGAGGTATTCCATATACCAGAGCATGCCATGCTTGGTATTTAAACTGGGGAAGTTACTCAGTAGGGGCTGATTGCTATTAGGGGATGAGCTGGGCATTAGTCAGTGTGTGGCGAGCAATTGTACTGTGCATTACTGATGTTTTGTTGGGTTAGGGTTTCTTTTTTGCTTGTTTTATCACTCTCTTTTCATTACTTTTTTCATAATAATAATAATAAGTAGTAGTAGTATGTTTTACCTTATTTTAATCTGTAGTATACGTATATAAGGTGTTGTTCACTGCTGAAGATCACCTATTTCTGGTTTTAGTACCACTGTCGATTCAAAAACAATTTCCTGAAAACCAGGGTTATGTACTGTTTCTGAATGACAAGGGTTTACATGTCATATTTGAAAACTCAGCCCTCAACAGATTTAGATGAAATGCTTTAAAAAGAAAGTTTATTTTTTAAGAAACATAATGTGAAAACAAATGCATCACTTTTGTAAAATGAAAAAAATATAATTGCCTTATATATTCATTCCATCTTCAATATTAAATCAGGAACTGTAGAAACTAAGTGGGGAAAACTAATGCTGTGTATGAATCAGGTGAAATAATTAATTAAAATTTATATAAGAAAAATAAGCTTGCTTTCAGGTGCACATCAAAACACTCATGAAATCCATTGTCACTATGACCTAATGCAATGCTCAGTCTTTCTGAATTGTGAGATTTTACAAAAGGATAATGTAGCTATATTCTATTTGGCTTATTGTAAAACATTGTAATAAAAATATTTTTTTAGGAGAGCTCATTATCTGCTCAATAGTTCAAGATACCATGTTTAAAATTCTTACTAGACTCTGATAGTAAATGTCAACTAGTTTTGACATTGTGGATGGGATATATTGCTTACCATAAAGTGACAAACTATTTCAATGCAAAATTTGATATAAAAAAGCATGGCCACTGAGTAAACAAGGACATATAAAGGTACAATATAATACAAAAAACCTTGTTATGTAATAATAAAAAAAATTGTTTTGATTATATAATGGAAAAAATTGTTAAATTTAATGCAGAATATAATTTTAATATTTAAAAAAACAACAACAACTTGCAGTTGTGACAGTTATTAAGTGTAATTCTGTGACTTTGCTAATACTAAAAACAGTTCACAAAAGTGCTTATTGACATGAACTGCAGGATGGAAACTGATGTCAATGTCATCTTGTTATGCATATGTTCTGACTTATCTATTAAAAAACATTAAAAGTTCAATAGAAAATTATTCACAAGCGTTGAGCTTCAGAATTATGTTTCATATGTTCTGAAAAAGAACATGTACCATTTCTAAGACAGGTATTGAACAGGTAGAGTGGATATTATATCTATACTTTTCTGTTCACAGCGAAGAATTCTGACTGCCTGAAAGCAAGTTCTTAGGTCCAGTGACTACAAGGGAAAACTTCAAAGTTTACTTGAAAACACTGTATGTTGAAAAGCCTTGTATGTTGTTTCAATTGTTTTAAACCTTTTTCTATTATAATTTCTTTATTTTTAATTATTCTGTGCTGGAGAAGCACAAGAAAATGGAAGGAATTAAATTATGATATCTTTCTATGAGAAGTATGAGTTTAATTCAGTCTTTTTAACAAATTGGTATCTATTGTTTTGCCCAAGTGGCTTTACTTAGTGACCTGAAGACAAAGTAGCTGTGCAGTTTATAGTCATAAAAATGTCATAATGAATGTTGTGTTTATAGGCATTATTTTTTAAAGTAGAAGTTTCAATTTCATGCAATGTGCAACATTTACAGGGTAATTTCACAGATAAATGATACGTGTGTTTTGGTACGGCATTTCAGATCAGTTCATGGATTGTGATCAGCTTTGGAAAGCAATGGCAACTGAAAGTGTAACTTCTGGCAGTCATCCACAGGAACACACCTGCACTGGGTTTTGAATCTATGTGACAGAGTATGAGGCAAAAATAAGGCAAACTTTTAATGGTTTGAGGGGTAGGTGACATACAATAAAATTAGTTCAGTATGTTCATTTTCTCTCAGATACTCAGTTCTTGTTTCCATTATGTTCTGAGGAACATGCTGTGCAAGTATAGGCCTGACTGCAGATCAGAATTACTTCTCTGCTTCAAGCACTAATTTAAAACCTTACATCTTTGATATTGGTTCTCTGCAGAATCTCTTCCCTTTCAATTATAATATTGATTTTTCCTTATAGTTTCTTGAAATACCTCATGTTATGTTATTGTCACTAGTGTCCATTTCTGAAAAGATAAAAGGAGTACTACAATACACTTCTGAACCTTTATACAGGTGATTGTAAGACTGTGAAAAGTGGCATTTTTTTACCTCTTTTTTCTTCAAAAGAGCAAAAAATGACCTGTCTCCAATTTTACCAAGTGTATTCAGAAGATGTATTTCTGTGTATTTGCCTGGTAATCTTCTTCATAGGCCACTTATCTGCAAGGTGGGTCATAGTAATTGCAGCTGGTGAAAGATCACCATGAGTGATGATCATGTGCTTAAGACAGCTCTTTGCAAACATTGCAACTATGGCTATTCTAAAACCTTCTTTCTGTGGGGAAAATAAAAAAGAAAGAAAAAATGTCTCATTATTTTTTATTAATATTTGAGATAAACTAGCATGTGATATGCTAAGGTGTTTTGCTAGCACGTCCTCCCTCTTTTACTTTCCCAGAAATAAATGCTAGCTTCTGTGCACCTGTCAACCAATAGATGGCAGGTCAAAATGGAAATAGCAGGTGACGTACAAGATTTCCTGCAGTACTATTGAGAAACTGAAATATGAGATAATTACAATAAACCTAATATTTTATTTTGTGTTTTCAGGAATTCATTAACTATGAAGTAGACCTAATTTCAGGCACAACTGAATAGCAAATAGAAAGAATCTGGCCTTGATGTTTCTCTTCAATTTTGCCACACCTGCTCTGAACATATCAAGGGATGCACATTAACCTGCATTAGTACAGAACCAGATGTTACCTTTTTTTAGCAAGTCATTACATTTCAAAGTAGATGTTTCAAAAGCAAAATTAATTATTTTTTTTTAATTCATATTCTTTCATTGTCTTCTTAGAGATTTTTTTTTGCTTCGCCATTCACTTCTAAAAAGTGCTTTTTTAATATGTTTTCCTGTAGTGCAAAGTATATCTGATGGCACAGAACCTCCACAACTGCAGGAAGAAAACAGTTTCTTAACTTCATCCACAGCTGGAGCAGAGACTCCTCTCCCTTCCTTCCCTCCCTTCCCAAACATTTTTGGTACAAGGGTATAGAAGCAGTTTTCCTTTGAGTAAAAATAAAGACAAATATTTGGAAAAAATTATTTTACCTGCTCTGTTTTTCTGTCTGACACTTCATTGATTCTCCTTCTCCTGGAAGGCATGCTAAGGACATGAATAACAACCAGGTACTTGGTGACAGCCAGCATGGCTTCACCAAGGAGAAATCCTGCCTGACCAATTTGGTGGCCTTCTATGATGGGGCTACAAAACTGATGGACAGGGGTAGAGCAGTTGATGTCATAGACCTCGACTTGTGCAAAGCATTCAACACTGTCCCACATGACATTCTTTTCTCTAAATTGGAGAGACATCAATTTGATGAATGGACCACTCGGTGGATAAAGAACTGACTGGATGGCCGCACACACAGAGTTGTGGTCAATGGCTCAATGTTCAGCTGGAGACCAGTTACGAGTGGTGTCCCTCAGGGATCAGTGTTGGGACCGGTCTTGTTTAACATCTTCATTGCTGACATAGACAGTGGGATTGAGTGCGCCCTCAGCAAGTCTGCGGATGACACCAAGCTGTGTGGCTCGGTTGATACGCTGGAGAGAAGGAATGCCATCCAGGGAGACCTTGACACACTTGTGAGGTGGGCTGATGCCAACCTCATGAAGCTTAACCATGCCAAGTGCAAGGTCCTACACCGGGGTTGGAGCAATTCCAGGCACAGCTACAGGCTGGGCAGAGAAAAGATTCAGAGCAGCCCTGCGGAGAAGGACTTGGGGGTGCTGGTCAATGAGAAAATGAACATGAGCCGGCTTCAGTGTGCGCTTGCAGCCCAGAAAGCCAACCGTATCCTGGGCTGCATCAAACGGAGTGTCACCAGCAGGTCGAAGGAGGTGATCCTGCCCATTTACTCTGCTCTCGTGAGACCTCACTTGGAGTATTGTGTGCAGTTCTGGTGTCCTCAACATAAAAAGGACATGGATCTGTTGGAACAAGTCCAGAGGAGGGCCACGAGAATAATCAGGGGACTGGAGCACCTCCCATATGAAGACAGGCTGAGAAAGTTGGGGCTGTTCAGCCTGGAGAAGAGAAGGCTGCGTGGAGACCTCATAGCAGCCTTCCAGTATCTGAAGGGGGCATACAGGGATGCTGAAGAGGGGCTTTTCATTAGGGACTGTAGTGGTAGGACAAGGGGTAATGGGTTAAAACTTAAACAGGGGAAGTTTAGATTGGATATAAGGAGGAAATTTTTTCCTGTTAGGTTGGTGAGTCACTGGAATAGGTTGCCCAGGGAGGTTGTGGATGCTTCATCCCTGGCAGTGTTCAAGGCCAGGTTGGACGAGGCCTTGGGTAATATGGTTTAGAGTGAGGTGTCCCTGCCCATGGCAGGGGGCTTGGAACTTGATGATCTTAAGGTCCTTTCCAACCCTAACTATTCTATGATTCTATGATTGTTTAAGCATTACAAACCTGTTATTCATCACAGTTTGTTTCCTTCTGTACAGAGGGTACACCTAAGCTATTTCTCAATGTGTTGATTGCCTATCTTAACTTGTACAGATGTGAAGATCAGAAAATTCTTCAGGTACTAAGCTATCATTATTGACAAAGGATAGCATTGTTTTTTTTGCACTTATGCCATGCATATTTAACTTAGCATTTCTGATTTTATGGGCTAGATATAAAACCTCCAGAACGTTCCTTTTGCTGGGATGATTAGATGGCTTTATCACTTAAATAGTTCAAAATTTGAATGGACATTTTAAAATCTTGCAGTTCTTGAATTTATGCATACTTATCCTATATCAGACGTAGCTCTAGGTTTGTAAACCAAAATGCACAGTGCTGGCCCTTGAAGGGGGAGATGGAAGATGTAGTGCAAGGGAGTGCAGGCATAGTAAGGTAATAGCAGGGGAAATTATGACAGTGGAGGACACTAGGAATATAGGTAGCTCACTAGCAGTCATTTAAAGAGATGAGATCTGGACAAAGTGTTTTTTAAGGGTAACAAGTTGAAGAAACAACAAGTAAAATAAATAATGCATAAAATGGACTTTAGATAGTAACTTCAATTGTAATAGAACCTGTAGACCTATGAAGAAAATCAAGGTGTAAAAAATTGTGTTAGAAAACATACACAAATAGTCACAAGTGAATCATGAATTTAAGAAAAGAAAATGCCACCATCAACACCACACTCATCCTGGTAAAGAATTTGGGATGCTGACACCTTGATGTAACACTTCAAACTTTCTTCTTGAGAGGTATTGGTACCATGTATCTGGACGGTAAGCATAACACCAGAGAAAATGGATACACTAGGAAATTTCTGCATAAGTTTTTAATTGCAATAGTATTTTTTTCATTGATTAAATAATTTAGATTGTTGATGTCAGTAACACTGTTGAGTCTGTAAGCATGGAGACTAGTGCTAGACTTCACACACCATAAGGATACCTTTTTTGTGTCTCACAAGTTTTGTAAATGTAGCTTTCATTTTTCTGAGCTCTGTATAATGAGTTTTAACATGATAAATTGGAAAGACTGTATAAAGATTTCAGTATCAGGTAGTACTCTGCCAAGACAAATATTGTTTATTTTGTGTCTCGCTGTTACTGCCTACCACACAGTTTTGCCTTTTATCACCTTTTTAATGAACTGCATAACTATCTTTCATTTGTGCTTGGTATTCATGTTGGCACATAGTTTCTCAATGGGTGTGTTAACAGAATTAATGCACACCTGTAAAAGAGAGTAGAATCCAGAAACAGAATTAGCAATTTAATTTACTTTCCCTGAACAACTAGTGAATGCACGTATCTGCCACTGAAACAGATGAGCAGAACTGTGGCAGCTAAGAGACTAATGCTCTACAGCGGACATGAATCCCTGCTCTGAACACTGAAACTTGTATTACTACATATGAGTATCTGTCTCAAGATGCAGGCTATAGAATATCTACAGTTAAAATCTGAGCTAGATTGTTCAGCATGTGCTTTTAATAATTAAATAACATGATTTTACAGACAGCATTCAGATAGTCCATGTGAAATGTAAATATTCACGTAAGATACATGTTTCTGCTTTATCACATATGCTTCTGGTTGGAAGTAAAAATCCATAAAGATTCTCTGACAGAGAAGCACAATGTTCTGTGATACGTGCATTGAATATGAAGCATATGGTCTGCAGTTAAGCAGAGAAAACCTTATATAAGGTGAAAGCACAAGACAGCAAATTACAAAGACAGAATAGTGGATAACTACTTTTGAGAACTATTTTTGGAAAGCAGTTTTATTTGCTTGCTTAATTTATTGAGAGTGTACTTTATAATTTTATGTGCTGTGAATACTGTTCTTCAGTAATAGGGTTTTATTGCCTTGCAGAAACCGTATAGGAAAAAAATTACCTGTCCTGTATCTCTGAGGTCAATAGATGAAAGTGAACATTATTTACATATCTCTGTTCAGTAGGGAGACAGTAAAAATAAAGGGTGAATTAAGAAATAATTCCTCAAAATCCACCACTCTTTTACTTTTGTTAGCTAGTTTGTTTGTTTAAATAAACACTTTCCTATGTGTACTATTCAGGATTACTTGGAAAATCTCAAAGCTGGAGAAGAGCAGCAGCTAACAGCAGTCTGGCACCTCACTCTAATAGGTCTGGTCAGTCAGATGAAAACCTTCCATTATAAGTATCTCCTAAATGTGATCTGTTACATGAAAGATACTAATGCTCTTGCATTTCTTTGTCTGTGAGAGCAAATACATTATGTGTCTCCACAAATTATACACAAAAGAAGTTAAATGCTGTCTGTAAAACAAGCATGTCTGCTAGGTTTAATCACCAAAAGTCACTTTAAATCTGCTATTAACAGCACTTTGGCATATTTTATTGGTGAGTATATAAAAGTCTCCGATTTTCTGAAATACATTGGAGCTGTTTTCTTTTATAAGTGTTGGTACAACAGTATTTCAACTGACCTTCATCCTTGATATTACTTTTATTCTGTGCAGCTTCTTTTCTAATAGTTAAAAAAATGAACTCAGGCAATGAACTGAGATGATTAGTCACTGGCCTTTCATCTCTGGGACTATAGTCAAATCTGCCTTTGACAGGAGTATCTTATTCTCTTGAGATTGGATGTTTTTAAGTCTACAGTTTAATACCTTTTTATGACCTTGGCTTCTAGGCCAACACAAAATAAAACAAAAAATGCCACAAACGCTGATTTTTATCTTTTTATCTATGTGAGTAATAGCAATTTCATGTTCTCCAACTTGATCAGAGGATGAAACCTTCTGCTGATAAAAAGACAGATGAGAGAAGAGTAGAAAATATGGCATCATAGAATCATAGAATAGTTAGGGCTAGAAAGGACCTTAAGATCATCACGTTCCAACAGCCCTGCCATAGGCAGGGACACCTCAAACTAAATCATATCACCCAAGGCTTCATCCAACCTAGACTTGAACACTGACAGGGATGGAGTATTCACAACCTCCTTGGGCAACCTATTCCAGTGCCTCACCATCCTAACAGGAAAGAATTTCCTCCTTATATCCAATCTAAACTTCCCCTGTTTAAGTTTGAACCCATTACCTCTTGTCCTATCACTACAGTCCCTAATGAAGAGCCCCTCTTCAGCATCCCTATATGCCCCCTTCAGATCCTGGAAGGCTGCTAAGAGCTCTCCACGCAGCCTTCTCTTCTCCAGGCTGAACAGCCCCAACTTTCTCAGCCTATCTTCATATGGGAGGTGCTCCAGTCCCCTGATCTGGCCCTCCTCTGGACTTGTTCCAACAGATCCATGTCCTTTCTATGTTGAGGACACCAGAACTGCACACAGTACTCCAGGTGAGGTCTAAGAGCAGAGTAGAGGGGCAGGATCACCTCCTTTGACCTGCTGGTCATGCTCCTTTTGATGCAGCCCAGGATACGGTTGGCTTTCTGGGCTGCAAGCAGACACTGTCGGCTCATAGTCATTTTCTCATCAGTCAACACCCCCAAGTCCTTCTCCACAGGGCTGCTCTGAATCTCTTCTCTGCCCAGCCTGTAGATGTGCCTGGGATTGCTCCAACCCAGGTGTAGGACCTTGCACTTGGCATGGTTAAGCTTCATGAGGTTGGCATCAGCCCACCTCAAAAGCATGCCAAGGTCCCCTGGATGGAATTCTTTCCCTCCAGCATATCAACCAAACCACACAGCTTGGTGTCATCAGCAAACTTGCTGAGGGCTCACTCAATCCCACTGTCCATGTCAGCGATGAAGATGTTAAACAAGACCGGTGCCAACACCAATCCTTGAGGGACACCACTCGTTACTGGTCTCCAGCTGAACGTTGAGCTATTGACCACAACTCTTTGTGTGCGGCCATCCAGTCAGTTCTTTATCCACCGAGTGGTCCATCCATCAAATTGATGTCTCATACCTGCCATAATCTTACTTCACCTACGCATAAGAAGCTAAACTGTATATAATATCAAATATATTTTCCATTTTAATTTTGAATCAACTACAAAGTGGTTTTAGTTCAACCTCTAGAACTATATAATGAGTATCCTTACAGTAATTTAAACCAGCCATTGAGTGTGGGAGGTATCTTCTCAGAAGTTCAACAGCCTGCAGAATGGCCATATATTGCATTTTAAAAGATCAAAGAAACGTGTAATACCAGTACTACAATACAGTCATGTATAGATGAACTATTACGTATGTTATAAATAATGCTTGAGCTCTTCCTGATAAAGGAGTAAATATTAAAACTCAACTGTAAATAAATCTTAATTCTTTTAGACTTGCACATAATGAGATATTTTTATCCACAAATACGTGCCCACATACTTGATTGATTTAAATGGAATTATTCACTGCATGCTATTTTGAGAAGGATTGCAGTCAGTATATGGGAATTCATTTCCAGCTGTTGTTTCCATACTATGAATATTTTTTTGAGCTGGTGAAATGTCCTCTTCAGAGATAGCAAGTGAATATTAGTGGTTTTAATAGAGCTGTAGATATATAAGTAAAAGGTTAATTACTACGTTAGATTATTTACAACTGTGTATAATAATCTAATATATTAAATACAGAACTGCACCAGCTACCAAGAAGGAGAAAAATGACTGCTACTGCTAAACCCAGGATGCATATAATTTAAATTCAGACAGCACTGTTCTCTAAAACCCATGTATGAAAAATTTATGAATATTATACATAGCAGCTACACTTAATTGTAAAGAACTGACCAATTGAATTCTACTGCCTTATGTTAAATTTTGGTTCTGAAAACCTAATCAATAAGATGCCAATGAAATTCTGTTAAAAAACAAAACATCTGGTACTTTATGTATAGCTTAATTGCCCAAATAGCTGAAGTCTACAAATCTCATTTATTCCATTTTGTTTTCCTGATTGTGGCAGTAGTCCAGGAAAATCCTAAACACCCCTGGAACACAAAAACAATTACACTTTTTTTTTGCAATTTTTACATGTACATTTTACATTTTTACATTTACATTTTGTACAGTTTTTAGCATTATATTTATTTTCACTGGGTTTAACTAAAGGTCCGTTTAAAGTCATTCCCATACTTGCTTCCTTCTTGCATATATAGATGCACTTTGGTCATCTATCCAAGTGTGGATTGGAATGGCAAGTTCATAACAGTTCATCCCTGCTTTCCTTCTGTTCCACATGGGCTCCCTCCCACAGGAAACAGTTCTTCATGAGTAGACTTCATGAACAGCCTTTCATGAACTGACATTCTAATGTGGGTCCTTCCTGCAGGCTGCAGCTCTTCACGAACTGCTGCAGCACAGGTCTTTTCCATGAGGCACACTCCTTTGGGCACAGATTACTCCAGCATGGATGGCTCGTATGGTCCTGCCAGAAAAACTGTTCCTCTGCAGGCTCTTCTCCAGGAGGATGGATACTCCTCCACAGCTTCCTTCAGGGCTCATGCTACTGCTCCAGCATGGTCTCCATTGGCTGCAGTGTGCATATCTGCTCCATGTTGTTGTGTCTCATGGAGTTGTCCACTCCATGGGCTGCAGAGACAAGCTACCTCACCTTGTTCTTCCCCATGGGGTGCATGAGAACCTCTGTTCTGACACCTGGAGCACCTCTGGCTTCACAGACCTTATTGTTCCTCTCACACTTTTTTCTCACTCCTCTCTCTTACAGCTGCTGCACAGAGTTTTTACCTTTTCTTTTTATACATTTTCACTGAGGTGCCACCAGCTTGGCTGAGGGGTTCAGCTGTGTCCTGTAGTGGGACCACTGGAGAGAGCAGGAAGTGGCTGGAACCAGCAGAGTCTGACACAGGGAGGCCCTGCCCCTTCCCACAGAGACCACCCCTGCAGGTAGCCCCCACTAAAACCTTTCAATTTAAACCAAATACATGCTTATTCTAAGTTTTCTTATTATTCTGGAAGAACACATATGAAAGAAAAAGAAGACATAAAATGCTGTTAAAAGATGGCTTTGTAGCACAGAAAGAATCATAGATTGATTATTTTATATACAATATATTAGAGAGTAATTCAGATCCCTTCCCTGGAATCTATAAAAAGTCTGATAAATTTCAAAAATATGGCATGGAGACTATATTTCATTGTCACAATTACAGAGCAATGGTCCCTTATTTTCCTTTTCATTAGAATTGTTTTCCTCTTTGAGTATATATTTTTTTGCTTTACTGGTACCAACTGAACAAAAAGAAACCATGTGTTGGGAGTCAAACTCAGAGTGTCTTCAGAGAAAAGGAATAGTTACCAAAAAATAAAAAAAAAAAATATACTTCCTGCTTCAAGTTATTTGAATACACTGATTGTCATGATTTAGAGATAGGACTTGCTTATCGGCAAATCAGGTAGAATTTCATTACATGAGCTGTTAAACAACAAAAGAGTAAATAACAGCAACAAAAAAAAAAGAATCAGAAATCAGTTCATGAGGGACCATATCAAGATTCAGTTATAAAAGTACTAAATGGTTCAACTACCAGCTTAATTCTTACGGCAGAATGCTGAGGTTATGCTGGTAGGCTGGGTCACCATGGTGGATTCCTGATTCTTAAACATAAAGCTTCTAGGTACTTAACAATGATTGGTGGGGTTTGGTGTTTTTTGTTTGTTTGTTTGTTTTTTGTGTGTTTTTTTTTGTTTGGTTTTGAAAAATAAATCAATAATATAAATTTTTTAGCAATTAATCTACATAGTTCCAGTGATGTTAGACACATCTCATAATGTGAAATTCAAGACAATGCATTACTAGAAGGAGCTTGACAAAAAAACCTCAAAAATATTCACAGAAACTGGAAACAGAAGCAGAAATGGTACAAAAGACACATTCTTGGCAGAGAACAAATAGATAGCTTTATCACTGGAACTCAGAAGCTGAACCATTTCTTTATCATAGAACATTATGGTTAATGTTCATGCTAAGGCACATGAAAAATAACAAGGTGGGTGGGAACAGACAGCATGACTTCACTAAGGGGAAATCATGCCTGACCAATTTAGTGGCCTTCTATGATGGAGCTACAGAACTGAGGGACAGGGGTAGAGCACCTGATGTCATCTAGCTCGACTTGTGCAAAGTGTTTGACACTGTCCCACATGACATTCTTTTCTCTAAATCAGTGAGACATCAATTTAATAGATGGACTACTCAGTGGATAAAGAACTGGCTGGATGGCCGCACACACAGAGTTGTGGTCAATGGCTCAATGTTCAGCTGGAGACCAGTTACGAGTGGTGTCCCTCAGGGATCAGTGTTGGGACCGGTCTTGTTTAACATCTTCATTGCTGACATAGACAGTGGGATTGAGTGCGCCCTCAGCAAGTCTGCCGATGACACCAAGCTGTGTGGTTCGGTTGATACGCTGGAGGGAAGGAAAGCCATTCAGAGGGACCTTGACACACTTGTGAGGTGGGCTGACGCCAACCTCATGAAGTTTAACCATGCCAAGTGCAAGGTCCTACACCTGGGTTGGAGCAATCCCAGACACAGCTACAGGTTGGGCAAAGAAGAGATTCAGAGCAGCCCTGCGGAGAAGGACTTGGGGGTGCTGGTCAATGAGAAAATGAACATGAGCCAGCAGTGTGCACTTGCAGCCCAGAAAGCCAACCGTATCCTGGGCTGCATCAAAAGGAGCGTGATCAGCAGGTAGAAGGTGATCCTGCCCCTCTACTCTGCTCTTGTAAGACCTCACTTGTAGTATTGTGTACAGTTCTGGTGTCCTCAACATAGAAAGGACATGGAACTTTTGGAACAAGTCCAGAGGAGGGCCATGAGGATGATCAGGGGACTGGAGCACCTCCCATGTGAAGATAGACTGAGAAAGTTGGGAATGTTCAGCCTGGAGAAGAGAAGGCTGCGTGGAGACTTCATAGCAACCTTCGAGTGTCCGAAGGGGGCATATAGGGATGCTAGGGAGGGGCTCTTCATTAGGGACTGTAGTGATAGAACAAGGTGTAATGGATTCAAACTTAAACAGGGGAAGTTTAGATTGGATATAAGGAAGAAATTCTTTCCTATTAGGGTGGTGAGGCACTGGAAGAGGTTGCCCAGGGAGGATGTGAATGCTTCATCTCTGGCAGTGTTCAAGGCCAGGTTGGACGAGGCCTTGGGTGGCATACTTTAGTGTAAGGTGTCCCTGCCCATGGCAGGGCTGTTGGAACTTAATGATCTTAAGGTCCTTTCCAACCCTAACTATTCTATGATTCTATGATTCTATGAGTAGTGATACACTTGTAATATCCATGTATAATGAAGTAATCTGAAGATATAGCCACTCTTTCATGTGTCATTTGTCAAGAACAATAATTCAGTTAGGATCAAACATGCGACAAGCTTTCAATAAATTGTTAGTATTTATAAGCCTTCGCTTTATACTTTACTAATTAAAAAGCTAGGAGAAATGCTCTTTTAGTATGCTGTTCTGAATATCCTAGATCTTCATGCTTCACTGGATAAATAACCAGATTGCTTTTGATTTGAAGTCTCTTCTTAAATTATGACATAATAACTAAATTGCTCCTTTGATACTATTATGTCTTTCTATAAGGTGACCTAAGTTTAATTTTACAGGGAGCTCATCTTTCAGCTGAGTTGGGTATATTCCATCTTCTAGACATTGGATTTTGTTGCACTTTTGACACAAATAAAATAATGTTCAAATTTATTTTGTCTATCTACATTGCTTAATCAACATTTCAGCTACAATTTTGTTCAGCTAAATACAATTAGTTCCTTGATTCTCAACTTTTAAATACTTTTTGATTCCTTTATCACAGTATGTTAGAGATTGGAAGGGACCTCAAAAGATCATCTAGTCCAATCCCCCTGCCAGAGCAGGAACACCTAGATAAGGTTACACAGGAACATGTCCAGGCAGGTTTTGAATGTCTCCAGAGAAGGAGACTCCACAACCTCCCTGGGCAGCCTGTTCCAGTGTTCCGTCACCCTCACTGAGAAGAAGTTTCTTCTCAAGTTTAAGTGGAACCTCTTGTGTTCCAGTTTGTACCCATTTCCCCTTGTCCTATCATTGTTTGCCACTGAGAAGAGCCTGGCTCCATCCTCGTGACACTCCCCCTTTATATATTTATATACACTAATAAGGTCACCCCTCAATCTCCTCTTCTCCAAACTATAGAGACCCAGCTCCCTCAGTCTTTCCTCATAAGGGAGATGCTCCACTCCCTTAATCATCTTAGTTGCCCTGCACTGGACTCTCTCCAGCAGGTCCCTGTCCTTCTTAAACTGAGGGGCCCAGAACTGGACACAATATTCCAGATGAGGTCTCACCAGGGCCGAGTAGAGGGGAAGGAGGACCTCTCTCGACCTACTAACCACCCCCCTTCTAATACACCCCAGGATGCCATTGGCCTTCTTGGCCACAAGGGCACAGTGTCGGCTCATGGTCACCCTGTCGTCCACCAGGACCCCCAGGTCCCTCTCCCCTACACTGCTCTCTAACAGGTCGTTCCCCAATCTGTACTGGAACCTGGGGTTGTTCCTGCCCAGATGCAGGACTCTACACTTTCCCTTGTTATATTTCATCAAGTTATTCCCCGCCCAACTCTCCAGCCTGTCCAGGTCTCGCTGGATGGCAGCACAGCCTTCTGGCGTGCAGCATCTTGAACTGAGAACATCAGAAACAGCCACAGAACTCCCATGGCAGTGTCGTTTGCACTGAAAAAACCTGGCAGAATTTACTCTTAGTTCTGGATTGTTAAACAAATACATTTTAATGTAAGAATGTGTTTTAAATGTGTATTTCATTTTTTTTAATTATATGTTTTTCCATATAATATCAATTAACAGGTCATGACTGCATAAGGACACATTCATTCAGTGAAAAGCCCATGTTAATTAAACATTATTGATACCTAATTTCAAATACTGCAAAAAAAAAAAGATTTTTTTATGAACAATTATTAAGCATTCTTAAATATTCAGATATGCCTTAAAGCATGCTAATATAATGAACACAAACCCCACCAGTCACTTTTGCAAAGCTATCTCTGTATTCTTAATTAGAATGTGCATCTCTCTCCTTTTTGTTCTTTTCACTGTGTTTTTATATCTAATGTTTCACTTTCATTTGCAGTTTTCCCATACAGAAAAGAAATATAGCAATGTATCACTTTGATCTGGATGAGTTTAAACCATGACAGTGTGGGAAACTTCACCCAGTGTGATTATGAAAATATAATTCAAGTGTTCACATAAGTGGTTCCTATTGACATAGTAAGATTTTAGCAAGCATGCAAGGTTATCTCTTTTATACTTCCTAAACCTAGATATATTTTTTTAATTGCAGATACTATAAAATAATACCATGAAAGAAATCTTGTCTGCTTTATTGAAGGCATTAAACAATGTCTTCAAGAATAAGTTTAGATGTTGGTAGGTCCCAGGATCGTCACAATCTGTCACATTATGTTCCCTTTAAATTGAAGGTGTTCTCAGTTAAGGCACACAGTACCACTTGTTCACGGTCTCTCTCTTTCTCTGACATTTGTGTATGCATACATATGTGTAGATTTATGTGTACCTATATACATACACATAGACATAAAAAAAAAATATAAATTTTCAGATTAAATGTAAGGCATTCAGGTCTTATGCCTAAAACCAAACTTATCTGTCTGTATTGAATCTAAGGTAAAATGTTTAATCATGATAAAGCTTCTCCACTTAGTAACTAGATTATACAGCACATTATTAAGCAAGATATCAAACAGACATGAGAACATGGTAACCTGCTGTGTTTAACTTTGTTATTGTGGGACATGCAAACAAAACATTGCAAGTAAAATGGTTGGCATTTATATCTTCTACTGATATTTCATATCAATATAAATATCCCCAAATTCTTAACTTGCATTTTACTGAGATAGGTGGTGAGTAATTCCATGAGCTAAACTGAAGAGGTACTGCTTTCTGCCTTGTTCTGACTTCTTTTCAACTTGTCTTACTGAGTGGGTGGAATTAATGACCAGCATGAGCATGATGACTGAAAGAAGATAAGTAGTTGAGAAAGAGACATCACATGACACAATAAATCTTAACCCTCAGCACTAGCTGAAAAGAATAAAACATACCTTATAATCCCTGTTGGTTTTTTTTTTTTTTTCAGCACAGTAGTGTTTCTATTCTGATACCGTTCTGGCTGTCAAAAAAATGATCTGACTGGGATCAAAACTGAAAAGCACGGTGTACCAGCACTTCAGAGATCAGAGCCACAGTCAGTGGGATTTTGCTACCAGCTATTAGAGATGGTAAAATGGAGAGAAGCAAAAGAGTGAAAGCTGATCTTTCTCACACTGAAATCAATAAGAGATTTGCCACTGACTTCAAAAGAAGCAGCAGGGCAAAATACGCAGCCAAGAAGGGAACACTCAAGAGTATCTAGAAAGTAGAGGAAAGAAAAGAACAAAGCAAAATATTTAAGGAGAGAGAAAAATGGTTTAAGAAAAGGTAAAAATGCAAAGGTTAGAGGAAAAAAAAGTCTTGAATTAGAAAAGCTTTCACAGACTCTTAAAGTATCTCCTTGTGGTGTTTCAAATGCTTTTCATCTCAAAACTACTTTCTTAAATCCAATCTCGTATTTGTAGAACATTCCTTCAGTAAACTTATCTTGACTGCTTACTTGGCCAGGACTATAGACAAGCTGTTCCATGTAATTAAAGATTACTTCCTCTACAACCGCCTAATGAGCTTTGAGTTTTTTAATTTTTTTAATACTGTATAAAATAGAGTGAAACGCAAGCTGTATTAATTCTATCTGGAAAAACCCAGAAGTGGCAGTGAACAGGCAGTTCCTAAAGCTGATTAAAAAAGTATGTGTACACACTATGCATGCACACGTATGAATGACATGAATCTTGTGTATTCACTCATTATTTTATTAGATTTAAATTCCAGACAGTAGAAGAACGAGTTTGCTGTGTGTATGCTGAGGTCATTCTGAAACCACATTTAACACAAAGAAAACTTGTAGAAATTTTGAGAGATCTTGGGCTGTTTCCCCAGTAGTCTCAGCCTGTAGGCTTTACAGCAGGCTTGTGTTATATTTCTTGGTCTTCTTCAGTCAGTGTATGCTATTGCCTAGTCTTACATGTCTTTCAACATGATTTGTGCTATGAATAGGGAAAAAAAGTAAAAAGGAAAAGACAGTCTGGATCTGTTTTGGAAAAATTATTTCACTCATTTTAAAACCTTTTAGGACTCTAATCTGAGATGATTGTTTGGATTACTCTATATAATATATTCAACGAAGAAGGGAAGTTTCCTTCTGAGAAAACTTTGGTGCTTCGAGTTTAGAGCTGTAACATTCTTTTCTCTAGATGTTTTTCATCAAGGGACTCCTCCTTTGGGAGGATTCTTGTGCCTCATTGACAATCTAGTGATCCTTAATGAGTTGTTTAGAATTAACAAGTGACTTTTAAGATTAGTTAGGTGACTGACTACTTAATGATATTTATCAATAATGATTGTATATAAAAATTATATATAATTATTGGAAGCCTAGTTAAAAATTATATCAGTACAAATAAAGACAATATTTCAAACTTGAACAATTTCAGAGGTATTTATGGTACATGTTTAAAAATCCATTTATTTATTCCTGCAACAAGGAGAAATAATTGTACAATATAATATAAAATATGCATACAGTTGATGTATTGAAGTATTTCTATAATATAGAAAACTATTTAACCTTAATACATGATTACATTAATATATGAAAATAAGATTATGTCTGGTTCTGATTCTATGAGTCTTTGTGCATCACCTAATCAACCTCAGCATTCGCTAAGTATAATATTCCATTTAAAAGAAAAAACGGATGTGTCATTTTATTTGTGCGTCCATATATTATTTGGTTTCCTTTGTTCATTATTTGTTATCTGAAAAGTGAAATAAGTCAGCTCTGAAGAAACTTGTCATAAGGTGTCAATATACCAGGTAACAAATCAATGGTTGTTTAAATGGCTGTGCCTTCTGGGAGAAAATATATTTCAGTTTAGGGCCCTAAATTCCTTATGCCTCAGTGAACACTGAGTGAAAAATACCATCTCTGTCATTAATGTGTTTATAATAGACTCTTGTTGTCAGCACCAAAGAGTCAGTTTGCTTGTTATTTTATGTTTTCTTTGATGTATTGTCTAACAATAAAAGCTAATGTACATAGCAGCTTTCAAAGACTTTGAATTTATTTTAAAATTTAAATAACTTTTTAAACAGGAACAAACAACTACATTATTAATTTTTATGAATCATCACAATACCTCAGTGAGAAATGTAGATTAGCCTAATAAAAAGTAAATTTTGAAAATCTTCATGCTTCATAGTGTCCAAGAATGGATTTTAATCATTTAGGTTTTCCACAGTGGTGATCTGCATATGAACTTTTCAAGCTTCAGTGAGTTTTTGTGTTTCTTTTACTTACATTCTATGAAGATTTCTTCAAAAAGGACAGAAAGAAGAAAGAATTCTTACCAGTTTCTAAGCCACACATTACACAGACAAGCAAACAAGAGAGGTCCATTTATTATTCCTTTCTAACAGTATGACAAAGAAGTATCATTAGAGAAATTTTTCCTCTATAGAAATTTTATTGGCAAAAAATTATGTGTTAGCCTTTCAGGAATACCAAATTGTCTTTAAAGATTCAACATGAATCATAATAAAAGAGCTAATGGACAAAAATTTCTGACCTTTTTCTTCATAAATCAGGGTATTACTTTGCTTCAGATTTCTCTATGTATCTCCCTAATCACAATGGGAACAAATGTAAAGCTTTTTGTGGCAATATTAAAGTAATCAAAGTCCTCAAGAGTGAAGTCTGTCTGCTCTATACGTCACATAGAACAATACATAGAAATAAGAGTAACTATGGTTGCTCTGTTTCACTAAGGTACTGCAAAACAGGGACTTTTTCTTTTGAGGCAGGGTAGCTCCTTTCCAATTACTTTCCTATAGACTTTTTATCTTAGGGTCGTCATTTAACAGTGATTAATGCTAACTAAAATGATTTTGTTTACCTACTTATCCTGTTCATATTGCTGTATTTTTTTTCTGATAAAGAAGCAGAAGGAAATGCGGGATCATTCCTTAGTGAATGATTAAACAAACATGTAACCCAGAGCAGAAACTGCTCATGCAGCTACTGAACACACTTATAGACTCACTCATATTTTTTCCTGTTCAATTCAACCCATAGTCCAAATGCAGTTTGGCATGAGTTTGTGGTATTACTACTTGGGGCTTTCAATTACTCAATTAATTAAAAAAAAAAAAAAAGTATTGCTCTGCCAGTGTTAATAGTATTACCAGACTGTCACTGAAGAAAATTTTATTTTTTGGGCCAAGATTTTCAAAGACATCTTTGCTTTTCCTGGAAATATATTTGAATGACATGCATTTATTTCAGGGGAGGAAAAAGTTGTTGTTTTTTTTTTTTTAATTTAAGAGAAATACTTGTCTCCTCCAATAACATAATAATAATAATAGTAATAATCATGACTCAATATTAGTAACAATAATGATAGTAATATCTAGTTACAATTATAATTATAGTAATAATTATTATAATGATAAACCCTATTTCATCTTAATTAGATTATTTTAGGGATACATTTAACAATCCAATAGTGAAGAATAACTTTTAGAATGTTCTTACAGAACTGTTAGGTAAACTCCATTAAATAACTAATTGTAATTTCTCATGTAAAAGTGTATATCTTTTCCCAAATGAATTTTGTATTGACACAAATCTCTGCTCTATATTTCATTTCTTGACATATTGAAGTTGGTTTTGGTTTTGGGTTTTTGATCTTTTTTTCCCTGTTTATTAGGCATAATGTCATCATAAATTTTTCCTGAAAAACCCTTGAAAATTTTGACAATCCTTGACCTGGGAGCTGCAATAACTTTTGCATGAGTAAAAGAAAGGGAATGCTGTATCCTTAGAGAAAGAAAAGTAAGTGCTAGAGATTGAGTTCTTTTTCCTTTTCCTTCAAACAATAATTTCTTTGCAATTTTTAAGATATAACTATTTCATACTTGGCTACTTCAAAAACTCTTTTTACAACTTCAGCTGACTTCCTGAAGAATTAATCTTTAGTAAGAATGAGGTGACTAGAAGGCAACCTAAAGGCACAAATACATTTCTGCTTGCAGTTGTGAACTGAATTCCATTAGCCCTTGTGGAATCATTGAAGATGGGAGAAATAAGCCTGCAAAGAGGATTGAATACATGAACACAGTTCCTTAAAGTAGCACAGAGTGAATGAATATCCAAATAGTGTTAAGAAAGATTTCCAGAAAAAGGAATAACTGCTTTGATCTAAAAACCACTTAACAGGACACTGAAGGAAGTCATAGCCTGTTAGAAGTGACTCGGGACATGCTGACCAGTTTATTCAGGGCAAGGTGTTCACTGTTATGTCAAAAATTATTTTAGTTTTGTTTGGATAAATGTCCTTTCCTTACATAGTCGTAAATTTCCAAAGGAAAGAGGCAATCCTGAGTGAAAAATAAGAAAAACCTATTGAACTACTCAATTTCAGTTATCTAAAATATGTGTACATCCTATAGTGGGTTTTTGTTTTTTGATTTTTGTTTTTCTTAGTTTTACAAATAATTCAAGCAAACTCTCTTTTTAGAGAAATTAGTAACTTTCACTCGAAATAAGGAGTCATTCAGCAGTTACAAAAAGATGAACAGTGAATTGACTGACACATCTAATTATAAGTCCAGTTCCTAGAAAATGGGCTGTGTTCTTGTGACAAATACAGATTGCGTGGCAGAGTCTTCCCCTGTGGCCTAGAAACAGGAGGATATATATTTAAAAGAAAACAGAGAGCAGGACAAAGAGGAAGCATGAAACCATGTTGGAAGCTGACTACCAGACTGGAAAGCTGGCTCTCTGCTAAACATTTCCTACAGAGTGCTAAATAGTGTAAATTAAACTGTTGCCATACCTAAATGTTTTCCTAATTCTAAGCACCTAAAGTGATATCTTTCAATCTAATTTATATACAAGTTCATAGTTCAAATTGAAAGTACTGTGGTGATTTGATGATGTGAAAGGATACTTACCACTAAATTTGTAACTTCAGAGTCTTCATGCCCTAAACTGGCTTACAAGATTATGTTTAACTAATAAATTAGAATAGCTCTGCTCCCCTTTGCATCCTTTTACAGGATGCTTATATACTAGGTATACTAATAATATACTTCCATAGTGTTATGGAAGTATATTCATTAACATTGTCAGTGGTTCAAATGCTAGAGTCATAACTACTTTGAAAGAGTCTATGAAAAGACAGATTCCCTGTTAAGATTTTGATTTGATACTCTGCAGCAAATGAGGCCTAGTATCACACATATGAGGAAATGACGATTTAGATGAAAATTCACAGATCTGAATTAAAAGGGCATATTCAACTTGTATTACTGTATGGGTTCTGGGTGGGATGGAAATTGCTTCTTAGCAGTCCATATGGTGCTGTACTTTGGATTTGTGAATTAAAAAGTGTTGATAAAACACCAGTGTTTTGGCTACGGCTGAACAGTTTTTGCACAGTATCAAGGCTTTCCCTTTTTTCAGCTCTACTACATAACAAATAGACTGGGGTGGACAGGAAGTAGGGAAGGAACAAAACCAGACAGCTGACGCAAACTGACTAAAGGGAAAAAAAAGGAAGTATATTCATGACTATGACATTCGTCTTCCTAAGAAACTATTATGCGTCATGAGGCTCTGCTTCCCAGCAAGTGACAGGACATCTACCTGCAATTGGCAAGTAGTGAATAAATTCCTTATTTTGCTTTGCTTATGCACACAACTTTTGCTTCACCTATTAAATTTCCTTTATCTTGATCCACGTGTCTTCTCACCTTCCTTCTATTTTCTTCTCACCCCATGGGAAAGAAGAATGAACAGCAACCATTTGGATGTTTGGCTGCTGGCCAGCATCAACAATCATTCTATACAATGAATGAAAAATTATGAAAAAAAGAGCAGAGCAAAAGCCAAAAGTCCCCAGCTACACATTCTTAGGAACTTGTTCTCTCTCAAAGTAGATGCTAAGGCAGGAACTTGCTACAGGTATTTGAAACTGAAATACTCAAGAGCAGGAAGGAAGCTAGAGTGAATAAAGTTGAGATACAGTTCATTCCAGCAGGCAATAGGAAATAGAAAGGGAGCACCCTCTCCCAAAATGAAATCAGTAAAACAGAAAATATCACACTTCCATAGGCGCATATAAAAACTCTTGCTATGCTTTTAGGGTAGGTAAGACTCTGCAAAGTACAGTAGAAGGTGAGGTACACATCTCAAATATATTTTAAAGAAATCTGAATCACAACAATACAGCTAGATGCCCCTCTACTCTGCTCTCGTTAGACCTCACTTGGAGTATCGTGCGCAGTTCTGGTGTCCTCAACACAAAAGGGGCACGGAACATTGGAACAAAGTCAGGGGAGGGCCACGAGGATGATCAGGGGACTGAAGCACCTGCCATATGAAGATAGGTTGAGAAAGTTGGGGCCTGGAAAGATAGGCTGAGAAACTTCAGCCTGGAGAAGGCTGCATGGTGACCTCCTAGCAGCCTTCCAGTATCTGAAGGGGGCCTATAGCAATGCTGGGGAGGGACTCTTCATTAGGGACTGTAGTGATAGGACAAGGGGTAACAGGTTAAAACTTAAACAGGGGAAGTTTAGATTGGCTATAAGGAAGAAGTTCTTTTCTGTGAGGGTGGTGTGGCACTGGAATTGGTTGCCTGGGGAAGTTGTGAATGCTCCATCCCTGGCGGTGTTCAAGGCCAGGTTAGACAGAGCCTTGGGTGACATGGTCTAGTGTGAGGTGTCCCTGACCACGGCAGGGGGGTTGGAACTATATGATCTTCAGGTCCTTTCCACCCCTAACTATTCTATGATTCTATGATTCTATGTATTGGTCTTGTTTGCCTATACTAAACTTCCAGGAACTCAGGCAGTGCTGGATCTATGCCATTGTAATTACATGAGCATAGAATTATGTCTAACTGACTGAATGTCTATTGTTTTCACTAAACATTTTACAGCCATCTAATTTAGTGGGCATAAATCTACACAGTTTCAGGGAATTACAGGGTGTTATATATAACCATTATCATCTAGCATATTAGTGGAAAGTAGTTCAAAAAGTTTAAAAAATGCTATGTTCAACTGCCAAAGGAAGACAAACACTTCTAAGCCACCCATTTTGAATTGATTTCTTTTTTATAAAAAGGAGGCAGATAAAATGTAACTCAGATAATGTAAATGCAAAATTAAAGGCCAATCTTGATTCTGAACAATCTCTAAGCAATTCAGAGAGGAAATTGACTGGGACAATATAAGCTTTGCCATGGAATATGATGAAGATTTTCTTGCGTTCTTTTTGTACAGATAGGTGTGTAAAGATGATTAGTTTCAGATCTTACATATTTTGGTGGTCTGAGGGAATTTATTTGTATAACAGATTATTGTCTTTCTCCCACATTAAAATCCTCAGAGGGTGGTTTATATTTTTTTTCCTGGAACATTGCCATGTAAAGCTCACGGTAAAGGCAAAGCACATGGCATTTACAATTACATTATATAAGGTAGGAATTAGGTATTATACACTTGCACTTATGCACCATGTTATGTATAGTTCATATTACATTTAAGAAGGTATTTTTTTATCCAATAAAGTACAGCACTATAAAGAATGGAGAAATAGATCTTCATTAATGAAGAACAGAAAAAATTACAATATGTATGCTGGTATAAGAAAAATAATAGCAGTAGTATGTTTATTGGCTCTTTTCATCTCTCAGACATTGTTATTCCTTTTGAAAGGAATGGAAAGAGTATATTCTAAGTGTCTGTATTTCAAGAACTATTAAACAGAAGGTGATGAATTCCTTGAACAACAAATTGTCAGAGACTGGGAAGATAGTCTTGGAATGTGTTACTAAGTCTTCACTCATATTTTCACACGCTCCACTCATATTTTCATGTTTTCTTCAGCAGCAACTGGACAGAGAGCACTTCTGTATAACTCTTCTGGTACTTTTTTACTTTTCCTCTGAACTATAGTTGCAAAGATGGGGTAGAAGTCACAGAACTATAACTATACTTAGATGTTAGTATAAACAGTCCTCCAAAGTTCTCTTATGTTTTGTAAATGAATAATTGGGGAAAAATAATAAAAATAGTTATGTAATTTGCTAAATTTCACTGGCAATGCTGGGAGCAGTGCATCATTTTCACACAGTGCAAAGTTATGTTTAGTAATATCAACATAGTTCCCTCTATCATATGGCAATTTTGCTTACGGCATTACCACGTACAAAACACATACAAAACCAAGTTGTAAAAATAATTGCATAAAGCTTCTTAAATAATCCATAAGTCTATTTAATTAGTCACTAAACCTGAAGTTTTAGACTGAAATAATTATTAGGTTTACAATATTTCTGGGGAAAATTCTCATCTGATTCTCATCTCATGTTATTGACTTGATTCCACTGACTTCACTGGCATTAGTACTAATAGACAGTAAAGAAATTCTCAGGTCTCAGGTTATGAAAACATTTAAGTACCTCCTTAATTTTAAGCAAATGTATAACCCACTTGACTTCATTATATCACATCCTTATAAGACTTGTGTTTGTGATGAATATTCATGTCTTCTTGCATTTCTTGCACTCTGCAGTCAGAAAATGTGGACTTTGTCACTAATGCTGAAGTATTTTATAAGTGGCTGGTCCAGCTTGGTGCTTGCTAGAAAACATACACACACTTAGACACTTGTCCCACAAGCAGTCCACTTTGTGGATCCACCCCCAAATACCAGCACTGGTCTTCTCCCCACCTGATTACTCTGCCTGGACCCAGGTTCTCCTACTTACTGACTGATCCAGCTTGAGGTTTGCTAGTGAATACACATGCACACCCACGTTTCAGAAGATGCAGACACATCCCTTCCTAGCAGCTAACACCGGGAACACAGGCTGGGATCAGCAGTCCCATTCCAGCTGCCAGTGCTGAGCTCCTTATCTCACCCACACCAGTCACTCCCAGTAGCTTTTTTTTTGGGAACACAGTGTTCATTCCCTGTCCAAACTGGGTTTTAAGACCAGCACTCACTACATTAGTTTGTACAGAGACTTGGCCAATTACTATGACTGACCAGGTTGGTTTGTTATCAGTTTCCTTATCGTGTCCAGCTTAGCTTTTTGATCAGGTTTGTAGTTCTGTTTGTTTGGCTTCCCCTTTTTCCTTATCATTCTATTTGACAAAGTTTTTGATCACATACCCTTAAAGGGACTGGGGAGGGTAAGCAGTGACCAGCTCCATAGTACTTAGGTACTGGCTGAGCTTAAGCCACAACAAATGCCAAGTGCCAAGTCCTGTATGTGGGTCGAGGCAACCCTCAGTATTACAGGCTGGAAGATGAAGGCATTGAAAACAACCCTGAAGAGAAGGACCTGGGGGTACTGCTGGATGAAAAGCTGGACCTGAGCTGGCAATATGCACTCACAGCCCAGAAAGCCAACCATACCCTGGGCTGCAGAAAAAAAAGCATAGCCTGAAGATTGAGGGATGTGATTCTGCACATCCATTTTGTTCTCATGATATTCTACCTGAAGTATTGTGTTCAGCTCTGGCATCCTCAGCACAGAAAGACATGGACCTGTTGGAGGGTCACAAAAAAGATCAGAGGAATGGAACACCTCTCTTATGAGGAAAGTCTGAGTGTCATGGTTGTTAAGCCTGGAGAAAAGACGGCTCCAGGAAGATCTTATTGCAATCTTTCACTGATTAAAGGGGACTTATCTGAAAGATGGGGATGAACATTTTAGTAGGGTTTGTAGCAATAGGACTAGGGGTAATGGTTTTAAATTAAAGGAGGGTAGATTCAGAGTAGGTATGAGAAATAAATGTTTTACAATTAAGGTGGTGAAACAGGTTTCCCAGAGAGGTGGTAGATGCCCCATCTCTGGAAAAATTCAATGGCAGCTTGGACGCGGCTTTGAGCAATATGATCTAGTTGAAGATCCCTGCTTATTGCAAGGGGTTGGATTAGATAACCTTTAAAAGTCCCTTCCAACCCAAACTATTCTATGATTCTATGATTTTATTTATTATTAATCAAATGCTCCATCCCTGGCAGTGTTCAAGGCCAGGTTGGATGAGGCCCTGGGTGATATGGTTTAGTGCGAGGTGTCCCTGCCCATGGCAGGGGGGTTGGAACTTGATCTTAAGGTCCTTTCCAACCCTAACTATTCTATGATTCTAATGCAGCACAATATGATAATTATGAGCCAAAAAAGGATACAACCATGAAAAGTATAAACAGTATCCAAAATGAGATATCACAAGATAAAGAGGTTGATATTATGATAGAAAATTATGAATGTTACTTCATGAAATAATATTTGATAGCAGTGCAATTGCAGCTTGGTATAAATGGCTTATTTAGTCTGGTAATGAAAGGTTAAGAAGAGATATTACAGCTGGTCAGAAGCAAAATCTTGGGATAACTTCCCTAGGATTCAGGCTAGGATTCCCTAGATTCAGGACCTAGGATTCAAACTAAAAATATCCAAAAAAGGTAAGATATTGATAAATAACTATTGAAAAGTTGCATTGCAGTCATAAATTAGAAGAATACAAATCTTAAAAAGCTAAAGAATAAGATTTCAATAAAGCTAATAGAAAAAAGGCCATTAAGTTGTAAAAGGGACTATATGCCAAAAAATCTGTGTGCAGAAGAACACAGGCTTCAAAACCTTCAGTGAGCAGATTCTATATCCCTGGTTTTCCTTGATGGGCTTTATAAAATAAAACACAGTTTTTTTCTTGAAATTTTGCCTGGATTGAGGATATCACCAGTCTTTCCAGTTTCCCAAAACACAGTGCAAATATTCCTGAAGGCTTCCTTATACTGAGAAAGAAAAGATATTGAAATATTTATAACCACAACCTAAATCAGGGATTTCCAGAGTTTGCAGTAGTACTTTTTAGAGTTCTAGTTACAGCTGAAAACACCAGGATTTCGTGGCTCCCTCCTGGAAGGCCAAAACTAAGAAACTGGAGGAATACAACAGAACACAACAGAACAGAATATTTCAGTTGGAAGGGACCCACAACAGTCACAGAATCATAGAATGGTCAGAGTTGGGAAGGACCTTCAGATGATCTAGTTTCAACCCTCTTGCCACAAGCAGGAACACCTCACCATGCCACCCAAGTTTCTGTGCAACCTGGCCTTGAACACTGCCAGTAAGCATTTACATTTGTTTAGTCTTCCTGTGCCAGTGCCTCATGACCCTAACAGTAAACTTCTTCCTTATATCTAGCCTGAACTTCCCCTGTTTATGTTTAAACTGATTACCCCTTGTACTGTTGCTACAGTCCCTGATGAATAGTCCCTCTCTGGTATCCATGTAGATCCCCTTCCGATACTGGAAGGCTGCTCTGACGTCTCCATGCAGTCTTCTCTCTTCTAGGATGAACAGCCCCAGCTTTCTCAGCCTGTCTTCTCATGGGAAGTGCTCAAACCCCTTGTCATCCTCATGGCCCTCCTCTGGACTCAGAATCATAGAATCATAGAATAGTTAGGGTTGGAAAGGACTTTAAGACCATCTAGTTCCAACTCCCCTGCTATGGGCAGGGATACCTCACTAAACCACATCACCCAAGGCTCTGTCCAACCTGGGCTTGAGCACCGCCAGGGATGGAGCATTCATAACTTCCTTGGGCAACCCATTCCAGTGCCCCACCACCCTCACAGTAAAGAATTTCTTCCTTATATCCAATCTAAATTTCCCCTCTTTAAGTTTTAACCTGTTACCCTTTGTCCTGTCACTACAGTCCCTAATGAATAGTCCCTCCCCGGAAACCTTATAGCCCCCATTCAGATACAGGAAGGCCACTATGAGGTCTCCACACAGCCTTCGCTTCTCCAGGCTGAACAGCCCCAGCTTTCAATAGCTCCATGTCCTTTTTATGATGACACACCAGAACTGCACACAGTTCTCCAAGTCATCTGGTCCAACCTCCTGACCAGCTCAGGGCTGAAGAGTAGTGTCCAAATGCCTCTGAAAACACTGACAGGCTTGGGGCATTGATGAACTGGTTATACTTTGTTTAATGCTCTGCACAATATAGTTTGCCTTATTAGCTGCCAGAGCACATTGCTGACTCCTGTTGAGACTGCTTTCAACCAGCAACTTAAGTTTCCTTTCTGCACAGCTGCTGTCCAGCCACTCATCTCCCGCTTTATACTTGTTTCCAGCACTATTTCTTCACAGGTGAAGAATCCAGCATTTGATTTTGCTAAATTTCATGCCAGTGATGATTGCCCAATACTCCAACCTAGATCCTTCTACAAGGCCTCCTGTCTCTCAGGAGAGTCTATGAAACTTCCCAGTTTAGTACCATCAGCAAACTTGTTCTGGTGCATTCAAAGCCTGCATCTAAATAATTGATAAAAGTATTGAACAAAGGTCCTACTAAATCATGGGACACTGGAAAACTCTTCCAGAAATTATGTCATCCAGAGAATCACGTCCCTTGACCTGCCAGCCACACTTCTTTTGATACAGGATACAGCTGGATTTCTGGGCTGTGAACACATAACAGCATCTCATATTCAGTTTTTCAGGTAAGTTTCTGTAATAAGCATGTATTCAAAGATCTGAACAGTCAAGTAATAATGAATTTAAGTCTGCAGTCCATAAAAGAGAATGAAAAAATATAACCGTTAATAAGGTATGAAATCAACCTAACAAAACCAACTTATTATTCCTTCTGGTTTTTTTTTTTTGTTTGTTTGGTTGGTTTGGTTTGGTTTGGTTTTTTTATATATATATTATGACCTGTTGTGATTGTTATTATATACAGATGGCCTCCCTCAGGAACTATCCTCTGCAGGAATCTACCCAATGCAACTTAAAAAATGAAAAAAGAAAAAATTAAAATGCTGCTGAACTATACAGTTCCAGCACTTACCCACTATAGAAATGGTACTGGGATTAAGCAGACAATCTACAGATAAATAGAGAAGAGACTACCAAAATTCCAACAATTTCATCAGGTTTGTTAATCACTTAGTTCTGATATTACACTTCATAAATGATGCAGGGTGAATTTTTCAAACTATCATATTCATCTAAAGCAGAAGCCCTAAATATCAGTTTAGTGACATTCTCAGGATCATGTGTAATTTTAAGGATTATGTGTAATTTTGGTCCTGCATGTACTCAATGAAGTTGCAGTAACACATTTTAATATGCAAGAGGTAAAATTGCCAGAAATATAAACACAAATGTTAAAACATCTGAATTTCCTGAGAGCAATTATTTGAAACATTCAATACAGCAATATTGGAAGCATTTTGTCCTGTGGTGTGCAATTATAAGCATCACCTTGGATATTACTTTTACTGCAGATTCAAGGTTGTGACAGAGGTGAATGTCATCAGCTATGGCAACTAGCCATAGTTGGCATATAATTATTTTTACAGAAAAAGTCTTTTTCATGTTCACTACTGAAAATATAGGGTATTTTATTATAGGGTTAACGTCTATTTTTAACAGGATAAGTGGAAAGCCCACTGTGACAAAATGGGTAAGTTTGCATGAATATTTTAAATTTCATCAATAAAATTAAAATAATCTAGTGTGCACATGATCTAAATATTTGCAAATGTGACAGATTTCAGGAGTGATACCATATAGGCCAAATACTGTAAAAGAATGAACCTAACCTTTGGTTGCAGTACTACATTCTATTTTTTATTTTTTTTATCAGATACTAACTGTGAGTATGAAGTGTATTTATCCATTATAAATACATACAGAAAATTATCAGAGAAAATTAAAGGTATTTATTTTTTCAATGGATAGACTTATATTTTTTAACTAAGAACCCTTTTCCTTGTTAATAATATTAGCATAATATGAATTCATAAAATGAAAATATATTTCCTTAATTATTTTTAGGATAATACATAAGTTATCTTTTGTCTGCACTGCTAGGTGAAGAATGGAAGTTTGGATTAGTTTCCTCAATTTTCATTAATACTCTTCAATAAAAATTCCAAAGAAAGAGAGGTTAAAGTTTAATACAAAAACTTTGAGACTACAAAAACATAAACGGTTCCCATTTCCCATTAACAACAACAGATTGTTGCTGTATCTCTGCATATATAAGAATGAGCAGTATTATTGCTTTCCGAGATAGCAGGTTTCAGGAAATAAATAACAGAAACACGGCCTCATAGAAGAATATAAATTTTTCACTATTAGAAATTCACCAAGCATCTGTGGTTTAATTTTTAGTAGACCTCAATACATTATGCATGATAATGATAAATATTTTTGTCAAGAAATACAGAAAAAAATGACTTCAGATTTAGCTAAATGGCTCAGAAATATGTTCATGGATTATTTGGGTTTTGTTTGTTTGTTTTTTAATCTGCATTTGTTATATATATATACATATTTTAAACCCAGAAATTAATGCAAATAAGAAATTCAATACAAATACTCTTGTCCTCTCTACAGTTCTCAGACAATGTGTATAGTCTGTTCCATTTTCTATCAGCTACCTAGTTCTTTGCCATCGTAAAAAATTAATGATGGTGAAACGATATAGAGCTCATTTTGTATTTCTTATTGCCATAATCTTTTTAAGAGTATAGGGATAGATGAAATCTCTTAGAACTTCATTGATAAAAGCTGTTTTTTGCTCAACACAAGGTGGTTTAGTCAATTACTTACAAACTTTTCTCATGCACTTCCATCTGCTTCATGACACTACAGAAGTTTATCTGGATTATTATACAGAAAGAGGTCTTGTAGGAAATAATGAACTCTCGTTTTGTTTTTAAATTTTGCTGAGCTGTAATTACAGCTATATTTTGCAGACTGTCTCTCTTTAGTGAGGTTGGGTTTGTGGAGAGCTTTATTTATATTTTTTTTTGTCTTTTTATTTATAGCTAACATATAAATCAGCATTACCCTTACACCATGCGCATGCTAACTCTTGCATAATTTTTACTTGTACTACTTATGGAACTGGTAGATTTATTTCTACAGCTCCCAGGGGTTAATACTTTGTTTCCAGCTTAATGCCTTACATAATGAATATAATAATTACAGAAAGGACAACAATGTCAGAAAGGATACTGGGGGAGTAAAAGCTCCCTAAATCCAGACTGATCTTCAAAGCAGTCAAAAAGAAGAAGGAATAACATTCTCAAAGTCCAGAAAGCCATGTGATCATTGAAAAAACAGTATGGAACTTGCATATCTCAGGAGGTTTCTGAAAATATTATTTATCATTATTTCCTTTTGCTGACACATGTGATAAGGATGTAAGTTCTTTTTGGAGTATTTTTTATTTCAAAAGCTCCATAGCAGGAATAATGATGCTATAAATATCAGGCTTACAGGATTATAAGGAAAATTCAAATTAGAAGGAGCCTCGGGAAGTCACCTAAATCCAGTGTCCTGCTCAAAACAGGGCCAACTCTGAAGTTAAACAAGCTTGATTAGAGCTTGATCAAGTAGGATCAACGTTTTGAAAAGCCGCAGGGATGGAACCTGCATAACCTCTCTATGCAGCCTGTTCTACTTTTTGAGTATTCTCTTAAAAGGATGCCTGCATTCAGATCCTCCTTCTTTCAGTTTATGTCCATTGTGTCTATGAACACACTTTGTACTACTTGAAGGAGCCAGGCTCTGTCTGCTTGATGGCCTTCTAGCTGGTGCTGTGGGATGGGAAGCATGTCCTGCTGTTAGGTCCCTTGAAGAAATCATTTGAACCTGAACAACCCAGATCCCTGAGCTTCTCTTCACAAGGCGAGTGCCCCAGTCCCTCTCCAGCTTGGAGACCCTCCATTGAACTTGCCCCAGTCTATTAATGTCTTTCTTGAATAGAGGGTCTCCAAACCAGACACAGTGCTGCAGAGGTGTGTCCTGGGCTCAACAGTAGCAGTTATTTTTTTGCCTTCTTAGTAGCTGGTGCAGTGCTGTGGTTTTGACTTTCGGCCTGGGAACAACGTTGATAACACTGATGTTTTTAGTTGCTGCTCAGTAATGTTTACTCTGATCAAGGACTTTCTGAGTTTCATGCTCTGCCAGGGAGGAGGGGAAGCCGGGAGGAAGCAGAGACAGGACACGTGACCCTAGCCAAAGGGGTATTCCATACCACAGCATGTCATGCCCAGTATATAAACTGGGTACAGTTACCCAGGAGGGCTAGATCACTGCTCGGGTCAGGCTGGGTATCAGTCGGCGTATGGTAAGTGGTTGTATTATCTTACCTCATTGTTTCCTTTATCATTATTATTATTGGTAGCAGCACTAGTGGGTTTGTGTTATACCTTAGTTACTGGACTAATCTTACCTCAACCCGTGGGAATTACATTCTTTTGATTCTCCTCCCCATCCCTCCAGGAGCAGGGGGAGGAAGAGGGGGAGAGTGAGCGAACGGCTGCATGGTTTCTGTGTTGCTGGCTGGACTTAAACCGTGACAGTGTGGTAAAATAAGTGCCAGATAAAGGGGTGCAGCCATTTCCTACGACGTCCTGGCCATGCTTAGTACAGCTTTTTTTGCTGCACAGTGCTGGCTCATGCCCGGTTGTCCTGGGTTCAGCAGTAGCAGTCATTTTTTCTCCTTTTTAGTAGCTACTGCAATGCTGTGGTTTTGACTTTCGGCCTGGGAACAGTGCTGATAACACCAATGTTTTTGGTTACTGCTCAAATGTTTAGCCTTACCAAGGACTTCCTGAGTCTCAAGCTGTGCCAGGGAGGATGGGAAGCCAGGAGGAAGCAGAGACAGGACACCTGACCCAAACTAGCCAAAGAGATATACCACAGCAACATCTATACCAACTATACCACATCACATCATGCCCAGGATGTAAACTGGGAGTTACGTGAAAGGGCTAGTGCACTGCTCTGTCGGGCTAGGTATCGGTCGGCCAGTGGTGAGGGGTTGTATTCTTTTCGCTTTTTATTTCCCTTATTATTATTATTATTATTGGTAGCAGCAGTAGTGGGTTTGTCTTATACCTTAGTTACTGGACTGTTCTTAACCTGTGGGAGTTACATTCTTTTGATTCTCCTCCTCATCCCTCTGGGGGCAGTGGAGGGAGAGGGGGGGAAGTGAGTAAACAAGCTGCATGGCTGAGCTTAAACCACAACATCAGTCTACCGTCTACCAGCACTCACAGGTTTTCCTCAGCAAGGAACACCTCCCTAAGCTGTTTAGGTGCCAGCCTATCATTGCAGGGGGTTCTTCCTTCCCACGTGCAGGACTTGGCATTTATTCTATTGAATTTCACAAGATTCCTGGCAGCTGTTCCTTAGGCTTGTCCAGGTTCTTCTGGACAGCAGTAGTTGCCTCATTGATTGGCTGGTTATCCAGCTTGAAGTCATCTGCAAACTTGATAAACAAACAATCCATCACTTTCTCCAGATCAGTAAGAAATATATTAAATAAGGCAGGTCCCAGGGTAGACCCTGGAATACATCACTTACTATGGCTCCCAAGGAAGAGTATGACCCTTTTAATCAATACCTTTTGAGCACACTCTTCCAACTAGTTCTCTGCCCCATCTAGTCATCCTTTGATTTAGACCATAAAATCCTAATTTGGATACAAGAAGAGCTGAGATGACTGTTAAGACTGTTATGTGAACAGGGTAAGAGGAAGAAGTTTTTAATCAGTGACTACACTTCAAATGAGCTTCTCTGAAATGGTTTGGTTAGAGAAGAATAAAACCCAGAAAACTGCTATATTGATGTCATACAATTAAAAAGTGTGCACAATTAACAATACTCTAAAATCATATTCCCCTTAAAACTGTTCCATTGACTTCCATGCAGTAAAAGTAAGGTGCATCTATAAATTCAAAATTTTGGTTTTGCCAAGCTTGATCTTCATACAGACTCTTAAAATAGGAATACTTCTGAGATGAGATTGTTCATACTCCCAAGGGCCTTCAATATATTGAACACTCTGGCCTCCATCCAACAAAGCACTTAATCACATAATTTTCTATTCATTTCAGTCTTACTATCTGGATGCCTGAATTTAAGCTTTAGTGCTTGTTTGGAATTGGGTCAAACTGATCATCAGCATGCAGGAATGATCCTACATTAAGCTTATTAAGGAGAAAAACATAGCATGGTCTTTGGCTATAAATAATAAAGTTAAGAAAAACGCATTTTCTATGCAGGAGACATGAAGTGGACAGATTAGTAAGGAAATGCATTATGATAGGTTGCAAGAACAACATTACACATAAATATACAATTAACCTCTTGTTACTTGTGGAGATTTTTATTAAAGAAGAAATACTACCCCACACTGTGCCAGTGGAAGCTCTAATGCCTCCACATTCATTACTGCTACTACATTAACTCTTCTTTTCTCGGAGAAGATTCTTTATCACGTTCAAAAGTCTGTTACAATTGTGTACCATTAAGTACAAGCTTATACAACTTAAAATTGAAGACTGAAGAACTCAAGTATATTATTTCTTTTTCTCTGACATATGTGTTTGTTTAATATAATATTGAAGCAAAGCATTAACACCACTTTTGCCCACTAATATGCAATATAGATAAAATGAAAATATATGGTCGAAACATAACCTGCATCGAGATGAAACCGCATAAAGCAAGGAGACCAAAACCATAGTACATGCTACTAGCTGTAAGAATTTATCAAATTCACTAACTTCTTTATTTTGTGAAATACAAATACATCTCTTACACTCACTTGTACAAATACTCTTGGCATCAAGACAGAGCCACATTTAAATTCCAATACCACAGCAAATAAGCAAACACATAATAAATATTAAAAGTTTGGCAGCAACAGGTGTATACTTAGCTTTTCTTCTGGGCTTCTTAATGATGGTGTCATTAGGAAAACTTGCTTAGGCCTGCAGATAAGGAGCAGCTGTATGCGAGAAGCCTTCCTTAAGGGCTAGGTAGGCACAAGACCCAGATCTAATGCTTAGATCAGCCCTAAAACACAACTGTCAGTATGAGAGGATGCTAGTAAGAATGCAGTTCTTTAGCGTAACCTAATGCACTCAGTACCTCTACTTTATGTGCTATGACTGAAGTAGGAAAAAGGTGATCAGGCTTCTGTGACAGGAATAACATAGAAAAATTCCAGTCTATTCTCTGTGTTAATGATTGGTGCAAAGATACAGAAGACAGTAAGACCAACTAAGCTCCAAGACGATGTCTCATTCCATGAAATGATGCTAAATTCTGCAGAGAGGTCAGAGCTCAAATACATTTTCTTTCCAGTTATTTCTGCATTTACCAAGTGGATGTATCAGCTCATTCAGGGTGTACTTCAAAGGTCTTTCACTGCCTGATTTTTGTCATAGCATTGAAAGGTGCTTCCCATGAAAAAATTTTGAAAATAAGTTACTTCTACCAAGAACTATGAGGCAGTCAACTAAATACCACGTGACTGCTTCCTCACTTCCCACCCTACATCCTGATGGGATGTAGGATAATCAGAACCATGGGTTGAGATAAGAAAAGTTTACTAATTTAAATAAAAATAAAATATAATAATAATAAGAAGAAGAAATAAAAAGAAAGAGAGGAATAAAACCCAAGAAAGACAACTGATGCATAATGCAATTGTTTACCACCCACTGACTGATGCCCATTCCATCCTCAGGCAACAATGGACCCTTTCCAGCCAACTCTCCCCAGTTTGTATACTAAGCATGATGTTCTATGGTAAGGAATATCCCTTTGGCTAGTTTGGGTCAGCTATCGTGTCCGTGCTCCCTCCCGGCTTCTTGTGCTCCTGCTCACCGCAGAACACAGGAAACTGAAAAATCCTTGATCAGGGTAAGCGTTACTTAGCAACAACTAAAACATCCATGTATTATCAACATTATTCTCATACTAAATCCAAAACACATCATTGTATCAGGAAGAAAACTAACTCTATCCCAGGTATAACCAGGACAGGAGATGTTCAGCAGGCAACAGAGTACTAAAGACCCAGAATTTATTCATACAGTTAAAAAAAAATGGTTTTCCCACTGTTTTTCATTTATTTCATTTCCCCAGTCCTAAACAATTTAGGTATTTTGAAATAAATGTTTCTAGACTGATCAAACCAACATACTCTATATATACTTAAATTCCAGATCTGATTCTCTATGTTTCTGTTACGATTGCTTCCATTTATATTCCTGATGAATTTAACTTTGAAGGAACTGAACATGAAAGTAAAATTAATCAAGTGCAGTAATATTTGCCTAATTGGGTCCTTAGATAACATATTATCTATTATTCAGACTAGACGGGCATAAAACACTAAAGAGATGATAATGTAAACAATAGTATTCCTTTATCTGAAACATTTTGAAAAATAGAAAGTGGATCCTTGCTTTCTAGTGGATATTCTGAGGTAAAGTGCATCTGTTGAAATTCTCTGAGTAGAATATTCAAACTCTCAAAAGCAAACATTCCTTTATTCTCACAAGATCATTTAACTGCACGTATTCATGAAGTGGTGTTGTTTCAATAGGAGAGATTATAATCTCACCACCTATTTCCAATACAACACCTTGATTTGTAGGAAATAGCTAGATAATGAGAAATGTAATTGATTTTGTAAATTAAGAAAATTTCACCAGATTTTCCCATATTTTGAGTAAACACCTCTTGGTTTAGGGAAAGAAGACATATCCTCCTTCTCATCTCCCTGCCTGATGAACTTGGCCCTTTGTTTTCCTTGCTCTTATAACAAGCTTTCATACTTATACCAATTTTTTTATTATTTATATTTAACCAAAAGGTTGATCTAAACAATTATTATTGTTTCTTCCTGTTTCAGTTTGCCATTAAAAAATAAGTATTATTTACACCTCAGTTGGATAAAAAAATTAAGTAGACCATATTTCTTACATTTTTGCAGTGTTTTAATACAATATGCTTTTTCTACTTAATGCTTTACATTATGTATATATATATATATATGTCATTGTCATCCCAAGTATACGTTTCATTGGTTCATGTATTATCTGAAACAGTTGCATGAGCTAGACATCAGGGGGTACTAAGAGAGCATACAGCTCCTCAGTTTACTCTTCACAGAATATAACATGTCACTCGTGTGGCCATCCTACTTTCAGATCCCCTTAAATGCCTTATGCTTGAAGCTACAAATCAGTCTTGTAAGTACTGAGGGTGTGCACAGTTCCCTGAAGGTAGGTTTTCAGAGACACAGTCAATGCCTACTTCAACAGCTTGGATTTACAGTAAATTTAAGTCTAAAGGCATCTAGTACAGAAGTGAACAGCATTAACCAAGAACACACTAAAATAATAACACTAATTTCTGCTCTTTTCTAGATAGTAATACGTATTAGAAAACAGGTTCTAGATTAGAACCCTTATTTCTTATTTGTACTCTTCTGAATATTCATTCTTTTTGCTTTTCATGTCTTTCACATGCTAGTCTAATATCTTCAACTACATTAATTGGAACATCAATACATTCAGGTAACACTGGCGATTTTTTTTTTGAGATCTAGAGTAATGAAAAATAAAACAGAGCTATCCAAGAAAACGTTCTGCTTACTGGAACAGATTTTGATATATCTTTTCACAGTAATATTTATCTGAATTATGGATGCAGCTTTAACTCCAAGCATTGTAAAACTTTCTTTTATGTTTCATAGAAAAGAGCCCTTAAAATGCAGGTGTTTTAAAGCAATGAAAAACATATAATGAGAAATAGAACTTTCACATGTATACAATATTTTGCAAGAGGGTTGATTTTATTCACGTCTATTTTGTTAGTTTCATGCCTGGCATTTTTTTGGTATTTTGTATATAATGAGTACTGTCTTTGCTCCTATTGAGAAATGTTAGACAATATTTTATCAAAAGTTTCTTTGAAAGAAAGGAAAAAAATATACCAATTTCTGACTTAACTGTTACATAAAAGCTCAAAGGAGAAAAAATTCTCAGTCTTCTGAAACAATTGTATGAGAGCAGATACTGTTTCACTGAAATGTATATCCGTTACTTGTGATCATGTTTTCTGAGTATCTGTAAAAGCCAATTTAATTTTGTTCTTTGACATAGCACGTATCATCTTAACAATTGGTAGAAAACCTGTAAATTTACAATAAACATACCTTAGGGATCAAATCTCTGAAAAGCCTGAAGTTTTATAAACGAACCTGAAGGATTTGTTTTGAGGTAGCACTATGCTTTTCTGAGATTACTGTAAACTGGCTGATAATCAGTGTGGAAACAGTCTGTTATGGGACTGTCATGAAAAAAAAAAGCGCTCTTCTGTGATTTTCACTTATAAAACTATAAGCAGCATGGTGACTGAATCTCTTAATTTGTTTAAAGATATGCACAACTTCAAAGTTTATTATTTCGCTCACCTTTATTCCTGGCTAATTTATTGTTTTTAAATTAGGCCACTGAGGTTAAAATTGTTGGTGATACAAAAGGAAGTATTCACAGTATTTAAAAAGAAAGTGTGGTTGGTATTCTTTTATTATCATTCATGCAGATCAAAAGAAACTATTTACTTCCTGCTCAAATGCACAGTACTGCATATATATTCATTTGTTTTTTAATTAAAAAAGTAAAGAGGAAATACGTAAAAAGAATGAAACACATGGCTGATCTCCAAAGGTACTTCCTACCTTAACCTTCAGCTATGAACAAAGTTCTTGTGGTAACTACTTATACAAGGCAAAGGCAAGATATAACTCACTGATTCGTAAAATACTAAGATATTACGCAACTTTCCCAGTTTTCATATTAAAATATAGCCTTTTAACATACATACAAGGTTTTTGGAAAACTGTGAGCAACCTTTTCAAGAGCCTGAAATAAACGTTGTCTTCATCTCTGAATTCCTCTTTCTGTATGAATTAAAAATTAAGAACACAGAGATAAAATTTGATTCTCTGTTATGATTTTAATAAAACCATATTCTAGAAAACAGTTTATCACCAGAAATGCATGTGGTTGCACTCAACTGGTGTGAAGCATCATTTGAAGGTATCCATCGTCTCTTTTTATTAGCTATGAAGGGAGTAGAAATTCATCAGAGCTAACATTAGTAATCCAAAATGAAGGAGATAATTAAGCCTGTTTATGCTGCTTTCTTCTATTGTCTCTATTGAGATTTTTCATGTCACCTATTTTAGAGACATTCCTGAGTAGACATGATTGTCTTTTCTTATGGTGCAATTCTGTACATGGATCCTAGAGAAAAACAGATGACTAGCTCAAATAAGGCCCATCAGATAGCATGTGTGGAATCTAATATTCAGTGTTATATATTTGGTATAATCAATCTAGTCTACATTTCTTCATCGCTAAAAGGCAAAAAACTTGACATAGTACATAGAATTTGCTAAATTCAGCTCTTGGTAAATTCATCCAGTCTTCCATAGATAGCTATTTTGAGCTTGGATATATCATCTTAATCTGTTTCCTTTTGCCAATAGACATAACCAAGCAATTAGCTTTAGGTATATAACTACAGTTGTGTGAGATGATTAATACTTCATATAGTTGAATTTTAGACAAATGGGACAAATAACAAGAAAAGTTTAAACAATTTTAGAGCACAGTAACTGTATCATAGCTCTACTAAAAAAAAAAAAAATACAAACAACCAACCCCCACACACACAAAATACACAAAAGAAACCCAAACCCGAAACAAACCCAAAACAAAAACCCAAGCCCCAACAAAACCCAAACAAACCAAAAAACTAACAAAAAATAATCCACAAACAAACCAATTTATTTGTTAAAATTTAGTACTGTTTAAAACAAAGGAGGAAAAAATGACACTATTTATTTACTATAATATGGAAATCCTATTATTTTAGTTTTCAGTATTATTATGCCTGACTTTGAATAAATTGGTCTACATTCATAAAGTATATTGCAGACAAATCTGCAAACATCTGGAAACATACTGTGACAGCCCATCAAATATACAGATCAGTTAAGAGTGTTATAACATAGGAACTGCCTCAGCAAGTTAGTAAATGAAGTTTGGCTTCATTTATTCCCCAGCCTTCTTCCTCGATATGGCTAGTACTAAGTGTTTCTTAGCAAAAAGAAAGCTCTTGGTATGTGAGGAAAATATTTTCTTTTCTGCTATAGAAGGTAGAGATGGATTTAGGCTCATCCCTACTGCTGTGCAGGAGCAATTAATAGTGTAGCCAATGCTAAAAAGCAGATAGTAAAAAGTATTCTAAAAATCACAGCCATATCAAAAGAGTTATGATTAAAAAATTGATTAAAATATTTTATTCACAATTATTATGTATTTTTGTAGTTCTGGCAAGTAAATCCTTTCTCAGAAAGAGTTATAAGTCCAGTGTATACAAAAAATCCGCACACTTCAGTCATGTGAAAAGCATGCTTTCTTTTCAAATATATTACTTAAGAGTGCACATTTATTCTTCAGTATCCTCTTTTCTTATGCTGTCTTTTGGATATGCTTTTATTCCCCTCTTTGGATCACCATTTGCAGTGCAAGTACTACTTATTCATTTGAGTTACAAGAGAGAATTTGAGCTCTTGCCTCTTCTTAGATGACAAATTCTATGTACACTGTCAATGTCTATGTACAGGCAACTGTTTGAAGCTTAGACATTCATAATCATTTATCTTATTACACAGTTCTCTCAGGCTTAGTTTTCAAGCAGTGTTTAAAAGAGAAATAAAAATTCCAGTGGGAGTAAATAAATAAGTAAATTAAAAAAAACATACAGACTCAAAAAATTTTTATCAGAATAAGGGATAATCTCAGAGTCCAAATTAGGCTTCCTTAGATGTACAGATCAAATAAATAGAGGAAATGCAATTTTGGATCCTAACTTTCTTATACAGCCATTCAAGTAACGCATCTGAGTAGGAAGATCTTGGCGAAGTTCGATAGGAGGGGTATTTCAGAACCACTAAATATGGTTATGTCTGTGTCATCAATTCTCTGTATGAAGAACCCAAAACAAAGGGCCTTGGATTGCATTAAGTTTTCTGTTGTTCTTTGGTTATAAGGCTGAGTGGAAAAGTAAAAGGAATCAATTTTCATTTGTTCTTCATAAATTACTCAGCTTCCCATAATATTTTATTCCTATTACTTTCTCAGTAACATCTCCTAGAATGTAAATCTTATCATTAATCGCTTTTGTTGCCTTTGCATGAATATCATTAATCTTTGATACATCTTTACTGAGATGAAGCAACTGAAATCAAAATGAGTTCATAAAAGTATCTCATAAAACTGTATTTTTATATATGTTTATATTTGTATTTATATGATTTGTTTTATAGAACATTAAGAGATTTCTTTGTAATAGTCTGTTTTGTTTGTAAGAAAAAGTTTATTTTTCTGTTTCTTTTGAATTTGATTGAAGAAGTAAAAAGCTGTCCTTTAAATAACCTTTACTGACAGCCAGCAAAGTGCTTATTGATATATGATACACTTCAACATCTGTAAGCCCACACTATAAATAATACATGATAATGAATAGTAATTTTTGTGCTGTGATACAATTCAACACAGCACTACATGAGGTATTGTGCAACCTGACAAAGCACTGTTCTTTTAAGTGAAGAATTTTATTTTTCTGGAAGAGCTCAGCAGTTAAGAAATGATACAGTCGCAAGTAGTAGATAACAGAACCAAACTGTAAAACATTTTAAATTCTGTTCAAAGTTTTAAAGTGAAGTCAACAACAGGTTCTTCTTCATGACAGTAGACACCTTTTATTTTATTAGAGCAATTTTTTTTTTCCACATTGATCTCTCTGCCCCAAAAAGTATTTAAGTAACTCTGAGAGTGAATCACTTGTTCAGTTTATGTCTGATATATTTGTAACAGTTATGATATTTCCTGTTAAGCAGTAGTGCAACTGACATCTAAGATCTACAGTTCTTTTTATTCCTGATACTTGAAAAAGTAACACACAAACACAATTTATCCTTTTTGACCTTTACCCCTGTGTAAGAGACTGTCTTGAGTCCTTTTGTTTTCTTCATGTATCTTTTTTTTTTCTGTCAATTAATTTATTTATTAATTCTTCTTTTTTATTTTTTTCCCCCAGTTGCTTTACTTAATCATAGAATTGTAGAATAGTTTGTGTTGGAAGGGACCTAAAAGATCATTTGGTTCCAACCACCCTGCCACAGGCAGAGAAACGTTCCACTAGACCGAGCTGCTCTAAGCCCTGTCCAGCTTGGCCTTGAAAACTACCCGGAATGGGGCATCCACAATTTCTCGGGACTACCTATGACAGGATTTTACCACCCTCACAGTGAAGAGTTTTTTCCTAAAATCTAATCTAAGTCTTCCCTCTTACACTTTAAAGCCATTACCCATTGTCCTATTCCTACATACCCTTGTAAAAAGCCCATCTCCAGATTTCTTGGAGGCCCTGTTTAGCTACTGGGAAGGTGGTCTAAGGTGTCCCCAGAACCTTCTCTTCTCCAGGCTGAACAATTTGATGGACTGTCCTGGGTTCAGCAGTAGCAGTCATTTCCTTCTTCTTCGTAGCTGGTGGAGTGCTGTGTTTTTGACTTTCAGCCTGGGAACAACCCTGATAACACTGATATTTTTAGTTGTTGCTAAGTAATGATTACTCCCATCAAGGACTTTGTGAGTCTCATGTTCTGTCAGGGAGAAGAGGAAGCCAGGAGGAAGCAGAGACAGGACACCTGACCCGAAATAGCCAAAGAGGTATTCTATACCACAGCACGTCATGCCCAATCTATAAACTGGGGGCAGTTACACAAAAGGGCTAGGTCACTGCTCAGATCAGACTGGGTATCAGTAAGTGGGTGGTGAGTGGTTGTATTCTCTTCCCTTGTTATTTTCCTTATCACTATTATTATTGGTAGCAGCACTAGTGGGTTTATGTTATACCCTAGTTACTGGACTATTCTTAACCCATGGGAGTTGCATCATTCTTATTCTCCTCCCCCTAACTCTGGGAGCAGGGGGAGGAAGAAGGGGGAAGTGAGTGACTGCTGCATGGTTCTGACTTGCCAACAGGGCTTAAACCACAACATGGACTTATATGTCTATGCTATTCTCTCCCTAGTAAGAACTGACAAATCTGAGACAATTCAGTACCTGAAACAGAAAATGCCTCATCTCAGTTTATTTTTATTCTTCTCTGGTTTTCCTTTTGTAACCAAAATAATTTCTATTTGCTTTTTTATAATTATGATAAACAACAATGTCAAATTTAGAAATTACATTTCTTTACCATTACTTGTCACCAGATTCTCACTTCAGATAGTTGAACACTAACTTGCCTCAACACATTCCATTCATACTTCTTGGACAGAAGCAACTGGAAAGGGGGATGTATGTATTGGAATATATGGGTCCAACACTGCAATGTAATACTTGTAGTCTCTGACAACAGAATTACTGAATTAGTACGTGCTTGGCCTTAAAATAGGTTGTGAGTTTTGTCATTGTTTGGCTTGTTGGGTTGGGTTTTTGTTAGGTTTTAATGTGATAGTCATACTGGATAAGTATGGTACTTCTCAGAGGCAGTCACATTTGGGAAAACTTACACTTCATCTGAATCATCAGTTTCATGCTCTCTGGAGTGACAACTTGATGCCAAGAGTAGCAGACCAGTGTGGCATTCCATATTAATTCTATAATAAAAAACTTTATATAAATCTTTATATACAATGATTTATGGGAAACCTTAACTCTTGTCTCTGTAGAAGACAACTCCATTTGGACTTTGACCATGAATTTTACTGTTATTCAATGGGAGAAAGTTTTTTACCAAGGCTAAAATACTGTTTACTCTAATCTCTCTGTCACAGCACTGAGCTTCCAATTACTCCATCCATAAAACTAAGTATTTAATAAGAAATCATTTAAATTACTTACAGATGTTGGAGCTTCCAGAGAAATAACAAAGAATTTGTACGAAGGCTCAAATTAAAACAAAGAACTTAACAACTTGCTGCATAGAAGAATTCCTATATGGAAGTCAGAAGGTTTGGAATGGTGCTACATGGCATAAGTTCAAAGAACTCTAAACACTTTCAGATATCTGAAAATCTTTTCTCTGATTTATCAATGTTTTTCTTCAAAGTGTGAAGTGGGTTGACTTTAACCAGATGGAACAAAAAAGGTTGTACTAGCCAGCATGGCCAGTGATTGCAGAAACAAAAGATTTTTATTCTATTCTTGTTTCTACTAATACATTTCTTGTTCATGATCCTTTCATGGTTGTGAACAAGTGATGTTACCTTTTGTGGGTTTGTTTTCCTACGTTAAAAAAAAAAAAAATGGATTAACCTTCATTGTATCTTGCTATTATTTTTGTATCAGTTGATTTTTTGATTTCTAATGAAATATTACACATTTTAAAAAATAGGATTGAAGAATATATACATATAGCAGGAATCAGTAAAGTTCAATCTGTCTTATATATATTAAAATCATAGACAGAAAGTCGACATTAGGCACTAAGAGATCATACTTCCACAATATGATTTATTTTCTTCTTTTTTTCTATGTAGACATTTCAAAATACCATGGTACATGTCACTTGCTCATTCAGCTTGATGGTGCATTTACTTGTATGTACAAAGTAAATACGATTATTATAATTTAAGTAAAGAAAGAGGCAGGTTAAGATTTTAATTTTGTCTTAAGGTAAAGTAGGATCCTTATCAAACTGGCGTGCGGTGCTGCCAAGAAGTTAAACTTGCAGCTGAAAAACTTTTCCATATTTAAATTGGTAAGAAAGGACTGAATAGAAATCTGTAGGTAGAAGATTTGTATAAAATCCTGATATATTCTTTTCGATTTCCAGTATAAAAACTATTACCATGCCTAGGAACAGCTGAAATAGATTTTTCTATGACAATAGTGTAGTGCTGGAGGGGAGGTTGTGGAGAAGGGGAATTTTTTAAGGGTTTTTTTTTTTTTTGACAGCAAATATTCCAATGAAATGTCTAACTAGTCAGAAACAATTCATTCTGACAAAAATGTTAATGGTAAGAGATAGTTCTGCTTCCTTATATTACAATGGGAATATGTGATAAATATGATTGACTTCTACCTATGGGATTTATTTTTTTTTATTCACAGTATAAATGACCTACTTCTATTTATTTGTATTTTTTATATTTCATTCTACTTTTTCAATACTTTTTTTGCATATTTTCATTTTCAGAAAAATATCAATTTAGATATTTTCTTCCTAACAAATGTATAGAAATTTAGAATTCTCCTCAGGATGGATTCTGATCGGTTCTTTCTATTCTGTGTCTAGGTATGTGTGCAGAGTTCTGAGTGACAGCAACTGGAGAGGGGACCCCGGATCATAAGGGCTGTTAGGACTGGGTGCCAATAACTGGATCCATACTTCATCTGCAAATCTACGTCCCAGTAGCGAATTTCATTCCTGGTCAGCCAGAGGGAAGGAACAGGACCAAGATATCCATACTGTTCATGTTTGCAACAGTTCCATGTGGTTTTGCCCATGTTAGTCTTTGTGGCCAGCCATGTGTCTGCTTGTTTGTTTATTTTCTTATTGTATGCATAATTTTGTGTGTATCTCTTGGGAAATATTGGAATTGGAAAATTCCTTGCCATTAGGAAGACCTGGGTACACAGTGCTGCAGCAGCCTTGCTGCTACTAGATTAGATTTGGTAGCTTTTGACAAGTTTGAAATTCTTATTGGTATGACATAATGTACAGCAGTACTGACTACGTTATCATATGTGTGATGCATGTATCTACAATAACATTTCTTGTATATATATTATTTAAAAGACACTACAAGCTTTTAATGGATATTTAACTTTTCAGCTGCGCAGTTTATTGCCAGGTAGTCTCAGTCAGATGCCTGGACAAAAATTTTCATTCTCTCATTTATTTGCATGATCAAGATATCATTCTCAGATCTGAGTGAATCTAAAAAAGAAAAAGAGCAAAAAGGAAGAAAAGACAAGCATTATGAGAATATCAAGAATATTACCTAAGTGTATGGAATAAGACCACAGCCTCACAGGACCATGATTTTTTTATCCAGCCTGCTGGAGAACGCATCCTTTTTTTTTTTTTTTTCACATCTACGTATCATTTCCTTTCTACAATATTGGATTATGTGAATGGCAGCAATGGGATGACTCCATAAGCTTTCAAGTTAAATTTTGGCTTACGTGCACACACACGTAAATACATATGCATACATATATAAGTATGTATATGCATCAGTCATAACTTTTTTCCCTTAACAGAATTTACTCTCTGCTTACAGTCAGCTAATGAACTTTTGGTAATATATTTGTTCTCTTCTCCCTTTCATTCCTTCAATTACAAGGAGATGTTTCTTTAAGATACAACAGATATCATAGATCATCACATTTTATAATCAAATGAAAAAAATAAAAATAAGAAATTCATAGAACAAAAGTACTGCAACATTGTGACATATATTTGTGAATTTCTAGACATGTTAATGCTGAATTCTCAAGTAAGTTTTGTAGTTCTGAATAATGGATACATGATGACTAATGAGCATTGGAAAATAAAACAAAAATATACAAGATGCTTGTGAAAATGCTATGATTTAATTTAACTTCATGAGTCTGACTTTTAGACATATAGTTCTAAATCAGTTACTAGGCTTTAGATATTACTTGCTTAGAAATTACATGCTTGCAGATGCTTAAGTGGCAGCTAATATAGCATAGCGTATACTTTGCTGAGCTGTGGTAATTAAGGAGCTCTAACATCTTTAAACTCCTTTAAATTCTCACCGTTTACTGTTTGGTTAATAAAACATTTATTTCTAATACGTTTCATAAGTTAGTAGCTGGAGACATGGTGAGTTTCCTCAAAATACAGTTTCCTTCTGAGAAATGACTGTCTAAAACAGTACCTTCTTACTGTGTAGTCCAGCTGTCTGTGTATAGGATGTTCATGTACTTGCCTTATCGCTTTCTATTTGACTTATTAATGGTGATTTTGTTTGTCTTTTTCAAACACCTGTGAGCTTCCATTACTGATGTGTATTGTGGTAGGCAAGGAGTAAAGAAAATTTGTGCTCCAAATATTTTACATGCTAAAATTGCTAATTAACATTTGTTTAAATCCCACACCACCCTTACCCCCCAGGGAGGAGGGAGTGAGTAAGTGGCTGTGTGGTACATAGTTACTGGTTGGGTTTAAACAACCACATCTGTTCATGGAATTAAAAGAAACAGACTGTGCATTATTAGGAAAATATTTATATGCAAGACAATTATATTTCTTTTTTGTCAGTATAGAGAGAAGTCTGGTAGATGGCAAGGGGGTTGGAACTCTATGATCTTAAGGTCCTTTCCAGCCCTAACTATTCTATGATTCTATGATTCTATGATTTAGAGCTCCTGCAGTTGAGGAGAGTGCTGAGGTACATAACTAGCTTTTAATCAAATCCATGTTTAGTTTAGAAGCTTCTCAGTGTGAGAGGGAGGGGGTTTTTATCACTTCTCTGTTTCCAGATTCTGCCACTTCTGGCAGTACAATTTGCTCTCTTTTACTTCTCTGTGTCCAAGCAATGCTTTTCTTCTCAGTGCCATTTGTCTGTACAATGGACATGGAGAAACAGAATTCTACTAAAATTCCTGAAATTTATTAGAAAAGATAATACAAGCAACCATCTCATTAAACAGAACTACACTGTTGAGTTTTCAGTGATGGAGCTGATGAAAAATTACATTGTGTATCAACTTTTGTCAAGCAAGTATCTGGGACCAAGTCCTTAGCACTGTGAAAACAATGACGCATTTATACAATGTTCTTTCTGAGAAATCTCAGAGCTGATCTCAAATCAGATATTAGGCTTTTCTGAAATTTAATTACCTGTATATTAGTAAATTTTCCTTTCACATCTCATAAAGAAATGACTGGAAACAATCACAAAAAGGACAGAAACCTCAATTGGGAACCATATTTTTAGGTACTTAGGGTAGATAAAAGGAAAGCGCATAGTGGAACCATACCCAGAGGACACTTACTAAGATTCTGTTTGGCAGAGAGCTTTGATTTATATCTCTTTGTGTAGCTAAAAAATTATTTTCTCCCGGGGAAATGGTGTTTATGATTTTTTTCATGATTCAATCAGTGATTTTCAGGCATAGGTTTGCTCCTTGGGAAGAAGGGTAGCAGGTTCACTGGTAAGCCTGGCATCAAAATTGGTAGTTGTCTCTTTTTTGGTGTTTGGATATTAAATTGCCCTTGAAAAGAATGTACTTTGCTGATAGCATACATGTATGTGCCTGTTCTAGAATACTTTCTAAAGTGTCACCTATCCACAAAAAAAAAAAAGTGCTATCTATTTTGTCATGTTTAAGAAACAAAAAACAAAAAAAAACCTTAATGACAAATCCTTTTTGGAAGCACCAAGGGTAGATATTGTGTGGCTTTATAATGCTTCTGACTTGAAAATAAAATAATTCTCTGAGTGAAAAAGAGAAAAATAAAAATATCAGAATGTAAAAATGAGTATTGAACAGTAGATGGAAAAAAACATAAAGTGAAAATAGCCAAAAGTACAACTACATGTGTGTTTAAATTTATTAAAAAAAAAACCAAGTAATAAAATAGAGTATTTTCTTTACTAGCATTCACTCCAGAGGTTTGGAAGCTCATACATATTATATGATAATGAAGGTTTCATGTAAATTTTTTCTGTGCAATCCTAACAATGGCAATAAATATGTTCTGGATCAATGTGAAATACCTGATATTTGTGTATGCACTTTCTCCATTATGTATTGTTTCTGATGTATAACATTTAGCCTAGTTTATACTATTGCTTAGTTTACGTAATTCACATCAAATCCCTGATCAAAAGTATTTCCGCAAATGACACAGTATACATTGTGTGATGGAAGTTTGTAGTGAATCAAAATTAAGGCAGTATTTTCTTTGATAGTAAGATCACAACTGGACTGACTTCATTTCCCAAGGGAAACAAGTCATCAGGGAAATATTTGCATTTTACAGTTTATGTAAGCTACTTTATACCCCAGAGAAACCAGAACATTCTCCCTCTGCATAAGTCTTCAACATTGCAACTTATAACACCCTGTAAGTTAAGAAAGAATAGATTATTGGCAGTCATTATTCCTGAGTGTATCATTCAGCATTATAGCTAATAAATGGTTTTTTCATAATTTTACATGGAATTGGAACTAATTTGCAGTGTCTAATATTTTCATGCTTAGAAATTTTGCTATCCCATTTTTCAATAGTATTATGAAGGGAGAAAATATGAACACTACACTATGAGATACTTAAGTAAGCTAACTCTCTTTTTTTAAATTTTCACACACAAATGCCAATTTATTAGTAATATATTTTGTAGTTAAGAAGATTTGCATAAGAAGGAACAAGATTAATTTTGGAAATGTGGTAAATAATTGTTTTAATTTGACTGAAAAATCAACTTTAAAAGGAAAGCAATGCAACTGTGAACAAAATTATAGTAAACCATGATAGCATGTCTTTAACATTTAAAATTATTTATTTATTAACAATAGTTATGAACTTTTAATTTTTTTTCAGGCAGTAACTTAGTTATATATATAAAACCTTATTCTGGAGCATGACTTACTAAAATCATACTCAACCAAACACAATAAAAAGAGAGAAAAAAGAAAAAAAAAACCAAAGGCTAGTGTGTTACACAATTGATGTAATATTTATTTTACTGTGAGTAATCCATTGATTTGAAACAGGGCAAAACTTCTGCCACAGTTTATTTAGAAAAAGGTTTTGATGCATACAAATTATCTACTTTATTGTTTTTTACGTTATTGGTATCTTAATGCCTACTGTTTTACAATAAACATTGTAAAATGAGAAAATAATCACATTTCTGTTGAAAAACTTGCTATACATATAATAATATTTCTACCCTTTAGTAAAATTCTCTCCGCTTAACCCTATGATCTGAGGCAAAAGAAATTATTTCAATAACAACTTCAGAAATATTTCAGTAAAAGGTTTTGCTTTCATTTGCTTCCAATTATAACTTTAACCATTTAAGTTGTATGTCTTTTGAGGATTTTAGTTTTCTAGGCGACTAAAACTACTGTTTCACAGAAAAATCCATCTTTTTTGGCAGCATTAAAAATAGCTAACAAGTCAGCCTAGTTGCAGATGTCTATATAGAAGTTCCATTAACGTCATTTACAGGAGCAGAAAAGTGGACAGCATTTGATATTTGCAGACCTGAGTCTAACTGATGTTCAAAAGCACCCAAGTATTCAGTAACTCACTAAGTATGCAGTAGCAATTAAAAGGTCATTGAACACAGTCACACTCAGGTAGTAACTAATATTTTTCACAGTATCATTCCTCTTAGGAGGACAGTATGCCTTCCTGGGAATGAGACAGTCTTCTGTGGTTTGATGAAAAAGCCTCTGAAATAGCTTCTGAAGTGGAAGCAATTTTAATATTAAAGAGAAGACCTTTAGGAAGAACTTCCTAAAGGAAAAGTAGTAGAAGACTTAGACTAAAAGCTAAGCTCTTTAAGGGATAAAGTTTAAGTAACAGGAAAAAAAAGTAAAGATAAGACAAAAGTAATCCAATGGCACACAAAGACAAATAGGTTTTGCCAGGAAGTGTTCTGTGTAGCATTTCAAATGCTCTAGTGTCCTAAATAAGATATTTTTCCAGTGCATGAGGTGGCTTCTTTGGGGTTTCCTTTCCATGGAAACAAGGATTCAAGAAGAATAGTGTATACCTAAAAAAGCCAAGATAAAGCTGGGGTGCACTTTGAAATCCCACAATGCATTAGCTACAGAAAGCTCATATTTTCAATCTATTCCACAGGAAAAAAAAAGTTGTGTCTGAAAATAAAACAATTTTAGAGAAAACATTAAGCTAGACCCACTCAGATTCGCTCTGTTGTTGTCAACAGAAATACATGAAGCCTTTCAGAAAACATTAATGTAATCTTTTGTCCATATTTTAGCCTAGTTTTTATGACAGTTTTTAGTGTAAATAAATTTCATAGTGTTTAAAACATGTCAACACAATGAACCCATTTTTCTTACTATATTTTAACTTGCACCTGTAGTCTAACACAGCTGACATGCTTTCATGGGTTCTGAAAGAATCACTTTGTAGCTGATCTAGCATGGACCATATATTCTTGATTATGTCAGGTAGAATGATAAATAAAATACAAAAACAATCTTAGACCAAAATAACTGTCATGTTTATTACTCAAATTATTTAAGTCAACTGGCAATGGCAGAAGCCATCATTTGCACAAATAACTACAAAGTGCTGCTGTAGAAAGTCACCGTTAAACAGTACTAATAATCCATTAGCCAGCTATTACTGGCATGTTAAAATAATTTACCAAAATGAACCCTAATAATCTGTGGCTATTTTAACCAACTATTTTAAGGGTTTTATAAAACTAATCTGGGTATTTTAGTAACAGCATATTATATAGCTGTAAATTGGATTTGGATTCAAGTCCCATTTCATACCTTCACACTTTCTTTTGCTGGTTGTCAATTTTTTGAGTATTTGTAAGTGGCTTTCACACTATTTTGACCAGGAAGCAACTAAGAAAGATGAAGCTTCAGCTTTTCTGCTCTATGCAGAAGCTCTTAAGAATCTTTTGCTCTGCAGGTAGGAAAACAGGGCATCAACCTAAATGAAGAGTTTAGGAATGAGGAATTTTGATAGAGGAATGGCATTGAGGCTTCTTATCTGATGGGTCTTTCAGAAGAACCAATTTTTCATGTAGAGAAAATATCTTTGATCTGCTTTATTAAGGCCTCAGATCACCATTAAGAATGTGATAACAATCCATGGACTTTAGCTTGCCAAGAAAGGTCATGATGTTGGGATCAAGCAGCAGAAAAAGTGTGGTAAATATCCTGTAAGATACAAAATAAGTCTGTAAAATACTAGATGAAAGGATAACAAGTAAAGTGAGTGAAAGTTGTCATGCTAGTTTAATAAAGTAAAAAAAAAACCAAAAAAAATTACTTTGTGTGTGAAAACAATAATTAATTTTATGCAAAACTATCAATATCAGAATAAAGTATAATTAAAAGAATTACAGTGCTGATCAGAAATATTTAATATTACTTAATTATATTGGTACAGCACAAAAAAATGAAACAGGTACAAGTACTTAATTTCTTCTCTCTTTTCAAAATGATTATTTTTCTACTCTCCCACTCAGATTTGTCTGAAAATCTTTGAGTCCTCACAAATTAATGTAATAATCTGCACTTGCAGCTACATGTTGAATGAGAAAGACTCACAATGGAGAACAAAATGCCATAATAGAGCTGTGAATAAATTTCCTGTGTAGACGACCCATTTGCAGTAGCATGCAGCTTGAGTCACTGTAGCTAGAGAGAAATAGATTCACAGGACCTGGCTTAGTATATTATTTCTACCTCTTCCTAATGAGAAGTAACAAAACTTAAATTTTCCTACTCATTGTTGCATAATTAATGTATATAATTTTAGATTTTGTTGTCATTTTCCAATTACATTTTTCACAAATATTAAAGATTATTAGAAAATATAGCTAATAACTTTTTTTAGTAATATAATATATTACTGGGTTGGAACATTTTTGTCCAAAATCAATTAAAAAATGCACAGTAAGAAACTGATGCTTTTTTATTATGAACAAGAGGATGTAATGTTTCACTCATGTTCTGATTCTTTAAATGATTTAAAAGAAAATATATTTTAAAACAATATGTAATGAAGTATAACAGTAATTTACATATCAGAATAAAAAATGGGGGAAATATTGATTTAGCATTTATAAACTGAGACATCCTTAATGCTAACAGGTCAAATAAAAGATCAGCATGACTTAATCCCAGGATATTTATCTCAGTCCTTCTACCAATTACATCAGCATCTTGATCCAGCTTGATGTGAAATCGAAGATAAACGGAACATGTGTTAGAACAGGTTGTTGAATTTTTTTTTTTATATTATTATTTTATTATTCATTCCACAGTATTGTTTTAGTTTAAATTAACATAGTAGAACTTTAAATCAAAAGCATTATTTTTATTATATGCAGTGTTAAAGAGCTTATGCTTTCTCTTGTTTCATTCTTTTTTTTTAATTTATTTTTATTGCGTTAATTTTCTAGATTATCCAGGATACTTTCTGAAGTAATTACATTGGATTTATCGAATCCTTAGAGTTTGGATTGGCTCCTCACTGACAAAAATGTTTTGGTCATGATTAGGTCAATTTTATAAAGTAGTGGAAAAAGTCAAAATAGAGCTGCTTGCACAAAGATAGTCTACAGGTATGTAATGCATATTTGAAATTCTAGCACAAGAGATCTAATTATTTAGGAACCTAAACCCAATTATTTAATTTCTTATTATAAAAAATAAAAAATCAATAGAATTCTTTAGAGCAGTCCAGTGACTGACTGAAATGTAAGAAATTACTTGACTGTTTTTAATCATAGAATCGGAAGATGTAATGCAGTTTTGGAATTTATTATTCAGGCCCTTTCTGAGCCCTCAGAGGAGTCTTGTCAGGTCAGATTTAATCTAAAAGACATACTACAGTTGAAGTACTTTTAGTCCTATAATGCTGTGGAAACATTACCTTATACTAACATGGCTTCTTGGCAGTAAGGGTATAGAATATATCCCTTTTAAATGAGTCTTCAACAATATATACTGATAGACTCCTTTTCCCTCTTTTTTTTTTTTTTTTTAACCAAGGCCATAATTTTTGATTTATAAATTGAACTGTAAAAACAGAAGCTGAAATTCTTATCCGTCTCATGAAAGACAATTCTATCAGAAGTCTGACAGATTTGAGAATTCTTAGTACTGCTTAAAGACACTGAATGAGATGGAAAAAAAATTGCCAAAAGATAGATAAGAAACCAGGCAGTCCAGGGAAGACATTAAATAAGATTAAAAATAGTGTTGGAAAGGAAAAACATAATGTGGCTTTGAAAAATTGTTAATTAAATGAAAAGAATACAAAGACATACTGTTAATTATCAGAGATCCACTTGCATTGACTGAGATAGAGTTTTAAACTTAGTAAACTGAGAGTGTTATGGATTACTGAACTGTCATGTAACCACATTTCAATTATACATTTAAACACTTCAAATGTCAGGAATTCCCGTTAGCTGAGACTGCATCCTAGCAGGCAAGTGTCCTATCCAGTAAACAACTGCTTTAGAATTGATTCCTTGTTGCTCTTATCAAAGAAACCTGATAAAGCCCTTCCTCCTCTTTTTCTTAACTGAAATAATGAGGTATAACCACTTCCATGTCGATCTCCACTTTCACTTCAGGTGATTTTGAGTTGATATTGCATTTTATTTTGAGTAGGTGTTACTTTGCATTTTAAAAGGAAACCAAAATACTGCAAACAAAGAATAGCTATTTTCAAATTCAGGGTAGCTCAAATGCATTTGACTGCAGAATGGCTCCTTGTTTTGAAACTTTAACAGCCTTTGGAAAGGAAATACCTTTTAGCATGACCCATTTTGTCACTGAAATGTCACTTAGCCACTTTGAGATGACAGTTTTTATATGCCCTTCATACTGCAGTGATTTCAAAGTCCTTTTATTTTATTCATAGTCCCCATCATTGTTTTGATTCATGTTTATCACTGCTGGCCATCCCTGTCAAAGCTTCCTTGGCCTAAAAGTAATCTTAAGAGGTCTGGCAGAAGTAAGATTGGAATCATACAATTCTGTTCTACACTTTAAAATACTCGGTGATTCAATTGATATCACTATTACCTAAAGTTCTTCATGTAAATATGGACTGAATTCACAGAGCAGCTGGCATTTTCAAATTTCTTATGGAGTCACTTTCTCTGAAAACATACTGAAATGGGTTAGAAAAGGGAAGAAAAGGAAAAAAGAATATTTTGGTAGAATTTTAATTATATACAATTTTAAGGATGTTATTGAAGATATTTCAACTGTCATGTAACAGATACAGCATTCAATAAAGTGTCAAACACATCTTACATGAGTAGAAATAAAAATTAAGACAAAATAGACTAAAAAAGTCATAGGTTTTATTGTTGCTATCGGTACTGCTGCCACTCTCAAATATTCACCACCCCCTACGCCCCCAAAACAAAGAAACAAGACAGATCTCCCACTCAGGGAGACATTAAGAACTTGAATAATTTCAAGTATATATGTAATTTCCAGTTTGAATGCTTGTCCAAAGGCATGAACAAGCATAACGTGTTCATTAAAAGGAAATGTTTTGTAAATGTAAAGGTCAGGTCAATAAAACGAGTCTGATAATTTTGGTGTGTCTAAGTACTTATTCTGATTTTGATTTGAAGCATTAGGTATACTAGGAAATGGCACCAAAAATAGTTAATAAATTGTTAAAATACATAGCAAGTTTCACTAGGGTACTATGAAGTAGTTAGATATTGTGTATGACTTTAATGAGACAACAGGTCTTCCATCGTGCTGCCAGTATAAAGACTCGCAAGTAGCACTTTTAATTTTTAACTTTTTTTTTTCCCTAACAGTTACTTTTAACTTTCTTAATTTCTTAACCTGTGGTCTTATTGTTTTAGAGTAGCAACATTAAAAAAAAGAATGTGACAACTCTTTATCTGTTTCAAACTAATAATGCCTTCACAACAAACAGTTGTTTTGGTAAGTGCTAGATACTTATGTGAAATCACAATGGATGAAAACATCTGGAACAGTTACCTAGTGCATGTGTTAATTGCCTGGCATAATTGGGTCTTTTTTGCAGCGTTGCCAGAATTAATTCAGAGGGAAGATATCTGATTTTAAATAAGAATGTTTGCTTTAGAAACCTAGAAATAAGTACTGAATATTTTCTTCAAATAAAGTAGCCATAGTCCACACATGTTAAATGAAACATTAGTCTTTTTATTACTGTCATTTTGCTAGCTTTCTATGCCTTTGAAATATAGTCTGTTCTCAGTAAAAAGCAGCACAAGAAGTTCCATGAAAACTAACCAGAAAAAACCTACCCAGCTCCTGAATATGAAAATTGTTACAGATTAGAGTTGTAAGCCTTCACGTAGGCAGGAAGAGCCCCATGGCACATCACCTCCATTGCTGTGCTGTTTTTCTGTGGCCTCTCCACACAAACTGCCCCTCTAACAGCTAAAGTCTGTTTTCTGTGCTCCTGCTCAGCAGCTCTACAAAGGTGTCCTCCTCAGCATATGTTCAAGTGCTCAATGTTCCCTCATCATCAGTCCAAGAATGTAACTTCTCGACTGTTAGAGGTTTAACTACTTGCCTGCTGCAGGTTGATGGCTGTTCTTTCTCAAGGTGCTCCTTATCAAGCCCTTTATACATAAGGTGGGCACAAATGCACAAACATTGCCATGCTGATGGCACTAGTCAGTGCTGTGAACAGGTGAATTCAGACAAGACTTAGGCATAGGTAAGTTTAGATCTTAATAACATCAGTATTCAGGCAGCTCTATATAACTGGAAGAATTTAGGAGATCATAACTTTGTTTTGTTAAGAAGTGTTATACCCTGCTCTGAAGCCGAAGAGTGGAACAGTAAACTTATTTTCCCCAAATGGAGGCCACAGATTTTCCAAGGAACATAGGCATATATTAAAGGTGAAAAAATATTTTAACAAGTGAAAAATTAATCTGGGATCCATTTTTATGCAGATTGAGACTTTTGTAAAGTTTAAATACAAGTATCATAGAGTTTTTTTAATTGCTGAACTTATGAAGTTAGTTTACAATTCTAACAGAAAAAAAGTAAAAATACCCTGAATCTTTTCTGTGCTAAATCTATTGTTAATTTTGTTTGTCAAAATGCCTTAAAGGTACAATAAATATTTTATGAATAGGGTAAAGATATTATTAGCAACTACCGGAGAGCCAAAATAAATATACTGGTCTAAAAAATCAAGCGCTAGCTCTAAAGGAAAAAAAAAAAAAAAAGAAGAAAACATTGATAGTCTTAAAGTTCAATATGACGCTGATTACTATATTTTTATTTATAGCCAAGTAATTATGTTAGGAAATGCATAATGACATTATTCTCTAATTTTTTGTATTTTAAAATATGTTTCTGTGTTTCAAGTCTTTTCTTTGGTCCCTTTCCTTTTTAACAATTCTTACTACTGATAAATTCTTTATAGTGAATATTTCCAGTAATCTCTAAGTCCTACATAACTGTTAGCAAAGCAAGAGGAGATATAACCATATGCATCTACCTTCAAGGCTGAAAGAATGATTTTATGTTCATCACAAGTACTAATTACTGAAGCATGTAATAAAAGGTAAAAATTGGAAAAAAAAAAAAAACAGGGAAAAGAAATTGGAAAAAAATCTTTATATGTTACTATTAGATTTCTCTGCCATTCATAGTACAAAACCCATGAAAGTAATCTTTGCTGTATACTTACTTTCATAACCATTTTATGACTGTTCGTGAAGTAAAGATGTCAAAGTTATCCATTTGATCGAGTACTATGTAATCAATCTCAATATAATCAGTGAAATTTCTAGAAGTTTAACTCACTGAATGTTCATTACCCACTGTTCATTCATTCATATTCTAGATAGAAAAATTTTGAGGCAAACTTCCTACATTCGTACTTCTGGGTGTAAAATACTAATGCAACTTAAAAGGAAATGCATGCTTATTAATATATCAGAAAGTGTAGGAAAACTAACATGATGTGATTTGATTAAAAATTGCCATAAAATTCTTAATAAATAGATGAAAAAATAATGTGCTATCCAGCAATAACAAGTGACAGTTTAACTTACATTAAAGTAATTAAATATTAACTTTGTTTAATATATGGAGATGCTCAATATTTCTGCTTGCTGTGTAAGTCTGTTAATTTCTAAGGTCATCCATCAAAGCAGATCCAATTGCTAACGAAGTCAGTGTGCATTTTTCTCATATGATTCTCCCTTTAAGTCATAAAACAAAAATAATAACAAAACAGAAAAATAAAATTTAACAAAGCTGGAAGACTTAGATATCCAAACCTTTGAGTTCATAAGATTGTATCAGGGGTCATATTTTTATAAAGGTAAGAAGAGTAATGTGGGGTGGTCATTTCTTATTTATTTAGCCATAACAAAATTTTGCTGCTTTGTCTTGCTAGAAAATAGGTTCCCCTGACTTTGCCCATCTCCTCTAAAATTATCAGGTTTAGATGCTGAGAATGAGAAATTGTTTAATGGCAAGGTTAAATATATGTATTTTGCAAAAAAATTTAAGTAGGAAAAACCCTTACAGAAGTTACATATTTTTATGCTACCATAGTGGATATTATGTAAATTATTTTGTCACACCTTTTAAAAACAGCAGTCTTGGTTTATACTTACATTCAGCTCATGTTGTTTTTTATTTTTCAAACTGAGCAGTTCCAGAAAAGTTCTTGTCTGTCAGTACTCAAGAAAAATCATTCAGGTGTCCATTGTCATGGGACAGAAGAGTAAAATGTAGCTCAAATGACATCAGCATTTTTAGAAAATATCATAGAGTTCATATATTTTATTAGATGAGTTAAGAGATAATTAGTACTGGCAGAAGATATCAGAAGTAAATAAAAATATGATTTAAGAAAAGTATTTTCTACCTTGGTTTACCAATTAAATTTTTTGACAAGCAGATTTTTATATCTTTTGTATTATGGGTTGAACAGTTAATGAGGTAGCCTTTCCTGCCTTGAAGACTATTAAACTGTTACATTTAAAACTTTATGACACGTAGGAATCTTACACTTCCCTGAAAAAAAAAGGATCTCAAATAAAAAGCCAAATCACTATCACAGACCTTACTTAATCCAACATATCTGAAGTATTAATTTTTGTGTAATTGTAGTTTCTTTAATATTCCAGGGACATTTCACAGAGTATCTTTGGTATTGGTCTTTTATTATCATATTTTATTGGTCTTTTATTATATCAAAAGTTAATTTGAATTTTATTCGAAACCTTTTTCTTTGGTCTTTTTAAAAAATAATTTTGATAGTGCGTGTTAATAATTGAACCGCAAGTTTTACTTTAATATGCAATAAAGAAAATGTGTTATGTCTGACTTGTCTGAATTTAAATGTACATAGAATCATAGAATCATAGAATAGTTAGGTTTGGAAAGGACCTTAAGATCATCAAGTTCCAACTCCCCTGCCATGGGCAGGGACACCTCGCTCTAAACCATATCACCCAAGGCCTCATCCAAACTGGCCTTGAACACTGACAGGGGTGGAGCATTCACATCCACCCTGGGCAACCTATTCCAGTGCCTCACCACCCTAACAGGAAAGAATTTCCTCCTTATATCCAACTGAAACTGCCCCTGTTTAAGTTTGAACCCATTACCCCTTGTCCTACCACTACAGTCCCTATTGAAGAGTCCATCCCCAGCATCCCTATAGGCCCCCTTGAGATACTGGGAGGCTGCTATGAGGTCTCCACGCAGCCTTCTCTTCTCCAGGCTGAACATTCCCAACTTTCTCAGCCTATCCTCATATGGGAGGTGCTCCAGTCCCCTGATCATTCTCGTGGCCCTCCTCTGGACTTGTTCCAGCAGTTCCATATCCTTTTTATGTTGAGGACACCAGAACTGTACACAATACTCCAAGCAAGGCCTCACGAGAGCAGAATGAAGGGGTGGGTTCACCTCCTTCAACCTGCTGGTGACACTCCTTTTGATGCAGCCCAGGATATGGTTGGCTTTCTGGGCTGCAAGTGCACACTGCTGGCTCATGGTCATTTTCTCATCGACCAGCACCCCCAAGTCCTTCTCCGCAGGGCTGCTCTGAATCTCTTCTCTGCCCAGCCTGTAGATGTGTCTGGGATTGCTCCAACCCAGGTTTAGGACCTTGCACTTGGCATGGTTAAACTTCATGAGGGCGTCATCAGCCCACCTCAGAAGCATGTCAAGGTCCCTCTGGATGGCATTCCTTCCCTTCAGCGTATCAACTGAACCACACAACTTGGTGTCATTGGCAAACTTGCTGAGGGCGCACTCAATCGCACTGTCATTGTCTCCTACAAAGATGTTGAGCAAGACCGGTCCCAGCAGCAATCCCTGACGGACACCACTCGTTACCGCTCTCCAGCTGGACATTGAGCCATTGACCACAACTACAGCATGGAAAGAAAATATTTAGTGATCATTTTCTTATAAACTTTTCTTCCTTTAGCAGATAAAAGCAAACTACATCAGGTATTGTATTACTTCATTGCAAAAAGAAAACCAATTAACCTTTTAACAATGTATATATTAAGTGTATGCATAAGAGACAGGTTAGATTTTCTCTCCTTAAGTGTTATTGTAGTGGCATTGCCAGTGCTGTTGACTGTAATGACAGGCTTTTACATGATATAGTAGAAAACTCAAATTTATATTGGTAAGAAATGCAATATTTAGCTTTCAGCTCAATAACATCATAATTGCTTGATTGTTTATCAGTGTTTGTCATTAATTATCATGGTAGAAGATATGATTTGTGTCCAGTTATGTGGTGAGACATATTGACTGTGCAAATTAATGCAAAAGTTATAGAATAGAAAGGACAATTTATATTCTATGAATATAGCAAGCAACAGGTAATTCAACACAGAATTCTAAAGATGTTTATTTCTCTATCTTGAAAATCAAGGTAGAATGATAACAGAATGTCCATAACTGCATATTTTTGTGTCCACAGACTAAAGCTGCTCATAAGAAGTTTGATTACTTCAGAATTTAACAGATATGTGTTGTTTTTTTTTTGTGGGTTCAAAGCATTTCACAGCTCACTGATGTTTTCACCTGTAGATTTTTTTAAAGGTCTAATGCTTTGTGGTTTCCCCTGATGTGTGTATGAAGACAGAAATTAATATATGTGAAGATATATCTGACCACGACTGTACTTCACCTAAATACTTAGATTTTTTATTTCTGCTTTGGTGAATAAAAAAGTAATTATAAAACTTCCAAAGCTGTCCTAAACTGAAATTATACTCTAAAATTGCATGTACAACTTCCCTGTGACACAAGGAGTGATACAGTGAAACAGGAAAGACAGCAGACATTAAGTAAGAAATTAGTATCTCTAGGTTTAGATGACACTGGTAAACCATAAAAGTGAAGTATCTTGGTGGTTATTTGAACCTTTTATCAAACATATGAAGGGAAAAGCCTTATGGAATATTAAAAGTGCTGAATTTATAAAGGAAGTTAAAAGTGGCCCTAGGCCACAGACCACAGACACGCCTGTAGAGCAAATGCAAAGTTTTTAGAACTCATAATTGTGAAGAAAGTTTGCTAAATGTTTAACAACTGCAAAGCAAAGTTACACTGGGTCAGCTGCAGACTGATAACCTGAGGCTTGGTTTATAATATTAAGTTCTGCTGCCACAGCTGTATCAGTCTGCAATACAACAGTGATGATAACAGAAGAAACAGTAGAAACCCTCTGCAACAGCTGGTATACTGGCAAATCCTTCATGTAAATTTGTCCCCCCAGAAGATCATTTACTGCTATCCCTACTAATGCTTATTAATGGTGTGTGAAAGAAGATGTGATTTAGTTTAGAGATAGGAAAGTAGCAATGACTGACTCAGTGTAAACGTATAGAAGTCTAGGTAAAAATATCTAGAATCCAGCCCCTCTTTACCATTAGACTAAACCCACAGTTTCATTAGACCTTTTGAAATGTTTCTTTCCCTATACAATTGTAGTGTTCTGAATCAGACCACTATTCATGAGGAGTTAGTGATCTATGTAATGGTGAACCTGAATAAGCACAGGCCTGTGCTGTACACATATATATATATATATATTGGCCATCAGACGTGTAGCTCTTGGCTGCAAGATAAACTCAGGTAGCAAAACCTGATGGAGGAGCCTGTAGCTGTTCCTGCTAGGTATCAATGATTATGCTGTTTATTTCAAAGCAAAGCAGCAGTTTCTAATGTGAACATTCTTTTCCTTGATGGCAGAAATTATTAATAAAATCTTTTTCTATTAAGAAAGTCCTATAACAGATCTAAGTACCAAAATGATAGCAAACCTTGCCATAGAAAGGATCTGGGCAGCATGTTTTGCCCTGATCAGAAGTGCCCTGTTACCTGTTGCTGGCCAACTCAGGGGTCCCAGCACACGAAGCAACATAGGATTATCTATGCTATTTCTCTTTTTCTTCTTAAGTCCAATAAATAGTATCTTAATATCTTTCTGCATCTAGATGTCATTTTTACTAGTATCATAACAAACTCTAGCCACAGTGCATTACAATAATCACAGAGAATTAATTTAATGATAACATATTTCTGTGCAACAAAATAAATGATAAAATGCTGTTAATCCATTGTATTGTACAATTACACATATAGTATGAAAATTATAGCCTTAATACTGCCATTTATGCTTTTGATTCATGTATCTTATGTGTTTTAATGAACATTGATAGTGAACAGTTCATCATTCTTACTTTCCTGATAATTGAGGGTAGGTGGGACATATAACTCCTGGTTTAGCAGCTGTGGGAAAATCTCCTACTCCTCAAAGAAATATTTTCTGGTCATATTCACTTTCCTAAGAATTCAATTTCAGTATCACTGCAAGGCATTTAAAACGTTATTTTTCATACTGTCTTCTAGTCTCCAGACAGAAGATATTTTTCAGCCATTTTTTCATTATATAATAAACACAAAAAGTAATCTCAAAACCAGCTTAGTTTTCCAGTGGCTATTCATGTGAGGTTGCTGTTAAAGTGAGCATTTTATTTTAGCTTTAATCTTTATGTAGAAACATTAATATCATCAATTTAAACCTATAATCAAGAAAACAAAACAAAACAAAACAAAACCACAGCCCTTTCCCTAATTCAAATGCAAATTAAGAAAAACTTCGTAGTGGGACAGATGATAATTAATTACCTTTGCACGTTTTGAAAATTGTGCCTTGAATAAAAATAATCAAAACCAGGCAAGGTTATGCAGTATAGGTTCAATATACTGAGATATCTACAGAAGCCTAAAATGCAAATGAAGTAAGACAGACTTCTTCAGCATCATATCTATAGTCTGTAGATTAGCAAAAATATAAACTATTCAAACTGCAGTTCATGCAGGCAGGATGAGCAGAGTGGGTGCTAAAGCCCAGTGAGCTTAAGAGGCAAGCACAGAAGCAAGCCAGTGGTCACCCAGAAGGTGCTCAAGGATGGTATCCTCTTAGCAGACGACAAAGAAAACAAAGTCCTCTCTGCTGCCCAGAAAGCATGTGGTGACCCAGAGTTTCCTCAAAAACATGTAGCTGTCCAGGCATCTGACTAAGGTGAGTGCCATACAAGAATTAAGGAAGAAAATAGGATGCCTGAATATACCTTTGGCAGGAGTCATAGATCTGATGATTATTCAGAGAATGAAGAAGACCTAGAAAATAGAGGTTTCTAACCTACGTGGTACCGAATTCTGTTGAATTATCTACCAACTTAGGAACATGGTAGAAAAAGATGCAGATTTTTCAGTAGAATGTCAAGTACATTTAGATGAATATATATGCATGTGACAATACTTCTGCTTACTCATATCCATTACACACTTTCTTAATTAGCCAGCTTTCATCTATGTGTCTAACATCAGTCTAATTTTGAAGTTTATTAACAAAAGACCAATGATCTTGAGAAAATTTATGATTACATTTCTAATTACTAATTTCTTTGTGAGCATGTCTCTACTTTTGTTTTTTTTTTTTTTTCTTTTTCTTTTCCTCATATCTACTCTAATATATTAAGAGTAAGCAATAGAGAACAACATGTACATATCAGAACCAATAATATAACTTATTTCACTTCTGGCAAGAACAATAGCATGAAAACAGTTGAATTAAGGTATGCTATAAAATTTATTTAAGTAGAGAAATAAGCATAAATAAATATATAAATTAAAAAGACGAGCAACGCATATGAAATACATGAGATCAAAAACAGGTATTTTTGTAAAAATGCTGTCACATTTTATGTGTCAATAGAAGCATTAGGTATAGGAAGTCAACAAACTTTTCTGTTCTGTACTGTTGAGGTTCTTCTCCAGTATGAATCATTTTCAAAAAACAAAAAAAATAGAGAGGGAGATGACTGAAAAAAGTTAGAAAATGTGCTGCATTATGAAAAAGCAAACAAGGTGAATTTGACTTGGGGAAAATAAGAGCAGGGTGACAGATTTTGAAAATGTAAACAGTTATAATAAAGGAGGTGGTGCTCGCTTGTTCGTCATGCTCACTGTGTGGGTAGAACATGAGGAAATTGTTTAACCTGCAAAAAGGAAATTTCATGTTATGAATTCCAACTATAGGGAATGCTATCTAGGGAGGCTGGGGAATTCCCCATTTGAGGTATTTTTAAAAACACGCCAGACAAACATCTGCCATTGCTTTTTAATGTAATCAAATAGTTCCCACAGGAACTAGGGCACTTTTGTCAGAAAATATGTAACAACTAAGTTCACTGTCATTATTTCTTGTATTGTTTTTTGGTCCAAATCATGAAGTATGGATTTTTGTTCCTTCCCTATAAGCTATGGTTTTGCAGTGAGAGGAATTTCTTGGAAATCTGTTATGAAAATGTATTGGCTTCATGCTTATCTATTGGTTTCAAAGAAAGATACCTAATCAATTCATTATTGCATAAACTATGTTCCTCCCCAGTGAATGTGTTTGACAAGAACATGATCATGCGCACATTCATATAGAAAGAGTTCAAAAGAGTAAATATTTTTCTGTACAGTCAGTGCTGATAAAGCACATCAAAGTAATTCTAGGAATCACAGAATCATAGAATGGTTTGTTTTGGAAAGGACCTTAAGATCACTTTGTTTTAAACCCCTGCCATGGGTAGGAACATCTCACCCTACACTGTGTAGCCCAAGGTGCTGTTCAAACTGGCCTTGAACACTGCCAGGGATGGAGCATTTACCACTTCCTTGGATAGCCCATAACAGTGCCTCACCACTCTCACAGGAAAAATATCTTCCTTCTATCTAACCTAAATCTACTATTTATAAGTTTGGACCCATTGCCCCTTGTCCTATCACTACAATCTCCTGATGAAGAGTTTTCTAACGTCTCCTGAAACCACTACAATCTCCTGTTTACTACCTATCTCCTGATGAAGTGTGCCTGATGGTGTCCTTGTAAGCCCCCTTCAGATACTGGAAGGCTTCTATGGGGTCTCCACACAGCCTTCTCTTCTCCAGAAGCTAAAAGACAAAAGAAAACTCAAACCAAACAACAACAACCTTAAAGACAAAGCCGTGTGACATTTTGGTATCTTCAAGCTGAGGTTTCAAATGAGTTGAAAATAAATAATAAATTCATGTTTGAAATAAGAATTATAAATCTCTTATACTACATAGTAGTAGTAGTGTAGTCTATGGGGCAGAGTCTAGTTGGAGGCCTGTATCTAGTGGAGTGCCTCAAGGGTCGGTACTGGGACCAGTATTATTTAATATATTCATCAACGATTTAGATGAGGGAATTGAGTGTACTATCAGCAAGTTTGCTGATGACACTAAGCTGGGAGGGGTGGCCGACACGCCAGAAGGCTGTGCTGCCATCCAGAGGGACCTGGACAGGCTGGAGAGCTGGGCGGGGAATAACTTGATGAAATATAACAAGGGAAAGTGTAGAGTCCTGCATCTGGGCAGGAACAACCCCAGGTTCCAGTATAGGCTGGGGAATGACCTGTTAGAGAGCAGTGTAGGGGAGAGGGACCTGGGGGTCCTGGTGGACGACAGGGTGACCATGAGCCGACACTGTGCCCTTGTGGCCAAGAAGGCCAATGGCATCCTGGGGTGTATTAGAAGGGGGGTGGTTAGTAGGTCGAGAGAGGTCCTCCTTCCCCTCTACTCGGCCCTGGTGAGACCTCATCTGGAATATTGTGTCCAGTTCTGGGCCCCTCAGTTTAAAAAGGACAGGGACCTGCTGGAGAGAGTCCAGCTCAGGGCAACTAAGATGATTAAGGGAGTGGAGCATCTCCCTTATGAGGAAAGACTGAGGGAGCTGGGTCTCTATAGTTTGGAGAAGAGGAGATTGAGGGGTGACCTTATTAGTGTATATAAATATATAAAGGGGGAGTGTCACGAGGATGGAGCCAGGCTCTTCTCAGTGGCAAACAATGAAAGGACAAGGGGTAATGGGTACAAATTGGAGCACAAGAGGTTCCACTTAAACCTGAGAAGAAACTTCTTCTCAGTGAGGGTGACGGAACACTGGAACAGGCTGCCCAGGGAGGTTGTGGAATCTCCTTCTTTGGAGACATTCAAAACCCGCCTGGACACGTTCCTGTGTAACCTTATCTAGGCGTTCCTGCTCCGGCAGGGGGATTGGACTAGATGATCTTTTGAGGTCCCTTCCAATCTCTAACATACTGTGATACTGTGATACTGTGATACATATCTTTTATAAGATCAAGTCCTCACTTTGCTGAGGACACACCGGAATTTATTTTCTTTTTCATTTTCTGAAAATCTAATGGTATCAGTCAACTGTCAAATTTAAAAATGAAAAAAAAAAAATTCTAGCCAGCTGCATAATTTCTCACTAAATTCCATTTCTAGGTGTTTTCCTGGTTGAGGAACTCACTATTCTGTGTGCTTTTATGTGTACGTGGGGCTGAGTTCCAGCAACTTGACTGGGACTGAGGGTTGTAGGACCTGTGTGCCTTTGTGCCAGCAGCTGGTGGGGGAGAGTGGAGTGAGTGAAATTCGAGTGCCAACAATTCAGGCCTTGGCCACTGAAGCACATATACCTGTAGTGCCAGCAACTGGAGTGAGTGCGGTGTGTATGTGTTTGCTAGTGAAGGTCAAGAATGATTAGCTGCTTAGTAGACAGTGTCCTGGGAGTTGGGTGGTATGGTGGTGTTTCTAAGCAGGGAAGAAACTGGCTTTGGAAGGACATGGGGAGTTCCAGAATACTGGTTGAGACAACACTAGGTCAGGGGTCTCTAAGCATGAGACCTGTGTATATGTGTGTATCAAGAAGGGGGGCTGACACCTAGGGACAAAGGGGGACCTGGCCAGCTGCCAGTCACCTCTATGTGTGTGCCTGAGAGTCTAAGTGAGTTAGGGAGTCGATACCAGAAACTGGAGTGGAGCTGCAGCCTTGGGAGCTTGTGCATACAAGTACTACCAGCTGCGGAACCTGAGATCCAAAACCAGGTTAGGTGTCTGAGCCCAGTCACTGGAGTTTTTCAAGGGGACAGGGATGAGCAGATGCTGAACAACTGCCAAAAGTTATAGCCTTGCGATACTGTGATGATTTCTAAAGAGCACAGAGCATCCATGGGAAAAAACCCAGTAACCCTCCTCCTCCAAACCCCAACAATAAAAATACCCCAAATGCCTCTATTGGTTTTGGCTACAGTGGAGTTATTTTCATCATAGGAGCTTGTATGATGCTATGATTTAGTTTGTAATAAATGGTGTTGATAACCCAGGGATGTTTTAACTGTTGCTGAGCAGTGCTTACACACTGTCAAGCTCTTCTCAGTTTCTCAAAATGCCCTGCCATCATGTAGGCTGAGGGATGCACAAGAAGTTGGGAGGGGATACAGCCAGAACAGTTAATCCCAGTTGACTGAAAGGGTAAACTTTACTATATGACATCATGCTCAGCAATAAAACTGAGGGAAAGAAGGTGGAAGAGGGTGACGTTCAGAGTGATGGCATTTGTCTTCTCAAATAAACACTTCATATGATTGAGCCTTGCATTCCTGAAGGTAGACAAACATCTGCCTGCTAATGAGAAATAATGAATTACTTATTTTGCTTTTATTGCATGCACAGGTAGTACTTTACTTATTAAATTGTCTTTATCTCAAGCTGTGAGTTTTATCACTTTTAGCATTCAAATTCTCTTCCTCATCCTACTGAGGTGTGTGTCAAAGAGCAGCTGAGTGGTGCATAGCTGCCTACTGGGTTAACCCAAAATGCCTTAAAACCAAAACCCACTGTGACTTACACAATCTCATGTCACTGAAAAGATACCACTTTTCCCTTTCTTTCCAGGGTTATATTTGCATTCCTAAGTGTGCTGCATGATCAGTACTATAATACTATAACTGGCAGCAAATTTCATGGGCCCTGTAGACATGGAAGGAGATCTAGTTTTTTACATCAAGAGTAGTTTGCCAGACTTTCTTGTTTTGTTTTGTGGGGTTTTTTTTTCTACCATAAGATGCTCAATGGAAAAATAAGCAACATTCTGTTTGCTCCAACCCAAGATCAGTAACAGTTGGAGACTTCTTATGCCCTAGTAACATCTAGAAGACTAAATATATCATTCAAATCCTTACGTCATCTTAAAGTTCTTTTTTTTCCTTTGACAAAGATGTATGAGGAAACAAAAAGCAGACTACATATGAGTCATCTGTTTCAGCCTTATCTAAATGAGAGGAAATTCCCTTAGAACAGGAAAATTACAGTTTCTCCCTGACTTTTAGGAACTCTTTTTATTCCTTCTGGTTTTAATAAACTAGCTTTAGCGTTACTATCAGACACAGTAGCAGAGACCTCCAGGCTCATGCAACAATACCAGGAGATTGGAAAAAGCTGAATTTATGCAAGAAACTGCCTTAGTAGAGCTCCATGCAGAATCACTTTCTACATACATGCAAATTAAAAAAAAACCAACAGAATAATAAAAAGAAGCATTTTCCCATCATTCTGCTGAATACAGCAATTCATTGTTTGAATGATTGCAACAATGCTTGTATTCTAATGATATATAATATTGTCTAAACATAAACCAGAGATTCAAAACCTCCTTACACATGTTAGATAAATCAACAAAACTGGGAAACATTCTACACCATAAAATGATCCAAAGTTGAAAATTCATAAAATCAAATTCTATGTGTTGCTGTAGAGAAAGAAATTCATTTCTGTACTAGTTAGTATGCCATGGTTTTCTTTGTGAAATTGAAAGACTATGATGTTTATCAACATGCAATGGTGTTCAGTCATTATGTTGATTTTTGTTACAGGATCCCAAAATTTGAATAATTACGAAAGAAACAACAGAAACAGATTTTTGATTGTTCATTGTTTGTGGCATCTGTGAGAAATACGTTTGCTTGCCATCAACTGTTAACAGCCTTTATTTAAAATTAAGGGGAAAACAGTTGCAAATTATAAACATTGTCTATAATGGAGCTTTGTAGTTTACATAATTATATTTGGTGAAAGAAGGCAAGCTTGGTCTGACTTAATCTTTTCTGTTAAAAGATTCAACTGTCTTCATCCCATGGTACCAGCTGCATCATGCTTTGTATGAGATCACTGTGCTTAATTTCAATAGCCTGCAGAGAGAGTTTATTTTTTAAGTGCTGTCTTTTGCAGATGTGCCAAGGGAAGGATAATTTTGGTCTTTCTAATCATATGCAGAATGCCAGTTCTGTTCTGAATCTTTACTTCACATAGTGTTTCCAGAATAGCCTTGTATAGAAATCATAGTTTCAAATTAAAGTACATTTTAAATCAGTCTGTTTCCCATAGGATTCTCCAAAAGTACTTAGAATTTGCACTAAATATGAATATTTTGTTACTCAAGGGTATACTAAATGCTATTTGAAAAGAACACATATATAAAGACTTTGAAAATACAAGGCCGATACTTTTAAAATGGTATTAAATGGTGACAACAAGAACATAACAATTTTCTCAACAAAACTTTCGGATACAAACCCCTTTCTACCTTTCTCAAGAATGCTGGGGACTGAGCCCAGCTCTGCATTGAATATGACTGAACACATTTTCCTTACCCAAGGTAAGCTCTCATCTTACTATTTTAATTTAGGTTAAGTGCCTACAGAATAAAGTCTAAGAATTTGCAAACCTTATCTAAAGGGATAGTACAAATTCAGATTCTCAGGAATAAACCTGAAGTTTTATTTCTTGCTTCTATTAGAACAAGGGACATTCTTTGAATAAACGTCTCCTGGAAGCTACCATTCTATCCTATGCATTTTACATAGTGGTTTTAAACTTCTGCCTTGAAAATGGAGATGCTTAGCTGAATCATTTTTACTCCAGAATTTACACCTAAAATCTCCTTATTAAATTAAAAAATAAGTTTAGATTAGTTATTTCACAATATTTTTTTTTGCAAATAGTAACAAAAAAAAAATTAACTAAATTGCCCAACTGGCAAATCAGTTAAGATACTCAAGATATAAAACTATCCTATTTTTTTTGAACAAAATACTAATTAGTAACAGAATGTTAAATATACTAAGATTAAAATAATTTCTATGTGACCTTTTCCTTATTCTAAATAAATATTTCTGATAGTATCTTTCTATTTTTAGAGGTAAATTAGTTAACTCTTTTATTAAAGACAATAAAAAAATCTGTAGAGTGCATATAAATGTTCATGGAAAGGATTTTAAGTGTTCTGTTTAAGATAATGAAAATAAATTAGGCTAAAGGAAGGAACACCAAGGGAGGTTCCAATCAATTTGATTGTATGGATCAGAAAGGTAGAGAGACCTGCATCTAATGGGGAAAAAAAAAACCCAACAAAACCGAACAACAAACCAAAAGCAAAACCAAAAGAATTCAAAAGTATAAATAGCAGAAGTAAATATGTCTATATATAAAATACTACATAATCATAAAATTATTATGTGAAACGACTGTGTTAGTTTGTGCAACATCAATGGCAGAAGACAAAGTACCCTTTCTAATCTTCAAATGTTATTTGAGCCTTGAAATGAAGAAGAGAAATAAAAAGACTATTTTTTAATGTTAATCCTTTCTTAGAGGATTAGAAAGTAAAACTAGCAAAGCAGATCCTGCCTTTTTTAGAGCAAGCTTTTAATTACATTATAATGCAGTTGAATGTAGCTCGGTTGGGTGCTTATTTAATTATAATTAAATGCTTGGAACATGTGTCAGTGACAATATCTCTATTGCTAGGCATCAACAGTAGGATATATGTCTAATGATGATTCCAAGCTGAAGCACTTGAGAAGTGAACATAATCTGTAATGGGTAATATCTGAGAAAACAGATTGCAGAGGGGAAAAAATAAAAGCTAATATTTTAATACTTATAATTAGGAAAAGTGCTGGAATGACTGACCTGGGCCATCATGGGCTTTAATGGTACATAGCTTTATCATTGAGAAATCTTCTCTAAATTCTTCACATTCTGTGGATTCTCTCCATCTTAGATCATTACTTTTCAAAAGGAAGTGACGTATGAAAAACAAATATTTCAGTAACACTAAAATAGGTTTCACATGCAAAGACTAACTCTCAAACTGTATGTGTTAAAAATGTGTAACATTATTTATTGACTGGTGATTAGGAATCATCTCCAAATTTTTTTTTTTATTTTTTTTTTTGTCTTGTCAAATATGGACTCTGTGAAACCTATTCCTTTTTAATTAAACCACAACTGGGAAAATTTTTTCAGCCTAGGAATCTTATTATAATGTGGTAACCACATAACAGCAGGTAACTGATCAGGTCAATCATGACAGTTGAGATGATTAGTTCAAAGCTGTAATCTAGTTTAGGCATTTACATCTGAATCCTCTAAAGATGCCACATTTACTGTCAGGTTATCCACCATGTTGTGGTACCGTTCCCTTTAATATTAAGAAAAACTTTGAAATACCTTAGTTTCATTTAAGTGCAAACATCAATATTTTAAGTCTTGCAAATAATTTTCTTCCAGCTTCAGTAATAATCTGAGGCTCTTCTTATAAAAATAATTCACTTCTTCCTGAAGGCCTAACTGTTACTGTGTCACAAGGAGACTGTTGATTTCAGTGGGTTTGATAGTGACATAAAAAAAGGGGCTAGTGAAACAGGGAAGAAATGAAGCAAAATCATACAATTTATGTGTGAGTAGACTCTATATATCACCAGAAATCAACAGGTAGAGTTATTTGCACCAACTATCTATACACCTTCATTACCTAATGCAGCTAAGATATGATCCATGACAAATTGTCAAAAAGTGTAGACAGTTCATTCAGAAAAGTGAATGCAGAACTTTATGCAGGCTAGAAGGTGCGAAAAGTCTTACTCCAGAGAGTGACATCCATCACACTCTGAGCTACAACAGTTAAACACCTGTTGAATGCATTATATCCCCTAATTATCATGTGACTGATGCTGTAAATCCCATGCTTGCCTTCTTTAAATAAACAAGACATTCTGAGGGACATAAAATCTATTTCGATGTCTTTGAGTTGCCCTCATTGCGGCATCATTTGACCCTACCTGAAATAATAGGAGTGGATGATAGTGTGCAGGTTTTACCAGATTCAGCAGCTTCTCTGTGAGATGTATGTGAGCACCTAGCAGGCAGCTGCAAATAGGCACTTTGATGCTTCTCAGCAAGGAGTCTCCAGCTGTTAACACCCTACATACTGTTCTGGTTGCACAGGTTCTAATGTGCGTGAGTAGTTGGAACAACTTTGTGCTGCCAACCTTCCCTGGTTATAGCCTGTTACTTTGTCTCTTCATTCTCCAGCCACAAGACACTGTACCTGTTATGCAGGGGAGCTCCTCAGGCATTTCTGCTCCTGTCCCAAAAAGAAACAAAGGTCCATTCTGCTTTGTCTCGTGAGGTGGCTGAGTAAGTGTCCTGGGTTTAGCAGCAGCAGTCATTTTTTTCTCCTTCTTGGTAGCTGGTGCAGTGCTGTGTTTTGACTTTCGGGCTGGGAACAAAGCTGATTAAAATGATGTCTTGGTTTGGCCAAGGACTTTGTGAACCTCATGCTCTGCCAGGGAGGAGGGGAAGCCGGGAGGAAGCAGAGACAGGACACCTGACCCAAACTGACCAAAGAGGTATTCCATACCACAGCACGTCATGCCCAGGATGTAACTGGGAGTTAGCCGGAAGGACTAGGTGGACGGCAGGGTTGGAGGAGGTATCGGTCAGTGCTTGGTCAGGCTGGGGGGGGCGAGTTATCGGTCGGCTGGTGATGAGGTGTTGTATTCTCTTCCCTTGTTATTTCCTTTATCATTACTATTATTGGTGGTAGCAGTAGTGATTTGTGTTATACCTTAGTTACTAAACTGTTCTTATCTCAACCCGTGGGAGTTGCATTTCTTTTTGATTCTCCTCTCCGTTCCCCCAGGAGTAGGGGGAGGGCAAGAAGGGGGGGAGTGGGTAACAAGCTGTCTGGCTGTGGGTTAAACCACGACAGTTCTTTTTGGCGCCCAACGTGGGGCCCGAAGGGGCTGAGATAACAACAGATCTGACCGGATTAATAGTCACTCATCACAATGCTGATTTATTGGCTCTCAAAGTTGTTCCTCTTGATCTCACAGCTTCAGAATGTTGTAATTTACTTAGATCTGGTATTTGCTGTATTAGTGTTTTTCAAGTGTGGGGCTTGGGCTAAAGTTCTTGTCTCAGTGTACTTTATGATGATGACTTGTAACACAATAGAATTATTGATCATGAAACTTATCTGGTTTATGTTCCCAGTATGGTCACCACCTTTATACTTTGGGAGGTATATAATAGAAGTGCTTAGCAATTACACATATTCTTTCTCCTTCTCGGGTGGTCAACCTGTGAAGGAGGCATTCTTTTACCCTCCCAGTCCTCCCCCCACAGCATTTACAGCATCATTTGAGAGTTTTGAATGGCCTCTTAATGCTATTGAGACTTGTTTGCTGATTGTGATGGGGATCACCATGTTGGCACGTATACAGAGTGCATTTTGCCCACAACTATTTCATCTGTTTTCAAAAGTTAAGCAGAGTCGGGTTTGGGTCTTGTCTGGGGTTAAACGATGAAGTAGGAGGACCAAGAGATTTTCTCTGAGGCTGGACAGCCATGAGTGGCAGGGTGTGTGGGACAGTATGGGCAGTGGGTCCCTCCAGTACTTTGGAATTTCACCACTGAACAACTGCAAAATCCAGAAGAATTAGTAAAACACTTAAATGAGGTGTGTGGTCAGTCTGGCCATACCAGAGACGGACAAATCATGGCAATGTGCTGGGGCTTGGCCTATGCTTACAGGGCCATGTTCAATGCTTTCCAGCACCTTCAAAAGGAAAAAAATGTCGCTGGATCTGAGGGCAAAGCAACAGTCAGTACAGTTACTCCAGCTCCAAGTACAGCAGCTACACCACCCCCAGCAACAAGTACAGTCACTACTCAAACTTTGGCTGCGGCAGATAGCACAGCTATCCCAGTGGCAAGTACAGCAGCTACTCAAACTTTGACTGCAACAGACAACGCAGCTATCCCAGCTCCAAGTACAGCAGCCACATCACCCCCAGCAACAAGTACAGTCGCTACTCAAACCACAGTGATAATCACTGCAACTAAACCAGAGGACCAATTCGTACCGATATCGGTTGCCCCTGTACGCAAGAAAAAAAGCAAAAAGGAGGCAGGAAGGTTAAAGCAAGATGAAGAAACAATGTGTTCGCTCCTTGATCCAGAACCTCATCAGGAGTCATCATCACATGATGAAGAAGAAGAAGGAGAGGTGACTTCTCGACTTCGGACCTCAACCGAGCTATGGAATATGCGAAAAGATTTTACCCGTCAACCAGGGGAGCACATCATCACCTGGTTGCTCCGATGCTGGGACAATGGGGCTGATGGTCACGAACTAGAAGGTACAGAAGCCAAGCAGCTGGGATCACTTGCTAGAGAAGGGGGAATTGACAAAGCAATTGCAAGAGAGAAAAAGTCCCTCAGTCTTTGGAGGCGGCTCTTGGCAGCTGTCAAAGAAAGGTTTCCATACAAGGACGATGTTATGAGTCGTTCGGCCAAGTGGACTACTATAGACAAAGGTATCCAGTCTCTGAGAGAATCAGCCATCGTAGAGATGATCTATCACATCAAGCCGAATAACGGGAATATACCCATAGATCCAGATGAAGTTGAATGTACACGACCCATGTGGCGAAAACTTACATGGAATGCACCATCATCATATGCCCATTCATTGGCAACAGTAACCTGGAATGACGTAGTACCACTAACAGTGGATGAAATGGTTCATAAACTTCGTGAGTTCGAAGACAATCTCACCCCTTCCATCATCTTAGCTGTGGAAAAACTGTCCCAGGATCTCAAACAATTGAGGGACGATATATCTGACTTATCCAACTCCTCGAGTGTACCAACACACGTTTCAGCTATTAACAAAAGGCATCCCACTGTTCGAGAAAGGAGATACAAGAGGTATACGCCACGGTCTACCCTATGGTTTTACCTGCGGGATCATGGAGAAGACATGACAAAGTGGGATGGAAAACCTACTTCAGTTTTGGAGGAACGGGTGAGTGAATTGAAAAGAGGAGCAAAGGCCAAGACTGATCGTCCCATGAGAGCTACAGCTTCAGTCTCTGCTGAGCAGTTTCCCAGGAGGAGTGGAAGAGCTGACTTTAATCTAGCTCCTGTGATAAAGAAGAATAATCCCTTTCAACATGACTTAAGCGTCCAATCCTGTGATGACTATTAGAGGGGCCCTGCCTCCAGCCAGGTGGAGGTAGGGGACAATCGGATTTACTGGACTGTGTGGATCAGATGGCCTGGCACATCAGTCCCGCAGAAGTATAAGGCTCTAGTAGATACCGGTGCACAGTGTACCCTGATGCCATCGAGCTGTCAAGGGGTGGAACCCATCTATATTTCTGGAGTGACAGGAGGGTCCCAAGAGTTGACTGTACTGGAGGCTGAAATCAGCCTGACTGGGAGAGAATGGCAAAAGCACCGTATTGTGACTGGCCCAGAGGCTCCATGCATCCTTGGCATAGACTACCTCAAGAGAGGGTACTTCAAAGACCCAAAAGGGTACTGATGGGCTTTTGGTATTGCTGCTTTGGAGACTGAGGAAATTGAGCAGCTGTCCACCTTGCCTGGTCTCTCAGAGGATCCTTCTGTTGTGGGGCTGCTGAAAGTCGAAGAACAACAAGTGCCAATTGCGACCACAACAGTGCACCAGCAGCAATATTGCACCAACCGAGACTCCCTGATTCCTATCCATCAGCTGATCCATAGACTGGAGAGTCAGGGAGTGATCAGCAGGACCCGCTCGCACTTTAACAACCCCATATGGCCAGTGCGAAAGTCTAACGGAGAGTGGACACTAACAATAGACTATGGTGGCCTGAATGAAATCACACCACCATTGAGTGCTGCTGTACCGGACATGCTAGAACTTCAGTATGAACTGGAGTCAAAGGCAGCCAAGTGGTATGCCACGATTGATATTGCCAATGCGTTTTTCTCAATTCCTTTGGCAACAGAGTGCAGGCCACAGTTTGCTTTTACTTGGAGGGGTGTCCTGTTCACTTGGAACCAACTGCCCCAGGGCTGGAAACATAGCCCTACCATTTGCCATGGACTGATCCAGACTGCACTGGAACAGGGGCAAGAGCCAGAACACCTGCAATACATTGATGACATTATAGTGTGGGGCGATACAGAAGAAGAAGTCTTTGAGAAAGGGAGGAAAATCATCCAAATCCTGCTGAAAGCCAGTTTTGCCATAAAACGAAGTAAGGTCAAGGGACCTGCACAGGAGATTCAATTTCTGGGAATAAAATGGCAAGATGGACGTAGACAGATTCCCCACAGATGTAATCAACAAGATAACAGCAATGTCTCCACCAACTAAGAAGAAAGAAACACAAGCTTTCTTGGGTGCAGTGGGGTTCTGGAGACTGCACATCCCAAATTACAGTTTGATTGTGACCCGCAACAAGAATGATTTTAAATGGAGACCTGAGCAACAACAAGCCTTTGAGCAAATCAAACGCGAGATAGTTCATGCAGTGGCCCTTGGACCAGTTCGGACTGTGCCAGATGTAAAAAATGTATTGTACACCGCAGCTGGGGAGAATGGCCCTACCTGGAGCCTCTGGCAGAAAGCTCCAGGAGAGACTCAAGGTCGACCCCTTGGTTTTTGGATTCAGGGATACAAAGGATCCGAGGCAAGCTATACCCCAACTGAGAAAGAGATACTGGCAGCCTATGAAGGGGTTTGAGCTGCTTCGGAAGTGACTGGCACCAAATCACAGCTCCTCCTGGCACCCCGGTTGCCTGTGCTAGGCTGGATGTTCAAAGGCAGGGTCTCCTCTATGCATCATGCAACTGATGCTACATGGAGTAAATGGGCTGCACTAATTACACAAGAAGCTCGAATAGGAAATCCCAGTCGTCCAGGCATTCTAGAAGTCATCATGGACTGGCCAGAGGGCAAAGATTTCGGAATGTCACCAGAGGAGGAGGTGATGCGTGCTGAAGAGGCCCCACCATATAATCAGCCGTCAGAAAGTGAAAAGCAGTATGCCTTGTTTACTGATGGGTCCTGCTGCATTGTGGGAAAACATCGGAGATGGAAGGAAGCTGTATGGAATCCTCGATGACAAGTTGCAGAAACAGCTGAAGGAGAGGGTGAATCGAGTCAGTTTGCTGAGGTGAGAGCCATCCAGCTGGCCCTGGACATTGCTGAACGAGAAAAGTGGCCAGTACTTTATCTCTATACTGACTCATGGATGGTGGCAAATGCCCTGTGGGGGTGGTTGCAGCAATGGAAGCAGAGCAACTGGCAACGTAGAGGTAAACCTATCTGGGCTGCTGCACTGTGGAAAGATATTGCTGCCCGGGTGCAAAACCTGGTGGTGAAGGTACATCATGTAGATGCCCATGTACCCAAGAGTCAGGCCACTGAGGAACACCAGGACAACCAACAAGTGGATAAAGCTGCTAAGATTGAAGTGGCTCAGATGGACTTAGATTGGCAACATAAAAGTGAATTATTTTTGGCCTGGTGGGCCCATGACACTTCAGGCCATCAGGGCAGAGATGCAACATACAGATGGGCTCATGATCGAGGGGTGGACTTAACAATGGACACTATTGCCCAGGTTATTCATGAGTGTGAAACATGTGCTGCCATTAAACAAGCCAAACGGTTAAAACCTCTTTGGTATGGAGGACGATGGCTGAAGTATAAATATGGGGAGGTCTGGCAGATTGACTATATCACACTGCCACCAACCCGCCAAGGTAAGCGCCATGTGCTTACCATGGTGGAAGCAACCACCGGATGGCTGGAAACGTATAATGTGCCCCACGCCACTGCCCGGAACACTATCCTGGGCCTTGAGAAACACATTTTGTGGCGACACGGCACCCCAGAGAGAATTGTGTCAGACAATGGGACTCATTTCCCGAATAACCTTATAGACACTTGGGCCAAAGAGCATGGTATTGAGTAGGTATATCACATCCCCTACCATGCACCAGCCTCTGGGAAAATCGAAAGGTACAATGGGCTGTTAAAAACTACACTGAGAGCAATGGGTGGGGGAAATTTCAAGCATTGGGATACACACTTACCAAAGGCCACCTGGTTGGTCAACACCAGAGGATCTGCCAACAGAGCTGGCCCAGCCCAATCGGAACTTTTACATATTGTAGAGGGGGACAAAGTTCCTGTGGTGCATATGAAGAATTTGCTGGGGAAGACAGTCTGGGTTATTCCTGCTTCAAGTAAAGGCAAACCCACTCGTGGGATTGCTTTTGCTCAGGGACCTGGATACACTTGGTGGGTAATGCGGGATGATGGGGAAGTCCGATGTGTACCTCAAGGGGATTTAATTTTAGGGGAAAACAGCCAATGAACTTAATTGTATGTTGTTGCCTGCTGTGTAATACTTTAATAGCCCATCAACCAGATGTCTTCAGGCCACCAGCGACTAGCCCTGACTTCCCTCCAACCATCATCCCAAGAGAGAGCGAACTTTGACAGAACCAGACAAGTTCTACAGTAAGGGAATGATCAGCATCAGCAGGCAACGACCCAATACTGCACGCGGCCTCTCCTGCTCTGAAAGACTGTTACAAGAGATGGCGCCTGACATCATGGACCAGATGGACTCAGCAGCTTTATAGGGACTGGTCCATGCACTACGATGAGAGTGCACTTAGATAAGAGTGAGGGTATATTGAAAATGTGGGATCTGAGCATGACGTGAATGGTATGGAATAAGGGGTGGATAATGTCCTGGGTTTAGCAGTGGCAGTCATTTTTCTCTTTCTTGGTAGCTGGTGCAGGGCTGTGTTTTGACTTTCAGCTGGGAACAAAGCTGATAAAAACGATGTTTTGGTTTGGCCAAGGACTTTGTGAGTCTCATGCTCTGCCAGGGAGGAGGGGAGGCCGGGAGGAAGCAGAGACAGGACACCTGACCCAAACTGACCAAAGAGGTATTCCATACCACAGCACGTCATGCCCAGGATGTAACTGGGAGTTACCCGGAAGGGCTAGAGTGGACTGCAGGGTTGGAGGAGATATCGGTCGGTGCTTGGTCGTGCTGGGGGTGCGAGTTATCGGTCGGCTGGTGATGAGGTGGTGTATTCTCTTCCCTTGTTATTTCCTTTATCATTACTATTATTGGTGGTAGCAGTAGTGATTTGTGTTATAACTTAGTTACTAAACTGTACTTATCTCAACCCGTGGGAGTTGCATTCTTTTTGGTTCTCCTCTCCGTTCCCCCAGGAGTAGGGGGAGGTCAAGAAGGGGGGGAGTGGGTAACAAGCTGTCTGGCATTGGTTAAACCACGACAGTAAGTCACATCAGGGTTGGAAGCAAGCTTATCTCTCCTTTGCAGTCTGTAGGTGGGGCAGGGCTGTTGTTCAACTTGTGACATTTGTGGATTTGATGGATGGACTACTTGGTGGATAAGGAATTGGCTGGATGATTGCACCTAAGGAGTTGTGGTTAATGGCTCTGTGTCTGTGTGGAGGCCAGTGATGAGCAGTGTCTCTGGACAAGTATTACTTAACGTATTTGTGGGATTGAGTGCACCCTCAGCTATTTGCAGATGACACCAAGCTGAGTGAAGCAGTTTCTGAATTTAAATTTTATTTTTAGGACTGCTTGTTTCTTGTTTTTTTCATTACTAAAGAATTGTTTTCAGCAACTGTTTTCTTTCAGTTAACTCTAGTTTTGGAGTCAATCTAGAATGAGTTGCCAACTATTTGATCTGACAGTCACACACAAACAAAACAAACCAAAAAAAAAAGGAAACAGGACTCAGTGTCTTCCATATGTGTTTAAAAGTAATAACATATTTCTTCTAAATATCAAAAAATACAGTATAAACTCAGAAGCAGCATGAATGATACTTTAGCTTTTCTACCCTACCTTTATAGAACTTCAGCCTCTTGGTTTGTTATTTATTTAAAGATCAAAGTCAAGTAACAAAAGTATATTATACATTAATCTTATACTAAAAAAAAAATAAATTCTAAAACCCCCCAACATTCTTTTTCTTAGCGCTTAATTGTTTTGTTTTGTTTTTTAATTTATACTTTTTTCTTTCTTTGCTGTTTTTCATATAGTTACACTTTCATAGATTTCTGGACTTGTCACTTATTTACACTTTCAATTTTTATTCAAATAAATTTTAGATAAATGACCTACTTTTTTTGAGGTTTACTTGGGGTAAATTCTAGTCTAGAACATTTTCAACAAGTTTTCTAAATCATCACAAACAGGTGTATTATGACAGACTGATGTCAGTACCTCACATTTGGCTCAGAGGTACATGTAAGCAAAAAAATACCCCAGAAAACAATTGTGTTTCAGACTGTTTTAATCACCAGCTGGCTAAGATTATTAAACTAAATAATTTCCAAGAAACGAATAAAAATCCCTAATTCCCATACAACCTCCACATTCTCATGAATTAATGTATTCATAAATAAATGACGTACTCAAAACTCCGCCTAAACTAATGTTCAGTCATTTACTTGCATCCCCATGGGAAGGGGAGTGTTCACATAGCTTTCTTTAATTACTAGTTATCAGCATCAGAAGGAACACTGAACTCTCTCTTCCCTCACCCCCTAAGAAAAAGATTTGGTGATCTTAGCATCAGTTTCACTGTCTGTCAGGCTGAGGATGAAATTTCAAGATTTTTTTTCCTTTTTTTTTTTTAACATCTGCTGTGTAACTTAGGCATCTCTACATGGTTAGTGCATTTCCAGGCATCACATTTATTATACATTTACTAGGTAAGCTAAACAAGAAAATTAACTAAAATAAATTCCTCTTTCCATGATAAATCAAGAAATGTTTTATGTTTTCTTTTTAAGTAGAATAAATTAATAGAAAAGCACTTCTAAGAGCTTAATAAAATGTCTGAGCTTTTCAGGCTGTCCTGGGTTTAGCAGCAGCAGTCATTTTTTCTCCTTCTTGGTAGCTGGTGCAGTGCTGTGTTTTGACTTTCGGGCTCGGAACAAAGCTGATAAAAATGGTGTTTTGGTTTGGCCAAGGACTTTGTGAGTCTCATGCTCTGCCAGGGAGGAGGGGAGGCCGGGAGGAAGCAGAGACAGGACACCTGACCCAAACTGACCAAAGAGGTATTCCATACCACAGCACGTCATGCCGAGGGGGGAACTGGGGGGGACCCGGAAGGGGAGGGGGTCGGCCGGGTCGGACTGGCGGTTCGGCGCGTGGTATTGTACTCCTTTCCTTTGCTGTTTTCTCTTATCATTGTTGTCGTTGGTGGTAGCAGTGGTGATTCGTATTGTACCTTAGTTACTAAACTGTTCTTATCTCAAGCCGTGGGAGTTGCATTTCTTTTTGATTCTCCTCTCCGTTCCCCCAGGAGTAGGGGGAGGGCAAGAAGGGGGGGGAGTGGGTAACAAGCTGTCTGGCTGTGGGTTAAACCACGACAGTTCTTTTTCGGCCTCCCCTCCTCCCACTTCTTGGTAGCTGGAGTATTTGTACTGGCTGTTGCTTTGCCCTCAGATCCAGCGACATTTTTTTCCTTTTGAAGGTGCTGGAAAGCATTGAACATGGCCCTGTAAGCGTAGGCCAAGCCCCAGCACGTTGCCATGATTTGTCTAGTTCTTAGAAGTAACACTGTAAGCTAGGGTAGACATTATTTGTTAGTTTCTAGTAGTTTTCACAGTGGATCAACATGGAAAGAAAAAAAAAAAAGACAATGCTACTTTCAGCAGGAATATTATATTCTGAGTTTTATGTAGCTAAGGAAATATCTAAGGCAATTAGTCTTAATCAGCTGTTTGTGGTATTAAGTTCAATAGCGCAAACTCATCCAGGGCAAATATCACTCTCACAGAACTGAGCAACATACACAGTCTAGAATAATGTCCTGGGTTTAGCAGTGGCAGTCATTTTTCTCTTTCTTGGTAGCTGGTGCAGTGCTGTGTTTTGACTTTCAGCTGGGAACAGAGCTGAAAAACAATGATGTTTTGGTTTGGCCAAGGACTTTTTGGGCCTCATGCTCTGCCAGGGAGGAGGGGAGCCGGGAGGAAGCAGAGACAGGACACCTGACCCAAACTGACCAAAGAGGTATTCCATACCACAGCACGTCATGCCCAGGATGTAACGGGGAGTTAGCCGGAACGGCTGGGTGGACTGCAGGGTTGGAGGAGGTATGAGTCGGTGCTTGATCGGGCTGTGGGGGGGCAAGTTATCGGTCACCTGGTGATGGGGTGTTCTATTCTCTTCCCTTGTTATTTCTTTTATCATTACTATTATTGGTGGTAGCAGTAGTGATTTGTGTTATACCTGAGTTACTAAACTGTTCTTATCTCAACCCGTGGGAGTTGCATTTCTTTTTGATTCTCCTCTCCGTTCCCCCAGGAGTAGGGGGAGGGCAAGAAGAGGGGGAGTGGGTAACAAGCTGTCTGGCTGTGTGTTAAACCATGACAAATAGGTAATGTAGCTTCAGGTTTAAAAAAAGCATTTTCAGCAAAAGAACTTGAATTTCAAAGACCTGTTTCAAAACAGTAAATATTCCCAACATTGATTATGAAACAATGCCTTGTCATTGCTTGGTCAAACATTGTCACATCAATTTGCATCTCAGGGTGTGTTGTACATATGGCTCATAAACATCCATATAACTCACAATCATATATCAATAAATGTCCATATATATCACATATCTTTCAAATTATAAATTGCACATCTAGTTAAAGAACAGAACCAAGTTATTATATAATGTTATGAAAAACAAAAGCAAAAAAGAAAAACCTCATTGCACCAGAGGCACAATGTTTCGGGAGCTTGTCTGAGTCAGAATACTGAATGAACATGTTTGCCCCTGGTGGTCTACCACTAGCAAAAGTACCTGTCTTTCTTCTTACAACAATCTGATTCAAAGACCTTTGAGGTCACCAAAAGAGATTGTCTGCTTTATTTTCTAGAAAAGGGATTATGATGAGAAATACTGTTAGTGTTAAGTGTTTAAAAATGATTATTCCTGAACTTGACTAAGAATAAATATATCATAAATATTTCTTAAAGCTTTAGCTTTTAGATTGTTAGGATGAGGTAAAAAGTGAATAGTTTCACTGTCATCCTTAGTGTGAGAATCACTGTAGTATTTAACACCGTTAATTGAGACAAAATGACAGCCATTAAAATAACAAAATGCATCATGAGAAGCTGCTGGGAACTGTCATGCAAGGATATGCGAGCTTCATACTGGGGTATTTTAGAAGCAGAGTGTAGTAAATAAAGTAGCTTCTTAAAGGCACGTATAGTTGGATGGCAAAAGTAGAAATATTCTAAATTATTTTTAAAGTGAAATTCAGTGTTTACATTTTCTAACTTGGGGAGCAATGTAGAAGTGAATAAAATGACAAAATCCCTTGAAACTAAGTGGTCCTCTGTTTCAGAAGAACAGAAAATAGTTTTTTCAAAAGGAATGAGTGAAGTTTAACCATGCCAAGTACAAGGTCCTACACCTGGATCGGAGCAATCCTAGACGCAGCTATAGGTTGGGCAAAGAAGAGATGCAGAGCAACCCTGCAGAGAAGGACTTGGGGGTGCTGGTCAAAGAGAAAATGAGCATGAGCCGGCAGGGTGCGCTTGCAGCCCAGAAAGCCAACCGTATCCTGGGCTGCATTAAAAGGAGCATGACCAGCAATTCAAAGGAGGTGATCCTGCCCCTTTATTCTGCTCACGTGAGACCTCACTTGGAGTATTGTGTGCAGTTCTGGTGTCCTCAACATAAAAAGGACATGGAACTGTTGGAACAAGTCCAGAGGAGGATCACAAGAATGATCAGGGGACTGGAGCACCTCCCATATGAAGATCGGCTGAGAAAGTTGGGGCTGTTCAGCCTGGAGAAGAGAAGGCTGCGTGGAGACCCCTTTGCAGCCTTCCAGTATCCGAAGGGGACTTATAGGGATGCTGAAGATGGGCTCTTCATTAGGGACTGTAGTGATAGGACAAGAGGTAATGGGTTAAAACTTAAACAGGGGCAGTTTCAGTTGGATATAAGGAGGAAATTATTTCCTGTTAGGGTGGTGAGGCACTGGAATAGGTTGCCCAGGGTGGGTGTGAATGCCCATCCCTGTCAGTGTTCAAGGCAAGATTGGACGAGGCCTTGGGTGATATGGTTTAGAGCAAGGTGTCCCTGCCCATGGTAGGGGGGTTGGAACTTGATGATCTTAAGGTCCTTTCCAACTCTAACTATTCTATGATTCTATGATTCTATAACTCAGCAGCTACACTTCTGAGTTGTTTAAACACTGTTATTTTGATACGGATGAACTTTTTTTCTTGTTTGTAATGTAAAGTTCTTGTTGGACTAGGCTGATTGTAAATATTCTATTCTTTTAGATTTAGATTAGACAATCACAGTCCTATTGCATAAAAAAAATTAATCAAGAAGATCCAAGAAAATTTGGTAAATCTCATTATGAGACCAGTTTCATCTTATTTTGTCAGGAAGTTAAGAATGATGCATTAGAAGAAAGATAAACATCCCGCATATATTCCTCAGGTCACTGTTGTCAAATTTGCTGGTCACTCTTCAGCTGTATGTTTTCTTTATTAAATTTCTTTGTTAAAATTCTGCTGTGACTATATAATTAATGAAATCTGACTTCAAGCTGCAAATTCACAATTCCTATCTGATACTGTGTTAAATAGATATCCTTATTTATAACATATATGATCTCTGATGAAGATACTGAAGGACAAATTTAAGCCCTAATCTTATCCACTTTCTTCAGCTAAAGATGAGGTAGATTTAGCAACACTACTAGTAACTCAAAAAAAAAAAAAATCTCTGGGATTTTTGAAAGAGGTTTTTTTGCCACATAGCATTTCAGGCATAGCTCAGTATATACACATGCACAGTACTCTACTATGTAGCCTCTCATCAGAGCTCAACTAATACTTCAGTGTTGATAATTTCTGTGTACTTTCTTTTGACTGCCAAATATTAACTGATAAACTAAAAAGCTGCAAAATTAATTCTAATTTTATGCATTACTATGTCTTAAAAACATATTTTTTAACACATGAACATTGAAAAAGGCACTAAGATAAATTCTATATTTATTTATTCAAGGTTTTGAAGGTACTATGTAGGCTTAAATTACAAGTTTAAAGTAACAATAGTGTGTGTGACTTTAAACTTGTTAGTAAAGTACAGCAAACTGTTCCAACGTGCTAAGACATAGGGAATTAGGAATGTCCAGCTGATGGGGGAAGGAACATCATGGGACTGATAGCAACTAAGGGAGCAGTAAATAAGACCAAGGATGCTAGCCTTCAAGATAACAGAGACTGGAACAGAACAAAAGCAAGGACATACCACTGCTAACTCAACGCTAGGATCTTGTGAGCTTGCACAAACAGTGAGGTCATTCAATAAACACAGTGAAAATGATGACCAGCGACAACCAGAGCCCCCACTCAGCAACAAAATGTATGCTTAATTACAATACAGATATTATAATTGATTCCTCAGTATCTCATGAATATGCAAATAATTTAATGGAAAAACTGCAAATATACATGAGTATGCTAAATTTATCTAGCTGTTGCCGGCAAGTAATGGGTGTGCTCACCTTTGCAAAACTATTTGCACGTGCAGCCAGCACAGCAATAAAGAATACCTGCTTTCTAAAACTCCAAATTGAGTCTTAGAGAGTTTCTCTGACCAACTTTTGTGGTAACAGTATATGTATGCTGTGTTATAATAATTATATTAGTATCACTGAAATTTAAGCCTCATGTAAGTATTTCAACTTATGTAATGTTCATGGACTCTATAAAGTAACTACTGTTTTTCACTTTGTTTTATCATCTTACTGTCACGTAAAAGGATTACGGTTTGAACCACAATTTATGATGCTTCAATCTATATTTGTACCACGGGAATTCCTGTATTTCACAGTATTGGAGTATTTCAAACTCTTTGCCCATGGGAACTGCAATTTTATTTCCTCTAATTTTCCAGTGAAATAAATCAAATCAAATTCTTAGTGCCCACGGGAACACACTTGTTACTTGTAACACTGCATATTTTTATTGTCTCTTAAGAGGTAGAAATTTTGAGGTAGCTTCATTAATATTCAAAAAGTCCAGTAGCTTCCTGGATCCATCTCATACAAAAAGCTTAAGAAAGTTCAAAAAGAAAGGTGAACCAGAGAAAATTAATTTCTTGTCAAGAAAAAGAAAAATAAACACTGTTTCTGCATCCTGTCTTCAAAATGAGTAACCAAAAACTTAGTTTTAGACTGAACAAGTGGGATCACTAATCATTTTACAAAGCAATAATTGAGTATTAAAATCTATTACTAAATAGTCAGGAGAATACATATTATAAGTGTTTTGTAGTTTCTATAGTGGTTTATTTGATTTCATACAGAAAATGAGAATTCATCTGTGGAACAGTTTTATAGAATTTAAAGAGATACAAACATAAATTAAAACTAACACAAAAACAGTGACATGAATGACTTATCAACAAGGACCAAAATATTAATAGTGGCCTGTAGTGGGTTGTAGTGGTCTGTCTGCTGTATGACTGCCCACTTTGCTTCCTCAACAGGATAGGGGAGAAAATAAGACGGAAAATCTGCAGGGCAAGATAAAGACAAGGAGAGCACTTACTAAGTACTGACATAGGCAAAACACACTGTCTTGGGAAAAATTTATTTAAAATTAAAAACAGAGTTGGAAGGTGAGAAACAAAGGCAAAACATAAAGACACTTTCCCCTACCACTCTCTTTTATCCAGTCTCAACTTCCAACCTTCATTCCCAGCTTAAGTTGTAGACCCTGCTAAATGGACATGATTGAAAGACAAATTCCTTCCTTTTCTGTTGGCCAAGAGATCAGCTGCTTGGGTGTTCTTTTACTGAAAAGAAAAAACCCAATAATCTAAAACTTTGTGATGTACTTGGCCTCACAGCATTGCAAGTCTTTATATTATTGGTTGTATAAGAGATAATTATTTTCATGGATTTTCCAGTGCAATTTTTGAATTCTGACTGAATGAAAAGAAGGTACAGAACCCATAAAGTCATATTTAGATCCATTTGTTATACAGATCTCATCGAGAAAGATAGTGAGAAAAAGATGAGGTCTCTGTTGTCTGGAGTTGCTTATGTCTCAAACTAGTAAAACCCTCTGGAACAGAGCAAGATTAAGACTTTATTTTTTTTCTGTTGGTCTCTCTATAAGAGACTGCCGTGTAGACCAGATTTTGGGCTGTTGGTTATATACCTTTCTTTTCAGGACTGTTTGCACTAAAGATCGTGATGTTCCTGATAGAGCTGCCAGGTTTTAATGATGTTATTTGTGGAGTAATCATATATAATTATCTGAAGAGAATAAAGGAATTTGGCAGAAAAGATCATCTTCTGTACACTAAGTATATCTACAATTATAAATTAATAGACACTTACATGGGAAACTGTGCTCTAATCTGCTTTGCGTTTTTGTTTTTAGTATGTTCTGTCAGAGCTAAGTCAGAAATTGCGTGCCCTAAAAAAAAAGCAGACTGAATATGTTGCAGTTCTCTATACATCTGTAGACCTGCATCTACTCAAGAACATCTAAAGACTTCTCTTACTATAAAAATAGAAAGTATATAGCTTAAGCGTAACTGCAGAAGAGACAGTCTTCTAACAAAACTGAAGATCAATCTTTCAAAAACATGTTATTCCAGATGAATTGTTTTGTTTAATCATATTCACAAAACGCGATTTCTCAAAAACTATTGATGAGCCATGCATTTGTTACTAAAACAAACTGGAAAAAATAAATCAAATCTTTGATATTGACATTGACCATCAAGGCAAAAGAAAGTTAACAAATACAGTTCTGAAATCATAGAAACATAGAACGGTTAAGGTTGGAAGCAACCCTAAAGATCATCTAGTTCCAACACCCTGCCACAGGCAGGGACACCTCACACTAAATCAGGTTGCACAAAGCCTCATACAGCTGGCCTTGAACACTTCCAGAGATAGACATCCACAACTTCTCTAGGCAACAGGTTCCGGTGCCTCACTCCCCTTACAGTAAAGAATTACTTCCTAATAAAATCCAATAAAAATTGGATAATATTCCTGATGTTTTCCAATCCAATTTTCTAGTAATAAATAAGCTCTGTTTACTGGGTAATACTATGATTAAATTTTTTGTATTCTTTGCAAAACTTTTACAAGATCAGTTGCACATAACAAGGATTCAATAAGCATTTTGTTCACAACTATCTTTACATACATTATTATTTCTGTTGAAATCAAAAGATGATTCAAAGGGATATATTTTAAAGGGATCTTGAAACCAAGATCCCTTTAAAACAGACATTTTATTATTTTTCAGAGTGAAATAATCTGGAAAGGAAATGTAGAAGTCTATTAACTGTAAAATAAATTATTATAAATTGTAAAGCTTTGTTATGAATCGTATAAACAGATATTTTATAACATACTTGTTATAAACAGCAAACTTTTTTTTTAGAGTCCACTGTGATTTCGGTTTACATAGGGTACATTATTATTTCTGTTGAAACCAAAAGATGATCCAAAGGGATATATTTTAAAGGGATCTTGAAACCAAGATCCCTTTAAAACAGACATTTTCTTATTTTTCAGAGTGAAATAATCTGGAAAGAAAATGAAGTAGAAGTCTATTAATTGTAAAATAAATTATTATAAATTGTAAAGCTTTTTTATGAATCGTATAAACAGACATTTTATAACATACTTGTTATAAACAGCAAACTTTTTTTGAGTCCACTGTGATTTCAGTTTACATAGGATGATTAATTTAAAATTAATTTTAATTTCTTTTCATTATTATTTACATTTTTATATTTATTTAGAAATTGATATCTAAATATATAATATATATATGTAATTTATATGTGATATATCATTTTATATAAATTATTTATTTACAAAAAGCTCTATTTTACAAATATATTTTTGTCTATTAGTTATTCATGACTATTTCTTTTGGTAATTAACAATTATGCTATATTTTTTTTACCTATCTCGTAACTGCAATTTCTTCCACTTTGAACAGTAAAGTAAAAAAAAAATATCAAACATAACCTTCAAGATAGCTGACAGATGCTTCCAAAAGAAACTCATAAAAGCATTATTTCCATCTAGTACATGTAACACATAGTCTGTGAAGTCTACAAGTGAATTTAAGGAAGTTTAATAACATGGAAAATAATTTTTTATTTTATGCAAGTTCTTCAAATTATATAAATGAATTTTATTTGCTAGCCACATAGTGATATGCATATGTGTGTTTACAAGTAAACAAAGTTCTCTACCTCCTTTTATTGTTAGGTTGAATATCTGTAATTCTGATAAAAGCAGAATGCTGATTACACTTTAATCTTTCCCACCTGGATTAAGGCTTTTATGCCTGTGCTTTCATTCATTCAAAGATGCTATTAAAAATACTATTGTTGGCTTTGCAAACCCCTTTTTGGTTTTAGGTCATGATTATATAAAAAAGTATCTATCTCCTTCAGAACCCTTCTCCAAATCTTTACCCTGTAAGACTATAAAATAACAGGTATAAATAAAAGCCTTTTTAGACTGCATTTGAACAAACGTAATGATTTTTTGTATTCATTAATGTTGAAAATGCTGCTTTTAGACTTTGATATGTTTGCAACACTTTGCAAAACAAGCATAATGTAACAAATGATTGTGTATACAACATTAATAAATTTCATGTAAATATCGAATATTTATTAGAATTTTACAATCCTTTGGCAGTCTAGTTTAAAACTGACATTCTTAATAAACAATGCTATGGACTGAAGATAAGCAAATAACAGGACGGCAAATAGTCAGCCTACTGTTGTAGGCTTGTACTGTAAAGTAATATGCATATACATTAGCCAATTTCCTCATCATTACTTACTCAATAAATGCTATATTATAATATGTAGCTTCAACAATGGTTAGATCTAGATTGAGTAGCTTTTTGTTTGACCCTGTCAACTGACTGATAATGTCATTTACCATTACTGCAGTTATAAGTGTCATTATCTTTTAATATATGGTCTGCAGAGTGTATAAAAGTCATAATCCAAATAGAGTAATATATCTTGTATATATTAAAGATAATACAAAATAAGTAGATAATTATACAAATATTAAATAAAATACTTGTAGATGGTTTTATTTCTTAAAAGTATAAAGACTGAGTTACCAGATAACCAGGGAAATATATGAATCATCAAAATATTAAGGTATTATATATGTCCTGATGAAATTAACTTTCTAATAAAAAAATAAAACAAACTGAAAACCAAACCAAACAACTTAACATGGAGATAATTACATATATTGATCAGGAAGCATCCTCTTCTGAAATTATATAAATATATTAAATAGAAAAAAAGCTTGGTGGAGGTAATGATGTTAGAAATGATTTTGTTAAAGAAAAAAATAGAAAAAATTATTGTAGTGCATTACAAATATACTTAGCTTTAAAAGGAATAATTTCCTGAGGCAAGAATCTCTCCCAATTTCTATATGCTGTGCCATCTGACCACTGAGAGAAGCTTATTGTATATTATAGCTGAAAGAATTTTTGAATGGATAGAAAATGTGTTGGTCAGAACTCCTTAGAGGAAGAATACAGAAATATTTTGAGCTTACAGTTGTTTGTGGCAAAGTGTCTTTAAGCTACCGTGAAAACTCTAAATCACTAATCTGCTGGAGCCATTTGCTTCATTCATTTTACCTAGTTAGAGAAATTTTATAACTGGAACAGGCTGCACAGGGAGGTTGTGGAGTCTCCTCTGGAGACATTCAAAACCCGCCTGGACATGTTCCTGTGTAACCTTATCTAGCTGTTCCTGCTCCGGCAGGGGGATTGGACTAGATGATCTTTTGAGGTCCCTTCCAATCTCTAACATACTGTGATACTGTGATAAGGCAAAAGTTTAATTTGCAATTTATTTTCTCCCTAATGTAACTTTTTTTTTAATTAGTTATTTTTTTTTAGCAATTGACTGCTGAGTTTTCGTGTAAGCATCTCTGTTGAATAATTATATTAGTGATGACACATCCCATCAGCCATAGGCTGATAACCTTAGGGCAGACAGATGTTTGGGTGTTTCCTACTGGGACTCATGCTTTCAGCAAATACATATGATGTTCATTCATGGTCTTTGGTTTCTACATTCTCAACCATCTGTTAAAATGGCACCTTGCCTGTTTACAAGCTGGTTATATTGTTCTAAAGAGACATGGAAATGAAAAAAAGCTATAGGATTAGATGGACTATCTGAGTAAACACCAAATATGGATGTTTCCACTATAAGTCTCCATTTAAGCTATATTGATCGTGTTCATCTTTAACTCTCTAAACCCCTTAAAATAGTAATTGAATAAAATAACCCTCTTTGTAGTCTTTGTTTTATTGATAAATATGCTATCATGTCTCTTATTTGATTTATATGTTGGGGTTTTGGACAACATTTATCATCTATAGTGTTTTCAGCCAGTATGAATAGATTTCTGGTACAAATAATTATCTTCAATGGAACCTGTGCATTACACGTAAGCTAAGTACTATATTTAAATATTGTTTGTATTTCAACTTATTAAATATTACAAAGCTTTATATTCCAAAGTACAAATCACATTATTCTCTAGCTTTTTCAGTATTAAAGAGATAAGGGAAAAAATTATCAATTATAGCTTATGATTTCTCTGTTCTTTTTAACCGGTTGTTGACAAGACAGTATTTCTCTTGTGAGATTCAGGTTTAACCACTTTTAAATATAATCTTGATTTACAGGCTGGATTACTGATATTCTTGAAAGCTAAATATAGAAATGCAAACCTAAAAAAACCCCACAGCTACTTTATAACACAGCAGTTTGTGTATTTGGTTACTCTGTCCAATCCAGAGGTTCCTTTCTCACTTCATGGTACGAAGAGCACATTTGAGAAGATAATGCTACAATAACCTTAACCTTGCATTTCTATTGTTACTTCTACTGGATTTCTTGTGTTTGAATGTTTGATATTATCTGGTAGATGAACTCTTTCATAGTTACTTCAGACTACAAATTAAACCTTGTCCGTTTATTAGCTCAGGGTAACATAATTGACCAATAATTACACGATGAATGCATGTATACTTCAGATGCCTATAGCAAATAGCTTTTGAACAACTCTAAACTTTAAAGTGCAAGAAAGCAACAAACTACATTGTGGAGACAGTGTTCTCATAGGAGAACGCATAATTGGTACATAAACTGAATAATCCTGAAAGATACAGCAAGGCCGTGAGAGGCCCGAGGAAGCTTAAGCAAGCAAGATAAGAAGCTGTAATTCACTGAGTTAATGAGAACTGTGGACTGTTGGCAAGCTTTCGAGGTCAAGTTCTCACACCTGTGCTTAACCAATTATGTGTTAGTCAGTAAGGGTCTTCAAGACATGCATCCAATCATAATATGCCATATCACTGTAAGTGCATGTAAGGAATGGTATGTAAGGAGTTAAAGCTTTGTAATAAATTGGAATTCGCTGATCACATTGATCGTTCCTGCGTTGTCTGTGACTCCTGCGTTGACACTACATAGAATTTCACTTTTTGAAGCATACTGAAGATTCCACAGACAGAAAATATAGTGAACTTCATTTTACAGAGGCTTGCTATGAGAAGAAACTTAATCAACGTGACTATGTGAGGAAAGATAAGCTATTTGATGTTTGAAAGGAAGTGGACTGGATAGATAAAAATAATTTAAGTGTGTGTGGAAACAATAAAAGGATAAAAGTCCAAAAAAAAGTTATGCAAAGGAATAAAGGGGTGAAATTAAGGACACCATACACACGCAATTCTGGAATTAATAACTGTGCTACACATCACTAGCTAAGATCCACTTTCAGATTTACATTTTACTTCCCTTGTTGAAAAGGAGTAATTAAATATATATTTATTAAATTAATATACATAAATATATAATTAATAATAACTATAATATAATTGTATATTTATATGAGTAATATATTATATCATAATGCATTAATATATACTATAATGTATAAATGAATTTATATAAATATAAATATGCATAATTATAAACATAATAATAATTAATATAATATATATGATATGTAATTTTTAAATCTATGTATTCTTAGTCTCAAATGTATTTCTTCCAAAATATACTGTTACAGAAAGAACTCATTTATCATGGTATCATCCTGAAAAGTACAAAAATCATTGCAGGATTCTTAAAGAACTAACATCTACACTAGAAGATATGAAACAAGGATTTCAGAGAGGTTAAAAGGTTAAATTACCATAAAATTTCATATTTTAACAGAAAAATAAGTTTATCTTATGTCTTTATAAACATATTCATTATAATTCATTAATAAAATTTTAATGTTATATTTACAATATGCTATTATCAATAAATATTATTTTCTTAATAATATTTCATATGTAACAATAAAAATTATTAATAGTAAAATAATTTATTTATTGTACAAATATTTAACAATTATCTAAAATAACGTATTTATTTTAAGAATATTGATAATCATAGAGATGATGAAAGTACATATAAATTACTACATTGCCAAAATTCCTACATCAACTAACATATACTAGTAGCCTGAATGTATTATTTTTATAGTATTTGATATATTTTCCTAGTAATTCTTATTCTTCCCAGCACAAGAAAAAGATTTTTTTTAAACACTTTAAAAAAAAAAAAAAAAAAAATTGCAGGTGGTTAATTGCATTTCTTAGATGTAAAATTTTCAAGGATCTATTGTGTCTTTCAAAACAAAGCATTTTGTATATTGATTATAAGCCAATATGTTTTGCTACAATATCTGTTACTGTAGGACTTCAAACTGATTTTTCACCGTGCAAGCCTTCTGTCCTGTGTTATTTTGATAATAGTCTGGACATATGCAACAGCTCATAAGAAGAAAGTAAAGCTCCCACAATAGTTTGTTCTGCATTTTATTATTTCTGGGTCAGTAGTAACCTATACAAAATGCCTATGAATACATTTGTCACTTCTATTTCAACTTAAAGAATGTCCCTAAACTATCAATTTTGTTTTTATTTATTACATATAACATCACATTGTTTTTCCAAGTCATATGATGCTGTTTCTTCCAGAATGCATAAGAACTTTTGTATTAGCTCACTAATTCTTACTAAAGGAAATATTATCAATTCCAAAGACTGGAAAGACTTGCAAATTTTTAGCAATACTGCTTAAAAATATCTTAGAAAGTTACCAATAAAAACAGTAGCTTCAACAGTAAAATAGATATTTTAAATATAACTTTAAAAATAAAAAAATCACCTTGCAGAATAAATTATTTATTTATTTATTTATTTATTCTTTTTTTAAGTCTTGGTTTCTTTGACAACATGTCATGATTTTCTCTCAGGGCTGGATATGAAATATATTTATCCTAAGAGATTAAATGTAGGGTGATCCTATGGGATGTAGTTTTCTTATCATTTATTCTTTATTTCCTGTTAAAACTTTATTATACATATTAAATTACATGAAAATATTGGATTATGTGTAAGTATTATTATTTCTAAAATTATAAAGTCAAAACCTAGAAATAAACATATCGCATATTTGTATCAGTACTTATGCTTTTTTTCTCTTGCCTACTTTCTTCTATATTACCCTTGTAGCTTTTTATAACTGAGATCACTCTTTCCATGTGTCAGTTTCATATGCAAAATAATGGAGTCTTCATCCATTGCTGAACTTCCTGGGCAGCAGTGAAATTAAGAGTAATATCAGCTCACTATTATTCTTGTTGTTTTTGTTATTGTTTGCTATTTTTATATTTATAATTTGTATTTATAATTTGCTATCATTGTTAACCTTTGGTAAATTTTGACCACAACGGAAAGTAAATTAAATAGAAGCCACAAAAAAGAATAAACATTCTAATAAAGTGCCATTAACAGTCATGTCCTATTATTCTTGATATTAACAGTAATTAATACTAATTAGCATAAGCAAAAACAATGAAAAGTAGTAAATATACTACTTTTGACTATATTTGTGTGAAATATTTGTTTGGCCCAAATTATTTTGTATGAGTTTGTATAAATTTTCTAGTTCAAAGTTCTAATTTTTCAAAAATAATGAACATTGAACAATATTTCTGCAATGATTAAAACCTGTGAAAATGCACATATTCATTTTTATGTAGCTAGTAGCTTGCACTTTTAAATAACCACATTCTTTCTGTGAATCTATGAGACTGAAGTGAAGCAGGAAGCAGAAAGATTTTACCATACAGGGGAAAAAAAAAAGCTGTCTTTTCCATTTAAGATATTTAAAATAGACAAAGAAGTATCAATGCAACACATTTTAAACCGTATCACAAACGTGAGCTGTTTTATTTTTCTCAGTGAGACAAAACACCATACAGTTTTACATATCATTTAATTCATACTAAAATAAGCTTAACCCAGTAAAATAAACACAAGGTATTTCCTTCAAATTATTTTCAGATTACAGTTTGGTGACAAATTTATAAAGAACAAACTCACCTGACAACTGTAGCTGAAAAATTAAACTAAAATATTACTGTTACACTTTTTGTTTTCATCTAGGGAAAGGGAACCTGATTGAAAATCTTCATATGGCTTCATAACACAAATGAAGGCAGAAAAATGTCAACAGAAACAAAATCAAGTTCAGCTGCAGAAGCATCCTTGAAAATATATACTCTTCAATGCCAGAGAAAAAGTCAGCATTAAAAATAAATATTTACAGGGACCATCCAGGAAATAAAGCAATTTTAACAAAGCTATACGACAGACCTCCACGTCTACGCAGTTTATCTTATACAGTATTTATACATGATTTAGATGAGGGAATTGAGTGTACTATCAGCAAGTTTGCTGATGACACTAAGCTGGGAGGAGTGGCTGACACGCCAGAAGGCTGTGCAGCCATTCAGCAAGACCTGGACAGGCTGGAGAGTTGGGCGGGGACTAACTTGATGAAATATAACAAGGGAAAGTGTAGAGTCCTGCATCTGGGCAGGAACAACCACAGGTTCCAGTATAGATTGGAACGACCTGTTAGAGAGCAGTGTAGGGGAGAGGGACCTGGGGGTCCTGGTGGACGACAGGGTGACCATGAGCCGACACTGTGCCCTTGTGGCCAAGAAGGCCAATGGCATCCTGGGGTGTATTAGAAGGGGGGTGGTTAGTAGGTCGAGAGAGGTCCTCCTTCCCCTCTACTCTGCCCTGGTAAGACCTCATCTGGAATATTGTGTCCAGTTCTGGGCCCCTCAGTTTAAAAAGGACAGGGACCTGCTGGAGAGAGTCCAGCGCAGGGCAACTAAGATGATTAAGGGAGTGGAGCATCTCCCTTATGAGGAAAGACTGAGGGAGCTGGGTCTCTATAGTTTGGAGAAGAGGAGATTGAGGGGTGACCTTATTAGTGTATATAAATATATAAAGGGGGAGTGTCACGAGGATGGAGCCAGGCTTTTCGCAGTGGCAAACCATGATAGGACAAGGGGTAATGGGTACAAACGAACACAAGAGGTTCCACTTAAACTTGAGAAGAAACTTCTCAGTGAGGGTGACAGAACACTGGAACAGGCTGCCCAGGGAGGTTGTGGAGTCTCCTTCTCTGGAGACATTCAAAACCCGCCTAGGCACGTTCCTGTGTAGCCTTATCTAAGTGTTCCTGCTCTGGCAGGGGGATTGGACTAGATGATCTTTTGAGGTCCCTTCCAATCTCTAACATACGGTGATACTGTGATAATGACTTGAAAAGACCATCAATTTAACTATTTATTTTTTAATACATGCAGGCTTCTAATCTGATACATTAATTCATCCATTCCTGAAAGAATTCCTTTTGTTGATTTTATTATGCAAAAAGTGGATTCCTGAGAGGGAGATAAGAATTAAGAATGCCTTTTATTCTTGAGATCCAGATTATTGCTTTTACATTTTCTTTCCGATTTGATCCTTTTTTATTTGATCCCTCTCTCTACCAGTTACCAGGGATTTTATCCAATTGCTCTAGCTGTGTCTGACTTATGTCACTGAGAGAGTCAAAATTCATTACTTTGTACTGTAAAGAGAAATAATTGCCCTGTTGTCCTGCACTAAATTGTAATGAGTGCCCTATCACCTCTGATACCTGGCATCACAGCTTTAAACTGATAATCTAAGAGAAAACCCCTGTACCCTAGCTTCCATACAGTCTTTCCACATCTTCCTGTTTCCCTGCACATATACTCTACTCTTGCGAGACCCCATTTGGAGTACTTTCTGCGCTTCTGGTGTGCTCAATGTAAGAAGGACATGGAGCGTTTGGAGCAAATACAGAGGAGGGCCACAAGGATGATAAGGGGCTTGATCACCTCCCGTATGAAGACAGGCAAAGAAAGTTGGGGCTGTTCAGCCTGGAGAAAAGAAGGCTGTGTGGAGACCTCATAGCAGCCTACCTGTATCTGAAGGGATACAAGGCTGCTGGGGAGGGACTCTTCATTAAGGACTGTAGTGATATGACAAGGGGTAATGGGTTAAAACTTAAGAAGGGGAAGTTTAGATTGGATATAAGGAAGAAGTTCTTTACTGTTAGGGTGGTGAGGCACTGGGCTGCCCAGGGAAGTTGTGAATGCTCCATTCCTCGCACTGTTCAAGGCCAGGTTAGACAGAGCCTTGCGTGACATGGTTTAGTGTGAGGTGTCCCTGCCCACCGTAGGGAGATTGGAACTTGATGATCTTAAGGTCCTTTCCAGTCCAAAATTCTATGCTTCTATAATTCTATGATTCTGTCTTGTGAGGGTTGATAGAACCTGAGAGAGGGCTATATGTCTTTAGCCTTTTGCAGAATTGGTTGTGGTAGATAAATTAATAATGGAGATACAGAGGAGGTTGAGAAGAAAGAACCGCACAGAGAAGAAATAGCAGAAGAAAGACTCATAGGAAGGTAAGATTGAACAGATCAGGCCAAGAGCACAGGGTAAGATGAACAGTTCAGGCCAAAATACAATTTATCTGGTTAAATAACATGGGAAAATTAACCACAACTATAGAGCTGTTGGCCTATAAATATTTCTTGTTTATGTAGAGAGCAGGCTTCCCTGTCTTCAGAGGAACTAGCCAAGAGAAGAACTAAACTATAGATATCCCTAACAGTCATGTGCAATTCAGAAAGTAATAATTAATCATTTTGGATGAGAGCGGATCTTTTCAAGTTTGCTGTTTATCTTTATGATACACTGAAAGAAGCTTAGTTTTCCAAAAGTTGTGACAGTCTTCTCTGAATATAACAAAACTTGTATCTAAACAGCTGTTCACACGTCCTTCTTTTCTGTCTTTTTTTTTTTTTTTTTCTGAGATTTACACTCTCCTTAAAAAGGCCTAAGGTAATATTAATACTGTTATCATCACTCAGCTAGCTATGATACAGGATTTGCCTAGTTCCTGGTGATTTTCTTCTATTACTGTGATAAGTAAAAGCCATGATACCCCTCATAAATTACTGTGTTTCCTAAAGCTAAAAATCAGTCAGAATCAGAAAATGGTTTGTCAGCCTCGGGCTAATGAGGGACATTATGAAAAAAAAAAAAAAAAGTAGTTAAATGTAGACATGAAACAAACAAAAAAAGAGATTTCGTGAAGCATGACAAAAAAAAAAAACACATATGTATCTGACCCATACTATACTACGTTTCAATACAGCCCCCTGCAATTATTATTGAATCAGTCATCAAGTGTACTGGAAAGAATAATTCTATGTAGTATATGTATTTAACACTAAATTTTCCCTTGATTAAGGATTGACTTAAATGAATGTTTAGTGTTTTCTTGATTTGTGTCCCTAGATCTGCAAGCAAAACTGTGCAGGGTATATTAGGAAATCCAGTATTTTAAAATATATTTAAATACTGAATAACATTTTCGGCATGTTTTCAGAAGAACATCTTTTGAATAGGGCTATGGATATAAATCAGTGCCTCTGTTATTAAGGCACAAACATTTCACATTTACAAGAAAAGATGGAGTGAAGGACTGATAATCTGGGGAGAAGAAGAATCATAGCTGTATGTTGGACTACATGCCACCATTAAGAAAATCTAGGGAAAAAAAATCTGTATTATATGTCACCTTAAAATCGGTGGTTGACAATCTTTTATGTTGCTTGCTTTTTGAAGTTTCTGACAGTCATTACATCATTTTTTATATACAGCATACACTTCTTCCACAGTTGGTGAAAACTTATTGCACACATACAATGAATACCTATAAAACCCCTTATCCTATAAAATACATAATATTTGCAATAGTTCTATTTTGTGTGTTTTAACAATATAAATTGGAACAAAACATACAAATAATAGCTGTAAACATTACTTAATAAACAATTTATTTCCTCATTTTTTTGTAAGTTTTCAATCACTTTCAAAATATTAAACAGGCAACTTGCTATTGTTTTTCGGTTACTTGTTTGTTTGGTTGGTTTTTTTTTTTCCCTGACTGCAAAGGGCAAGCAAGATGCACCCTGTCATGCATTTTGCACTCCATAAACCTCTTCCTCACAGAACAAATAATCAGTGAAAACCTTCTAGAGGCTTTGAGTCCCACTCTTGAGAAATTTTGATTTTCACCCACTTATTTAAAGAATGGGGGATTTTTGGATGTGGGGAATTAAACTGCATTTTGAAAATTGTTTGCATCATAATAACAGTTTCTCAACAGTAATCTTATATCCTCTCATTGCTTTCTAATTACTACTTAGCAAGCAGATTAAGTTTCATTGTGTTCCAAAGTAGCTTTAACTTGCTGTATTGCTTATCAATATAGCCAGATGTTCAGTGGTAGATTCAGTGATGACAGCATTTTTAATTGCTTTTTTCGTTTGGCTAAGTAAGTTCAGATGGTCACTAATTAGTTCTGTCATGCTGAGGTAGTTTTGTTATGAACAACGCAATCAGTGTTTTGTTGAAAAGACAACTTTCCTGAGATCAACACTACTTAATTATCCCCAGGAATCAAATCTCTGTTTCTTTATTTGTTACTGCTGTCATGACTAAGGTGACATAAATTAAACTGAACTGCCACTTAGAAGAAAACTTTTACTAGTGCACATAATGATTTTTGCCTATTTTTATTACTCAAAAGCAATCAATTGAAACAGTCTTGAAGACTTATTCTTCATTAAAATCTATGCCTTGCTTTAGGGCAGCTCAAGTTATTTCAACATTATAAAGCTTTGAAGCAGTTTATGATATTCACTGTATGTCTGCATTTCCCTTATATAAAACATCATGAGATGGCTAGCATTTTCATAGGTGTTTCCATCTCATCCTATGGAAGAAAACAGTCTTTCTAAAATACCACAAAGAAGCAAAACAGGGCACTTTTCTTCAAAGTAGGTAAAATAAACTAACAAAAAATCAAATGCCAAAGAAAGAAGAAAATACCATTAGGAGTTTAGGATTTGTTTTTTTTTGTTTGGGTTTTCCTTTTGGGGATGGGGGGTTAGTGTTTGTTTTATGAAAAATTGCTGAATTTTTAATTTATTTAAAAAAATGCAATAACAGTTCTGGATTCTGTAGTTGAAAAACCTCATTCAAAGTTGAGGATAAAAACAACAATGGAACTCCTTCCAGAAGTTTTCCTTATGTTTTTTCACATAACCATCTTTAATGATCTTCATTAGATCTTTTTTTGTAAGATGTCTTATAAAGCCTGTTAATTATAAAAGCAAATGCATACTGATTGAATTGTTAATAAAGAGTAGTAACAACTACAAGAATAGTGAAATATTGCTGTGGCAAAAGTACAACTTTCTGGAAAACACCACTGGAATACTAATAAATTATCTAAAACTGACATTATAAAACTTACCATTTGTGTAATAAGGAAGTTCATAGTTCATTCGTTAGCATTTTGTGTAACTTTTAGTGTAGAACATTATCTATTGATATTCTTACAAATGCATATCTGTTTCAGTTCTGTCTTTTTAGCATAAATATGTGGGAATACTCAATAGTATCTTGATGAAATGACTTATGCTCTTGAGCTACCAGTGACAGTTTCAGCTGTCTTCAGGATCAAATCTCTAGAGGATTTTCAATGAAAGATGTGGGGTGGGGGGAAAACCTCAAGCTAAAAGTTATACCTTGCAGGAAAGAGGTGGGAAAAATATAATATCATATCTGCTTGCAGATATTTATTTTGGATTAACAGAAATTTCCATCTGAAGAGCCAGATGTGAAGATAAAACAGAAAAAACACTAGTGATTATGGAGCATTGAAGGGTCACTCTTCATGTAGCCCACAAAACCAGGTTTATAACAACCCAGTGAGAAAAAAGTAGGAATAGCCATTGTATAAGTAGAGACTCCACCAGGTCCAAAGCATTATTAGAATGTCAGTTGCTTTAATCAGAATTTCTCGCCTTCCATCAACTTCTATTTATAGCCAAGAACTAAACAAAAAGCTCTTAATATTTGCTCCATATAATTATTCTATGACTCAACATTTTTATGATTCTGATTGTGTGAACAAAAAATCGTGGAAGTATAAATCAGGATTGTCAATACAAAAATAGAGATAGCAGAGCTAGAATCATAGTAAAGTTATATGAATTCAGTTCTTACTAAAACAGTGTTTTCCATTGACAAAAAAAGAAATTGAGAAAGTGAGTTTCACTTGAAGTGTTTATAAATTCAGAAATAAATGAACATTAAATTACCCAGGTACTTCAGAATCACTAAGGGGATAGTTTGACGAAGAAGGATGTTAAAGTTCAGAACACATCTTTGAATACTAGAAGACTGATGCTTTGCCTTTGTAAAGATGTTCAAATTGCAAAATACAGAATAATCCTATTCTTCTGAAAAAGATTAAATTTTGAGTCTATGTTAACCTTAATCAACATAAAGATTCTTTATGATCTTGAATTTGTTGTAAAAGAAGTGTGATTTTCTAAAATAACCCAGACATTATTTTTACTTTAAAATGAGAAAGAGCATATATAACTATATACAGGATATATAACAATAGAAGTGTTATGATCCTCAAAAAATGATCACACCACCAGCCTTTGGGCAAAAGCAGTGACAAAACTACATAGAGTTGGTTGTCTCAGAATGCAGACTCAACCTCCTTTTACCTAATTCATGCAGCTACTTAAGAGGTGGGCAAGAATAAATGTTGAAAGAGATGTATTAAGCTATTTCTACACTATAAATAAAACAGGGTTAAAGTGCTCAAGCGTTCTTCTGCAAGTATTTATACTGAGTAATTGACTTAATTGGCATGTCTTTTTAATGTTTTCACTTGTGTCAACTTGCATTTTTGCAGAAAATCCTGAGCACAGTTCAAGATGTATACATGGCATGTACCACTCCCAGTGAGTACTTTGAGAACAGCAGCCTATTTTGGAGTAAAAGAAAGTTTAGTTATGACTATGAACCAAGTAATTTGGCTCGGTCTTTGAACCACTGACCATTTCCTGTCACTAACACAGGTCTTGCCCACATTCTATAATAATTCTATAGTACTGACTGTAGAGAAGCACATTGATCACTTAGGATTCAAAGCATGAAGGGAATAATTTAGACTTTTTAGGCTTTTAAAGAGACTGTGCTATCGTTATAAGAGAAAGATCAGGGAATCTGCTCAGATTCATTTCATCAAGGATATCAAAATCCACATCTTGCATGACATAAGAATTCTTATTTTGTGTTTTTATATTACACAGAAAATCTGGTTATAGACAAAAAAGGAAGCACAACTTTGCCAAACCAAGATTTTATTTTAATCCTCTGGCCTTCAACTTTTCCTGAGCTGTAACTGAATGATTAGTATAGTATAGCAACTCAAAAGTGACACATCCACTAGGGAAACATGTGTAGACTACTGTAAGTCAGAGATGGAAATCAAATGGGCTACCTGATATCAAAATATATTTAATCAGCTTATATCACCTTCCTTAGCAAAAATACTTGATATTTCAATAAGCACTGTGACAGCATAAGAAAATGGCTTTAATGTATTTCATTGATGAAGCATCATTTGAACTGTGTAAGAAAATATGCTACGGTCATGAACCCCCAAGCTGTAGATGGAAAGACAACTTAATCATTCTCTGCACTACCCAATGCAAGTTTGACAGTACTTCGTTTTAATGCATATTATTTTCTGGGTCCTTCAAAGCAAAAGTACATGACAAACCATGATAAATTAATTTTTTTAAGTGCTTTCTTGAGCCCCAAGAGCTGATAGCTCCTATAACTGGAACTGGATTATTGCTGTTGTAGGAATGGAATGGTAATAGTCACCTTAGGTGTATTGCATGTTTACTTATGTAAACAGTGAATCAGTAAACTTTGACACCTTAAACACATTTTCCATTCGTTACACTTTCACTTTTGGAACACAGAAACGTGTGCTGGACAGACACTGCATTGTTTTCACACTTTGGTGTTTGTTTCAGGTAGACTGTGGGGCATCTGGACACCGTCCCAGGCTGGCTGAGTGAGCAGAACCAGAGTCAGACATGGCCTTGAGGTGACTGTGCAGGCCTTGGAGATAGGCTGAGGCTGAGATAGGTCTATGCCTGCAGGTGGGGCCTGGCTTGGCAGGGTCCATGGCCAGTCTGGGCAGGGTTGTGAGGAGCTGGAGACCAGCCCTGCTCCAGTGTCACTGGACTGATGGCTGTGAGGGTGAGGGGGGTCTGAATTGAGGTCCTGGGCTGAAGGCAGAGTGAGGGAGACCTTAGGGTCATAACCAGGGACAGTCAGACCTGGTGGTGCCCACAAAACCATTTTACTGCACCTGCTTCAGCCAGAGCTCTGTGGATCTCTGCTGTGGTAAAGGTCTGAGCAGCACAGGAGGCCACTGTGCAACAGGCATCCTTTCTGTGGGAGGATCCTGGGGGATCTTACTGGGGTAAGATCCTGTGTGTGAGATTGTGAAAAGGAAACATTTTATACATTACAAAATGTATCAAATAACTCTCAAGAAGACCTCAAGACTGAAGAGAAAGATATGAGGGATGTTGGTGGCTTATCTGAAAGACCTTTTGCCCTCCTTCCATGAAGCTGAAAGGACCCAGGGCACTTTGAAAGGGGCAGCAAAATACCAGAGGAGAGATTGATACTAAAACATTTTCCATACTACTTTTAACTGTATTATTTTTTACTTATTTCAAATTTATTAAGAAATAGGTGTCCTGGGTTCAGCAGTAGCAGTCGTTCTTCTCCTTCTTAGGAGCTTCTGCATTGCTGTGGTTTTGACTTTCAGCCTGAGAACAATGCCAATAACACTGGTGTTTTTAGTCGCTGCTCAGTAATGTCCAGTCTGACCAAGGACTTTGTGAGTCTCATGCTTTGCCAGGGAGGAGGGGAAGCCAGGTGGAAGCAGAGACAGAACACCTGACCTAAACTAGCCAAAGAGGTATTCCATAGCAGAGCACATCATGGCCACTATCTAAACTGTGGGCAGTTACCCGGAAGGGCTAAGTCACTGCTCAGTAGGGTTGGGTATCAGAGGCGGGTGGTGTGTGGTTGTATTCTCTTTCTTTGTTATTTCCCTTATCATTATTATTATTGGTGGTAGCAGTAGTGGTTTGTGTTATACCTCAGTTACTGGACTGTTCTTATCTCAACCCATGGGAATTACGTTCTTTCAATTCTCCTTCTCTTCCCTCTGGGAACGGAAGGGGGGGAAGGCATGGATTGAAACAGAGACTGTATGGTTTTGATTTACGGCTGGGCTTAAAACATGACAGTTCTTTCTGGCAGCCAACATGGGGCACAAAGGGTTGAGATAATGACAGATCTGACCAGAATGTGTCTAGTTGTGTTTGTGAGAAGCATTTATTGTTTTGGATTAATAGTCACTCATTACAATGCTGATTTTTTGTCTCTCAAAGTTGTTCCTGTTGATCTCAGTTTCAGCATGTCGTACCTTACTTACAGCTGGTATTTGCTGTGTTAGTGTTTATCGGCTGGGTGCCTTGGGCTAAGGTTCTTGTTTCACTGTACTTTATGGCAATGACTTGTAATAAAATAGAATCGTTGATCATGAAACTGGTCTGGCTTATGTTCCCAGTGTGGTCACCACCTTTATGCTTTGGGAGGTATATAATAGGAGTGTTTAGCAACTGCAAATCTTTTTTCTCCTCTTCTGGTGGTCAACCTGTGAAGGAGACATTCTGTCACGCTCCCAGCACACCTCCCCCCCCCCCCCCAACCATTTAAAGCATCATTTGCAAGTTCTGAAGGTTTTGAACAGCTCTGGGGTACCTTTGAGACCTGCCTGCTGATTGTGATGGGGATCGTCATGTTGGCATGCATACAGGATGTGTTTTACCCACAACCATTTCGTCTGATATCGAGGGCTGAGCAGAGTCAGGTTTGTGCCTTGTCTAGGGTTAGACGATAATCTAGGAGGATCAGGAATTTTTCCCCAAGGCCGGACTGTTATGAGTAGCAGGGTGCCTGGTACAATATGGGCAAGTATCTAGGCCAGTGGGCCCCTCCAGTGCTTTGGAATTTCACCAGTAAACAAGTGCAAAATCCAGAAAAATTAGTAAAACACTTAAATGAGGTGTGTTGTCGTTCTGGTCATACCAGAGAAGGACAAATCATGGCAACGTGCTGGGGCTTAGGCTGTGCTTACAGAGCCCTGTTCAACACTATTCAACACCTTCAAAAGGAAAAAAATGTCCCTGGATCTGATGGCAGCACAGCTACTCCAGCTCGAAGCACAGCAGCTACACCAGCCCCAGCAAGAAGTACAGCAGCTACCAAAACCCCGAGAACAGATACTGTAGTGAAATCAGAGGACCAATTCATACCAATATCAGTTGTTCCTGTATGCAAATGGAAAACCAAAAATAGAGAAGAAAAATGAAGGAACAAGATGAAGAAGCAATGGCAATGCACTTTCTACCCGGGACAGCATCTGATCAGGAGTCATCATCACATGACGAAGAAGAAGAGAAAGTGACTTCTCAACCTTGGACTCCAACTGAGGTATGGAATATACAAAAAGATTTTACCCATCAACCAGGGGAGCACATCATGAAATGGTTTCTCCAATGTTGCGACAATGGGGCCGATGGTCACAAACTAGAAAGTACTGAAGCCAAGCAGCTGGGATCACTTGCTAGGGAAGGGGGAATTGACAAAGCAATTGCAAGAGAGAAACAGTCCCTGAGTATTTGGAGGTGGCTCTTGGCAGCTGTGAAAGAAAGGTTTCCGTACAAGGACAGTGTTATGAGTCATTTGGCCAAGTGGACTAATTTAGACAAAGGCATCCAGTCTCTGAGGGAATCAGCCATTGTAGAGATGATCTATCACATCAAGTTGAATAACGGGGATGTACACATAGATCCAGATGAAGTCGAATGTATACGACCCATGTGGTGGAAATTTACACAGAATGCACAGTCATCATAAGCCTACTCATTGGCAACAGTAACCTGGAATGACATAGTACCACTAACAGTGCATGAAATGATTCATAAACTCTGAGAATTTGAAGACAATCTTACCCCTTCCATCATTTCAGTTGTGGAAAACTGCCCCAGGAGTTCAAACAATTGAGAGATGTTCTATCTGATCTATCTAGCCCCTCACATGTACCAACAAGTCTTAGCTATTAACAAAAGGTGTCCTACTGTTCAAGAGAGAAGATATAGAAAGTATATGACACAGGCCACCAAATGGTTTTAACTGTGGGATCATGGAGATAACATGAGGAAGTGGGGTGGAAAACCTACTTCAGCTTTGGAGGAATGGATGCGTGAATTGAAGAGGAGAACAAAAGTCAAGTCTGATCATCCCATGAAAGCTTCAGCTTCAATCTCTGGTGAGCGGGTTCCCAGATGGAGTGGAAGAGCTGATTTTACTTCAGCTCCTGTAATAAAGAAAACTAATCCCTTTCTACAAGATGTGATTGTCCAGTGTTGTGATGACTATTAGATGGGCCCTGCCTCCAGCCAGGTGGAGGTAGGGGACAATCGGATTTACTGGACTGTGTGGATCAGACGGCCTGACACATCAGTCCCACAGAAGTACCTCTAGCAGATACTGGTGCACAGTGTACCCTGATACCATCAAGCTGTCAAGGGGTGGAACACATTTATATTTCTAGAGTGACAGGAGGATCCCAAGAGTTGGCTGTACTGGAGGCTGAAATCAGACTGACTCGGAGGGAATGGCAAAAGCACCCCATTGTAACTGGCCCAGAGGCTCCATGAATCCTCTGCATAGTCTAGCTCAGGAGAGGGTACTTAAAAAACCCAAAAGGGTACTGATGGACTTTTGGTATTGCTGCTTTGGAGACTGAGGAAATTGAGCAGCTGTCCACCTTGCCTGGTCTGTCAAGGAATCCTTCTGTTGTGTGGTTGCTGAAGGTCAAAAAACAACAAGTGCCAATCACGACCACAACTGTGCAATGGCGGCACTATCACACCAACCGAGACTCCCTGATTCCTATCCATCAGCTGATCCGTAGACTGGAGAGTCAAGGAGTGATCAGTAGGACCCACTCACCTTTTAACAGCCTCATATGGCCAGTGTGAAAGTCTAACAGAGAGTGGAGACTCACAGTAGACTATCGTGGCCTGAATGAAATCACACCACCATTGAGTGCTGCTGTACCGGACATGCTAGAATTTCAGTATGAACTGGAGTCAAAGGCAGCCAAGACGTATGCCATGACTGATATTGCCAATGCATTTTTCCAAGTGTTTTGGCAGCAGAATTCAGGCCACAGTTTGCTTTTACTTGGAGGGGTGTCCAGTACACTTGGAACCGACGGCCCCAGCGATGGAAACACAGCCCTACCATCTGCAATGGAGTGATCCAGACTGCACTAGAACATGGGCAAGCTCCAGAACACCTGCAATACATTGATGACATTATAGTGTGGGGCGATACAGCAGAAGAAGTCTGTGAGAAAATGAAGAAAATAATGCAAATCCTGCTGAAAGCCAGTTTTGACATAAAACAGAGTAAGGTCAAGGGATCTGCATAGGGGATTCAATTTGGGGGAATAAAATGGCAAGATGGCCATTGCCAGATCCCCACAAATGTGATCAACAAGATAGCAGCAATGTCTCCATAGGAAAAAAGCACAAGCTTTCTTGGGTGCTGTGGGGTTCTGGAGAATGCACATCCTGAATTACAGTTTGATTGTAAGCCCTGTCTATCATGTGACCTGGAATAAAAATGATTTTAAATGGGGCCTGTAGCAACAACAAGCCTTTGAGCAAATCAAATGCGAGATAGTTCATGCAGTAGCCCTTGGACCAGTATGGACAGGGCCAGATGTAAAAATAATGTACACCGCAGCCAGGGAGAACAGTCCTACCTGGAGCCTCTGGCAGAAGGCTCCAGGGGAGATTCAAGGTCAACCCCTCGGCTTTTGGTGTTGGGGATACAAAAGATCTGAGGCCAGCTACACCCCAACTAAGAAAGAGATACTGGCAGCCTATGGAGGGGCTCGAGCTGCTTCTGAGTGGTTGGCACTGAAGCACAGCTCCTCCTGGCACCCCAGTTGCCTGTGCTGGGCTGCACGTTCAACGGCAGGGTCTCCTCTACACATCATGCAACTGATGCTACATGGAGTAAATGGGCTGCACTAATTACAGAATGAGCTCCAATAAGAAATCCCAGTCATCCAGGAATTCTAGAAGTCATCATTCACTCGCCAGAAGGCAAAGATTTTGGAATGTCACCAGAGGAGGAGGTGATGCATCCTGAAGAGGCCTCACCATATAATAAACTGTCAGAAAGTAAAAAGTAGTATGCCTTGTTTACTGAGGGATCCAGCCATATTGTGGGAAAACATCAGAGATGGAAGGCAGCTGTATGGAGTCCTCAATGACAAATTTCAGAAACTGCTGAAGGATAGGGTGAATTGAGTCAGTTTGCGAGCTGAAACCCATCCAGCTGGCCTTAGATATTGCTGAACAAGAAATAGGCCAGTACTTTATACTGACTCATGGATGGTGGCAAATGTCCTGTGGGGGTGGTTGCAGCAATGGAAGCAGAGCAACTGGCAACGTAGAGGTAAACCCATCTGGGCTGTGGCAAGATATCGCTGTCTAGGTGCAGAACCTGGTGGTGAAAGTACGCCATGTAGATGCTCATGTACCCAAGAGTCGGGCCACAGAGGAGCACCAGGACAGAACTGTCGTGTTTTAAGCCCAGCCGTAAATCAGAACCATGCAGTCTCTGTCTCAATCCTCCCCTTCCCCGCCCTGCTCCCGGATGGATGGTGAGGAGAATCAAAAGAATGTAACTCCCATGGGTTGAGATAAGAACAGCCCAGTAACTAAGGTGTAACACAAATCACTACTGCTACCACCAATAATAATAATGATAAGAGAAATAACAAGGGAAGAGAACACAACCACTCACCACCTGCTGATCGATATCCCGCCCGACCAAGCAATGATTTAACCCTTCCGGGTAACTGCCCTCAGACATGCTGTGTTATGGAATACCTCTTTAGCTAGTTTGGGTCAGGTGTCCTGTCTCTGCTTCCTCCTGGCTTCCCCTCCTCCCTGGCAGAGCATGAGACTCACAAAGTCCTTGGTCAGACTAAACACAGCAACAACTAAAAACATCGGGGTTATCGGCATTGTTCTCAGGCTGAAAGTCAAAACAACAGCACTTCACCAGCTACTAAGGAGAAAAATGACTGCTACTGCTGAACCCAGGACAGTTGGGTAGTACGGCCAATAGTGTTAGCATCATAACTTGCCTAATAGAAATGGTTTTTATTATATTTTGACTTGACTGATAAAATATTATCTGACCTAAGAATAAATTCAGATTACTTCAGATACTAGTGAGTAATAATGCAAGCCATACTTGGAAGATAAATGTGTATTTTGGCAAACCAGAAGATTTTCTCATATACAGTGAATAAGTTACTGAACGTGAAACTACATTTATATTAGTATGAATTAAAAGAATCTAATACAAATGAAGTTGCAATAGAGGAATTGCATTATTTAGACTGGTCAGTTAGCACTTTTGCCTGTTATTCAGTCAACAGCTGAAGAGGAGAGGATTGAGAACTATACCAAACTGCAGGAATTGAGGTGTTATATTTCATTGTGAGCTCCATCTTTCATTTAAGAAACTGTTACACAGAATGTAGATATCCACTACATATCAATGGAGATAAACAGAAATTCAACAGTACGCAAGGCATTATCCGGTAGGCAAACCTGTCTTGGTAGTGCTTGGTATTGGAAAAATGCTGATTTTGAAAGTTTCCTGTGAGGAGCAGGGGAATTAGACTTGATAATCCTTATGGGTCCCTTCAAACCCGAGATATTGTATGATTCTGCGATGTATTTTTATAACATTTAAGTCAGCTAATATGTGAAAAAATTATCTGAAATGAGTAATTTTAATATAAAAGCTGGAATGTTTGGAGATTTTTTTTTCCTCTACAAAATCTCACTGATGTAAAAAGAACTGAGAATGATATATTCATTAACTTCTATGAAAATTATGTTTTTTGCAGGAGGTCAAGTTAGATCATCACAGTGATGTCTCTGGACCTGTAATTTACAAATACATAAGGAATAAATATTAATAGGTGTAATATTAAAATCATGCTTCTTCAGCTGTAGTACTCTTCCAAATCATAAAATATTTATGAGTCTAACTATGAAAGTAACTAGACTTCTTGAAGCATAAGCAAACTGTAGACTTGTGCTACTTAAAGCATGAAAAATTTTTGGTATTGAATTTGTGTCTGTCCCAAATGAATGAGGAAAAGGATTGTTTTAAATGTCTGTCTTTCATACTTTCCAATATTTATCTGTTTTGACATAGTGTTAGAATGACAGGAAAACACCCACAATAGTATGTAATACAGACTTTGCATGTGAAATTCAGTGTAGACTGATTCTGGAGACAACTATGCAGACAGATGTGTTGGGCAGAGAAGTAATTTATTATCATCATAAACTAAATTTAAGAATCTTGTGTCTGGAATTTTTTTTTCAGATTAGTAACTAGTCATGATGTAAAATTCTGTCCTACATTTAATTTTGGATGACATCTAATATCAGTGACACTACTTCTCTATTTTTGTTGCCAGTGTACCACAAGATCTGAATAAAAAATTCCAGACACTGTCACTTTTCCTGACTTGCAACTTGACATCTTTCTGGTAATTAAGCTGTACTAGCATTTTAACACAATCACTTCAAATAAAATTTAGTTGTGAATGGGCATTTGCTTATTATGCAAGGAAAGTGAATTCAAGAGAGCATGGGAAGTATATTCATTTATTATGCATGCTCTAGTTCTCAAATCGTACACTTTTGAGAACTTGAAACTTACAAACTACAGCCTGTTATTGTATATACATAGCAACAAAAATGGACCTTTTAAGTCCAGAAAACATATGGTTGTATTTAATGCACCAGTTGTCAACAACAGTAAAGAATTATTGCACAAGAAACTGTGAAATACTTTGCATGAAAAATGACTGAAATGTAGGAGGTTAACGTCATAGTGTAAAATATTTTACAGCATACATAGTGTAGGTTAGTGGTACAGGATACTTAGGGTTTAGAATTATATATTTATTCTTAGCCTGACATAGCACCTGATGTTGCTGATGTCTGTGTATATTCATTTTTTCATTCTAGACTCATATAAATTTTCAGTTATGTATTTAAAAGTAATAAAATAGGACTGCAATGGGTTGACCTTGGCTGGCCTCTGATGTGCCCACTAACATGATGTCCCACTTCTCTCATCAGCATGACATGGGGGGAAAATCAGATTAAAAACTTGTGGGTTGAGATAGTTTAATAAAGAAAAGCAAAGGCCATGCATGGACACAAGGGAAATCAGAAAGATTTATTCCTACTTCCCATCAGCAAGTGACATCCAACAGTGTCCTGGGAAGTAGGGCCTCAGTACACAAAGTGGTTACTTCAGGAGACAAATGCACAGACCCCACCCCGTTATCTGCAATTCCTTTCTTTTAGCTTTTTTTACCAGTCATGATGTCATAGGGTATGGAGCATCCCTTTGGTCAGTTTGGGTCAGGTGTTCTGCCTATCTCCTCTCCTAACCTCTTGCCCATAGCCAGACTACTGGCCTCTGGAGGAGGATGTCACGCCATTGGTGAGTCACCCTTGATTTTGTGTAGCCAGTGCTCAGAAGCAGTTGGAATACTGGTGTGTTATCAACACTGTCCTAGCTACAAAACACAGCACTATGAGGGCTGTTTATACATATATGGGACATCCTTTAGGAAAGCAAAATAAATATGCTAATAATTTTTCAAATATTTTAATCAATTAAATCTTGTAAGCACTGGGTACCTGATATTATGTAGAAGATTACCTCACTTTGGGGAAGGAACCATTCAATTTTATTTTTCATTTTCATGACAATTTTGAAATTGAGACAATATATTTTGCATAGCTGTTAAGTTACAACTACCGAAAGAGGTATTTTCTGTCTTCAGTGATACTATTCCTGTGATTGACTATAATTCTCCTCCAACATTCTTTTAATTATCTATCTGCATCGTCATTTATTTTGAGTGGTTCTCTTAGCAGTTAAGCTCAGTCTGAAAAGTCACTGCTTGTTGAAATAAATCAGCACTGACAGCAAGATATAGACCCCTCATTACCATGATATTGATTTCAAATGAACATTTGTCTTGTCAGTGTTCTTTTAATTGGAATTAACATCATCACAATCCTAATCAATTACTGTATTGTGATTTCAAATTCTGTTCTTCCACCTGCCAAGTTACTGTAAAAAGGTGGTGTGGTTTTTTGTTTGTTTGTTTGTTTGTTTTTCTAATCTTAGAAGCTGAACTGGAAAAGATGCTTAGTTTCTAGAAAATAAGCCATCACATCCAAAGAGACAAATTTTGAAAATTTATTATTTCAGGTATCAAAATCACTTCTATTGTATTGCAATCACACTTTGCCATGGATTGATGTTTAGTAGGAATAACTGAGAATACTTTTTAGATATGTTCAATTCCAAGTATGTGTAATTCTATAGCATGTAATTTCTTATTTATTTAATTGTTCTGTGCTCTTGATGGTCACTGGAAGCACTATGCAGGATTTAGGAAAACTAAGATTATCAAGAAACAGAGCTGGTGTCCTATAGAATCTCAGTTATGCTTTTACCATTTGAAGAATCATGCATGCAATAGAACCTCAGGGAGCAGTTGATTATTTAGATTTGTGAGTCAGACTGAATCCAGTTGTGAGTTTAGGGGTGTTTTCCATACAGCAAGAAACAATTAAAGACTATGCATTTCAATTTATATGGCTACATTACGGTCATGACATCCTGAAATATTTTGAAGAGTAACTTTTCCAATTTTTTCCCCCTTCTTTCTTCCTAAGTTCATAGTTACTGGTGATTCATATATGTGATGCTTTCATTCAGATTAGTTTTTTCCCAAAAAAAGAAAATGTTTTATTGGTTTTTTGTTTGTTTGTTTGTTTTTTGGGGGGTGGTGTTGGTTAGTTGGTTTATTTGTTTGTTTTCACCTAAGTGTCTGAAGAACAAACTTTCCCTTTTTTAATCTCAAAGTGTACCCATTACAAAAAAGGTGGAGTAAGATGTAAATCTTAATGTTTTCCAAGGAAAGCTCCAAGTAACCACAGTGAAGGTTCATCAGCAACAGAAACAGAGTGACACCGACTTCAGCTCAAGAAGAAAAAGCAGCTTCCAACTGATGAAACAGCTGGCTTTTTTCTCAGGATTCCTGAATAATTTCACCATGATTTTAATCAAGCAAAACCACTTTACAGAGGTTTTGGTCATTTTATGGGATGCCTTTTCCTTTGTAAAACAAATGATATATTTCGTAAACTGATCAAAGCACCATTTTTGTGTACTTTCACAAATGTAAATGATTCCAAAGTCAGAATGTTATTTTCTGTAATCATTTAGCACATATCAAGACAAGGAAAGTTAAATAATCATATGGACCTACAATGGAAACTTCATCTATTCTATCAAAGGTTTCAGTGTCTTAATAAAACCCTTACAGATATAGCATCTGGGTGTATATTTCTAGGGGAATGGGAGGAAAATATGCTATAGTCAGCTCTAGAACCTCTTTTCTCTAACGTCCTAGTTTAGCTTAAAGTGTTTCAGGTCCCACAGATGTTCTAAGACACTGCTCGAATGGTCTGCTTATCTCTTAAGTTTGTTGAAAAATTCTTTTAAACAAAGAAGAGATGTACTTTCAAATGTACGCTATCAAGGAATAAAATATTAAATAGTTAATAGTTTTGAAAATAAATACTCTAAAAATACCTGCATTTCCTGTTCTCTGCCAAATCTATTCTAATCCTACTCTGTATGCTGTCGAAAAAGAATTGCTAATACTTAGATTAGGTAGTGTTAAGGTTATTGGAGGTTAGCTACCAAACATTTTTATAAATATGCCATTAAAGTTGTTGTACATTATTTTTAAATTATTACTTATTTTACTTTATCTTTTAGTATTGTAATCTCCTAGGATCATGAGCTATGCTTCACATTAGACTTTTGAAAATCCTAAACCTCACAACAGCCACATTTTTATTTGGTATTCAACCTGAAACAAATTAAAACAATATATTTTCTCTTGGCAATTATGCAGACTAAAGAAAGTGGATAAAGGTATATGTAATGGAGCATTTTTATATGCCTTATTTTTGTGTATGTGTGAATATGCACATATGAAAGTAAGTGATACTATTTTCTGTAGTGGAGCTGGTATATTTATATTTGCTACTCATCTACATGGAAATATGAATGGTCTTTAAATAGGTTTTGCTGTTCAGTTGCACGATAATTTTAAGAGCCTCAAGAATCAGGTTTTGAGCCTTAAAGTATCCTTTATTTGGTATTGCATGGACTTTTGACTGATCTGAAAAGGTTTTTAACCTTTTACTTAAGAATGGTTCAGTACTATTTTGAGCACATAGCTGCATCTTTAATAGCAATGGGATGACCACTAAGGTTTAAGAGTATTGGTTTGCATATACTAAAGTTTTAACTGTTCTAAATAAGCCATACAGTCTATCAAGAGAAAATAAATCACCCATTATGAGGAAGATGGGAGGAAACACTTGTATATGTTTCTTCATTTGTTTCATTACATCACTTACAAATACACAGAACTTTAAAAAGCATGGGCATTTCCAGTTGAACTAGCAATCAAATGCTCAGATCTCCTGATAAGAACTGAAGTGCTTTTCTGACTAGAAGTGTTGAGAAGCTCTATGCTCAGTGCAGGGAAGAAGCACTCACAATTTTAACCCATTTCCATTAAGAAGCAAAAATCTTCTAAGGTTTGTATTTGTGCTTTTTTATACTGTTTGCATACAAAGCTAGCAGAATAACTATTAGTTTCATATCTTGTTAAGATCTCCTTACTTCTTTCTTTATCTCCCTAGTACACACAGTATAGTATCACCACACTTTTCTTTGCCATCTCCTGATTATTGCCACAACAATGTTGAGTACCATCACTGTTAAATTTTTCAGTTAACTCTCAAAATGCTTTTAGCCTATGCCCTATATTGAATGATGAACATGTACTATGCCCTGTATTGAATGATGAATATGTACTATTCAATATGTTTAGGCATAACTAGGTTTGGGAGAAGGAAGAGACAAGCCACAGTCCAGGGATTATTTCCAGTAAACTGTATGGGCAAGGTCAAGCCATTGGCATTTTGCTTTTGTTGTGATCTGCTTGTACTATCTCTGAATACTCATTATCTAGCCTGGTAATGCCAAGAGTGTTCTTGTGTCATTCTGCTGTAGAGGATGGGTGGGAAATGATTACTACAAGGTAATAGTACAGGAGCCACAATCTGAAAGGTTGGGTTGACAATGAGGAGTTGACTCAATCACCTAGGAAGTCTTATCACTCACTGAAGACTGCATTGAGCTGTAGAAGGAAAGGGGCATGATCTCCAATCTCTGTTGTTATTATGGTCTGCTCCAGTCCCAGGATTCATTTTTATTTCTAATCCAGAAGCAATTAAAAAGATAGGGATAATTATATTATTGCACGACATGCTGTGGAAAAAAAAAAAAAAGCAGTAATAATTCAGCATTACTGTTATGAATGAAGGACAGAAAAATGTAATGTAAAAAGAAATACGTAGTTTCCATTGGTTTATGTGAAAAAATCATGAGACAAAAACTCAGTCTGTCCACTGTATTTTTCTCTCAGAAGATAGCAAGCCTAATACAGTCAGATATTTGTGTTAAAATCTAGAGAGGGACTTTTGGCAAGGGCATATAGTAACATGACAAGGGGTAATGACTTTAAACTGAAAAAGAGTAATTTAGATTAGATATTAGGAAAAAAATTCTTTACTATGAGGGTGGTGAGACCCTGGAAAAGGTTGCCCAGAGAAGTTGTGGCTGCCCCATCCCATTCTGATCCAAGGCCAGGTTGGATGGGGCCTTATAACTAGATGATCGTTAAGGTTCCTTCAAACCAAACCATTCTATGATTCTATAATTCTACGATTATATCATAACAGTAATATAAATAAGGCACATTAATAAATAATACAAGTGGGAAACAAGATATAAAAAAAAATCAACATTATTTGCTTAATGCTGTTTCAGTCTATAAATCCAAAGTTCTAATAAAACATGTTTTGTAGAATTACTAAAAAGCTAGTTACAACAGGCTTCAAAAATATTCCACCTCTTAAGATTTTACTGAGTGGAGTACTTTGTACATATAGATTAATAGTATTCTGGTATAAAGTGCTGTACTCAGTTAAATCAAAGAAGAATTCACTAAGAAAATTAGATTAGATACATAAACATTTGCTAATCTCACTTAAATCAATGAGGAGATGTTTGTCAATGCCAATGACTATTGAATCATATTTATTCGTGAAGGTGGGGTGGATTTGGCCTTTGAATATTTGCTAAAATAATAGCTACTTTTGAAATTTGGACAGCTTCATATGATTTTGAGTAAGCATATAATGTTTTGTAGCAATAATAAGAACTGGGTGCCTGGTGTTGATTTAAGCAAAACTAACACTATTGATATTTCTGTAGGCACAATTTGTAATTATTATCTTAGATTATTTCACATAAGAACTTCTTCTAAATTATCATTTGTGTTTTAATTTAAAATTAAAAAAATAAATTTAAATTGTGCTGATCTGAGTAACAAATATGCAATTACATATGCTTGATTTCACATTTTCTTTTTCAGGTCACAGAAATTTAAGAGTAACTGATTTGTAAAGCAAAAGCTAGTGAACACTTAATCTTTGCATTTGGTTGTTGGGTTTGTTTTTTTTTTCATAAACTGTGGGGTTTTTTATAACATCGCAGAGAAATAGAAAGAATTGATTTAATATAAGTGAAAAAACTAATTTATGATTTTTCAGTTTTTCTTCAAAGAAGTACAGATTTCTACATTTGATTGTCTAGTTTGCGATCCACTGACATGAAGTTTTATTACTTTTTTTCTTTCTCATAATTTGACTTGTTTCTGTCATTTTAGGGAAGGTTATATTTGTTAAGGTTAAAAAACTAGCATCCTGTTTTCTGTTTAATATTTTTTCAGTGACATAATGAACATCTTTTCTCTGCTTCTGCTACAGTCAGCACTGACCAGGATCTAATAAAGCAAGGTCTTTAACATCTTAAAATTGCCTCTGACATTGTCTTGTCAGCAGTATCAGACCTTGAGTGAAGCAGACTACAAAAATCTTTCAAGAAAATTTTGATAGAGTAGCAGAGTATTTATAAAACCAGCAAGAATTTTAAATCATTTTCAGAGACATAAAGTAGCATGAAAAGTACTTGCCAAACTGTTGGATCACACATTCTACAATATTTTTTTCCAAGGTTAAGGCTTGATGACTTTGCAGTGTTATGTGCATTCACAGTATATGTTCATTCCCATTCATATAAAAGCTTAAAGAATATCTCTGAGCATGTTTTAGATCAGCAGCTTTCATATGCTTTATTCTACGCTTTTTAATAAATAAAGCTTGTAATATGTATTCTTATGAGCATAGACTTTGTCACCTGTGCTCTGTAAAGCCTAAGGATGTATATAAATTTACAAGTATAGAGATAAGAGATTTTTGGAAGTACCATAGAAAGAGTACATAAAATGTATTTCAAGCCTGTGTGTTGGGTGGGGAGGAGAGTGGTGAGGGGACTGGTTTTGTAAGAAAACCATTAAAATTAAACATGTACCGAAATCTTAATACAAAGTATTATACTGAAGACCACAGCAGAAAGGTAGAATTTCTGGATGTGTTCATAAAAGGCCAAAGAAATATTACTAAATTACTCATGTTCTAAAGACATAGCAGTTTCTGTAAATTAAACTCTGAATTCAATAACATTATGTCGACATACTTCAGTGGATGCTCATGATTTTACTGCCCACTTTATGTAAATATTGATTTGGAATTTTTTCAGAGAAAGAAATCCACTCACAGATCTTATTCAGTATTAGTAATTTATTTTGCTTATTGGAGAGATCCTGAAACAAGGGATAGCAGAAAAAATCAGTTGCACACAAAAAGATCTGCATGTATAATGGTTTAATCTTAAGTCTTGATGTCTTACAAAAGTAGAAACATGAAAAATATGTATCTCCTTTTGTTTTGAATTTTTGCAAGATTATTGTAGGAAAAGTTGCAATTATCAATAATAAAACGGAAATTATTTGCTTGAAGGAAAACAAAAGTGACAGCATCCAATAATAACAAATAACAACTAAGGACACATAGTATTATTAAATAATATGTATTATATTAATATAAATCAATATTAATATAGTGTTAATTGTCATTAATATTAAATATTATTAATTATTGTCATTATCATTGCCATTATCATTATCATGCAAGTTTGGAAAGGATTCCTGATCCTTCATTCTAGCTGGCTGCATAGAACTTTATGAAGACAAGTTATGCCCCAAGTTACTTAAAAATCATGGTTTCAAAGAAGCACATATTATTAGAAGTCAAAAGGAAGCAACAAAATGTTTAGAATATGCCTATCATATCAGGTGCAGGTCTGAAGAAAGCATTGATACAAACAATATTGTGCTGCTTCATGTCCAATAATGTGAAACGAAGAAAAGATATATAAAACAAGAAGAAAAAAAAATTGTTTTCATTCTAATTAGCCACATTCCTTGTCATTGACTTCCACATGTACTTTAAAATATAATGGAACCCAGCATCAGAACCAGTCTCCTTCAGGCAGATATGCTGGGAATTTTTAATTTTTTTTCAAGGTTTGTTTGTATTTGGAACATGAAAGAGCAGAATTTGTTATTCATCCACAAGGACACCATAATTTTCGTCAGTTCTATTTACAGTGGGAGTTCACTTGTAACAAAAATCTCTACCAGATTTTATTAAGGGTATTGTTATATACCTTATTCCGTTACCAACAAATTACTGTTTTACTTATATAAGTGATTTTATTAAAAAAATATTAAAAATAAAAAATATTGAGATATTTCTTATGAGAATAATTAAAATTTAATACTTCATAAATCATAAAGACATTATATTAATTTTAGGGATTTTGTCTAGGCAAAAGTAGGACTAAAAATGGTACATTCCCGTAGCTGCATTCCTATAGCCTCAGGACAAACAACCATCTGGTACTTCCTGGCTAAATTTATGACCTTCACAAACACATTTTGTGATTATAGATGGTCTCAGATATTTGTACTCATGTCCATCTGTTCATATGGCATTATGCCTACATGCAAGTCAATCTTTTCACTAATTCACTGGTGCCGAACATCAGTGGGCTTAGATTGGCTATGTGGATAAAATTGCAGTTGCCATATTTTTTTTTTGTTGCACATAAAATTCTGTTTTGGTAAAATCAGTTTTGTGGTGGACTAATGTATCACTTCACATATAATTGTAGAGTGGTGAAATTACACCGTCAAAGGAGTAGATGAATGCTCAGTAAATTCTTATAATTGACAATAACAGCTTTCTAATGCAATCTCGTGAAAAAAAGAAAAAAAAGTCACTTTCTCCTATAATCCACTCAACACCATCACACATTATTATTAGCTGCAATGAGGAACAGGACTAATGAGAAAGATTTTGAAAGAATGCTTCTACTGGCAGGGATGAAGTTATGAGTTGCATTTCTTCACAGCAGTCTATATAGTTCTGCACTTTGTATTTAGAACTAAAACAGTGCTGGTAACACACCAGAGTTTTGAGTACCATTTAACAGGGCTTGCAGAGCCCCAGAGCTTTTTTTTTTCCCTCCACCTCCCGCAAAGTGAGTATGCTGGGCAAGAGAATCAGAGGGACACAGCTGGGACAGTTGACCTGAAATGACCAAAGGGGTGTGTCTGAACATATGCCATATGATGTCATGCTCAGCGATAATAGCTCAGTGAAAGAAGGCAGAAGAGGAGACTGCTGTGGTAGTTGTCTTTCCAGATAACTGCTATGCCCTGCTTCCTGGGATGTAAGAAAACTTCCTGTCAGAAGTAGTGAATAAATTCCTAGTTTCGCTTTTCTTGCACATTCAGCTTTTCCTTTTCTTATTAAATTGTCTTTATCTTGATACACAAGCCTTTTCACCTTCCTTCTATTTTTAATCCCCATACCTCTGGAGAGGGGAATGAACAAAAGTCAGGGTAGTTTTTTGGTTGCTGGCCAGGGTAATCCACCACAATTCTAAAATAGCATTATTAGAAAATTTAATAAAAGTAGATAGAACATCTATATAGCAAGAGCTTCCTTCACCGTGGATTTCTCTGTTCATTAGAATAATTAAATTCATTCTATGTTCCTTAAGCTACTGTATCAGTATTTTTTTTCTTTATATGTGATAATGTTAGTCAGATCTTGTGTCCTGGGTTTAGCAGTAGCAGTCATTTTTTATCCTTCTTGGTAGCTGGTGCAGCGCTGTGTTTTGACTTTCGGGCTGGGAACAGAGCTGATAAAAGTGATGTTTTGGTTTGGCCAAGGACTTTGTGGGCCTCATACTCTGCCAGGGAGGAGGGAAGCCGGGAGGAAGCAGAGACAGGACACCTGACCCAAACTGACCAGAGGTATTCCATACCACAGCACGTCATGCCCTGGATGTAACTGGAGAGTTACCTGGAAGGGCTAGGTGGACTGCAGGGTTGGAGGAGGTATTGGTCGGTACTTGGTTGGGCTGGGGGGGCGAGTTAGCGGTCGCCTGGTAATGGGGTGTTATATTCTTTTCCCTTGTTATTTCCTTTATCATTATTATCATTGGTGGTAGCAGTAGTGATTTCTGTTATACCTTAGTTACTAAACTGTTCTTATCTCAACCCGTGGGAGGTGCATTCTTTCTGATTCTCCTCTCCGTCCCTCCAGGAGTAGGGAGAGGGCAAGAAGGGGGTTGGAGTGGGTGAACAAGCTGTCTGGATGGGTTAAACTGCGACATCTTGTCAGTCATGTTCTGAAAGAAGCACAGACTCCAGATAAAACAGATTTCACTCTATTAATTTTGCAAAAGTAATACCTATTAAAGAATTGAAAGCAACAAATTAATGTTTTTCTGATGTTTTTGTAAGGATAATAAACAGAGAACAAATAAATATGAGATAGAAATTTAGAGTCTGTAGTTTAGTTATAAATATATTACTTTGATATTTCATAGAATCATAGAATAGTTAGGGTTGGAAAGGACCTTAAGATCATCAAGTTCCAACTCCCCTGCCATGGGCAGGGACACCTCGCTCTAAACCATATCACCAAAGGCCTCATCCAACCTGGCCTTGAACACTGACAGGGATGGAGCATTCACATCCACCCTGGGCAACCTATTCCAGTGCCTCACCATCCTAACAGGAAAGAATTTCCTCCTTATATCCAAACTAAACTTCCCCTGTTTAAGTTTTAAGCTGTTACCCCTTGTCCTATTACTACAGTCCCTAACGAAGAGTCCATCCCCAGCATCCCTATAGGCCCCCTTCAGATACTCGAAGGCTGCTATGAGGTCTCCACGCAGCCTTCTCCAGGCTGAACAGCCCCAACTTTCTCAGCCGACCTTCATATGGGAGGTACTCCAGTCCCCTGACCATTCTCGTGGCCCTCCTCTGGATTGTTCCAACAGTTCCATGTCCTTTTTATGTTGAGGACACCAGAACTGCACACAATACTCCAAGTGAGGTCTCATGAGAGCAGAATAAAGGGGCAGGATCACCTCCTTTGAATTGCTGGTCACGCTCCTTTTAATGCAGCCCAGGATATGGTTGGCTTTCTGGGCTGCAAGCGCTCACTGCCAGCTCATGTTCATTTTCTCATTGACTAGCACCCCCAGGTCCTTCTCTGCAGGGCTGCTCTGAATCTCTTCTCTGCCCAGCCTGTAGCTGTGTCTGGGGTTGCTCCAACCCAGGTGTAGGACCTTGCACTTGTTATGGTTAAACTTCATGAGGTTGGGATCGGCCCACCTCACAAGCGTGTCAAGGTCCCTCTGGATGGCATTCCTTCCCTCCAGCATATCAACTGAACCACACAGCTTGGTGTCATCAGCAAACTTGCTGAGGCCGCACTCAACCCCACTGTCCATGTCACCAACAAAGATGTTGAATAAGACCGGTGCCAACACCGATCCCTGAGGGACACCGTTCGTAACTGGTCTCCAGGCAGACATTGAGCCATTGACCACAAGTCTTTGTGTGCGGCCATCCAGCCATTTCTTTATCCACCGAGTGGTCCATTCATCAAATTGATGTCTCTCCAATTTAGAGACAAGAATATCGTGTTGGACAGTGTCGAACGCTTTACACAAGTCCAGGTAGATGACATCAATTGCTTTACCGCTGTCCATCAGTTCTGCAGCCCCATGATAAAAGGCCACCCAATTGGTCAGGCAGGATTTCCCCTTAGTGAAGCCATGCTGGCTGTCACCAAGCACCTTGCTGTTTTTTCATGTGCCTTAGCATGCCTTCCAGGAGAATCTGCTCCAAGATTTTGCCAGGCACAGAAGTGAGACTGACTGGTCTGTAATTCCCCAGATCATCCATTCTCCCATTCTTGAAAATGGGGGTTATATTTCCCCTTTTTCAGTTGTTGGGAACTTCACCTGACTGCCATGATTTTTCAAATATGATGGCCAGTGGCTTAGCAACTTCATTTGCCAGCTCCTTCAGGACCCGCAGATGAATTTTATTAGGACCCATGGACTGGGCAGGAACCCAGGGCAACTAAGATGATTAAGGGAGTGGAACATCTCCCTTTATAAGGAAAGCCTGAGGGAGCTGGGTCTCTATAGTTTGGAGGAGACTAAGGGGTGACCTTATTAGTGTATATAAATATATAAAGGGGGAGTGTCACAAGGATGGAGCCAGGCTCTTCTCAGTGGCAAACAATGATAGGACAAGGGGCAATGGGTACAAGCTGGAACACAAGAGGTTCCACTTAGACTTCAGAAGAAACTTCTTCTCAGTGAGGGTGACAGAACACTGGAACAGGCTGCCTAGAGAGGTTGTGGAGTCTCCTTCTTTGGAGACATTCAAAACCCGCCTCGACATGTTCCTGTGTAACCTTATCTAGGTGTTCCTACTCTGGCAGGGGGATTGGACTAGATGATCTTTTGAGGTCCCTTCCAATCTCTAACATACTGTGATACTGTGATACTGTGACTTGTGCACACTAACCTTTGCTAGAGAAGTCCGAGGCAAAGAAGTCATTCAGAACTTCAGCCTTCTCCAAATCCTGTGTAGCTAGTTCACCCGAGAGCTTCCAGAGGGGGCCTATGTTCTCCCTTATCTGTTTTTTATTTGCTATGTACCTGTAGAATCCCTTCCTGTTATCCCTAATATCCCTAGCCAAGTTTAATTCTAACTGGGCCTTAGCTTTCCTAATCTGGTCCCTATCTTCCCGGACAACATCCTTGTATTCTTCCCATGCTACCTGTCCTTGCTTCCACTTTCTATAAGACTCTTTTTTCCTATGAATTTTCCTCAGCAGCTTCTTATCCATCCAAGGAGGTCTCCTGTCCCTCCTGCTGCACTTGCTTCTGGTTGGGATGCAACACTCCTGAGCTTATAGCAGGTGATCCTTGAATACCAAGCAAGATTCTTCAGCCCCCCTGCCCTCTAGGGCTATATCCCATGGAACCTTACTTTGCCAAATGCCAGATAAACAAGCTATGAGAAGGCAACATAATGGCATTAAAAAAATTAATTTAACACATCTTATCTTGTGTTGAAGAGGAGAAGTGAAGCAAAGACATGATCACTTAAAAAACAGAAGAGTATTAAGCATACAAAAAAAAAAAAAGGCAGCACAAAAGTACACAGACAAGTATCAAGGTTAGTTATGCACATTAAATAAATAGCATCACATATATGATAAAAGAGTGCAAAATGAAGCTGTATTAACACTTGTGTGCAAGGCAACCCCAGGTCCTTTTCCGTTGAGCAGCTTTTCAGCCACTCTTCCCCTGTAGTGTTGCATGGGGCTGTTGTGGCCCAAGTGTGGGATATGGCACTTTGCCTTGTTGAATCTCATACCACTGGCTGCAGCCCGTTGCTCAAGCCTGTCCAGGTCCCTCTGCAGAGCCTTCCTATCCTCCAGCAGGTCAACACTTATGCCCAACTTGCTGTTGTCTGCAAATTTACTGAGGGTGCAAGTACTGAAAGTAATTGAAATGCAAAATGTAAATATGTAAAACCATATGCATATTTTAGGGAATACAGAAGAAAACCGAGTACTCCTTTTTTTGCATATGCCAGGGATTCTGTTACTAAATACAAGTATTTTAGTTACCATCTCTTTTTTCTTCAATTCTGGAGATAATTTGTTGAAAAAGAGATATACATTTGAACAGTTTATAGTTTCAGTAGTATTTTAGCAAATTAATTCCATCAACCTTGCTGAATTTCATGGAAAAAACTGCTTGCAATTTTATTATTTTAGACTCTATTGCAATAAGGAGGGAAGATTGGTTTTGTTTAAATGTCTGTTTTAAAAAATGATAAACAGGAACCTTAAAATGTAACAAGTAGTCTGAAACACATATGAAAGGAAGGAATAAAGAAGTTATAATCGAGTGTCTGCTACAGTTATGATTTTTCCCTAGTTGTTTTTTGTTTATTTTGTTTTGTAAGTTCTAATATATGCTTTTAAGAATAAAATTCTGGCATAAACCAGAAAACATACAATTTTTGTAATGTACTGAATAAAGAGGTATATCCAGAAGTTTGAAACATGCCTAATATTGTCAAGAGTAGAGCATGTTGCAGTAGTAATAAACATTGACTTAGAACACGCATCATGCTAAAAAAAGAAAATAAATAAAAGATCTTCCATTTCAAGTATCCAGAGGACTCCATTAACCTTCAAAGTTGCAGATGCCTTCAGGTATCATTGGATTGATGCATTTTTCTGGCAAAGATAAAAATACAAACGTATCCAAGGTTTCCCTGTATGGAAATTGTGCAGTGCCGTCACGTTATTACTTCAATGACGGACGACTTTTTGGCAGAAAATACTGTTTCTACCCCAAGAAACCTGCAAGTATATAAATAGTTTTCAAAATTGGCTTATTGTCCAAGATGATGGGTCAGCAAATAGAATTTCTAGCTGCAGAAGGAATTTAATGTAGGCTCATTAAGGGATGAGAAAGGCCAGAAGTGAAGAAATAGTGCTGAAGGAAAAAATGCACAGAAGTGAAGGTTGCAAGCGGATTTAGACGTGACAGCTTATACGGTTAGGTGTGTAAAGACTTACCTTAATGCACAGAACTTGGATGACAAACAAGAACTGAAAGTATAGTGCTATGATATTGTCAGAAAAAAAGACTTGTTGAGATATTGCACATGACTGAAACATTCTCATATGTCCTTTATGATCCTGTCATGTACGCTAAGGGGCTTTCAATATGAAACCAGAACACTGTTAAAATCTGTGGGTCAAGACCAAAGGGAACTTTGGGGATGCTGTCATGGGAGTCTTACCAAATTACAGCATACTGCTTCATCAAGCAGATGGAAGTGCATAAAGCTTTGTAACAAAACCCTCCATATGACAGGTTCTGTACTTCATAAGGCATTTCAGATATCCAAGCACCTGCTGGAAGGGCAACACAGCATTATACAATATTTTTTACTACATTTGAGATAATTTTCTAACTCACAAGGTAGACTGGCAAATAAATACAGTACTCTACTTAACTTCTAGCTCATTAACCGTCAAGAAATGGTGGCAAAAGTCCTTACTGGTGGCAACTTGGTCTAGACAGAAAGCCACGAGATAACTGAGTTCAGCATTTAGAGGAAGCCTGGGAAGTTGAGCAGAACAGAATTCTGGACCTCAGAACAGGTAAGGGTAATGCAGTTGTGAAAGAAAATATTGGAATTATAATTAAGGACTATAAATGCTTTCTAGTTAACAAAACGGAGAAAATATCTGATCTGTAAGTCTCTAGAACCAGTAGGATGTTCATTATTGAGAAACTGAAGACCATGGAACAGCATCCTGTTTGAGTGCGCTAAACCCATTACCCAGGCAATGGAGTTCATCAAATATGGGAAAGTACAAACAACTGCTGTAGAAGCACCTATTCTTATCTCTCATGTGAAAAAGAACCTACAAAGAGTCTTCCACTCTCCCAAAGAGATGTTTAGTGAGCCCATGCGGCAGCCCCCTGGATTCTCTACCCTGATCTCATGAGACTCCATCTGAAGTACTGCATCCAACTTTGGGGTCCGCAGCATAAGAAGGACATGGGCCTGTCAGAGCCGTAAAAAGGAGGGCAATAAAAATGATCAGAGGGCTGTAACACCTCACCTATGAAGGAAGGCTGAAGTTGTTCAGCCTGGATAAAAGAAGGCTCTGGGACAACTTTATTGTGGCTCTTCAGTAATTAAAGGGGGGCTTATAAGAAAGAGGGAAGAAGACTTTTTATCAAGGCATGTATTGACAGGACAAGCGGCAGTGTTTTTAAGCTGAAAGAGGGTAGATTTAGATTTTCTATAATGAAGAAACTTCTTACAGTGAATGTGGTGAGATACAGGACCAGGTTGCTCAAATAAATTATGGACATCCTACCATTGGAAGTGTTGAAGGTCAGGTTGGATGGGAATTTGTGAAACCTCTTCCAGGGGAACATGAGGCTGGTACTAGATAATCTTTGAAGGTCCCTTCCAATCTAACCCATTCCATGATTCTATTTGCTCTCCCCCTTTTTATCAATTCTTTCAATGCAGTTTGTCTTTTGCTTTTGAGGGAGATAGCAGGCATTTCTGGACAGCCTTCTGTGATAGATTTAGGGTGTTTATTATGCTTCCCTGCCTTGCCTCTGCTTTTCCAATTACCTCCCTGAAAAGTGGAGAATATCTTTTAGAAGAAGGATTAAATTAACATTTTCTATGCTACTGGTTCATATTGTGCTTTCAGAAGTGCCATCAGGGTTTCTGTAACTGTTACATGTTGCCTGAATCAGTACAGTATTATTGGTAGTATCCACAGTGTCTACAGCAACATGAAGAAATATGACTTTATGTTAAATGTGTAGGTATGTGTGGACAGCTTTGAATGTTTAAACAGGTCAGCACCTCGGGAAACACTGATGGGTATCAATTTACTGACTCTTCCACATCTCTCTGTCTCACAGACAGATCTCTCTGCTCCCTTCTCTTAATCCTGAGATTCTGTTACTGAGGAACTGAATAATACCCACCTTACTCAAAATACCCCATCACTATCCATGATCCTCAGCATGTGAAATATACACAGACTTCCCTAAACAGAGGCTGGCTGCCTGTGAATGAGGGGATTAAAGCAAAACTATCTTCATGGAAATGGAACAAAATGTTTACTGCTTAGAAGGGTGCTCTGACATTTGCACAAAAGTGTATTTCAGAGCCATGTAGATGGTGTGATAGGTTTCTGGAACGTCTGTTTCAATTCCTTGTTGCTTCCAAAAGAATACAAACTTCATTGTGTTGTGCTATGATGCATAGTAGTAGATTGATGAAAGTGATACTCTGTTCTCCCATAATGGCAACGTCATCACTTTGTTCATATGTGAACATCTGTGTTTTTCTGTCAGGTCCGGCATAGTCAGGAGCTGGACCTGTAAGCTGTACTCTCTTGTACTGCAAGGGGTGGAACGAAGCCCTGCTGCCTATCTGCTATGCAGATGTATTCTTCAGTTGTTGCTATGGCTTTGTCTACTGTAGTTGCCATTGAACATCCCAGTTTAAAGGGAGAAGCTACATTTGTATTTGCATTGGTTAATACTGTCCTCAAATCCAAAATTTACTTGTGATCACCCTGCAAAATTCTAAGTACTATGAGTATACTTTGATGACTATGACAATTGTAACAGCTATTTTAAATAAGCACTGAAAACATTTGGATAAATTAAAATTGAACAGCATATTACTTCTATAAAAGGACACAGAGATGATTGAGACTGAACAAGGCAAAATGCACGAAATCAAGCATATTTATTCAGTAAATCTCACATTTTCATTTGCATTGTGTTTATAATAAAAGTTGATTCAGATTTTTCTATTCATAGATGAAAAGATTTCTGATTTGGCAAACTTTAATTTTGTATCCCGACTATATTTACACATCTATAATTAAAAGAGATTTTGCCAAATAGACTATTTGAGGCATTATATTTTCATTGTTATAATCAAAAGTATTAAATTCATTAGGAAGCATTTGCTGAAGCTATTTAAAATACCACTATACTTTAAATCTTGGGCAAAATCCCTTGTAAATTCTTTTTACCAGATCACAGTAAAATGATGTAATGAGTTATAGTGTTAAAAAACTCACAAAAGTACAAGGATCATTATTTTAAGGAAAATATAGCTCCTATGAAGCTAAGAAATGTAAGATAAGACATATAATTATATTCCCAGTCTTGATTAGAATTTCCAGCATTTTTATTTTTTTTTAAGTATAGTTTAAAGTGATATAAAATTGTAGGTGAAATAGTGTAACAACAGACAAAACAATGATACTTATTCAACTAAAACACAGCTTCATTCAATTATGTTTCATGATGTATGAAATACATAGAACTAAAAATTCTGGGGGAATGTGAGATTTACATATGATGAAAGAGTCAGGAACAAGGATTATTCATGCCTGAAAAGGAAAGAGCTGAAGAAAACGGAATGAGATGTTTGAGACTATATATAATGAAAAATAACATCTTCTTTTCTGCCTTACCCAGCTAAAAGGCTGGGAATAGTAAATGCTTATAACACAAGCTCAGTAAAGCTAAAATTCAGATAATCAAAGTGTCTATAAAGTATAAACTGATTTCTCCTGGGGGTTTTGTGGGGTAGGTTTGTTGTTTAAATCGTTCCTCATAGGATCAGAAGAAAGCTTATGGATTCATGTTCATTCATTACTCTAAATCAAGGCTGAATTTCATGTTTCCTAACTTAGCCATAGCTGTTTCTAGAAAGTGATATATTCAGGCTAACCTTCCTTCTAATCATCAGGACAATTTTAACCTAAACCAGTTTAGTTCAGAATTCTAGACTAGCTATCAAAACCCCATAAAGCTAAAAATGAGGGGAAAGAATGAATGTCAAAGTAGCTGCAAAAGGCAGAAGTTACATTCTACTGCCTAGATGTGGGCAAAGGGCCCAAGTACATACAAAGCAGATACCTTCAAAAAGTATTGTTCGCTCTCTTTGCCATTTTATTCCATACTTCACCCAGTTGCTTTTCCCAGGATAAAATCTAGTACACTGTAGTAAGTAAAAAGCTTATCAGTAGGGCAGAAATTCATTTATGATGTTTGATTTCCTTAAATTATTTAAAACAGATTTATTACTTGCCTGGAATTATTTCTACTGAGTGAAAAAAATCAATACTTGGTATTTTCTTTACCACAATACTCCCATAGTCAGTGGAGAGTTTTCAGTTGATGTCAATAGGCTTTGGAGGTAACACCAAGGACCTGATCATCCAGGGCATTTCACACATGAAAACATATTGGCTTCAAGGAGAGTTCTGCATGCAGAAATATTTGAGAATTTAGTTTGAAGATGAAAAATTACTTGAGATTTCTAACATATTCATTTTAATACAAGGGTTTGCTGCTCTTAATCATACAGGCTTCTCCTAGGACTACTGCTCTTTGCAGTAAAAGTTAATATAGCTGTGTGTTTTCCATAGATATAAAGAGAGCTTTTCATATGTACTCAGAACTTATTCACCTAAACTTCCAATGCCTTAGTTATTAGTAGCTCTCTATATAATTCTTTTTATCCTCTACTCCAAACAAAACCAGATGTTGTAATTATAACTTTAAAGAAGTCTTTCATATTCTTATCATTTTTACTAAGTTGTATGCATTTATTGAGAAGCAGTTACTTCAGTGAAACACATAAACTTGGTAAAAAGGTATAGCAGACAAAAAATCAGATTTCAAAGAAAAGTATCAAACCAATATGTTATAAAACACTATTTGCTTTATTAATGTATTTTTTCATTAATACAAAGAAGTAAGAATAGAAGAAAAGATTAAATGCAATCCAATTTTTAAAACTGTAATCAGGTCTACCATATTCTATTTTGAAAAGATGAGCAAAATATATGCTTTTATTCCAAATAATGTTTTAGTAGTCTAATAGCCCAAACTATTAATACAGAAAATTAATGTCATTAATACAGAGCAGCATCATTAATAATGCAGTTAAACTGGTTATACAAAAGCTTCCTGGTATCCTGGGTTTATATACCCTTTTAGTGTTCCTCTGGGCAGAGATGCAACATGTAGATGTGCCAGTGATTGAGGGGTGGACTTAACAATGGACACTTGCCCAGGTTATTCAGGAGTGTGAAACATGTGCTGCAACTAAGCAAGCCAAATGGTTAAAGCCTCTGGTATGGAGGATGATGGCTGAAGTACAAATATGGGAAGGCCTGGCAGATTGACTATATCACACTCTCTCTCCTGTTCTGAAAGACTGTTGCAAGAGATGGAGCCCAACATAATGGACTGGGTGAACTCAGCATCTTTATAGGGATTGGTCCATGTACTAAGGAGTAATATATCTGTGTGTGTGTGTGTGTGTGTGTGTATATATGACACAAGAGTGATGATATATTAAAAAATATGAATCTGAGCATGACGTGAATGGTATGGAATAAGGGGTGGATAACGTCCTGTGTTCAGCAGTAACAGTCATTTTTCTTCTTCTTAGTAGCTGGTGCAGAGCTGTGTTTTTGACTTTCCGCCTGGGAACAGCGCCGATAACACCGATGCTTTTACTTGTTGCTCAATAATGTTTACTCTGACCCAGGACTTTCTGAGTCTCATGCTCTGTCAGGGAGAAGGGGAAACTGGGAGGAAGCAGAGACAGGACACCTGACCCAAACTAGCCAAAGAGATATTCCATACCACATACCATGCCCAGTATATAAACTGGGTGCAGTTACCCAGAAGGGTGAGATCACTGCCTGGGTGAGTCTGGGTATCGGTCGGCGGGTGGTGAGCAGTTGTATTCTCTTCCCTTGTTATTTCCCTTATCATTATTACTACTGGTGGTAGCAGCAGTGATTTGTGTCACACCTTACTTACTGGACTGTTCTTACCTCAACCCGTGGGAGTAGCATTCTTTCGATTCTCCATCCCATCCCTCTGGGAGCAGGGGGAGGAATGAGAGGGGGGAGGAATGAGAGAGCCGCTGCATTGTTCTGGGTTGCTGGCTGGGCTTAAACCATGACATTATTATACATGACAATTGTGCATTATTAATCTTTCTTCAAGCTTTGAATTTCAGTGTGAATTGCTAGAAAAGCAGTAAGTACTTTTGTGAGTGGGATCTGAAAGTTACACTTTCGAGACTGGAAAACAATACCTGGAACATGAGCCTGTAGAAAAGAGAAAAAAAAAAAAAAGGAAGAGGAAGAGGAGGAAAAAAACCCTAAATCACAACAGCAACAAAACCCCCTAGTAATTTCAATGGTTTCAAAGTTGGAGTGATCATCAGAATAACTGGGGCAGGAGCTCTAACACTGACTAAATGTGTTTGAATTTTATTTTAGATATGCATGAGCATATCTAGTTTTTAATCCAAAGACATGCAAAAACAACAACAACAAAAAAAATAAGTTGGTTTTCATAAATAATAGTGGCTACATATGACTCTTAATGACTGGAAATGATTTGTAGGTCTGGTTTGTCAAAGTGTCTACTATTTTATTTATTCATAAATGTATGCTTGGGGAGAGTAGAAACTCATGGAAAAATGTTAATTAAAATCAATGAAGAAGGAAAACAAACTGGAAAAGATGGCAAAGAAGAAAATTCAGAGACATTGATGAACTGTCAACATTAAACATCAAAATCAAGTCTTCACAAAGTTACAATGTCCTTGTTTTGGTTGATTGAGGTTAAATCTATTTGGGATTAATGCAAAGACATTTTGACTCTATAGACTTAAATTGACTGAAAGGCAAACATTGAAGGAAGTTTTAATATCGTGCCTTGTCCTGGTTCTGAGTAACCAGCTGGGCTTAAACCATGATGTACATTTATCTCCATAAGTACCTGCAGTATCATTTGAGTAAAAAAGAAAGTTTTCAGATTGTTATGAATTCTTTTCCAAAGGACTTTTAAAATATTACTCTAATTCCTTCTTGTTTTCAAAAGTAGTCAAGAAACTCCCTTCTTATGGATCAGGTCATGCTGTGCTTTGAAGCCGTAGCTTTTTTATGTGTGTGTATATATATATATACATATGCACGCACAAGTATCTTGAATCCCATATGGAAAAATGGGATTTTCCCTGCTTCCCAGGGGAGGACCCTGGGAACCACTAGCCAGTCATCGTCATCTCTGTGCCTGGTATGATCATTGAGTAGATCCCTCTGGCAGGCATGCTGAAATATATGGAGGACAGTGAAGTGGCTAGAGACAGACAGAATCATTTCGGCAAAGACAAATTGTGTCTGACTAATCTGGTGGTATTTTGCAATTGAGTGGCTGCATCAGCACACAGGGGAAGAGTTATGGATCTCATCTGCCTGGACTTCTATAAGGCCTTTGATATGATCCCCCACAACATTCTTGCTGCTAAACTGGAAAGAAAAGGTTTTTGATGGATGCACTACTAGATGGCTGAATAGCTGCATCCAAAGAATTACAGTCAATGGCTCAATGTCCAAGTGGAAAACACTAATGACTAGTGTCCCTCAAGGCTCCATACTTGGGCCAATAGTGTTTAATTTCTTCATCAATGGTAAAGGCATTGGTATTGAGTCACCCTCAGCAAGATTGTGGATGACACCAAGCTGATTGGTGTAGTTTATACATTGGAGGGAAGGGATGCCATCCAGAGGGACCTTGACAGGCTGGAGAAGTAGACCACGTGGATCACACAGAGCTCAACAAAGCCAAATGCAAGGTCCTGCACCTGGACTGAGGCAAACCCCAGTATTAGTATATACTGAGTGACAACTGGATTGAAAGCAGTCTTGAAGAAGGATTTGGAGATACTGGTGGATTAAAATTGATCATGAAGTGACAACATGCATTTGCAACTGAGAAAGCCAACCATTTCCGAGGCTACAGAAAAAGAAGTATAGCTAGCAGGCTGAGGGAGATAATTCTGTCCCTCTTCTCTGCTCTCATGAGCTCCCACCTGAAGTGCGGCATTCAGCTTTGGAGTCCCCAGAACAAAAAAGATATGTAAATGTTGGATCACGTCCAGGGGAGGACCACAGAAATTGATGAGAGGGCTGGAGCACCTCTCCTAAGAAGGAAGGCTGAGAGAGTTGGGTTTGTTCAGCCTGGAGAAAGTTCCATGAAGACCATATTGTGACATTTCTGTATATAAAGGAGGATTATAATAAAGACAAAGGTTTTTTACCAGGCCTTGTACTGGGCAGGACAAAAAACAACAGTTTTAAACAAAAGGAGGGTAGATTTAGTTTGGAAATAAAGAAAACAATTTATGAAGTTCGTGAGATATTGGAAGAGGTTGTCCAGAGGACTTGTGGATGTGTACAAGGTTAAATTGGACACAGCTTTGAGAAACCTGTTCCAGCTGAAGGTGGGGTTGGAACAATGATCTTTGAAAATCCCTTCTAATCCAAATCATTCAATGGTTCTTTGGTTCTATATTTACATTTTAAACAAAGGGTATGTTATTCCTTACACATCCTACAAAACATGGCTTTGAAGTAAATAACAATTCCATTCAGTCTAAACACCAGTCTTCCTGCTTTGGTCCTTTAGTTTTCTTGCACTGTACTTATTTCTTTATATGGGCTATCCAAGTCACTCTACAGCTGTCTGGAGTCCTTAAAGTCTAGTGTTATTGAAAGTGACACAGAAAAAAAAAAAAAAAAGCAGTTCTGTATTTTAATCTCTACAGGAACAGAGAGGATTTCCCCCCTTCTTGATGTAGTAATAGTTTTGTTACTATATAATATTTTTTTTTTTTGAAACATATGGGATAATTGTTCCATGCTGTATAATTGATATCAGGTGTTCTTTTCTTTTCTGGGCTCCTTAAAGTGCATCTGTTTGAAACCTAGCTTGCTTTCTTTTTTTTTCCCCTTAAAATTTTCTCATCTATTTCTTGAAATGATAACACTTGGATTAAAAAAAAAAAATAAAAAAAGGAAGAAAAGAACCCCAGGTGATTCAGTGCTAGGCATTGCAAAATTAGTCAGATTAATAGAGCCAAGTTTCCTATTTATAAACTAAATAATCAGCTTTATACACATAATCAGTTCATAGGTGGATCAATTACTCCATTACTACTTTTAAAGGCAAAAAAAGAAGTATATTAAAAAATCACAAAACATCACAATAAAACCCCTTTCTAAATAACTTCATTTCTACTTGGTAGAATAGCATGAAAATTAACTTAAAAAACAAATTAAAAAAATATTTTTGTATTCCTTTGAATGAGTTCATCTGTGCAACTAATTACTGCAAACCAAACTTACTTAATTCCTGCAGAAGACAAAAATCATACAGCTCAATCTTTCACCTCATGTGGTACTGGTATGTTAGGGAGCTTTCATTAAATGTCAGATTACATTCATCCTCACACGCTGTCTTTCTACTATCTTTCTTTAGGCATATAAAGCTGTAGACAAAAGCTGAATAAAGGGGAAAATACACCAAACTATTCTGCTCTGAGGTCTAGGTACATGTATGCTGAACTTCATACTAGAATTGTTCAAAAGCACAGCAGTCATATTATGATTTTACTATCCATTCTATTCAGATCAGAAAATTAATTGCCTTATTAGCAATATTTCCCCCTCATTTTTCTCTGCTAATTGCTGCTTCTACATTGACTATGTGTGAATGAAGTTCTAACCCTGTTTAAGTGAGTGTGAGTTTCTTTAAATTCTGCTTAGGCTTTTACAGATTCAGCATGTTTCCAAGGAGAGCAGCCTTTTTCTGTGTTCTTTTATGTTACAAAGCAATAGGTAAACAAAGAGAAAAGGTGAAGCAAGTGATGATGGTGTTCAAACAGCAGGACTCCACCTCATAGGTAAAAGAGGGGCAGAGCAAAGAGGGAAGATTAAAACAAACAAGCAAAATGCGAAAAAAAGCACTCAGGAGTCTTGGAGAGGTTAGTGTATGGTAAAGGGTGAAAAGAAAGACAAGACAAGAAAGACTATAAAAAAACCTGCATTGTATAGGGAAGAGGCAGTATTTGTACTAGATGCTACTCATTCCTTTTCATGCTTTAACACAGTTTCATGAACATTTTGAAAGCGTACCACTTGAAATGTTTCCCCTTCTTCTCTTTAATGCCGCAGTTCTAGAGGGCCCTAAAGGCCTGAAATGCAGATTATTAGCAATGCTGCTAATTTAGCAGATTCAATTTTTATTGGGAAACTAGAAACTGTTACCTGCAGTCAGGGGAAAATATGGATAAAGTGTAGTATCTATGCTTTTTCACAAGTATACATAGAATTCAGACATACATTATCAGATTTTCCCTCCCTAATGCATAATGTCCACTTAGTTTGACCACAGTGCCATTCTCAGTCTGCTATCTAAAAGGCAGCTGCTTCAATAACTGCTCTTTGAATGTAGGTTCAGAATTTAAAACAAAGCTCACTAGCTAAATTTGAAATAGATACATAGGCCATTTCTACATCTTTGAAAACAGTTTACACAGATATTGTCTCCTCTCTTTATTTGAGACTCTGAAGTGCTGGTCTCTTTTGTTAAAGGTTAATTGACTAGACCATATGGGAAATGACTGAATTATTAGAGATTCATTAAAATTGTTAATTGTAAATAAGCTAATTGTTCAAAATTATGACTTTGGTTTAACATCAAGTCTTCAACATTTTGCACTGGGTGAAGTTACTGCTACTAGTCTTTTGGGGCTTGCTATTTATGTTATTCTCCTATGGCTGAAAAGAAACTTGGTAGCAGAAAGAAAACAACTTTCCATTCAGAGTACAAGTTCAGATTCTTTTTGGTTTTTTTTGTTTATTTGTTTGTTGGGTTGTTTTGTTGTTTTTTTTTTTTTTTTTTTTTTTTTTACATCTATCAAAGATAATATTTACACAACCTGGAGAAATGCGCAGTCAGATTTTTCTGTCCTCAGGATATAGGAGGGTATGGCCAAATCCAGAAGATAACAAGTTGGTGACAAAACAGACCTACTCATCCCATCACTCACATCCCTCCCTCTCCTTCTCATTTTAGTCCAAAATAAATCTATAATTCATTATTTTTCATCAGTAATTTTGTAGAAAGGAAAACTTAGATTACTTGAGGAAACATGTAGTGAGGCTGATAGAAGTGGGGACTGATTAACATGATCCCTTTTGGAAGGAGTAGAACAGAGCAAATTAAGCTTCAGAAATTGTTTTGCTCAAATTAAGGAAGATCTGGTCTTTGAGGTTTTGGTATATTATGCATTAATCATGCTTCTCTTACTGCCAATTTTTTTCAATTCTTTTTTTCTCCCCTAGTAATTTCAAAATGCATATCTACTTTCTCTGACAGGTGTGATAGTATTTCAGCATAAAGAATAATAAGAAATTGTTTCTTTTTATCACTAAAAATGTTTTTCAGGAGTCTGGTGATAAATATTCCTTTATTTTTCATCAGTTAGAAACATGAGAAAAAAAATAATGATATTGCCCTACCTTAGAGTAGATAAAATTATTTCAAATTTAAAATAAAGAAAAAGTGTGGATTAAAATACAGTGATAAAAGCACATTTCTTGCTTTCTGGCATCCTCCAGATATAATTTTAGGGAAATCCCTATAAATTTATCATAGTATGAAAATAAGAAAAACACCACAAGTTGGTTATTTGGGTTTTTTTGGTTTTTTTTTTTTTTTAATATATTATCTTTAAAGAGTCTCCTTTTAAAGTGGCTCATAGTTCTGAATAGTTTGTAAACTTTTATGTTATGTAGATTGAAAACTAGCAGTTATTTTCTTCTGATTCCACAAAATTCTGTTTCATAACACAGAAGGCTTCTGTTAATCTCATGTTGCACATTCAAAAAATGTAATTTGTTGAAAAAGCACACAACACACAGCTCTCAAACCAGTAGACTCTTTGTGAAACAAAAGTTATACTTTATGTTAGACAGTAATCTATCAGTTACATGAACAAATCCTGAGTTTAAGTCATCAGTAGATATAAAAGAAATTGATCTAAGAAAGAAGAGCTTGTGTTTTAATTCTGGTGTTACTTCATGTTATATTGAGTTGTTATTTTAAAATTATTTGGCAAAAACGCCAGGAAATCCTCCTATTGGATGAAGCAGGAAGACCAAATGCTGCAAAGTAATTGTTCACGCAATACTATCAAAATGTACCTAGCACTGAAAGGTGAATCTTCTGAAAATGCAGAGCAATTTTATTTTAGAACTTAAAAAGAGTGCCAGGCATGCATAAACCATGATTCTTATGAAGTATTTAAATATTAAAAAGTCAAAATCCTTCATTTGACAGTGTCTGACCTTTAAGCTTATCTGCTCCTAAAATACATCTTGCCTATCAACCAAAACTTTAATCACTTTCTCATTTCAGATATTGAAGGAAAGATTCCATTTAAATCAAGCAAAGGTCATCTTTCTTTGAAATATAGATTACCCACCTGGACTTTTTAAAGAAGTGAAAACTGGATAATAAACTCAGGAGAAGCAGTTCTCTCTCCAAAGTACTGAGTCAGCTGTGGAAAGGATTAAACATAATTATACATAACTCCCATAGATTGTCAGGTCCAGCCCAGAAATGAAATGCAATTCATTCTGTTTCAAAACGTATAAACTGCATATAGTTAAAAAGAAATGAAATGAAACGTTTCAGTCTTTTTTAACTACTTCTGAAACCGCAGTTATATTAAAATGGCACCGAAAACATCAAGAGATAAGAAAAAATGGATAATTAATCTCTGACCACTTGAGATTAAGATGACATTTTCAACCTCTTTTGATTACTTTCATGCTAAGTAAGTTATCAGCTTCCCTTAACTCTTATATGCATGTATGTTTTACCAGAATATTGTATTGTATTTTAATGCTAGGCCCCAAATGTGGACATAATTCTAATATTTAAGATGTATTCACGTCAGAATGACTGAGTATTACGCATAGAAACACTACTTCTGCCATCTAGTCTTTTAAAATAAAATGCAGCAGAAGAGCTACCTTCAGGATTTACCCGCATCTGAGAGTCTGAATTTTTAGTTTATCTGAATTCATATATGTGAGCATGAGGTTTTGAAAACCACCTAAAACTCTAATATTAATCTATTTAGAATTATAATAACTTTGAAATAATATTTTTCTTTTGGTTTAATTTTGCATTGTAATAACCGTGAAATCAATAAGAGAAGGTTCTGTGAAAGTAACTGTCTTCTCCAGCCTGAAATAAGGCTCTCCATGCTGCCTGTGTTGCCTACAATCAACATTCTACAGTGATGGATAGCATTTGCCATGCGTACTTGATCAGTGCAATATGATTGGAATTTGAGAGTGTTTTGAACTTTCTGAAGTTGGGTACTGATACAAAAGACAGCATGTTGATCTAAGAATGTTAAATAAATTTGCCTTACAGAAATGTCACGGAAATGTCTTTTCTCCCCCCACCATACTGTCCTGTCCTCAGCACTGTGATAAAAACTTGTAATATCACCTCTTTCTGCTTAATTCTTATCTATCACTGTCCTTATTTTGGGTGGGTTTTAGTTAATTTTCTTCCTAGTAGCTGGCGCATTACTGTGTTTTGGATTTAGTCTGAGAATAATGCTGATAACACACCAATGTTACACTTGTTTAGAAGTAGCACTTATCCTGATCAAGGACTTTTCAGTCTCTTAAGCTCTGTCAAGGAGGGGGCATAAGAAGCCTGGAAGGAGCAAAGACAGTACACCTGACCGAAACTATCCAAAGGGGTATTCCATACCGCAGCACACCATGCCCAGTATATAAACTGAAGTGAGTTACCCAGAAAAGGGCTGATTTTCGTATCCCAACCCATGGATTTTACTTTAGTTTCCCAGTTCTCCTTCCTGTCATACTGGGAGACAAGGGAAGAGTGAGCAGCTCTGTGGTACTTAGTTGCCAGCTGGAGTTAAACCATGACAGTCATTTGTTTCCAGCTTTCTAGAATACACAGTATGGAATCTCAGAAGCCTTTCTTTCTAACAGTACAAGGAAATGATAAGACATAGCAATGCAACCTCTGATAAGTTTGCAAAATTCACTACTTAACTCAGTTTGAAAATAACTTTATCATCTTATCTCATTTCAAACACTGTATAAATGTGTCCTGGCTTAATGACAAGAAACATGAATTAGACAGCATTTTTTTGAAAAATGATTTAGTTGTAGAAAATATTCCAGTCTCCAGTATTTTTCTCAAATATGAATGCTAGCAAGTGTTTGTGGAAGTACATCTAAGAAATAATATTTTGTCTTTTTAAAGTATAGCATTTTTTCTTTAAAAACAAAAAAAAAAGGGCAGATTTTCTGGCAGAGTTTACAAAGCAGATAACATTCCCTATTTTTTAGAGTATATTGTATTCCTATAATACTGAGTATGCAAAAAACAAAACAAAACAAAACAAAATATTATGTCTTCATATGTCTAGGTTTTGGTATTTCAGATAAAAGATTGTATCTCTCCTGAACTGCAGGAAAAGATATGTTGAACTCTAGCTTTAAAGACAGATTAGAAACTACAATAATAAAAAATATAAACAAAAATGGTTGAAAGATTGTAATCTTCAATGTTTTTTTGTTCTTTGAGTGAGATATTTCCCCCCTGTTCAGGATTATAAAAACTCTGATGCTTTTGTCTTCATCTCTAACATTGATACAGAGAGCATTAATTACAATTAGTTTTTGAGTCAGTATAGGTAATTCATTAAAATTCATTAAATAAAATAAGATTGTGTAGTATTAAACTCTCCAAAACTGCAGGTAAAAAAGTGCCAGTACAAAAATCTCTTTAAAACAAATAAAGCCATCAGCAATAGACTATTAATGGACATTTTAAGCAACAATTTTTTAATTGATATAAAATTTCCCTAAACCATGAACATTGCAAAAGAACATTACCTTGGTCTAACTTTAATAGACTAAATCAGTACCCATAAAATCTTTCTCAGTTTTCAAGGTACAGTTTACCAGAAAATAAACAAACAATCAAACAAAAAAATACCAAAATTTGTATTTCAGATAAATGTTTGTCTTTTCTATTGTTATTAATATTTAGTTTCTGCTACCCTTGCCCTCTAGTAAAGATGACCTGAAATTTATGGTACATATGAGTTAGAACTAATCCTTTGTAATTAAGCATCTTGGCATTATTATTGCATTGTTAGCATTTATCAATTAAACATCAGTTTAGACTCTATGGCCATAAATTAATGTCACCACACTTCAGCACTGGGAAGATCTAAGCACTGAATATTTATATAGCCTTACTAAATCTGAACACTCTGAGGTTTCCCAGTCTCAGTTCAAATTATTTGATCACCATGTTAATACTGGAATTTGGTTGAGTATGACTCTGCTCTCAGGGATAGGATGCTGTGCATATGCATAGATTTTTGGAACAGTTACTTAAAGTTTGCATGTGTAACCTTATTTTTGCCATTTTATGTCTTCTGAATGTCAAGGTATGCTAGTTTATTGCTTTTTTAGCATACTGTTTTAATAACATAAGGAAAAAAGCAAATGTTGGATGCAGACGTTTTCTGCTTGTAAATCGTCTATTTTTTCGTTATCAAAAATGCATAAGATATATGTAAATATTTAGTAAACAGAACCATTAAATTAAAGGAAATCAAATCTTTATCACACCATGGAGCTCATGAAGTTCACAGTATGTAGAATTCATCTGTTAATACTGATATATTTTTTAATACTAATACATCCAGTACACGGGCCTTTTAGTCAATCACAGCAGGTGAATCAAAAGTATTTTGTAATTATATTGGTGAAATTTCTTTCTTATGGGTTTTTCACTTTATTATTCTTTTCTTAAACTTTAAAGAACAAACTTATTTAAAAATCAGAAATGCTTTTGCCTTTCTCAGCAAAACAGGAATTTTTCCCTACTTCTGAAGAGTTTTCTGCAGTTAGAATTCAAAACAAATTCTAATTTTAGGATGTATATGAGCTCCTCTAAGTAGCTACTCTAAGAAGTGTAACTTTATAATTATTCAGGTAAAGATATAGTATGGACTAGATCTAGATACCACGCACATAAAATGCTCCAGTATAAGCACAGCTACAAAAAATTAAATTAGCCCACACAGGGAAAATATAATGCATGTGTCACTTATACAAGTGAAAATGTAATACAACCTCTCCTTCAATAGCTACATAGCTGTTGTTATGGCTAGCTAAAGGTTTGAAAACAAGTAGTGTGCGTACGCTTGCTGTGGTGGATTGAGTCCAACCAACAGTCAAACACCCATCTAGCTTCTCACTCACTCCTCTGTCCTACAGACTGAGAAGAAAATATAAAGAAGGCAAGAAAACTCATGGATCAGGTTAAAGTTTAATAACAAAAGTAAAAGCTGTGTGCACAAGCAAAGCAAAATGAACTTTTTTGCAATGTTTACTGACAGCTTGTTTATTCAACAGGATGTCTTCTACAGTTTCTCCCCCCCTCCTGCCCATGAAATCCAGTGTGAAAACCAGCCTAAATTCATGGAGTTTCAGTTAATTTCACTTATTTCCATTTAGAAAGTTTTAATTTATGATGCATTGTATTGAAGGCAAAAAGAAGTAATTTAAACAATTAAAAGAGATGCCTTTCTTCCCCTTCCCGCAGGCTCAGGTTAGTGCCACACATCTCCTAGACCCTTCCTATTGTGAACTCCCTTTGTTTTCATCACATCTTATGCTCAATTCTTCCCAACTACTTTGGTAAACAATGGGAAGTGCAGAAGGCTGATATTAGACTCTAGTGGTTTCTTTCTGCTGCTCCCCAGTTCTTGTTTTTCTTAACTGCTACTCGGTTCTTATTGATGCTCTGTTTTGGCATGGGTCATCCATGGGCTGCCATCTTTCATCAGGAAGAAATAGTAGATGAGGCCTTCTTCAAACAATGGGGGAAAACCTCACGTTCACATGCTCTCGTCCTCATGGGGGCTTTAAAGACCCTGATATCTGCTGGAAGGACAGCATAGTAGGGAGTAAAAAATCTAGGAAATTTATGGATTACTTTGACAGCAACTTACTGACAGAGGTGACTGAGGAGCCAACAAGAAATGGTGTTTTCTTGGGTACTAACACGGGAGCTCTGGACATGGATGTGAAAGCCGGGGACAACTTTGGATGCACTCATCATTGAATGCAAGATCTTGCAAGTAGCAAACAGGGCAGAAAAGCAGGACAAGAATGCTGGATTTCAGCAGAGCAGATTTTAACTACTTCAGAGATCTGCTTGAAAGATTCTCAGGGGCAATTCCTTACAGGCTCAAGGAAAGCAAATTAAAAGTCCTGCACCTGGGGAGGAATATCGTCAGGCACCAGCACACACTGGAGGAAAACTAATTAGAAAGTAACTTAGCTCAGTAAGACCTGTGGATCCTGATGGACACCAAATTCAGCGTGAGCCAGGAAGGTACCCTTGCAGGAAAGAAGGTTGACCAGATTTGGGACCTTTCTTGAATAGGAAAAACAGTGCCAACAACTCAAGAGGGGTGATCATTACCCTTTTTTTCAGAACTGGTTATGCCGCATCTAGCATGCTGTGTCTAGGTCTGGGCTTCCAGTACAAGAAAAATATAGACTTCCTGGAACAAGTCAAGCACAATGCCACAAAGACGATGAGCGGACAGGAGCACCTCACATATGAGGAAAGCCTGAGAGAGATGGGATGGTTTAGCTTGCAGAAGAAAAGGCTCAGAGTGGATCTCTTCAGTGTATGCAAATATCTGATGGGAGGATGCAAAACAGATGAGCCAGGCTCATTTCAGTGGTGTCCAGTGACAGAACAAGAGGCAATAGGCACCAGCTGAAAGACTGGGTGGTCTGTCTGAACAGCAAGAAATACTTTTTTATTGACTGTTCACTGACACAGGTTTCTGAGGAAGTCTGTGGAGTTTCCATTGTTGGAGGTGCTGGGGCTGTCTGGACATGGTCCTGCACAACCTATTCTAGCTGACTTTGGTTGAACAAGGACTTTGAATCAGATGAACTCCAAATGTCTCTTCAAGTCTAAACCATCCTGTGATTCTGTGAAGTAGTTCTGTTTAACATTGTTTGTGAGGTTATATGAAAATTTTCAATCAAGTTAAATCTGTCCATTATTTTCACTACACAAAATATTACTCTTCTCATTTTCTTTATTTGTTATTGAAAAGTTATGCTAATAAAAATTGCTAATGGAAAGTAATTTAAAATGGACTTTCAATTAACAAAAAAAGGTAAAATAATCTTATTCTTTTGCCACTTAAAGTCTGAGTCATTAAGAATACTCATTAAAATACACAGTAAATCAGTTTAGACAGAATATTATTTGAGGTAGTAAAACGTAACTTTTTGAAAACTACAATTTATAAATAAGACTATCTTTTTCAGCAATTATGCCTCATTCTGAACCAATGTTTATAAATTCAAATACGGAGGATGTTACTGCCCTGCTTATCTCCTTCATTTTTCTGAGATGCAGAGCTTGTGAACTGGTAGTATATTTTTACAGCGAGTGGTGTTGGTCCATGAGAAAAATAGGATATGTTAAGTGACTGCTCATTACACTACCTTTACAACCAGCTTGTAACAGAGCATTTGAATGAATGAATTACACCAACAACAAAAGAACAAGAACAAAGAACAATAGTTCCACACACCAGTAGGCTAGCATCATTTTCAAATCATACAATGCATGAAAGATGCACAGTGACAAAATTTATTTTCTTCAGGCAGCAGGTATTTCAGTTGTATTCTTCCTTCCTGTTTGCATGAAATAGTCTATGAACTTTCAATGTGGAACAAAAATTTACATAAAGAACTCTCCTATGAGGCAGAGACCCCTAATGCAACAAAATCATTAAAACAGCCAGGTGTGAAGTGAATGAAAAGTGCTATTAAATGTAATAATTTACATTACTGAATGTGTATCTGAGAAAAGTACAAGCATTTACAAAATACTGTAAGAAAAAGCAGAGAATTGTGACAGTACTATTACTGAAAAAGATGGAAATCTTCACCAAATAGAAGTATTAACCAACAGACATGTCCATCAGAGATGTTTTTTTTCCCTACAAATAACTATAAACTAAAAATCCAGCATCTCAAACAGATCTTAAAAAAATACTTCAAGATATAGAAAAAATATACAGAAAATTTTGAATAGAAAAATTAGTATCACAAGTGAGGCAATTAGTATGTGATGAACTTATTGATCTACATCGGAAGTTCCTGGTTGTAAAATAAAAAATAATAAAAAATTAATTCTGCCATCTAATATCTTATTTTTTAAAAAGTCTTAAAATTCTGCAGCATAAGCTACAATCATATAGGTCCTGTTTGACCAACCTAATCTCCATCTACAAAAAGGTGACCTGCGTGGTTGATGAGGGAAAGGCTGTGGACATTTTCTATTTGGACTTTAGTAAAGAATTTTACACTGTGTTCTGGAGAAATTGGCTTCTCATGGCCTGAATATGTGGATTCTTCGCTGAGTTGGAAACTGGATGGATGGAAGAGCCCAAAGAATGGCAGTAAATGGTATTGTATCTAGTTGGCTACTGGTCACTAGTAGTATCCCTCAGAGCTTGTTAGGACCAGTGTTGTTTAACATCTTCATTGATGATCTGGATGAAGGGATCAATTGCACCCTCAGTAAATCTGCAGACTTCACCAAAGTGTCTGGGAGTGTTGATCTGCTGAAAGATAAAGAGGCTCTGCAGAGGGATCTGGACAGGCTGGACTGAAGGTCTGTGGCCAGTGGTAAAGAGGTTTAACAAGGCAAAGTGCCGGGTACTGAATTTGGGACACAACAACCCCATGCAATGCTACAGGCCTGGGGAAGAGTTACTGGAAAACTGCTCAGTAGAAAAGGACCTGTGGGTGCTGATTGTCAGAGCTGAACATGAGCCATCTTGTGCTCAGGCAGCCAAGAAGGCCAACGTCATCCTGGCCTGTGTCAGAAATAGTGTAGCTACCAGAACCAGGACAGTGGTCATCTCCCTGTACCCAGCACTGGTGAGGCTGCACCTCAAATCCTGTGCTCTGTTCTGGGCCTCTCACTACAGGAGTGATCCCTCACTGATGCTGGATCAGGTCCAAAAAAGAAATCAGGCAACAAAGCTGGTGAAGGGTCTGGAGCACAAGTCTTATGAGGAACAGTTGAGGGAACTGGGGTTGTTTAGTCTGGAGAAGGCTCATGGGGACCGTATCGCTCTCTGCAACTACCTGAAAGGAAGTCGTAATGAGGTGGGGGCTGGTCTCTTCTCCCAAGGAACAAGTGATATGACAAGAGGTAGTGGCCTCAAGCTTCACCAGGGGAGATTTAGACTGGATATTAGGAAAAATTTCTTCACAGAGACAGTGATAAGGCATTGGAACAAGCTGCCCAGGAAAGTGGTGGAATCACCATTCCTGGAAGTGCTCAAAAACCATGTCGATGAGGCCTTCAGTGATATGTTTTAGTGGTGGTCTTGGCAGTCTTGGGGTAATGGTTGTTACATTACTGAATATCCTGCTTTGGGCAACAGTTTAGACTAAACTCCCAGAGTCCCTTCCAAACAGAATTATCTCATGATTCAAGAACTGATCAATTTTTTGTATTTTTAAAGAGATATGGATCCAGAGTGATAACATGGTCAAATGTCCTGCACTACACTATGTTTCTCTAAAACTGTTTCTAAATATGTATACACATACACACACAGTCAATAAGCAAACATTTCTACGCATGCATATGTGTATGTACATATCTAAAATACGTAAATAAGGTTACATCCTTTATAGAATTGCATCACATTAAAATGAGTATTATATCATAAAATTATTATTATTTGTGTTTTGTTAAGAAAAAAAGCTTATAATGTTTTTAAGCTCTAGTTTTTTAGAGCTCTACGGCAAAGTATATTTTTTAATAATTTTTGAAAATATTTCCTCAACTTGCATACAACATATCTTGAAAATTCTGAATAAACTCTCAAGAAGATAATCGCCACATTCTTTGTTAAATGGTTTTGGAAGAACAAGTAAACAAAGAAACAAACAACTTCAGTATCTCTCCCCTTATCTTCTGCTTGCACATGTTTAAATTTTCATTTCCTGTCTGATATCTTAGTCGGAACCCAGCAATCATATTCCTGATACCAACAAAAAAGACAAAAAAAAAAGTAAGTTTTTTTTTGTGCCAGTCAGTGTAGTTAATATTCTTATATTAAATGATGCATTTGCTAGCTATGCATTCTTCAGATAAGTGTTGCATCTGTCTCTACACATAGTAGATTGAATTATTTATGTTTTAAATAATGTTGTGACATGCACATAATAAAAATCTTTATTTTTTATAGCAAGTCTTTCAATAATTTTGATATTGAAAATACCCTGTAATGCAAATGCACATCATCACAGTTCACTAAAATCACATCAAAGCTTTATGTGAATTTATAGTAGAAAGATACCATAAAATAAAAAAAAGACAAATACCCCACCCTTTTAACCTATTTCCTGGAAAGACAAAGAAAATAAGCACATTGTTTGACTTTGGTAGTTCTTATCATGAAAATCTGCAGGGTATTCTTCATCTCTTTCCCTTTTTAGGAATCTTTTGCCCAGCACTCTACCAGGTAATTATGACTCAAGAGGACTGATATTATTTCAAGACTCAGATCTTAAGAAAGTATTCTTAGGATTTATGGATCTTTATACAGAAGTAGGGTACAGATAAGTTACCTTATTCAGAAGGAAGACAATCACAAAATTAAGAAAATACTTTTGATCTCTTGGAAGGGACTTCAGAAATCAAAGATGAGAATAAAAAAAGAAAACAGTTCAAATATTTTTATAAATACAGCAATTTCAGACCATCAGGATTATCTGTTGCATATATTTATGTTCATATAATTAGAATTACAGAAAGCATGTAAAAATTTTCTGAATATTAAAAAAAAAATCTTTACTATTCACGAGTCCATAAACCTTGAATTGATAACAAGAAATGTGTGAACAAAAATAAAAGCATATACAAAGGTATACCCTATCTTACACCAAGGTATGATGGGGCTGTTGAGCCTGGAGAAGAGAAGGCTGTGTGGAGATCTCATAGCAGCCTATCAGTATCTGAAGGGGGCCTATAGGGAGGCTGGGGAGGGACTATTCATTAGGGACTGTACTGACAGGACAAGAAGTAATGGGATAAAACTTAAACAGCTGTGAATGTTCCATCCCTGGCAGTGTTCAAGGCCAGGTTGGACAGAGCATTGAGTGACATGGTTTAGTGGGAGGTGTCCCTGCCCATGGCAAGGGGATTGGAACTAGATGATCTTAAAGTCCTTTCCAACCCTAACTATTCTATGATTCTGTGATTCTATCCTGCCCCTCTACTCTGCTCTCGTGAGACCTCACTTGGAGTATTGTGTGCAGTTCTGGTGTCCTCAACATAAAAAGGACATGGAACTGTTAGAAGAAGTCCAGAGGAGGGCCACGAGAATGATCAGGGTACTGGAGCACCTCCCATATGAAGATCGGCTGAGAAAGTTGGGACTGTTCAGCCTGGAGAAGAGAAGCCTGCGTGGAGACCTCCTAGCAGCCTTCCTGTATCTGAAGGGGGGCTATAGGGATGCTGGAGATGGACTCTTCATTAGCGACTGTAGTGGTAGGACAAGGGGTAATGGGTTAAAACTTAAACAGCGGAAGTTTAGATTGGATATAAGGAGGAAATTCTTTCCTGTTAGGATGGTGAGGCACTGGAATAGGTTGCCCAAGGAGGTTGTGAATGCCCATCCCTGTCAATGTTCAAGTCCAGGTTGGAAGAGGTCTTGGGTGATATGGTTTAGAGCGAGGTGTCCCTGCCCATGGCAGGGGAGTTGGAACTTGATGATCTTAAGGTCCTTTCCAACCCTAACTATTCTATGATTCTATGATTCTATGATTCTATGACTCCTGTTGCTGGCACTCAGACCTCTATACATGCATGTGCATACAGAAAAGAGATCCTCTCATCCAGGAAAACTGTTAATAATGCAGCACAGGCTGTCATCAAAGGTACAGGCATGATCAGGGAATCATTCTAAACAGCAACAGAGCTGGTCCCCTTGATTCACTCTGTAGAACTCAATTCTATCCCATGGGTCTCATGGCTCCAAGATGACACTCCAATTGCACTTACTAGTTTTTTTGGGTTTTTATCACCTGCTAGTGTTCTTTGGTGTAATTGGAGGACTGGATTTTTTTATTTATTTATGTTTTTTTAATTTCTGTATACAAGTCCTTAATCACATAACCAAACAGAAGTATTTTATTTTATAAACATTGTTTTAATAGTCATGTTGAGGTAGATTTCTTTGTAAGCTATTAAGTTTTGATTACAAGTATCATATATGCGTGCTTTTCAATGTAAACAAAAAAATTGGACTAAGACAAACACCTCTTTGGAGGTGCCTTATGTCTTCTTTGTTTTTACTTTTTATTGTTGAATAAAACCCCACCAAACCCAACCAAACATTTTAGATGCTGAACCATAGAATAACGTTATACAAATTACAGCATGAAAACACTAACAATATGCAATGGATTTACACATGTAAATAGTTGCATGGGATTTAGTAGTACTTCCTAACACATTTAAACTAATTGCATGTGTCTTCTAGTGCATTTTGTTTTTCTAGTACATTACCAAATATTTTTCCAATGTGTCACATCACATGTAATATCTGTACTGGTCCTAGAGATTCATAAATCTCATAAATCTCTGAAAGCTTAAGCAGCAAGACTTTATTATGATCAAAGAAGACACCAATGTCAAGGACCATAGAAATTACCTTTTTTTTTTTAAATGTATTTTTACAAATACATTTTCCTCCTTTTTTGTCTAAGTCATCCTCAAGGAAACAATCAACAACTCTAACAATGCGGAAAACAGAACAATATTGGTAACACACAGGAGCAACAAAGGTCACTGTACTGTATACATTATTAGCTAATTAAATAGAAATTAAGAAGTCAATTTTAAACCATTAAGGAGCAAACTGGTACATTTTATGTTGATTTTCCACTTGTTAATTCCATATTGAGTCATACTTATTTGAAACTCATTTTCATTTGCACACTTAAGATAATGCTCTGTTTTCTGATTCCTTGCTGATCCTTTCCCCAGGAGTCAATGTAAAGCTACTGCAATCTTCAGCTTAAAGTTGGTTATGGTGTAGGCTGAGGAACCTGATTTTTGTCACCAGTAGTAAAAACCACAGGTTTTGCAGTGGTAGTGCCTGCACAAATACTGGAGGATCCAGGGAGACATTTGCAAGGAAGAGTCCAGCACAGAGTAAGAAGCTTTAGTATAACTATTCTGATGGCAGCATTAATGGTAGGGTTTATACGATAATGAGATAACTTACTGCATTATTAGATCATTATCTAGACTACTTGTATATTCTGTGCTCTACGTATATGTTGTGTCCACTTTTGCCTCTAGAATGTCCATGAACATAACACCAGTTACAGTGTAATGATTCTAAAGAACATGACACTTCTCGAGCCTAGGAGAAAAAAAAAGCGTAGATGAAAGATATTGTAAAAGAAGACCCTAGTGTTTTATATGTGTAAGGCGAGAAATTACAGGATTGTAAGTTTCAAGCGAAGTTGTGTGAGTGCTTACAATACTGAGAAGAACCCTTGGACTATCCAATCACCTTTAAACAATTTTTACTCTCTTATTTGTGTTTTTTCACTTTCTCATGCATGACAGCACTATATAATTTAAATAAATTTAAATAATTTAAATGTTGGCTCAACTGTTTCAATATCAGGTCTGTAATACTAACAGCATTCAAGAGAAAATTCCACAAATGGACTATGAGGAAACATAAGAAGTTTTCATGGATGTGGTCCAGTGTGTGCTGTAAATACTGAGTAACGCTGAGTCAACAGCAAAGGAAAAAGCAGCTCAGTACAAATATTTTCTGATCATTTGTTTTTTCATTAGGAGCTAGTGAATGAATTAATGATGTGTTATACAAAAACATGCTTAGAATGAGGCAAAGACAAGAACAGTTTATAAATTTGAGATCAATCTAAATTGTAGACTGCAAGATAAAACCACAATGCACCATTGGAATGCAGGCATAACTGTCTAAAGCTTTGAGTGTAAATCCACAAGGTCGAAGAAACTGTTCTGTGACTAAAAGGTAGTCTGACAATTTGTAGATCTAAGTTCTCAGAGGAAAGAAATAACACTGAATATTTTTCTATTAGAAATTTTGGGTGCTTTGCAGAAATTCTGAAACTCTGGAGTATCTGCCATTTCAATGCACCAAAACTCTAGCAGCAGAAGAAACTTCCCTTCTTACTGCTTGTAACTACAGCTCTCTTTCCTTATGTTTGTTGTGGCCATGGCTGAGTGTTTTTATCCATCTTAATTACTTTTTTTTTTTCCTTTGGAATACCACTTCTTCTTTTCCATTCTTAGCCACAAAAGTACAATCAAAGCATTCCTCCACATAGCAGTCTGCACATTAGGTGAGATTTTGAATCTGAAGACTGACATCTGAGTACATATTTGAGCAGAACTTTTTCATTTTACAGTTATCTCAAAACAAAACCCCAAACAACCCAGAGCAACAACATCCACTCCACCCAGAAAAATAACATCTTTTAAAAATTCCTTTTCATTCATTTGCTCTTAATGAAAATCTTTAATTATGGGGAGTACATTTCTGCGAGGTGATTCTGTTGCTCAACTTTCAGCATAGCAATAATGGCAGGAGGAAAGTATAGCAACATAATCATAGTGCCACTTATAAATAAGAAGCTATTCCTAGAAATGGACACAGCTATAGAGAACAGGTTTAATTTGGTTAAAAAAAATTTGCAGTTTTAACAGTTATTTGGTTTACCAGAAGATAACTTTTCACATAGAGCTCAAATAAAGTTATAGGATAGGGTGTAAAGAACAAAATGGTAAAATGAGTTTGGAAGGCTGAATAAAGACAAAAATACACGTTTAGTAAAATCTTTCTATTCCATCCCAACATATTGAATTTGTTATTTGTAGTACCAGTTAAAAGGTACTAGGTTTTAAAAAGTGCTTTCTTGTTGCTAGCTAATGACTTACAATTTTTCTACTACCTTTTATTATTTTTACTGCCTTTTTGCAGCAACATACTATGTATTTTTCACTTCAGAAGATCTACCAAAAATGTCTGTGGCAGAGAATTACAAAAAATTACCTATGACTTTGCTTTGTAGAAAAAGGCACTAAGCAGTCAGTTGACAGTTATTGAGCAGTGAATGACTTAATCTGAGAGAATTTCCCTACAGCAGCATGTACTTCAGAATCTTTTTTACAGAACACAGAACTGAAAATTATTTTCTTTTCCCATTCCCATTCCCAATCAGAATGCCACAAGCAGCAGTTCAAATGCAGTGGACATCAAGTGTTCAGGAATCTTCAAGCTGGTATTAAGTTGTTGAACTCAGTCCAAGACTAGGTCTCTTCACTATTGACCTCAGTTACTGAACTATGCAAAACTGAAGTATTTCAGTTGTCCAGTGGGAACATTTGTGTGTGCTTTTCTATCTCAAAGGAACAAATATAAAATGCAATTGACTCCAAATGCAAATTGCAAAATAACTTAGCAGACAGTTTTAGAACATAAATATAACATATAACAATAACATATAGGTGCCAGCACCTATAATGAATGCTTGGAGCAATGCAGAGATATTCCGGCTGTTGCTGTTGTTGCAAGTAGAAGGCTTAAAAAATACAAGTTTTCTAAAGTTCTGCTATTTCTATAAGACAAAAACATAGCACGCACTAATATGCCTTCAAACTGAAATATGACACAAAATGTATAATTAACAGATTTTGCTCATAGTCTTTATAGAAAACCAATAGCATATACTGGTTTAGACCTTAAAATTTATTTGCTTAGTGAGGCTCTCTGACACTAACTATTATTTTCTGTTTTGAATGACTGAGATTTAATAATAAGATGATATGTCACGGTTTTGTCAGTACAGTCTTTATTTCCTTCATGTGCATAGCTACTAGGTTTGTAAGGAAAGAAAGAACCTAACTGAGAAACAGCTAATTGTTTCTAACAGAAAGTTGTTTCTAGGCATAGGTAAATTCAGAAACTGAAGCAGTCCTTGATCAGTGTCATGTAATGATTTTTTACAAACAGTAACGTATACAGTGAATACAGATGTGCTATGAAGGGAAAAGTAAAACAAAAAATCCAAACAAAAACTCCAAACAAATCATAATGCAAACCAATAAGCAAACTTTGGATGGACCATTTATCTTCTAATTATGCATGTGCACACGTATATATGTTGGGTTGACCTTGGCTGGATATTAGGTGTCCAACCAAGCTTCTCCAACAGTCATCCTCCTCAGCTGGACAGGGGAGAGAAAATATAGAATCATAAAATCATAGAATAGTTAGGGTTGGAAAGGACCTTATAATCATCTAGTTCCAACCCCCCTGCTACAGGCAGGGACACCTCGCATCAAACTATGTCACCCAAATATATAAAGAAACGCTTTTGGGATGAGGTAAGGACAGGGAGATATGTCTCATTGTCCTGGGTTCAGCAGTAGCAGTCATTTTTCTCCTTCTTAGTAGCTGGTGCAGTGCTGTGTTTTTTACTTTCAGCCTGGGAACAATGCTGATAACACCGATGTTTTTAGTGTTGCTCAGTAATGTTTACTCCGACCAAGGACTTTGTGAGTCTCATGCTCTGACAGGGAGGAAGGGAAGCCAGGAGGAAGCAGAGACAGGACACCTGACCCCAACTAGCCAAAGAGGTATTCCATACCACATCACATCATGCCCACTATATAAACTGGAGGCAGTTACTCGGAAGGGCTGGATTACTGTTTGGGTCAGGCTGGGAATCGGTCCGCTGGTGGTGAGTGGTTGTACTCCCTTCCCTTGTTATTTCCCTTATCATTGTTATTGGTGGTAGCAACAGTGGTTTTGTGTTATACCTTAGTTACTGGACTGTTCTTATCTCAGCCCATGGGAGTTACATTCTTTCAGTTCTCCTCCCCATCCCTCCGGAGCAGGGGGGAAGAAGCTGGCGGGGGGAGTAAGCTAATGGCTGCCTGGTTCTGGGTTGCTGGCTGGGCTTAAACCATGACACTCACCAATTACTGTCACGGGCAAAACCTTCTCGATTTATGGAAAATAATTTCATTTATTACCAATCAAATAAGAGTAGGGTAATGAGAAATAAACCCAAATATTAAAACACCTCCCCCTATCCATTCCTTCTTCCCAGGCTCAACTTCACTGCTGATTTCTCTCCATCATCCTCCCAAGGTGCTCAGGGGGATTGGGAATGGGGGTTGCAGTAAGTTCATCATGCTGTCTCCTTACTCTTCCCACTCTTCTTGTGCTCTAGTGTGGGGTCACCCTCATGAGGTACAGTCCCCTACAAGCTTTTTCAATGTGGCTCTTATCCTCAGCTGCAGTTCTTCATTCTCCAGTGAGAGTCCTTTCCATGGGGTGCAGTCTTTCAGGAGCAGACAGACACCCATGAGTTCACAAGTGCCTGCCAACAAAACTTTTTGTGTGAACTCCTGTCTCTCCAGAGATTCATAGATCCTGCCAGGATACTACCTCAGCGTGGGCTTCCCTCAGGATCACAGCAACCTTCTGCTCTGGTGTGAGATACTCCACGGGCTGCAGGGGAATCTCTGCTCCAACAGCTGGGGAATCTCCTATCCCTCCTTCTTCACTGATCTCGGTGTCTGCAGAGTGGTTTCTCTCAATCCTCTCTTCCAGTTGCTGCTGTGTGCAGTTTTTCCCCTTAAATATGTTATCTCAGAGGAGCTACCACTCTTGCTGATGGGCTTGGCCTTAGTCATATGTGGGTCTGTCTTGGAGTCTGCTGGCATTGGCTGTATGGGACATTTGGGGGACCTTCTAGCAGCTTCTCACAGAAGCCACCTCTGTAGGCCTGACTGCCAAAACCTTGCCGTGCAAACCCAATAAAACATATTATCAGAATAAAAGCCAGTACTCCGAACATGGAAAGACAAAGTGATAAGAAACTTATCCAAATGTCAGCATCCTGAAAATTTTAATCTTTAATATTTAGTCTTTATAATCTCAGTTTTATGTTTTTTTCATAGATATTACGAATCCTCAAAATTACTATGGAATTTAGGCACTAAGGATGCATTAACATCACTGCTGTAGTAAGAATGACCAGATGAAATACATCCATATCCTAAAAATCTGGATTTCAGATGCAAAACTAGGATAAAAATTCTGGTTCCTTTTTTTGTAGGTAAGTGTATTTATTGGTCCCGTGGTTCTGGATGCTTCTAAGAACATTCGAATAAAATTAATTTTGAGATTATATTATTTAGCATTTTATTTGATCTTGTAAAATTAAACTTTTTAGTAATATGGTTTTTAGGAAAATGATGAAAAAAGGGATGCAAATTAAAAGCAAGTTAGACAACATCAAGTAGGAGTTCTGCTCTACAGCATCTGTGTTGAGACAGTTTATTTTCTGTAGTTAATACTAACTGCAAGCAAGATCTTCTTTTTTTTTTTTATTTGAAGAAATTATGTTCCATTTGCATGTTTATAAAAGTCTTAAGAACATTTAAGAATATATGAAGCTATTATCTCCCACACTGAAAACCACAATTCATGAGCCTGAGGGTTTCTTAACCTTCATTTTGCAAATATGAAGCTGTGATAAAATCTAAAATAGAATCTTCCCTGGGTCCATTGGCCCAAAGAATCTCACTGTAAATGAGATTCAGAATATCATGCTTCACTCATTGCTGCAGGAAATTTCTATTTTTACAAATCCAGGATTTTACGACATTAATTTTAAAGAAGTTTTTAGGAAAAAAAGCCATCTCTGACAAATGAACAAATATTTTCATCTATCTTTTTTCACAGAAAGCTTTGAAACAACTCATTGCATACAACTTGTACCATATCTAAGTAATCCCTACTAATATTTATTCCTTGTTTGTAATATTTAATATAGTCCTTGTGCTATTTCGTATAACTTCTAGTTTTTTAAATATAGTTGCTGCTATGACTGTATTTCCATCTTCTTGCATAATACACATTTTTGGTATGACACAGTTACCATTCAAAAAAAGTCATCTCCTTCTGCATGTCTGTAAAATCTTATATATATATATATATATGCAGGAGGCTTGGAACTAGATGATCTTTAAGGTCCCTTCCAACCCAAACCATCCTATGAGTCAGTGATTCTGTGATTCTGTGATTCCTCTGTTTAGCTTAGAGAAGGTTAAGGTGGGATCGTATCAATGTGTACAGATACCTGAGAGTAAGGAGTGAATTCAACTTAAAAGTAAAAAAAGAATTTTGCAGTTTAACACTGTCACAGTCAAACACTGACACAGGTTTCCTGGAGATGTGGTCTCCATCTGTAGAAACACTGAAAAAGCAAAGGGACTTGGTCCTCATAAGCTTGTGCAGCTAGCTGACACTCCTTTGAGCTGAGGTTTGTACTATATAATCTTCAGAGGTCCCTTCCTACCTCAACCATTTTCTGATAATCATCATTCCATGATCCCATAAAATTATTTAATTTGATTATAATTAATTTCTTGGTAGTTCCAAGTAATTTTCTATAAAATTTCATTGAAAATAAAATATAAATTTTATTCTTGATGGCTATGATACTAATTTGAATTGCTAAAAAATGGGGGGGGGGAATGTTCAATGATTTAAGGGTATTGACTTCATAAATTCTGCTAAACTTATGAAGTATGAAAGCTTCTGTTAAGCCTCCTTTCTTGGGAAAACACGTCAAAATAAAAAAATATTTTTAACAACTAAGTATGGTTTTCAACAGTAATACATCCTCATGTCATGTATATTCTAAAACTGATGAAAAATTTGGATTGAGGCTTTGATTTTAATTTCCTTAACTGACATCAGTTTTTTGATGGTTTTTTTTTCCTCATCAACTTTGAATTTAAGGTAGGGTTTATACATCACCTTAGGAGCCCACAGGATAACTCTGTAACTCAATAAAATACCAACATCCCTCTTCCCACCTTTAAAATCCTTCTAATGTCATTTTCCTGTATACTTTCCTCCAAGACAATTCCATTCTTTTAAGTGAATACCAGAGAAGAAAACCTATTTTGGGGAGGTTGGACTCACTTCCACATAGGACTAAAGAGGAAGGTTCTTGTGTACTGTATACATGTAAGGAGCTAACCTGATTCCCATACTATCACAGCAGCTGATATGCATAGTTCCTATACCTACATAGTGCAACAAGGTCACTGCTGTCTGTTTTTCAGCAATGATATAGCCCAGTATTTTTTGCTACTTTGAAAAACTGTGAACAAATGTCCTTCATTATCTCTTCCAAGTCTTGAGAAAAAAAAAACTATTCTACTAGGAGAATTCTTTCATATAAGTCACTTTCACACTCTTGTAGTACATCGTTATAAAGAACACAAGGGAGGTCTTCCCGGAACATACACACCTAATTCATAATTCTAATTGTGGCCAAATTTCTATTGCAAGTTCTTTTAAAAATTTTAATTCCTGACTACAGTGACTCAAAATCTGTTAAAAGTTATTTTTGGCTTTGGAGACCAGTTATTTTAAATTCTTACTCAACAATCTAGCAAACTCATGGAAATAATTCTGCTTCTTTTTGCAGCACTTTTACATATTGGTTTCTTATTTACCTCAAGATTATTCTCAGTGCTAATAAATATTATTTTATAATTTCCATGTTTGATGACAGTGGCAGTTGACCTGTTAAGCTGATTCATGATTACCCTAGCAAAAAAATAGCAAAAAAAAAAAGTCAGTAAGTGGCTTTGAATCATTTGGTAATGCTGCAGGATGATTTCTTGCCCAACATTTGCCCCCTGCATCTTTCACATCCCCTGTTATTTTGTGTCATAATGCATCAATACAGACTGATGTTTGCTTCTGCACAAATCAGCAAAAAGAAATTTCATAGTCCACATTGACCTCCTTTCTTTGCATTAGCTCTGTCAGTTTTGATTTGTTATTTTTCAGAATGTTGCAAGCACTGCCAGCTTGAGGGATTTTATCGTTGTAGAAAAAATACTTTCTTTAGTTTTGGGCAGGGGAAAGGGGCGTATAAGATTTTTAATTTTTACTTCCACACAAATGAAAAGAGAAATTATTATTACAATATTGATATTAATCAAGAATGTTTTATGCAATTTACTGTGAGATACCATGTCTAATGTTTGTAATAAAGGTTTTTCAAGAGCCTATATTCAGCTTTTCTTATTATTAATAGAACAACTAAAAGCCATTGTTTCTTAGAAATTTTTCAAATAAATATTGTAATTTACTTACATGGAATGTTAGCTGACTGAAATATATTTAGTAAAAAAACCTAAGATATATGGCACGCATATGAAATATTTGTATTTTTTTGTCATCTTAATAAATTTGGTTGTTATAGAGTTAGAATTCTTCATAGTAGCTTGTATGGGGTTAGTATTTGTTTATGTGTGCTGAAAATACTGTTGGTAACAGAAGGTTGTTTCAGCTATTGTTGAGCAGTGCTTACAGAGTGTCAAGGTCTTTTCTGCTTCCCACACTGCTCTGCCAGTGAGTAGGCTGGGGATGTAGAAGAAGCTGGGAGGGGACACAGCCGGGACAGCTGACTCAAACTGACAAGAGGGATATTCCATACCATATGGAATTGTGCTCAGCAATAAACCTGGGAGAAGAAGGAAAAAGAGGTGACATTCAGCGTTACAGACTCATAATATCATTTAGGTTGGGACAGACCCTCATGATCATTGAGTCCAGCCGTTAAACTAACACCGCAAATTTCACCACTAAAACTTTTAGATTTAAACCTTAGGTTTAATTGCCTTTTAGTGTTAAGCTGCCTTCATTATGGTGCCTAGATATCAGTATCTAAGTAAGGTAATACTAACAAAGAAAATATTGGACAGTTGTGGGGTTTTTTCTTTTCTTGAAAAAACACTCCTTCATTATTATTTTTTCTCCCTTTCTGAGAATTTATTTTTGTCTCTGTATTTATGGAATAAAGAATGAATTTTTATTAATCAATAAAATCAGATTTTTTTTTTATCAGACAGAGTATACCAAGGCATGCATTTAAAAAAGTTAAAAGATTGTCAAAAAAACTCCTGTTGCCCTGTATGCAGGCTTGTTACCCGGTGTGCTGTGCCAATTTACATATCATGTATTTCTATTCTTTTATTCTAGTTTGCACAGGGTAGGACTTTAAGGCATAACCCACAATTGCCTAGTTCCCCAACTGTCAAATCTGACCCTATTTCTACATTTTCTGAGACAAACGCGCTGGCTTCTATTGGTTACAAGTTACATACCTCTTTCATTACTTAGCACTTAGTTTCCTATTTGTTAAGCAACAATCTCTTCTTATATTAATTAGTCTGCATGTCTTGAGTCCATCAACTCCCTCTTTGGGTCAGGGTGTTTCTTGAGTCAGTGCTCAATGAGTCAGTGGTCACGATATTTCCCTGCTGGAATTATCTTTCCCCCAGGTAGTGCTTAGTTTTGCTGCCATTCAGCTCGTTCACCTTTTGGTGGTACTTCTTTCAAGGAGTTCTTTCTTTAAACAAAGGGTTTGCTGGTGCTTGACAGAGCTTTTTAGCAGAGCATACAGAGATGCTGTATGCATAAATCATTTGTTCTTAAAGACAAGTTATTAGCAGTATGTTTAATTTCATTAAATATTTGATATCATGCTTTTCTCCATAAATTTAACAAAAAGTGGTTTTAGAGTCAACTGCTCTTGACCTATGAGGTTTCCACAGTAAGAATCAAATGAAAGGCCTGCAGAGAAAAGAGTAATAATTCCTCTTTTTTCCTATTGCTAAAGCTACCGCAGTGAAGCAGTGTCTATGAATGTCAAAGTGCCCCATAGACTGACACAATCAGTTGGACTTCTGATTGACACACTTCAAACATTTGATGTTTATGCTCCTGAAGAACTAAAGCTTTTTAGAGACACTGAATTTATACAAACTAGTCAAAAAAATCAACAGTTTAATTTCATGGACTAGCAGACTGGGGAAATGGTGATGATGTGCCTAAGGGCAAAGATTGGAGGCTGTGGAATAGCAAGTGCGGGTGCTCCACTGTGGTCATTGGTGTTAGGTGATTCAAAATCACCTGATTAAGAAGACTGTAGAAACATGTTTCTTATAAGTTTTGATAAAATTTCTGATGCTTTTCAGACATTGACAGTTGAGTAATCCTTAGAAGAACTGTTTTTAATGTATTTAAATTTATCATCGCTTAAGTTTTTGTGGTGCAGAGTCAGTTTTGAAAGTGACACAGAGATGTCTGTGAATTCTTACTGATAAGGAAAAGGTTTATTTTTATGTTTTGCTTATTTACAATTTTGTCTTTTGCTTCTGGTTAGATGGGTTTCACTGACTGAATTTTTTTTTTTTTGACAAAACATAAAAAAATTTCCTTTAGAATTTATTTTCTACTTATATAATTATATTAATTGCACTAATAAGAAAGATTTCCTTGAAGACCAATATTCATATAAGTTCATAATTACTTTACAGCTATTCAGACTGTAGAGGTCTTTTCTAATTCATACTATGCCTTCTACCCTCTTAACAGGATGAAACAAGATAGCCTAGAATTCATATTTCAGCCAGTCATTGCTGGATAATTTAGAAAATTCTGCTTTCTTCACTGCTTGAATTGAAGTTATCTTCTGGTAAAGTGATTTGAACATAGTGCTTCAATGTTCATCTTTTTGTAATGAATAAGGAGAGAATTAAAAAGTGCTCATTTTCCTTTTTATGTCTCCATTACATGCCAATTCAATTTTAGTAAAAAACGTTTCTTCTTATGAAACAGATCTGCAGTTAAAGCTTCTCAATCGAGGTTTTTCCTTCCACCCTTTTCCCATTACTCCCCCAAGTATATTGACCATTGTCTTCTGTTTCTTTAGAGTTTTAAATTGTGGTTTTGATGTAATGATGAATTACTTAAGTAAGAGTGAAGCAAAGGCAGGTTGCAATTTTAAGGTGACAGTCTTTCAAAGGGATAGGAAAGATGATGGGGTGGGAATCAAACTTTACTGAACTAATCAGACAAGTCATTAATAGAGCTTTGAAAGAGAGAATGAATTTACAGAGAGATGTCCAACATCTCATGTTCATTGGCACTTTCTCAGCTGTCAGAACTTACTAATGACTACAGCTCAAGCTGTATGTTAATAATTATTGTAGAAACATGTATAAAGTTTCTTGCTGCTAAATATGTACTACCTGAATGTACCTCAATACGCTTTCTCAAGTTTTTATCCTTTACATACTGAAAATTCCAAAATGGTCAGAATATCTTTTCTATGTTTGAATTCCTAAATTATGATAAATGTTTTGGTGAGAAAAGCATCTGCCAACACAAGATAATTGTGATGGAAGCTCCTATTAGATCTGTAAGCTCATTTAGGTGTCTAACCATTCTTTGATTTTGGTGGACCATGACTGTATTTGAGTAATGTGTTCAATGAACTTTCTCAGCTACATTTTACTCAGTATTTCTGACAATCTTCCCTTCTGCTATAGCTAAAAACTACCTGTAGACTGTGTAAGACTTTTCAGTCTTGCAGTTTTGTGTCTCACATCAAAACATATTCAATCACTTTATTCACAGTGGTAGCTGAATGGAAAATTTTATTTCTTGATGTCAGTTCTCTCATTTCATGCTTGAAGTACTCTATAATTTTATCTTTGAAATTGTGGTGCTATGCTTGGAGGAAGAAACACAAGCTGCGTGTTTTTAATTCACTAGTTACAACTTTTGCTTATGTATATATTTAAGATTGTTAGTTATTACCTAATACAGAACAAGGGTACCTCACTTGGACCTAAATCAGTTATAAATGCTGTTACAAGGTTCACTTTTTATTTCCAGACAGATGGACAGACTACATAGTTGCTTTTTACCACCTGCTTGTGCTGAGCTCATTTTGAGACTCTCTGCTCTTTCAAATGAACAGTTTTGTCACATAATAAGTTTGAATGGAGACCTCATGTTTCCTGTCTAAAGTCATTGACCCATAGGTGAACAAAGAGAAAACAAGACCCTTAATAAATAGGAAAAGGAGTAGCAACTGTAATTATAACAATCTTTTTCTTACCTTTGTAATGACTAACCTAGTAAGCAAAATCTGTGTCGAAGGGATGCAGTGAGTAGTGTCAAATAGCCAGGAAGAAGTGAAACTTATTAAAGTCAAAAGCTCATCTTTTTTGGGTTCTACAGAAGTTAATAATTTTAATGACAGTGCTACTCCTCTGTGCATTCTGTAACTGCCAGTACAGAAGAGACAGCCAGTGTCTGAAATATTGATACCTACAGCCCAGGACAGATATAGTAGATATTGCTGTAGCTTACTTTTCTCCATCATGTTTTGGGGATTCAAAAGAAATATTAGAGATTTATAAATCAGATGATTAAAAAGCTGACCCCACAGGTCACTTCACCATGGCCAGCTGTTCAAACAATATAAACCCATCTCAGAATAAGAAAAGCCCAAACAAGCCCAGACTTCCTGCACTATCAGGTCAATACAAGGCCTGTGGGCTTGTTACCAGTAATGGCCAAAATAATATTTAGATGGCTACATTCTTATCATTGTGAATGACTTTTAGAATTTATTCCTGGAATTAATTTTGTGCCAGGAGCTGGGGGGTGAAAGAGGGCAATGTAGGAAAGGGGGTCTCCTTTGGTTTTGTTTACACTTAACCATGGCACTTCTTTTATGTTTGTTTTAGTTTTGGTTTTCTTCACTTCATAGAATCCCAGAAATGTTGTTCGGAAAAAATCTCTGGAAGTCGTCTGATCTAATGTCCTACATTAAATAGGGTTGTTGCCCACATGTGATCTGGTCACTCTGTCTTTGGCTATCTGAGTCTTAAAAACCTCAAAGGATGCAGATTCTACACTACCCTGTGTCAGTCCGTTCCAGTGCTGGACAATCATCCTAGTAAAAATGCATCTTTTCTTAAAGGTAACCTGAGACTCCCAGACTGCAGCCTGTGGCCATAGACTCGTAAAAAAACCTGTGCTGCATTTGTAATTCCTCCTCACATAGCTGTAGGCTGTTAACAGTGTACCCCTTAACCTCATCTCTTTCTGATTAAACAAGGCCAGAACTCTCAATCTTTACTTTTGAGTGATGTGCTGAAAGCCCTTAACGATTCAAAAGTTACTTTCACCGCTTTTTTTTTTTTTTTTTTTTTTTTTGCCTCTTTTGTCCCTGACAAAGTTTTATTCCATGTGTGCTGTGACCACTGTTTCAGAGAAGCTCTTGAATTCTAACACTCTGAATTAGAATGAATGAATCAAGGCCCCTTGGTAGCTCTCCACTGAACACTCTTAAGTGTCTTGAAATTCTACTCTAAGTAGACTTTCAAAAGTTTTTATTCCTTATAATAACTGTTTCAGAGCAGCTCTTGAACTAGGCCCAAGTGCTAGTGAAGAGTTGTTTCTTCCTTCAGGGGCTCCTTAATGCTTACAATTGTTGTCTTTGCATTTTTCTCCAGTATCATAGCTTCCCTGTCCATCAAATTGTCTACCAGTGTACCAGGTTAGAGATTTTAAACAAAACAACTAAAACAAAAAAAAAATATTTCAAAGCTTCATAATATTAGAGTCAAAATAGATTTCAGACCACACAAATTCCTATTCCTGAATTCCCAAAAAGAATTTAGCACTGAGGCTTTTGAATGCTGGCAATTAATTCTATATTTCAGTGTGGTATAAACTCACAATTGTTGCTCAGATCATGAAGAATCAAATTATATGAGCTGTAAGAGATTTACCATTTAAAAAAAAACAAACAGCTTGCTTCACAAACATAATATTTCTGCCTTTCAGAACCATTTCATATGTTTCTTTTATGTGAATAGGTTACTTGCACTGCACATCAGTTCTGCTAAAATTTAAGAAATTTTATAATTTGAAATTTTATAACTTACTTTCACCCTCTTAAGCTTTTAAGACATATATTTTGACTTAATATTTTAAAATATGTTAAAATAGTTGGAATTGAAAAATGATTCAGTAGACTTAAAAAAAAAAAAAATTTGAAAATTATATAACCAAGCATTATACTAATTGTTTTGAAGAAAATATGTTTATATTTTTCCTTTTTGTTGTAATACAAAAGGAAAAATAATTTCTGTGTATCTCCTGTTAATTTTTTTTACCTTGCTGCTGCAACAGCATAGCTGTCAAAATAAATTACATATCAAAGTCTTTCAGCATAGAATATTTTTGTGTTCTCCTTAAAAACTTAAATGGAATAGCATAGTTTAATGAACTCTTATCTAAATGACTGCCCTAGGCAAAATGCAATTTAAGTACAAAGAAAAAAAGTAACCTTAATAGGTATCACTAATCAAGAATGTACAAATGATTCCTGATGTTTGAAAAGAGCTAGTACACGGTCTGTTGCCTTAGGAGGAAAGTACTCTAACCTAAATGAATATAAAAAATTCTAGTGTCATCAGCATGACTATTTTATACCATATGCATTTTCCTTTTGAACTCTAGAGGCTCAGTTCAACAAATGGCTATGCTGTCATATTCTTTATGTGTTGTTTCCCTCCAGCCAGAGTACTGGAGAAAAAAAAATAAGTGAAAACATCATATTCAAGAAAGGTTGCAACATGTTTCTCATCACTTTTACCCTCTCACTTTACTGCAGTTTATTGTCTCCTCTTTTACATGTGGATATTTTAGCTTGGTAGAACAAAGCCCAGGGAAGGAAAAAAAAGAAAGCTGTAAATTTCTGATCTAATTATAAAGGTAAAATTGGACTAGCCTTGCTTTTGTAATACAGTATTACCAAATTATCCTCTACATGAATTGGTACTTAGCTACTGACCAACTGAGTATCAATTCCCCAGTATCCAGTGGGTCTTTATAAACAGTTAGCGGTAAAACTGTTTTTTTGTTTTTTTTTTTTTCTAAACATTTTTAGCTCTAAGAAGTTGATACTCTTATGCAAAGCTGAGAATAAAACCATATTAATGTTCCATAATTAGTTAGGGTTGGAAAGGACTGTAAGATCATCTAGTTCTACCACCCTGCCATGGGCAGGGACACCTCCCACTAGACCATCTTACCCAAGGCTTCATCCAGCCTGGCCTTGAACACTGCCAGGGATGGAGGATTCTCATGGGCAATCCATTCCAGTGCTTCACCACCCTAACATGAAAGAATTTCCTCCTTATATCCAATCTAAACAGACTGCATCATCACATATTGAGATCACTGAAAATTTACAGCTGACTTAAATTAAAAAATGTTATTAATTTTTAACTCATATCTGGTAGAGTTATGTTTACCATCCTAATTTTAGTAGGATTGTTTCATTTTTATACTGTTTCTATTTACTACCACGAGGAAAACAAGAAACAAAACCAGAAATAAAATCGTACACATATTTTACAGGCTTTCTTTCATTTTCACCTATAGGCCTTTCTTCTTTTTCCCCAACAATTCTACGTGTTTTTATCTCTTGTAATCTAAATATCCTAAAACTAATCTCCTGGACTTTAAAGTGGTAAACTTATTCCTAAATATGAAAAAGGATCAACACTTACAGAATCTAAGGAAAATTCAATAGCAATTCTACACTAAACATAAAGGTAAAATAATGTCAAGCTGCTCTCCAACAAATAGAAGCAATGGTCTTATTCATTTAAGAAAAAAACATTAAAAAAGTATGTGAATGACTGAATCCTCAACAACACAAATTTTTCTGAATCTTCACCATAGACACAGTTGTTTCAGAATCATTTAGTGTACCTCCCATCTCAACATTTTTTTATTCAGAAAAAATGTTATTTACTGAGGCTTGAAATTTTTCTGCTAGTTATTGGGCAATGTTTAGCCTACACTATTGATAAAAATACTTAAAGACATAATGATGAAGAATGTAATTGTTAGTCTGGCTCATGTAGTCAAAGGAGTAGCTTGTTATGCTTTTTATGTTAAAACAACTTATCAGAAAATAAACAATTTTAATTTTTTTTTAGTAAATATCTTATGTAAAGGCTTACAGAAAACATGAGTGAAACATGTTAGGCTCTCAAGGAAATTATATATGAAATATATAATTTGTATGTCAGAAGATAACAGTCTAAATGTCCTGAACAAATATGAGATATGGTGTATAATACTTGCTTAATTTCAAATACCTATTTGAAGATCTCAGAACTAAATCTCTGTCAAAACCATGTACCTAAATTTCAGGCATGGATACAACAATGTGTTAATTCATTGTCTTGAAGCTAGCATAGAGCTATATTTTGAAGTGAGGCAATGGTTCTATGCTTTATTTTCCTTTATCTTTTTCTTGTTTTTGATTTTTTTTTTCTATGAGGTAGATTCACAGAATGGAAGGAACCCATGTAGTTGAAATACCCTGCTAAAATGAGGGTCAGCTAGAACAGGGTGCTGAGGGCCAAGTCCTTTTGGGTTTTGAATATCTCCATAGATGTGGACTCCACATCCTCCTTGGGAAACCTGTTCCAGTGTTTGAACACCCCTACAGTGAAAAAGTCATTTCATGTTTAAATGGAATTTCCTGTTTCAGTTTGTGCCTATTGCCCCTTGTCGTGCCACTGAACATCAGTGGGAAGAGAGAGTTTGGCTCCATCTTCCTTACTTCCTCCCATCAGGGGGTCAATAGTCTGACTTATCAGTGTAACACAAATAATAAAAAATGTGAGTAGAAGAATGTAGCTTGAAAAAGCTATGTACTTATTTTATGCTTCTTTTATTTTTTTTTATTCCTTCAGAAGTCAAGTGCCTGTTCATAGAGAGTATTAAAAACATTTTATGCATTTTTTTCTTTTTTCACTTGATTTCCTTGGTATTCTATGTAGATAGAGTAGCTCTTGACATTTCTTATTGTTGTAGAGGACTGCGTATGTTATTGGAGAGTATTAAGGGTGTAAATCTCTTAAGGATGCTCAATCACAAACAGGCAATAAAGTAGTTGCCATTTTGGATTATGTGGAGGTATGCTGTATTTTAGTTATTATTTTATATACATTCTAGACCAAAAAACATTTTAAATACATTATCTTATTCATAATTCTAAAACTTGCTAGGAATCCTGTAAGGGAACCCACATAGCTCAGCTGCTGGTAAATCAATGGATGCACTCATCTTACCTACATGACCAGGCCTAGTTATAATCACTTCTTGCAAAACTTGAACAAAATTTCTTAAATCCAATATAGTTGGTATTAGAAAAGGAATTAACTTCAACATAAAGTTCAGATTGATAATTTATCTAGAAAAGACTTCTATCTGTTTCAATCTACACATACAGTTGTATTTGATGTCCATGAAAGTTGTACTACAGGCTGGAGTCAGATAATACACCAGAAGTGCTTGGACTCAGAACAAGAATATATGCTAAATAAGCTGTTGCTTTTCTTCAAAAGCTCAATAGAGTTAAAACAAAAATACACAGAAGCTGGAGCCCCTGATATGGTATTTGTATCCAGATGTTTGAGCATAAGTTTTTGTATAGACTGGTTTAAAAACAGACCAAGACTAGAAAGATACACCACAGGGCAGGATCAAAAAGTTTGATGAGGGGAAAAAGATCACTAGATTTTGTGAAAAAATTTTATGTTCCCTGAAAAAATAATATAAGTGAAGCTAGGGAGGCCTCAGAAGGTACTGGATCCATGTTCAAGAACCCTGTCTCTGCAAAAAAGGCTATAAAGGCCAAAATCTTAGGTATTATAAAGAACATAAAGCCCAGCATCCAGATTTGTTTAGTTTGGGGAGGATTTCTTTGTTTTGTTTGTTTGTTGTTTTTTGGTGGTGGTGGGGGGGTGTGTTTGCTTATTTGTTTGCTTGTTTTTATTTTCTTTTTTGCTTTTTCCTCCAGGATTTTGTCTGAAAAATGCTATTTGAAGACACACGTGGTTGACTTTTGAGAGATAACCAGACCTTTGTTTTCGAGAAAAGGAAACATTATTAATCTCAAAGATTTAACTTTAGTAAAAGAGTATTATAGAGCTGGTAAAGGAATTTTGATGCAATGTCCAGAAAAACAGAGGACATTGAAAGAAAAAGAAAGAAAATTAAGAAATGAAGAATATCCAGGAATAATTTTCTCTTTATAAGCATAACAGAAAGGAAGATGTATTAGAGTAGTCAGACATTTTCATTGAAGAGTAATTGCCATTATATTATATTAACAAAACAATGTTTTGATATGTTTATAATATTCATGATGCTCTTTAAACACCTTCTTGATACTACAGAATAATTCTCATCTTGGATAAACACCCAAAAGGTCATACATAATATTAACATCTCATGCTTAATTAAAATATCCAAAGCCCAAGAAAATTGTGTTGACACAGAACAAATTTATTGTCAACAAGGTCTCCCAGCTTTTTTATTCCAAAAATGTCTTTCTGCCAGTTCATCTAGTGATCATTTCTCTCATCCTATCTCACAAAGTAATTTGAAAGTAAGAATGGACATTATTATTTCATTTCTACAAGTAATTTTTTCAATCAGTGTTGCTGTCATATATTGACTTTGAAATAGGAATATCTTTCAGGAATATAACAACAAATTATTATTTGCAATCCCCAGTACAGGTAAATCACCAACATACTCGAACAGGATATGTGGAAGACCACCAGGATGGTCAAAGGGCTTGGTCACAGGATGAACAAACCTAGAAACTAGTCTTGGAACATGAGAAAATCTGGGTTGATAAAAGGAAAAAAAAAAAAAAATTTACTGTGATAGTGGTTACACTTTGGAAGAGGTTACCTGCAGTCATGAATCATCATCCTCTGAGATATCAGAATTTGACTGGACAGTGCTCTAGCAACCTGTTCTAACTGAATGTGCTCTGTACTGGAGGTAAAACTGGGTAAGTACTTGTTTTCCTTTCTAAAGAACATGATTCTATGGTTCAGTATGGTAGGAATTAAACCTGGAAGTTCAGATTTATCTCTCATGTCACTGCATTTACAAAATCATCAAAATTATTTTGAGAAGTACTTAGGTACATTGGTGGTTCACATCAATTAAAAGTGCTAGCTAGATGCAAACTCTAGATGTGCTAGATCAGGTAAACCCTCCCTGTGGGGACTGTAACTTCTGCTCTAATTGGCTCTGTTGCTTTCTTTAGAAGAGACACGACATAAATGTGTTTCATAGGTATGGCTTTCATTAGCTTACCTCCATTTAAAGAAACCCTGTAGAAACTGGAAGAATTTATGCAGTTTGGGGTAGGTGAAATGAATGAGAAAATCGTCATGCTAAACTAAATTAGTTCTCAGTGTATATAAAAAAACATATCTCCCAGCGGAAAGATGTTTTCTGAGATCCCTTTCTTAGATTTTTTTTTTTTTAGATTCCTTTTAAGGAATAACTTCCAAAGTTTCTACTGGCCTTAGGCACTGTAGAACTCAAATGGCAGTAAGATTTCAAATCCGTTTTCCTTACTACTTCATGCAATGACAAATACCACTTTTTTCTTTCTTTTTTTTTTTCATCTTTTCACAATTATCTGCCTTGCTGCAGGTTCAATCTTGCAATGGACCTATGTCCTGGGTTAAGCAGTAGCAGTCATTTTTCTCCTTCTTAGTAGCTGTTCCAGTGCTGTGTTTTTTACTTTCAGCCTGGGAACAATGCTGATAACATGAATGTTTTTAGTTGCTGCTCAGTAATGTTTATTCTGACCAAGGACTTTCTGAGTCTCATGCTCTGCCAGGGAGGAGCGGATGGCGGGAGGAAGCAGAGACAGGAAACCTGACCCAAACTAGCCAAACAGGTATTCCATACCACAGCACATCATGCCCAATATGTAAACTGGGGGCAGTTCCCCAGAAGGGCAAGATCGGTATCGGTCGGCGGGTGGTGGGCAGTTTTATTCTCTTCCCTTGTTATTTCCCTTATAATTATCATTACTGGTGGTAGCAGTAGTGGTTTTGTGTTATACCTTAGTCACTGGACTGTTCTTATCTCAACCCATGGGAGTTACATTCTTTCAGCTCTCCTCCCCATCCCTCTGGGAGCCAGGGGCAGGATAGTGAGTGGGCTGCTGTGGCTGAGCTTAAACCATGACAATGAGTCCAGTCATACATTCATGAAGTCCATGTAGAGACATCCTGCCGACGGCGAGGAGAAGCAAGACATGACAACCCAATATGAGTGATAAGCAAGCTTCAGCTTTATTCCTGTTGCACTTCGCTTATATCCTCATCGTGTTAATCATGCCTACTAGTCGTAACAACATTGGTTTGCTCTAAACGGTTTCATTTACTTTCTCCTACCACATACGGCTCCTGTTTTCAAGGATCTTTCTCATTACATCAACCGCAACTCAGTTCCTCGATACTTTCCCCAGAGCTCAAGGACAGCGTGTCCTTCAGCTTAAGTCACGTACATGTGAGGCCTACACTTTACTTTGCTCGCACAAGGCCTCTAAGGATCCCTGGCCTTGCTCTTGGAGACATTCTGCAACACTCCGAAGCGTGGAGTTACACCTGCAGCATCCTGCTATGTTTAGATTAAGTGAAAAAAAAAAGCTTGTATATAATTTTAAAAAGATAGACAGGGGAAAAGGTAAAAGGTTTTTCTCTTGTGACCAGTATGGGTCACTTCATTCTAGGGAAACAGTCTAAATTGCTCCCCTGCATGTATAAGTATAGGCATATAAAAATATTTTTCTTGTATTCAAAATATATTTAAGGATATTCTCCTGAACTAAAATTTAAGAAGTTATTAGTGGTTTACAGCGCCTTATATTTTGAACTGTATTTATGAATGTACTCTAATGTGGAGACACTATCCTAGATAGATGTTAGCCAAAATAGACAGTAATCTTCTGTACTCAGTACGGAAAAGTACAGATCATTAGGAAATCTCAGCTTAAGACGAGTTTCACAACACAGGCAGTATTAATGTGCTATTTTAATTCTGGAAAAGTTATATTTTGCCCACCACAGTGAGTGGTAAGCAATGTCCCCATCTTTATCTCCATCCACAAGCTTTCTTGTTCCTGTTGCTCCTATTCTCTCTTTTCCAGCTGAGGTGTGAGGAATAAGTGAGTAACAGGGTTACTGCAGAGGGTATACTGTGGAAAGCTATGAAATTCACAACAACACTAGTAAGTGAAAAATGCTTAGAGAAAAAGTAATTAAATACAGAGAAGTGGTAGTCTGTAAATGAAGAAATGCTAATCATAACTACTCCAGCATCTGTTCATCTATGGTTTCAATACTATGCATCTAGAAACATTTATTACAAACCTCTTAAGGACAAGATAGGACCATACTTATCCAACATACCTAGTAAAAACCTTTTTTTTTTTTAAACTATGTTTCATGGAGCTAATAAGGTTTTGCTGCCACTTAAAGTAGTCAGCACTTAGGGTGGTATTTTTTTAATTAATTTTGATGCTTAAGGACAGAATTTAACCATTTATTTGTTTTCATATAGAGCAAATGCACTAACTCCAAAGAAACTACTCCCAGTTTACTGTTATGTGAAAATTAGATGCTTATTTTTTAAAAATTCATTTCTATCAGTACCAAAAAGACGTATTATCAATGTTTTTGAGGTAAGTGTAGTCATGTGCTTTGAAATTGATAGAATGGGAGCTCTATTTATCCCTAGTGACTTTTGGAAACTGTAACTGCAGTTGTTGGGCAGAAAACTATTTTATACAATGAATATCTGCTGATCTCTCTGCTGTATTATGATACATTCAGTAGGTGGTCAGAGAGTGAATTCATAGAGATATTCCTTCATCGGGAGACAAGTTGTTAAAACTAGACAACATATTTGGATAGAAATATAGTGCATTCTTTGGTGTTTCAAAAAGATGATATATTTATTGAGAAGACAAATCCATCTTTTTCAATAAACAATGTGTGTAACTTCATTGAAAACATATATAGAATAGACAATATGTCTATATAAAAAAAAATGAAGGGCCTGTTTCAATAGGTGATATTTCTAATATGATAAATTATTTGGTTTGCTACTTGATGCACATTATCGGTCTCAATATGAAATCTTTCTTATTTGCAGGTTTCAGCAGATGATGCGTGTCATATATGGCCTGATAGAACATATCTTTCAGTAAGAAATAGAACTAATACAAGTGAAACATACCTGATTCAAAAGTAAGACCATCTCACATAATGAATAATTTATGACTGCCTTTCCAAAATTTACATATATAACCTATGTAAAATTTACTGAACATTGCATTTTTTTCAGTGTGGTGTGTAAGACTTTCTTGATTTCAGTAAATCATATTTTATATTGCTTCTGGTATTCTAAGAAATCCCTATTACTTGTACTTTTGCAAATGAACATAACCTGGATGTTATAAGAAACAAAACAATACATTACATCTGCAATAAATTCAACTCCGTTTCCATTTTCTAAATCAACTGTGATACTCCAATTTCTTAATTAACACCACAGTTAACACCTGAGTAAAAAACAATATTAACATTTTTTTCACTTTAAACATTTTGCAGACTTCTTCTTAGGCTTTTAATGTAAAGTTTAAGTTAGCAAATAATTTAGAAAAATAAGGGGGTGTTCCTAAATACGTATATGTTTATGTTAAATCTACCCAATCCAAAATATTTTTTTTTGTTGAAGTTCTCAAAGCAGCCTTAGGCAGTTAAAGATCTTTCTATATTAAACTGGAACTTTAACAAGGTTATCGTCCGTTTCATAATTTTCTGAGGTTGCAAGATTGAAATTAATGAAGTCTGATCTTATTCCCACAGTTGTACATATCTAGGTATGCATTACTTCTCCTGTCTTCTGACATTTCCTGTATGTTTCTCAGGTAAGCTTATCTGAGATTGTGGCACTTAGTAACAGTAAATAGATGTTCAATTTTATTTTAATTGCTGTATCTCAGGAAATTAAACAGTACTTTTTTTTGGTAGAAAATTCAATTTTCTTTTTCTATGTGTAATAGTGATAGAAACACATTAGTAATTCTTTGAACTTGTATTTCTATGTCCCAATTTTAATTTGAAAATACATACATAGGAGCATTCTGTAAAAGTGACAGTATTCCTACTGTAATTCAAGTAAGTGTATGTGTTATTTCCTATTAATAATATGAGGGATATTTTGACTATTGCAGTGGAAATAAATAATGTAAAATATGGTTAAATGTTTATGTTAATGACTTGTTTACTAAGCCGCAAGCCACTTTGGCCAGTTTAGTCAACAGGCCAACTCATTGACTGCACTGTAGTGTACATGATTATCGTTTGTAGTCATGTGACATAGGAAGAACCATGTAAAAAAAACCCAGAAAATATGCTACATTTTGTCAAATGTATTTCTTGCCTGTTATTCTGTCTGTGATGATGGCAGGTGCTCTTTAGGAAGACCACACAATCCTGCCCACTGAGGTTTGTTCCACTTATGACCTCACCCTCCCCGCTCCCTCCCCAGACAGTGCACAACAGCTGAAATAATAGTGCAAATTTCCTCTGCTATCTTCTTCTAGATCTTCTTTTGTCTATGAATGCCTTTTCCTTTTCTGCACCTGCAGATACTACCTGCTTCCCCGGTATCCTACAACAACTGATTCAAAAAAATTACTGACTTGCTGTTTCCTGTTTCAAACTGATCTACTGTAGTGACTGTTTCCTAGCTCGTAATGTGGGATTGTGTTCTAAACTCAGCTTGTCTATTACTTGTTTGATTCTGTTAACCTCAATCAGAACCTCACCCTATCTTTCTCTTCCTTGCTTTGAATAACCACAAACCTGTTAGTATCTCCTTATAAAGCAGCTACCTCATTCACTTTTTCAGTTGTCTTTCTCTCTACAGTCTTGAATGCTACTACTTACATCTTCAGATACAGAAACCAGAATTTTTTTATACTAATTGAAGATGTGGACATACCAAGGAAGAGCTAGTGTGCCAAACACTAGAGAATGTGGTTTTCCTTGTTCACAATTGTCTTCCTGCTGGTATTCAATGTTTTCCTTTCTTTGTGTTTTTTGGTTGTTTTTTTTTTTCTCTTGCCAGGTACAGAACTGATAGTTTTAGATATATGTCGGCACTGACACAGAGATTTATTTCCTGATCCGTTCTCACCAATTCCCAGTTCAGCATTTCACATGGCTGGTTCCTACTATTTTTCTTGCAATAATTAATTTATATTTATCTACTTTGAAGCTCATGTGACACTGTTTTGTTCACTATAAAGCCAACACTATCAGGTCTTCTGAGAATTCTTTTTCACTGGTGTCATAATTGACCACCAAAAAAATCTTAGTTTTACCATAAATATAGAAATTTCAGTATACACTCTCTTCCCCAGGTACTAAAAATTAGTATGTTCTCCAACTGACATATATGTTCACCCAGAAAAATATTTAGGCCGGGTTTAGCACCTTAAAAAGTCACAGAAAATGTTACACTGTCATTTAAAAGCAGATTGCAGAGGAAACTAGGTACTAGACTGTTATCAGGTTCTTTGGAGTTTCACTCTTATCATGAAAATAACACAAGAAATCCCATTCCAGATCTGAAAATCTTTAAAAATCAGTTTCAGTCTTTTAAAAACTGTAAGTAAAAAAAAAAGCCAAAGCAAAACAAAACCAAAAAACCCAAACAAAAATAATAGATCATACCTACTCTCTTTTAGGACCAAAACACCTTGAGCTGTCTTGAAATATCTTGTAGGATATTTTTTTTTTTTTCTTCTCTTTCTTAGGTACCGGGAAGTATATAACTCATAACAGGATGTGATCAATACAGTGTGACACAGCACACTGTGATATTTTCAGCAACCTGCAATGGAACTTAAAAAGTTTCGGAGCACTTATTCTTCAGAGCCAAATCTGAAATTTAGGAGACACTAATGTTTCTGTGTATACCACCTAAAGTCAAGCACTAAAGCAGACTTTGTTTAAGATTTTTAGATTTTTTCTTATATACATATTACCCTGAGGAAAGCCATTGAGTATTTCTAAAAGCATGACTTTTTCATAGATATTCAATTAAACAAATATACAGCATATAATAGTGATTATTTATGGTTCATGAAGATTATTAATTTCAGTGATACTGTTTTTTGTTCATTTTTAACAGTATAGACCAGAGTATAGACAGTAGTACTTTAAACTCTTACAGATCCTTCTCTGTTTTTCAGAGTACCAGTAAGTTATTATTTACTACTATTTAAGAATCTTGAAAGAAAATGCAGAGAGTAAAAATAATTTTGAGTTGAAACTCAGCATTATCTTTTGTCCTGAGTTCAGTTGTAACAGTTATTTTACTACTCCCTAGTACCTGGTATAGTGCTGTGTTACAGCTTTAGTCTGAGAACAGGGCTGGTAGCACACTGTTGCTACGTAGCGCTTACCCTGATCAAAGACTTTTCAGTCTCTCATGCTCTGCCAGTGAAGAGGGGCACAAGAAGCCAGGAGGAAGCAGAGACAGGACACCTGACCCAAACTAGTTAAAGTGGTATTCCTTACCACAGCCTGTCATGTAAACTGGGGGGAATTACCCAAATGGGCCAGATTGCTACTCAGGTCCAGCTGGGTATCAGTCTGGTGGTGATCAATTGGATTGTGTATCACTTGTGTTTATTGTTTTGTGGGTTTTTTTCCCTTATCTTTTAGTTTTATATTCTCTCCCTTTGTTATTTCCCTTCTCATTATTATTATTAGTAGTAGTAGTAATTTTATATTGTACTTTAGTTACCAGACTGTACTTATCTCAACCTGTAGGTTTTATTTTTTTTTTCTTTTTATTTTCTTCTCCATCCCACCCAGAGGGGATGGGGGAAGGGGGTAATGAGCGATGAGGGCTGTGTGGCTCTGAGTTACCAGCTGGGCTTAAACCATGACATCTTTCTAGAGAGGTGAACCATTTTCTATAATCATCTTATTTGCATAAGCGTACACAAACTGAAAATGAGAGAGGATGTCTAATGGATCATTACTCAAGCAGGCGAGGTATACTGCCAGATTAAATTTCAATTCATAGCAAAGCTTTTTTAATAATTCAGGGAACAGCTTTTATAATTCCCACATATTAGAGCAATGGCATTAATCAGTCATATTAAAATTTGTCTTGCAGAATATTAACTAGGTATTTATAGGAATATTTTCATTCTAAAGTTAAAGAAGAGGAACTCCAGACCTTGAAGGGTGATTCTGACCTAGGAATCTGAAGAGTTTTGCTCCCACTGAAGTTGAGTGTAATGAGAGGAAATCCTGGTTCTGAGTTTAAATGACAGATCATTTCTGGTGATGTTTGAAAAGATCCTCAGCATATAGATTCAGTCTGTGCAAACACTGTGTCTTCAGAAATTGTAAGGTCAGTTTTCATGGTCTTACACTCAGAGCTAAAGACAAAGTGAAGACAAAGGTTTTCACAGACAGTTTGCGCATAGCAACCCCAGTTTTAAGAAAATATCGTGTCACTCTGTGACAGACACCATGTGACCTGAAAGGAAGTTAAAGCTGGAAGCGTCTAAAGTAGCACCTAAGCCTTCTTCCTCTTTTTATATATTTTGTTTTACTTGTTTCTCTTAGGAAGCAGAAATATCAATATTTCATGCTCCAGCTACTAGGCAGAAAAAAAATAACTGTTACAGCTGAAGCCATGACAGCTCTTCAGAACCTTTCCTTTTTGCATTTCCCTTTCCCCTCTCTGAAGATACACTGACCACGTTCACTATCATTTCTCAGAGCTCTGTTTGTGTATCCAGAAGGCTTCCATACAATCACCTTAATTTTATTTTTTCTTCAAATTGTTATGGGTGTGATAAATGCAGTTCGGAAAAACTTAGGCTGCCAGTGCTTTGGTACCTCATGGTGAGGTAGATTGTTTTACTGTTGCACTGTATTTTTCTATGTCTATGAATCCTTAATTCTCCGACTGCAAGCTTGATGAAGAAGCTACTCCTTTTAGTAAGGTACCCACTCTGGCAAGTTCTGAACCATGGCATGACCTACAACATTTTACTGCTAATGTTAAAAGTTTGAGCTGATTAAACAAAGCAAGATACTAAAATTGACTTCCTAAGTTGTACACTGCTATGATGTCCATTTTGTAAAGTAGAAGATGAAAAAGTAATCTAGATATGTTCTAAGAAATAAAAAAAATTATTTCAAAATTCTGAAGAACTATCTTCATCTGTTATTATTACTGGAATAGTACCAAAACACAAAAATATTGCACAATGTTGGAAAAACTATAAAGCTGTTTGGGTTTTATTTTTTAAATTGCTGGTTTGATATAGTAAGGAGCAAAATTGAAAAAACAAACAACCATCCTATAATGAAAGCTGTATCTTTCATTAAAGAGGAAATTACGTCACCGTGTATCAGTACGACGATTAGAAACATGAGACATTGCTTTCATTTTGAAATATCCTTGCTGCGTGTTTTTTAACTGTCTCTGTTTCCTGAGAATAACAATATAAGAAATTTTACTGACATAATTACCTATTTTAATCTAAACTTTCTTCATATTTTTCAGGTTTCTTTTAATATCAGACTCATATTTTTTGAAAATTCCACTCTTTCAGTCTTTTTCAGCAATTTTGAAGTCACAAGTCTACTTAAGCTTCTGTGTGCATATAGTACTGCTAAATCTCACCTTTCTTTTATTGTCATGAAAACTTATTCCAAGTCAATGTGCTAATGGCACAAAGTTGCTGTCTATGGTTTAACTGTATAAGAAGCAGGAGTTAAGGCTAAATTTATATTGATTCTTGTGATGACAGTATTGAAAGATGGATGATTTAAAATGTAGGCTTTGATGGTTAATGAAAGGAGTATTTAAAAGAACTGTTTTGCAGCCATAGATAAATGGAAATTATTTGCAATTAGGATACAAATACAAAACTACAAGAGCATACAAATGAAAAGTAATTATTCAGAATGCATACATTTAAGCAAGCAATCAGAGTGTTTTACTGCAACTGTAGGAAGAAAAAAAAAAGACCCACAAAAAAAAACACAACAAAAACCCAATAAAAAATATAAAACAATATGAGATGGGCATTCTTATTATCCATTGCACAATTCTTTATGTGTAAAAGAATATCAACTCTTTAGGAAGGAGGAAATAAATCACATCCTCCCCAACCCTTCTTCAACAATAGTCATTAACACTGTCTCTCAACTATCTGAAAAAACACTAGAAACAGCATAATTACGACATAAGTTGTCAATTACAACTGTTCATTTATTAGACAAAGCAATATAACTACATCTAAATGTAATATTTAATCAGCCTCATTGAGATATGTTTTTTGATCAATTATAATCAAGAATAATCAGATTGTGTTCATAGATGTGAAAGCATTAAATAAGATGAGAGAAAAAGAGAATTACTTAAAGAAGAAAGTAGGGAATAATATATAAGCTGAGGGTTCCCTCCATCTTCTACACATACAGATACACATAAACTTACATGCACATGTACACAGCACACTTCTGCAGCAAGCAGATCATGTTAAATAACTGGAAAATCATCTGCAAACCTTCGAGTAGTTTGTGTTCTTGGAATGAACCTCTTTTAATTTCAAAAAATTACCAGCTTTATAAAGAATATTTAATTTTTTACATTAAGAAGCAGGATCAAGGAGAGAAAGAAAAAAAACAAACATGTCTTCCTCTTAGAGGCTAAAGTATTTGTCACTAGAGGACTTCGTGACTTTCGATTTGATCCCAATGAATTGTGCTGTACATCCTGTTAACCTGGTTATAAAAACGTCTGGTTTTGAACTCATATCTCTTTATGTTCATTTGTGCAGCAATGTCCATATTATTATTTTATTATTGTGCAGAAAAATTTCATGAAGGTGTCCCTCAAGGGTCGGTGTTGAGACTGGTCTTCTTCAACATCTTTGCCACTGACATGGACAGTGGGATTGGGTGTGCCCTCAGCAAGTTTGCCGATGACATCGAGTTGTGTGGTTTGGTTGATAAGCTGGAGGGAAAGGATGCCATCCAGAGGGACCTTGACACGCTTCTGAGGTGGGTCAATGACAACCTTATGAAGCTTAACCATGACAAGTGCAAGGTCCTCCACCTGTGTCAGGGCAATCCCAGGCACACCTACAGGCTGGGCAGAGAAGAGATTCAGAGCAGCCCTGCAGAGTAGGACTTGGGGGTCTTGGTCGATGACAAAATCAACATGAGTGAGCTTCAGTGTGCACTTGCAGCCCAGAAAGCCAACCGTATCCTGGGCTGTATCAAAAGGAGTGTGATCAGCAGATCAAAGGAGGTGATCCTTCATAAGGATCAGGGAAGTTGTGATCAAGGAAGTTGCCCAGAGAAGTCGTGAATGCTCCATCCCTGGCAGTGTTGAAGGCCAGGTTGGACAGAGCATTGAGTGACATGGTTTAGTGGGAGGTGTCCCTGCCCATGGCAAGGGGGTTAGAACTAGGTGATCTTAAAGTTCTTTCCAACCCTAACTATTCTATGATTCTGTGATTCTATCCTGCCCCTCTACTCTGCTCTCATGAGACCTTGCTTGGAGTATTGTGTGCAGTTCTGGTGTCTTCAATATAAAAAGGACATGTAACTTTTCAAACAAGTCCAGAGACGAGCCATGAGGATGATCACAGGACTGGAGCACTTTCTGTATGAAGACAGGCTGAGAAAGTTGGGCTGTTCAGTTTGGAAAGGGTAGGCTGCGTGGAGACCTCCTAGCAGCTTTCCAGTATCTGAAGAGGGACTATAGGGATGCTGGGGATGGACTCTTCATTAGGGGCTGTAGTGACAGGACAAGGGGTAACAGCTTAAAACTTAAACAGGGGAAGTTTAGATTATATGTAGGGTAGAAGTTCCTTAGCTGTAGGGTGGTGAGGCACTGGAATGGGTTGCCCAAGGAAGTTGTGAATAATCCATCCCTGATGGTGTTCAAAGCCAGGTTGCACAGAGGCTTGGGTGACATGTTTTAGTGTGAGGTGTCCCTGCCCATGGTAGGGAGGTTGGAAACAGATGATCTTAAGATCCTTTCCAACCGTTACTACTCTACGATTCTATGGAGGACTTTCTGTGGTGTAATAAGGAGAGAAACATAAGAGTAGCTAAATTAGATCAGAACAAAGATCTGCCTAGTTGACTATGCTTATCCATAGCCTGGCATTGCCTTCAAAAAATGCTTTGGCAACTGAAGAATAGCAGAGTAATCATGCTGGATTGTTTCCCAGAATGTTTTCCCAGTCCCTAATAGGTTGCAGTTCAGATATTTTCAAAGTCAGAGGTTGCATGCTTGCATCTCTTTCCTGAGAGAATTTTCTTTTGTTAATTTACCAGTAGATTTCTGAATATATGCAAATTTTTAAATTCACAGTATCCTATATTATATTACAGGGTGGTAAGCTGACAATACTGCAAACATTTTCCATAATTTCACTCTTTATGTGATGGATCACCTTTCAGCGGTTTGTTTTTTTTTCTGAACCTGCCTTCTTCTAATTTCATTTTATGCTTCAAAATTCTGTATTAGAAATGACAGTGAACAAAGGTTTCTTCCTATAAAAAAAGGTTTCATTCTTGCAGTTATTCCTTCCAGCACCTCTGTAATGAGAAAGGATAGTTCTATGTTGTTCTCTTTTTTGAGATTAAACATCACAATAGTGAAGAGAAACAGATCTTTCTTGTTTAGGTAAATAAAAACATTAAAAAAAAAAAAAAAAGTGGATCTAAGTGCCTATGTCTACTTATCAGATTATAGCCATGCCAGGTGTCCCGACAGTTGCCACCTTTGTTTACTGTTTACCATCTTTATCTGCATTTATGGTGGGAGTTATAGGTACACATAATCCACTTCATCTAGTTCCATTTACTTTGGAAAGACAGTTAAATATGCGGGTAGACAGGGAATTAAGTATTTCCCAACAGGACAACTAAGGGACTGGGACAGTGTACACATTAGAGGTTGTACCTGCTTTGCAGTATATAAAAGTACTGGTGGTGAGTGGAATCTGCTTCCAGACACCCACCCATCTGCTCTCTCACTCCCCACCTCAACAGTACAGAGAAAGAAGTAAGATGGAAAATCAAATGGGTCAAGATAAACACAGGGAGATCACTTCCCAATTACCATCATAGGCAAGACAGACTCATCTGGGGGAAAATAAGTGTAATTTATGGCCAATTAAAACCAGAGTAGAATGGTGAGAAAAAAAAGGCAAAAACTCCAACATCTTTCTCCCACCCACAACTTCATTCCAGGCTCAGTCTTGTTTCTTCGTTCCCTATCCCGTCTCTTCCCCTGTCACAAGCAATGCAGGGGAAAGCAGAATGATTATTTGCAGTCTTCCCGTAACAGTGGAAGCCAAATATTTCTCTGCTGGAAAACAGTTGAGGGAGACGACAATCTGCTGTAGCACTCTGAAAGTACACTAACGTGACCATTTTCATGGAGTATGATAGATACATATTGCCCTACATGATGCTTTGCCTGAGATTGCTTATATACCACGAAACTCTAGATTCTTCATAAGCAGCTACAGCATGGTATGAGTAATGTGATCTGTAGCATACCAACAAAAGTTGCCCCATCCCCCCTCCGTCCCCCCTCACCCCCCAAATCTATTATCAGGAGAAGAGAAGGGCAGGAAAGAAGTAGTCACAATTATAAAAACAAAACAAAGATGGATCAAATGCCTCAGAACTGCCCATTTCACTCTATGAGTTCTCTGACTGTATGTTAATGCAGGGAGCACTCTAAGTAACAGCCTAGCTGGCTTGAGGATTGATTTTATTAGGTTTAAAAAATTCCCATGTGGGGTCTTCCCTTACCAAGAAAAGGACGGCTACCTAGGAGGTAAACTGGAGATTAAATATAGACTCTCCCACAACCTGCAAAAGACAATTTTGATATAAAAAAATAATAATTAAGAGGAATTCTGTAAAATTGCCACTAGCTAAATAAAAATCCTGCTGTTGTTATGTTGACTACATAAGAAATCCTATCTATGGACAGCCTGAGGTGTTAAATCAGATTTCATAATTATTCTTGTGTCAGCAAGGGCTTACCAGCCAAGGAGAAAAAAGGATGAATTCAAGATGTCAGGCCTTTCCTATAATACTGCCTTCATAAAGCAAAACAGAAAAATGCATAAGCATGCAGCCTTTGTTCATCAAAACTACTTTTTCCTTTGTGATTGTTTTGTTTTATTTTGTCTGAACAGGACTGTTGATTCTGAGAATTTGCCCATCCTGTAACTTGTTCAATAAACAGGTTTTGTGGTTTATAAGGAAAAAATTTGTCTCATGCCCCCCATATCACTTTTCATACAACCTCTGTACATTAACTACCTTTAGATAAGCTGTTTCTACCAGCACAGCTACATCAATGAGAGATGTCAGTACTTAAAATCAGGATCACCAGAGCTATGCTAGAGAGTAAGGCTGAGTGTATGTCCATTGTGTCACCTCTGATGAATGGGAATACAGTTGTTTTGCTAGATTGAACAAACTGTTTATGCATGCACACAGAAAACTGTCCTGCACTTTTTCTAATAAATTTTCAGGATTATCATCTTGACATGACTTTTTATGGTTTTTAAGCACATACAAACACACCCCCACACCCCCACACCCCAAGCCTTAAAAAAATCCCACAAAAAGAACTTTCAGTATCTTTTTCTGGCAAGTTTCTTACATTTACTACTCAGAAGCAGATAGTGAACTATTTTCTGTTTCCAGGCAAGATTATAATTAAGAAAGTGCACAGATTTAATGTGCTTTCATGCTCTAGGCTGAATACATTTTAATGTAGATCAGAAGAGAAAGAAGAAAACAAGAAAAACCTAACAAAACAAAAAGCGCTCAGCTTTTCTCTGAGGAGGTAGAGTGGAGGAGTGCTGATTGTTGCAGAGAGGATGCTTAGAAATTTTGCTAACATACCATTAAGACCAGCACACATTACAAAATGGTATCTTCTAAAAATGGAAGATTTGACATCATTGATTCAAACAAATGCTAAAAAGTTACAGCTCTAATCAATGGGCTTCAGATGCAAGCTCTGCCAATTTCCACTTGCAGTGCATGCAGAATTTGTGAAGGTTAGAGCTTGTTTCCTCATCACTTCAATAAATCAAATTCTAAATTAAAGCTTAACAAACAAACAAAGTGAAGACTATATAATTAAAAATGCCTGGAGTGACCTAACTAACATCAACGAGATTTTGTAACAATTTACAGGATAACATCCAATTCTTAAAGTACAAAGAAAATTAAATAGTCCAATAAAGACAATTAAAACAAGGCTGAAAACTACTTTCATTGACAATACTTGCTTTTTTTCCCCATAACATTGTGATCTTGATCATGATGCATTTGTGATTAATTTGAGACTATTTCATAGAAAAATGAGTCTGTAACACTTAACAGAGTCCTGTTTCACTTTCTACAGAGCTAATTCGATGGATTTAATGAACAATGAGTTTAGATCAAAATTAAAAATACTTATTTTTTTCCTGTGAATAATCCTGGAATTATATATTTGCCATTCAAATGAATCAGAGTTAATGTTATATAACAGGATCAAACACTTTACTATAGTGATTTTCACAAGAAAAAAAGTTTAAAAATCACATTTTCTCTATCCTAAGATCCCTTATCATATATTGCTTGGAAATATTTTAAACTCATAAAGCGGTACAATTTGGATACAGTACATTTCTAGAAGTATTAACTGTATAGAATGAATCCTTTTCTCCTAGGATGTAATAACCTAACATTTTGCAGCTTTGGGTTCTTTTACTTCAAAAAAAGTATTAATTTACAACAGAGAAGTATTAATGACATAAATCTTCACCAGTACCAATATCAGAAGGCTAAAAGAGTCCAAGTCTTTCACTATATTTTCAAGTCCAGTCAGTAAAAATACCTGTCTGATTATACAATGATTCTCACATACAGAAACAAATTAGATCACAGTGTTAGATGTTAATAATCCTAACTTTCCCATTCTTCTTATTTTACACTAATTTTAGTTCTGAACTTCAGGTATTGTAGCCTAGAATGCATCAAGATCTTTTACAGAGAAATTGTAAGAACTGTCCACAGCTCTTGAAAACAATTGTGCCTCTGTATTCATTGAACCTCTCACAGAAAAAAAACGCTTATGGGAAATGCTTGAAAAGAAGTCTTGCTCTATCAATTTTGACAATTTTAGTAGTGTCAGTGAAGTTTCACATAACTGAAACATAGTCTGAAAACTTTAAGCTGTTCCTCATTGTGCAGTTTCCATTTTCTTGAAAATCAGCAAATAAAAAATGAATAGGGCATCTTCACATTTGTTTTGTTTGGCTATTCTTTGCATCATGCATTTTGTGCGTCTGTACTACAGACATCTACAGACTTCAATAGTTTTCTGATAGTATGCTAAAGCTATTGGGAAGTAAGTTTAAATTAGCAGAATATTTGGGTTTATACGTCTCTGTCCTATTATCAGTTGCTAACATTCTTCTAATTTTTCCTTGCAGTAGAATCTCCTGTGCATTATAACATTCAGAGAAATGAATAAAACAAAACAAAACTAACACAGTTTGCTTCTATGAGACTAATAGCACATACTGAATCTTTCTTTCTGGATTTCATATATCGTTGGCCTGAATAAACAGGACACTATAACAAAAGCTTGACATACTCAAAATGCTGCAAAAGTCCTACGTTTAGCACCAATAACAATAAATGCAGCTTATTGTTCTTGAATGTCCCCTTCCACCTAGCCTACAAGAAGAGATGGCAAGCATCATTACAGGAAAATAACTGATAACTTATTACAGGTGAAAATGACCCTTTTAAAAAGGATCATGATTATCTTTTAATTGAAGGGATGTTTCAATGAGTCTTAAACCTGTTTCATGTGAGGTTAATTTACACTTCCTGCAAGACAAAGACTGTGTTAATTTTGCATTAAATGTATAATATTTTCAGGAGCCTATTTTCCCTTTCAAGAGAGGGAATAGACAAGCTTTAGAGGTTTTTAGTTTGTTGGGTTTGGGTTTTTTTTCAGAAGTAGAACACACATTAAGTAGTATTTTACATGTGACTGTATTTTTTTTAAACCTGCCTTGCATTTTTTTTAAGTGAGAATGGAAAGAAGAAATTAGAAAGGAATTCCATGTAAGGATAGATGAAGCCAGTGCATCCCAATGTTAAACAGCTGCTTTTCTTTTAAACAGATAAATCCTGTGAATCAACTAAAAAAATCTTCCTCATCTGAGGCTGGACCCATTTTTTTTTTTGGAGGTGGGGCAGCGGAGGTGTGAGGTTTTGTTTGTATTAAAACAGTTTTGTTTACTTTAAGATCTGTCCAATCTCCTACAATTACTCTTTAGTAATTTTTGTTAGTACATCTATTTGCACTCATTTAGCAAGATACCACTCCACTAGCTAATTATTTTTTTTTAACCTGTTAGATAATCTGAAAATTTTGTTTGTTTAATTTCAGGCAGCTTTTTTTTTTTTAAACTTCAGTTACAGGTAATCTAAATGTTTTCAGAGACTTTTTCTATCTTCCATGCTTTCTCGTTCATTTTTATTTGAAGTCCAAGTAGCTTCCAAAGTGCTTAGTCAGTAACATCCTTCTAATCAGCAGACCAAGTCTGATAGGTATCCCATAATGATTGTTGAATCAAAGCTCCATTTGCCAGGTGTTTTGGCAGTTGATTTATAGGTGTCTTCATCAGCCAACAAAACTATTAGATAGTTAAAGAAGAGCTCATTAATTATTATTATTTTGGGACTAGAAAAAAGTGATCAACTCTCTATACTCAGTGCTTGTCCACCCACACCTGGAATACTGTGTTCAGCTTTGGTCCCTGCTATACAAAATAGATGTTGATAGCTGGATAGAGTCCAGAGAATTGTCACAAGGAGTGGGAAGCCTGCTATATAAGAAAAGGCTGAGAGAACTGGATTTGTTTACCCTACAGAAAAGAAGGCTTAGGGGAGACCTTATCACCATGTTATAGTGTTTGAAATGTGGCTGCAAAGAAGACAATTTTCACAAGGAGTCAAGTGGAAAAGACCAGGGGTAATGGTTACAAGTTAATCCTGGGAGATTCTGGTTAGACAAAAAATGAATTTTTTTCACAATGAGATCAGCTATTTGAATCACCTCCCCAGTGAAGTGGTGATTTCCCCTACTTTTAAGATTCGGCTGGACTGGGTTCTGGACCGTCTTGTCTAGACTTCACTTTTGGCAATAAAGTTTGGACCAGATAATCTTTGAGGTCACTTCCACCTTGGCATTTTATGATTACATTATTCTATGATAGAGAATCATAGAATCATAGAATAGTTAGGGTTGGAAAAGACCTTGAGATCATCTAGTTCCAATCCCCCTGCCATTGGCAGGGACACCTCCTACTAAACCATGCCACCCAAAGCTCTGTCCAACCTGGCCTTGAATATAGTACATTTTAATATTTTAACTGTATCTGCTTTGAAATTTGTGTTTAAAAAATGTCTGACACGTATTTTGCTGATTTGATTTTGGTCAGCATTCCCAAAGAAATTAGTATGCATTTAAGGTGGATATGTTATTATGAAGCGTTGGAAAGACCATGCAAATTTAAAGTCTGTTCTTTCAAGCTCTCCCTAAGCTGACCATTTGACAATGAAATGTTAATTTTTTTGGTTTGGTAGGGCTTTTGCAGGGCAATCCAGCATAATCTAGGTCAACAGTGCCTTGTCTTTCAAGCTGGGTATTTTATACAGCTTTAAATCTGCTAGTCAAGAGAAAGAACAGAAAGGTAACAACTGCTAGTTGAATCAAATCATTTCGACTAAATTGGACAAATTTGGTTAGCCTCTGAGGCATCCTGGTTCAGGTCCATGTCAGCAAGAATGACTGTGTTCAACCAAGGCTAAGCTTGTGGGTGGATAAAACACAGTTCAAGAATACCACAGAACATGCTTTTTACAATCACAGCTTCATATGGACAAAAGGATGTTATTCAAACTTGATGTACAAATATGGCTGGGAACAAGCACTGTGATTTTTCATTATGTTAAATCTTAGAGAAGAGTGTAAACATAATAATTTGAAAGAAATTTCTGGTTGTTTTAGGCATGAATTTCAGAGTTTCAGTACATTCAGCTTAAATCTGTACCTCCAAGATTTTTTAATTTTCTTTGAAAGAAAGATGTAACAGTAGCACGAATACGAATGCAGAAGGATCTAAGAATCAAAGGTCTATTGTTTTAAATATGGACTTTAAGTAAATAATATTATGTTTATCAGTACTTCTAATCTTACAAGGTTTTTGTCAGTATTATAATTCTTGTAAATAGGTGATATATTACCCACACCAAAAGCAGTATTTCCAACTCTGAGACATAAATTGCTTAACAGAGAAGTTACACTTCAAAACATTTTACTATAGGAATTAAATAAATGTGTTACATTTAACTGAGAGTATGGAGGAATGGGAGAAATTTAATTTGACCTGGTTTAATAATTTCAATAAAAATTTAATTTCAACAAAGGAATTGTTAGGGTTTTGTTTTGTTTTGTTTTTTTTACCTAAGGTTTTAAGATATTTTAAATTTCTACATAAATTAGGTTATAACAATTTTATTTCTTTTTAACAGAAAGCTGACACTTTAAAACAATCATCCATGATTAATAATCTCATTTTTCTTATCCTCTTTCTTTCAGGCTAGACCTTAACTTAGCTCTGTTCAGTATTGCATTGCTGTTTTGAGTGTACACAATCTCACGACAAGACTCATTTATTATGCTTGGAAAGACACAAGTCTTCCTTCTTCATGTGATTAAAAAGAATGATAGAAGTTAGAAATATATTTTTAACATTAAAAAGGAAATATTTTCAGTTATGCAATGATATGATTAACATGGCATTATTTGCAACCTAGCATCAACTAATATGGTAATATATTGCTTGCTGAATGCTAGAAGACCAAGCCTATCATACATTCAACATTTCCATCTTCTGTGGGAAAATGCATGGAGCAACATTACAAAGAAAACTCCAAACCCAACCGAGAACAAATTTGTATAAATTATCAAATTAGCTAAAGATCATGAGCATTCTATAGCAAACGAGCTCTACTGAGTCTAATCCCCACACCTAAGAAGGCTTTGGGAGATAATACTCTTGTTATAAACCAATAAATATATTAATAGGAGATTTTTTACCTTTCCTAAAACATTTTTAACACTGTTGATTTTTTGCCCTAGTTTCTAATGCAAAATCTTCTCACATGTTCACTTGATATTTTTAGTTGATCTTTTGGTCATAAATAGAATATCTGTGCTTCAAAAAACCCACTGGTAAATTGGAGGAAAATAAAAAGAGATATGGCCCTTAAGTGAACACATACACAGGCCTTTGGTATGCAAAAAAATAAACACAACATGCTGACCTTTGAGAGATGTTTATGATATCTTTAGGACACCAACTACAATGTTTCAACCTTTCAAAGAAACCTAACAAGAATATAAATAATTCAATAATACAAATATATTATAGTTTATTACAATATAAAAAAGAAAAACAAAAACCAAACCTAAACAACTTACTGTATTGACAGTGGACCAGCTCAAACATATATGACTATATTCATTGTATTTTTACTACTGATAAACCATTATTTCCTTGTGGCATTTCTAAAATACTTTATTTCTCAAATAAATTCTGTATGTCTTTTAAATTCTATCATTTTAGTTTTAAAAATTGCATAAATATTCTGTTGATGAACTAACATGCTGGTATTTTAGACAATATGCTATTAAAGAGAGTTATAAGTAGTACCTGCATTTATTTTTACTAAGAACTCCAACAGAATTCATCAGTTGTTTTGCATCTTGTGAGATGAAAAAAAGAAAGAGAAAAAAATGTTCACTGATATCATGCTACAAAGAAAGCACAAACAGAAAAACATTTAGAAGTACAGATGAAAGAAAGAAAAAAAGCAAAGGCATTCTGTTATTTTTTACAAATAAATAAACCCTGTATTTTCTGTCAATGTACAAAGGGTAAGAATACAGCTTTCCTTCTCTACAGAAAGTATTATAGCTACCATTTAGCCTTGAATAAACATATAAACAAACAGGGGCATAAAAATTATCCAGAAAACTTATGTCAAGAGTATCCCAGAGATAACACTTGCCATTCAGTACAGAAGCTAAATGAGACAGTATTTAAGGATGTTTTCAAAGATATCCATACCTTATAAGAACTGTGCTGACAAAATATATACAAGGTTTTGTCTTTCATTTAATAACTACCTTGTTGGTTTTTTTTTCTTTGCTCTAGAACTGAGATCTTAAATTTTCCAGATATACTAACATTTTCCTTAAACAAAACTAGCTAGCTCAAGCACTTTGAATTAATATGAAAAATGAGTTCTCAAGATGTATTTCAGATTACCAAAGCAAATATAACAGGAGCTGTTCCCTTTCCCTTCCTGTTTTCATTTCATTGTTTTTGCTTATGATTCTGTTATATTTTACTCTTTGAAATAGCTCTGATTGTTGTATCTAAAACTCTACCTCTTTAGCAATAAGATAGTTTTATAAAAAGCAAGGTATTTTTCACATAGAAATCCAAGTCAGCCTTCTCCTTTTTAACAATATCTGAAGGGAAATTGATCAAAACAACCTGAGATATTATAACAGTTACTTTGGAGACATCCTCAGGAGGCCATCCATGCTAGGAATTCTAAATGGACAGGAGTTTGCTACCTTGAAACTTCAGGGTACATCAGCACAATACAACTGCAGCTCTAAGCTTACAATAAGGAGCCATACTGAGAGACAGAATATAATTTCACAGATTTACGGCCAACTTTATATGCAGACACACTTTGCTTTGTACACCTAGACCCCACTTTCTTCTACAGTCAGAATAACACAGATCTACCATCAATAAAAGATCCGGCCTTTGGAAGTTAGCTTTGCTTTACCCTCCTTATTGTGTAAGCACAGACAGACTGCTATCATGTGTGCCTGATGCTGGGTGTTTCCATCATGAGTCGCTTAGCTCTCTGCAAATCTAGTCCAAATATTCTAGACACTTTCCCCACCCTTTTAGATTTCAGTTCAGGCATGTTGAACACACCATACTCCTGCTTCAAAATAGGGGGGACCAGAGAAGAAGGGAGTATGTCAGATCTGCCTCAATATGACTGGGGATGAAAACAGAAGAAACTCAAAAGAAATCAAGTGTTTTAAGAAAATAAGTAAGTGCAGTAGTTTTAAAACACTACAAAATAGATATGCTTTTAAAACTTGACATTACTGTCTCACTGTTTTACTTTCTTCTTACTATTCAACTCTACTGTACAGATCTCTAACAGCAAAATTACTCATGACATCCTTTGAGGCAACGATTTGTTACTATCTACCCACATGGATAAATTGAAGATATCACGGCTGTTTGACTAACTATTGTTAGTCAATGACTGGGAAGAGATTAAAAGACTCAAAAGCTTGTGAACTCTATAAGAAAATACTGAAAGCAAGGTATTACATTTTTTGTTTAAGTATCTAATTAATAATGTATTACTGTACTATGTAATAAAGTAATATAATACCTTCACACCTAGTGTAACATGAAAATGCATTAGATTATTTTGTCTTTCCCTGGTTAGATTAGTGCAGGCAGTTCTTGTGTTCATTCCACATACAGATAAATATTATTAAAAAAAAGGTTTAATGTTTTATCTGTAAATATAATTCTTTATTATAAGATATTATTAATGTTAGCGGGTTGCACACCTGAAATATTTAGCTAATTTGCTAATAGCTTTTCAGCACAATAATGATTACAGCAAAAGAATAAATATGTATAAATTTAAATGTCTGCTTCTTGTACAAGGAAGTATAGAAAATCTCTTACATTTTGCGTTGTTAGAATTCACTTTTTTCCATATTTTTTTAAATCTCCCTCATGCCCATCTCTGCATCACCACTTTATGAATACTGAAACACAACACTGGAGGAAGCAAGCACAGTTTAGCAAATGTTGCCTAACCACTGAGTCTGTCAAACACTTCTGATGACAGTTTTTGCTGCCAGCCAGGCTTCAGCTGTTTAGAAGTGTGACACACAATTTTCTGCTGTTCTCTGTAAAATCACATCACTCTTTAAGGTTAAGTTTGTAACAGAATTACAAATGTAGTTTGAAGATGATCCTGGCTTTCTTTGTATCACTAGCCCCCCACTGGCTTGCAAGACCAAAGCCTAAGAACAATGTTCTTGCAAGATGAAATAACTGCTGTACGTGTTCGCAAGGATATTTCAGAAGATGCTGTCCCTTTTTAAGTAGATGCGGTCACATTTTTTTTCTAAAGAATAAATAAGTCAGGTTCTTCAGTATAAGGTTTAAATTACAGACTTTTTCTTTGATAAAAAATATGAGACTTTCAGGTAATGTTTAATAATATTATTCAATATCTTTATTAAATTGCATCTCAAAAGTATGAAAAAATGAAGTATGTTAAGACACTTCACTTAGCTTTTTCAGCTATTATTTTAAAGAGTATGATTAAGTGGATGAATATTGACAATTTTTACAAGAGTTTTTAGTATTGGATATTTATTTTTTTAAAGTAAATTAATTTTTAAAAACACCCCTTCTAATTTTTAGTAATTTTTATATGTGATTCTTGCCCTTTTATGTGTCATAAAATCATTAAATTTTATTTAAATGGTCTTAAATATTTTTCTTATTTCCAGCTTTTCAGCTTGTCTAGTCTGAGGAATAATTATTTAATGTTTTTCAGTCTTGTAGCTAAATATTTTGAAACAGTGATGCTACTTGAAATATAATGCAGTAACTGCGATAATTTAAGCTGGGTTTTTTTGTTGTTTGTTGTTTGGGTTTTTGTTTTGCTTTGTTTTGTTTTGTTTTTTAATTTGCCTATAGGAAAGGACATCTAATAACTATCAAGTCTGAATTAGCATTTCTTAATTTTAATGTTCAATTTGTTCCTGAATGGATTTAATATTGAATTTTTTTACGCTGTTTTTAAAAGGGCTTAAAATTATAAAACAGAAAATACATGTTGGCAACATTAATGTCTACTCACTTGATAAAATGGTTTCTCCATACTAATGTACAAGTATATTTAAAAAAAAAATTACTGAAAGTTTTGAATTCTTAAGAATGCAAAAAGAATGTGCAGTATGTATATGATTTATTCATTATGTGCAACTATGATTTTGTTCCTTTAGTCCACAGTATCTTAGCCAAATACCTGTTGTGATGTTTGGTTTTTTCCTCACCATATTAGCAGGTATGGATATTAAAGAGTGACCTTAAGGTCAAGAAAGCAAATTTTATAAGCTAACAAGTTTTCATGTAGGAACTGATAAGGAATATTTAATGTCTAAGGTCAGGGTAAAACTCTATGTTTAGAGATATAGAAAAACCCCCTGGTGGCAGGGAAGGATTCCAATGGACATGAATGTCCATTTACTACTTGTAAAAACACATAAATGCAAAGCTTTTATACTTTACCCAAGAAATTTCCTAAAATACAATTTAAACCTAGTGTTGATTTAAAACTGCACAAACTTGATTTTACTTTATACAGTCCATGTCTAAATGCATAATTTTTCAGTGAGAGAAGTTACCCATGTGTCTACACAATCAACAGTATATGCAGTTGACACATGCAGTTTCGGTGGGAAAAGGAAGTGAAACATTAAAGCTGTTTTTCCAGTAGAAAATAAATTTTACACATTTATTCTGAATAATTTCTAGCAGCCTAAAGTCTTGTTTGCTAAAGATATATGGCTAAGTTCTAATAATAAATATTTGGAAAATTTACAGATAAATTGCACACTGCTAGAAGTTTAATAAGTCAAATTAAATATGAATAATAAACAAAAAGTTGACATTGATTTTGGTGAGGAATAAGAAAATAAATACATACGGATGCTAATCTAAAGATAGACAACTTTATACCTATTGTGAAATTTAACTTTTCTAAGATTCTTCTTCCCCAGTTGTCACAAAACCATAAAAAACGTCAGCAGAACCATCTATAAGCAATAAGATGGACCAGCCCAGGCCCAAAAGGTTGTAATCAGTGACATAAAGTTTAGCTGGAAACCAGTAAGTAGTGATGTACCCCAGAAGCCGATACTTGGTGTAATCCCATCAGACATCTTTATTAATTTATAATAGACAAATAGAGGAGGTGGAGCCTTGGTTGCAATTAGCATGAGACAAGATGGTTTGAGATCCCACAATGTTTAAGATCTTCAAGTAAAGAGAGCAAGTAATCTAAAGCCTTAAACAGAGACCCCTGGGTTTATGAAGGTGAATTTCTGCCTGTTCAGGGAATTGGCAATCAAGACCCCATGCATCCCAGTTCTAGAAAATAAAGAACCCCAGTGGAATTGGTTAGTATTTGAAGACAAGTTACTCTAAGAACAAGAATGATTCACACTGGTCTATGATGAATAGTAGAAGCATAGCGTGGCTAAACAGGTACGTCCTCCCTGTACTAAAACTCAAAACTGATGCACATGGGTGTGTAGCAATGACAGACTATCAAGAATGAGCTAAATTGTAACCTCAAACATGTAAAATGAAATTACTACCAAAACTCTGCTGAAGCTGAAACTGGAAATGCATGTTATGTATAACAACGAAGGCTTCTACAGGTATGTCAGCAGCAGAAGGAAGACCAAGGAAAATATCCCATTGCCGCTACAGCAAGTAATCTAAAGACAAAGGAATCAGAAAAGTTGGATGTTATTAGTGCCTGCTTTGCCCTGGTCTTTACTAGCAAAGTCTGGTGAAGAAAAAGGCCAATGTCATTGCGAGGTGCATGTGTCATCTCTGAAAGGTTATGCAAATGGCAGAGGTCTCCCAAGTCTAGAAATAGACAAATGTGTCAGCCACAGGAAGGAGGATTCACAGAACTGCAGGTGGGTCAGTCTCATTTCAGAAAATGGGAAAAATATGGAGGAAGTCCTCATATAATCAATTTTGAGACATGAAGGACAAGTACGTGATTATTCTACAATATATGGTGTATTGGGAACCTTGCTGAAGACACTGTATTTGAGGACTTTATGACTTCGGGTGAGATATGTTTGCTGTACCGGACACTTTGAGAAGCCCATATGATAATATTAGTAACTGCTGTTTAACTCCATGTGTGCATTACTGTAAAGGAACATGCTAGTTTTTATGACTGATATTGGTCTGTGTTATGCTCTAGTGGGTAACATGGAAGTGACAGCATTCCCACCTGTCAGAAGATGCTTTGTTTGGTTTGTTATGTAAGACTAAAGACTTCACAACACAGGATAGAGAACTTATTCATGGATTTTTTTTCAGTTTGCCATGGAAATTCATTGTCTGACATTGTGCAACAGTAGGGTTCAGCAACTTAATTGCACATGATTTACTCACTAGCTTTTTCTTCCTATTTCCATCTTATTATTAACCCAATACTGATTTTCTTCTTGTTGTCAAGCTTTCCTTATTGAGGTCCAGAAAGGATCCTGCACCCTGCTCAACCCCCTGCTGCATAGCACATGGTCACAATCAGAAATAATTTTATCCATTTATTAAATCAGGTGTTAAAATGAAAACTGCCTGCCTTCCAACTAACTGATTTTTTAAACCTTTAAGGTTCCCAACACTGTCAGAAATGGATAATAAAAAAATAAGGCAGTACACTGTTGCTAGAACTGTTAGTTGCTAAAACAACTTCTTAACAACTGAATTAGAAGAAATAAAATAATAGAAAACGTGAGTTCTAATTTCAGTTTGAGTAGGAATTTCATAATACAGTTTTTTTAATCTGGGTTATTTATAGAAAAATGGAATATTGATAGAATATTCCTTAAAATCTGGCATTAGGGACTGGCATAAAAATGCGATTCAACACTTTTTTAAATGAATACTGTAATACTTTTACTCCCTGCATCAAATGTATACGTTATCTACCTCTTACTATTACTAGAAATGGATATCTGAATAAAAGTGTGTGTGGCACACCTAATATTTATACAAATAAACGTCTCTTATTCAAAATAGGAATAGCTCAGTATAGGTGTATATATCTTTATTCTTATTTTAAAATGTTAAATGAATCTTAATGATGAAAAGTAGTTGATAATATATTTTAATGAATTTAGTCTTTAATTTCTCAGTCTAGGATACAGTTATCTTACATCAGCATCAAATGCTCAATATTACAGCAAGATTCCTACAGGCTCATCTCTATTGCTCTAGACATCTGGCACAAAACAAAGAGCATGAATGCCTTAAACCATTTTTTTTAATGCCCATTAAAAACATGGTGACTGTCTGACAGGTAGGCCATGAAGTCTTGTAAGGACATGCTCAAGGCAAATCTTCAACTGTGTGGTACCAGCTCCACAAAGCGGGAAACCAAAGCTACAGACCATCTGTTATGGCAAAGATAGCTCACCATCGCTTTGAGAACCTTTGAAAAAACCTGGAATGACAGAATGCCTCTGTGTTGCACTACTGTTCTATAGAAATGCAGGCATATAAGAAAAAAACATCTGTGGCTTTTGCAACCGCTAACATACTGTGACAATCTGACTGATTTTCCATCAACCAAGTCACAATACAGGGAATCCTTAGTTATTAAAAGAAAAAAAATGCTCATTATATATATTTTACAAAGATTTTCGTGTTCTAAGCAGATTAAATTACTATCTGGTATGTTTAAATAGAGCCTTATCTAGCAATCATTTGCAAGCCTAACTCAGGATTTCAATTGAATTCTAACCAAGCACCCTGAATGCAAAGTGAAAGAGCTAGGCAGGATGTTCACTCTTTTATTTTTACACTGAATTCTACACATAAATTAGAAGAGATTGAATGTATTATATATGTATGTTTATCCAAACCCTTCAAGTAATTTATTATTACTATCTCACTTACTCCCCCAAAAAAGAATTAAGCTTTACTGACTAATTAGTAATGAGCTTGTAGTAGCTGAGGACCTAAAGAGGTAACAAGTAAGAGTTTACATTAAACCATTTAGTGAGTGCAGCACCCTTTCACATCTGTGATATGTCACAGAACAGTTCACCAAGGAGTATAATTTTTGAAATAGTATAAGTCTGAGCTGCCTTTTTTTTTTTACTCCTGTGATTTTTATAGTTTAAAGAAGAAAGTTTGCCACTGTTCACAAAAGCACAGCTACTTTGGGTATGCCTATTTATTCCAAGTCAGTGCTTGGTAGTTTCCACAGTGCCTGATTTATTTTGGCTTGTTTGTCACTATTCTCAATTTATATTGATTCTTCTTTTAGAAAGCAAAGCTTCTTAACCTTGCAGATCTCATCCCCTGAGTTAAAGCTCAACTGTTTTCTATAAAGGTAAAATGCTTTGGTAGGCCTCTTCCCTACAGAGAATCAGTTTGCTCCAAGAGCAGCACTCCAGACAAGTAATTTGCTTTTATAAACAGTATAAATAAAGCAGAAGTAGAGGAAAAGATCTCAAAAAACCTATGACATATCTATCTTTACAGCACCCTGGTTGGTTTATTTTATCTCTTGCAGAAGGTCTACAAGCTGTTGCAGTTGGCTGTGGGTGGTCCTCAAGCTGTTCATAAAGAATTTAGCTAAGTAAAATTACAAGTTGCTTTTTCCCTTTCTCAGCGGTAGAGGTACAAGTTAAGATGCTTCCTCAGACAGTTGCTTAGCCACCTGCATATTTTTATAATTCTTTTGGAGATTTTTACATCTAAATAAGGATGGTCTTCCCCATGAGAATGAAAAAAAAAAGAAAGTTTGAGATCTGAATTCAACTGCTTACCCCTTAAATCACAAGCATGCATAGAGGTTTTTCCAGTAAAAGAACCATGATAGTATTTATCAAGAATAAATAAAATGCTCTGAATGTGCAGTAAGTTTTGATAACAGGATCATTTCATACTGTTGCCATATGGTTGGTGTCAAATATACATCCTGATCCCACACAGAAGAGAAGACATTTCTGGGTTTTTCTCCAGTTCAAGCTCGCGAGAGAAAATTTAAAAGGAGAAAAAACACACAACAAAACAAAACAAAACAAAAAAAACCCAAACCAAACCAAAACACCTAAATCATTACAATTATTTGGATAATTAGAAGTGTGAAGAAAATAAATCTGACCAAAGCTTACATTTATAATACAGACTAGATTAGTAATGGTAAGTATAGACATACTAAAAGATGTACATGTAAGAATCCTTGACAGATTGATGAAAATGTATACTATTTAATGCTTTCAGAAAAATACTAAACAGATTAGTGGGAGGTTGACAGACTTACCTTTAAGATAGTGATTAAAAGGAACCATGTCTAAGTAGCATGTTTTAAGTGGAGTTCTGAGAGAATCAATAGTTAGGAAATAGCTGGGGAAAAAGTTTTTTGTGTTATCCTGATTTACAATATTTTGAAAGTCAGTCCACCCCAAAGACCCATAAAAACTGAATCATAAGCTGAAAAAAAAAGGTAGAAGCTTAAAAACAAACAAAAAAATAGCTTATCAAACATTTGATAAGCAATCTATTATGCAGCAAAGGAAGCACATTAGTTATGAACTTGATCCGTAAATACCTTTTGCTCCAGGAAAAAAAAATCCCATTAATAAATCCCATTAATATAAAATGTTTCACACCTTTTAAGTACTGAACAATTAAAATATAGTGAAATGAAATATTAATAGAACAACAGCTTCATTGTTCTGTAGATTCAAAGAAGAAGTAGACATTTTTCTAAAACCTGCATTGTAGCAAAACATACTGTTTTTTTTTTATTGTCACAAGACAATAGCTTGTGATAATCTCTTCATACTGTGGGACCCACTGCAATACTGTAGCTTTAAATTCTTTATGTTAATAATGGCTTGTGTTTATAAGAACAGAGTATGACACATGATATTTAAAGAAGAAATAACAAACCCAAAACAGAAAAAACATCACCACCACCACCACCCCCCAAAATTCTGAAAAGGAAGGATAGTAGACTTTGACCATTGGGAAGTATGGTATTTACCATAAATGTAGGAACATGCTCTCAGTTGTTGGTATTTTTGACTGTTAGGTGGTCAGATTTATCCAAGGTAGCTAAATATGATTAATTAATTTACCTTTAGTCAAAAGTATAAGAATAGATGTTTTTATAAGTATAGTAAATAATTAAATATAAAGTCTTTTTCTTCAAACTAAAAGAGTAAACTCCTTTAATTCTCAAGAAAAAGAGCAACTTCATCATCTCAGCTTGCACATGACTCTTGAGCTTTAGCAATGTGCAAACAATTCTATTAGACAAAGAATTTGATGATTAGGAAATCTCTCTTTAAAAAATCCAGTACAAAATTAATATTTCTCAATGTACTAATGTCACATATTCTGATCCTGGATTCTTCCAACTATGCCAGTTTGTTACAGATGAATTGTTTAGGTCACTTAATGAGACACTGTCAAAGGTATTAGCAAAAGTGTTTTTTATATGAATTTGTGAAAGTGATATGTAACGAAATTTGATGAAAGGTTCACTTGATGGTTTACTAGATGGATGAAACAGACAAAAGGCTAAACCAATAGAGCTGAAAGAGATTAAAAATGCAAAAGGGTAAGGAAGACCCTACTGTCTAGTCACAAGCTTTGGAGTACACCACCTTGCTTTCTAAACTCCCAATGGAGCTTGGGTTCAGGTAGATCCAGTCTTAGTGTTAGGCTTGGACAACAGTTAATGTTTAAAGGAATTAACTACATAGTTTTCACTAGTTTTAATTTAGGATGCTACCAGCAACTTACCAAGAAGCTGCTGCAAAAAGGGATCTCTCCATCTTGGATGAGGAAGGATCTCTCAGTCTCAGGTGAGGAATCTCAAACCTTGAGAGGCATCTGTCCTGAGTTCAGCAGTAGCAGCCATTTTTCTCCTTCTTAGTGGCTGGTGCAGTGCTGTGTTTTTCACTTTCAGCCTGGGAACAATGCTGATAACACCAGTGTTTTTAGTCACTGATCAGTAATGTTCAGTCTGACCAAGGACTCTGTGAGTCTCATGTTCTGCCAGCGAGCAGGGGAAGCCAGGAAGAAGCAAAGACAGGACACCTGACCCAAACTGACCAAAGAGGTATTCCATGCCACAGAACATCATGCCCAGGATGTAAACTGGAGGCAGTTACCCAGAAGGGCAAGATCGCTGCTTAGGTCGGGCTACGTATTGATTGGCAGGTGGTGAGTGGTTGTATTCTCTCCCCTTGTTATTTCTCTTATCATTATTATTGTTGGTGGCAGCAGTAGTGGTTTGTGTTATACTTTAGTTACTGGACTGTTCTTATCTCAACCTGTGGGAGTTACATTCTTTCGATTCTCCTTCCCATGCCCCCGGGAGTGGGGGGGGAGGGGTGAGTGGCTGAGCGGCTGCATGGTTCTGGATTGCCAGCTGGGCTTAAACCACAACCGTATCCCAGATAGAAGGAAGAGTCACTGACTTGCAGTCCAGTTGAAATTTAGTGGCAACCCAATTTAGACTCATCCAAAGATCTGTCATTAGTAGAATCATAGAATAGGTAGGGTTGGAAAGGACCTTAAGATCATCAAGTTCCAACCCCCCTGCCATGGGCAGGGACACCTCGCTCTAAAGCATATCACCCAAGGCCTCGTCCAACCTGGTCTTGAACATCGCCAGGGATGGAGCATTCACAAACTCCTTGGGCAACACATTACAGTGCCTCACCACCCTAACAGGAAAGAATTTCCTCCTTATATCCAATCGAAACTTCCCCTGTTTAAGTTTTAACCTATTACCCCTTGTCCTATCACTACAGTCCTTAATGAAGAGTCCCTCCCCAGCACCCCTATAGGCCTCCTTCAGATACTGGAAGGCTGCTAAGATGTCTCCACTCAGCCTTCTCTTCTCCAGGCTGAACAGTCCCAACTTTCTCAGCCTATCTTCATAGGCGAGGTGCTCCAGTCCCCCTGACACAGGTTTGTTTTATACCTTAGTTACTGGACTGCTCTTATCTTAAGCCGTAGGAATTACATTCTTTCAATTCTCCTCCCCCTTATTCCAGTTGCTGGGGGAGGAAGGGTGGGGGTGTGCCAGTGGCTGCGTGGTTCTGAGTTACTGGCTGGGCTTAAGCCATGACAATGACTACAATCATACATTCATGAAGTCCATGTAGAGGCATCCTAAGGGCAGAGTTACATTTGCAGCATCTTGATATTTTTAGATTAAGTGAAAAAAAAAAAGTTTGTATATAACTTTTTGATAGAAATATAAAGAAATGTTTATTTATATTACATTTTACTTTCAGCTAACTGCATTTTAAAGAAAATACTCTAGAAGAGAATTATTGCTGATTTGCAGCTTGATTGCCTATTTTTGTTCAGTATTTCAGCGACAATAATATTTACTTGTTTAGGGAAAAAGCCAAATTCTTCACAGGACAACAGAAACTGACATAAGTATTTTTATTCATGTTATTTATTTTATTTTATTTATTTTATTTGTTTTACTTTATGTTACTCCATTTTATTTTTCTTTTAGGGGTTGCGATGCTGAAAGTTTGTCCTAATCAGACTGGATAAAGTTGCCAAGTGATTTAGAGGTGATCAGTTATGTTAACCTCATTAAATGACACCTACTATTTGAAGTGGTTGTGATTCTCTTTCCTGGTCAGTGAGTCATGTCAAGTAATGGACAACCTAATTAGAAATTTCTCAGGTGCATACATCAAAGATGAAAATATTTTGACTTCAAAAGGAACACTGTGTAATGGTTATCATGTTGTCTAAAGCTAAGAACACCTCACAGTCACAGAGGTTTCAGACTGGTTTCAGCAAGGGACATACGTTATCAGTTCAATGGCTATCACTTATGCAGTAATTTCTTTTCACTCTCCATTTCCCCTGCTCCCAAGTTCCCTTTGCCTTTTATTTCTACTTATTTTCCTAGATAAATTTCCATTGCTGATGCAGCAGTACGTGTGCAACTAAAGGACTAAAAATAGATCAATTTCTTAAAAAAGTGAGTCCCTTATATTATCCATTGTGCCAAGAAGGAGAAAAAAAAATACAAACACAAGTGCTTGAACTGAATAAACTTAAGGTAGAAAGTGTCAATTCAGTCAGTCTTCAGCAAAATGCAGTAGGAAGTAATAGGATAAACTGTGCTAGACAGGGAAATAGCTGATGCCATCACAGAGCCACTTTCAGTAATTTTTTGAATGATTATGGCAATTAAATGTGCCTGAAATAAATAAAGGTTCAATTTAAAGCCCAAATCTATGGTACTACATACTCAAATGTCCCTCTTGTACTGGGGGCCCCGGAGCCGAATGCAGTACTCCAGGTGGGGTCTCACAAAAGCAGAGTGTATAGGTAGAAATATCTTCCTCGACCGCTCCTTTTGATGCAGTCCAGCATACAATTGGCTTTCTGGGTTGCAAGCACACACTGCAGTTCATGTTGATGTTCTCATCAACCAACACCCCCAAGTCCTTCTCATAAGGGCTTCTCTTAATCCGTTTAGATTGTATATTAGGAAGAAGTTCTTTACTGAGAGGGCATTGAGGCATTAGAACAAGTTCCCCAGAGAAGTGGATTGTCCCATTCCTGGAAGTTTTCAAGGACAGAGCTTTGAGCAACCTGGTCTAGTGTGAGGTGTCCAGAGGGGGGGTTGGAAGTAGATGATCTTAAAGGTCCATTCCAACCCAAACTATTCTACGATTCTATGATTACTATCTTAGAGTTCTGTTGCACTGTATGAACAATTTTTCATTCACTGAATTATCTGTGATTTTATTATTGTAATCTTGAAATGCAGTAAAATAAGATTATTCTATGCTTATGGTGTTGGGGAAAAATATCAATAAATCAGTAATAATTACTTTTATTTGCCAACAGTGTTTGAAATAAGATACAATAGTATTCACAGAGATACAATTAAGGTAAAAGTTGGAAAAGATGCTAATTATCAAGACTGATAATTTCAACAGTATAAGTTGGTATAAGAAACTTGTTTATTAAGAGTACTTAGATATACAGGGAGGTAAAATAAAAAACTTATGTTAAGTTCCTGCCATGTTCAACTGACTTAAAAGGTTTTGTTTGACAAATTCCATCTAACTCAGAAGTTAGAAGTTAGGAATTATAACTTAGAAGTTTGGAATTATGGGGTATAAATATTCATGAACATATTCATCCTATAAATATAACATCCTGCATATTTGTATTTTTAGAGCTAATCATTTCTAGACAATAAACAAAATTGGCAGTATATTAAAGTAATAACAGTCCTGAAAAAAACTGGGAGTATTGTAACTACAGAGATATGACATACCCACTTATCCATTTGAAAATACTGTCAGACATTAGTGGCTTAATATTACATCCAATAATATATATACAGGGAAAAAAAACAAACAACAAAACAAAACAGAAAAGAAAAGAAAAGAACCTTCTGGAAAGAAGGAAAAACCAAAGTAAATAAAGAAATAAAAGGAAACAGGAAGCTGTAAAGCAGTGCTGTACAATGGTGGTAGTAAATGAATTCTCTTTCTTCCTCCTCTTCTAGGACTTATGGCAGAAGAAAATGCCCTTCTTCTGGCTGGCAGAGGAAAGAGCTCTATTTTGGCATGCATTTTAAAGGAAAGAAGAATGAGTTATTCAGCTCTTTTTTCATTTCATTAAAAATTGTGTATTCCAACCAGTTTTGACTAATGTTGTCACTGCTAACGCATCTATGAAAAGTTTCCCGTGATGAAACTAGGCAACTGTCCTTTTTCTTGTACAGGTTCTGTTGTTCTCCTTATACATGTTTTCTGTAGCACTTTCTTTATTATCTTCTTTTTATATCATAAAGGCATTTCTAATAAATGCAATAAAACTTTGTACAGTGAATGAAGAACCTAGTATTTTAGATTAAAACATCAAAAAATGGTATGCTGACAAACATGTTTTTTTCCTACAGGAAATTAGCTTGTATACTTGATCTAGCTACAGGACACTAAATTAATTGTTTTCCACAAGGGCTATTAATCACAATTGTGACAATTTCCCATAACACACTACTACAGTAATTGAATATTGCCATTCATTTTGAATATAATTTAAATCATAGAGCAAAGTTAAATGCTGCAGACAGAAAAGAGTATAAGTTTTTGAAGATGATCCATGTACTAATTGCTAACCCATGATGGCATTTTCATTTATTATAGGGTGCTCAACCATTAATTGTTTGTGGTGGTAGAGTTCCCTGGAGCTTCTCATTGAACAAGTTATGAAGGTTAACTGCATCTGAGTTTACAAAAAAAAAAAAAAAAAAAGAAAGAAAACCCTGAAAAATAGATTGCACAATAATGTGATTTTAACTCATTGACAAGCTGTGTGTATTTATATAGTTATATAATTAAAAATACAGGGATTACTCAGTACTCTGTAAAATGGAATAATTTTTTTAAATAAAGGTTTAATATATCAGCCCACAAACATCAAATATATAAATCTGATCCTTCATGTCTGATATACTTAAACATTTTGGAGAGAAAAATGATTTCTTTTAAAAGTTAGTGCACAGAGAAAATTCACAGCTAGCTCTAAGATTTCTTAGTGTGCTATTGAGCTCGAATGTACTGCCTTATTACATGCTAGATAATTTTCTGGGTTTTCACTGCTATTAAACATAACAGGTATCTAAAGCACTCTGTCTCCAGCTCCTGAATATAAGATACCTGAGGTACCCTAATACCACTTGCATACTCTAAAATACTGGACATTCTGTGAGATGTTCAGCATTTTGGTTTTCAGAATGGTCACAGATAGCTGCTTATCAGATCATTTAATCTGTCTAATATAAGACAAGTTTTAATACCAACATAATGCTAATGTTTAAAATTAATGATGTAGTCAATTTATAACAGCAGAACAAAATTTTAAAAGTATAAACATTGATTTTATTTGTGAATAGCTGAATAAAGACAGCTTTGAGGAAATCAAATTACATATGTGAACAAAATTCTGGAATATAAATGTTTCACTCAATGCAGTGATATATACACTTTAGAAAAACCCTCTGAATTCTAGAGGCTTCTTAAAACAAGATCTGGGATATTGAATATATTTTATTATGAAGGAAAATATGCTCATTTTCTAAAACTTTAAGGTGGTCATATATCTTCAAACCTATCAATTTAAAAAATTCACAGAGCTGGAGAATTCGTCAATACAGACAAGCAAGACTGAAAATAAATTATATGCTTGAGTGAAGGTCTGTGACTGCAATTTAGATCAGAAGTAACAATATCAAGACAATGATGACTAAAGCATTAAAAATAATTTCAGATATATTTCACCTTCAGTCCCAGCTTTGCAAATAGCTCTTTAATTTATTACCTTAACAAGTTTTGTACTTATTTCCCTCATTTATGTAGCCTGAATCATGAAGTCAGGATGTTTTTTATTTATGGGGGTTTTTAATCTTTTAATAGTGAACAACATTTTTGTGATATGTGCCTGCATCCCTTACATTGTCTAGCTTTTCCTCTTTACTACAGTGGTCTACTATATTGAACCTGTCTCACAAAACCACTGACCTGACCTACCATGACTTTGCTGTCTTGTCATTGAAGCTGATATCCTGCTCTCTGCTCACCATCATTTCAGTCCTAAGGGTTGTTTTCTTATAGCTCCTTGTAAAGCCTGCAGTGTACAATTGTATACTAGCTCATTCTACCAACTGAAGCAAAAAATCACAGAATGCCGGAAGTCATGGCTATGAAAAGAAAATCTCAGGAAAATCACAAAACTCAGGACTCTTCTGACTGCTGTGTGACAAGTATTCATTGTATTCACTCTTCCTGATGAGGAAGCTCTTTCTTACCCTTACCTATTTTATTTTTTTTTCTTTAATGCCATTTACACATAGGTACAGTTGAGTGTGTTATAGACAGCATCTGTCATGAGCTTGTCTGTGATCAGAATAAAATTAATTCTTGGCACCCTTTATGTAGTATTGTGCTTCATATCCAGATCTAATATATTCTTACCAGTTAGTTATGGACCGTTTATAATATCCAGTATTCACTTGTAGAAGATGCCTGATAGATACTTTATCCCTGTTTGTCCTAACACTCTTAAGTTTTTGATTACCTGCTTGCTGAGTAAAACATTTCACAAACATTTCCATTAAAACAAAGCTTTAAGAATAGGGCCTTAACTGCCATACGAAATTTATCATCACAACTTCAGGTGCTAAGTATGTGAAGAAATTAATATACACCTAGAAAATACGTATTCAGAAAAAGAGTAATACCTGTTTTCTAATTCAAATTTGTTTAAATTATATATAATCGTCAGCTACTGCAAACATCACCTGTGACATGTAGGAGGTCAGATTAGTAAATCGCAAGTCATCTGGTTTTATCTAATAGGCTACAGAACACGTATATTCTAAGCACACCATTGTGAGGAATCTATTTTCATTAGAGAAGAATCAAATAACAGCTGAAGGTAAGCACAAATTGACTGTAACCTGTGAGCACATAATATTTATTATCAGTTTGCTCCCAACCCCACATAAAGCAATTTCACTTCATGACCTTGAAAGTATCTTTGTAGGTTGTTTTGTAACAGTTTACTGTTACAAAAGAAAGCAAGATATTGTAGAAAACTTTGTATCTTTAATAAACAAATACACACACTGTTTGAAAAAGCTATCAACTTACATGTCTAACCCTAATAAAATTTGCCTTTTCTATATGCAATTATTTTTTTTAACTTTCCCCCCACTTTTGGTACATTGTTCTATAGGGCCTACTTTTCTCACATCAAGTATTTATATAGAAATGCATGAGATGGGGAGGCATAGGAAAGTCAATTGCTGCTTTTACAGACATACTACATTTTGGAATAGAATAAAATCATTTCACAACTTAGCCCTAGTGAAACCAAAGGAATAACTCCACTTAAATTCATCTTTAATAATATTTCATTACAAAATCCTTAGTAATGGTGGAATAACAGATTGTTAAGATCACAGAACAATTCAGATTGGAAGGGAGCTGAGCTTGGAAAAGAGCTCAGGACATCTGTTGTCCAGCCTCCAGCATAAAACAGAACCAACACTGAGATCACAAGGCTGCTCAGGGCTTGGTCCAGCTGGATCTCAAAATCCCCAAAGGATGGGGACTGGACAACATCTCTAAGCAGTCTGCTCAACTGCTTTCCCATTCTCTTGAGGAAAATGTTTTTCATTGTATCCAATTGGCCCACTTCCTTGTTTCAATTTATGCCAATGCATTGCATCCTTCTGCCACCACTGTGAAGGAGCCTGGTTCTCTTTGATGCCTCCTCCATAGCGCTGTGGTTCAGCTCAAAGCTGACTTTTCTCCAGGCTAAACAAGCCCATGCCTCTCAGCCTTTCCTGATAGCCCTCCACTACATTCATCCAGTCTATCAGTAATTCTTGACTGCGATGCCCCAAAACTGGGCAGAGGACTCGAGATGCAGCCTAAGGAATAAGGAGAAAAGTGGGGCAATCAATCTTATTGACCTCCTGATTATGCTCCTGCAGCATCTTGGCTTTTGCTGCCAGAGCACACTGCTGGTTCACAGCCAACATCACCAGGTCCTTCTCAACAGAGCTGCTCCCCAGCCAGTCAGACCCCAGCTTGTGACATTGCAAGACAATTTCTGCCTACCCTGGAGCAGGACTAGTATCAGTCTGTGCTGAATTTCATGGGGTTCCTGGCAGCCCATTCCTTCAGCCCAAGTGCCCCCACATGAAAGCCCTGCCACAGACAGTACTGACTGCTTCCCTTCATTCACCTTCCCGTTTCCCCTAACAGTTTGGTGTCATCTGCAAAGGAGAGTACACACTGTTGCTTCTTCCAGGTCATAGATAAAGACAGACTCCTCCCTTTTATGACCTATAGGTAGAATAAGACCCAGTGACCATTATCCTCTGAGCCAGGCACTCTAAACTATTTTTTACCCATTTAGCAGTCTACCCATCCAGACTATAACACTTTAACTGGGATAAAAAATTACCTGGGACATAAGAGTAATAATTTATCATACAGTTATAGAATAGCTTGTGTTGGAAGGGACCTTCAAAAGTCATGCTGTCCAATCCCCATGCAATGTGAAAGGATATCTTCAACTAGATCAAGTTGCCCAGAATCACATCTAGGCTGGCCTTGAATATGTCCAGGGATGGGGCATCCACCACCTCTCTGGGCAACCTGTTCACTGTAAGAAATGTTTTCCTCACTAGATAAAGCAAGGTGATGTGTGGTTGCAGGATGTCCTGGGTTCAGTGGAGAACATCATACAAACTACACAATTTTGCCTGGCAACCATATGAAATTTAGTGGTTTTGACTGATTTTCATTTTACATTTTTTTTCTTCTCTGAACCAGAAACTCATGTGAACTTGGAAGAAAGGTGGGAAAGGAGATGCCTACCTACATGGATCAAATACTAAGAAAACATTCACTCCAACATCTGTGAAACAAAACTGGAGTTTCACACACAAGTCTGTTAAGAATACATTTTAACAAGGCAATGAAACATCAAATCTTTATTTATTTTTTTTTTTTTTATTGCATTTACTATCTCTGTGTCATCCTTGTACAGTTCCTGTTATCCACTAGATGAAGTTAGGCAGACTCAAAGGAATCTTGATGTAGTTTTCAGAGCACTCTTTCCTAAAAAGCAAAGTAATAAAAAACTGTTTATTCTGACTCTTTAGTTTGCTAAAAGGTAATAATTTGTAAAATATTTTTTAAATTAAGATGTTATAATTAATTTTCTTCCCTGAATATTTTCTTTAATATAGAAAAGATAGAAAAAACTTAGGTAATTAATCTATAGCATTATCATATTATAAAACAAATACAGAAACACTCACTTTTCCAGGGATGTTTGGACTGTTGCAATTAAGTGTATTATACATATAAGTCATATTGCTTAAACAAGACCATTGTCACATTCAAGCAACTAGGTTTGTTTATACATAATGCAGATAAAACCAATCATGGTGGCATGGTTTGGGGAAATGCAGGAAAAAAAAAATAATATAACTACAGTCTGAGTTCAGATGTAAGAAACAAAGGATGCGATCTAGAAACCACACAGCTTTGGTAATCAAGTGGCAATGCTGCCCTGGGTTCAGCAACAGCAGTCATTTTTTCTCCTTAGTAGCTGGTGCAGAACTGTGTTTTTGACTTTCAGCTTGGGAGCAGTGTTGATAGCACCAATGTTTTTAGCTACTGCTCAAATATTTAGTCTGACCAAGGACTTTGTGAGCCTCATGCTCTGCCAGGGAGGAGGGAAGCCGGGAGGAAGCAGAGACAGGACAGCTGACCCAAACTGACCAAAGAGGTATTTCATACCACAGCACATCATGCCCAGGATGTAACTGAGGGTTACCTGGGAGGACTAGTGCACTGCTGGGGGCTGGGTATTATTGTTCAGGAGGTGGTGAGGTGTTGTATTCTCTTCCCTTGTTATTTTCTTTATCATTCTTATTATTGGTGGCAGCAGCAGTGGTTTGTGTTATACCTTAGTGACTGGACTGTTCTTATCTCAACCAGTGGGAGTTACATTAGTTTGATTCTCCTTCCCATCCTGGGGGGGGTGGGGTGGGTGGGAAATGAGTGAGAGGGCTGCGTGATTCTAATTTAGAGCCTGGGCTTAAGCTATGACAAGTGGGAATCCTTAGTGTAAGAAATTTCACATCTTACAAAAACATTTATTTATTAAGGAAATTATTTATTTATTAAGGAAATTAAAAAAAAATAAAAAAGGAAAAGTCAAAGAAAACTGGTTTTGTAGAACATTAACTGAGGTAATAAAAAATAAATTAATGGCTTACTTTTTGATGATTACAAGCTTTAATTAATTACCAAACAAAGGCTCCAGTAGGTTGCTTCTTACTTTTTGTGACTTACTATTTGATTTTAATTTTTAATAAAATCTTAATTAGACAATCTGTGATTAAGCAAGAAACAAGATTTAAGAAATGAAAATCATTTACTATTTTGTGAGTGACTAAAATATGCAAAGTTTTCTGATAAGCAGTAAATTAATTGAGATTTTTTTTATACCTTGTCCTTCCTAATGTACAGTCTCTGGGGTTTCTGTTTCATTATGCTGGTACTGTTGTATTTATCAAAATACCAGAACTTAGATCCTCTTATAACCATGAAAAATAAGTATAGAAAATAAAACTTAATTTGCTTTTATGTTACTGTACTCCATACACACACACGCACAAAAAGAAAGGGGTAAGTTAAGTTTCATTACACTTCATGAAAAGTATTGCAGATATTCAAAATAAATATTCTCGCATCCTGTCCTGATTTTGACTGAGCTAGAGTTACTTTTTCTTCTTAGTAGCTGGTGCAGTGCTCTGTTTTGGCTTTAGTTTGAGAACAATGCTAGTAACACACTGATGTTTAGTCGCTGCTAAGTAGCACTTACACTGATCCAGGACTTTGCAGTTTCTAATGCTCTGCTAGTGAAGAGGGGCACTAGAACTTGGGAGGAAGCAGAGACAAGACATCTGACCCAAACAAGACAAAAGGATATTCCATACCATGGCATGTCATGCTCTGCATATAAACTGGAGGGAGTTACCCAGAAAAGACCAATCGCTACTCGGGTTGGGTGGCGAGAATTTGTATTGTACACCACCTCTGTTTATTGTTTGTCATTTGTCTTTTTTTTTTTCTTTTCTCTTTTAGTTTTATATTCTCCCCTCTTGTTATTTCTCTGATCGTTATTATTAGTAGTAGAAGTAGGATACTGTACTTTAGTTATTAAACTGCTCTCATTTCAACCCACAGATTTTACATTCTCTTGATTCTCCTCACCATCCCACCTGAGGATGGGGGAAGGGGAGGTGGACAAACAGCTGCATGGTTCTAAGTTGCTAGTTGGATTTAATCCATGACAAAGATTTTGATTCTGTTTCCTCAACACATGTATTTATTAGCTTAACAAATACTATATTACAGGAATCTTAAGTAAGTTCACAATACACTCTCTCTTGGGTATCTGAGTCATTTGCTACTTACACACTTGGATTTCTGCAAGTCTAGAATGAGGTGTCCCTGCCCATGTCTTGAGGGGTGGAACTAGATGAACTTAAGGTCCTTTCCAACCCTAGCCATTCTATAATTCTCTGCGAGGGATCCAGATTTATTACTGTTCAATTTGACTCTGGTTATATTTTTCCTAAGAGTTCCAATCCAGTCCAAAAGGGGATTCTTGTGCCATAATCCTGAGCCCTAAAATGTTTATCTTTCAACATAGTTCATAGATCTGAGTAAAACCTTTATCAAAGCTTAGTACCAAAGTCTGGACTTGACAAACAAATGCTAAGAGAGCCTTATAAGCCATCATGTACATAACGAGTTGTCTAAGTATTGACTAGTAAGTAAATGTTAAGTACTGTGTTTCAGATCCTTCTTCTGCGTTTGTTTTAACCTGGCTGACAGAAAAAAGCACTACCCTTTACTCATTATCATGAGAAGCTTGTCTATAAGAAGACTAGAGATACATGTCCTATTTCTTTCTGAAAGGATGATAGCTATCCCTTATCACATTTTCATAAAAAGAATTCATGGCTTATTTGTTGAGACAAGCAAGTTTGAGAACAAATTTCAGCTTCAAGCTCAGTCACTGGATCTATATTTAGTCCATGGCATGGGAACAACTATATTCTAATCCAAAAAAGTATTTTGGCATTTTACTTTGGAGCAGAAAAAAATAAATTAATTAACTGAATACATATCTTCAGAACTGGAAATTCCATCATTACCGTCTCCCTCAGAATAATTCTAAAAGAACCTGACAGCTACAACTGCATTTTTTATAGGTCCAATTCATTAAGTTTCCTTGGAAATTCATCAAATCAAGTGTTCTCAGAAATGCAGGTAGAGGAATATGTATTTCATAAATCTAATGAATTTAGCAAGAGTAAAACATTATCTTCTTGAGGTGCATTAATACTTCTTTTCACAAGCAGAATCTTCTGTGACAAGAGTCTTTCTACATGTGAGAATTCCTGTCATGGTTTAAGCCCAGCCGCAAACCAGAACCACGCAGCTACTTGCTCACTCCCCCCCTCTTCCTCCCCTCGCTCCCAGAGGGATGGGGAGGAGAACTGAAAGAATGTAACTCCCACAGGTTGCGATAAGAACAGTCCAGTAACTAAGGTATAACACAAAACTACTACTGCTGCCACCAATAATAATAATGATAAAGGAAATAACAAGGAAAGAGAATACAACTGCTCATCAACCATAAACCAATACCCAGCCCGACCCGAGCAACGATATAGTCCGTTCGAGTAACTGCCCCCAGTTTATATAGTGGGCATGACATGCTGTTATATGGAATACCCCTTTGGTTGGTTTGGGTCAGGTGTGTCCTGCCTCTGCTTCTTCCTGGCTTCCCCTCCTCCCTGGCAGAACATGAGAGTCTGAAAGTCCTTGGACAGAGTAAACACAGCAACAACTAAAAACATCGGTGTTATCAGAACTGCTCCCAAGCTGAAAGTCAAAAACACTACACTGCACCAGCTACTAAGAAGGAAAATAATGACTGCTACTGCTGAACCCAGGACAATTCCTGTGTAAACAGAAAATCCTAAGGTAGATGAAATAAGATGTGAATATTTCATCCCTGACAGTGTTCAAGGCCAGGCTGGACAGAGCCTTGGGTGCTATGGTTTAGCATGAGGTATCCCTGTCCATGGCAGGGGGGTTGGAACTAGATGATCTTAAGGTTCTTTTCAACCCTAACTATTCTATGATTCTATTATTTCCAAAGTAAATTAGAAATTTTTGGGAATCAAAATTTTGAATTTAGATACCCATTTCTCGTTTTGCAATGTTTTCTCCTGCTCCCCTAAAATAAGATATTTTTAAGAAGCACAGGTTTCATTTTAGACTTTCTACCTTTACCTATTCCCAAATTTAGTTATTAAAAAAAAAAAAAAACAACAACAACAAAAAAAGGTGCAGTGCAATTGCAGTTATCCTAATCTTTAGGTAACTTGGATTTTTCAACAACACCATTCTTTTAAATATTTTATCCTGTTCTTACACTGTAAGGGAAACACTAAAGAGCCCCAAGGCTTTATGTGTATTGCTGTGAATAAGGCAGTCACCATTTACAAGTGGTAGTTCTTGCCTAGAGTCTACCAAGGACTGAAATGAAGGAAAATCATTCACGTCTGAAATCTAGAAAGGTCACTAAATGAATTAAATTTAGTTCTTTTCAAATAAACTAAGAGATCAGTAGTCAGATCACAGCTCCCTCCTAAAGCTTATGCTAATTTAGGTGAATTATCCCTGAGAGATTCAGAGTAAACTGATTTCACAAACTTTAGAACTAATGGGATGCATTCTTAATGCTGATATAAATGCACCATCTTCTTAGTTCAGCTTTGTTCTTTTGCAATATAAAGATCCTTTTATCACCTTTTGGTCTCATAAGCCCAAATCATGCTGAACACTTAAACCATTCTTTTAATTGTTGCTGTCCTTCAAAAAAAAATGAAATTGTGACTGCTAGTGTCCTTCCAGTTCTAGATTAAAAAAGCAAAAGGGAAATAGCATGATTTGCCATTTGAAGTGGAGGGTTTTCACTGGTTGGCTGTTTTGTTTACCTTATTCATCTGGCTGACAAAGTGCTTGACCTTCCTTCGCATTGTCAGTTAAAAAGCTAAATCCTCCAAAAATATTGTTGACTATACAAGCAATAAAAAGTATTGATTAAATTTGTAAACATTTCATTTCAAAACAAAAATAAATAAATAAAAATTAGAATTTGCTGAAATTATACCAAATGCTTAGTAAAAAAGAAAAAAAAATCACTTGTTTTAGTAAAAAAATGAGTTGCCTGCTGGAGTAGAAAGAATGTTGATTCTGTAGCAAACATAGTTAATTCAACAATTTCATTAAACTTGGTTTCTATAATTTTATTCAGTCTTCAGGATTTCTCACAAAATTAGTTTATTTGAAATGGAAATGTCTCTTTATTAATGAACAACAGAAGGGTCAGCATATATATATTTTCTTTAATTTTTTTGAATTATTTATTTTTAATTACTGGAATTTTAAGAAACTCAGTGAATTCATATTCATACTTAGGCTGAAACATTCTGTTGTAAATTTCGGCAAGACTGAAATTTCATAGAAACATTAAAAATCCTCTTCTAATAGAGTTTTATAATGGAAGTACTGTCAGATCTTGAATTATTGTTGTTTTGTTGGGCACATAATGAATGCTGTAGTCTGGAAACTAAGTAATGACAAATATACTAGGTAATGTCTATGGACACCATGGAGTATGTATCCTAGGTATTGAATAGCTGTTAGTACAATGAAACTTATATTAGAAAATATATTTAATAATTCTTTATTACAATGAAATCTCATTGACCTATGACCAGCTAGAAAAAAGCTAATAACAAATCCATGATAAAAACTATAAAAAAAAAATCATAATTAAATATGGAACTAACGCATGCTTTGGTTTTTTCCAGACTATTAGCCATTAATTTAATAGCATTCTGTAACCTGCATTCAGTGCTACCATTTGTTTTTCCATATCTCTCTGAGGCAGTTCAACTTCATAAAGAAAAGATATAGAGAAGTTCACCAGAAAGACCACAGACCATAAGAGTTCAATAAATAAAATAAAGGTTTAAAAAAAGTGTTTCAGACCGAGGCTCTTTACTTAGCAACTTTCTGTTGTGTCTATATAGTATGATGACAATCCAGGTCAGACGTCCTTCCAGCTCTTCAGGGGTGAGTGCTTGAAACAGTCTCTGAATTTGTCTTGACTTTTGCCCAGGAAGGCTGTGAAAATGAAGGTAGTCTCAAGGTAACCAAACTAAAACCAGTTTTGTCTGTGCATTCATCTAGGTAACAGGAAGCATGAAGTTCACACCACACTGACGGACTGCTGAAACTCAGTTCTAAACTTTCATATAGATCATTTACTTTATTTCATGAATTATTTATTTATTAAGGAAAGCATTTAAGTACTTGCTTGGCATTAAATTTATCCTAAATTTCTTTACAGGAAAATGAGAAAGACACATGCTTAAAACAGAAGGGGGTTTTTATGCCTGTGTAAAATTGGGAGAACTTTCAAAAGAATATCTATGGCTTGATATCAGACTTGCATAATCTGGAAAATTTTACTCAGAAGTACAGTGCTCATAGGCTAGTCTTTGTGATAATGGAGCTTGTTTAAGATGCTTCAGTTCAAACTTGGGAAAAACAGAGAGGAATTTTAAATAAACAACCAAACACAAAACTGAAAACATGGAACTTACGACATGTTAATTCAAAACATTTAAGATGTGCTTCAGTGTATGCTAGAAAATTCCTGCTCTGAACACATGAATTTTCTTTAACTGGACTTGTCTTCTCAAGGATTAAACACGTTCTATTAATGTTGGATTTCAGTAAGGTTAAGGTTTCACATGTGAAGATGGCTTTGATTATGTCCAAGATGGGAGATTCCGCAGCCTCTCTGAAAAGTCTATTTTGTCTTAGCACACAATCACGACGATTATTTATTGACTTAATTGCAACAATGTACACATAATAATCTGTTTTCAACATCATAACTGGAATTCTGTGCAAATACTTAATTTTCCTTGCTTACAACCTCCTTTTATTTTTCTTGTGGTTATTCTATGATTAAAATAAATAAATAAATGAATAAATAAATAAAATACTGTCCTGGGTTCAGCAGTAGTAGTCATTTTTCTCTTTCTTGGTAGCTGGTGCAGTGCTGTGTTTTGACTTTCGGGATGGGAACAGAGCTGATAAAAATGATGTTTTGGTTGGGCCAAGGACTTTGTGAGCCTCATGCTCTGCCAGGGAGGAGGGAAGCTGAGAGAAAGCAGAGACAGGACACCTGACCCAAACTGACCAAAGAGGTATTCCATACCACAGCACATCATGCCCAGGAGGTAACTGGGAGGTACCCGGAAGGGCGAGGGCCTGCAGGGTTGGAGGAGGTATCAGTCAGTGCTTGGTCAGGCTGGGGGGGGGGGAGTTATCGGTCGCCTGATGATGAGGTGTTGTATTCTCTTCCCTTGTTATTTCCTTTATCATTACTATTATTGGTGGTAGCAGTAGTGATTTGTGTTATACCTTAGTTACTAAACTGTTCTTATCTCAGCCCGTGGGAGTTGCATTCTTTTTGATTCTCCTCTCTGTCCCTCCAAGAACAGGGGAGGGCAAGAAGGGGGGGGGGGAGGGGGGGTGAGTGGTCAACCTGTCTGTCTGGGGTTAAACCACGACAAATACCTAAATGAAAATTTTAAAAAGGTTGCTCTTGTATTTAAAAGTGGAAGATAATGTTATTGTTTCATATGCATAGCAGTACAAGCTGCTTATGTAATAGACGTAGGTTCTCAAAGCTTTAGCTTTCAAAAAGTAATTCTGAAGTCAGGAGAAATATACATTTTAACAACAGTTAACTTCATTTAAACTTAACATTTGATATCACTTTCCAAAATTATGTATTCTTGATTATTTTAAAAATCATGGAATCATCGAATACTTAAGGTTGGAAAGGACCTTAAGGTCATCAAGTTCCAACCTCCCTGCCATGGGCAGGGACACCTCACACTAAACCATGTCACCCAACGCTTTGTCCAACCTGGACTTGAACACCGCCAGGGATGTAGCATCCACAACTTCCCTGGGCAACCCATTCCATATAGTAAAGTGCTTCCTATTATAGCCAATCTAAACTTCTCCTGTTTAAGTTTTAACACATTGCTCCTTGTCCTATCACTACAGTCCCTAATGAAGAGTCCCTCCCCAGCACCCCTATAGGCCCCCTTCAGATATTGGAAGGCTGCTATGAGATCTCCATGCAGCCTTCTCTTCTCCAGGCAGAACAGCCACAACTTTATCAGCCTGTCTTCATACAGGACGTGCTCCAGTCCTCTGATCATCCTTCTGGTCCTCCTCTGGACTTGTTCCAAGAGTTCCATGTCCTTTTTATGTTGAGGACACCAGAACTGTGCACAACACTCCAAGTGAATCTACATTTATAAATTAACTTCTTTTTTTTTTTTTTTTTAATATATAAACCTTTCATTTCATTGAAACAGAACTGTATCAATTTACTTTTAGAAATTATTCAATCAAATGCATTTTAAGCATCTCATTTTCCTCATAAACATCACAGTTTCTAAACACGAATTATGGGTAAAAACTGTTTTCAAAGAGCTTTACTTTTTGTATTATTCTTACTTTGTCTAGATTTCTCTACCATTTTATGTGTGGTTATTGAAATGCTAATTTCTTGACCATCAAAACCCAGTTTTGTGGGTGATAAAAAAAATGTATTCACATGCTCTTTCCTCTGTTCAGAATTGTTACAGGTTGATCGATAAAAACTATTTTTGTCGACACAGTCTTCACAATCTATTCTTTTTAGGCAGCTAACTACCTAAAGGGATGACATCACTTAATATGTGAGTGCAGAACACCAAAATATCTGCATAAGTACAAGAGAATTGATTCAGTTATTGAATAGAAAATCATAAATAGAAAGCTACATCTTAAATCCAGTCCCTTTAATTTTTAATGAATTAAAACGATGCTGGAAAGATCATGCAATCTGTTCAACGCAAATTTAAAAAAAGAATAAAAGAGAGAGAAAAGAAAGTCTAAATGTATCGTATTTCTTTCTTCTCCTTTTGCATGAGTAGCTTTTAATGATGTAGTCATAATGCAAAAAGTATAATTATTTTTTAAAATTTAATTATATCAACTGAAAGTTACTGTTTGTTTTTCTTTAACTTTAATAGTAAACTTAAATTCAAACAGAACAGATGTTAGAATGTTACAATTAAATAAATAACTTTAAATTATGTTCATTAATCCATACCCTTGATTTAGACTGGGATAATCCTAGGTTTTGGATTTAAACCCAAAGACGCTTTGTAGATTCATATTAACCTTCTGAAAGGCATTCCACAAGGTCAGAGGCATGTCACAAGATGAATATTAATGTAAGTGGAAGCTGTGGAATGAAACATTGCTGCCATTGATTTCTTGATAAAATTGCTTTTAAGGCTTATGAGAAAAGATGTAGCAAATAGCTGACAATGAACTACAGGAGCTAGAGACTCCCTGGGGGCCACGATGCTGGGAGTCATGGAAGGTGTTCCCAGGGCCAGCAGAGCACAACCTTGCCAGCCAGGGCTAGACCCGCAGTCCCAACCAGGGAGCAAGGCTGGCCCCCATGTGCAGGGTTCAGTCCTGGCCACAGACTAACCCTTCCCAGGTACCACTGGGATCCGCCTCCCCTCAGCAATCAGCAGCAGGATGCCCATGCCTGTTCTGGTGCTGAGTTAGCCCACAGCCCTGGCATCCAGCCACTAGCAGGAAGGTTCTCAAGACCCTTACAATAATCAATAAAAAAATTTACACAGGTAAAACTGCCTCTTGCTACATCGTAAAGCTGATACATAACACATTTTGTGACAAGAACTGAACAAGACCTTGTTGCCCTCCCTAAAGCTTCATGGATGTTAGCAGTTCTTTTACAGAATAACATCATATATGTCAAAAACTGGAAAACAACAAAAATAAAAATCTGCCAAATATGAAAGATTAACATGCAATTAATATCCAGCCACCATTCTAGTGTATGCAACATCCTTTTAGAAAACATTGTTGATATTCTGGCACTGGAAGTTTCTAATTAAGCTCTGTCTCTTAAGAAAAAATCAGCAGCTTTTTCCTTTAAACAGCAATTTCATGCAGCATTGTCAAAAATAACAAAAGCATTTTGATGCCTTTTTAGCTTGGATGACATGATGAGAGTGATGACAGAGATGCACAGCTAAGCACTCTTAGCTACAAAAAAAGCATAGGTACCATGTCACAAAAAGGTCAAACTTCTCTAACAGGTTATTGGTATGATATGTCAACCTAGAGAAAACCATTTGCATTTTCTTACTTTTTCTGTCAGTAGCTAGTATACACTGAGCTGCTACCAGTTACCCAGTAAGGAAGAAGACTTCTTACAGAACTTACTTGTTTATTAAAAGTAATCCACTTATAAATATGAACTCCATTGATAAATATAAACTATGATACAAATACTGAAAAAATAATATGACAAAATGCTAAGTATTCTAGTTCTCAGATATTATTAATTATTTTTTAATATTCTTGCAAATGCTAGGGCAAAACATGTTACCATAGCAATCTATAATAGAGCAATGTTTTATATTATATTAAACCAGATTTTTAAATGGAGAACAAAATTTATGGTGAATCTGTTCAAGATCACCTGTGACATAGTTAGGAAAGACTTCAGTTTGAATAATTTATCACACTTTTGTCAACAAATTTTTTTGCATTATTTTTTTTTTATTCTGTATCTTACATAAATTCTAAAATGCTTGGGAAAATTCCTAAGTTATAATTGCATTTCTAGGGCCTGGATTCTTAAAAAAAAAAAAAAAAACAACAAACCAAATATGATAGCTTAATGTAACTATATCAATTACAAGGCATGCTTACTGCTTGCTATCTACTACTTTATTAAACAGTTTCTTCTTCCAGGGTAAATGAAGTGTGTGTTTCAGTGCTAGAAAAAAAATGCTCAGTTTAAACAGTAGGCAATATAGTTTGCTTGCCTGAAATCTGTACATATATAATATTTTTATGCACTTCACTTCTTTTTTATGCATTTATTTATTTAAATTATTTTTCACTCTGTAGCACTTCAGGAGATTGAAGTCAAAGGCTAGTTTTCCTCTTCACAGGTAAATAGCTTTGTTTTACTGGCTTATTTTCTTCCCCCACTGAGTCTTCAGCTAAGTCTGTGAGCCAGATGAAAAAGAGCACTTCAGAGGTTTCATTGTGGATGGAATTTAAGTCACATCTAAAAACTAGCAACAATGCCTGCATATCTGAGAGTCTACAAGCATAAGAATTTGATCTGTAAACTTAATTAAGCATTGAAAGTGGTGTCTTTTTTGTCAAGTAATTTTGACATAGTTGAGCAACTCTAGATCTATATTTCACCTAAGATTCATTGGTTTAAATAAAAACATGGTCGTGCCACACCAAGTGCCTTCTGCAAAATACATAGCTCTTTACTTCCAAGACATCAATGAAAAAGGATAGAAGCTTACTGTGCTAAATCAACAACTATTTACTCATCAGTGTGAACTTTGAATTTCTTTTAAGTCTGATATATTAGTGAACATCTAAAAAGCAGTTTATCACAAATAGGCAAGGCAGAAAATGAAAGTGTCTCATTCTTGTTGAAGTTGATCCACTGTGCAGGGAAAAAATGTTAGATTTCTGTGAGAGGTGAAATCATAAGAGTCCATAAATGGCTTTGAGAATTCATGGAGCCAGGCAGAGAATTAATTATTATGAGAGTGATCATTGTCATGACCAAGAGTCTTTGTGAACCTCATGTCATAACCTTTCACAAAATCACTTACCTATCTTTATGCATATGATCCTGTCTTTCTGAAGAAAAAAAAAATAAAAAAAAAAATTGTGCAGTATATAAATGAAAGTTTGGAAAAAAGGGCACAAAACAATCTAGGAGAATGTTCTGGACTGAGCCTTCTTCAAATATTGTAGTTAAAATGACAAATAACAACTTGATTCAACTCACATGCTAGAACCAACTTAGTCTCTGTTTTGGGAAGCTTGATTTTTCAGTATTTCAATTTCCAGGCTGTGTGGGCATTGATTAAGATTACGTTTGGTTGGGCTTTGTCTCTCAGCACATTGCCTTTGTTGACGTCTTTCTTAAATAATATTACTTTTGAACTTTTGTTTTCTTGTAGAGACTACAGACATCTGAAAGGATACTGTTTCAAAAGTCCATGGTAAACACACATTGTATATAGCTTCTTCATCTCTGTGTGGTGACAGTAATGATATTTTATAGGAGGAAGCTCACCAGTATCACAGTATCACAGTATCACAGTAGGTTAGAGATTGGAAGGGACCTCAAAAGATCATCTAGTCCAATCCCCCTGCCGGAGCAGGAACACCTAGATAAGGCTACACAGGAACGTGTCCAGGCGGGTCTTGAATGTCTCCAAAGAAGGAGATTCCACAACCTCCCTGGGCAGCCTGTTCCAGTGTTCCGTCACCCTCACTGAGAAGAAGTTTCTTCTCAGGTTTAAGTGGAACCTCTTGTGCTCCAATTTGTATCCATTACCCCTTGTCCTTTCATTGTTTGCCACTGAGAAGAGCCTGGCTCCATCCTCGTGACACTCCCCCTTTATATATTTATATACACTAATAAGGTCACCCCTCAATCTCCTCTTCTCAAACTATAGAGACCCAGCTCCCTCAGTCTTTCCTCATAAGGGAGATGCTCCACTCCCTTAATCATCTTAGTTGCCCTGCGCTGGACTCTCTCCAGCAGGTCCCTGTCCTTTTTAAACTGAGGGCCCCAGAACTGGACACAATATTCCAGATGAGGTCTCACCAGGGCAGAGTAGAGGGGAAGGAGGACCTCTCTCGACCTACTAACCACCCCCCTTCTAATACACCCCAGGATGCCATTGGCCTTCTTGGCCACAAGGGCACAGTGTCGGCTCATGGTCACCCTGTCGTCCACCAGGACCCCCAGGTCCCTCTCCCCTACACTGCTCTCTAACAGGTCATTCCCCAGCCTATACTGGAACCTGGAACCAGTAATTTCAGATATGTCCACAGAGCTTTTTGTAGAACACTCCTCCGAAACTGTAATTGTCAAGAAAATATATTTCCACAGTGTCATTATCTTTACAGTTTGATTGTAATGACTACAGCTATATTTCAATTACTACTGACGTTACTATTACATGTGTAATATACCACAGCAGAGCGTGACATTTCCTAGGCTATTTTAAAGCCTCTAGAAGCCATCAAGGATTTGCTTAGGGTACTACAGAACATGTTTGAGCAATTAATTTTATGAGACAAGGCACCATTGTGAATAAAACCACCTCCAGCTTTCAAAGTGAATGTTTTGTACCCAGTGTGATAAAGCAAGAATTTAGTTTAAGCCAAAAGAGTATCTGGAACACTTTCCCCACATACTACATTTTATTACAACAGACAAGGACAAACCACACAAACTGAGAATAAAAATTACCGGTGTGTATCATGGGCATGCCAAGCTTCTATGTCTGGAGACTAGACTTGAGGTAGGAAAATAAACTCTGTTGTGTGATCCAGTTTTGTATATGAATCTACTGAAATTGCACTGGATTGAAACTTGGACTTTTATTTTCTTACTAGTTCACATTTCTTTTAGAAGAATTTCTGGAAAAGATACATTAAAATGGACTGAGAAAATATTAGTTTAAAACTGATCAAAATATAGAGAGACAGAAAGGACAAAAAATAAACAAAAAATGCTCATAACAAACAAACTAAGGAAAAGACAGAGAAACAGGGAAGTAATAAACCTAAATCAAGTCTAAGCATATCTGTAGTCCTCTATCCTCTGCGTAATATTTTTTGTATTTTCTTTATACTTGCATGTTTAAATTAAGACTGGAATAGCACATGAACATTAGAAAGGTCTAGTCTGTTTGTTGGGTTTGTTTTTTTTTTTCCTTTCTTTTAATTTTTCTCTGAGTTTACGTACTTTTAAAAATAGTTTCCTGTATTAAGCGTGCTAAGGAATCTCATCTAAAGACGTACTTCATACTGGTTTAAAGAAATATGACTTTCAGTATGGATTAATATCTAGGAAAAAGGATCAGAGGTCTAAAAAAACCAACAACAACAACAAAACCAAATCATTAAACAATGTATCTTTGTTATGAAACACTGCCTAAGGAACAGATGACTTTCTTGTCTTCACTGGGTGGTGGTTCAATTTCCCTTCTTCTTAAGAGTTATAAAAGGGATCTTTGCTTCCATTCGTGTTTCTTATGCACAAAAAAAAAAAAAAAAAAAACAAAAAAACATTAGATACCCTAAAATATGAAGGCATTTATTCTTCAAAAGTATACAGATGATAATTAAACATAAACTCATCTTTTGGAACATATTGTCTTCATTGTTCAAATAAGCATATTTATTTCGTAAGGCTATTAATATTGCTGTGGATGATATTCTCAAGCAGTCCTGAAAGCAACATCTGAATTAAACAATGCTAATGTTTCCTCTTGATCTTTGGAACTTACACTTGAAGAAGTGGTTTCATAACCCCTTTGTGGTGAAGTCAAAAGCTCTGAACAACAGCACTGGGAAGCATAATAGTCTGCCTTTCTGCAATTGGTTTTCAGTCAAGCTGAAGATGCAGTGGTGATTTCAATCAAAGAAACACAACAATTTATTTCTTAGTAGTACTGGTACCTTTAGAAAAACTACTTTACCTATCAAAAATTCCAAATAATATGAGAGAATTAGCTAAATAAATATGTATCCCTATTTTGTTTATTGATGAATAATAATTTTCCAAAGCAAGTAATTATAGCACATTAAAATTTGATTTTTCTAAGGTTCACCCTTATGAGAGAAATCAATGATACTCTGCACAAACATACAATCCTTAAGAGCAGCAAATGCATTAATCTAGTTCTCATTAATATTAAATTTCTATTTCTGTGATTTATATTTAAGCTATGAAAATCTCATACTGTTTTTGCCCATAAACTCTTAACAGACCAATCATCTAAAACCTTTTCTGCAGTAACTACTAGAACTTTGATCGCATTGTACAAAACGTCAAAATCACTGTATCTCTATTCCAGAAGTACGTGGTAGCTGTCCTCCATTATTAAACCTAGAAATATTTGAAGATATGTTGTTATTTTACTAGCATTAATGCACTGCTAAAGTATTTTGATTGCATAAATCATGAATAGTAATTTAAAATCACTGCAGAAATTGTTAGGTAAAACCTATAGTCTACATGCAGAGGTTTGGGATATAACAGTACATGAATCTGTGTTTCTGTTAACTCTTAAGTTAATTATTGTGAAACAGTGTTTGACATAAGGGTTGCAAATGCCAGAGAGAATATATTCCTGGTCACAATGCTCATCCAAGAAATAGGAATCATATAGCCATAGAATCAATTAGGTTGGAAAAGACCTTTAAGATCATTAAGTCCAACCGTTACCCCAGGAAGACAGTTTGAATTAACTTTCACAGTTAGGATAAGCATTACTGTTGTACCTTGAAGGAAGGAAAATGGATCAGATTTCACAACAATGTCAAAGAATAAAAGCAAGGTAAAAATATAACATGAAAGAACTTAAAATTTCATGGCTGGAAATCAGTCATAGAATCATAGAATAGTTCGGGTTGGAAAGGACCTTAAGATCACAAAGTTCCAACCCCCCTGCCATGGGCAGTGACACCTCGCTCTAAACCATATTACCCAAGGCCTTGTCCAACCTGCCTTGAACACTGCCAGGGATGGAGCATTCACAACCTCCCTGGGCAACCTATTCCAGTGCCTCACCACCCTAACAGGAAAGAATTTCCTCCTTATATCCAATCTAAACTTCCCCTGTTGAAGAATACACTAAATGGTAATAAATAATAACAGAAGAAACCAGCAGAACCCTAAGATTTGTAAATCAATCTGATGTTGAGGGTAAGTGCTTCTGAAAAAAGAAAATAATAATATAAATTTATATTGGATTATACAGAAATGGGTATGAAACTAAGTGCATAGGTCGATGCCCTCAGTCTGCAAAGAGTAAACTAAATATTTGGGTATAAGAGAAAGACTCCAAATGAAGTATTTAGAAAGTTTTCCAGAAAGATTTTCATAATACTTTTAAGCTACATGGCAGGCAACTTGACTGAGCACCTTATAGCACAGATTTACAGAGGTATCATCAGTTATTATTTGGTGGCCCCATGAAAATACAAACGCCTTTACAATTCTTAAGCTTAACCGACTTTATGAGCTCCTTAAGTAGTTAAATCTCCATATGCAGGATCAGCAGCTACCTTCGTTTTGTTTGTTGTACAACATCTGTTGACAGAATCAGTGCTTAAAGAATCGATGCTGGTACCTATTAATAGTACTTATCACCAAATTAAATAAAATAAAGTCCCTTTACAAAATTCTATGCTGGTAAATCAGGACAGTAACAACATGAAATAAAAAAACCCACCAGTTTGTATATGGGTTTGCTTTATTTTTTATTTTGAAATTAGTGGAGGTTTTCACTATAAGTAGATAATAAAGCCCTACTAATATCTTGCAGAAGTCTCTAAACATTTTCCTGTCTAGTTTTGCTACAAGTAAACTAAAGCAAGATAACAAACCCTAACCTTTTCAGAGCTGATACAAGTAAATGAGATATCACACTTGCACTGAAATTTTAAAAATGACCCAGTTAAAAATGGAACAGTTTCATCAGAGTGCAATCTTGTAGCATTTAATGATATTGTTTCAGATGGAAGTGTAACTTCGTGCATCTGAAAGTGTCTCAAATAATGAAGAGGTCCAGATAATGCACTGAGAAAACAGAAAGAAAGAAAGTTTGCCTTAAAATGCATCAGTTTTTGTATGGACAGAATCTGCAGAGGATATGTCCTCTTTATGGATTGTTATGGGTTGTTTGGTTTGGCTGTTTTGTTTGTTGTTTGGGGTTTTTTGTTTGGTTTTGTTCATTTTGTTTTGTTGTTTTGGGGTTCTTTTTTAAGTTTTTTTGGGGTGTGGGGGTGAGTTCTTTACAGTAGTTCAAGAATATGACTAAAATTCTTAGTTAATAAGGATTTTTTGAAAAGTTCTGTGAAAAACAAAAAATACAAACTGAAAGTCAATAAACTGATTCAGAGGAGTGCAGAGTATGAAAACAGAATTATTAAAAAACATTCATATTGTTAGAACATTTTCCTTATTTTACAACATTAGGAAAACTGCAGTAAGATTTTAACTTTAAAAGAATTAGAAAAACTGACTCACAAGTGGTTCATTACAACTCTCTGTGTATGTGTGTATCATTTTTTTGTTGTTGTTTTGTGGTTTGTTTTGTTTTCAAAATACACAACATAGATGTGCAGAAAGCAAGTACTTCTTACTTATGCAACAGAAAAATCTGTAATCGCTTGCTTCAGCAACATAAAACACGTGAAAAGTTTTCAGAAATATGTCCTGCTACAGGAAAATTCTTGCTGTCACAACTCAGAGGAAATTTTGTATCACCTACCAGTGCAGCCTCTGCAGTAAGATGGGGAGGAGGGCATTTTTATTATCTCTTTAGCTAACACAGAAGCTGAATAAAGTACCTGAACTCAAAGTGATGTCCCCCGTTTCTTTAAAATAGTAATTTTCATACAATATATAGCATGTTTACATCAATTTTAGGTACTGAATAGTAAATAACACCCTTCCTAAAGTGCTGTGTATTGACCTGCATAAATGAAACTTTCAGTGCAAATTTCAGTCTTGATTCAGAACATATTATCATCCAGCAAGTGGTCCTTATTTATTAATAACTTGACTACAAGAAAATTACTCAGAGCATATGACTGATCAGAGTAATCTATACCAGGAGCAAACGACAGGGTACTAGATGAGTTGGGAATGAAGCTGAGCCTGGGAAAAGAGTGGCTGGAAAAAAGTGTTGTTTTAAATTTATTTTTGTTTTACTATCCTAATCTACCTTAAGTTGCTGTAAATTCCCCAAGTTTTCTTGTTTATCTGTGACAGAAAATGGTAAGCCATCTCCTTGTCTTTATCTTGAGACATGAGCTGTTTCATTCTTGTCCTTCTGAGGAAGGGGACTGAGAGAGTAGATGATGGGTATCTATCAGTTGTCCAAGGTCAATGCATTCCAAGAAGTGAATCACATTAATCAGTGTCAGAGGGAAGAAGATGGAGATATTAAAAACAAAGTGTCAGGAAGACACAGTATCTGGGGAAGGGGGTGGATAGAGGTGATGGAAATACAAGACTGACAGAGTTGGCATTTTTCAGCCAGCAGGGAAGTCTTCATGGACATCTTGTTGCAGCCTTTCAATATATGAAGGGTGCTTATAAGAAAGATGGAAAGAGACTTTTTAGTGGTACCTGTGGAGACAGAACAAAGGGCAACAGTTTTGAATTGAAAGTAGTTTTAGATTGAACACAGGACAAACACTTTTACAATGAAGAAGGTGAGACAATAGAACAAGTTGCCCAGAGAAGTTAGGGTTGCCTCATCATTGGAAGTGTTCAAGGCCAGGTTGGATGGGACTATGAACAAACTGATCTAATAGAAGATGTGCCATCCCATGGCAGGAGGGCTGTATCATTTGATCCTTAAAGGTTACTTCCAACTCAAACCATTCTATGATTCCGTTAATTGTTGCCCAGGGAAGTGGCAGCTGCTCCATCCCTGGCAGTGCTCAAGACCAGGTTGAACGGAGCCTTAGGCAACATGGTCTAGAGTGAGACATCCCTGTCCATGGCGGGGGGGGGGGGGTGTTGGAACCAGATGATCTTAAGGACCTTTCCAATCCTAACCATTCTATGGTTCTATGAATTGCTAACCAAAAGGAGGGTAGCACATGCAAACCTCACGAAGTTCAACAGGGCCAAGTGCAAGGTCCTGTGTGTGGATCAAGGCAGTTATAAGCACAACTACATGCTGGGCAGAGATCAGACTGAGAGCAGCCTGGAGGAAAAAGACTTGGGGGTGTTGATTGACAAGAAATTCACCATGAGCTGGCAGTTTGCATTTGAAGCCCAGTAAGCCAACCATATCCTGGACTGCCTCAAAAGGAAGTTTGACCAGGTCAAGGGAAATGATTCTACCTCTCTAGTCCAGTCTTGTGACACCCCACCTGGAGTACTGTGTTCAGTTCTGCAGTCCCAGCATAAGAAAGACATTGACCTGTTGGAGGCCCAGAGGAGGACCATGGAGATGATCATGGGCTGGAGCACCTCTGTTATGGAGAGAGGCTGAGAGTTGGCTTTGCTCATCCTGGAGAAGACTTAGGGGAAAACTTAGAGCACACTGCCAGTACCTAAAGGGGGCTTCCAAGAAATCTAGAGAAGGACTTTTTACAAGGGGGTGTAGTGACTGGACAAGGGGAAATGGTTTTAAACTGAAAGAGGGTGAATTTAGATCAGATATAAGGAAGAAGTAGTCTCATACTATGAGGGTGGTGAGACATTGGAACATATTGTCCTAGAAGTTGTGGATTGCCCCATTTCTGGAAGTGTTTCAAGGCCAGGCTGGGCAGGGCTCTGAAGAACCTGATATAGTGGAAGCTGTCCCTGCCCATAGCAGGAGGGTTGGAACTAGATGACCTTGAAGGTCCCTTCCAACCCGAACTATTCTATGATTCATGTAATTATATGAATTACTTAAAAGACAGCAGCTATATTCACCAAACAAGATAGAGAAAAAAGGCATAAATGTGTATATATGTATATATATGCATTCATATTCATATTTCTATAAACACATTTGTGCTTTTGTAAATCTTTTTCAATATTACATAGTCCAGATTTAATTTTTTTTCAAACAAATTGACATCAAACAAAAATGAACAGTTGCTGCACCTCCTAATATACAGCTTCGAAACTTGTTTTCTCAGACTGTGTAGTCTGTCTCAGAAAGCAGTGTATAAGTTGATAAAGTCCCATGTAATTAAATTTTGTGACACAGCTGATATTTCTTTGAAGTCTAAGACATGCTAAATATTTTCTTTACTAATAACTCCAACAATTTAGTCTGAAACATTCTGCTTGTGAAAATCAACACAACTCCATTCACCATAATGCTTTTGGAACACAAAGCTCTTCTGTTTTAGAGCAGATAGGAGTTCAATACTTTTAATGTTGTGCTCACATTTTTCACATATAAGTTTTCCTCACGTATCCATATATAGATAGGCAGGCTAGCTTTGGAGATTTATATACATGAAAATTAAATCACAGAATAAAAGAGTCAGATATCTCAAGGGCTGATTGGAAATGTTGGCTTTGAAGGGAAATGTTTTCCCCATAACTGCAGACATCAAACATGAAAAAGGGAATTTGCAATCCCACTCAGTTTTGTCTTCCTACATTTGCTGTCAAGACTATAAATGTGAATATGTTTCCTGACATTTTACTGTCTGAGATATATACTTTGTGAACTTCCAGAAATGAAAAATAATTCATGTTTTGGAGCAGATGATATCATAAAGAAGGAACAAAATAGTGATGGGACAGAACAACAGCAACAGTGTTGTTACTGTAATGTGTAACAAGTAGTCTCCCAAAGACATACTGTGGCAACCACAGAACACACAGAAGAAAAACAAACAAACAAACAAACAAGCAAACAACCAAAACCGCAAAAAAGCAAGAAAATACAACCAAAGGCATTGAGAATAATTCTGAATGGAACTCTCTACTCTGAACATGATTATCCCATATTTTCAGCAAAGAAAATGAGAAACCACAACTTTTTTAAGTCTCTTGTGAATGTTTTTCCTTCATTAAACTAAATCAACAGTACAATATTGCATGAGAATTAACAGAACACTGACTAAAGTTTGGTCATCTTGCCTTTAGATAGAGTGCACATTTCATTACTGAATATAATACCATATGACTTCATTTGAAGTTCCCAGGTATTTTAGGACTTTTAATAAAAATAATCAAAATTATTGATATACTTTTAACTAACTACTTTCTAATTTCTTATTCATTATATTAAAAATATGTCATACCTTGCCAAAGTGGGTAATGTATCAAAAATAATGAATAAGAGAAGTCGGAATATGAATGGCTCATTGAAACATGGTTTTGGCTTAGAAAGATAGTGATTTTAAAATTATCTTTTACTTGTATTGACTGAATAGTGTGTGAAGGCAAACTGTTAATGCACTCACTTAACAGTACTGATGAAAGCGAATATTGCCCTCATATACAGAACAAAATAACTGCTAATTAGAAAATGTGTGTAGTAGAAACTAGATAAATAAGTGCACAAAGACTGGAAAAGGTGTTAATTAACATACTGAAAGGTAACATATGCTTACATGAAAGAGAAATCTTATTAATCATATATCCATTCTATAGACTTTGTGGATAAATATGGATTGTTAAAATCATTTCATTAGAAGCTGCAAAAGGGTGCCTAAAGGCTCTCCAACAAAACCACAATTATTGAAACTTCATTATTCTTTAACATGTTATGCTTTCCATTATTCAGTGATCAAAGGAAAATACTAAAGGAGATCTGTAAGACGGAAGATTGATTACAGACTGATTCAGCAGTTCAATCACTGTTTGGTGCAATCTTAGCATGAACGAATTCCCCAGAGAGTGCGTTGTTATCTGATAGCATTACAGCAAGGGAAAAATCAAACTACTTTTAGAAAGTAAATTAGCTTGGGCTGCATTACACAGGAAAGGATTATATCTCAGATTTTCATTCTTCCCTGGATCCAAAAGCAGTGGTTCTGAAAACATTTCAGTTTTAGCTGTACATAAATCCCCAAACCAGATCTGTTGAGTAAAGTGAGCAGAACCAACATATATTTTCTTTTTTGTTATTGTGATAGATTCAGTTAATGGCGCTTGTAATATGAAACTTAAAATATTCTATTTTTTTAATGGATCTTAATTTTCCTTTTGTGTAGTTGTTTCCACATTTCCTTCTTAGTTCTCTGTTATTTAAAGCAATGGTATGCAAATATCCTCAGTAACAGCTTGTACATTTTGAGAAATAGAAGTCCAAAGCTGAAAATTACAGTGGAGTCTTGAAGCCCTTTGACAGTGTGTGCTGGTAAATGAATCTCTTAGCAAAGAATCTCTGAAAACTTATGTTTCCTTCAGAAACTTACAGACATTTGGAAAAAGAGGGAAGAAGTTTGCTTCTCTTAGAAGTTTGCCTTTAACATACCAAAGGTTTGTGGTTGGATGCTGTACTATACTTTTCATTGGATTATGGCACAAGTTCTGTATTTAATTCTGCAGGTCAGTACACATAATTCTCTAAGGGCCTTACAAAATTAATTTTGTTGAAGCTATTTAAAAATCTGTGCTACGGAGCTATATACTCTGCTTCTGTTTTTAATACTGACCCTGTAATCCCAGCTTTGAAGGGAATGTGGGAAAATAAAAGATAAATTAAAACATCCAAAGATAGATCTTCAAGCAGGGGAGACTCCTTAATACCTGTACTATACATAGAAGGTCACAGGAAATATATGTTCTATTTTTATTTCCTTAGAAGGAAAATTAATGTCAAACGGTGAACATAACATAAAACAAAATGCATCACCCATTTGCTTTCCTTTCGTCCTTAGCAGGAATGTATAAAATGTATGTATTTTAAGAATGATTTTTAATGGAATTGAAAAATTAGTTGAAAACTCCATTGAATAGAGTACTTTATGTCCAAGTAAATATCTTTTTATTTTTAAAATTGCATTTGGTCTCAATAAACAATTTACCTTTCAGTTGAATACAGTATCCCAAAAGTAATTTAGAATTTTTTCTGGCATCAGGAATACTACAGTGGTTTTGCAGTTTATGCCCTTTTTTATAAAAAAACCTTAGTACATAATTTTGAAAAACTCATGATTACTGTTGATCCTGGTTTTTATTAATAATTAAATAATTCAGTTTGCAAAATATTTGATCTATTTTTATCTTAGTTTAATGTATTGCTTGACAAGGCATTCTTTTTTATCTTGCCATATTTATACTCATAAAATATTAAGGAGTTTTATTACTTTTCATACTTTATATATGTATATCATATAGTGTAGTATCTGAAAGAAAAAATTAGACCTTGCATGTATTTTGCATGCAAATTCTATGTGTCAGTGTTTTATTTCATGTCTTAAGAGAGAAAAATGTCAACATGATAGAATTGCTGGTGAAATGGAGCATTGTTTTAATGCCTATCAGACAATCTTCTCCCAGCCAGACATCTGAAGAGTTAGACCAATGACAGACCAGATACTCAACCAGACATAAGTACAACTTTTCAGTTTGTGAGAAAGCAGAGACACTTATGAAGTAGATGAGAAACAGAGAGCTTTCACTTACTCAACAAGATAGCTGGGCGACTAACAAGTTGATCAGACAGCTCTGGATCCTCAATAGGAGGACAACTTCAGGAACCCTTTGGGCCACTAAGAAAAGTCATCTAGGCAGGTGGTAACTGAGGAGTTAGCCAGGTTTCACACCAGCCAAAGAAGACAGCTGGATAGTAGGCAGTCTGAGAAGCCAAGCATTCTGCCTGATTTCTAGCCAGCCCATCACCCTGGGGTCCGACTGGCAAGATAGCTGGTGAACATACTGACAGAAAACCAGATAAACCATCAGCTGGTTGCTTGGTCAAGATATCAGCCTTTCTAGTTTTCATTGGTATTTTTGAATCAACCTATATGTTCCTGAACAATAATTCAGTTTAATTCAGACAGGTGCTTTTTTTCCCCTGATAAAACCTTTTAAAAAATAACCTCACCAGCTCTAGCATTTGGTACATAGAGCAAATATATAGTGAACAATATTTTAATACCTCCACATAGTCACATATAAGTAGTTTATTGGAAACTTCCATTAATTGTTTCTTTATGAGGTTTTCAGGTACTGACAATAGATGAATTCCTCATCTGCCAGAAAATGCCTGGTGTAGGCCTATTACTCTGTAGTCTTTTTTTAATATAATTTAAAAATCCCAATTATTTTTCTTCAGTGAAAATATTACTGAGAGATGGATCTACCAGATATGCTTTCAGTACCTTAATATAAGCTTCCAAGCTTCCACCGACTTTTTATGGTTCATACACTGTTAATTCTTTAATTACATTACCAATATATTTACTCATTTAACAATTTATACCTATGTCAATGAGACATATATTTTAAAATATCACTTTAAGATATACTATAGGAAACATCCTAACGTACTTTTTTTTCCAGTTATTGCCATGAAATTTTATAAAAACTAATAAAATTAATGCAATGTTTTGCTATTCTCAGAATGCTGCAAACTTACTCTGCTCTGAGAAAATTTGGACCACACGTGCAGCCATTTCTAAAGTGTGAGAGACGGGGACTAGGAGGGAACGATGTCATACATATCAAGATAGAAGATTTTATGGACAGGGAAATATCAAACATGAGAATTGTGTAGTAACTAAGTGGTAACTATGATTCCAAACAAATTCTGTTAGAACTCCAGGGCAATCCTGTTTGAAAAGGGTAAGTACATACAAGTAACTTGTCACATTATAATCACATAGTAAAATATTAGAAGCTTGTTCAGTCATTGTACACTCCTCCCAGACCACATGGGAGAAAAAAAATCTAAATGTTGATCTTTATTATTTAATCAAAAAACTTTGCAACCAAGGGAAGACTTGAAGACTTAGACCAATTTTACCTGGTCAGGCTATGCTTTTAAGTAGCACATAAGTGAAAGTTTGGAAAGAAAGCAAAATTCAGACTGTCAAGTCTTTTGGCTAATATCCCATCTATGAATAAAAAGATGAGGAAAAGTTAAGCACTGGGTAGTTATACACCTTGGCTTGATATTAGAAGGAATTTATGAATTTCAATTCACAAATTTACAATTTAGAAATTGCAAGAAATTTCATTTGTATGAATGGAAGTAATTAATCCTGATGCAAATATTATTTTTTTAATTATTTCCCCCAACCTCTTGCTTCTCCATCACTCCCAGTGAAAGGGGGTAAAAAACCTCAGAGAACTAAACCATAATCTACAATTTCTGGAAAGATGAAAAATCTTAATGCCAGACACAGTAGAGTGAAGCTGGCTGCTGCAGAATTGAAATAAACAAGTGAATAGTAATATATATTCTCTCATCGTCTTTAACAGATGGCGACACATTAAAAAAAAAAAATCCTCTATAAACTGCAGATTTTTTTTCTGTCACAACTAGTTCACCTAATTAATTTAGTTTCTTCCAAATTAAAACCCAACTCAAAAAAGATACTTAGGTTAGATACCTGTTTCTAACTTCATGAATCATCCTACTGACTTCATGGAAAAACTGTCATTAGCAGACATACATGCTTAAGAGTATATGAACTGCAGCTGAAGATACAAAGATTTTTTTTCCATCCTATTTGTCCACTAATGTATTTCTAGAAATATTTGCAGGCTTTCCTTTTCATTGGTTGGTATTGATTCCTCCTAAATCATTTGCTGTTGTTGATTTGGGGTTTTTTTTCCTCCATGTTGAACTTATTTCATGTTTTTGGCTCCCTTCTTACTATTAATTGTTATGGCACCTAATTGTTATACCATCTATAAATGTGTGCAGTGTATTATGAACACAAGCAAACTTTCTGTTTCTTAATGAAACAAAACCTGGCTAAACCCACCCATCTTACTTGAAAGCTGTCATTAAAGAAACCCTCTAACCTTAAATCAGAGCTTAGTTTTCTCTTATCCTCAATCTGTTAGCAGTTCTAAACTACAGTCACTGCATTTTAATACATGGAAATTTCCGCAGAGACAAAGTTAATTAAATTTGTCTACCAAGATAAAATGAATATATTCAAACATGTATGCGTGAATATGTCTGTTTCATTACCTGAATCACCTTCTTTGAAGATTTATGAATTTTGCAAACAGATTTCATGGATGTTATCCATGAAGATAACATTCACGTATTTTTTTGGAGAGGGGGTGGGTTTTTGTGTGTTTGTTTGTTTGTGTTTTTTTGTTTGTTTGTTTGTTTGTTTTTTTTAAAACCAGAAACATGCAAATAACTCTTAATAGAACAAAAATATTGATTTTAGAAGTCTACAGAATGCATGCAAATTGCAATGAGCTGAATAGCTAAGTATGCAAAGAATAAGGCAAGGTAAAATATGCAACTGTCGATACAGCCTCCTGAAACTGAATACCTTTCTGTTTGTCTATGTTGTGCTATACTATATACTCAGAAGAATTTTTGTTAACTATGCAATTGATAGTACTTTTTTGTTGTTGTTAATTTTAACATCTCAGGCTCAAATGTTGAAATTCTCAATGAGAGAAATTTTATATTAAGCCAGGACAAATACTATAATTCTAGTAAAGCAGCTCCAAGTACTGGGGTCTATGTCAGCATATCAAGAAGAATTAATTTTTCCATTTTAAAGAAAGGTACTATTTTGCGTAAGGCCATTAAAAATGCAAAGGAGAGGTGACAGAAGATAAACAGCAGTCCATCACATATGTGATGTATGTAAAGTGTAAGGATATTTTGTTAATCATTTTAAAACTAGAGAATTTTTTCAGTCCTATTTATATTAAAAAATAATTATAACTAATATATAAATGTAGCCATCCCACATAAATTTGTTAACTTGTTAAGTCAATTGTGATCAGTATTAAGATATTTTATCATTTTGTTGATATTTTATTATTTTGGACAAAACTTGGTGCAGTTTTTTTTAACTGTTAGAACTACTTCTGATTCTAATTTGTGACAACATGGAAAAAGCAGCCAAAGTCCTTAAACATCCTTTTGGCTCTTTGAAGGCAGGATAGCCAAATCTGATAGAGTTGTTAAAATGTTCAGAAAAGAGAGCGAACATGTTCCTACTATCACTGACAGCTTCTCTAACAGAGCTTCACTGCGTCATTTCTCTATTGATTAAGAGGCAGATGGAGGAAAAAGCGTAGAGGTAAGAAACAGATGCTCTCTGCAGCCTGATCCCCTGCTGATCCCACAGATAGAGCAGCAGGTGCTTATGCTACTGCAAACAGCTATAAAGTACACACAGATCATCTCAGGCTACCTCTGTACCATTTTAGTGAAATGTTAAAACTTTTCTATCTCCCACAAAACTTACAAAAAATGAATGACAGATTAAAATTTATTAAGTTCTCTCTGTGTTTTTCTTAATGAGGACAACTATTTTAATGTGGGAAATCTCCAGATATCTGCTCTGCCATAAATCAAATGAATGTTCAGACTAATGCGCTATTCACCCTTTTTCTTAAAGGCTGTTTCATAGGAAATTCAGTCCTGGAGATGTTTTTTCCAGTGAAAAAGTTATCAAAATACATTCCTCTGAAATAGTATGGTTTTTATTAAATTAAATCATGGGTTTTGGTCAAAAAGTAGAACTCTGAAAATTCTTCATTGTCTCTGGTTGTTAAAGAATTTGTACAGTCTGTTGAATATACAATTATTGAGTGTACAGTTATTCAATATTTGACAGTTTTATAAACTTGTTTTATGATAAATCACTTATTTTTGTATGATTTAATTCCATTATGCTAAATTGAGGTGACTTTTTTTTTAATTCAACACCATGATTATATAAATGTAGACATAAATATTTGCATACTGATAGTGCATTCATATGTGGTTTTATTCCTGAAGCTGCAGAGGTTATAATTCTCCCAGCTGTTAATAATTTCTCTTTTACACTGAATAGAAATAACTATTCCTCCAGAGTTGCTAAGTGACTTTTCTTTTGAGTGAAACCTTCTGACATTTAGTCAAAAAAGACCTCAAATACTTTAAATAGTGTTTGCTAAATGTTGGAAGTGCTTGACTGAAGTAAGTTCGATTATCCATGTAGCTGACCTAATAAATTAGAAAGGTAATGTAAGTGTGCTTCTTGACTCAGCCTGAAAGTCCTGCCTCCTTCTCTGCTACTTTCCACATGCATACATTTTAATTCCACCTTCAGTTTAGGTAAATAATATATACCCAAAACAATCATTCATATACCACTGGATTTCTCCTTATTTAAGTGAATTAGTGATCATTATCTGTTTCTGAATCACCTGCTGGATCCTTCCCCAAATATATTAAAAGGATGTAAAGTCATTAATAGCTCATTTGTGCTTCTTTGCTTCTTTTCTAGACGCACCTAAACAATTAAAGGGGGCAGAGGTAGTCTAGAGTTTTTAGATAAGCCTCCCACACAATGGTTAACTCTCTCTGCTTGCTTTGTTAACCCGTAAGAGAATGATCTAATAAATTAGAGCTGTGCAGGTGTAGCCAAGGTTTTATTTTACCTCAGAAATATTGTTGGGTATGCTTCACCTGTGACAATGTTTGAGGTCTTATTTGGTCAAAATAACAGAATTCAGCCCCGTGTCTTCCCCTTTGCCACTCCAGCAATATGTTGAAGAGACAGAGAAGAAGAGATCAAGGCAGAGAGTGTCAAAACACATCTGACTGTCAAAAAGTGGATTAAAGGTGGTTTAGTACCTTTTTTTCAAATGTAATCAGCATGTCAACAACTTATAATGAAGGGGTCAGTGCAAACAAAAAAATATATAAACCACATCACTACTTTATTGTTCTCTGTAAGTAAAATAGCACAGAAGAAGCAGAACTTGTTTCATTGATGCACTGCATTATTTTCCTTGAAACAATAGAGCAATCTGTGTTTCCTGCTCAGACTGAGAAATACTTTATTTTTTATCAGTGATAACCAGAAATGTCAATATATATTTCAACTTTATCCTAGAATATACCAAATAGGTATTTCTCTAATTTACCTGTGTTGTTTCAGATCTGAATAGGTCTACACAGAAAAATAATACTTTACTAGGCATTGCCATCTAAAACTTGACATATTAATAATTCTAACTAGAAGCTTTTTTTTTTCCTTGTGCTGTGGGCAAGGAAAAACTTCCATGGGCCGAGGACGTTTATTAATGTCTATGCGTCAGATCATTTCTGGGTGAATGCACTGTGAGAGACTGTTGTCAAAAACTAAGTCATTGTGTGGGGTCTCCAGCAAAGCGTAATGATAAGTAATGACAAAAAAGTTGCTTATCAAAGAGTAACAAAGAACTTTGACAGATACAAGACTTAGTGAGTTCCAGCTGTACTTAACTGCTGTGCTTACATACTTATATATATATGCATGATCCATGTAAACAAGAAACATTTTAATTTTCTTTGATAAAAAAATATTTTTTTTATCTACCTCTGTATAGGAACTTATTATAGTGATTGAAGAGATGCACTACATGTTCTTTGTGGAATTCTGATACCAGTTTTAGCAGCAATTTAACCATCTTCCCTATAGTATATATAATACTTCAGGAAATAAGAAATAATTTACATTATTTGTCATTAGTAACATGAACACATAACAATCATATTCTCTCATGTATAGTCTCTTCATCCATCAATCTTGAAACAGGTATTCTCTTTTCCTCATCACCAGTTCTGACACTATCATAGCATTTCCAAATGTTGGCATGACATTTAAAAAAAGAAGCAGCAAAGACATAAATAAAAATATATTACAGTAATTCATAAGGTATTTATTTTTATTATCAGTGTCTTTATTCTTCTAGTTACTTATTGCTGTGGCAGTTACTGACACATGGCCTGACAGAAATGGGATTTTCTAGACATCATGGCTAAGCAGTTGAGCACTCAGTAGTTACTGAACTGAATGTTTCTTCCCCAAAATAAAACCATGGGGAAAAGTCATCATCCCTATCAACATCCAGCCCAAACAGTTTACATAAACAGCATATTATTGGCACATAAATCTGCAATCTTGAATGCTAGTTTGAGTAAAACCATTGTGTTAACCTTTGAGCGAATTAATTGTCCTTTATCACAAGCGTGTTACTTTTTTTTTAGATAATACAGACATCACATTAATTAGTTCCTTTATAACATTTTACAGACACTTCCTAAAAATCCTTGCTAGTTAGTTCTTTAAGTTTTTTTAGAAATGAGCTTATGAATTCTGGGAATTGAGGCAGGGGACCAAAGATAAATTTATTCCTGGTTTCCTGTCTCTTAATCAGCTTTGTTTGAAAAATCAAACAGTATCTTGGACTTTTGTATATTACACATTTATTAGAACTATTCAGATAGGCGGGGAAACCAAACAAAACTTAGTGACTTTTAATAGTGTGACCCTTCAACCTCAACAACAGAAGAAGGCTCAGAGCAGATGGGAAGAGGTGATATACTTATGAAGCTCCAGAAATAACCTAGGGGGTGACCCAACTGTTGTAAAGAAATCTGAACATATTGCAACACGAAGGAGACCAGGGGACTAGAGGATGAGATTTGTTTTAGATAAAGAGCTGTATAAGTTGGGTGGATCAACTGGTTTTATCAGATAAAAGGATGAACTGGTTGTGTAAGGAACCTTCCCTGAATTAATTAAATAAAATAATTAAAAACTGTGAATATCTTTCTGAGCCTTTTCTGAGACCAACATGAAGGAAATGTATACATCACTTAGCCCAACACAGAGTATAAAACTGAGCAACAGAAGCACCCCGGACTTTGAAGACAGTAACAGGCTTCAGCTGGCTTCTACTTACTTATTGATTCCCAGAGACTGGGGACACCCAGTATCATGATGGTTGAAATTTAGGCATCTGCATCCAAGAAAACATCTGAAAACATCAGTGCTCCATTGGTGTTTTTATAGCAGAAGAATTATTAATTCAGTCATCATCCAAAACAACATCTAGTTTATAAAAAGCGTAGAATCATAGACTCATTTAGGTTGGAAAAGACTTTTAAGACCATTGAGTCCAGCTGCAAACCTAACACTGCCAAGTCCACCACAAACCATTCTCTTAAGTGCCATATCTGCACATCTTTTAAAGATCTCCAGGGATGGTGATTCAACCATTTCTCTGTCAAGACTGTTCCAATGCTCAGCAACCTTTTCAGTGAATAAGTTTTTCCTCACATACAATCTAAGCATCCTCTGGTGCAAACTGAGGCCTTTTCCTCTCATCCTATTGCTCATTATTTGGGAAAAGAGACTCATATCCACCTTTCTACAACCTCCTTTCAGGTTATTGTAGAGAGCGATAAAGTCTCCCCTGGAGCCACCTTTTCTCCAGGCTGAAAAAAAAACAACAGTTCCCTCAGCTACTCCTCCTGAGGTTTGTGCTCTAGACCCTACACCAGATTTGTTGCCCTTCTCTGGACCTGCTTCAGCAACTTAATGTCTGTCTTGCAGTGAGGGGCCCAAAAGGGAACAGAATATTTGAGGTGCAGCCTCACTAGTGCCAAGTACAGGGAGGTAGATGATCACTGTCCTGGCCCGGCTCGCCAGAATATTTCTGATCAAGCTAGGATTCTGTTGACCTTCTTGGCCACGTGCTGGCTCATATTTAGCTAACTGTGGGCCAACGGCCCTGAGTCCTTTTCTACCTGACTGCTTTCAAGCCACTCTTCTCCAAGCCTGTTGTGTTGCATGGGATTGTTGTGACTAAGTGCAGTACTTGGCACTTAGCTTTCTTCAATATTATACAATTGGCCTTGGCCCATTGATCCAGTCTGTGCAGTGATCAATATAGGTGTTCCTAGCTACTTTTTGCATATTATCCAGAAGTTGATGCAGAAAATGGAAGACAGTTGAGACTTATTTTAGCACTTCTTAGCTAGATACCAAAGAATTTTCTGTTAGACCCATGCTGTCTGCTAGACTGAATCAACAAGATGATAGGAATGCAAAAGCTGCAGAGAGATAATAGAGACAAGGATGAGGGGATATATGTCAGTAAACCAATTCAGCACTTTCCAACTACACTGGAATATTTCCTCAGTGAGGCACTGTGGATGTTAAAGGAAGCATGAAATATCTCCAGTGCCAACTTTTATGAGACACATAAGGGTGATCAATTGACATATATACATATATTCTCCCTCACTGCTATTTAATTTTAGGGAAAAAGAAACAAACTACAAAAAAGGGCTTCTAGAAAGACCATTTTATAAATGCCTTTAATTGTATTTAGATGAAGGAAAAAAAACAAACAAAACCCAAACACAGCAACTCACAAATTATATTATGGGGTGATACAAGGGGAATTCTGTCCTCTTACATCTTAGATCTATCTTTCTTTAATGTTTGCCAGGAATAACTAGTTTGTTTTGGAAATGCACAGAGAGCAGATTTAATACATTACCACATTCAGCTATTTTAAATTCCAATGGACTCAAAGCATGGGCATGAAATATGAGAATGGATGTTTTAACTACCTATTAGGGAATTTTTGCTAAAAGGTAATGCAAGCTATCAAAACTGTAATTAAATGTTTCAGAAGGACTTTTTGTGCATCAGGTGATACAATTCTGTGCTGTCTCATGCTCCTTAAAGAAAGCACTTAAGGGAAAAAAAAAGAGAAAAAAAAGAAAAAGAAGTTGTTTCTCTGTACCGCCTTCACGATGATGTATCTTTTTACTACTAGGGAAATACCTCCACTAATTACTTAATAGCTATTTTATTATGAAGACAAATAAAAGGTAATTATGCTTCATTTCTTTAACATGAAAATATTCTTACTTTGGCAGAAAACATGCATCATAGTTTTTTCTTAAAGAAATATGGAAACTTTGTGACCCAGTTCTGTATCTGCTTTTCATTCACTGACTGCTGAAAAGACTGAGTGCCTTAGAGACCTCTAAAGTGTATTGATAGTCTCCTGAAGTCTAATGTAAGCAGCTGCATGCTAGATCATACAATGAAAACAGGAAAGAAACAAACAAAAAATAAAAACTGCCATGCAATTCTATTTCTTATATTTAAGCAGGTTTTTATTGCACAGTATTATCTATAGTAGGCATTTATATCATAGCACTAAGTTACTAACTAAATATTGAAATTATATTTATACAACATTAATAGTTATTGTCAATTATTTCTGGCAAAAATAAAAAAAAAATACCAAGGGAATTCAATAGTAGACCCATCATTTGCACATATGCAGTAAAGTAATTGCTAAAACAGTTTTCCTTAGAACTGACTGAGGGTATGTAACACAGTGTTTCAAGCAGCCTACTGTGCTTGTTGTAAGTTCAAATCTTTCCAGGAGAGTGATTTTAAATTATTTAAGAATGTTATATTTCTTAAAAGCTTTAGTAAGCGCATCCTACTCATTTTATCTTTACATTCCACTTTTATGAAAATTATTCTATCATCTGTTGTGCTATGACAATATCAAGCGAAAGCTAACACTTGAAGTACACTTTCTACTAAGTTCCGGTTGGCTTAAGACTGTGGACACTGGCAGTTGTCACAATGTTTTCAATACTCAGGGTTTTGCTGGAGACAAAATGTCCTCTTTCTGAAGTCAAGAGAATGCAGAATTAAATCTTAATTTGTTTCCTAATCAGGTTTTTAGTGTCCATATTATTTGAGGTAAAATTGAGAAATATGGACAGGATGCCCCTAAAAGACTTGCTGCCCAGAGGAGTGGTGGAGTTAACAGTGGAGTTAATGGTAGTGCTGGGTTAAGGAATGGATTTGATGATTTCAAGGGTCTTTTGCAACCTAAATGTGTCTAATGTCTAATATCTACTTATCAAGACAGAAACAAAGTTCTAAATTCAAAGTTTATAACATCACTGACAATATTATCACTGGCTTCAAGGGGCTGTTAGAATACAGTATTATACTCCTCTCAGTGCCAGCTAACTTCCCCAAACTGACTAATTGATTATTCCATACCATTCAAACTCACATATTCTACAAAAATTTCCACTGGCTTTTTCCCATGAGAAAAAAATGACTTACTGAATAGGTCCTGAGCATCTCTCATTACTTATTTGGTAAGTAAATATGTTACCTTGCAAATGTTGCACTTCAAATCTTTATATGGGAAAAAGGACACACACCATATATGGAGTTAAGAACTATAGTTGAACAATATGTATATTAAAAAAAATATCAGTCTAGTAGTCCTAATTATTGAATTCAGATGGAAAGCCTAATTCACATTAAGATAAAATTGTCATTTAGCCTATTCTTCTTAGTATTTATATCTGTCTGTCTTCTAGTATAATGCTCACTCTTGCAGTGTTCTTCTGCATGAGTTCCCAGGGCTGACATTTCAGTCTTTCTTAAGCAGACTGGCAAGGGGAGATTATGACATGGCAAATGTATCCTATTGTCTTCGCTGTCAAGAATATAATGTTCATATACAGGCATTACTTCCTTCTCTTTCCTGAAAAGACCAGTTGCTTCTTCCTCAGTCAAGCATCCTGCATACACTTACATTTCCTTAATAAATTTTTTTCATTCTCACTATTGCCCAATTAATAAGTTGAACAAGGTCCCCAGCTTCAGTTGACAGAAAGAATGATAACCTAGGTTTATCAGACCTTTACCACAGAGAGTATTCACAGAACTTCAGTCAAAATAGGTGAAGCCAGTCACCTGACCTGGAAAAAACTCTTTGTACAATGCTCTTTTTCCTTATATAGGATATTTAAATAATTAAAGAATGTGAATATTATTTTAGAGAACTAGGTTCTACTCATGTAAGAAGAAATCTTTGAACTAGAAAAGGCTCATTGAAAAACTAAAGCAAGAATATATAATAGTCTAAATAAAGCAACAAACAAAACTAAAAGTTACTAGGAATGTTAAATTCTAAAAAAGCAACTAGAAGCAAAATTAGTCAGAAGACTCATAACTGGTGGAATTCCTTTTGTCTTTGTTGCAGCCCCATAAGAAGGTCAAGAAAAAAATTAATCTGTTGGACCAAAAGAGAAGTCAAAAAGACTGTGACTATATAAATTGACTGGGCTGAGTTTTATCTGCTATAATATGTTGGGTTTTTTTTCTGTATACTCTATCAAAAATGTGCAGTTGTGCAATATGAAAAACAGCATTCCAGAGTAAAACACATAGACGCTTCTTCCTTTCTAATCAACCAAATTTTTTTTTTTTTTTTTTTGGTACGTGGTCTTGTTTAATCATAAGAAGTTCAGAGTGATTCACACACACCTCTTTTAACTGATTTTAGATAAAAAAGATCCCTGAATCTTCTACGAGGTGAAAAATTATGGTTTGAAACACCGTATATTTTCATTCTCTTTTACTCAGGAGAGATATAAAATTACATCCAGGAACTATAAAACACTCGATGCAATCCACTCTTTTGATATTGTCATAGAAGTAGTTATCATTACTTATAAAATCATAGAACAGTTAGGGTTGAAAAGTACATTAAGATCATCTAGTTCCAACCCCCTGCCATGGGCAGGCACACCTCGCTCTAAACCATATCACCCAAGGCCTCGTCCAACCTGGACTTGAACACCACCAGAGTTGGAACATTCACAACTTCTTTGAGCAACCCATTCCAGCACCTCACCACCCTTACAGTAAAGACCATCCTCCTTATATCCAATCTAATCTTCTCCTGTTTAAGTTTTAACCTGTTACTCCTTGTCCCATTACTATAGTCCCTAAGGAAGAGTCTGTCCCCAGCATCCTTATAAACTACCTTCAGATACCGGAAGGCTGCTATGAGATCTCCATGCAGCCTTCTCTTCTCCAGGCTGAACAGCCACAACTTTCTCATCCTATCTTCATACAGGAGGTGCTCCAGTCCCCTGATCATCCTCATAGCCCTTCTCTGGACTTGTTCCAACAGTTCCATGTCCTTTTTATGTTGAGGACACCAGAACTGCACACAATACTCCAAGTGACATCTCACAAGAGCAGAGCAGATTAAAAGGTCTGGATCACATCCTTCAACCTGCTGGTCACACTCCTTTTGATGCAGCCCAGGATACTTTTGGCTTTCTGGGCTGCAAGTGCACACTGAAACCGGCTCATGTTCATTTTCTCATTGACCAGCACCCCCAAGTCCTTCTCCGCAGGGCTGCTCTGAATCTCTTCTCCGCCCAGCCTGTAGCTGTGCCTGGGATTGCACTGACCCAGGTGTAGAACCTTGCACTTGACATAGTTAAATTTCATGAATCTGGCATCAGCCCACCTCACAAGCATGTCAAGGTGCCTCTGGATGGCATTCCTTCCCTCCAGCGTATCAACTGAACCATGCAGCTCGGTGTCATTGGCAAACTTGCTGAAGGTGCATTCACTCCCACTGTCCATGTCAACAAAGATGTTGAACAAGACTGGTCCCAACACTCATCCCTGAGGGACATCACTCGTTACTGGTCTCCAGCTGGACATTGAGCCTTTGATCACAATGCCTCACTGAATTTTACTCAGAAGACTGGAAGTTGTAGTTGTATGAAAGCATGATAGTTTTCAAAATCTTAGCAAATTTGAAATCCCAGCATATTTTGAAGAAAAGTCATCTTAGATCCAACCTATAAATTGATCACTGGTAGATGTTAGCTGCTTTGTCTGAAGCCATATTGTACCAAAAAAAATTGAATCCTTTATAGTTCATACATTTAAGATTAAGCAAAGATTGATTTGGTAGCTGAGAATTTGCACAGTTAGATATCACTGAATGTGACTTGGTCTTGTGTGTGTGTGTTCATGTAATCTCTTTTTGTTTGGTTTGCTTTTGCTTTATAAGCATGATTTTGACCTTTTGATCTATATTCTATGTAGTCATTAACATCTTTTAATGCATCTACGTTTAATTAAAAAGTTTGAAAATAATATTAACACACAGTCTTAATTTTATGAGTGTCCTGTTTATGTATCAAAAAATGTAACTTTAGCTTGAATATGTAATATGCCTACTTAATGGTAAGTATTGTTTTTGAAAATCCTATTCCACACTTTTCGAACTAGGCATTTGAAGTAAAGAGATATCTACAAACTAGAGGTGAAAACACACATTAAGTGTGGTAGAAATTGAACCCTTCATACTTATGATGCATATTAGCAAATCCCAGGAAGAATATAAGCTTTTAAATGGTGGTTCCAGTATTTAAATACACAACTCTGAAGCTGTGGCTGTCCACATATAATTAATTAGATAGCAAGAGGACTGCATAGAGGATTTCAGTTTTTAATTGTTTGGTTTATATTTCTCATGAGCATTTTGGATTCTATTCTTAAGATGTTTTCTTCAATAGTTCAGCACTGTGGGAGACACGGTTTATAGGTTTTTCATTCTTCCCTTTTTGAAACTAATGTTGTATTGAAAGGCTCATTTTTTTTTATAATGAGATTAATTGCTATTGTTTTCTTCACATTTCCGTATACTTCAATTGTATGAATGTTGCATACTTCAAGTTGCCTGATTCACCCACGGACTTTTCACTTTCTTGTCACTATATAATGACATTCCGTTCTATTTTTCTTCAGAAGCTTCTATCCCTATCCACTTAGCATTGCCTCGTTGTTTTTTAAACTTCCATATCTGGATGTTTTACAATATTCTTCAACAAATAAGTAACATTTTTTTATAAAGAAGGTGGGATTCTTGTTTCAAAAAGATGTTGTGACTAAATCATCTTTGTTTGAAATACATTATTTTTTTTATAACATAAAAAGTGCTATGTCTCCATGGTTTTTTAAATGTTGAAAGTTCTCTCTTTCAAAGTCAGTTTCATTCTACTGGAGATCTTGAGCTCAGCAAGTTTCCTTATACTCGGTTTTGTCCCATTGAATGAGATCTCTGGCTTCGTAATCAGTAAACCGTCAGTTTGAATTCAGTATATTTAAGCTCAAATCCTAGCTCTCCTTTTTGTTATTACAAGAAGGCTGTGATACTGTCATTCTTTGCATAGTTAAATATTAAATATATTATTATTAGAGTTTTAAAATGCATTGTTTTCTTCAAAAGAGAAAAAAAAAATATTGTTTGGGAGAGTACTACAACAAATCCCATCTTCACAAGGTTTTGCTTTGAATTAATCCCTAATGAGGACCATCAAAGCATGTGATTTCCAGGTGTAAAACAGGTTTTCTTTTCTGGCTATGTGGATCTTGTTGTTCCATTCATAAGAATGGTACTGGACATCCTTAAGAGTAGAGAGAATGTTAGCAATTAACCTGAGTAATATTTCAGTGTCAGGGTATATGTTTGCCCTTCATTCCTTCGTTGTTGATTTTAATAATACAAGGACTCTGATTATGAAAGGGTAATCAGAACATCATGAGAGCACAAGGTGGATAATTTTCTTTCTCTCAAGGTCACAGACAACAGAAAAAGACTGGGTATTCAAACAATTTTTTTCACAAAATTTGTTCAGTGCTTTTGTTGTTACTTCTGAAAGTGATAGTGAGATACCTTTGGAGCTGAATTTCTGGAACCTGAGTGGACTGGTGAGTGGAAAACTTCAAAGAACCAGTTTTGGATACTTAGCTGGACTATAGGGAATGGAATGGTTCAGCCTTCCCACAGGAATTTCACTGATGTGTAAATTTTCTGGAGAAGATTTCATTTGAAAGGTATACTAACCAAAGGATAGAAAACAGTAAAGATACTGAGAGTGTGGAAATTGCAGTTAGAGGTGTCTTTCACAGTTTTGTCTCAGGTAGCTGCAAACACTGACATTTGCAATTTAGCTTTTGCTATGATTTTATTTTTTTGCAATAAAATGCATTTATCTTTTGCTAACACTAACAAAACTAGGTCACCCATCTTGTAAGTACTATGAAAAAGTAGCTAATGTCGATTTGAAGGCTGGCAAGTAACTGTAAATGGAATTGAAATATCATAAACAATGACAACTAATTGTTCAATATATCTTTCACATGAAATAATAAGAAAAGTCCATGAAAGTTTATTATAAATGGATGCATTCTATCCACTGTGATAAAAACATTGTATAAACTGTGAATGTCCAGACTTAAATCTAGGTAGGCTAATAATGAGGATTCCTAATAATGTTTCATTACAACATGGGGCATCTTTGACAAAGATATCACTGTTGCTGATTATTCAGAAGCTTATTAAGGTGTTGTATATCTGTTTGGTTTTCCATTTTGCAAATAAAAGTAATAATTAAGGTCAACATTCCCTGTGAGAAACTAAAGAGACTGAAAAAAATATTTTATCACACAGGGAAAACAAAACTACTTGAGATACACGTATGCCATTACAGAGAAAATGTAAAGGGGTTTGTTGAAAAGTTGCTTGCAAAGCATATTTTGATCATCCCATACTTCTTTTTTACACCTTGATAGTCAAGCAAGAAAAGCAGACATTAATCATACAAAGCAAGATGCAGTCATTGCTTTCAGAACTAGTTATCAGTATGTATGTCTTCGTGTCACCCATCCATAAAAGTATACTTGCTAATTTCTGCATCACGTCTCTCTGAATTATTAGCATGTACTTCATACTTCAACCTAAATGCTAGCAAAGATGTATTAATAACGTATGGCATCTCACAGAAGGCAAATTATAAATATTAATACTAATGAGAGAGAGGATAGACACTGAAATGACCAATATCTTACTTAATAAACTGAGATAAGTTGAATTAGCAGGGTGCAATCTGGAAATTCAGGAAGTTGCTAAATACACTGATTGATATGATCCTTTTTTTTGAATGCCACTGGTTATCCAAGGGCACTTTAGAGCCCTGTATGAATATCCACAGAAAAGATATTCCATTAAATAATACTTATGCAAAAAAGATACTCTTCCTTCTTCTACTGAAGAAAATGATCTTGAGTCTTCCTGGTGACAGTCTTCTATAACATTTGTAGAGCTATGAAGGGGTTATTAATACATCCGAGAGGCTCTTAGGGAACCACATTTTTTCTGAATCCAGTTTTTCAACGAAGTATTTTACATGCAAGTAAAGGACATGTTATTGCTGGTTTTTGCTTTACTAACATCCAAGCCTCCATACCTGATTCTGCCATCAGCTGCCATCTGCTGCCTTGAGCAACTGACAACATTGCTTTGCTTAAAACTGCTCTTTTCTTGCCTATTGTGACAGAAATAGCTCTCCTGCATAGATCTTCAGGAAAGCTTGTTCTGACTTCTTGACTTAAAAAAAAGTTGAGTAGAATTCTGTCTTTATACCACAGACAATCTGATAATCATTAAATTACAAATAAGCTACATGTTTTTCATACTGCAGATGCTGCTACAGAGTCATAAATTCCAGGACAGGCATGGCAACAAACTGCTCCAACTTAGGCTACTCCAACAATTCAGAACTCAAAGTTGCTAAGATGCAATATTCTTTTCCTCTATGCCTACTGTCAGTTCAGAAGAAATTGTAACAATAGGATTAAAAGCTGACAAGTTATTAGCTTTGTTTTATAAATTATTTGACTTTCAATCACTCAAGGCTTTCATCATGATAAGTTCTCTTAGAGACAACATACAAAAGAGGGAGTTTTGTTGGTTTGTTGTTTTCATTTTAGTTTTTAAAATATAGCTGGTTTGTGTATTCTTTAGTGTATATTTGGCTCTTTAAGGAGCAAAAAATTATTGTCTTCCGTCTTACTTAGCCACAAGGGTCACACTGTGGCCCTCCTCATCTTCATAACTTCCTGGTATTGTCAGATATAACTTGCTTCACCAGTTATTCAAATTACTTACAGATAGTTTGTAACATCTCTACCATCATAAAAGCATCTGTCACATTATGCTGCAGAGAAGTCAAAACTGCCTTTGCTTCTAAAACTTAGAGTTCTTTGGTAAATTTTGTAGCAATTATAGGTGGATTATACCTCTTCAACCTTTGTAAAACCCAAGTTTTTCTTTAATTCTGTTAAAGAATTATCAGAAGGAGGGTATATTTAGAGGCTAATGTGATGTACTGATGATGCTAATTAAATGCTGGGAAAAATCTCTATCTGTTAAATCTAGAAAAATTACAAAGAAGTGTTACTATATAAAACTCCATTACTTCCACACAATTTAGTACATGTTATTCCAGCTACCATGTTCTTCCATCCAAGGGTGTCAGATAGCATTTTGATAGAAGGGGTGAACGCTTATTGCACTAATCAAATACATTGCACCAGTGTACGTCTGACAAGAAGTGGAGGAAAGACACAGAATCATCAGCTTTTATATTCAGTTATAATATACTCTCCAACATATGGTAGCTGCAGTCTGCTTTCATACTCTGCAGAGCTTTTTGTCATGACAGTAAGCATATGCTAGCTCTCTCAACCTTCAAAGAAAAAAAATGACTTTAGTTTGAAATAAATAAAAACCTCGAGTCACTGTTTAGCAACATCTCTCATAGTTTTAACTATGTTAACTTTTTTTACACTGTTTAACAGTGGGCAGAAGATCTGGATAATTTTAGGATCATGTTGATCAGTAGAAAATGAAAGAATAAACCAGCTTTCCTGAGGCACATCAGAGTCTGAAAACTGCCATGTTGATATGCAAGATCTACTCACATGTATACCCACTGTCTACTCTCTGTGCAAATTTCTAAAGTATGAAACTAAGTGATTGTTCACTAGAAGGCATCAAATCTGTGCCCTAAGATATAAAGAAAGAAAAGCTTCAGGTGTTTTAATAAAACAAAGAGAATTTACATCTCTGTAGCCCATGTGCTGCACTGTAGGTCATAAACCAATCCATGTGCATTTTTAAAGCCACTTTATGTTAGATGTTACCACCTCATAAAACTGTACAATAGGAAGCCTTGGAGGAAAGAAAAAAAAAAAAAAAAAGGAAAAGAAAGTGTATTAATATTAGAAGTCTGACTCACAGCCTCTAGAGAAAGATTTACATAGTGCTACAAGATTTAAAGGCAAGAAGACATAGAGTATCTTCCACCACTGTTTACTTTCAAGTCAAACTAATTTCATGATGTAAAAAAATTGACAGAGAAATGTATACCTTGCATATGTCTCATGTCCTTTGGCATTTTCCCTTCAAGGCCATTAAAACCACTTTTGCAGTACCCTCTAGCTCTGGACTCCCCTCTTTTTCACACATGATTTTATATCCATTCTTTTTTCACTGTTGGATGTATTCTGCATTTTAAGATTTAATTCACTTCTGAAGCTGGACAGGGGCCTTAGTGACTTAAAAAAAATACTGCCTAAGATATAATATTTTATTGCATATAGGGAATAAAGAAAATGTCTCAATCATAGAATCATAGGATGGTTCCTTTTGGAAAAGACATTAAGATCATCTACTTCCAACACTATAACATATTGCCCAAGGCGCCATCGAGCCTGGCCTTGAACACTGCCAGGGATAAGGAATATATGGTATCCTTTGGCAACCTGTTTCAGTGCGTCACCACCCTCACAGTAAAGAACTTCTTTATATTCAACCTGAACTTCCCATGTTTCAGTTAAAACCCATTCCCCTTGTCCTATAGCTACAGCCCCTGATGAAGAGCCCCTCTCCAGAATCCTTAACTGCTGGGTTGAATGCAATAATGTTTTTATAAGATAGATAAAGATCAAATAAATTAATATTGCAGGTGAACTGGGTAAGTTTAGATGCTTTGCTTTTCATAGAATTACTGTTTGACAGATTTTAATAAACAAACCTTAGTTATTTAACAGATAAAATTAAATAATTCCAGTACTTTTAAAGTGGTTTTAGATAAATTTAAGGTAACATCAGTTGTATTGATTTTATATTGTTTGTTACTGCATTAGATCAGGAGCTGTGTTAGATCACAGCTATTCATTTATAAAATGAAGATAACAGTTTTGTGTCTTGCTCATTTCAAACTTACCGTATTGAATTTTAACCCTGTAGAGGTTCATCACACAAATAATCACTAGTTTGATTCGAACTCTAAGAGAAATATATCCATAGCTTTTCCACATCTAGAACAGTTCAAGAATCTCAAAACCTTCCAGGAAATAGAACCATAGAATCATAGAATAGTTAGAGCTGGAAAGGACCTTAAGATCACCTAGTTCCAAACCCCCTGCCATGGGCAGGGACACCTCACTCTAAACCATATCACCCAAGGCCTCGTCCAACCTGGTCTTGAACTCTGCTAGTGATGGAGCATTCACAACCTCCCTGGGCAATCTATTCCAGTGCTTCACCACCTTAACAGGAAAGTGTTTCCTCCTTATATTCAATCTTAACTTCCCCTGTTTAAGTTTGAACCCATTGCCCCTTGTCCTATCACTACAGTCCCTAATGAAGAGTCCCTCCACAGCATCCCTATAGGCTCCCTTCAGATAGTGGAAGGCTGCTATGAGGTCTTCATGCAGCCTTCTCTTCTCGAGGCTGATCAGCCCCAACTTTCTCAGCCTATCTTCATACTGGAGGTGCTCCAGTCCCCTGATCATCCTCGTGGCCATCCTCTGGACTTGTTCCAACAGTTCCATGTCCTTTTTATGTTGAGGAAACCAAAACTGCACGCAATACTCCAAGTGAGGTCTCGCGAGAGCAGAGTAGAGGGGCAGGATCACCTCCTTTAACCTGCTGGTCAGGTTTCTTTTGATGCAGCTCAGGGTACGGCTGGCTTTCTGGGCCGGAAGTGCACCCTGCCGGCTCATGTTCATTTTCTCATTGACCAACACCCCCAAGTCCTTCTCTTCAGGGCTGCTCTGAATCTCTTCTTTGACCAACCTGTAGCTGTGCCTGGAATTGCCCTGACCCAGGTGTAGAACATTGCACTTAACATAGTTAAACTACATGAGTCTGACATCAGCCCACCTCACAAGTATGTCAAGGTCCCTCTGGGTGGCATTCCTTCCCTCCAGCGTATCAACCGAACCACACAGCTTGGTGTCATCGGCAAACTTGCTGAGGCCGCACTCAATCCCACTATCCATGTCACCGACAAAGATGTTAAACAAGACCAGTCCCAACACCGATCCCTGAGTGACACCACTCGTTACTGATCTCCAGCTGGACATTGAGCCATTGATCACAACTCTTTGTGTGTGGCCATCCAGCCAGTTCTTTATCCAGTGAGTAGTCCATCCATCAAACTGATGTCTCTCTAATTTAGAGACAAGGATGTCATGTGGGGCAGTGTCGAATGCTTTGCACAAGTCCAGGTAGATGACATCAGCTACTCTACCCCTGTCCCTCAGTTCTGTAGCACCATCATAGAAGGCCACCAAATTGGTCAGGCAGGATTTCCCCTTAGTCAAGCCATGCTGGCTGTCACCAAAGCCCTTGTTGTTTTTTATGTGCCTTAGCATGCCTTCCAGGAGAATCTGTTCCAAGATTTTGCCAGGCACAGACATGAGACTGACTGGTCTGGAATTCCCCGGGTGATACATTTTGCCCTTCTTGAAAATGGGGGTTATATTTCCCCTTTTCCAGTCTTTGGGAACTTCACCTGACTGCCATGATTTTTCAAATATGATGGCCAGTGGCTTAGCAACTTCATTTGCCAGCTCCTTCAGGATCCGTGGATGGATTTCATCAGGACCCATGGACTTGTGTATATTCAGGTTTCTAAGATGGTCTTGAACCAGATCCTCTCCTACAGTGGGCCCAAGGTCTTCATTCTCACAGTCCCTGCATCTGCCTTCCAACACTTGGGTGGTGCAGTCAAGCCTTTGCCAGTGAAGACTGAGGCAAAGAAGTCATTCAGAATCTCAGCCTTCTCCAAATCCTGTGTAGGTAGTTCACCCATGAGCTTCCTGAGGGGGCCTACGTTCTCCCTAGTTTGTTTTTTATTCGATATGTACCTGTAGAATCCCTTCCTGTTATCATTAATATCCCTAGCCAAGTTTAATTCTAACCGGGCCTTAGCTTTCCCAGCCTGGTCCCTAGCTTCCTGGACAACATCCCTGTACTCTTCCCAGGCCGCCTGTCCTTGCTTCCACTTTTTATAAGCTCCTACTTTCATTTGAATTTTCCTCAGCAGCTCCTTATTCATCCAAGGAGGTCTCCTGGCCCTCCTGCTGCACTTCCTTCTAGCTGGGATGCAACACACCTGAGCTTGTAGCAGGTGATCCTTGAATATCAACCGAGTCTTGGGTCCCCCTGCCCTCTAGGGCTATATCCCATGGAACCTTACTAAGCAGGTTCCTGAAGAGGCCAAAGTCTGCTCTCTTGAAGACTAGGGCGGTGAGCTTGCTGCACGCTCTTCTCACTGTCCTAAGTATCTCAAATTCAACCATCTCGTGGTCGTTGTGTCCAAGGATGCCCTGGAGTGCCACATTTCCAACGAGCCCTTCCCTGTTGGTGAGCACAGGGTCAAGCATGCTACCTCTCCCTGTGGGCTCCTCTATTACTTGCAAAAGGAAATTGTTTTCCACCTAATCGAGGAAACACCTGTATTGCTTGTGCTGGGCCATACCATTGTTCTAACAGATGTCAGGGTGTTTGAAGTCACCCATGAGAACAAGGGCCTGTGAGCATGAGGCTTTTCCTATCTGTCTATAGAGTGCTTCATCCACAGGTTCTCCTTGATCAGGCGGTCTGTAGCATATCTCCACAGTAATGTCTCCTATAGCTTTTTTCCCTTTAACCCTGACCCACAAACTCTCTGTTAACTGCTCACCTGTCCCCAGACAGAGTTCCATATTCTCAGGCCTATCCCTAACATAAAGGGCAGCTCCCTCTCCCCGCCTGCCTGGCCTGTCTTCTCTGAAAAGCCTGTAGTTAATATAAAATCACCATAGAAGGAAATAATAATTAACACTCCCATCCAATAGAATATTCTTTATGAATAAAAAATACAAACAAAGATTGTGCAACTGTTGACTTTTCTGGATTGTTTAGGAAAAGACCGTACATACATTACATGCAGAATATAATTATAGCGGACTCTGAGGTAGCAAAAGGTAACTTTGATAAATACGAAACATAACTCACCTTTCAATGTTTCATTTTTGTCCTATATCTCTAACTGTCAGTAGAATACAAGTATTTCAGAAAATCTTAAGGGAGGTTGTTATTCCTTGAATTTCTAAAAAATATTATCTAGAAAAGAAGAGAGCTGATAAATGCTGTGTCATCTCCCACTCTGTTTCTCCCACATTACTGCAATGGCTGTATTTCTTTCTCACTTACTAGGACACCTACAAGGGTACTAACCCTACCACTTTTCCAATAAACTTTCATTCCCAGCATTTTACCTTGCTCTATGAAGTTTAGAAGTCTATACTTTAAATCCTACAATACCTTAGCTGTCTGATTTTTTTTTTTCTTAATGCTTTTCTAAGTGGGGATATCAAAGAATATAGAACTGCCAACTTTTTTGTTATTTGTAGTGTCAACATTATGGTTTTTACTTATAAATGACCTCCTCATTAAATAGCTCACAGGTGCTGATAACAAAAAGCTCATACTCATTTCCCTTTTCTTATAATTTTAATTCTATCATTTGCTCGGTTTTGAAGTAGATATTGGCTGAAAAGTTCTCTAAAAGTCACACAGGTATTTCACTATTTAACTTTGATAAGGATTAGGTAATTAAGCAAAATTCTTCACTATGAGGGTGATAAGAGACTACAACAAGTTCCCCCAAGAAGTTGTGGATGTCCTATCTTTGGAAGTGTTCAAAGTCAGGTTGGATGGGGTTTTGATCAACCTGGTCTAGTGGAAGGTCTCCCTGCCCATGGCAGGGGGAGTGGAACTAGATCCTTATGGTCCTTTCCAGCCCAATCCATTCTGTGATTCTATGATATATCGTTAATAATTAAATCTTTTCTTTTTTTAATTAAAAAATGAGATTCAAATTCAGCTGAGAAAGTTTCATAAGATTCCTCTTGTTATATATATAGTAATAAAAAGACATCATGTGACACTAAACACTATTAGAATTTATTGCTGTTCTCTAAAGCAAATCCTCTTGATAGACTGCTTTAACACTGCTATTTCTGACTTTTCTATTTAGGCATATGCCATTTTCCATCTGAGCATCAGAATAGCATATGGAATACCTTCCAAAGAAAAGAAATTAAAGGTAAACCAGACATTTCAATATCAGCATTTGTTAGTGTGGGTGCAAATTGTGTATTTTTCCAAAGAAGACAACACTTTCAGATTGCTGCACAGAAAAATTCTTCAGTTCTGTAAGTACAGTGAATTCAACAAATACTGCATTGCTCATCAGGTGGAAATTCCACTTTTTGAGTTTTCAAATGCTTATTTTGTTTTATATTATGGTCTATCTTCATTTGCAAACAGTAGCATATAAGCTATCTGTCTAATATTATATAGCATACTAATAATCTTAATATAAGGGAATAAACAGAAGTCTTAAAGACAGCCAACTAGAATGAATTATTAACATAAACTTGCTGATATCCAGATTTAAAACTTCTTGCTTTTTTTTTTTTTTCTCTAAATACCTAAACTTAGACACAGGATTTCTAGCTTCCAGGACTGCATTGTACATTAAACCCATCCTTGAGACTGACAGAAAGCAGAGCTGAAAGTGTAGTCACCCTGATTAAATGATCACTCACATTTTTGCTGAGTCTATCTAGCTCTGTTAGGTTTTTTGTAGATTTTTTTACCCTTCTCCTGGAATTAGCGTAACAAATTGTTTTGCAAACATTGACACCAAACAGTTAATAATGACTTTTGGCCATTACCGACCTCAGGGGTAGATAGACAAGTTCATGCAACAGCAAAAACATTGGGTTTCTGGCTGGAGAAAATTCCTAAATATTTCTCCACAAAACCTGATTGGTTCTGTGCCACTGATAACTAAATATGTCAGTTGGGCTGCATGATTTAATAATTGCCAATGAAGGAAATAATGGAAAAACGTCATTACTTTAAATGAATGATTGACAATCTGCATCTGAAATTGACAATCTGCATTTATTTATTTCTGTCACCTAATCTGATTTTACCATTGGTACCATAAAAACAGCAAAAAAGAAATCAGAAAATAAGTAAACAAATAATTTGAGAAGTCATTGTAGTACGGCATTTATTCAAAACCGCGGTGTTTATAGCTCTCTGAGTACAAATTAAAGCCCATCAAAACTTACAATACACAGACATCTCTACTTGCTGAGGAGTGAGATTGTTAAAGGAAACATGAAAAAGGCAGCTGAGTCTTCTCTGAAAAGCTCTATTTAAATTAAGACTTTGAGTCTTGCCTAAGCATAATCTGAGTAACTGAAGCTCTCAAATGTAAATTTACCAGCCTCTCTGGAAAAATCTGTTCTGGTGTTGCACCAGCTTCCTGGTGAAAAAGCTTTTATTAACTTGCTAAACTTGCTAAGATGCCATTCCCTCTTATTTGCCTTAATTTACCATAGACAAAAATTGTTGAGTGTTGAATGGATCATTTTCTGTAATACATTATCACACCTGATGGCTAATTATAATTGTTTTCTTTTAGACAGCAGTTCAAAATGAGCTTTATTATTTTATCTGATGCATCTGTGTCATGTATACTTAAATAAAGTATAATGCTCAGCACTGGAAACACTTCCAACTGAGAGCTGAAAACTGATGCTGTCACTCTATTTAGAGTAACATAACCTCATAGTCCACACCATTAGATGTAAAATGAAAGATGAAATTTCCTCTCCTCTCTCTGTCACCTCTAGAACAGCTTCACTTGTACCATGTAACTTTATGACGTTTTACTTTTCTTGTCCTGGTTTCTTCAATCCCTTTTCTGAATAAATTAAAAGTACTCATCAAAGAAAAAATTAGCCATCTTTTTGGCATATTTTTCAGTGTTGATTTTCTGCTGATAAAGTGATTTAAATCATCTCAGGGAGTAGTCCAATAAATGAACAAGACAAATGCAAGACATATGAGAATAGAAATGGAAAAGCAGGTTAGACAGGAATAAATGGCAGAACTGTGCCTTTCTTGTGGTGATAAACTGCTAGATTATGTCCTTATATTGTGAAGGCATGACCTGCATCTTAAAAACTAGGAATGAGTTCAACCACTACTACTTAAATTCAAAGTGACTTTAACAACAATTGCTTCAAGTAAGTTTCCAGGAAAAATGTATTTGAATCTAAGAAAAAGAATTTAAGTAAAGCATATAACAAAATTATTTTTTAAATAAAAAATGGAAGAGTAAAACTGTGTGCAACTGTGTACAGATGCTTGGCTCCTCTAGAGAACTTGAGAAAGAGTTTGTATAAATTAACATGATCTTCCAAAAAAAAACATTTTCTTTACTACATGCAATATCCAGGTGCAATCTGACAGGACAGATGAACTGAGCTATCCTGGAATTGCCATTAAATCAGCAGTCCTACTTCTTCCTCCCAGGCACAGGCTAGATGAAGTGATTCACAGCTGCCCTGCAGAGAAGGACTTGAGGATGTAGGTCAACAAGAAACTGAACATGAGCTGGCTTCATGGTCTGCTCACAGCTTAGAAATCCAACTGTATACTGGGCTGCATCAAAAGAAATGTGATCAGCATATCAAAGGAGATGATCCTCCCCCTCTACTCTGCTCTTCTGAGACCTCACTTTGGAGTACTGTGCGCAGTTCTGGTGTCCCCAACAAAAAGGACATGGAACTGTTGGAACAAGTCCAGAGGAGGGCCACAAGGATGATCAGGAGACTGGACCACCTCCCATATGAAGACAGGCTGAGAAAGTTGTGGCTGTTCAGCCTGGAGGAGACCTCAGCAGCCTTTCAGTATCTGAAGGGGGCCTACAAGGATTCCAGAGTAGAGCTTGTCATCAGGGACTGTAGTGATAGGACAAGGGAGAATAGGTTTAAACTTAAACAGGGAAAGTTCATGTTAGATACAAGGAAGTTCTTTCCTGTGAAGACGGTGAGGCATTGGAACAGGCTGCCCAAAGAAGAGGTAGATGCTGTATCCCTGGCGGTGTTCAAGGCCAGGCTGGATAGAGCCTTGGGCAACATGGTCTAATGTGAGGTGTCCCTGCTTTTGGCATGGGGGCTGGAGCTAGTTGATCTTAAAGTCCTTACCAACCCTAACCATTCTATGATTCAATGATTCTCTCAGTGAAGGTTAGGCCTCATTTCTTGTGCAGACTCTGGGATTTGTTTGACTGCTTGGTGAGCATTTCCAGGTCATTACAACAACAATAAACTACTTTTTCCGAGCTCAAGATCGGAGCATCCCGACACGTAGGAAGTCAAGGAAGAGGGTCAGGAGACCTGCGTGGCTAAATAGGGAATTGCTCGGTATGCTCAAGTGGAAGAGGAGAGTTTACAGGTCATGGAAGGAAGGGCTGGCCACGTGGGAAGAATATAAGGCTGCTGCTAGAGGATGTAGGAAAGCTGCTAGGATGACTAAGGCCTCCTTGGAATTAAAGCTGGCGAGAGGGGTCAAGGACAGGAAAAAGAGCTTTTTCAAATACATGGCAGGTAAAACTAACACCAGAGGAAATGTAGGCCCGCTGATGAACGGGACGGGTGCCCTGGTGACAGAAGATACAGAGATGGCAGAGTTACTGAATGACTTCTTTGTCTCTGTCTACTCTGCTGGAGGCAGTCCTGAAGAGCCCTGTACCGCTGAGACCTCGGATGAAGATAGGTCAACGGAGCGGTCTGCCTTAGTCGATGAGGAATGGGTTAAAGACCAGTTGAGCAATCTGGATATCCATAAATCCATGGGTCCAGATGGGATGCACCCGCGGGTGCTGAGGGAACTGGCTGAGGTCATTGCTAGACCGCTCTCCATCATCTTTACCAAGTCTTGGGAAACGGGAGAGGTGCCTGAGGACTGGAGGAAAGCAAATGTCACTCCTGTCTTCAAAAAGGGCAAGAAGGAGGACCCGGGTAACTATAGACCGGTTAGCCTCACCTCCATTCCTGGGAAAGTGATGGAACACCTTATCCTTGGTGCCACCTTAAGGCATATCAAGGATAAGAGGGTTATGAGGGGCAGTCAACATGGCTTCACCAAGGGGAAGTCATGCTTGACCAATCTCGTAGCCTTTTATGAGGAAATAACACGGTGGATGGATGATGGCAGAGCGGTGGATGTGGTCTACCTTGACTTCAGCAAAGCGTTTGACACGGTCTCCCACAGCATCCTTGCGGCTAAATTGAGGAAGTGTGGTCTGGATGATCGGGTAGTGAGGTGGACTGTGAACTGGCTGAAGGAGAGAAGCCAGAGAGTTGTAGTCTATGGGGCGGAGTCTAGTTGGAGGTCTGTATCTAGTGGAGTGCCTCAAGGGTCGGTACTGGGACCAGTATTATTTAATATATTCATCAACGATTTAGATGAGGGAATTGAGTGTACTATCAGCAAGTTTGCTGATGACACTAAGCTGGGAGGGGTGGCCGACACGCCAGAAGGCTGTGCTGCCATCCAGAGGGACCTGGACAGGCTGGAGAGCTGGGCGGGGAATAACCTGATGAAATATAACAAGGGAAAGTGTAGAGTCCTGCATCTGGGCAGGAACAACCCCAGGTTCCAGTATAGGCTGGGGAATGACCTGTTAGAGAGCAGTGTAGGGGAGAGGGACCTGGGGGTCCTGGTGGACGACAGGGTGACCATGAGCCGACACTGTGCCCTTGTGGCCAAGAAGGCCAATGGCATCCTGGGGTGTATTAGAAGGGGGGTGGTTAGTAGGTCGAGAGAGGTCCTCCTTCCCCTCTACACTGCCCTGGTGAGACCTCATCTGGAATATTGTGTCCAGTTCTGGGCTCCTCAGTTTAAAAAGGACAGGGACCTGCTGGAGAGAGTCCAGCGCAGGGCAACTAAGATGATTAAGGGAGTGGAGCATCTCCCTTATGAGGAAAGACTGAGGGAGCTGGGTCTCTATAGTTTGGAGAAGAGGAGATTAAGGGGTGACCTTATTAGTGTATATAAATATATAAAGGGGGAGTGTCACGAGGATGGAGCCAGGCTCTTCTCAGTGGCAAACAATGAAAGGACAAGGGGTAATGGGTACAAATTGGAGCACAAGAGGTTCCACTTAAACCTGAGAAGAAACTTCTTCTCAGTGAGGGTGACGGAACAGTGGAACAGGCTGCCCAGGGAGGTTGTGGAATCTCCTTCTTTGGAGACATTCAAAACCCGCCTGGACACGTTCCTGTGTAACCTTATCTAGGTGTTCCTGCTCCGGCAGGGGGATTGGACTAGATGATCTTTTGAGGTCCCTTCCAATCTCTAACATACTGTGATACTGTGATACTGTGATACTACTTCTTTAATTTTTGCTGGATTATTTTCTGTTGTTTTAGTGAGTAGAATTGTCTCCTTGGTGATCAAAGAAGTGTTAGGGATGAAGCCAAAAGTATAGAGATGCAAGAGTAGGCAATTCTTTCTGTAGCAATGAACTAAAAAATCAGTTCTACTTATGTCATTGAACTCTACACTGAAGTGACTTTGGCAAGTCAGCTGGATAAAAAATAATATTTTTTTTCTCATCTAATCAATATGTATGTAGATAAGACTTTCATTTCTTCACTAATGCTCTTATAGTATGATTCTCTAATTGTCTGAACACATCTTAAATATTCACAACAAAAGTGCATCGTGAGACTTTTTCAGTATGGCAAGTCAGGACACTACTGCTTATGGAAAGGAGCAAATATCGCATTTCTTGGGATATCTAAGAGGAAAGAAACGGCCTCTATTAAATAGTGATGTTGCATATTTAGATGCAAGGATAAAGAAATGTGTTTTCCAAAGACTTGGTGGTTTTTGAAAAGAACTCTGAGCTAAAAAAAAAAAACTAAATATATCTGATTTTGATTTAATACTGAGAATTTCTGCAATTTCCCTTTGCATCATATGTATATATAACTACCACTGAACATCTTACACTTCAATAAGAACATCGAAGATAATCATGTTTAAAATCTATATTTAGTTTTTATGAATAAGCTACTTTATGGCTAATGTTGGATTATTGTGTTTTCAAAATTTTTTCTAGCTACAGAAATAGACAGTTTTTTCTTAGGGATATATCACTAATTGATTTGCATCAAGTCCGTGAAAAGTAATGAAAATATGTCATAAACATATGACATAAAATATGACATAAATACCTCAAAAATAATCTATATATTTTATTCCTACCCTCTCATGAAGTGATATTAGATAAGATTTTGTTAAGTATAGATAAACATTTGTTACATTATTAATCCACACTGATTATATTGTGCTTTTTGAGACATTGTTATAACCCTGACCACAGCAATTAAATTTAAATTTGCTAGGACTCACAAGTCAAATATTTTTAACCACTGTTACACTGTCTGCTTACAATAAGAGAGCAGTTGACTGAACTTCTGTGACTGAGTGTACTCATTGCAAATTTAAAACTCTTTTCATTTGAGTATCAACAAATAAAGTGGTTGGGCAAGTAAAAGTTCACTGTTGAAGATATGTTTGCTATGGTATCAGAACCAATATGAGTGACATAGCTCACAAGACCCATCAGAAAATAAGCCAGGAATTGAGATGGATTTTATTTTTAATTTCTTGCAATATATTTCTTTCCATAAATTATGAAATTAAATTTCAATATAATAGTAATACTAGGGACAGCGTGGACACGCTCCGGAAGCTATAGGGAGAACTGGGTACCCTGGATCTGGAGAAGGCTGAGGTTTGAATGACTTTGAATCTGTCTTCAGTGCCAAAGGCTCTGACCACACCACCCAAGTGTTGGAAGGCAGACACAGAGACTGTGAGAATGATGACCCTAGGTGCATTGTAGGAGGGGATCTGGTTTGAGACCATCCTAGAAACCTGAATGTGCACAAGTCCATGGGTCCTGATGAAATCCATCTGCGGGTCCTGAAGGAGCTGGCAAATGAAGTTGCTAAGCCACTGTTCATCATATTTGAAAAATCATGCAGTCAGGTGAAATTCCCGATGACTGGAAAAAGGGAAATATAACCCCCATTTTCAAGAAGGGGAAAATGGATGACCCACGGAATTCCAGACCAGTCAGTCTCACCTCTGTGCCTGGCAAAATCTTGGAGCAGATTCAAATGGAAGACATGCTAAGGCACATGAAAAACAATAAGGTGGTTGGGGACAGCTATCATGGCTTGACTAAGGGGAAATCCTGCCTGACCAATTTGGTGGCCTTCTATGATGGTGCTACAGAACTGAGGGACAGGGGTAGAGTAGCTGATGTCGTCTACCTGGACTTGTGCAAAGCATTCAACACTGCCCCACATGACATCCTTGTCTCCAAATTGGAGAGACATCAACTTGATGGATGGACCACTCACTGAATAAAGAACTGGCTGGATGGCCACACACAAAGAGTTGTGATCAATGGCTCAATGTCTGGCTGGAGAACGGTAACGAGTGGTGTCACTCAGGGATCGGTGTTGGGACTGGTCTTGTTTAACATCTTTGTTGGTGACATGGATAGTGGGATTGAGTGCGGCCTCAGCAAGCTTGCCGATGACACCAAGCTGTGTGATTCAGTTGATACGCTGGAGGGAAGGAATGCCACCCAGAGGGATCTTGACATACTTGTGAGGTGGGCTGATGTCAGACTCACGAAGTTTAACTATGTCAAGTGCAGGGTTCTACACCTGGGTCAGGGCAATCCCAGACACATCTACAGGTTGGTCAAAGAAGAGATTCAGAGCAGCCCTGAAGAGAAGGACTTGGGGGTGTTGGTCAATAAGAAAATGAACATGAGCTGGCAGTGTTTCCTCACAGCCCAGAAAGCCAACCATATCCTAGGATGCATCAAAAGGAGCATGACTAGCAGGTCGAATGAGGTGATCCTGCCCCTCTACTCTGCTCTCGTGAGACCTCACCTGGAGTATTGTGTACAGTTCTGGTGTCCTCAACACAAAAAGGGCATGTAGCTGTTGGAATAAGTTAAGAGGAAGGCTACGAGGATGATCAGTGCGCTAGGGCACCTCCCATATCAAGATCGGCTGAGAAAGTTGTGGCTGTTCAGCCTGGATAAGAGAAGGCTGCATGGAGACCTCATAGCAGCCTTCCAGTATCTGAAGGTGGCCTACAAGAATGCTGGAGAGGGACTCTTCATTAGGGACTGTAGTGATAGGACAAGGGGTAATGGGTTAAAACTTAAACAGGGGAAGTTTAGATTGGATATAAGGAGGAAATTCTTTCCTGTTAGGGTGGTGAGGCACTGGAATAGATTGCCCAGGGTGGTTGTTAATGCTCCATTGCTGTCAGTGTTCAAGACCATGTTGGACGAGGCCTTGGGTGATATGGTTTAGTGTGAGGTGTCCCTGCCCATGGCAGGGGGGTTGGAACTAGATGAGCTTAAGGTTTTTTCCAACCCTAACTATTCTATGATTCTAATAATATTATTATTAACAGTAATAATGTATTATGCTACCATAATGGCATTCTATATTGTTACATAATACTGTTATAATAATATCTTAATGTTATTATCATTGTAGTTATGTCATGAGTGGAGGGTCACCTTCCAGTCAACCAGGTTGGTCAAAGCCCCTTCCAGCCTGGCCTTGAAAACTTGAAGGGATGGGTCAGATGGGTCATCACTGCTTCTCTGGGCAACCTGTTCCAGTGTCTTATCGCCTTCACAGTAAAGAATTTCTTCTTAATATCTCACCCAAATCTCTCTTCAGTTTAAAGCCTTTATCACTACATGATACCTATATTCTACATACCTGTGTACTAGGTTCATACCTACATTTATATGTACTCATCTCAATAATAGAATATTTATTAATTTATGTAATTAATTAGTTTATGAATCTGGTTTACTAACAGGTGGAGAACCCATAAACACACACCCCTCAAACAGAAAAAAGAAATAAAAGTTAAGATCAGATTTATAATCAATCTAACTCAGAGTGTAACCTCACAAATGGTTATTGCATCAAATCTTAGGTGGTGATAAAGAAGAAGGAAAAAATGAGTTTTAAGGAAGGAAAAGGCAAAAAGAGTTTGATTTGGCACACTTATTAAAAAAAAAAAAGTGAAGATTCACCGCATTGGTTTGTATGTTTTTCTTGCATTGTGCTTATATTATTTTAACCCTTAGTTTTGTAATAAAGCCTCCCTTTTTACTTTTTTTTTAATAAAACTTAATATTCTTATTGCTACACCTGTTTATAATTTACATAGGTGGATAATTTTGATAGATTTGTTTAGCTTCTACTTCCTGGGACCTAATAAATGAAACCAAATGAATAGCAGTATAACAGTAAAAATACAGAAGTCTCTAGAATAGCTGTAATGTATTAAGCTCTGGTTAGCAATGAATTTTTTGCAGTTTAAAGGCTAATATTGTCTTGGGTATGTTTAAGTTTTCAACACAAACACAAAGATATCTTATTTCTGGAGCTGATTCATTTAAATGTAAGAGAAAATAATCAGCAACGATCTTATCTCCTTTATTTTTACTCAGTCCACAAAAGGATAAACATATGTTTGCTGCATTTATTTATTTATGCCGTCTTTCATTTATTTTAGTCTTAAGGCAGAATAAATGATTTATTGATGCAATTTTTTCACCTATAAAAACACATTTATGGAATTTGATAAATAGAAGAATCAGAGTAGCATAATCAGAGCAGAATGAGACTTGAACTAGTCACTGTTCTCTAGACAAGTTATAAAATCCTCATTCAACCACCAATGAAAGGTCTGACTGTCCTGAGGTATGCTTGTCTCTGACAAAAAGAAGGTAAAGCATTTTTTAGTAGATGACATTTCAAAAAATGAGCAAAAATTTCAAGTTTGAGTTTCCTTTTTTGCATTGTACTGCGCTGGAGTTTTCACCTAGAATGAGATCATGACATAACACTCTTTTCAAAATCTTACTTTGTATTTACAAATCTTTGTTGAAATTCCCCACAGACTCAGTTGTGCAATTGTTGTCTGTTTTTCTTTGTCTTCTTCATTGTGAACCCAGTAGTAAATTCAGCCTTTTGATGAAAGGAAGCTAGCAAACAACTGTTATTGAGCTTGAGTATTTTGACTCAGTTTGTTGCAAAAACATTTTGCTATACCTCTATTTGGCAGTCATTTACTGACCAGTTTCCTAACTCCGTAATTTCAGTTTATTGGAAATTGCTTCACTTTCTACATGCTGCCCCTTTTCAAGGTCAAAATTTCAGATTGTTGAGTTGCTAAGAAACTGAAGTAGTAGTACACAAGAAACTATAAATAAGAAATAAGCTATTTCATTTCAAAAATAGAAAAATTCTGCTTTTCTTTTTACTACCATTTGCCTTCCCTTTTATGTTGTATCACTTTCTATACACTGTTTATGCTATACATGGTATAGTTCTATAGTTTGTTGACGGGATATAGCATACTAGCAAAAGAAGCATCTACATGGTGCTTGCAAGTTATTCTTGTCTTTATAATAATTAATTTCAGATACATCCGTATTCCTGCTATTTGTCAGCTTCTAAAAACTACTTCCATGATAATCCTTGTTTTCAGTAATTTGTAACCACTTCCCATCTTGATATTCTTGGATATTTATTCTCAGCTTGATGCCGCTTGAAGTTTGTTGTCTTTTGATAAAGTTTCTATTAGGAAAAAAATTTTCCATTTAAATTGTTTCTAAAACATTACTTTAAACATCCCAAACCAGAAATTATTGATAATTTACCAAGCTTAAATTCTAACAAGGAGCTGACCATCACTTAGGAGAGCTCTTTTTTCTTTAAATAAATCTATATTGCTTTTCAGTTATGCATCTTTGAAGTTAGGTAACTGATATGTTTCTTCTGTTGCTTGTAGAAAATGGACATTAGAAAGAATATATTGCAACTCTTTTTATTGGAATTCTGTAACACAATTGCTTGAATTGCAACTGTGAGCGATTGAACTCTGAATCATCCACTTCTTTTGTCAGAGCATTCATCAGGCAATGCTGGCACAATTTGCACACGTAGCACCAGGGTGGTGTTTTTATTGATGTGTGTGCCATGTAAATAGACTATGAATATAAATTCTATGGAGAATATACTGTTAGCGCTTTATGTAGATTAAATATAACATCACAATTAATATGCACAGTCAATATGTGCAAGTTAAAAAGGATGCTTTTACCTGGAAAGTACAAGTTTAATAACAGGCTCTGCAATAGTATTATACTTAGGTTTGAATGGGGTGTTCCATCTCTATTCACACATTTTCTTTTTTTTCTCACATGCTGTATTTTTATATTGCCTGCAAAGACTAACCCTGAAAGATATTACACATTCCAAGAAGTCTCAATTTTTTTTTATTAAAAGAATAGTGTAAAAGAGGGAAACACAGATATATCTCATCCATGCTCTTTTATGAAATTACTTAGTCCTAAGAGCGTTAAAAAAAAAAAAAAGGTTCTGTGTGCAGTTTAATTCATCACAACATTTTACAATGGATTAATTTGAAGTATTCTTCATCCTTTTTTGTTAGAACTGTTCTGAAAAAGGAAAACTAACTTTATAGAAATGTGAATTCAGGACAACAGGTTTAACTCATATTCTTTTGGTTTACTAGCTATTTGTAATCCAAAAGCAAAGCAAATGTTTTGTTTTTACAAATTACTTAGCTGAAAAGTTAGATTATTTTTTTTTTTAGTAGAACATGCTTTCTTTTCTACTGCACTCATCCACTATATTTATAAAGTGCATAGCTTTGAAGCCTGTATTAGTATACTTCTAGCTTATTCACTTTAGATATATTCAGTAAATACCTTTTGGGTTTGTGGGCTTTTTTATTTGTTTTTCTGTAAATACTGTCCTAGATACCAGTGACCGAATGCTGCCTGTAACAGCAGTTCAATGTACTGCCCAGCTTCACTGAAGAGCGTCTAGAGTACAGTACACATTCACAGCTCCTGAGGAAACTGGCAGATGAAGTTGCAAATCCACTGTTCATCATATTTGAAAAACCATGGCAGTCACATGAAGTTTATAATAACTGTTAAAAGTGAAATATAACACTCATTTTTAAAAAGGGGAAAGTGGAAGACCCAGGGAACTACAGACCAGTCAGTCGCAATTCTGTGCCTGGCAGGATGATGGAGCAGATTCTCCTGGAAACCGTGTTAGGGCACATGAAAAACAGCAAAGTGATTGGTGACTACATGAAGCCAACATGGCTCCACTAAAAGCAAATCAAGTCTGACCAATTTAGTGACCTTCTATTGATGGGGCTACAGAACTGATGTATAGGGGCAGAGTAACTGTCTACCTAGACTCGTACAAAGAGCTGTGCAACTGTCCTGCATTGTGCTTGTTTCCCAAATGCAGAGACATGGACTGGAAGGATGGACCACCCAGTGGGTTAACAATTGGCTGGATGGCTGAACATGGAGAGATGTGGTCAAGGGCTCAACATCCACATGGACACCAGTGATGAGTGGTGTCCCTCAAAGGTCAGTATTGGGACTGATCTTACTCAACATCTTTGTTGGCAACATGGACTTTGGGACTGATTGCACCCTCAGCAAGTTTGTCAATGACACCAAGATATGTGGTTCAGAGGGAAGCGATGCCATCCAGAGGGACCTTGACACACTTGAGAGGTGGGCAAAGGCAACCCGAGGAAGTTCAACAATGTGAAGTGAAAGGTCCTAAAACTGGCTCTGGGCAATCTCAGGCACAGCTACAGGCTGGGCAGAGAAGTGATTCAGAACAGCACTGCAGAGAAGGACTTGGGGGTGTTGGTTAATGAGAAACTGAACGTGAACAAATAGTGTGCACTTGCAGCCCAGAAAGCCAAACTTAAACTGGGATGCACCAAAAAAAAAGCATGACCAGCAGGTCAAAAGAGGTGTTGAGTAGATCTGCTCCTCTACTCTGTTCTCATAAGACCCCACTTGGAGTACTGTGTGAAGTTCTGGTGTCCTCAACAAAAAAAAAGAACATTTTTTTCTGGAGCAGCTGGAGCAACTCTCGAATGAAGACAGGTTGAGAAAGTTGGGGCTGTTCAGCCTGGAGAAGAGAAGACTTCATGAAGACCTCATAGTAGCCTTCCGGTATCTGAAGGGGGCCTATAGGGATGCTGGGACAGAACTCTTCATCAGGGACTGTAGTGATAGGACAAGGGTTAACAGGTTCAAACTTAAACAGGAGAAGTTCAGGTTAGATATAAGGAAGAAGTTCTTTACTGTAAGGGTGATGAGGCACTGGAACAGGTTGTCCAAAGAAACTGTGAATGCTCCATCCCTGACCAGTTTCCAAGGCCAGGTTGGACAGAGCCTTGGGTGACATGATGTGGTATGAAGTGTCCCTGCCCATGGCAAGGGGGTTGGAACTAGATGATGTCAAGTCCTTGTCCAGCCCTAACCATTGTATCATTCTATAATTGCCTTGTTCCAAGTGGCCAAGTTAATTTTGGCAGTACCATGTGTACAGGAATTTTTAGAAACTTTACAGAAGTGTTTTTTTTTTAATGTTCACAGTAAGAAGGTGAAGATTTCATATGCTTAGGAATAGCTGCGGAAAGATATATTAAAAGGACACATTTGCCACTTCTTCCCCTCCCATGCTGATTTCAAACTTAATTAAGCTCTTTCTGAAATATGTATGTGCCAAGAAGTATTTTTCAGGAAGGTATTAAAAAAATAGAAATACTGGTTGGATGGCCAATATTAGTATTTCCTATGAGATAATATGAGATAATAAGTAATTGCTCAGTTGTAAAAAGTCCTTAGCACAGTGACAAAAGACTGTGACAACAAAGTCAGTAAGAGTACCCTCCACTCTTCACTCAGCCTTTCTGTCAATAGCAATAGTTTTAAAACTGATGGTAAAGGAAGGCGAGAGCGGGGGGGGGGGGGGGGGGGAAGGAAATGGATGGAGATAGGAGGTGAAGGAGAAACGGAGGTGCATGGGGGAAGGTAGGAACAACCCTAATCCAAATGTACACACTTTGTAGTATATTATTATGAGCAAAATTTTGCTGACAGTCAAAACCACAGCAGTGCACCAGCTACTAAGAAGGAGAAAAATGACTGCTACTGCTGAACCCAGGACAGTCATTTAATTTAACAAGTTAGTGATTCTTTAGTTTTTTTCTTAACACTGTCAGAATACGATGATGAATAAAAAGCATAAACTTTAACTTTTTTTTTTATAATTGTTATTTTCTTTCACTTATGGCTTTTGAAAAAGTCACTAAGTACTGGAAAATTTGAGTTTACATTTTGCCTTATTTCTTATTACTATCTTGTTTCCCACCCTAAGGCATACTTAGAACTAAAAGGTCCTTGACTTTTACAGAACATCAAGTGTTTTGAACATTTTACAGAATTATTATTTCTAGAACAATGATCCCTCTACTTTTAGAAACTAATGGAGGCTCAAGTATATTAGGGAATGAGATGCTCAGTTGATGCTAGTGGGTAATATAGGCCTTACTGAAGGAAGTAAGTTTTGTGAGGTGGGCTGATGCCAACCTCATGAATTTTACCCATGCCAAGTGCAGGGTCCTACACCTGGGTTGGAGCAATCCCAGGCACAACTACAGCAGAGAAGAAATTCAGAGCAGCCCTGCAGAGAAGGACTTCGGAGTGCTGCTCGGTGAGAAAATGAACATGAGCCGGCAGTGTGCACTCACAGCCCAGAAAGCCAACCGTATCCTGGGCCGCATCAAAAGGAGCATGACCAGCAGGTCAAAGGAGGTGATCCTGCCCCTCTACTCTGCTCTTGTGAGACCTCACCTGGAGTATTGTGTACAGTTCTGGTGTCCTCAACATAAAAAGGACATGGAACTGTTCGAACAAGTCCAGAGAAGGCCCATGAGGATGGTCAGGGGACTGGAGCACCTCCCATAAGAAGATCGGCTGAGAAAGTTGGGGCTGTTCAGCCTGGAGAAGAGAAAGCTGCGTGGAGACCTCATAGCAGCCTTCCACTATCTGAAGGGGGCCTATAGGGGTGCTGGGGAAGGACTCTTCATTAGGGACTGTAGTGACAGGACAAGGGGTAACGGGTTAAAAATTAAACAGGGGAAGTTTAGATTGGGTATAAGGAGGAAATTCTTTCATGTTAGGGTGGTGAGGCACTGGAATAACCATTCACAACCCAGGGAGGTTGTGAATGCTTCATCGCTGTCAGTGTTCAAGACCAGGTTGGACGAGGCCTTGGGTGACATGGTTTAGAGCGAGGTATCCTTGCCCATGGCAGGGGGGTTGGAACTTGATGATCTTAAGGTCTTTTCCAACCCTAGCTGTGCTATGATTCTATGCTTCTAAGTGAATGTAACTGAGAGTGCATGTGATTATGCTTTTTATGCTTGCAGTTCCATCAGTAAATTAATTCAAAATTATGACCTTGTAAACTTCCTGATGAGAGAACTTTGCATAGATAAATATGATGTAGATTACAAATATAAAGAAAATTTGTATATTGGCTATATATAGATAGCCTGCAAGATTAGATGGAGCAAACAGAAGCAGTAGTTTAGGAACTCCACACCGGATACATACTGTTCCCAAACAGACCGTATTAAAAAATTAGGATGAGCAAAAGTGGTAATCAGATAATTTTCTATTTTTTTAATTAACATACTTACAATACAAGCTTCTTTGCAGCTTTGATATATGTTTAGGTTTCCAATAAATTAATAGGGTTATCAGCAAACTTGCTGCGGGTGAACTCAATCCCACTGCCCATGTTGCAGTCAAAATTCACAGCTTTGAATAAATAATTTCATAATAAATCATGAATGGGAAAAATTACCAAGAAATCCTTCATCCACCTCCCTTTGAGGAGAATTAAAAAGTACTCAGAACACTCAAACTGGTACTGAAACAGCAGTCAACCCTTACCGTCTCAAAAAAACACCCTCTAAACATCTATTTTTATTAAATGTCTTTTAAGGAGAGCTTAGAAGAAGGATCTGACCCACTAAAAAGACATCAGAATCTGTTTTTTGTATGTTCTATAAAACATTATCCATTATTCTGTAACTGAGTTTGAGTTTAATTTATGCCTGTCTTGGAAAACAGCTTCCTGATATCAGGTCTGTCTGTGTGTAGGGCTGTGCAGGGAGATCAAGCTGTGCTACTGTTTAGGATCTCTGCCAAACAAGTGACATTTCTCAAGAACATAAGCAGAATTTTAAGAAGTTGCCTTTGCCCTTCTTAAACAGTAGGGCTAAAATGGACCTAAAGAGAAGAACAAGAGAGAGAGAAAGAAAACTTAACCTGATAAGGGTATAATAAATAAAAAAGCTATTCTGAGCAAGGAACAATGTTCACTTTACAGATAAACTATGGAAATTTATAGTTTGTCCTTAGTAAATAGCTTAATATCCTATTGTAAAGTGTAAGGTAATTGAAATATTCTTGAAGACAAGTATTTAAATATTTATCAGCCCTATTAAACTGATTAAAAGGAAAAGGCTAGATTTAGACTTTGCCCTATCTAAAAGTGGGAGGCAAGGTCCAGTGACTCAGCAGGAAGAACAGCAACATAGATGATGTCATAATAAAAGACTTAAAACTGACCCGTGGTTTACCTTTTAAATATTTATTGCATAATTTAAGTTCCTGAATTTTATTTTTCTGTAAAAGAACTCCAATAATGGTGAGCTTGGATTGAGACAGACATTAACTGATTCCTTTGTACTTTTTAGTTCAGAGTGAATATAGCTCATGTAAATTAGTGGCCTAAGAAAAGAACTGAACCTTCATGTTATACGGCATGGCCTAATCTTTGACCAGGAAGAAAGAAAAAAAAAAAAAAAAAGAAAAATAGAGAGGAAATACAAGGGGTTATTTCATTCTTGCTGACTTTGGAAGTTTATAGAGGATTACTCAACTCGTGCAAGCTTTTCTGGTTTCCTTATGCCAAAAGCCAATGTTGATCATTAGTTTATCTATCCTCACATTTTTTGAAGTGTAGAATAACACCATTATGCCTCAATCCTGCATGAAGCTTAATGAATAAAACATTTCAATTCATAGACATCTAAACTGTGTGCCACTGCAAGATGAAATACTGAAAGAGAAAAAGGCTAAAAATTTAAATTCCTGTTTGATAGGAATTAGAAATGGCAAAGGGGAATTGAAAGTCCTTTCAGAAGGAAAAAATTACTCCTCTCCCCAGCTTTGAAAGGAAATTACGGACTATAATTAAAAGTTAAGGGATAACCAAGCTATTTCATTTCAAAACTAACACAATATGATTAAAAACTGAATATGAGTTCTTACCATTCAGCTTTAGTTCCCGCAGTTCTTGAAACATATTTGATACCGCTGCTGGAAAAATGCTTTTTATGAGACAGTTTTGAAAGCTCACATCTTGTTAGACAGAGTTTGCATCCTCTAAGAGAGGAGTCCAGAGAGCATTCCAGAGAATAAGAGCATTTCTTAGAGTTTTAAAGGCTTTTATAGTCCTTAGGAGGAAGCTGCATGTGTGTGTTAGATGAGCCTCTGGATAGCCAGAAGAACTAGCTTCCTGCTTACAAAGCATCGAGCTCAGTTTCCATTTCTCAAACTGCAGACTTCATGATTTCTAGATTGTCCAATTATACTTTTATGTCATACACAAAATTTAGAATCCTGTCATGGAGTAGAGACTTAAGCCTGAGATGAAGTCAGGATTTGTAATTTCTCAGCTTCGAATATTGTTCTTGTAATAGAAAGGAGACTTTCACATTATTCAGCGTCACATTGTAATACGTATTTATTTGCCATCTGCACATATTTTTAATGTCATTTTCTGAGCTGAAGACAGTATATTATGCTTAGAAACTACTGATCTGTAAAAAGATCTATATTCTTTGCCTGTTCTGGACAGATACTGAGCTCTGTCTCACACATCTTGCTAGGTATTATTTAAGTTCAAATCCTACCCAGAAGGAAACATTAAGCACGTCTCACCCTCACTGAGCCATGTGCTTTCATGTTCCATCTCAACCACAAGGCAGGCTGGGTATACAAAGAAGAGTACAGTTGTGCAGAGCATGGATCTTCTTTCTGCAACAAAACAAGTTCCACATGACAAAGAAAGAAGGATATTTCAGCAATAAGAAAACTCTCAGGAAAAAAAAAAAAAAGAATACACAAAAAAACCCCAGCAAAATAATAATTAAAAACCTCTCTGCCTTTTGGTAGGAAAAGAACTGTTAAACCTATTAATGGTATTAAGATGCTGAAATGTTATTATGTTATATTTTCAGAGACCTGTTTATTGTGTTATTATGTTTAATGGCATTACAGAAGATTTAATATGCAAGTGTACATATTTCTAATGTTTGAGATAAAATTCTGCCGTAAGAAAACGTTCTATAAATTAAAGCTTATGGAAAGTAGAAACTAGTAAGAAGAAATATAAATCATTAAAAAATTGAAGATCCTATTTCAGTCAGGTGAGAACCCATCTCTTAATAGTTTTGAGGTTTAGTGACAGTTTATACTTATGAGTCCTGCAAGGTTAGTCACCTGAACAATTTCATGATCTCTCAGACAGTATAATTATAATTAAAAAAATCCATACAAGTAAAACAGTTACAGTTATGCCCTATAAAAAAAAAAAAAAAACAAAACAGCTCCCCAAAATAGCATGCAAGTATTTCTGTTATTTTTTATTTTAGCAGGGTGTACTTTTAGGGAAGTCTTTTAACAGAACTGGATTATGAAACACTACTGATTATGATACACCTTTTATGTGAGGCTTTTCTAGATAAGTTAAGACCAGGGCTAAAAATTTAAATTAATCATCTTTTCATGTATAATTTATAACCAAGTAAGTTGTAAGTAAAAAAGTAATTCACTAGCTTATTCAATATTAATTGAGAAGGATTTAAAGGTTTTTTATTTAGACAACATAAGAAATTTTCAGTCGTATAAAATAAAATAGATTTTATAGCACCATATTAAAAGAGAGAATTTAATATATATTGATATATTAATGCCAGGTTATTTAAGGTGTCTTTAGATCTTTGTATTTAATTTGTTTCTTTCCTAAGCACTCTTTCCAGTCTGTGACAGAAAAGCTTCTGCTGCCTTAAAGTACAATATTTCCCTTTCAAAGAGCTGAGGAATATGGACAATCAAAACATCTCATTCTTAAAGTCATAAACTTTGATGAAATTCATGTCACCTTGCCTTGCTGGTGATTTGAGGCTACAGAAGGAGTTCTGTACAAAAAGGCTGTCTCTTTTCAGAGCTCTGTAGGGAATTTTTTGCTCCTTTTCTCCTTTACTTTCTGAAATGAAAATAGATGAAACAAAATTAAAGTATTTGAAAGGACATCCTTTGAAATTAAGACAAGAGAACAGAAGGTTGCCCCTTGTTTCACCAAGAACAATTTATGATATTTGTTGACGTCATCTACTTGGACATGTGCAAAGTGTTCAACACTGTCCTGCGTGACATCCTTGTCTCTAAATTGGAGAGACATCAATTTGATAGATGGACCAGTCAGTGGACAAAGAACTGGATGGATGGTTGCACACAAAGAGTTGTGGTCAATGGCTCAATGTCCAGTTGAAGACCAGTAAGGAGTGGTGTCCCTCAGGGATTGGTGTTGGTACTGCTCTTGTTCAACATCTTTGTTGGCAACATAGACTTTGGGATTGAGTGTGCCTTCAGCAAGTTTTCCAATGACACCAAGCTGTGTGGTTCGGTTGATATGCTGGAGGGAAGGGGTGATGTCCAGAGGGATCTTGACAGGCTTGTGAGAACAACCCAGCCAAGTGCAAGGTCATACAGCTAGTTACGGGCAATTCCAGGCACAGCTACAGGTTGGGCAAAGAAGAGATCGGAGCGGCCATGCAAAGAACTTCAGGGTGTTGGTTGAGCTGGTTTCAGAGTGTGCTTGCAGCCCAGAAAGCCAACCGTGTCCTAGCCTAACTTAATTAATCGTATCAGCTGCTTCACCGGCACTTCTTTCCCTCTCTTGGAGAGGATTCCGGCGAGCAAGTTGGCCACAGTTTCCTGATCCATAGCTGCGCCTGGGGGTTAGAGAGCTACTCTAACGCTGGCTTTCCGCGTCTGCCTGGACCTCTTGTCCCCGGCAGGGCTTCCCCAGCCGATTCTTCCCGCTCCAACCCTCCTCTTGTTGCTTACCACAGTCTCAGAGATCTTTGGTCAGGAACCATCCTCTGCTACCAGATGTTGGAGTGGGAGTCGGGCCCGGAGTAACGACACAACATCAATATGAGTATGATCATTCTCCTCTATTGTTTGCATACACAGTATTTATATAGGATTCTAAATAAGCCATGCGCCTAAAGCAAAGCTATCATTGGTCTCCAACACCTGTTCACGCGCCTGTCTATACACTGTTATTGGCTAAGCTAAGTTTTACACACATATCTCTGCAACAGCAGGGTGCACGACTTGCGATAAGCAGTGCATTCCTTGTGGCCAGCAAGCTCCTGTTTCAACGTTCCACTTACATTTCTTCAACTCCAGGCCTCCTCGGCTCAGCTGAGTCAGAGAGAGTTCAAGGCTGTCTCACTCGGCTCTAATCCTGGGTTGTGCAGGCCCTCGTGAGAATAACCATTGCTCCAGAGTATTGTGTGCAGTTCTGGTGTCCTCAACATAAAAAGGGCATGGATCTGTTGGAACAAGTCCAGAGGAGGGCCACGAGAATGATCAGGGGACTGGAGCACATCCCATATGAAGATCGGCTGAGAAAGTTGGGACTGTTCAGCCTGGAGAAGAGAAGGCTGCATGGAGACCTCATAGCAGCCTTCCAGTATCTGAAGGGAGCCTATAGGGATGTTGAAGAGGGGCTCTTCATTAGGGACTGTAGTGATAGGACAAGGGGTAATGGGTAAAACTTAAACAGGGGAAGTTTAGATTGGATATAAGGAGAAAATTCTTTCCTGTTAGGGTGGTGAGGCACTGGAATAGGTTGCCCAAGGAAGTTGTGAATGCTCCATCCCTGTCAGTGTTCAAGTCCAGGTTGGACGAGGTCTTGGGTGATATGGTTTAGTGTGAGGTGTCCCTGCCCATGGCAGGGGGTTTGGAACTAGACGATCTTAAGGTCTTTTCCAACCCTAACCATTCTATGATTCTATGAAATTTTCCTTAGCTCTGCAGTTGAACTCCCAGTTGTTCCAGCTCTGTAGAAGAAGGAAAAAAAGCAAGAAAAGGTTATTTCCTTTACTATACACCATTTTTATATGTTTCATATCAAAGCATCATTTTGTATAATACAGAATGATTCCATTACTGAGACAACTTTGACTTGATATTTTGTATTGATGTTGGAACTATATGAACCTCTTTGAACAACATACACTATTTTGGCCTTACATTTGAATTGCAATATTTTTTCTTCTTTTTTAATTTATTTTTAAAAGTCCTAAATTTCATATAATCTAAAGTTATGTTGAGGAACATAAAATTACATTTATTCAGGCCAGTAGGCAAAATCAAAAAAGGGAGTAACAGACCCAAAAATAAATCATGTTTGAATAAAAAGTCATACAAAATATAAATATTTTTATATAGAAAAATGTCATTATTATTTAACAACACCCATATCTTATTTACACCAAGTTTACATTTCTTTTAAAACAATATACTTCCCAAATTACCTCATATTTATTTGCTGGGAAATTATTTTAAAAGTAATGATAAAAGCAAAAAAAAAAAAAAAGGCAAAGCAATTGTTTTAAATTATAAGAATATATTGTTATATTCAACAGATTATATTATCAGCTAGTGCATAGTATCACATAGCTTCAATTGATATTAGTTATCTACCTGCTGGCAGGTATTAAAACCACCTCCTATCTATGGACAAACAACCATCCTAGGTGCAGCTGTATGAATATAACTCACATTTGTACAGAAAGCCATTACAGCACCTGGTGCAATAGTACCAGCATCTTGTCCCTCCTTTTCCCAACCAACAAAATCAGCAAGGTATTGCAAACTTGAGCAGCTCACAGAATTAAGAACTGTGAAGTGTGGTCTTTTGGGATCTTAACAAGATGCAGGAAGATGAATAATTCTGCTACTGATGTTTCCTACCTTCCATGTGTACATCTGTTCATACAGATTTTTATCAAGGCTGAAACCTTCCATATGCAACCCCTTTCATGGTTTTCTTATAATCATTCTTATTTTATTCCCCCTGCTCCCTTTCCCCCAACATACCTGCTAAACATCCATATTCCTTTGTGATTGAGATGTTGAAATCAAAATTTTATAAGTGAAATCTGAATCTCATATATATTAAAGCATGAGGTAAGGTGGTGTATAACATCAAGCTGAGTGGTGATGTTGATGGAGAGGGGCTCTTTATCAAATAGTGCAATGACAGGATAAAGGCTAATGGTTTTAAACTGAAAGATGGCAGATTTAGATGAGATAGTAACAAGAAATTATTTATTCTGAGAGAGGATGGTGAGACATTGGAACAGGTTGTCAAAGAAGTTGTGGATGACCCATCTCTGGAAGTGCTGGATGGGGCTTTGAGCAACATGATCAAGTGGAAAGTATCCCTGCCTGCGGCAGGGGCGTTAGAGCAAGATGACCTCAAAGTCCTTTCCTAACTGTTCTATGATTCCACTATTCTATGATTCCACCTTTTTATGATTCTTTAGGCTACCAGGTCTCTTACACAGGTTGACCTTTGTCTCTGTGCATTTCTGTAGCAGAGATAATTTTACAGAAATATTTTGAAGATGTGTACTGTGAAACATCAGGACACTGTGAAGACTGCTTATACATAACCAAGAGGAACAAGATGAAAATAAAGATTTACAATAACAAGACTTATTTTTGAAAGAATTTTAACTTCTCTTTGTACTACCCTTTCTTAGAAAGTATGAGGAAGAGAAAAATTACTACCTATTAAAATGAAAAGGTTATATAATTATTTTCTTTTTCTTATCAATAACAGTATCTTCTTGTTTAAAGTAGCTAATCTAACCTTATTAAGGATAGTGGAGATGGCAAAATAAATTTGTTTTCATGCAGAAGTGTAAAAAAATCAACATGTTGATGATTTTGGCAACACTGGCAGCTTTTTTTTTCTCTAGTAAGAAATTGTGACCTTGTAATAAGTACCTCCTTTATTGTCTGAGCTTGAAATGCTGCACAAGATGTTTTTTAGCATTGTGTTTCATCACAGCTGAAAAACTAGCCAGGGGCCATTTTGTCAGTGTAAAATGCAGCCGCAGAATTGAAGGATAGAAAAGGAAGAACAAGATAATTTCTAAGCATTCCAGTTATAACCCATTCTAGTATAGACTGTAGCTATAATTTCGGAAATACATATTATTCTCAATTATTTGAAAATTATTTGAAATATTACTCTTCTTTAGTGGTGAACAGCCAAAAAAAACCCCAACAAAATAAAACCCCAGGCTATGAATGAACTGGTAGCTCTGACCACTGTTTCATCAGTAAAGAGTTACAAACAGTTCTTTTAGGAGTGACTACAATTTACAAAGCACAGTGACCCTATTCTCGTAAGTTCCATTAAGTTTTAAAGACTATGTAGTACACACTAAACTCCCAAAAGTGCTTTGATTGCCTTGCTGGTGCTTATCTGGATATGTACTACTTCAGAAAGAATGTACACGTCACAACAGTACTGCCTGGCAATGAGGAAGTACATATGTTATCTCAGGCGTGGATACCTAATACTGGCATTAGATGTCAGCTAGAATAATAGCAAATGAGCCTGCACTAAGAACTCTTTATCTAAGATTAGATTCTACTTGTAGCTAACACAGGTTGCTTAGATCTATTTTGGGTTGATTTACATAGTGTTACATTACTGTAATTCATGTGCAGATAAATACTAAATGAGAAACCAATTGACTACAAGATGCTACTTGTTTCCTCAGTTCATTGTGTTTTAGTCTATGAGCAAGACATTGATCATAAAGAAGCAAAAGCTGAGAGGCAGAACAGGTTACATTTCAAGGGCTATCACAGTAGCACATGGGAAGAGAAACAGGGGCATAGTACACACTAAACCCCCAAAAGTGCTTTGATTGCCTTGCTGGTGCTTATCCGGATATGTACTACTTCAGAAAGAATGTACATGTGTTCCACTTGACTATTCAGTTGCTGCTTTGGCAGTGAATCACATCAGTCCCTGAAGAGGGCTTTTGTCCTTTGTTTTTGAAAGTGAAGTGTGAAAATAGGAACTACCATTCAATTAAATTTCAAAGCCTACTGCTTATTTTAAAAAAATCATAGGGAAAATAAATAAGGACCTTTGATGCGTGTATGTTCAAATATTTGACAGTAGAAGAAAGGAATAAAATCCAATATAATTAAATTAGTTTTACACAAAACCCAATACTCAATAACAGTGAGTAGATCCACCATACAAATACTAAAGGACATGCTGTCGTGCCATGTCTTAATATTTTCAGCATTTATTTGCACTTCTGACTGTCTCAACCACCAAATCTTTTCGGTATAACCTTTTTCATTTTCACATCAGTCTTTTGTAGTATAGATTGGACACATCAAGAGACAGATTTTTCATTAATCATCCCTCTTTCTTTACTTATCTAGTTATTCTTAGTGCTTTCTTTTTTATCATGTCTGTGATTGTTTCCTATACTTTGATTGTTCCTTCTTCTTTTTGTGCTTGACAGTTACCTAACCATATAGCGAAGTTCAAAGCACTTAATTTTAAGTTTTATCTTTTATTACACTTCATTCTAACTGAAACATTCTGAAACATGCTGTATTTCTAGGGCTATTTTGCTCTTTTTGGTTAAGATTAATCTATCATTTACAACAGACTAATCAAAGTTACAAGCTGAGCTTTTCTCTAGATTTCTGGTTTGTAAATTACGCATTGTTGAATCATTACTAATTTCAATTTCTAGGTTTATTTAGTTTTTATATACTTTCTTGATTTTCCAAAAAGCTGACAACTCCAGGATTTTTTTATATATAATACTTTGGAAAACATTATATGTATATACATATTTAAGAGATTCGTTAGGAAGAACGTATATGTCAATAAGCAGGGTAGTTTGTTTTATACTCTTCTCCTATATAGAAATCTTATAAATCTAAGAATATTTTTCTACTATGCCCTATTTAAATACTATTTCATCAGAAAATAAATATATTTTTATTCAGTAATCTACCATTTTATTAAAACTTGAGAAAAATGAATTAAAAAACTATGTAGAAGATTCACAAGTAATTTTTCTTTAAGAAGTGTCAAATGATACTTCATGTTTCTTTTTAAGGTAAAAGTGTCAAGCAGAGGAAGACACTGTCTAACATGATAAAAGAGGTTTTGACCAAGAATAATGGCATGAGTAAGCAGAGGAAATACTGATGTTAAGATTAAAAAATAGAAAATTATTTTTTCTTTAAGATAAACAAATATTCCAAACTGATAATAAAATAAAATTCTGTGCGTCTTAATTTGCATATAGAAAACATGATTTCACCAAGGCTGGGAAGGAATATTCACAATACAGAAAATTATCAGAATAGTAATTCCTATTTTATAACTATCCTTTACTGTCAGAAAAATAATCAGAAAACTATAAGATATAATTTGTAGCTCCAGATAGGTTTTGTTTGTTCATTTGTTTATTTTTAACAACCCTCTCCCACACACACACACCCCCCCCACACCAAAAAATTCCAAAACAAACCAAAAAAAAAAAAAAAAAAAAAAAAAAAAAAAAACAACCGACACCAGATACAGAAACAAGTGAAATACAACAGAATAGTCTAGATAATGAAGAATATTAGTTATGGTAGTTGTAATCATTGTAAAGTTAAGAAAGAAGGTAGTCATAAACGGCTGACATGGGTATCAAAAAGCCGTTCATATTTAACCATTTTAAGGCCTTCTGTAATGATGGTGATAGTTGTCTGCATTCCTCGTGTTTTTTTTCAAGATTTGGTTAGTTAAAGCCAAACTTAGTCCTGGTCATAGCTGTACTTTAAATAGAAAGTTGGTCTACTTGAATGAAAGGGACCTCTGGCAATTCTAATGTCTGTGTTTCTGTGACTATTAAGGCTGATTCAGTTTGACGACTAAAATTGATACTACTTATATAATCGATAAGATATTGTTTTTAAGTAGATAATACCTGGTTAAGCTTTTTGAAAATTGTTCAGTTATTACTGTAATACAGGCACTGAACTGGTTTATTGTTATTTTATTCTTATCTTCCATAACTTAGTAGTTTCTGCAAACCAGTGACTGGGTTCAGCTGAAATGATTCATTTTCTTACTCATTTTATTTTAATTTCAACCAATATAACACACAAAAAAAAAGTTCTTATCATCCACAACATTATTATTATGTGTTGGTTTTTTCACTGTGTTGGAGTGTATGAATTTCAAATATTCTTAAATGTTTTGAATTTTGTTTCCTAGTTAATAGCATTGTATCCCTTTTAGCTATTAATTCAGTATGTGAAACTATCACATCATAATTCTCCTCTGGTATTTTATCTATCAGAGTGAACTTTTACTGCTCATACTGGTTGGTATTATATAACCTGCTTGGCCCCTTGAGAGATTCAGTGATTTATTTTCTTTTCCCAACCTGTTCTCAGATTGTCAGTATTGTTTCTTAATCTAGTTCATATGGACAGTAAAAGTCTCTGTGGTTTAGCCTACTCACACAGAGATATGTGCAGCCAGCCACATGGGAATTGAAGGAGAATTATCTTCACAGAGCTATAAATTCTCAGATGCTACCTGGTATAATGAAGACACTGAAACAACCTTTATCTACTTTATAGCTTTATAGCCACTGATACTGGAGTTACTTTTGTCATTCTAAATCTATAATACACCCTCCATAGCTAAGAAAGTTCTAAAAATTTTCATCACAAAAAAGCAATTCGAATCACCCATTATATTTGAAGAGAAAAATTAAAACTCTCTACATCTAAAATGTACAATAGAAGTAGATATTCTGGCCATGGCTGTGTCCACTTTAGCAAGAAGCACTATAAAACGGGTGGGGATCTGTAGGACAAAAAGTTATAAGGGTCTGTCATTTATGCTGAATATATATTTTGGGGAGGTTTTACTTAAAATTGTATGTTGCAACCCCAGTGAAATTTTTTGAAACAAATCTTTCAGATTATTCTCATCAGAAAGAAATGCAATTTGTTTCCCCAACTTTAATATGCTGTCTGAAATTTAAATTTATCTGGAAAAAAAAATCTGGTTAGATTCCTTCTAAAAAATCAAACGTGCAAAGGAATATTGTTAATTATGTTATGTGGTATAGATGATCTCAAAGACATTAAAGCCAAGTAAATAATGTAAGGTGCCAACATTAAAAATTAAATAAAATAACTTCCACTCAAAACTTTTCACTGAAAATCCTTATTATCTGTTTATATCAGATGTAAAGATGCCTGAATAGGACTAAATTAGAGGTCAGCATATATTTAAGGAAATAAGTCAAATTCACATAATCTTAGAATCACAAAATAGTTTGGGTTGGAAGGGACCTTTAGAGGTCATGTTGTCCAATCCCCCTGCAATGAGCAGGGACTTCTTCAACTAGATCAGGTTGCACAGATTCATATCCAACCTGGTCTTGATATGTCAGTGTTTAAGCCTTACTTAAATCACTCATATATGACAAACACTTGGCTTTGGCTTGATATTTGACTTCTGCATTCATGAGAATAAATGTGTGAAATGCTATAGTAAGTTTAACCTGGTGTTTATTTAAAGTATTCTGTGCTGGAGATTTTAGTTTTGGGAGTTTTTATCTGAGTTTCACTTCTAGTATGAATGTTGATTTCATCCTAGAAAGGAAAGATGGGACATAATCTGAAGAAATGGACTTGTGGAAGGAGAAATATATCAGTGTTATGACAACCTTTATGCACCGACATGTTTCAGTGTGTCATGGCAGTACCCAATTACTGACTTATTTATGTATCTATAGGCAATCAATTAAAGGTCAAGAAAAAGAAAATATTTAAATAGTAAGTTGTGTTTCAGACAGGTGATTGATATTTTAACTGAATAAATAATATAGTTACATGGTTTTGAGACTAATGTAACTAATTTGGTGATATACAAAGAATAGTATCTCTTAACCATACATCATAATTCAGTCATACACAAGGTTAACCTTAGTTTTGTATTTCCTTACTCTTTAACCACAATGTTTTAACGTATTTCCATTATATTGGGACTGAGGGAAGATGGAAGGCAGATTTCTTTAATGATTTATCAGTTATTTAGGAGACAGCTATTTACTTGTTCACAGTTCTACACACTAACTGACCTAATTCTGGTACAAACTAATGGTAAAGTGCTATAAATGATACCTTTCTGGAAAGAAATATCATTTGTATAACAGCTGCATTAAATATCTGATTATTGAGAAAGACACTCTTTGTGAAAGATCATAACTGTTAACAACAGGGATTCAGAGAGATAACTGTGCAATATTTAGCCTATAGTGAGTTCATCAGTGTCCCTGAAATTTGATAAATTGTTATATCTAGAGAAATCCTATAGTACTTGCTGCAACTATTCTTTAACACTGTGGATATATAATAGGTAGTTCTTTGTATACGGAAGTAATAGGAGGAAATGCAGTTTATCTTATTGTATGTATTTCTGTTCTCAAATGTTAAGAATAACCCAACAAACTAAGCATCTCTCAACTAGGTCAATGTTTGATCACATTAGCAATTATCCTACTTTATTCCCCAGAAGCAGATCAACTAAAAGCCATCTGTCCATCTTTGGATTGACATTGTGCTCATCCAGTATAATTATAACTGCAACTTATGAACAGATTACTCAGATCACAGCCACATGTCAGACTAGAGGTATGCACTGTTTACATAGCATGCTGAAAGCTCTAGGTGTTTCTCTCTTTTAGCTAGCTGGGACACCATAATATAATTGCCAAAACTGAAAGAAAAGAAGCTTTTGTGATGCTATTATCAGCTTTTCTCACAGCACTTCAGATCACATATGCCATTGGTTTGTGCACAATATGTTGCACTATATAGTTACATCCCATCATGTAATAACATAATTCTGTAAAAACGAAGTTATTGTCACTGTGAAAGTTGAGGAATCAGTAGTTCATGTCAGGAATCAGCAGTGTAAAATTGAAAGTTTACTGCATATATTTTTCTCCTTATCTATTTCTTACATTTTCATTAGTCATGCCTTAAAATAATATGATCAGATAAATCATTTTATCTGATTCTACAGGAAATATATCCTGCTGTATTTTATTTTCAGTTTTTACTTAATTTTGGAATAAATTTACAAAGCATTTTTGAAGAACAGCTGCTTATCTGTTTAAAATGTTTCACAGTGATTTCATCAGACTCCAGGCAGTGCAAATACACTTCTCTTTCAAAACTAGAGGCTCAATTGTGTTGTCATGAAGATGAATTTTGACCTGTTAGTGAATCCATGGCATATGCTTTGTACTGACTACAGGATTTTATTTATTCAAATGTTGTCAAACATATATCAAGTTAAGAAAGTTGAGCCTTGACTGATTGGACATCTGAAAGCTCAAGTGGGAAAACACTGAATTTTTATTTGCCTAGTCATACCTTTTATTTGCTTTATTACTTATTTAATATAGAAGCATGGAGACCATGAAAATCATATACAAGTTCACTTTCTATTCCTTTTGAAAGGAGAGCAGTGTCAGCATAATTTCATGGTCAAGAATAAAAATTCTCAAATTTCAGGAAAGGAAAAAAACTGATATTGTTGGAATGTGCCTTATTTGATGTATTAAACTGTGGCAGTGGGAAGATAAGGAGGCAGCTTCTGTGAGGGGAGACCAAGGCTGCCCTGTGCCACACACAGCTGGTTCCAGCTGCTTCCAAAGGACACACAGCATGGCACAGTTGAGCACTCAGCCAGAATTGTGCCTCTGGGTAAATATGTTTGAAATACCAGAAAACAGTAAGAAGTAAAGAAAATCATCGTAAGAAATAGCCTTGTGGACATGTAGGTCAGAGAATAAGGAGAGGAAGGAGGTGCTCCTGGTGTTGGAGCACCTATTCCCCTACAACCTGTGAAGAGAATAATGCTGGAGAAAGATATCCATGCTGAAGGCCATGAAGGACTCTCAGCCACAGCAAGCGTTCCTGAAGGAACTGAAGTGGATGGAGACACTACGCTGGAATAGGTGGAAAGCGTGAGGAGGAAGGAGCAACAGACAGGTGCTGTTAAGGACACTGAATCCCATTCTCCTTTTTCCCCCTGCACTGCTTAGAAAAGTGAGGGAGGGGCTGAAAGTGGAGTGGAGTTGAGCTTGGGAAGGTGTTTTAATTTTGTCTTTGTTTCCAACCATCTTTCTCTATTTTAGTTGGCAGCAAAGTACATTAGTTTTCCCCAAGTCAAGTTCTGTTTTGCCTATGGCAGTAACTGGTAAGTGATTTTCCTACTTTTTGCCTTGGCTCATAAGATTCTTTATTTCATTTTTTTCCCCCCATCCTATTGAGGAGGGGGAATAAAAGAGTGGTTGTATGGGCATCTAGCATCTTGCCAAGATCAACCCACCACAGGAACTATGATTCAGGTTGGACTAAGAAAAGATAAAATGTTGTTTATTTTTTTAAGATAGTGAAAACTAATGTAGGTGTGAATGAAATTAATGTAAAGAGAAATCTGTAAAAGATTGCCTGCAGAAGTTTCAGAGCATTTTCTTGTCTATTAGAGAGCAGTAAACTTTTATTATTCTCACCCTATAGACAAAAACTGAAAAAAATATTCAATTTAATTCCCTGGTATCTGATTTTTATTTCATTTTAGTAATACCATGTTAGTAACAGTGAATACTTAGTACATGCACTGTCCTTTTTGCATAGAGGTACCTGATAGGTATTTTTCATTTTCTTTGATTTTTGCACTTGTGCTCCGATAAAAAGTAACTATTCATAAGAGTTTTGTGTTGTACCTTGTAAGCTTCATCTGAAATGCAAATATTTTAGCCTGACCCACTTCTATGCAAATCTCAGCTTTAATCATTATCTAATTAGATTTCTAGTTTCATTGTAGAAACAAAGGAAGTAGTTCAAAGAGAGAAAAGTACTCACTCTATAGTCATTAGAGTGATTCTTTTTTTTTTTTTTTTAAAGGCAAAGTGTTATAATGCTGTCCTACTTGACAAAGAATTAAAATGAGAAGATCTGGAGGGAAGAAACAGAAATATGGAAACAAGAATGAGGAGAGACAAGAAAATATAGGGGACTTAGTTTGATAAAAGACATGGGGAAGATAGGAGCATTGAAAGAATATAAAGAATATGGGACATATTTGTGCGTTAGTTTTGTCAGCATAATACTGTGATCTCAAAAGAATTTAGTTAAAAGTGACAAATCTGAAAGAAATACATACTTAAGCAGGGCTAGACAATTAATGTTAGAAATTGCCAAATTTCTAACCCATATAATACTTCTGATGTCAAATATGATTTATCAAAAGGAAAAATTTGACTTAAAGTAGTTCTTGAATATATTTTATATAAAAAGGTGTGTGTAAAATGGTCTATAAAGACAAAATTTTAGCTGATATTAAATCATGACAGCTTTCTTCCTCAACACTATTTTTGGTTTATGGGTTTATGGTTTTTTTTTCCATTCATTGATCATAATGATGACATGCTAAAAAAAAATTATCAGATTATTCAAATTCAATTCCTAATATATGCACTTTTCATTAATATAACTGGAACATCTTAGTACTCCTTTGCTGTAATTTTGGGCTTGGTTTATATATATTTGCACATTCACACCTTTATTCTACAGGCATTAGACAATGGGTCAGTTTGACTAGGTCCTAACAATTCTTTTAAACTCAATACTAAGTTGTTGGTTGAAATAAATAAGAGGGAGTAGAAAATATAAAGTAAAATTAAAACCAACCAACCAAGCAAACAAAAGCAAAGACAAACCAAAAAAACCCCAACAACCAAACAACAAAAGCCAAACCAAACCAAAAAAGGACAAAACCAAAACCAAAGCAACAACAACAAAAATAATATAGATACAGATACATAATCCCTGTAAACATTCTGTTTCTCTTGTATTGTGAGAAACTGAGAACATGTGATTATTTGTCCTACATTAAAAAAAATATCATAATAATATATTATTGAACAAGTATTAGTATAGGAGATCAATGTGTATTAATTTCATATGGTTTAAATAGTTAAGTCAGATTTTATAATTTCATTAATCTATTTATTTTAAATTATTTTAAAATTACAAAGTTAGCTTTATAGTCAGGTTTTCTAACTAAAATTTTATTAGAACTTTAAAGTTGAAATATAGGACAAAATTATGAGTTATGAAAAGCAGTAATCACTTAATTCAGGATATTCTCTTGTGTTTATGCTGTGGTTCTCATACAGGCCTCTGACTCCTTTTTCCAAGCGTGAAACTTCATTTCTTTCAGTTAGGGCATCTAGGCATGCACCATAGGAAATGCTTTGGAAAAGAGCATGGCTGCAAGACAAAAGGAGTCCCTGGTGAGCTGTGAAAGCTCTGTGGTCTGGTTGACAAGCTTCACAGAGTACAGAGAAACATCAGTGAAACACAGTGCTTTTCTTGATTTTTATACTCTCCTGGAAAAGGATAAATTAGCTATTTTTCCTACCCTAAACGATCAGCAGCTTTTTATCTGTCTACCCTGTACAGCTGTGTCCACCTCTGATCCCCTGATTTTACATTATCTAAGTTTACATGTACCTTCTGTTTCCTGCATAAGGCTGTCTTTGTACTAGCATGGCTGAATGGGTTATGCAGCATATATGTTATGCTGTGTTACCGATTGAAACATGCACCCTGAAGCAAGCGATGTCTGTCTGTCCTTATTCTATCTCTGCCTAAAACAACAAAGAATTGCCTCTACATTCAGTAATCTAGAGACATTTGCTAAAACACAACTCAATCTTAAATCGTTACCTTCTCATACCAGCTTTAACTGTAGCTCTTTTTAGGTCTCAGTAAAGACTAAAGAAGGTAGGTTAAGTCTACCTTAATGACCTTCACTAGTCCAGAAATAAATCTTGAAGCTTTTTCATCCCCTCTGTATTTTAGGTATGCAGTGTCATCATAACACAGGATTCATCCTAACTTCTTGGCCTTATCTATTAGTAGCTTGTAAAATAATCAGTATTTAACAAATTGGTTTTGTGAAGACTAAGCAGAAGAATAAGGAGCTTCTGCTATAAAACTACTTAATAATGGTAAGAATAAAAGTAACTGTCCCCATAGAACTTTCTACGTTACCACTCTGTAGAATTTTGTAAAAATATTCATTCATGTGATACATAATGTCTTATATTTGTGGAAGACATCTGCTTCCATTTAGTTATTGTCAGCCTACTGTTTCCTAAAGTCAACTTTCTAGTATCCTGAAAAGCACTACCAGAATCTAGGCAAACCCAAAGAAAATTTCTGAAGTTTTTATCTGAGTTTAATTTAATGTAACTTTCATAGTCTTATATTTAGATACACTGCTTAGACTGGTATCTGAAGACAATCCAACTATCCATTATCTTTATTTTAGGATGTGATAAAGGTATTTCACTAATTCAGCTATTCTACACTACCAGAATTCAGGAAATGTTTCCACAGGATGTTCTGTTGCCTGAGCATCCAAGGAAAGTAATCTTTATCTGGTCAGTATGTGCTGAGAAAACAAAAGGTGCACAGAAAATTGTTAGTGTTGTCTCTACTCCAGGGCTGTGGGCTGTGTCTGCCCTGTCCTAATGGTTTAGGTAGATACTCACATAAAATTAACTAAACTCAGTCAAATGGTTAACTTTTTAAAATTCTTGTAACACATGTGAGGTGGAGAGCAGAAACTTTTAATGATCCTCCGTAGAATCCATTGGGTTCCCCTTAAAGAAAAACAAAGACTGGTTTGATGATAGCAACCAGGAGGTCCAGGAATTGCTGACAAAAAAGAGATCTGCTTATCAAGCACACCTCGCTCAGCCACTCTGCCATGTAAGAAAAGCAGCCCTTTGTCTTGCATGTAGCAAACTCCAACAAAAACTTAGAGACATCCAGAACAAGTGGTGGCTCAACCTAGCAGAAAAGACTCAACTATGTCCAGATTTGGGTGACCACAGAGGATTCTATGAGGCTCTGAAGGCAGTGTATGGGCCCACATTCCAGGTTCAAAGCCCCTTACTTGGTGCAGATGGCCAAACGCTTCTTACAGATAAAATCTCCATCCTGAATCGTTGGTCTGAACATTTTCAAACCCTCTTTAGTGCTAATCGTGTAGTCCAAGGCGAAGGAATCCAGCACATTCTGCAACATCCGGTGAAAAACGAATTGGATTTAGCCCCTACCATGGGAGAGACTCTTAAGGCCATACAGCAGGTGAAAACTGGCAAGGCAGCTGGGGTTGACAGAGTCCCACCTGAAATATGGAAGCATGGAGGCCAAGCACTCCACGCTAAATTCCATGAGCTAGTTGTGTGCTGCTGGGAACAAGGCAAAATACCGTCAGACTTTTGTGACACAATCATCGTCACTCTGTATAAGAAAAAAGGTGTCAAGTCAGACTGCTCAAGCTACAGTGGTATAACTCTGCTCTCCATTGCTGGTAAAATTCTTGCAAGAATACTATTGAACAGACTAGTACCTGCTATCGCAGAAGAACTTCTACCTGAAAGTCAGTGTGGTTTCAGGGCTAATAGAAGTACCACAGACATGGTATTTGTTCTCAGACAATTGCAAGAAAAGTGTAGAGAACAGAATAAGGGGTTATACGTAACTTTAGTTGACCTCACCAAAGCTTTAGACACTGTGAGCAGGAAAGGCTTGTGGCTGATCTTAGAACGATTAGGTTGTCCCCCCAAGTTCCTGAAAATGATTATTCTGTTACATGAGGATCAGCAAGGCCAAGTCAGGTATGGTGATGCACTCTCTGAGCCTTTCCCAATAACCAATGGTGTGAAACAAGGTTGCGTTCTCGCACCAACCTTATTCACAATCTTCTTTAGCATGATGCTCCAAAGGGCTACAGCAGACCTCGACGAACAAGACGGCATTTATATTCGATATCGTACCGATGGTAGCCTATTCAATCTAAGGCGACTGAAGGCCCACACTAAGACCCTAAACCATCTTGTCCGTGAACTGCTCTTTGCTGATGATGCCGCCCTTGTTGCCCACACAGAAGCAGCTCTGCAGCGTTTAACATCTTGCTTTGCGGAGGCGGCTGAGGTTTTTGGGCTGGAAGTCAGCTTGAAGAAGACAGTAGTCCTCTACCAACCTGCACCGCAAGAAGATTATCGCCATCCCCATATTACCATCGGCGAGTCAGACCTTAAGACAGTTCAGCAGTTCAGCTATCTGGGAAGCATCATTCCCTCGGATGCCACGATCGACAAAGAGATAGACAACAGAATAGCAAAGGCATATAGAGCCTTTGGAAAACTTCATAAAAGAGTCTGGTGTAATAAACACCTGAAGAAAAGTACAAAGATCAGTGTCTATAGAGCCATTGTATTGTCTACTCTTTTATATGGGTCTGAATCATGGGTCATCTACCGTCATCACCTGCGACTCCTGGAATGCTTTCATCATCGCTGCCTCCGTATAATTCTAAACATCCATTGGACTGACTATGTGTCTAATGTCACTGTCCTCAAACAGGCAGGGGTCACCAGCATCGAGGCCATGTTGCTGAAATTGCAGCTGCGGTGGGCAGGGCACGTCTCTAGAATGAAGGATCACCGCCTCCCCAAGATCGTGTTTTATGGTGAACTTGCCACCGGTAGCCGCAAGAGAGGTGCCCCAAAGAAGAGACATAAGGACTCCCTGAAACAATACCTTAGCCTTGGCCATATTGACTACCATCAGTGGTCCACCTTGGCCTCCAATCGGGAGACTTGGAGGCACACCATACATAATGCCGCTGACTCCTTTGAGAGTTCACGAAGAACTAGTCTCGAGGAGAAAAGAAAATGCAGGAAGAATTGCGCCCCACCTGTTCCACCCAAGGAGACCTTCTGCTCTGCTTTTTGTAGCCAGATTTGCCTATCCCACATTGGCCTTCTTAGTCATCAGCGCGCTTGTAGTAAGCGTGAGTAAAAGCCCTTCCCAAATCTTCGTTCGCAAAGTCAAGCCATGAATGAATGATGAATGAATTATTACTGGTAGTAGCAGTAGTGGTTTGTGTTATACCTTAGTTACTGGATTGTTCCTATCTCAGCCTGTGGGAATTACATTCTTTCGGTTCTCCTCCCCATACCTGCGCTAGCGGGAGGGAGGAAGAAGTGGGAGGAGTGAGTGAGCGACTGTGTGGTTCTGAGTTACACAGAATTCCTCATCAGATATAGAAATTTGAGCCCTAACACTAAAGAAATAACCTTCCAAATTATAAAGGTCAAAGCATACACCTGGATCTCTTAATATATTAATGAACAAAGTAGGCAGTATAGACAGATAGTGAAACTTATGTTCATTGAGGGCTATACTGTACTTCTGCTTAAGCTATTTCTGGATCTTTGTTGCAAATAAAAAGAAAAATTTAAAAACAATTCTGTCCCAACATAGGGAAACATTAGAAGGAAAATAACACAAACATAACAGAACTAGCAGTAAAATCATAGAATAATAGAATCATTGTGGCTGGAAAAGACCTTTAGTATCATTAAGTCCAACTGTAAACCTAACATTGCCAAGTCCAACAAACCACATCCCTAAGCAGCACATCTCTACACCTTTTAAATACCTTTAAGAATGGTGACTTGACTGCTTCCCCAGGCAGCTTCTTCCAATGTTTGGCAACCCTGTTAGTGAAGAAATTTTTCCTCATATCCAATCTAAACCTCCCCTGATGCAACTTGGAGCCACTTCCTCTTGTCCTATCACTTGTTACTTGGGAGGAGACACCCAGCTCTCTACAACCTCCTTTCAGGTAGTTACAGAGAATGATAGGACCTCAGCCTCCTTTTCTCTAGACTCCCTCAGTGCTCCTCATAAAACTTTTTTTCTAGATCCTTCACCGGCTTTGTTGCCCTTCTTTGGACATGCTTCAGCAACTAGGTGTTTCTCTTGTAGTGTGGGGCTCAACACAGTAGTACCTTCACCAGTGACAAAACCAGGGGGACAATCACTTCCCTAGTCCTGCCGACCACACTATTTCTGATGCAAGCCAAGATTTTGTTGGCCTTCTTGGCGACATGGACACACTGCTGGTTCATATTCAGCTGGCTGTCAGTGAATACCTATATGTCTTTTTCTGCTGGGCAGCTTTCCACCTACTCTTCTCCAAGCCTGTGGCATTGCATGGAGTTGTAACCCAAGTTCAAGAACCAGAACTTAGCCTTGTTGAAACTCATGCAGCTGGCTTCAGCCCATTGATCCAGCCTGTCCAGATGCTCCAGGAGGACCTTTCTATCCTCAAGCAGATAAATACTCTCACCCAACTTGGTGTCATTTTCAAATTTACTGAAAGTGCACTTGATTCCTTTTCCCAGATCATTGATAAAGTCAGTAAACAGAGCTGGTTCCAAAACTGAGCCCTGGGGATCATCACCTGTGACTGTCCACCAAAGGGATTTAACACAAGTCTTTGGTTTCAGCCATCCAGTCTTTTACCCAGCTAAGAGTACATAGACTGTGTGTCTAAATGCTGTAGCAGGCAGCTAATCACATCCCCTTCAATTATGGGGGCTTCGTTCTGATCCCTGTCTCTGTTTTCCAGCTCAGGGGACTTGATACCCAGACAGCTGGTCTTATTGCTAAAGACTGAGGAAAAAAAAAGGCATTAAGTACCTCAGCCTTTTCCTCATCTTTTGTCACACTGATTGCATCTGCACCTGGTAATGGGTAGAGATTCTCCTTAGCCCTCCTCTGGTTGTTAATGTATTTGCAGAAACATTTCTTACTGTCTTTTATGGAAGTAGCCAGACTAAGTTCCAGTTGGGTTTTGGCCCTTCTTGCACCACCTCACAATCCCTTGTAGTCGTTCTGAGATGCTGTCCCATCTTCCAAAGTTCACAGTCTCTCCTTTTTTACTGAGTTCCAGCCAAAGCTCTCTGTTTAGCTAAGCTGGTCTCCCTTATGGCTTGTGTTTCAGCAGCCTATCATTGCCCTTATCACTCAACACTATCATCACCATCATTAAGCCCTAGAGAGTCAAAATGCTCCCTATCATACAGGGCTACTCCACCACTTCTTATTGCTTGCCTATCCCTTCTGAAGAGTTTATAGCCTTCCATTCAGCATCCCAGCTGTGCAAGGCAGCCCACCATGATGGCAACTATGTCATAGTTTTCTTGCTGCACTATGGTTTGCAGCTCCTACTGTGTGTTGACATTGCTGTGTGCATTGTTGTAGATATATTTCAGTTGTGCTACTGCTTCTGCCATATTTTTGGGGGAGAAGCCCTAATTTCTATGTGACTATTCTCAGGTGTGTCTATGGTTTCTAACACAATAACCCTTGCATCTTTGCTGCAGCATGGATCTCCATCCCTTTCCTCCACTGAGACGGCAGATTAAAGGAACTCACTAGCACACCATCCCTTAAACTTTAGTGTGCTGCCCCCAGGCTTATCTTTAGTAAGCCTGGTTTTATCCATTTCCTACTTCAAATCTTGTTTAAAGCTCTTTCAATGAGCTAACTCCTGTGTAGAGATCCTTTTCTGCCTTTGAGACAAGTGTGTGCCTGTCTGTTGGGAGCAGGCTTGGTGTAGTATAAACCAACCCACAATGAAAACCCCTAAACCCCTGCCATTTTTTTCACATAACATTCAGCGAAACAGAGACAAAAAAAAAAGATTAAAGAGAATGCAAAATGAAAAAATGCATTTCCACTGCAATAAACAGAATAAATTTGTCAAATTCACAACTGACGTCTTCAAAGAGAACATTGGCTATGTTTAAAATACTAGCCAAAATTTTCAAACTCCCTTACTCTGGCATTCTTCACCCTTTTTTTTTTTAAAAAAAAAAAAAGAAAAAGCTTAAATAAGACTTCTTTGTCCTCCATTTGCATGGCACTTTCTTATAGAAATTAGTTTACACACTAGCTTGAAGTAAATTAATGCAGTTAATGCACTTTAAAGGAACAGATGATCAATTTAGTATTTAAAGTGTAGTTTTAAGATTTAAATCTTAAATTAATTCCAGTCACCACCATCTGTGTTTTTATTACTTATAAATATTATTTTAGATGTAAAATAAGTAATATTTAAGAACACTATATAAATCTGAAAACAAAAAAACTTAAACTGTGTATTGGGTTCTATTCATCTATGTTGGTTTTTTCTCTCCCACTCTTGGAAATTTTTTGAGTATTTAAACATTTGCCTTGTAATTAATTTCTTAGCAACACTTCAATTATATTCAGATTGCATCATTATTTATCTGCTACAAGACAGTATGTCAATCTTCCATCTTTTCTTTTGCTTGACTTTTTTTTTAATGAAGCAAAAAGGAAGAAGTATTTGTCTCTCAGCAAGAGTATGATTTTACCTTTTTTCTTATTAAACTGGTTTAAATTGGTATACCCCTATACTCCAAGAATTCTTCTCAAAATAGTATATATTTAATGAGCAGTTTCCAGTATATACAAGCTTAGCTATAATAAAGGGTGTTATATGAACACTGGATAAGTAATTTGACAGGAATAAGAGCTTATTTAAGCACTATGCTTTTAAGGGAACACTTTGAACTTCACAGAATAAAAGCTCTTTAAAGTGTAATATTAAGATCACAATGTTGCTACATATTTTTTCTTTTTTTTCTTTCTTGCCTTCCAGAATTTGACCTTGGCAGTTTTCTTTGGGCTGCATTCTAAGAGACTCTGACTGAATTGAGTTTTCCTTGTTCTGGCAGCCAAATGAATGGGACATGGAGAGGAAGTGAGTTGTGTTCCAAACAGTTGTGCTTTTTCTCTAAGAGAAAAATGAAGAGCTCAAAAGTATAAAAAGCCTGAACATAAAGCTAATTCATTTTGTCCTTTAAAAAAAATTATATTAGAAATTAATTTTAAATAAATATCTCTTGCTTCTGTCCCTTCTTTAGTCCTCACAATACCCTGCTGCAGAGATCATCCATGTCCCTTTCAGATCTCGGAGGAACTTATTTTCCCTGAACTCTTTTAGTCAGTTCATCACAGCCACAGCCCCTAAAGACAAACAAGGGAACATGAAATTCCTTCTGATCATCATGGGTGCATCTGAGAGGCTCCACAATTATCCAGAGGAGTCTCTCCCTTAGCATGACTGCTTGGCACTGTTTCTGCTGTATTCCTAGGCTAGGCATTCTTAGCAGAACTCCCCAGACATTCGAAGAATTCAGGAAATCTGTCTTTGCAAACAAATTTCCTTATATAAAAGAAGGTATACCAATTAGTAAATCATATGACACTAGATATCAATAGATGATTGTAAACAGTGTAAATGAAATCAAATGATCTAAATGTCTGACTTCTTGCTAGCTTCCCTTCAAAAGAAGACTATGAAAGGGAGTATATTACAGATCGCACTAAAACAGGATTGAAGAAATAGGAAATACAAACCTTTCATAAAACTAATATAATAAAAACAAGTGCTTTGAAATCAATTATATATTAATTATTTCGTTGTAAAGTAAACAAATTCAATAAAGTTTTCAGAAACACCATTGCTCTTGGATTCATTCTGTTGTTTTAAAGCAATTATATTTTGAGGGAAAAAACCATTATTTAACCTTCTTTTTTGTGCATTTTTTTTTTTCCTTATTTTAGCTGTTAAAATTATAATTGGTTTTGTTTGTTATTTTTGTAGTGAAGCTTTCTGACCTGACATTCAGTCCTTGCTCCCTGTATTTTTGTCTGCACCAGATTCCAAATGAAGCTTCTTCCTGGAAACACTCCACATTTTTATGACTGTTAAATACAGCTGCAAAAACAGGGTGACAGTTTTAGAAAGTCATCATGAAATTCAGCATTCTTTTTTTTGTGTGTCATGTTCCTAAATACCTGCTATCCAAATTATTGGTGTTCAGGTCTCCATATTTTCTTATTAAATCAAATAACCAGGTAAGCAGTTAAACAGAGCAAGAAGAGTAGTATGTTAGTAAATGTCGGTGTTTGGTAAGATTCACTGTTTTATATTGCTCATCATTTGCTCAGTAGAAATGTTTTCTTCTATATTTCTTCTGTGTGTAGTCAGTACTGCCACAGTAAATGATCTGCAAAAATAGATTTTCTTTTGTCTTGATTGTTTCCTAGAGTGGAAGATTCGTTAAAAAGAAATCTTTAATACTGTACTTGTCAAGGTTGTGCAAAAAATAAGAACCTAAGTTTTAGGGAAAAATAAAACCCTGGAGGATTAGAGCAAAACTGAAAATGGACAAATGAGAAAAGAAAATTATATTTTAAAACATTACACATGTTAGAAGAAAAAAAAAAGAAAAGTAAACTCAAAGAAGAAAAAGAGCTGCTTTTGTAGGAGACTTGCCAGGCTGGTCAAGGCAGCTTTAAACTAGATTTTCTGAGGGAAGGGGGCATCGATACATCCCACCCCCACCAGTAGAATGCCAGCGCCTGTAATGAATGCTCAGAGTGATGCAGAGCTACTCAAGCAGCTCCAGCAAATGAGTCAGATTTATTCAGAGCTCAACTCAGATGCCTCTACACAAACACACACTGTATGGGGAATAAACAAAAGGAATTAGAGATGCGTACATATCTATGGGGTATGACATTGTTGGAATCACAGAAACATAGTGGGATGGTTCCTGTGACTGGAGTGTTGGAATAGAAAATTATAGGCTCTTTAGAAAAGACAGGTCGGGCAGATGGGGAGGGAGTGTAGCTTTTCATGTCAATGACCAGCTGGAGCTTATGCGTCTCTGCTGGGGACAGGTGATGAGCCAACAGAGAGCTTCTTGGTTACAGTCAAAGGGAGAACAGAGATGGGAGATATTACTGTGGAGATCTGCTACAGGCCACCCGATCAGGAGGATGAAGGTCTCTATAGACAGATAGGAGCAGCCTCACGCTCACAGGCCTTCATCCTCATGGGGAACTTCGATCATCTCAGTATCTGTTGGAAGGACGGTGAGGCCCGGCACAAGCAACTGAGGAGGTTCCTCGATTGTGTAGAAGACAACTTCCTCCTGCAAGTAATAGAGCAGCCTACAAGGAGAGGTGCCATGCTCACCAACATGTGAGGTTCTGGTGGGGAATGTGACACTCCAAGGCAGCCTTGGCTGTAGCAATCATGAAATGGTGGAATTTGAGATCCTCAGGGCAGTGAGAAGAGCAGGCAGCAAATCTCACTGCCCTGGACTTCAAGAGAACAGACTTTGGCCTCTTCAAGAACCTGCTCAGTAAGGTTCCATTGAATATAGACCTAGAGGACGGGGGGGGGCAAGAATGCTGGTTGATATTGAAGGATCACCTGCTCCAAGATCAGGAGCGTTGTGTCCCAACAAGAAAGAAATGGGGCAAGAAGGTCAGGGGGCTTCTTGGTTAAATAAGGAGCTTCTAAGAAAACTCAGAAGTAAAAAGGAAGCTTATAGAAAGTGGAACTAAGGACAGGTGGCCTGGGGAGAATACAAGAACATTGTCCACGAAGCTCAGGATCAGGTCAGGAAAGCTAAGACCCAATTAGAATTGAGTCTGAAAAAGGATGTCAAGTGTAACAGGAAGAGCTTCTATAGGTATGTTGCCTCCAAAAGGAAGTCTAGGGGCAATATTGGCCCTCTCTGGAAGGAAACAGGAGAACTGACTACCCTGGATTTGGAGAAGGCTAAGGTTCTTAATGACTTCCTTGCCTCAGTCTTCACTGGCAAGTTCGCTGACCATGCTGCTCAAGTCTTGGAAGACAAATGCAGGGACTGTGAGAATGAAGACCTTAGGCCCACTGTAGGAGAGGATCAGGTTGAAAATCATCCTTCAGAACCTGAATGTGCACAAGTCCATGGGACCTGATGAAACTCATCCATGGGTCCTGAAGCAGCTGGCAGATGAAGTTGGCTAAGCCACTGTCTATCATATTAGAAAAGTCATGGCAGTCAGGTGAAGTTCCCAATGTCTGGAAAAACTCTTCAAGAAAGGGAAAGTGGAAGACCCAGGGAACTACAGACCAGTCAGTCTCACCTCTGTGCCTAGCAGGATCATGGAGCAGATACTTCTGTAAACCATGCTAGGACACATGAAAAACAACAAAATGGTTGGTAACAGCCAACATGGCTTCACTAAGGGCAAATCCTGCCTGACCAATTTGGTGACCTTCTATGATGGGGCTACAGAACTGATAGATAGGGGCAGAGTAACTGACATTGTCTGCCTAGACTTGTACAAGCTTATGACACTGTCCTGCACAACATCCTCATCTCTGGAGAGACATAGTCTGGAAGGATGGAACACCCAGAGGATAAAGAATTGGCTGGATAGCTGCACATAGACAGTTGCGGTCAAAGGCTCAATGACCAAGTGGAGACCAGTATGAGTGGTTGTCCCTCAGGGGCTGGTGCTGGGACCAGTCTTGTTCAACATCTTTGTTGGCGACTTGGACAGTAGGACTGATGGCACTCTCAGCAAATTTGCTGATGACACCAGGTTGTGTGGTTCGGTTGATACACTGGAGGGAAGGGATGCCATCCTTGACATGCTTGAGAGGTGAGCCGATGCCAATCTCATGAAACACAACAAAGCGAAGTGCAGAATCCTACACCTGAGTCAGGGCAATCAGAGACGCAGGTGCAGGTTGGGCAGAGAACTGATTCAGATCAGCCTGTGGAGAAGGATTTGGGACTGTTGGTCATTGAGAAACTGCAGTCTTCCTGTGTGCAAGATTCCTTAGAATGTGCTGAAAAGACTCAGCTGGAGAAATATATAAGTAGCTTACAAAGAAAAAAGCAAACCATCATCAATATTGGAAATTACAGTGTGGAGAGTTCCATTTCTTAATGTTGCTTTAGGATTACTGCAACTAAGAATTGAACATGTATAACCTAGCTATTAAACAGAAAGTCTATACAATATGCTTTAACAACTATTTATATATTCTATATGTATATGTAATTTCTGTTTTCAAATGTACTTTTCAACTTTAAACATTACTGTAATGATACTCTTTGGGGAGAGAAATAACTCCTTTCAGAATGAGTAAAGGAACCGAGTTTGAATTACTGTTGGACACACCAATAAAACACAGGTGATCACCTGTTCCTAGCTACTCTGTTTGGCTTAGGAAACATTATATTTTTTTTATAAAAGACAGCACTGACCAGCAGCTCTGTGTTACTAATCTCTGTAGTGTGAGTGTCCTAGGTTCAGCAGTAGCCGTCATTTTTCTGCTGCTGGCAGCTACCTACAGCTGGATTACAGATTCAGCAGAAACAGAGAACGTTGGCCCTTACTGCAGTAACATCTTTTGCTTTAGTTCAGAATTCAACAGGGTTTTGAAGCTGTTGCTTTTCACAGGGCAGAAATTCACCTGGCTTTTTATCATTCTGGGTTTGGTAAGAGCCAGAAGACAATGCCTTAGAGGGAGATAAGTCTAGTTTGTATCTGTTGGCCTCCTCATGTGGAAACCAGGCCACAAAAGCAAAATGCCACTAAACATTAAACGCTAAGTGATATCTTGCCTCTATAAAATATGGAACAATAAATATAAGTAGCATATCTGCTTCCAGCATGGGCTGTAACTCTGTGGCAAGGGTAGGATTTCTAAGAGACATGGACTGACGCTCCTTCAAACAAACAAATTTTAACTAGATTTCTTACATTCTACTTGACTATTATAATCATTGTACAATAGGTATAAATGAACACCATAAATTTTTCATAAAAAATTCAGCTGCTGATGGAGTTTTGTAAGTATCTAATTTGAGTTTTGTTCATATGCTTGTTTGCTTTATTTTTGCTTCTCTTATTGCCCTTAGGAAACTAATTATGCAGTTCAGGTCAGTTTAGTTATATAAGAAACAGTCTATAAGAAACAAAATTAACTGGGAAAAGAAATGAAAAAAATACATGTCTTTTAATAAGTATTTTACTTTGTGTCTGATATTCAGAACACAACATCAATCATCAGAGGTCTAAAAAAATATTTGGACTAGGCACTGTGTGGGGAAATCCTATCATATAATATCAAGGAAAAAAACACAAAGAAAGAAAAATCAACCACAGGCAGTCATTCAAAATGGAAAATAACTGTATAATGACCAAAAGTCAGTAACAATAAGCAGGTTCTTATAATAGTAACACCATGTCAATTTACATATCAGCATTATTTCAAAGACTGTTTCAAATTAGTGTTTCAGTTCCAGAACAAATATAAAGTGTATACTAATTTTAGTAGTTAAGAGAAATTGAATCTTTATGAACTCCTTTGATAGGGGAAGAAGGAAAGAAGTATGAATGCACTGTTTCTCCAGAGAAGAGCTTCATTGTCAGGGATGATCCTTGAGGACTGCACTAAATCTCACTTCTCTGCACAGTAGTATTGTGTTTTAACCCCAGGAGGCAGCTCAGCCCCACACAGCCACTCACTCATTCACTCCCCCACAGTGGGATGGGAAAGAGAATCAGGAAGGTAAAAGCAAGAAAACTCATGGGTTGAAAGAAACACAGTTTAATAGGTAAAGCAGAAGCTGCATGCACAAACAAGCAAAAGAAGGAATTCCGTCACTACTTTCCATCAACAGCTATATATTTAGCCATGCCCAAGAAAGAAGGGCTTCATCACTCATGATGGTTATTTGCAAAGACAGATGCAATGGCTTTAAACATATTTGTCCTCCTTCTTCCTTCTTTCCCCAGCTTTTTTTTTGTCAAATACGACATCATATGATATGGAATATCCCTTTGGTCAGCTGGGATCAGTTGGGTCAGATGTCTCAGCTACTTCCCTATCACAGCCTATTTACTGACAATGCAGTGTGAGAGGTAGGAAAGGCCTTGGTATTGTGTAAGAACTCTTCAACAATACCTTAAACATTAGTGCATTATAAACACTGTTTTCATCACAAATTCAAGATAAGTGCCACACAAGTTACTGAAGAAAAGCAACTGTCCCAGCCAAAAAAAAAAAACAAACCATAGATAAAAGCTCAAGCTTGTGACACATCTACGGTTTGTTGTCAGGAAGATCTTATCTCTAATATACACCAGAATTGTTAGTCTGGGCCTGAGAAAATGTTAAATCCATAAATCTCTATTGAACCACTTAGGATTTCAGAATCAGTTTTTCTTGAAGAGAGGATGTGGGGAAGAAAGGAAAAGATAGCAACAGAGGAAAAGTTTCCTGTCTACAATGTGATGCACATGCTGTTTTTATTACTGTGTATATTTAATCAAGATTTTGAATAAATGTATGTCTTGGTTTTAAAATGTCACTCTAAAGAGAGTTGTTAAACAACTGAGAGCACTGCAGAACTTAATTTCTGACTGCTTATTTTTTCTTAACGTCACATATTTTTGTGGTTCAAGATCAGTTACAGTAACACGGTTGGTTGCAATACCCCAGAGCTATCAACAGCTTTTGAAAACCTATTTAAGGGTTGTGGCTCTTTACCGGGAGAATAAATTAATTTATAGAAGAAAAAAACATCTTTATATCTTGATTTAGTAGTGTGTCAGAGACTATTCTGATTTCTTTAATTACCAGCTCAAAGTTTCATCCTTTAAAGTCAGCAATAACTGAGAGAAACATATATGAACTGGTCAATAATAATTTTGCAGTTTGAGATTGAAAGAAATATGCAATCTAAAAGGATTTACATAAATCTGTTTGGAGCTAAACATGTTCCTTTGCTGAGTTCCTTTTAATTTGCACATTCAGTACATAAAATATAAACCTCCACAGTAAAAAGAACAATGTCTAAATGAAGATATAGTCAAAAGAAAAAGTTTATAAAATATAAACCTCCACAGTAAAAAGAACAATGTCTAAATGAAGATATAGTAAAAAGAAAAAGTTTATAAACAGCCAATAGGATGAAATATGAGCATATAAAGCATGAACAAACAAATTCAAATTCATATAAATTACAATTTCTGTGTGCATAATATATGAGGAAATAATGGGTTGCACTGCAGATTAATTAAAAAACACCCACTAATTTGTCCCTACATCTTAGTGAGGGTTTTATGTTTGTTTTTTTTTTTAATCAGAGAAAAATGCTGTGAACATCAGTATAAGAATGGTCTTCTAGCCAGCTGGGATCTAGTAAGCATCATCTTTATTTAATATCAAGGAACTGGTGTCCAGAACTCAGGAAGATTTGCTGATAAGGCAAAACTCAGAAATGTATTCTAAACCATCTTCTGCACTTCACCTATGGATTCTAGTTTCTATATATGGGAGCTACAGAATCACCTGAGAGATTTATAGCGCTCATCCCCATCCTAGGTTCAGAGGTAGCAGTCATTTTTCTCCTTCTTAGTAGCTGGTGCAGTGCTGTGGTTTTGATTTTCAGCCTGGGAACAATGCTGATAACACTGATGTTTTTAATTGTTGCTAAGTCATGTTTATTCTAACAAAGGACTTTCTGAGTCTCATGCTCTTCCAGGGAGGAGGGGAAGGGAGGAAATAGAGACAGGACACCTGACCCAAACTAGCCAAAGTGGTATGCCATAACACAGCATGTCATGCCCACTATATAAGCTGGGGGCAGTTACCCAGTGTCGTGGTTTATCCCCAGCCAGACAGCTTGTGCACTCACTCCCCCGCCTTCTTGCCCTCCCCCTACTACCGGAGGGACGGAGAGGAGAATCAAAAAGAATGTAACTCCCACAGGTTGAGATAAGAACAGTTTAGTAACTAAGGTAAAACACAAATCACTACTGCTACCACCAATAATAATGATAAAGGAAATAACAAGGAAAGAGAATACAACACCTCATCACCAGCCGACCGATAACTCTCCCCCCCAGCCCAACCAAGCACTGACTGATATCTCCTCCAACCCTGCAGTCTCAGCCCTTCTGGGTACCTCTCAGTTACCTCCTGGGCATGACGTGCTGTGGTATGGAATACCTCTTTGGTCAGTTTGGGTCAGGTGTCCTGTCTCTGCTTCCTCCCGGCTACCCTCTTCCCTGGCAGAGCATGAGGCTCACAAAGTCCTTGGCCAGACCAAAACATCATTGTTATCAGCTCTGCTCCGAGGCCGAAAGTAAAAAACACAGCACTGCACCAGCTACCAAGAAAGAGAAAAGGACTGCTACTGCTAAACCCAGGACACCCGGAAGACCCACATTTCTGCTTGGGTCGGGCTGGATATTGGTTGGTGGCTGGTGAGAGGTTGTATTCTCTTCCCTTGTCATTTCCCTTATCATTATTATTATTGGTGGTAGCAGTAATGGTTTTGTGTTATACCTTAGTTACTAAACTGGTCTTATCTTGACCCATGGGAGTTACATTATTTTGATACTCTGGGAATGGGGGAGGAGGAAGGGTGAGGAGTGAGAGAGCGGCTGCATGGTTCTGGGTTGCTGGTTGGGCTTAAACCACAACAATGCCCTACCTTGACTCTAATTTCTACTTCACAAGGAATTTGATCTTCTTCAGGAGTCTTTACTTGTGTAACATGTCTTTACAAATGACCTTGAACCACTCTTGAGGATTAGCAATGTGTTAAATAATTATTTGCAATAAAGAACAGGCATAGTCAAAAAGGAACATTTAATTTCTTCTTCCCACTTGTAATAAATCAAGCAATGGGCATGCATAAATAAAGTCAAAGGAAATAACATGAAAGTCAAAACTCAAATTTTAAAAATTGAAGGATACTACCAGACTTTCCCTAATGCTGCTGACATTTTTTAAGCAGGAACGACAATTGTAGTGTCTGAGGAAATAAATACATCTATATTCCTTTGGCTTAATGAAAACTGAAAGTGTTTTCAGCAATGGGAAGGAGATTATCACAGAAACAAACAAAAAAGTCAAGAAAACATAATTGGAAAACATAATTAAAAAAAACAATGACACAGATTATAAGATGTCATTCATTTATACCGTATGTCAGACTTATAAATATCACTATAATGATATCAAATAATTTGTTAATGCTAACAGCAGCCCTTTTAAAAGTTTATACCTAAATTAAATTGCTAAAAAACCTAAAACAAAAGTTAGCTTACACTTAGAAAATGTAGAATAGATTTCAGATTGGTTTATATATAAATATAAAAAATAAAACCTCATTCTTGTGTATATGTATTCACAGGAGAGTCTCATAATTGCTGCCAGGCTTTTTCAGACCTAAGGAAGAGATGATTTGGCTGAGCATAGCCTGAAGGTTGGAAACCACTGCTCTAGGCAAAAGACGTGATGGATGTTCATTTATTAGCTTAATGTATGTGTGTATGTGCATCCAGCAGGCTATGCCATATTTAGCTGGGAGAAAAAATAAAACATAGATATTCCAGAGATTTTACCTTTAGTCCAATACTTGAGAGTTAGTTTCTACTTGAAAATTGTTCAAAATAGTTCTTGTTTTTCAAAGAGCTAAAAATTGGGCTAGATAACCATAAACTTACCTTCACCTGAATTCCAGTTAGCAAAAGATTTATATTTATTGATGTAAACAAAATATATTCTAGAAACTTCATAGTAAAATTACTAATACCTTTAATTTCTTCATAAATTAGATTGTCATGGTTTGTAATAAAAAGTCTAAGTTATGCAGAAAATTTGGAGAGAATTCCTTGGGTGAAAGTTCAGTATAAGCTAGTATTCTTAGACAGTAAGTCAAAGCAGCCAGGGAGAAGATGAGGTAAAAATGTATCAGTTTCATTTTGTATGAATATGGGTATCCTTGCTGCAAATGTTGAGAAAATCTTTCTGTAAGAGTTGTGAATTTGCGTGAATATTTACAAGTCAGTGAGACACCTTGTGCACCAAGTTATGTTTTCAAATTTATGTCCAAAGGTAAAGGAAATTTATGAAGGAAGATGGAGTGATATTGGGAAAAAAAAATGGAGGGGCTTGTAGAACTGAGACAGTTTTCCTTACAAAAAACTGTTAGGAGCTAAAGAAACCTGCAAAAGAAATGTTTGTGGTTTTGATTTTGCTTTATTTCTTTTTCTGTGGTAGTGGTTTTTGTCTGTGTGTATATTTTGGTGGAGGTAGTGGTTAGCATTTTTCTTTTTCACTTTGGTTTTAATATTCTTTTAATGTTTTTTTTTCCCTTTATATCAGTTAAATTCAAACAAATTTTTTAACTTGGTTTCACCTGACAGGTTAACTTGAGTAGAAATGATGAATCTATCTTGTTTTTTTCAGAAATAGAAGGTATTGGCTAACCTCAAGTAAGAAACACATCTCTTTTCACAGTGAAGAAAAAAATTAGAGCACTTCTTTTTTTACTTACTATTTTCTTTTCTATTTCAATCTTTTGTGTTTTATTATTCCAGATTATGTTAGTACAGTTAATTCTACCAGTGGAAAGTCTTTTCTATTAATAACATTTTATAAATTTTAGCCTAACGCATTCTTGGAAGGAAGGTTATTTTAAGAATACAAATCTATCACGTTTTACCAGAAAGATTTCATTGTTCATTACATTTAGTCTATCATTAAAAAAAAAAAAAAAGACAAAAGAAAGCTAAACACCTATATTTTGCTGACAGATTCAACTCCTATCCAAATCTGTGTTTAGAAGCAGTGAAAGGAATTTTGATAAATAATATCTTAAAACTACAAATACAAAACTCTCAAGTATGGTTTCTTTCTACATATGAAGATGAAAAATTTCTTCCAAGTCAATTTTCCTTTAAAAACTTATAAAGAAACTTGAAATAATCAGTTCTATAGCTGCTTCTTGCACATAGGCTCTACAAATGGCCTGTGGACATAGTTTATAGGTCTATACATTGTGTGTTTACGTATTTTCCGTGTATGACCTTTTGAAAATAAATAATGGATTAGAAGTGCTTTATGAAATAGTGTCCTGGGTTGAGCAGTAGCAGTCATTTTTCTCCTTCTTAGTGGCTGGTGCAGTGCTGTGTTTTTTGACTTTCGCGCTGTGAATGGTGCTGATAGCACCAATGTTTTCAGTTGCTGCTCAAATATTTGGTCTGGCCAAGGACTTTTTGAGTCTCATGCTCTTCCAGGGAGCAGGAGAGGCCAGGAGGAAACAGAGACAAGACACCTCACCAAAGCTAGCCAAAGAGGTATTCCATACCACAGCACGTCATGCCCAGGATGTAATGGAGAGTTATCCAGAAGGGCTAGGGGAATGCAGGGTTGGACAAGGTATTGGGCAGTGCTTCGTCAGGCTGAGGGGGCGAGTTATCAGGAAAGAAAGAAAGAGGGAGGAAAGGCGGGGGGGAATGAGTGAATGAGCTGCCTGAGTGGTTTTAAACCATGACAAGTAGTAAGATCTCTGAGCCACTAAAGACGCCTTTAATTTCTTCCTGCACACACATACTCTGCTGAAGACCATAGAGTGAGTTTTGTCTGCATCTTACAATTAATAAAAATGGGGGCTATTTAATGATTTTGTTGTGTTTTTCAAACAACATACTTCCTTGTAAGCTTAGTTATTCTCAATACTGTGTGTGGAAATGCAGTTTCAGTGTAGTAGATGCACCGCGTCATGAGTATTCAACATTAGTTCAATTCAACATTAGTGTGGTGAAAACCTTGAGGGTGGTAAGGAGGATACTAATGTTCTTGCTCTACCACAATTTATTCACATAAGGTCAACAACTGGAGGACTTTTGGTATCTGAAGCATTAAATGAAGTTTTGAGTTTCCCAGGCCACACAGTAATTCCATGAAAGTTTTGATTACCTAAGTTTTGAATGTAATCGTCAAAACTTTTTGTTCCAAGAGTTCGAGTAAAATCTTTAATGAAAATGACATATAATCCTTGCCTGACACTTATGTCATGGGTTTTCATACTTTTCCACTATGTGATAATATTGCTGACCTTGGGATCATAAGATAGTTCAGTTTACCAGGGACATCTATTACTCCGTGGGAGCTCTTCCAAAGTGCAGGACTTGTAATTTGTCCTTGTTGAATCCCTTGAGCAAAGATAACCAAATTTTGTCTTAGATTATTTATTACTGCTTAAAAGTTTATGACCTTTTGTTGATCTGTTTAAGGGAAACCATTGGGCTAATATGCACAGGATTCAGACAGGAAACAATGCTGGTAGCTCTGAGCTGTGGCTGCAGCACTACATTTAAGTAAAGGAGTCCTGATGAATGGAAATCCCTAACAGCTTGCTAATGTGGCTTTCCTAAAGCAATTACAGAATTTCTGGACACAAAATAATAAATGTGCTCGGTAAAACATACACTAGTTCTTGATTTCAGCTTTATGATGAATCGTTACAGAGAAGATCTACTAACACTAGAGGGACATAGTGAAGTCAAGAAAATGATTCCTAGTTAATTATTAAAGAAATGGAAGGAGGTAAATGAAATTAATTTTAAATATTTTATAGGATCAGGCAGCATCATGACTTTGTGGTCACATTTTTCTAAAATTATTTGTTAAAAAATGGAAACTTCTTATTCAGATCCTAAAGACTGTGATTTATTTAAAGCCTCTTTAGTGGAATAACAGCATTTTTTTTTTTCCTTATATCAGACGTCTATGTTTCCTGTAGTTTGTGTTTTGTGGTAAAAATTACTACTAAGTTTAGCTTTAGGCCAGAAAGAACAACATATTCTGTTACATAACAATATATTCCTATGATGTTCTTGTTTCTTGTGAATTGCAAACTCAAGTGGCTAACTAGTCCTTTATTACCCTTAATATTTTGGTTTGGTTTGGTTTGGGTTTTGTTAGCATAATTTTTTTTCCAGTTTGCTTAGCTGCATGCTAATTTTTCAGACGCAGTATTAAATTTACTCTTCAATTAATCTCTTGTTATCAGAGTTCTCCTGCATATATATAATATACAAATATGTGCATATGTAATAAAAACATATGTGCATATACATATATATATATGCATATATATATGTATATAATTAAATATGCATTTAAGGTAAAAGAAAATGGAAAAAAAATGTAATAAACCCCCCATAAAACCATATGTGGTATTATCTAATTATTAAAAACAAAACAAAAAAAAACCCACACAACCCTCCCCCCACAAAAACGACAAAACAAAAAAAAAACAACTTTAAAGCTTAATGATTCATCTGAATATCTGTGGAGACCAATAATCAACATCCCATAGAAATTTTAGTATTAGTGGTATGATTGTGTTACAATGGCAGTATCCTCTAAAATAATAACAGTCTAACCTCTGATTCAGTGAACTCTACTTTCACAGAAATTTTATAATACAGTGTCACTATGTCAGATAACTAATTATATTTCATTTTTTTTTTTCCTTTACCTAGGAAACTACCTATTAAAACATGTTATTATATTAAGATATCTATGTATTTTACTAAAGTTTTACTGAAAGTAAACCAAGTTTTACTAAAAGCCTTTTATTTTTAAACCATACTTAACCTGTAAGAACAATAATCTGAACTTTATAACAGCATATATGAAAGGTGACAAAACTGAGCTTTTTTTTTCTTTTTTTTTAGGACATCCACATTGTTCTTTTTACCATTTATCTTTGTCATAACTGGTCTAACTACACCTGAACTCATACACAAGGAATGTAGTGCATGAGTATAGATATGTATATAGCTGACACTTTAAACTTAGTGTGCAATCTCTGATATTACTGCAATTGAATTACAAATGAAGCATTGCCTATTACTATTTATAGACTGCACGGGGGGTTGGTTGTTGAGTTCTGTTTGAATAAATGTCAATATTTCTTAGTTCACATGAATTCTTTTTATTTCCACTTAGTGTTTTAAAATTAATATTAATCGTCTTCTTGAATAATGCCATTGAATATGGCTCTGATTCTAATCAACTGAAGTGAATGCAAAGGTTCCATATATTTCAAAAGTCTTTGGACCAGATCTCATCTAAAAATCAACCAAATATGATTTCCAAAAGATGAAGTTTTCTATTGCGGAGGACATTACTGTAATATCCTGAAAATACTCAGGATTCAATGAATTTTCTGGGTTTGGTGTTGGCTTCCAATATTTTAGGCAGATAACAGGACTAGAAAAATAGCTTCACTTCTGTTTGTGATATTTTTGACAGCTACCATAAGTTATTGAAAATGCCACTACAAAGAGAGTGTGTATGTGTATGTAGCCTTTTTCATGCACAGGAGTAATTTTCAAAATGTGATATAAAATGGGTATTTGACATTTACTGTAGGTGTTCTTACCTGATGCTGCTCCAGCTTTTCATATGCCTTTTTCAGGCACATTAATGGGTCTTCTACATCATGTGCATGAAAATAAATGCATATATACATATGCACATAAAACATAAATATGTGAACACATAAATTCACACATCTGAAAATAAAAAAGGATCTTTTTTTAATCAGAGCATTTTTTTTTCTGTATTTAAAATGGAATATGTGGTATCTCTCAATAAGTAAGATGCTTCAAAATAAAGGAAACATAATGGTCTTTTTTATAACATCAGCTTTATTTCTGATAATGACAAATTGAAATAAAACCTTAATGCACATGCAAAACTTGTTTTATGGTAATTTTATATTTTATACTAGTGCTGATTGTTCTTGGCCACTGATATGCTTTTTTTACTTTTTCTCACAAACACAGTACAATATTGGCAGACACACCTTATGTGAAAGCAAAATAATGTATGAATAAAATAAAATAAAAGTTAATAATAATATCAAACATTGAAAATATAATGTACTGTAATAAACCATATTATAATAAATATAGTGTGTTATGATATATAATAAATATATTATCAAGACTTTGCAGGAAAATATTTTGCAGGTCTGTACAAGCAAAGGTATGTTTTGAACAATTTCAGCTCTCCATAAGACAAAGGAATTAAAGGTTGATGTCCTGGGTTTAGCAGTAACAGTCATTTTTTTTCTCCTTCTTGGTAGCTGGTGCAGTGCTGTGTTTTGACTTTTGGGCTGGGAACAGAGCTGATAAAAATGATGTCTTGGTTTGGCCAAGGCCTTTGTGAGCCTCATGCTCTGCCAGGGAGGAGGGAAGCCGGGAGGAAGCAGAGACAGGACACCTGACCCAAACTGACCAAAGAGGTATTCCATACCACAGCACGTCATGCCCAGGGGGGAACTGGGAGGTACCCGGAAGGACAGGGGGTCGGCGGGGTCGGACTGGTGGTTCGGTGCGTGGTATTGTACTCCTTTCCCTTGCTATTTTCTCTTATGATTGTTGTCGCTGGTGGTAGCGGTGGTGATTCGTATTGTACATTAGTTGCTAGACTGTTCTTATCTCAGCCCGTGGGAGTTGCATTCCTTCGATTCTCCTCCCCATCCCTCTGGGAGCAGGGAAGGGGGGGGGGGCAGCCCCTGGGGAAGGGGGGGGGACGGACTAACGTGGGCCTCGATTGCTTCCAGCCTGGCACCACTCACTGGAAGTAAGTGCACAGGCTGTCTTGGTTGGGGTTAAACCATGACAGTTGATTTGTAGTATCAAGAACAAGATTATTAAATCAGTGTTCATGGAGCAAAGTGGGAAATGAGCAATGACATGCACTGCTTTTATCTGTAATAATCAGATTACCACTAACAACTCTCATTGTCTCTTCTTGGCTATAGATTTTGGTGAAGCTCCTTAGACACAGTTTTAGGATTATTAATATTGACTATATGCATGAATGGTTTAAACACTCATATGAATTTGATCTCAGTCTGCTGTAGTCACATGCTGTGTTTCTATTGTATTGAAGCATCTGGAAGCTAAAATTTTTTAATCAGCTGTAGAAAGAAAGCAAGTGCAAGGTAGCATTAGTAGAAGTATAGCATACTGATAATGATACCTTCCTACTAATACGTCACACCTTATCAAATAACTTTAACTGGCAAGGGTTAGTTGATCCTGAATTAGTGCTTTATGTAACCCAGCACGGATCAGGTTTTTACTGTTGGCAAGCCACAGCCTGGTGGATAACATTTAACAATTTATTTTCCTGACCAGAAAGGTGATCTGATATTCTGTTTCAAATTCAGTCTTTGCATTAGCCATTTTCCATCTCCTACAGAAAGATTTCTGTATATACAAAAACATCACAGATAATGAAATCACACTTTCAGTCATTACACATTATTTGAACCATACACTTCATGTAACTGCATGTCAACAATACACTTTGAATATTTCAACTTACACTTCAAGTAACCTTTCCAGAGCTTCTAAACTTTCTTGCATATTAAATATAACAAACCTATACCTTCTAATTCTTTCATCAGATAAAAAAGTTAATGAATTGTGTGCAAAATTTGTTCACTTTAATTATGTGTAGAAAATTGTCATTGTAATATTGTCAGTGGGTAATTGTTGCTGACCTACGTTCTTAATGGACTATTTTTCAATATGGTTTCAAAATTCAGCTGATTACTCATGCTTATTTCTCTAGACAATAAGATACTTTTTTATATAAAATATACAGATAAAAATTCGTATTTGCTGATCTTGTTTCCTTACATTGACTACTGACTTCTGTAGGTACTGTATTCACCAGCTACAAGGAATGGGAAAGAAGCCAACATGGAAAAATTGCAAATCTATCACCAAGCTTCTTTTTATGGGTTTGTGACAAACTCAATTTGACTGCAGAAAACTTGATCTTATTGAAATAAATAGACAACCCCCAACAACAAAACACCTCTCCTCCCCTCTTCCTAGTCTCAACTCTGCTTGTTTTCACCACACAATATACTCAGTCCCAACTTGGTGAGTCGAAGTGGCAGATGATACAGGAGGTTGAGGCTGTAGTGTGGACACTACCTTCTGCTACTTTTCACTTTCCTTTTTTTCTCTACTGCTTCTTAGTTCTCATTGTTCCTCTGCTCCAATGTGGGTCACCCTTGGGCTGCAGCCCCTCAGAGACATCCTTGCTCCTGCATATAGGAATGGCACAAGGCGGCTCATGGCCTTCTCCTACACAGAACACTCTGCAGCCCTTGTTACTGAAACCCTTTCTTTTATGTCCAATACAACGTTCTAGGCTATTTTCAACTGTTTAATGCCTGGTAATACATAATAATATAATTATTTTGAGACAAAAAGAAAAGGAAACTGTAAGGTATGTACTCATTGCATTCTGTAACACTGATGCTTTGAAAATGTAATTGAACTTTTCAAGCAAAATCTTTTTGATGGATTGAGTTGAAATAAGTTTGCATCATCTGTTTTCCTACATAAAATACTGTAGATAGTCTCTTAATATGTATTTTTTCCTTCACATTATAGGCTGAAATCCTATGAAAATATTTTTATATCTTTGACCCTCAAAGAACTAGTGAAAAAAATAAATCACAGAATGTTTATATATGCAAAAAACATACCTGTTCTCTCAATCCTCTGTTTAATATAAAAGAAGACAAAATTATTTCTATATTCTTTGGAGTACATAAATATTTTTAAAAGAACCACACAGATGCAATCATGTTTTTTACTTAAGGCTACGGGATCTTAAAACCACACAAAGAATGTGATTAGACTAATTGAAACCTCTGACAGATGTGCAGAAGTGGATTAAAATTGAATGGCTGAAACTGTGGCTATGTTTAGCAGTCCATTCTCTCATGAAGAGGGTTGCCTCCCCAGAGACAAGGAAGCCTGATTTGCTTGTGAAGAAGTAGAACCTCCACAGCCTTCATCCTCTATTTTACATTAAACTGACTCCAGTTTTGTTTAACTTCTGTATGGCAGACTGGAACTGAAGTGATGCTGGAGCTGATTTGTGAGTGAACCAGAAACACCTCAGAGGCAATTATGCTTGTCAGTGTGAGGGGAAAGATGAGCAGGAATGTTTGGAGCTTCAGCTCATTGATTTGTATCTGCCACTTCATGTCTGTTAAGAGCCCTGAGAGGAGGAATATCTTCTTTGATGACTTCCCTCCATCTTTCCTCCATTTTCTTCATTTCTTTGTTTACCACACAGTTATTGCTCTTATTCTATATGGAGTAGATCTTTGTGATTCGAACTTTTTTTTGTTTTGTTTTAGTTTGTGAGGTATTTAACAATTTTTACTTGCTCAAAACAGAAAATAATTGAAATACAATGTAATTAGAAATTAATAAAATATCTGTGCTGGCAGATCTGATTCCTATTCATGGTGTTAACAATGAGAAGATTGCAATATAATTCAGTAAATTGTTCTGAGCAAATGGGAGATTTTGGTACTAAGAAAAGTTAACAAATACACCTGAATTTCATATAATAGGAAGTACAAGTTATGGTACCAGCTCACCTCAAATGCATTTTGTACTTACTTGAACTTCATGCAAGTAGCAGTTCATACACAGTACACTAAACTCAGTTTCCAGGGCTGCATACAGTACGAGTGACATTACCAACATAGAACTTTTCTCAAAAGAAAATATAGATTATGTTTTTAAAATACTGTGTGATTCCTGAATATTAAGGGTGAGTTAACTATCTAAATAGCAATTAGGAAATTAAATGTATTTGAAAGCTTACATTCCATTGAGGCTTAGGACTTTGCAAATATGAAAAAAAGTTGTTTTTCTCTCATCGTATTTCAAAGGGTATGCAGTAACATAACATTTCAGAAGAAATTATTTATTTTCCCCATCATTAAGGGTGCATATTTTTATTTCTGTTAGGATGAAAAAACTCATGTACATTCCATATAGGTAAACTTGAAGACTGAAGGAAAAAGGAACTTAACTTTCATAATCATAAGGAAACACCAAAATCTTGTCTACTAATATCTGAAACTCCAGGCCCATTAAAATCAATGACTTCTCCTGTGTACTGTACATTGGATCATCTAAACTTGAATTACATATGCACAACAAGAATAAGGAAGAATCCTATTTAGAAAGCATCTCAAATAGTTAAGAGAAAAGACGGTAAGGCAGCCGGAGATTCACAATAAATGGATTTATGACAGCATTCTGAAGATAATGGCACACAGAAAAACATTTAATTTATATGGACTATGTTGTCTGCAATATATGGAAACAGAAATGTGATTCTGAAATTTCATCAACCCACAAATAATTTAAGGCTATTATTTTAACATTTATAGAATACTTCAGCAGCTATTGATAGGTATTATTAAATTACTTATTAAATGGTGTTTGTTCACCATCTTGTAATTTAAGTACAATTGTTATTTTATAAATAAATGTATCAATAATTAAAAAAAATTCTCATAGTTTATAAGTAAGTCTAATATTTGAATGTGTGCTGGAACATAATCGCACCATTGATAAATCATCTATGTTCTATATGATGACTGTTGAGCAAGGTAATCTATTTTCATTGCCAAAATTTTGTGTTCTGAGACAATGATAGTCACATGATGTCATTCATCTCTTCATCTCTTACATATACTTATTATATATAGTAGCTCCACTTCATCTGAGCTACTTAAACTGTCCCTGAGTTAAACAGAAAAGCCCCAACTAATTCTGTGAGACCAGCAGTTTTCTTCTGAAAGATCAGCTTTAATTGAAACCTGAGACTTGCCTTCTCTTACTCTGGAAGAACAGCTCTGAGTTTAAGGTCAAGGTTTTAAAAATGAAATTGCTCTAAAAAATTACCGATTTCAGAAGATCATAAAAAATACAACTGTGAAAACAAGACTAATAAAACACCTTACCTTAGAACAGCCAACAGTTTTGTACATGGAAATGGAATATGTTTGGGTTTTTTTAAATTTCTGTCTATACAAAAGGGATTTACAAGTAAAGTTTGTACAGATTTATCATATACTAATTTTAAGAATCTACCCTTTATTGATTCCAGTAGAGGAATTAGGTGTGTACACAGTAGGTGCTACTGTCTAGAGGCTTTACATAATTCATATCAGACTCAAGAACCCTAATGTCTTAAATTGGAAATACTGATTAAACAACGCCTTGAACTACGGTCCAGTATAGTTTTGAAAGCTTAAACCTTCAGATCAGAAGCTTCAACAAGAAATTTTACATAAATTAAAAAATATCGTAAGTACAAAAGTAGGTAAAACCCATATTTGGAGAGTGCTTTTAAATAGTTCTTAATCAAAGAAGTAATTAGCTGGGGTTATGCATGGGTCTGTGTTGAGAGAACAAGTATACAAGGGAGACATAGTTTCATTCAGTACCTAAATGGTGAAATAGACAGTAAGATTATTATGCTTGCAAACAGTAATGGTCTGGGAGGAAAAGCAAACCCACTAGGGGAAAGGATTAGAATTTAAAATTATCTTCATAAATGGAACATATATTCTTAGAACTGTTATACCACACTAATCAAAGAGTCCAAGATAGTATATTTAAATTTCCAGGTTGGACGAGGCTTTGAGCAACCTGATCTAGTGCAAGGTATACTAGCCCATGGCTGTGGAACTAAGTGACCTTGAAAGTTCCTTCTAACCCAAACCATTCAATGATTATGTGATTCTAAGTCAGAGTAACTAACAGTCTACATACAGATTAAATAGCTATTTAGATAAGTGTTCTGTAGAATCAGAACCTAAATATTGAACAAACTCTTTTAGAAAGGACTATTTCAGTTCAAAGGGACCTACAGCAATCTTACCAAACTTACCACATCGCTTTTTCTATGGTATGCTCACCTTCCCAATATTTCTCTCAATTTTCATCAAATAGATTGGAGATGGAGTTAAACCATCCCAGTTTCTTTGTTAAAAAAGTGTACCATATCTTGGAATTAATTTATTTTTCATTTATTGTTTCTTAAAGCTCTTATGTGTTCCTTCTTGTCACTGGTTTCACAGTTACTAGGGTTTTGGGGTTTCTTTTGGATGTTTTGTTCCTCATTATGTCTAAAACTAGTTTTATGTGATGCCCAATGTTGCACTTTCTGGTAATGACCACTGACTGATCACAATGATTTGTGCTTATGGTTTCAGATTTCTTCCTAGCATCTTCACTTTTCCGCACCTCACATCTACAACCTTCTACAGCATATTTTATTCTAAAATCACAGACAGTTCAACCTGCACAGAACAATTACTTGGTTTTCTTATAGGTAAAATTAATTTTTTTCTTTATATTTTCTTTTATTTCAGCACTAGGACCTGATAGTTAAAGCTAGTTAAAATTAGCTTCTGCAAATACAAGCTAAAAGAAATCCTGAGCTCTGCTTTCAGGTCAGTGTAAAATCCAGCTAGAAGGAAGTGCATCAGGAAGGCCAGGAGACCGCCTTGGATGGACAAGGAGCTGCTGAGGAAAGTTCAAATGAAAAAAGAGGCTTATAAAAGGTGGAAGCAAGGACAGGCAGCCTGGAAGAGTACTGGGATGTTGTCCAGGAAGCTAAGGACCAGGCTAGGAAAGCTAAGGCCTTAGGAAGGAATTAAACTTGGCTAGGGATGTTAAGGATAACAGGAAAGGATTCTATAGGGACGTAGCAAATAAAAAAACAGACTAGGGACAATGTAGGCCCCCTCAGGAAGCTATCAGGAGAACTGGTTACCCTCGATTTGGAGAAGGCTGATGCTCTGGATGACTTCTTTGCCTCTGTCTTCACTGGCAAAGGCTCTGACCACACCAACCAAGTCTTGGAATGCAGACACAGGGACTGTAAGAATGAAGACCTTTGGCCCACTCTAGGAGAGGAACAGTTTCAATACCATCTTAAAAACCTGAACGTATACAAGTCCATGGGACCTGATGAAATCCATCTGTGGGTCCTGAAGGAGCTGGCAAATGAAGTTGATAAGCCACTGTCTATCATATTTGAAAAATTGTGGCAGTCAGGTGAAGTTCTGATGACTGGAAAAATGGAAATATAACCCCCATTTTCAAGAAGGGGAAAATGTATCACCTGGGGAATTACAGACCTGTCAGTCCCAACTCTGTGCCTGGCAAAATCTTGGCAGAGAATCTCCTGGAAGGCATACTAAGGCACATGAAAGTCAACAAGGTGCTTGGTAACAGCCAGCATGGCTTCACTGAGAGGAAATCCTGCCTGACCAATTTAGTGGCCTTTTATGATAGGGCTACAGAACTGAGGGACAGGCGTAGAGCAGCTGATGTCATCTACCTGGACTTATGTAAAGCATTCGACACTATCCCACACGATATCCTTGTCTCTAAATTGGAGAGACATCAACTTGATAAATGGACCACTTGGTGGATAAAGAACTGGCTGGATGGCTGCACACAAAGAGTTGTGGTCAATGGCTCAATATCCAGCTGGAGTACGGCAACAAGTGATGTCCCTCAGGAATCGGTGTTGGCACCGGTCTTGTTCAACATCTTCATCGCTGACATGGACAGTGAGATTGAGTGCGCCCTCAGCAAGTTTGCCGGTGACACCAAGCTGTGTGGTTCAGTTGATACTCTGGAGGGAAGGAATGCCATCCAGAGGGACCTTGACACACTTGTGAGTTGGGCTGATGCCAACCTCATGAAGTTTAACCACGCTAAGTGCAAGGTCCTACACCTGGTTTGGAGCAAACCCAGGCACAGCTACAGGCTGAGCAAAGAAGAGATTCAGAGCAGCCCTGTGGAGAAGGACTTGGGGTGCTGGTCAATGAGAAAATGAACATGAGCCTGCAGTGTGCACTGACAGCCCAGAAAGCCAGCCGTATCCTGGGCTGCATCAAAAGGAGCGTGATGTGTCGAAGGAGGTGATCCTGCCCCTTTATTCTGCTCTCATGAGACCTCACCTGGAGTATTGTGTGCAGTTCTGGTGTCCTCAACATAAAAAGGACACGGAACTCTTGGAACAAGTTCAGAGGATGGCCATGACGATGATCAGGGAACTGGAGCACTTCCCATATGAAGATAGGCTGAGAAAGTTGGGGCGTTCAGCCTGGAGAAGGCTGCGTGGAGACCTCCTAGAACCCTTCCAGTACCTGAAGGGGGCCTATAGGGGTGCTGGGGAGGGACTCTTCATTAGGGACTGTAGGAATAGGACAAGGGGTAACAGGTTAAAACTTAAACAGGGGAAGTTTAAATTGGATATAAGGAGGAAATTCTTTCCTGTTAGGGTGGTGAGGCACTGGAATGCAGGTTGCCCAGGGAGGTTATGAATGCTCCATCCCTGACAGTGTTCAAGGCCAGGTTGGACGAAGCCTTGGGTGATATGTTTTAGTATGAGGTGTCCCTGCCCATGGCAGGGGGCTTGGAACTAGATGATCTTAAGTTTCTTTCCAACCCTAACTATTCTATGATTCTATGATGCTGTTCACATAACTAAATAAAGTGATATATTTTGTTTAAATTCAATAAATCTTCGTTAAAATAGTTCAGATTAAGTTTTGATCCAGAAGACTAATGCTGTTTTGGATGTGTACTAGAACTCAGAATAACTAAGTTTTAATTTAAGATTATATTTTAAGAAGTTACAATAGGATCAAAGAATACCAGGTTGGAAGGGACCTCGAGGATCATGTAATTCAACATTTTTAAGCAAAAACACAGTCTAGACAAGATGTCCAGGCACCCTTAAAAGGTTCCAATGTTGGGCAATCTGCCACTTCACTGATAAATGTTTGATTGTTATTGTGAAAAATTTTCCTCTTGTGCCCAACCACATTCTCCCCAAGACTAACTTTTACCCATTACCTCTAGTCTTTTCCATGTGAATTCTTGAAAAAGAGGAAGCTCTGTCTTTTGCCACACTTTAAATATCAGAAAATGGTGATAAGGTCTCCTCCAAAACTTCTTAAGGCTGAACAAGCTCAGCTCTTTCATCTTTTCCTCATACTTCAGGCTTCACAGTCTTTTGATTATCTTTGTGGATCTTCTTTGGACCCTCTCCAGCCTGTCCACATCTTTTTGGGGTAATGGGAAACAAAACTGAACACAGTATTCCAGGTGTGGCCTGACAAGTGCTGAGTAGACTGTGACAATGACTATCTCAGCTGCTGGCTTTCTTTGCCACAGCTGCACACTCTTCACTCATGTTGAGCAGCATTCCTCATTAAGAGTTCTAATACTCTCTTCTGTGGGTTGAGAATTTAATCTCAAACAGACTTTGTAGAAGAGAAAAAACAACACATCCTGCAAACCCTGGCATGTATGCTGAGAATACTCACTCACAGAAAATTATTTAACGATTGCATTAAGATCCTGCTTATCTTCAGAAGTAGAGAGTCCTTAGTCAGGCTTTTAAAAACTTTACTAATAGCACTTCCAAAAATCTTTGCAGTTTCATCCTGTATTTGCAATTAGTGGTCTCTCAGGCAACCTTGAGAAAACAAGACATTTTCAGAATGTTTTTCTAACTGATGCCTTCATCCTGAAAAAAAGACTGAATGACCTAATTATGCTTCATCTCAATAGCTTAGAGGCAGGATTCTTATCAGAAAAAAATGGAAGTCCTAACAGAGAAATCCATTTACTGTAGGTGATAAACCTGTTACCATTGATAGGAAAAGAAGCAGAAAAATAGCATTTATAATTTTGCATCACATACATGTGTGATGACATACTTTCAAGTCCTCTGTGATGTGAAAAAACCTCCAATTATAATTTTTAAATTTCAAAAAATCTGCACAAAAAAAGCCACCTAAAAGTATTAGATGTGATCTGATCCACTTTTTTTCCCACTTACATATATGTTATACATTTGTTCATGTTAGACATTGTTTGCATTAGACATTAAAGAAGATTGAGTAAATGTTAAATTTATGCCATGAATATACAAATGGCAGAGAAGGTATATTTTCATCATTCCATTTCCATAGGAAAGCTCAAACAGATTTCGATTAATTAAAGATTTAAGAACAGAAATAATTTTAATCCCAATTAGGAGAGAAACCCAGCTAATACCAGCACGAGAGAAAATCAAAATAGTGATATTTCACTCTTCAGTTAAATTATATATTTGACTGATAAAAGCAGAGCATAAATGTAATGCACTAGGATGTGTATTAAGGATTTGACAGGAAATTGAGTTTCCTACTACTTTGAAATAAATTAGTAGCTGCATACAATATACATAAAATACAGAAAGGACGAAAATCAGTAATTTGATCTTGAACATAACAGTCAATAAGGAAATCCTATAAAATAATGAAACTTTCCTAATAGAATTCTTCTGGAATAAATGAGATACTGAAATGATATTTAAAATTTTCATTAGTGTTGGGGAATTTCCATTAGTGAACTAATACGATTTTTTTTGACAAACAGCAGTTATGTCAGGAAATTCATACCAACAGTAAACTGACCCCTTTAAAATCAACAGTTGTAATGCCAAGAAGTACAAAGGTAAGCTTAAAGAAAACTGACTTATTGCACCTATTCAAGTGGAAGTTGCTCTTATTCAAGTGCAACCTAGAGGATTATAAATTAGAAAACAATCACACTGAGGTGGACCAAAGGATATAATGGACAATCAAGCATGAACTTCATATACTAAGGTATCAAAATCACCTAGATTTATAAAAACAACAATTATATGTTGCAGTACAGTAATTATACTTAAAATAGACTAACAAAAGCATACATTATCCAAGTACAGTACAGACATTTCAGGAAATGCAAAAAATTGTGCAACCAAAATACACTGTAAACTGTGTAGAAGATTGAAAATTTGGGACATTGAGACTGATAGTCATCTTAGCATGCCAAAAATAAGTGAAAAATAAATTAATTATTGCATTGTACTAAGTACTTCTCTATAAACAGCAGACATTGAAGGTATCATTAGACTTCTGTGGAAAATTTCTAATTGACAATAAAGGATCAAATATCATAAAATCATAAGATAATTCAGTCTGGAAAGAACCTTAATAGATCTTCAAGTCAGAGTTTTTACTCAAAACAGGATCAGCTACTAGGTCTGACCAGTTTGCTAAGGGGTTAATCCAGTTGGGTATTTAAAAATGCTAAAAAATAGTACCTTATGAAGATTTTTTTTTTCACTTTTCTAGTTCGACCCTCTTACTTTTAAACTTATGCCTAGTGTCTCACATCTCCCAGCTATGTATATCTGTAAAGAGCCTGGTTTTGTCTTCCTGATGTCTTCCGCAGAGGTGTAGGGGGACTTTCCTAAGATTCTTCTGGTGCCACCCCTTCTCCAACCTGAACAAGCCCTGCTACTTCAGCATCTCCCCACAGGGCAAAGTACTCCAGACCTCTACTAGACAGAAGGACCTCTGTTGAACAGTTATATATGTTTTTCTTGTTCTAGGAGGTTCAGAACTGGATGCAGAACTCCAAATGTGATCTCAGAAATGGTGAGGAGAGGGAAGTAGTCACTCCTCCCAGGCTTCTGGTTGTGATATTTTAAGTGCTTCTACCAGAGTACACTGCTAACTTCTGGCCAGCTTTCCACTTACCAATGCTCTCTGTAGCAAAGCTGTGTACATTTAGCCACCTAAGAATTAGGTTTTCAGTCTAAAATCTTCATGCAAGTTACTCCTACAGTCAGTGTAAATTCTGTAGTTTCATCCCATGTACTGAGATACTTATTTTAGCTTAGGATGATACACATAGGTCTATATCAATTTACAAGAGGAAATCGAATTGGATGATAACTTATGAAAGGTTAGTAGATATCAAAAAACACATCCTAAAAGACCCTTGAAGCCATGCAAATAAGCTTTTTTTTCAGTAATGAAACATGAAATATCAGTTTTGAAGATTTGTGAACAGGTACTTTTTTGTCTTGTACTTAAAAAAAAATAATCTGCTTTGCCTGACAATTTTAAATTTCAGCAGATTTCTAACAGCAATTCTCTAGTCACAATACAAACCCCAAATATACACCTCCAAAACAAAAACACAAAAAACAAACCCCAGAAATATGTAGATTAAAATTAGCAGAAAAAAAAAAAAAGAAGTTTGAAAAAAATTTCATCAAATTACAGTGATACTGTTTAGTATTAAAGTACTGCTCTCCATATGAATGGACAAAAGTAACGCTTTTGTTACTGATGAGTTGATGCTGTAAAACACAGGTTGTTCAGCAAAGACAATCTAAGGCTGCAGGCAATTCAGTGCATCCATTATATGGAGGAAAAAGGAACAGAAATGGAGAATAGCCTGATAGTTTTCTTACTCTCAAGTCAATCTCATATTGCAGGTATTGATACTTAGAACCTGAGCTTTAAGTAGAAAGTTGTTCAGCTACTTGCATACTAAAAGATATACACTATCATAGGCATGGACTATTTCTTTCATAACAGAACTAACATTACTATGTTATTGTTTCTAACTATGTTGTTTATAACTACGTCTCTGGAAGAACAGAACAACATGGCAAAGTTATAAAGATAAATTGAAGCATGAGGAGGTATTGTTACTGTGGAAATACCATAAATTTTAGTTCCAGCTTTCAATTTAGTACTTAATATATTTTGGAGTATGTTCAAAGATCAATTTTTTTTTTAAACCAACTTTCAAAAACAATTTTGGGCATTGTTGTTCTTAACAGTACAGGTTTAGATGACTTGCAGGAAACCTGAATTTCAATGACCTTCTGATTAATACTTCCCTAAATCCTTGGTTCCATTTGCTCTACTCAGCTTTAAAACTGGAACTCAGACCATATTTTAAAGGCATTTAAATACTAGTAAGCACCTGGTTGGATTTTTTTATTTTTTTTTTCTTAAGAGAAAAACTTCTGGGCATTTTGTAAAATGCTCAATGGCTCTCTCTTCACCTTTAAATAATTGCTTGGAGAAAACAATCTTCTAGAATTATCAGCATATTTTAAAATTAGTACATGTATTTCTAATGTGTCTAATTTCCCTGAACTTCCCATGCTGAATACCCAGAACAATGGGTCTAACAGTCTAGTTTAAGGAAGAATAAAGGGTGGGAAGAGAAAAAAAATAAAAGAAGAAAAGGCAAAAAAAAATAAACTCTGACTAAACTTTTCATCCAACTTTAAGAATTTGCAAAGAAAAGGATTTGGTTTGGTCAATTTTTCAACACGTGGTAATTTCTGCAACATTTAATGCTTGCCTGTATTTTTTCTGTACAAATAATGTGATTATGTTAATCAGTTGCACAGTCACGGGGAGTGCCTTCTATCTTCTGTTACAGTTTGTCTCTTACTTGTAATGTTCAAAAGGTTGGCGACTGAAGACTTGCCATGGATACAGTAGTTAGTTCTCCCTCCGGAAGCTCTGGATTCACTTAACCAATTACAGCAATGTCCTTAACTGAGCTGAAAATCAAAGGTCTGTTAAATCTATGAGGTGTGTTTAAATTATATGACTGGTGGACAGAAGCTTCAAGAAGAAGTTATTTTCACTAATTAATGAAAAAGATGACAGATTTACAGAGATCTGACTAACTTCAACTTGGGGCTAACATAATTAATATCTAACTTAAATTGCAATTAGGTTCTGTATATATTTAGTCCACCCAGGGTGTCCATTCAGATCATTAATAAGTTTTGCTAATGCTTCCATGATTAATCAGTTTAACAGAGCAGTTTTTCTTTATTGAATCATGAGAAGCTAGAAGATAAAGTAACATAGACAAATACCAAAGCACATAAACTTGAGAAACAGATCATTAATAATTAAAAATGTAATTTTCATGCTATCATTCTCAAAATTCATACCTTCATCACAAGGTTCTGCTAACCCCACCAGTTTTGTATCATGCACAAAACACTGTCTCTTAAATTGTGCAACATAGCAAAATTTTTTTTTTAATAATACATCAGTAATAAGAAGATGGATGAGCACTACAGACGTTTTAATGTTTCATGGTTAAATTGACTTCAATGGAACCATGCTGATTTATGCCAACTGAGAAGCTGTCCCTTTTTTTTTTTTTTTTTAATAAGAAACTATTTTCTGTGCTAGAAAAGCAATGGACATACTTGATATTGTTTAGATTTTCATCTTGCATTTTTTTACAGGAGAGTTTGAGTCTCAAGTAGCACACAAGTAGTTTTGAAACATTAATATAAGGTTTTAGATTAGAAACCTTGGGACATTTTTTCCTCCCTCTACTATTTTAGGAGGAAAAAATACCGAAGATATGTTTATATATATAAACGTTTTTTGAACAATTCATTTGTTTATAAATGTAGGAGAATTTGATAGCAGGAGGGTGGAATAAATAATTATTGTGGGTTGACCACAGCCAGAAGCCAAGCACCCACAGAGCTGCTTGCTCATTTACATGGCTGCAGTAGGATGGAGGAGAGAACAGGAAGCAAAAAAAGTGGTTGACAGGTGAGGTAAAGCAAACTCTGCATGCAGAAGCAGAGCAAAATAAGGAATTTCTTCACTTCTTCCCACAGGCAGACAGATGTTCAGCTGCTTCCTCGAAAGCAGGGTATCAGCACTGATAATGCTTACCCAGGAAGAGAACCTATAAGCACAAACACCCTCCTTCCTCTTTATTTCCCCCATATTTTGATGCTGAACATAAGCATATTCCATATGCTATGGATATCCAGTTGGTTGGTTTGGGTCAGCTACCTCAGCTGTGTTCTCTACTTGCCCACTCCAGCCTGCTCATTGAGGGGCGCAGAGCAGGAAAAAGAAAGCCTCAGAGCTGTGTTAGCTCTGTTCAGCGACAGCTAAAAACATTATTTCAACATTGTTTCAGCTACACATTCAAAGCACATCATCATACAGTCTGCTATGAAGAAAATCAGCTCCATCACAGCTGGACCCAGCACAACAGTGAATGAGAACAATACCTCACAAAAAAAAGTATTTTCAGCAGCAACATGAAACTTTCAGATATACAGGTGATTTGAGAGATAAAAATACAGATTTGGAGATAAAAAATAAAACAAAAGCACTTCGATAAAGGCAAGAAAAGCCCAAACCTTCACTTCATTATTATTTCTTAATTTAAGCCATCTATAGTTATATTTTTTTCCTGACAACCAGGAAATAGCTCTGAGGGAAGTAAAGATGAAATCCATAATTAGGTTCTATCCTGTAATCACATACTTCAACATTCCCCACATGCATACAGAAGAGCATGCACCTTCTCAAACAGCCTAGCAACAGGGGTGCTCACCTTCTCTGCAAGAAGAATGCTACCATGATGGAGAGCTTCAGTTACTAGGTTATAATCATTGAATTACTTTTTAAAATAGGGACAAAGAAGAGAGAAGCTGCCGTTAAATGCCACACACTTCTCTTAAACTGGTATCTGTCCCTTTCTTTGCATGATAGGAATTTTGTTTTAGGATGGTACAGTGAGGCATCAGAAAATCTTATCAGGTGCACTTCATGATCTCCTGCATCACAGGAATGCTGAGTACAATGCTAGCATATTTTTCTGTAATGACTTCTTGAAACACTGCACAATATCTGGGACATACAATTTCATTGCTGCATCTCTTTTTGCCTTGTCCCAACCCGAAGCATTACTGGTCTTTTAAAGGTTGATCATGACACTAATGATATTCTATACCAAAGGGTATTTTTTCATAATCTTTCACAATAAAATGTGTTTCTGCATGTCTGTGAGCTTTAAGTGATCATAAAGGGAAGCATCCTGAAAGGTTTATGCTTTCATTTATACTTGAACAGGTCTAAACCCTGTATGTTTTCAATTATTATGCATAGTGTATATCATGTCTCGTGGAATAGTTTCAAAATCACAGGCATGTCCAAATAATTAACCAGGTTTTAGTAATATGGAATTAAATATGTTTCTATTAAGGTTAGTGTGTTGATAAGATACACTGCATGCTGCAACATCTAAATGCCACAATAGTAATGCTTCTTTCCATTTGAATAAAGGTGAGGAATGAGGAATAGATTATGGCATGAAGGAGTCTTGAAATATTGTTAGTTTTAGAGTTTAATATCAACAACATTTTTGCATAATAAATCCTCTAGACACAAAAAATTGGCAAACCCTGCAACAGAGCAGTTCCAGTCTACACATAACATTCACTGATTTCTTTTGTATATGCACTCTAATTTCTCACCAGTTTGCCATCCTCACCCCATTACCATCTAAAATTATTTTTTTTCTAATAGCCTTCAAGCAACCCACAGTTTGAAAAATGAATTCTAGACCAGTCTTTCATGACAAATAAATTCTGTAAGAGATTACATGACTTTCAACATCATAATGCTTGTTATAAAATTATGCTAGGTAGAACAAAACCAACAACAAAACCAGAGGATCTGGATTTGGAGAAATTACCTCTGACGTTTACTTTTTATTTGCTATTTTCTCGTGTAACTCTAATGAAATACAAAGTGTAACCACTAATTTATCCTGGCATGAGTAAAAACAATTTTAAATTGCGAGTTTAGACAAGCTGCAACACCATTGAAATATAGAAATACAAAGCTAGGTGCTGGCCAACTCAGACTGAAACTTAATGTGCAAATCTTATAAAAATGCTGGTGTCTGTATAATTTTCTTCAAGTTCCATTTGTTAACCTCATTACCTTGCTAAGAAGAACCACTAAAATGAAGATGAAAAATAAAAAAATAAAAAAATTTGCCTAAATTTTGCAATGTAGGCCTCCCATGCTTTTTCTGTTAACTGTTCTCTAGCACAAAGGATACCATGCTGATGTTTAAATTAATCCCCCACTACTTTCTTTCAGACCATCATGTTACACATTTTTGTCCAGAGAATGAGGAGATGGTGAAGTCATATCTGCCCCCCCCCAAAAAAAAAAAGAAACAAACCTTTAAAACTTGTTTCACATTTTGCTCTGTATGGAAAACAACCCGGAGTTTTGAAGTTTAACCTCTACACGAATATTTGAGAATGCATTTACATATGAAAAGAAATAGGAATCTATTAATCCCTTACATCCTCTTTTAAGGCCATGTTATTCATGCCTGTAGCTTCTCTCTGTAAACACAGAGTCAGTTTCCATCTTCTCCTTTGAATTCTTCCCTTAAGGCATTTTAAATGGAAGAATCAACACAGATTTATGATTAGAAAATAAGGAGTTGTTCTCACTTTTTCCTATGATTTCATGTTCTTTGGTGCTTTATAAAGAAATTTGCAAAGGTTATTACATTGTGAAGGAAACTTCTAAATTTGATAGCTTTGTAAAAGATCTTTCATTTGAATCCAGCTGAAATGAACACACCTGCTGCTCTTGGCATAGTAGCTGTTAGAAAATTTAGTTTAAATCTTGATTGCAGGACAAAAGACTAATCTTGCTTCTTCCTACATTTCACCACATAGTGTCAGCAGAAATGGCAGTGATTACAGATCTATCCAAATAAACGTTTGTCGTGGTTTAAACCCAGCCAGACAGCTCGTGCACTCACTCCCAGTGAGTGGTGCCGGGCTGGAAGCAGTCGAGGCCCACATCCCCCGCCCCTCCACAGGGGCTCCCCCTGTTCCCCGCTCCTGGAGGGATGGGGAGGAGAATCAAAGAATGCAACTCCCATGGGCTGAGATATGAACAGTCCAGCAACCAATATACAACACAAATCACCACCGCTACCACCAACAACAATGATAGGAGATAATAGCAAGGGAAAAGAGTACAATACCACCCACCGAACAGCGAGTCTGACACAGCCAACACCCTGTCCTTCCGGTTAACTCCCAGTTACACCCTGGCCATGACGTGCTATGGTATGGAATACCTCTTTGGTCAGTTTGGGTCAGGTGTCCTGTCTCTGCTTCCTCCCTGCTTCCCCTCCTCTCTGGCAGAGCATGAGGCTCACAAAGTCCTTGGCCAAAACATCATTTTTATCAGCTTTGTTCCCAGCCCGAAAGCCAAAACACAGCACTGCACCAGCTACCAAGAAAGAGAAAAAATGACTGCTACTGCTAAACCCAGGACAATGTTTTAGCATAATTTAATAAGTCCAAGAGAGTTCAGCACCATGCAGATAAGAACAGTAGATAGCTAAATAACCACAGATTTTATTGGCTTGTGGGCAAAATCGGCGTGTTCTAGAACTTTACCTGTTTTTCTGCATGCCGAGTTCAAGGATATTAGAACTTAAAACACTGTTAACATTTGGTTTTCAGTTGTGAGTGTTACGGTACCCCTTTACTTAACTGTTTAACATTCTTTAAATGACGTTCCCATATTCCATCTTTCTTGAGTAATAGTACTGTTGTTCAACTAACATCTATGTATTTGCAGCTATTTTTAAGTTGGGAGGGGTGTGGGACAGATGTAAGAAATGAAGGGAAAAATTCCATTTTATTGTAAAATATTCTGAATAGGTCAATCTTAAAAAAATAATAAAAAATAAATCATCTGGTGCCTCAGTTAAAGTATACAAATACATTATAATTACATTTTCCCACGTAAAATTCTATTAAAGGGTCCATCAGTTTAACAGAGGAAGGTGCAATAAAGTTTAAAAAAAATGTCTGGAAAAGTGATTATTCAAATCACCAAAGTGTCTAGTAGCTTGTTTTTCAACTCAGGAGACAATGTCCTTCCAGAAACTCAATCGTAAGTTTGGAATCTGAATAAAAAACATTACTTCTCACCACTTCCTCTTTTCCCAGTATGCAGGTTTATGCAGTTTAGTAGATCATATTGGCACAACCTACAACCAAAGCTTTTACAAATACTTTATTGGTTTTATACAGAAAGATTTTGCTAGTTGTGAGAGGTCAGGGTTTTCCCTCATGCCAAATATAGTAGGTTCCAGCTGACTCTGTAACAAACCCACTGCAAGACACAGCTGAGCCCATCAGCCAGGTTGATTGTGTATAAGGGTGAGAGACAGCAGAGAAACTACTAAAATCAGAGAAGGAGGGAAAGAAGCTGCTCCAGGGGATGGAGCAGGTATTCACTAACCTGTGAAGTGTCCCTGGTGCAGCAGATATTTTTTCTGGAGGAGTTCAGCCCATTCAGGACCCAGGTGAGGGAGGAAAAATATCATTTTTATATAACAGAATCTATTTTAAGTTTCCACAAACTGAGTCTGTTTGGCCTGTGACAGTAACTGTTGAGTAATTTACCTGTCTCCACCTCAACCCATGAGATTTTTTCATCCTATCTTCTCCCCCAGTTCTTCTGAGGAGAAAAACAGCAGCTGGGTGGGCATCTGGCCTTTAGTCACGGCTAACCTGCCACAGATGCCCAGAAAGATCTAATTCAATCCTAAAAATTAAACAGTGTAACAGAAAATAATGTTGTTTGTGTCTGTTTATGACAAGAACAATTTAGAAAGTAAACAAATCATATTTTGCATTTTACTGTGAGTTTGGAAAGTGCTGAGGGTTTTGTGGGGTTTTTTGCTTAATTTAAATTTTATCTTAGTCTATATTTATAATTTTGTGAATCACAGAATCACAGAATCCCAAGGGTTGGAAGGGACCTCAAGAGATCATCTAGTCCAACCCCCCTGCAAAAGCAGGGTAACCTAGAGTACATCACACAGGAACTTGTCCAGGCGGGCCTTGAATATCTCCAATGTGGGAGACTCCACAACCCCCTTGGGCAACTTGTTCCAGTGCTCTGTCACTCTCACAGTAAAGTTCTTCCTGATGTTAACGTGGAACCTTCTATGCTCCAGTTTATACCCATTGCCCCTTGTCCTATCACTGGATATCACTGAAAAAAGCCTAGCTTCATCATCCTGACACCCACCCGTTACATATTTGTAAACACTGATGAGGTCACCCCTCAGTCTCCTCTTCTCCAAGCTGAAGAGACCCAGCTCCTTCAGCCTCTCATCATAAGGGAGGTGTTCCACTTCCTTAATCATCTTTGTGGCTCTGCGCTGGACTCTCTCAAGCAATTCCCTGTCCTTCTTGAACTGAGGGGCCCAGAACTGGACACAATATTCCAGATACGGCCTAACCAAGGCAGAATAGAGGGGGAGGAGAACCTCTCTTGACCCATTAACCACACCCTTTCTAATGCACCCCAGGATGCCATTTGCCTTCTTGGCCACAAGGGCACATTGCTGGCTTATGGTCATCCTCCTACCCACCAGAACCCCCAGGTCCCTTTCCCCTTCGCTACTTTCCAGCAGGTTAGTCCCCAACCTGTACTGGAACATCTGTTCTTCCCCAGATGCAAGACTCTACACTTGCCCTTGTTGAATTTCATCAAATTTCTCCCCGCTCAACTCTCCAGCCTGTCCAGGTCTCGCTGAATGGCAACACAGCCTTCTGGTGTGTCAGTCATTCCTCCCAGTTTAGTGTCATCAGCGAACTTGTTGAGAGTACACTCGGTTCCCTCATCCAGGTCGTTGATGAAAATATTAAATAGCACTGGTCCCAGCACTGACCCGAGGCACTCCACTAGTCACAGACCTCCAGCTAGATTCTGCACCATTGACCACAACTCTCTGCCTTCTTCCTTCCAACCAGTTCATGATCCACTTCACTACCTGATCGTCAAGCCCACACTTCCTTAGCTTATCTATGAGAATGCTGTGGGAAACAGTATCAAATGCCTTATTGAAATCAAGAAAAACCACATCTACTGCTCTACCATCATCCCTCCACCTAGTCACTTCCTCATAGAAGGCTATAAGGTTGGTCAAACATGACTTCCCCCTCATAAAACCATGTTGGCTGTTCTTAATAGCCCCCTCATCCTTGATATGCCTAGAAATGGAGTCAAGAATAAGTTGTTCCATCACCTTTCCAGGGACGGAGGTAAGGCTGACCAGTCTATAATTACCCAGGTCCTCCTTCTTGCCCTTCTTATAGACTGGTGTGACATTTGCCATCCTCCAATCCTCAGGCACCTCTCCCGTTTCCCATGACTTAGCAAAGATGATGGAGAGTGGCGTAGCAATGACCTCCGCCAGCTCCCTCAACACCCATGGTTGCATTCCATCCGGACCCATCGATTTATAGATGTCCAGATTGCATAGCTGATCCCTAACCCAATCCTCATCTACCAAAGCAAACTCCTTCTTTATCCTGACTCCTGCTGGGGCAATAGGAATCTGGGGCCCCTGGGGGGAGTCTGCAGGAGTAAAGACAGAGGCAAAGAAGATATTCAGCACCTCTGCCTTCTTTATATCCTCTGTCTCCAGGGCACCCACCTCATTCAGCAGTGTGCCTATATTGCCTCTTACGTTAGTTTTATTTGCTATGTATTTGAAGAAGCCCTTTCTATTGTCCTTAACCCGACTAGCAAGATTAAGTTCCAAGGAGGCCTTAGCTGTCCTAATTGCCTCCCTACATCCTCTAACAACTGTCCTATATTCCTCCCAAGTGGCCAGCCCCTCTTTCCATAATCCATAGATTCTCCTTTTCCACTTGAGTTTGCCCAGCAGCTCCTTTTTTAACCACGCTGGTCTCCTAGCTCCCTTACTTGATTTCCTGACCATTGGGACACTCAGATCCTGAGCTTGGAAGAAGTGGTCCTTGAATGCTGACCAACTATCTTGAGCCCCTTTACCGCCTAGTACCCTTTCCCATGAGAGTTCTCTTAGCACTTGATTGAACAGGCCAAACTTGGCCCTTCGGAAATAAATAATTACTGGATGATTTGTGCAACAAATCTGAAAGAAGATAAAATCAGTTCAGATCAGTGTCAAGTATAATAATCCTAACACATTTAGATTTTATGAGGACTAATTTATGTGACTAGACAGTGGTGTTAACTAAGTTGTCCATTCCACTGAAGATCATTCAAAGCTTCAGAGAAGCTTCTTACTGTCAATACAGATTGAAAAATGTTAAATAAGTTATAAGGAGTAAGGAATAAATAGCATTGAAGAAACCCCTGAATTGAGAGAATTCATAAGGGAAGTAACAGCGTACTTGCCCTGTTCTAATTTTCATCATGACCTTCCCTTACAGTTTGTGATGCTTAAACCTTATTAGGTTAAACCATAAGATTATATTTTTTTGAATTGTTGTGGTTTAGATGTCATTCTCTAGCCACCATATCTTATGTTCTTGTCTATTAGATTAGCTTTCATTACTAGAAGTATTTTGCCTTTTGTAGGTACTTCTAGACAGTTATCAAGTCATATTTTAACCTTCTGCATAAATAAAATAAACTGAAGTAGGATAAACTCTTTTAGTTGTGTTAATCATCATAGAGGAATTATAAACTTATTTTTAAAAATAAAAAAATTATTTTAAATCATTAAGTACGTTTCAGTTTATGGAAGAGCTTTAACGTATGTTCTTTTTGAGAAAATACTAAAAAAATTTAGCACAAAAAAAGAAAAGTTATATCCTGCTTGGGAAAAAGGACACTGCCTTGTAGTCACACTAACAAAATGAAACAGATTTGTCAGCAGCATCCCTATTTTAAATCATTCACTATGTTTGAAAAGCTATGTGCAATACCTAAAATAAACATAAGATACTTATAAGTGTTTTCTGTTAAATGTTAATCATGTGTCAAGTGGTGGCAGGTGATGTCCATATTCTGAGAAATACGTTACTTGTCATTTAGGAGAGTAGCCACTAGAACTTTTAAACAATTAAGATAGCAGAGAGGAAAAAAAAAAAAAACACACTTCCTTTTGAAATCCATCTCTTTATAGCACATTTGCTGCTCTTAAAAACAAGCGCAGATGATCAACAAATGCTAATCTTATCCAGCTATTGTGCACTCACCTGCTTTCCTTAAATGTAAACAATTTGTTCCAGATTCTTACTGTCATTATATTCCTTCAACAGTACAATTCCAATAAAAGTTGCTGGTTTTTATTTAAGTATCATTCCCTTTCCAAAGCACTGTATGGAACAGGCAAACAAAATTCAGATTTTGCGTTTTTACTTTTACTTGCTTGTTTGCCTTTCCCAGTCTAATCTCCTTTATTCCCATTCATTCTTCACAAGGAATATAATGAAAACAACAGATGTGGATCTTTATGCGCATATTTGTGAGAAACAAAATACTTTACAGAATCCCAGTACTGAAGTTACTGCATTTTTTATTTTTCTATAAACCATAATAACAGGCCTGCGGGCACTTGCAGACACAGAAGTATAGTGATAGTCCCCACCCTGCAGTCATTTATGGCTGGCATTAATTATGATGTGTTTTTCTTTTCAGAAATGCATGATACAATCTATAACTTACCTATGCTTAATTAAACCCCTCATACTTATACTTGGTCTGCATTACAGTAAGCTCCTTTAAAAACTAAAGCTGTAGTAACAATATCTCAGTTTAATCTATCATTATACGGGAGAAAACAAAACAACCAACCACCAAAAACAAAAAAGAAAACAAACAAACAAGCAAAGAAGCCCCACAGAACCACTACACAAGTCAATTTACCTGCAAAGCCTGCCTAGAATACTCATTACTTCTGTTACAGAGAAAATCATGCAAGGCATGGCAGTTCAGTAAGAGCATAGCCCAGTAAATACAGCTTTACAAGTTAGTGCTATTGGCTTTATATGGTCTTAGTACTGATTGGGGTTTCCCTTACTCTGAGCTTTGTTTGACCACTTCTGTTGGCCATAGCAAGCCAGTGAACCCTAGTGACCCCTAGATGAATTTAGCTAACTGTAAGAGAAGCCTGTACTTGATTCCTGCCCAATAGAAGGGGATGACACTATCTACATGTCTTGTTTTACCTTGAGATTAAGCAGTTTATCTATATCTAACATTCCTTTACCTGACAGTAGAAATTAAGAATGAAGTTGCTTACTTCTAAGAAAATCCTACAGGAGCTCTAGAGACCACAGTGCCAAATAACCTTATCACAGGGTTTTCCAGTTGTGTCTTTTAGACAAAAATTCCTCCTTCCCTCTTCTCCCAGAAAACTAACATAAGGGATAACATGAAGGTTTACTAAATTCCACCTGTAGGTCTGTGCGGGTACTGTATGCTGTACTGCTAACTTTTGGTCTTATTCCTGTGCTTTGATTGCTGTTTGAGTGTTCAAAGTTTTAAATACTATGGTAATTTTTATCATTTTCTTGAATTATGTACCAGATTAGTGTGATTCCTATCAGAAGTAGGAAGTATGCATATTTTTTTTCTACCCTGCTATTGCTTTCTCCCCCACATCTTCACTCATCTATCTCTGGAGATAGTCAACATCAGTTAATCACATTTTCTGTAACCAATATCAGATAATCAACAAGAAACAAAGGCTGAATTGCAGACATGCAAATAGATATTTTATCCTTCATGCCTTAGGCTCTTTTTAACCTAGAATTCTTACTGAAGGACGAAAATAACTTTTACTTTTGTTTCAAGTGTTCTAAGTAATCTAAGACTAACCAAAGCAGATAAATAAAACAATTTGGTTAGATAGCAGACAAACTTAATTCATCATTCTCCCTGTTTGGAATAATTTCCATTTTGCTGCAAAATGTAAATAAAATTGAAAAGCATGAACAATAAAGTAATGCATTTCTTGGGACTGCCTAAGACAGATAAGAAATAGAAATCAAAAAGAAATTTCATACCGTGTTAGGAACAAGTTTTTCTCATATTAAAAATGCAAAACTTGATAAACATATCAAAGTAATTATTATATATACAGAAGACTGATTTAATATTTTTATATTTGAACAATATTAAAGGGGTTACTTACTAAATAAGTGGAATATTGTACTTGGTTTTGTCTTTCTGGCACATAAAAGAAAGACCTACGTCAAGTGCAATAAGGAAATAGGTTATTTGCATCAGCAATACATGGGATATGAAAATACTTAATAAAAGAAATTTATATAAAATAATAAAAATAATATAAAAACCCCCTAGTTTAAAAACTGGCTTTGGGTTAATGAATCTTAAGAATACTGCACTTAGTTTAACTTAATCATTTGTGTATTTTGACTGAAAATCTTGAATAATTACATTTAGTATTTGGCATTCTATTTCGAAGTGTAATTAAGGTCCTAATCCTGCATTATATGTTAATATGCATTTTTTAGTTGGAGCCACAACAGAAAACACAAAACCCAAAAAAAACCCACAACCAACCAAAAAGGAAAAAAAAAAAAAAGAAAGAATAAATCAGTAGACTTCACTTTCTTGACAGGGATTTTCTTTTTCTGTGTTATTGCTATTTTAAACTTTAAAATGGAACTTTATGATAAACAATGTCCTCTAGTTCTTGATTTATTTTAATTTAGTTCATTGTTTAACACTTTAAATCTTTTCATCCTATGGACTTGGATCATATCATCAATATTTGAAATTACTTCTGGGTCTGAAAACGTGAATTTTAGGGTCAGGTGAAATAAATTGGAAGTGACTGATAAAACTGGTGTGAACTAGTACTAGTAAGTAGTCTAACATCCAAAGTGAATCTTCACATTTAAAGGGCTTTTTTTCCAGAGAAAATATTTTTTTGTGTTTAGCTTCCATTTTGCAGCAGATTTCCCTTTCAGATGGAACATGTATAAAGGAATCCATTCAAATAAAAAAGGCCTTTTTGCAGACTTCTCAAATATAATTGGTTACAATAATAGTTTAGTGGCAAGTTGAGAATGCCTTAGAGAACTTCAAATTTCATTTATTGCCTTTGATTGCATCCCCCTGGAGTTTCAATGTAGAACAGAATACGGAAACAGTTTGGAAGAAATCCATGTGGACTAAAAATAGGTAATTATTACCCAGTGTTTCTATTCATATTCCTAGATGGATTCAAGGACACATCAAAACGAGCAAAGACACCTAATAAGCACAGATTATTATGTTGTATAATTTATTTGTGATGTAGTTGAGGTAAGATCTTTCAGCAATGTCAGAGAACTTTATAAGTTTTTCCTACTAAAATGATTTTTGTTTTTGTTTTTTTCTTTTCATCTCGCTTCAATGATATTTGAATTTTAAATGAATTAAATGACAAGTATTTTTTAGGTTTTTCACACTGCTGTAATACGGATCAGCTGACATTATAAGCAACTAGGGATATCCATGGCATATAATACTCAAGGTCATAAGCCTTTTGCTTATAGCCAGCTAAATTGACTTATTGGAACTGCTACAGAAGTTTTATATCCTTGCAGCGCTTGTGCAGTCAGACTCTCAAAAACGCAGCTCATTTCCTTCTAGGACTGTACTGTAGAAGTGCTGTAAAGCAGCCAAACTGAATCCCAGATTTGGATCTGCTTAACTTCAAAGGAGAAGACATTAAAATACAATCATTTCCTTCTGCTATTGTGTTTCAAATGCATATTAATAGGAAACTCTACTTGCCCCAAGCCCCACTTCGATCTCATTTTAATTGATAGTCACTATTTGTATTAGAGAGATGTATGCAGATAATGAAGTTACAGCCATCAAAGTTTCTAATGGAGATATGTTAAGACATAAAATGGGAGTTATTTTAACTATCAGGGTCTTTTAATTTGTCTGGAGAAATAATAAATATTGTCTTCAGAGATGAGTTGAATCTATCTCAGATAAAATTGCAAATAATAAAATGCGAGTTGGAGAAGCATTTCAAGCACTGGGCCATAAAAGAGAGACCCAAGTAAAGAATTAAGAGATTTCGGAGTTTCTTGGTTTTGTTTGAAGAAAGTAATGTAGATTCTTAACTGTAAATCTCTACTCTAAAGAAACACTACCATGTCGGAAAAAGGAGGGGACTATGAGTGCAAATGAGGACAGGATTTAGACTGGACAAGAACAGAACTGCAGTCAAGAAGCTTAAATCAGATGCATAAAGTATAAATTCAAAACTCTTCACTAACCATTGATTCTCGTTGTCCTTGTGAGAGTTAAAATACATGCTCACTCTAATTCGGGGTTATAGATTCCACCCCACTTTCACATGCCCACAAACCCCTGGATATTATTTTCCTCAGCCATTTATAATTGAAATATATTTCACTGGTTTTTCAAGAGTCTGATATCAGCTAGCTGTCTAAAATTGAGGAAAACAGAGCAAAGAGTAAAAATAGCATTCATAGTTAACATAATATTAAGCCTTAATTTTTATAAATACCTGAATATATTATAATAACTTCTGCTTTTTAGACATGGAAAATGTCATCAGAGAAATTTATTAGACAGAACTGGTCTTACTGGTCCTGACTTCTGTTTTTGCAAAGTAAGAAATAAGACCACTGTCCTGGGTTCAGCAGTAGCAGTCATTTTTCTACTTCTTCGTAGCTGGTGCAGCTCTGTGTTTCTGACTTTCAGTCTGGGAATAATGCTGACAACATCAATGTTTTTAGTTGTTGCTAAGTAGTGTTTACTCTGACCAAGGACTTTCTCTGTCTCATGCTCTGCCAGGAAGGGGGCGAAGCCGGGAGGAAGCAGAGACAGGACACCTGACCCAAACTGACCAAGGAGGTATTCCACACCACAGCATGTCAAGCCCACTATATACTGCTGGCAGTTACCCGGAAGGGCAAGATCACTGCTTGGGCTGGGAAGAGTATCGGTTGGCAGGTGGTGAGCGGTCGTATTCTCTTCCCTTGTTATTTCTCTTATCATTATTACTATTGGTGGCAGCAGTAGTGATTTCTGTTATACCTTAGTTACCGGACTGTTATTATCTCAATCTGTGGGAGTTACATTCTTTCAATTCTCCTCCCCATCCCTCTGGGAGCAGGGGGAGGAGGGTGGGGAGTGAGCGAGCGGCTGCATGCTTCTGAGTTGCCATCTGGGCTTAAACCACTACAATCACTTAATTTTTTATTCCCTCCCTCTCCTCCCTCCCCCCAGTAAAGGATAAATACACTTCAGCCTCTCTCTGGGAAATGGAAAAGCAGTTATAAACACACTTTAGGCTAATGGCTCAATGTCCAGCTTGAGACCAGTAATGAGTGATGTCCCTCAGGGATTGGTGTTGGTACCGGTCTTGTTTAACATCTTCGTCACTGACATGAACACCGGGAATGAGTGCGCCCTCAGCAAGTTTGCCGATGACACCAAGCTGTGTGGTTCAATTGATACTCTGGAGGGAAGGAATGCCATCCAGAGGGACCATGACATGCTTGTGAGGCGGGCTGATGCCAACCTCATGAAGTTTAACCATGCCAAGTGCAAGGTCCTACACCTGGGTCAGAGCAATCCCAGCCACAGCTACAGGTTGGGCAGAGAAGAGATTCAGAGCAGCCCTGCAGAGAAGGACTTGGGGGTGCTGGTCAAAGAGAAAATGAACATGAGTTGGCAGTGTGCACTTGCAGCCCAGAAAGCCAACCGTATCCTGGGCTGCATCAAAAGGAGTGTGACCAGCAGGTCGAAGGAGGTGATCCTGCCCCTTTATTCTGCTCTCGTGAGACCTCACTTGGAGTATTGTGTGCAGTTGTGGTGTCCTCAACATAAAAAGGACATGGAACTCTTGGAACAAGTCCAGAGAAGGCCCATGAGAATGATCAGGGGACTGGAGCACCTCCTGTATGGAGACAGGCTGAGAAAGTTGGGGCTGTTCAGCCCAGAGAAGAGAAGGCTGCGTGGAGACCTCATGGCAGCCTTCCAGTATCTGAAGGGGGCCTATAGGGATGCTGGGGAGGGACTCTTCATTAGGGACTGTAGTGATAGGACAAGGGGTAATGGCTTAAAACTTAAACAGGGTCAGTTTCAGTTCGATATAAGGAGGAAATTCTTTCCTGTTAGGGTGGTGAGGCACTGGAATAGGTTGCCCAGGGAGGTTGTGAATGCTCCATCCCTGGCAGTGTTCAAGGCCAGGTTGAACAAGGCCTTGGTTGATATGCTTTAGTGTGAGGTGTCCCTGCCCATGGCAGGGGGGTTGGAACTTGATGATGTTAAGGTTCTTTCCAACCCTAACTATTCAATGATTCTATGATTCTATAATTAATTTCTTAACTCCCTCCTCATGTCTTTCTTTTCTCAAGCGTTTTTCATGGGTGTACATCAAAGTGTCCGTTTAAAAGAACCCTTTTGGTCTTCAAAGACTACTGAATTCCAAGTGGCTGACACGAACAAAATTAAAAATGGGAGTAGTGACTAAAGTATTTGCAATTATTTGACACTGGTTTTATATAACTGTGTAGTATGATACAGCTTTAAAAAAAAATAGCTATGAGTTGTTTTCACAAGCAGCCTTAATTCTGACACTTTGAATATATTTGTTTGGAACCTTAACACTTAAATTATGTCTCAATATAATTATAATAAAGTACAAATTTTATAATAATATAATCAATATTTCTTTCTATGTTCAAAACAACACTGAACAAAACCTTCTCATGAGGAAACCATAAAACCTTGTCATTATCCTCCATGTACTTTTAGAGCCAATATATTCAAATTATCACAATTGTCAAAAAAAGAAAAGCAGAAGACTGCTCTTCTCTCTAAGAAACTTTTGCAATGCAGATTGCTTAGATGTATTTTGTTACCTGTGGTATCCTATCTGTTTACTGACACCAAAAGTATTTTGAAACTCAGCAGCAGGTAAGTAGAATTAAAGCTGTGCAAGGACATGTTTTAGAATGATTAGAAAATAGAAACAATTGGACATTTTAGAGCATTTAAATATATCTTGTCAAAGAAGAAACGTTTTTTCATTCCTTTATGTTAGCTTTGAGAGAAAACTGATAAGTTCCTTATCTTCAGTTTCAAGAATGCTTTTCCCATTTCTCACATGCTCTAGTAGTTGCATATCACTATTTGAAATCCTAACAGCCAAAAATATATTATCAATAATAATATAATGAATTTATTAATAATGGTATTAGTAATTTTTCTGTAAAAATCCAGAAAGATATCTTAGGTTTTAAGTCACATTGCTCTCTCTGTAACAACAGTTGTTGCTGCGCTAGGACTACTGGATACAATAATGCATCAGATGCACAGTAACAATGCATTGGCAATGGAGGGCTGCAGAACTGGCTTCTGTGAGAGCAGACCAGGGGCTGTTCAACACCAGAGACAACTAGTTCGGCAATGGACATGCAGCTCAGGGAAGAAGGGGAAAAATGAGGAACTTCAGCGGCAGAACAGGTATTTCCTGAAGTCTATGGAAAAGCCCATTTGTCCTGGGTTTAGCAGTAGCAGTCATTTTTCTCTTTCTTGGTAGCTGGTGCAGTGCTGTGTTTTGACTTTTGGGCTGGGAACAGAGCTGATAAAAATGATGTTTTGGTTTGGCCAAGGACTTTGTGAGCCTCATGCTCTACCAGGGAGGAGGGAAGCCGGTAGGAAGCAGAGACAGGACACCTGACCCAAACTGACCAAAGAGGTATTCCATACCACAGCACGTCATGCCTTAAATGTAACTGGGAGTTACCCAAAAGGACTGGGACGGCAGGGTTGGAGGAGATATCGGTCAGCGCTTGGTCGGCCTGGGGGGGCGAGTTATCAGTCAGCTGGTGGTGAGGTGTTGTATTCTCTTCCCTTCTTATTTCCTTTATCATTACTATTATTGGTGGTAGCAGTAGTGATTTGTGTTATACCTTAGTTACTAAACTGTTCTTATCTCAACCCGTGGGAGTTGCATTCTTTTTGATTCTCCTCTCTGTCCCTCTGAGAATAGGGGGAGGGCAAGAAAGGGGGGGAGTGAGTGAAAAGCCATCCAGCTGGGGTTAAACCATGACACCATTGCAGAGCAGTTAGACATTGCTTGACATGAACTGTGGCCTTCTGAGCAGCTTTTCTCCCAAAGAGCTGCAGCCTATGGGAAACGTTCACTTTGCATCAGGTACCCATACTGCAATATATAGAGAACCACATGTCGGAGTGCTTGAATATTTCCCGAGGGAACTGCAATCCATGCAGAAGACCCAGACTGGGAAAAAGCATGAGTAGGAAGGAGTGATAGGAATTGTTATAGACTGTAACTGCCCCAGTCCCCCATTTCCCATCCCCTCTGTGCCACTCTTGGCAGGGAGGGTGGTCAGGGAGGAGCAGAAGTTGGGAATGAAGGAAAGAAGTTGAATGTTAGTACAAACAGAGTGGGGGGAACTGTTTCACTTTGGTTTTAACCATCCTGCCCTGTTTTTAATTGGCAATAAAACAAATTATTTTTCATTAAGTGATTGAGGTTTGAAGGGATCTCTGGACATACCTGATCCACCCCCTCTGCTCAAGCAGGGCCACCTGCAGATCAGAGAATGGTTTTGGTTGGAAGGAGTTTTCAAAGGTCATCTAGTTCTCCAACCCTGCAATGAGCAGAGGCATCTTTAACTAGATAGGCTGCTCAAAGCCCCACCCAACCCAGTCTTGAACGTTTACAGCAATGGGGCATCTGTCACCTCTCTGGGCAACCTGTTACAGTGTTTCACCACAGTCATTATAATAAATTTCTTCCTTACATCTAGTCTGAATCTAGCTTCTTTTAGTTTATAACAATTAATCCTTGTCCTATTTCTACAGGCCCTACTAAAAAGTCTGTCCCCATCTTTCCAATAAGCTCGCTTTAAGCATTGAAAAGCCATTGAAAAATTGGTGCCCACACTCTGGTTTTGTACCAACAGCAAACATGTTGAGGGTGTACCCCCTCATCCAGATCATTAATAAGGATTTTAAATACCATTAGTTACTGGTGTAACTCCAATCAGACTTTATGTCACTGATTACTATTCCCTGGGCCCAGCAGGTGAAGCTGCTCTAACACCTGCCAGGAAAACTTCCCCGTAGCATGTTACCATGGTACCTGAGACTGCTCCACTGGTACAAATTCAGCTGAAGCCACCTTCTTTTACCCTGCTGCACAAACTGCTGCATCTGTTGGTGGCATCTGGGAGCTGCGCCATAGGACTGGCTTTTATACTTGTTTCTTCCAAATACCAGCTAAAGGATGTTTGACACTCCCTAACCCTGGGGCAGTTGCAAAAAAAGCTCCAGGTAATCTGGTCCAGGGTGGCTGATCTTGCTCTCTTTGCCTCATAATTACTTTTCAGCAGCAGGAACTTTCACATTTCTCAGAGGGTTTACAGGCATACCTTAGTGATCCTGGACCTTTTCTCCAGCAGACACCAACCCAGACCCTAGAGACTGATTTGCAAAGTACTTTGTTGGCTTCCCTGCTAGCTGAAAGGTGCTAGCTGAAATCACAGCTACATTTGCCAAAGTCTCCTTTGCCCGTGACATTAATTTTTAAGTAATTTGCTGTTTATATCTTGACCCATAAAGTCTTGGGGTTTTTTTTGTCCTATTTTCTTCCCTTGTCCTGCTGAAGGTGGGGAGTGAAAGAATAGCTGGGTGAGTGTCTGGCTAAGATCTACCCACCACATGTTGTTATACCTATGGAATACTCTCCCACTTATATGCTGGTATTCTTTGTGTCTTGTTCTTTGGCTATAAATGCTTCTGAAGCAGAAAAAGCTCTGTCTTTAATTAACATGATCTATTTAACAGAGATCTTAAACAAGACTAGGGATCCTATAAACTGGGTTTTGTTCCTAATATCTCTGCACTTGATCCCAGATTGCTGTACATTTTTCTACATTCTACTTAACTGCCATTCATCTTTACCTTCATTTCCTAGACCAAAGACAGACATCAGTCTGTGGATATCTGTCATCACTGACCAGAGAGAAGTCCAGGAAGCAAACCTACTGGTGAAATTCAGCCTGTATGTTTTTATTAGCAGACACTCAAACAAGTAAGCTTGAGCTCGACAGTCCTTGTTTCTGGATCTAAAGAAAAGACGATTACGTTAACATCTCCAGACAATTTGCACTAGCAAAATTGTTCTAACACAAATCCCAGTGAAAAACCACAGCAAGGATACATCTTCTTTCATATGCAGATAGATGTTCCTACTTGAGGAGTCTTACTGAAAAATATAGTATACACATACTCTGTTCTGGACAGTTGGTTCCATTTTTTATTCTACAGTTTCAGGAACCCATCCATCTATTCCAAATGGCATCACAAATGAGACAGTGCTTTACTTTATTCACATTTTAACTACTTTGTGCAAAAACCACCACACAATTATTGAACAACTGGCCAGTTATTAAATAAGATCATAATTCATATCAGAAAAATTGCAATTTCTTTATAGGTAAGTACTTTTATACTATCTAACACTAAAAGAAAGCTTTGAAAATATATTGACATTTAAATTGAAAAGACTTTGATCCAAATGACATTTTCAAATCTGTTAACAATCATAGAGGTAAACCATAAAGTTGACTGCAGACTCATACATATTTTTCCTGTGTTTTAGCAGCTCACTAAGTAAAAGAGAAAGGATATTGATTTAATACTAATAAATTTAATCTCTTCCTTATATATGAGGTACACTAGTCATACAGGGAAAAAAAACCACCTACAAACCGGTTCAGGTCCTGGCTTGCTTTTCAGATGGGTAGAACAAGTCCACACAGTCAAACATGCTGTACTTTTCCTGTGTTTGTTGCTTTACTAAAACATCATAAAAGATAGTGGTGTCAAAATTCTGACATCTAATTTGTGACATAATTTCTATTTTAAAATAACTAACATATTAACATTGTTGATATAGAAGTCAACTCTTCAGGTCCATTCATGTCTTTTTATTATTACTATTTAATTTATAAAGACTTTTGGGGTATTATTTCTGTCTGAATATGGAAAAGATAAAAGTTTAGCACTGGAAGGTATTACCATTTCTATCTGTGTCACTGTCTTTATGCTGACATCCTAAAACAGCCAAAAAATTAAACTTATAAATTTATCTTTGGAGTTTGTCAAATTCATGCTTTCCATTTCATAATGCATGGCATTATTAACATCTACAAACTCCTTTAATGCTTGTTCATAATTCTTGTCTATGTCATTTTTCTGTTGTGGAAAACTCAGGTCTAGGATTTACTCTTAAAAAAAACCCAAAACAAACGTAAACACAATCTTAGCCATAATGTACTTGTTATGTATAAAATGTAATACTAAATTAATGTTTGTTTGTTTGTTTGTTTGTTTTAAATTATGTGTTGACTAGCACACATCAAGAACCTGTTCTATGGTAAGAATTATAACCACAAGTTTTAGTTACTACATGTTGTCCACAACAGAATATAACATCTCTCCTCTGCATTCAAAAATCATAAAATTAATATATACAGTGAGCTATTTAAAACGGAATGAAAATAGCAGCATAATCCATGTGCATTTACCTTTATCTAGTCTTAAATACATCAGTATATTTTAAGTTACACCTTTCCCATACCTTACATGGGGATGGATACCTGCAGTCTCCACAGTGCAAGATATTCTTTCTTTAGGCAATGTGCTGCATAGTCTCCATCAAAATAAGAAGGAAAGCTACATTGTATAATGTGCTGCTTCTGTGTGCTATTTTTGACTGGGATAGATTGTCCCAGCCCATGTGCATGACCTTGGTAAACTTCATGAGGCTCTCATGGGCCCACCTCTCAAGCCTGTCAAGTTCCATCTGGACAGCATCCCTTCCCTCCAGCCTGCCAACTGCACCACACAGGTTGGTGTCATCAGCAAATCTGCTGAGGGTGCATTCAATCCCACTGTTCATGCTGCCAGTAAAGATGCTGAACAGTGTCAGTGTCAATAATGACCCGAGGCACATCATTCATCACTGAGCTCCACTTGGACATCAAGCCATTGACCACAACTCTGACTGACACCATCCAGGCAATTCCTTATGCAATGGGTGCTCCATCTGTCAGATTCATGCCCCTCCAGGTTAGAGACAAGGATGTTATATGGGACGCTGTCAAATGTCTTGCACAAGTCCAGGTAGATGACAGTAGCTGCTCTTCCCTTATCCACCAAAACCCATTGTGGAAGGCCACCAAAGTTGTCAGGCATTATTTGACCTTAGTGAAACCGTGTTGGCTGTTACCAAGTGCCTCCTTATTGTCTATGTGCCTTAGCACAGCTTGCAAGGGGATCTGCTCCATGATATTGCAGGCACTGAGGCGAGACTGATGAGCCTGTAGTTCCCTGGGTCTTCCTTTTTTTCCCTTTTCAGAAATGAGGGGGTATATTTCTCCTTTTCCAGTCACTGGGAATTTCACCAGACTGCTGGAGTTTCTCAAATATGATGAATAATGGCTTAGCCACTTAATCTACTAGTCCTTCAGGACCTGCAGGAGCAGGTCTCGTCAGGTCCCATGGAATTCTGCCCCTTCAGGTTCCTTAGATGTTCTTGAACCTGATCTTCTCCTGCAGCAGGTGGTTCCTCATTCTCCCAGCCCCTGCCGTTGCTTTCTGTGACTTGGGCAGTGTGGCTGGGGCACTTGCTAGTGGAGACAGAGAAAAAATGTTGTTTAGTACCTCAGCCTTCTCCATATCCCAGGTAACCAGGTCTTCTGTTTCCTTCCTGAGAGGGCCTACATTTCCATTGTGTACATTTTATCACCAAGTGTATCTATAGAAGCTTTTCTTGTTGCCCTTCATGTCCCTGACCAGATTTAATTTTGTTAGGGCTTTAGGTTTCCTAACCTGATCCCTGACTGCTCTGACTATTTCTCTGTGTTCCTAGGCTACCCATCCTTGCTTCCACTGTCTGTAGGATTCCTTTCTGTGTTGGAGTTTGTCCAGGAGCTCCTTGTTCATCTGTTCATTTATCTTGGTGTTTCTGCCCAACTTCCTCTTGGTTTTGTTGAGTTGCTTCTGAGCTTTGAGTAGGTGAATCTTGAATATTACCCAGCTTTCTGGGGTCCCTCTTCCTTCCAGGGCTTTATCCCATGGTACTCTACCAAGCAGATCCCTCAAGAGGCCAACACATACTCTTCTGAAGACGAGGGCAGTGAGCTTGTTGGGCACTCTCCTTGCTGCTCTAAGGATTTTGAATTACATCATTTCATGGTCTCTGTGCAATCAAGGCTGCCCTAGAGATTCACATTCCCCACTAGCTTCTCGTTGTTGGTGAGAAGAAAGTCCAGTGTAGCACCTCTCCTTGTTGTATCCGTTATCACTTGTAGACAGAAGTTATCAGCAGTGCATTCCAGAAACCACACATTGCTTATCCGTGCCTTACTATATTGTCCCTACAACAGACATTGGGTTGAAGTCCTGTTTTGTTATGAAACAGAAAAATGAAGCCTGAGCAGAGAAATCAGAAATCAAAGTAAAATATATTTACTAGTAAAAATTAGGAATTTTGCACTTAGGAGATACCACCTGGTCAAATCGAAAGACATTGCCTCTTTGAGCTAGCTGCAAATTTTAGCTTGAAGTAAGCTGGGGAGGGGGGGATGGAAGAACTAGAAAAAATGTGTCTATGAGAGGAGGAGATAAAATTAGTCTATTTTGGTTATGGAAATGTATGTTCCCTGTTGTGATTTTTTCATATCTTGTCAGAGTACTCATTTTCTGCTTTCTGTTCTCTACGAGAATGACAGTGCTTCATTCCAGAACCACCACAGAATATCCTCTCTTGCTGCTTTATAGAGAAAGCAGCAAGTATGTGCAATATGGTGATTATAATAATAATTTTCAAGCATATTACAAAGGTTTATGCCTGTGAAGAGTAATTCAGCCTTCTTTTCACAATAACCTTATAATGATTGCATCTTGTCAGGAAATGCTCTACTATCATTGCTGGTGTCGTAGATTCTATTGACCCCGCTATAATAATTCATATGTTAAAAAGCTTTCAAGGCTCTGCCTCCTTGACCTTCATTGTCTTTCCTTTACCTGGGTTATCATTATGCCTAGAAACACTTCCTTCACGCTTGCTGAATGCGTAATGATGTACATCTCTCAATAATTTATTCCAGTGCAACACTCACTTTTGCAATATGCCTTCAGAAAACTTGTCAGACTTTGGATAATTTAATCATCAGTAATACTTAGCAGAACATATTGAAATTATTAAAAAGATTATGCTTATTCACCTTCTGTCTTCTATCAAGTCTGAAGATAGTGTCATAAGGGAATGAAAGTGACAATTAAAAAAAAATTTACATAAACAGTTTTTATGAATGGCTTTTAATTTCAGCAAATAAGAGAACAGGTGGATATTTGCTTAGAATACTGATTGTGAAATCAAACCATAGTGTCTCTGCCATATGGGAATAAAATAGACATTCATAATAGACGTGAGCCTGAGACATGTTTCTGCTAAGTGCTGTTGTAAGGCCCTGGAGTTTTCATCTTTTATTGCTGCAATTCTGATTGTCTAATAATTATTATAAATTTTCATTAACAATTTTTTTTTTTTTGTGTTAGTAGAGAAAAGTATAACCATTTTACAGATGAAGAGCGGAGACATAAGACATGTTCTTTTGATTCCAAGCTGGAAGAATGTTGTTTCTCTTGGTCAATAACCATGTTCCTTAAATAAAAGAAGCCAAACTGAAGGATAAGAGCCATCTACCTTAACTTTAGTCCAGTTAAAAGTCCAGTCAGTCAGTGTTTTTCTCATTTTCAATTGAGACCTTTGTACAAAAATAATTTTTTCTATCTTAGATAATTAACTAGAACAGGACAAATTTCCCCTAGATCCTCTTTTTATATATTGTCTCTGTGTATTGAAGTTAGGAGTCTAAAGTTAGCTGATATAAATCCTACCTCAAGAGACTTACTAAAAATCACAAAAGATGTCTGTGCTTTAGCCAAAAATGAGACCATGTGTTCAAACCTTGCTGAGGGTCTTACCGCTTAACAGCACCCTCCATACATGATATAAAATTAAAAATAATTAAGTGAAGAAGTGTTAGAGAAATAAAGTACAAAGAGATAATTTGCGGTAAGTCGTTCAGAGAGTGAGGTGCAAAGGAGGCAGGTGTTTCCCCACATGTCATTAATTAGCAACTTGGATGAAAACAAACTAAAATTATTATTATGTGATATTTTCCTCATTAGATACAAATGAAAGGAACAATGAAACCTGTATTTCATTTAGGGAAGAAAAAAGCATCAGTAGAAAGGAGCAAACTGCAACTACTAGTAAATCTGTTCTTTGAAACAAAGCAAACCTTTACTCTTTAATCACTTTTGAAGAATTTTGAAAAACATGGTTGGAATGTTAGTATGTGTTTATCAACAAAACAAAGAGAAAAATGTTTGTCTAAGATCCTATAAAGCAGGATTTTCAGCCTCTAAATACAGAACCTGGGAACCCAGGTGTCTGTCATTTGTGGCACAATGTTTAAAAGACTTTCACTCATAGGCATTACTTGTACAATATTGAACATGTGGTATTTTAAAAACAACATGAAATTCTACCAGACATAAAAGTCTCAATTCCTCTATGCATGAGTATTTTTTGTTCTTGTTACTATTGAAAAAAGCCTTACCATCGACAGGGTGTCTTGTACTATTCAGAGAGCTATCACCCATGAGGGATAGTACTACATTTCTTCTGGAGCAACCTTGAGGGACACCATGAATCTCAGTTATGCCACTGTAGTCTTTCTGTGAAACAGACTGTGCTCTTTGCTAATCAAACATAGCTATTTCCCTAGTACAAAGGTGAAGTTTAGTTTAGTCTTAATTTTTTACTTCTTGGAGTGCAAGGATATGAGCAGAGTTCTGTGAATCTTGCTCTTTCTGACATAAATATATAATTATATTTTTACAGTCTTATTCCTGAAAATCACATATTTAACATTCAGTTCCTCACTGTTAATTTATGGCATCTGATGATGCTATGTTTACCCTGTAAGAGATTAATATTTACCCTTTTAGAGGCAAATATGTTTTTATAGAAAAATTAGAATTGGCAGACCACAGGTTATTAACTTCTTTTTTGATGGTAAGCCATTAAGGCTTTGTATAGGCATTAATAACAAACATCCTTCATTACAGAGGAAATTGGTAAAAAAATATAATTCTTTTGAAGAAAATACAGTTAAAATGAAATAATTCTTCCTTTTGTGTAGGAAGTAGTAAAAAAATGAAAATATTCTTTTTCAATAGACATTAGACTATACTAAAAAAAAATAAAATAACCAAAACCAGCCTGAACTATCTAATTTGTATTCTCAGAAGACAACCTGAAATGACATGCTAGTTCTTCCTTGCATTAAAAAAGAATAGCTTTAGAAAAGGTTAGTGTGATTTAGGTTCTCCTTGGCTTTTGTTTTGTTTTGTGTGTTTTTTTGCTGCTGGTGAAAGAAAAACCTTTCAGCCTAACATTTGGACAAAAGAACAATCATCTCTTACATTATTGATCTCATAGGTAATCTCAACTTGTAACTGCTCACCTTGTTATACTGACAACATAGAAATATATTGCTTATCACAGGGTAGAAATTAATTCAACTTTCTTGTTTGTTAGTTTGTTCTATTTTTATAATGGTTGTTCTATTTTTATAATGGTTGCCAGTACCTTATAGTTAGATTGGGAAATTACTTGGGGGATAATTAACTGCAATGTAATAGAATGCTACTGAGGCATAGAATATTGATTTGCGATAGCCAAGCACAGCCAGGCAGCCCCTTTGACAGCCTGCAGAGGAGAAGAGAGTAGATAACCATATTGATCATAGTATTACTTCCTGTGATTCAATAATGAATGTTAGATATTTGTATATATATATATATGTTTGCCTGTATGTGGATGTGTATCTATCTGTGCATGCATAGGCAGAGATACAGATACCTGTATTCACTCATATATAGATAAATACATGCATACTTATATTCTTGGAGTTTGCCCTGGTTTAAAAATACACATTTTAAATAAACCAGAGTCACAGAAAAGACAACAGAATTACTTAGGATTATTCAAGGATTCAACGGAAATAAAAAAGGAGCAGAGGTCATTCAGTTGCTAACTTTATGGCCAGCAGAGCTAGATACCATTATCTCTTTAGCAATAGAATGTGAGGATGGCACTGTCATGTATGTGTAGAACATTAAGAAAAAGGGTAGAAAAAATTCGGTCAGGTTAAAAACTTTTTCAGCTCCCCTTTTTAAAATTACCAAAGCCAAAACTGAAGTTCAAAATGCTGGTGAACAGCTGTTGTGGTGAGGGATGTGTTGAAATATCTGTCAGAGAGCTAAAGGAAGGCGAATAAAATAAACTGTTTTCTCCTTACTGTATTCCCCAAAGTGCTAAATCAGAATAGGCAAACAGAAAAAAAAAAAAAAAATTAAAATAGCTACTGTAAAATCATAGCTGTTTTAGTTGCATGTGATTTTCATCCAAAGGAGACTTTGACATTTGATATACCTTTGTTTTATAGCAGCAGATATTTCTCAAGTGAATCAAATACTACCTCTTATACCTCAGTTCATTAATTTAGACCTGCCATATATGCAGGATTTTTTTTCAGTAATCTTGTTTCGTAAAGTAAAAAGAGACTTTAATAGTATAGGGGTCGGAAGGAAAATGATGAAGGGTTAGAAGGAAAGCACTGGTAGAACAATGAAAGTGAAATAAATCTGTTTTGCTATAGTGTGACACAAGAGAAATCAGGATTCTTAATCCCTCATTTTCCTCTTTTTTTCCCCTTAAGAAATATTTTCTCTGTAACAGATGAGAAACCTTGATTGATTCCTCTTGCTGTTAGTAAAGAGTTCTGGTACATTAAACTTCAATAACACATGAACATTACAAATTGTATGTGAATATTTTAATTGCATAAACTAGTGACTCTTGCAGGGGGAAAGAGGAATTCCATCACTTACTCTGCTACTGTACATTTCAAAGGATGCTATGTAAAGAAGAACACTCGGCTATATCTAAAAATGGTGTGTCTTGAAGGACATTACATTAAAAGCAAACATATTCTCCTTGAGCCTTCCAAAACTGTTAGCTAAGCAAAGAGTAACTATCCATGTGCACTGAAACTCCAGGGGGGCGAAACAACCTCAGGCTCTCAGCCAATATATTTCTCACCATGAGGACAGTACAAGTAATGTAAAAAAAAAAAAAAGAAGTGCAGGTAGTTAAAACACTGACCAAGCAATGGTTTCAATTCATGAAAGTTCAAAAGCAGTGAGAACCATTCAATCATGCTACCTGACCTGTCTTTCACAAGCCAATACATTCCTCCTAGTTACTTCTGGATTCAGCCCAATGCCTTCATTTTGATGTACTTACAATTATTTTTTGGAGGTTTTTTTCTCAAATGAATCTCCAAGTTTAGTTTTGTCACATTTTTCTCCATTTAATGACACTACTGCCCTTATTAGTTGGCATATTCTTCTTTGAAATGTACCTTTCACTGTTCAACGCATTCCACTTTGTATAACTTGCCACCTTTGATTACTCATTCCAATCTGTCTCAAAATTTTAGAGCTATTTTCACCATACATTAAATAAATATGATTTCTTTCTATGTGTCAATCCCCATCACATTTTTGTCATCTTATCTACATTGCAGAAATCTCTGACTTGAATCAGTGCACATCATCTTTCATAAGGTAAAGCCTATCTAAAAGGACTGACCAAACAAAGGAGACCATGACTACATTTGTCCAGCTCTGACTAGATCAAGTAAGTATGAGCTGGAAAGTAAAGTAGCCATAAACAACCATAACTGTTACAGTATTCACACTTTTTTGTAATACATTTGGGACTGGAAATGGTAGTGTGACAAAAATTCTGGTGACCGTAGTGATAATTTCTAACTAGTCATATATATGAAGTCAAAGAAAATGCTGTGCGACTATGTGATTTTTGAGTACTTACACTAGCAATCAAACATAGGAAGTAATACACAGTGCAAAGAGTGGCTGCTGGGGTGGTGATGAAGAAAACCATGGTGATAGGCTGAGTGTGATGTGCATCCATCCTGTGGAGTCACCAGCCAGCACCTGCCACATTTTCAGGGCACATATATACTGCCAGGCTAACCGACACCAGAAGGGTCACAAGTACTGTAGGCAAAACAATCAGAATTTCTTTTTCCTATGCAGCTGGGGCTTGCACCAGATTTTCATACAATTCAATTTGCTTGTCCTTTATTGTAAGGAATATTGTAAAACAGAGAAAGAAAAAGAGAGAACCTTTTCTTGTGATGTTGACCTTACAGTTATCTTGAATTCTGAAGGTTATCTTGCCCAAACCATACACTATGATGTGTGAGTGAGGTCTTCTTCCAGATTAGATCTTTGCTGAGACTGAAAATATGATGAAATCTCACAAACTTTTTATATAGTCCTTCAATTTTTATAAAAATCTATAAATTATTTCCATTCCTGGGGCAAATGAACATAAAAATAGTGACCTGCTGAGAACTGCTCCATAGATATGTTTCCCATTTCCTAAATTTTGTGTGTATTTCTTAAGACTATTTAAACAAGTATCTTCTGAAAACATAAAAGTATTAATTACACTTTTTTCAAGATGTTTCAATTTTCCCTTGGAGACTGTTCCACCACTAAATCCTAGTCTGATATATGAAGCCTGGAATGAAGTCAAATCTTTATTTTTCTAAGTGAGACTCTTTTTGCAGACTTTTTGGACCAGAAATTATTATTGTCACAACATTAATAGAAAGCAATCCTTCTCCCACAACTAGTGAATTCAAGTGCACATATATAGAGATCATTCAACTCTAACTTGGGCAATGCAGAACATAACACTTCCCATAAAGACTAGTAGACAAATTTAATAATGTATTTATTCATCTCTTTTAGAGGCAGAAAATATAGTTCACAGTATCACAGTATCACAGTACACTAGAGATTGGAAGGGACCTCAAAAGATCATCTAGTCCAATCCCCCTGCCAGAGCAGGAACACCTAGATAAGGTTACACAGGAACATGTCCAGGTGGGTTTTGAATGTCTCCAGAGAAGGAGATTCCACAACCTCCCTGGGCAGCCTGTTCCAGTGTTCTGTCGCCCTCACTGAGAAGAAGTTTCTTCTCAAGTTTAAGTGGAACCTCTTGTATTCCAGTTTGTACCCATTGCCCCTTGTCCTATCGTTTGCCACTGAGAAGAGCCTGCCTCCATCCTCGTGACACTCCCCCTTTATATATTTATATACACTAATAAGGTCACCCCTCAATCTCCTCTTCTCCAAACTATAGAGACCCAACTCCCTCAGTCTTTCCTCATAAGGGAGATGCTCCACTCCCTTAATCATCTTAGTTGCCCTGCGCTGGACTCTCTCCAGCAGGTCCCTGTCCTTCTTAAACTGGGGCCCAGAACTGGACACAATATTCCAGATGAGGTCTCACCAGGGCAGAGTAGAGGGGAAGGAGGACCTCTCTCGACCTACTAACCACCCCCCTTCTAATACACCCCAGGATGCCATTGGTCTTCTTGGCCACAAGGGCACAGTGTCGGCTCATGGTCATCCTGTCGTCCACTAGGACCCCCAGGTCCCTCTCCGCTACACTGCTCTCTAACAGGTCGTTCCCCAACCTATACTGGAACCTGTGGTTGTTCCTGCCCAGATGCAGGACTCTACACTTTCCCTTGTTATATTTCATCAAGTTATTCCCCGCCCAACTCTCCAGCCTGTCCAGGTCTCGCTGAATGGCAGCACAGCCTTCTGGCGTGTCGGCCACTCCTCCCAGCTTAGTGTCATCAGCAAACTTGCTGATAGTACACCCAATTCCCTCACCTAAATCATTGATGAATATATTAAATAATACTGGTCCCAGTACCGACCCTTGAGGCACTCCACTAGATACAGGCCTGTTACTGTTGTCTTTTCTTCACTGAGTGATAGCAAGACACTTAAAGCTGTCTTTTCTTAGTAAGTGATTTTTCTGCTGACTAATCAAATTATGTTTATATGTTTCCTCCTGAATGCACTTGAAAGTCTCTTTCTTAGCCATTTATCTGTTGCTTTTGTCCTAATTATATATTCAGTCAAGAATCTACAGACTGCTAGCTAAATAGCTGAAAAGAATTATTAAAGACATTTTGTTTCTGCCTAAGAATATTATATATTGCTTTCTGGCTTTTAGAAATCTCTTCACAAACTTTTTTTTTTTTTTCTCCTTTCAACTTCACAGCTCTACTGATAAATATTCATTTTGCTGATTCTTTATTCTTGTATTAAATCTAACTGAACAGGCAACAGAGAAATTTAATTTTGTTTTACCTACTCTAAGACTGATCTACATCTCACAGAAATATGTCACGAGTTTACCGTAAGCAGACATAAAAGTTGTAACAAGAAAAGTATCACAGATGCTGAAAATTTCAAAGGTAGTAAGGCAGGTTAAGAATAGAAGGATAGATAAATAAATAAATAAACCCACAAAAGCAAACATCTAATTCAGAGAAAATGTCACCATGTCTTTTGCATTCTTATCTGTCCTAATATTTAAATATCACAGTACTGATCTTTTGACTCAATTGAGTTTATTTATTTTTTTTCTCCTGTGACCAAGTATTAATAAGTATAAACAACATGGAAGTTTGTGTATGGCTTCTGCTTCTATTGCTGCTTATTAGGCATACTAGCCTTCTCATTAGCAGCATTTAATACCTCAATTGTTCTAAAGCTGCTTTTTCAATTCTAAGGTATGAATTAAGCAAGAATATGGTAGTTCTTTTGATATAGCATTTTCACATTATGAATTTGGTCTGTGTCTATTTTTACTGATAATCTAATCTAAAGATACCAATACAGACTTGCATCTATTACAATTTCAAATATATTCTCTGTTCTAGAGGCTAGTACAACATAGATTACTAAAATGTTCGTACAGCTGTTCCATGACAAATAAACAATTTAGTTTTCAGCTTATTATTTATAATTCAGTGATGTCAGAAACAATCAAGGTTTTACTTATCTCAAAGAGACCTTATAGAAAAACACATTATAAAATAACAGATATTTTATGTACCTTTTATAGTAGCAATAGTAGTGTGCACTTCAGAATAAACTATTCACAAGTCTACTGCATTATAACTGCAGTTATCTTGGAAGCTATTTAATCAAAACAGCTCTGCTTTAGTGTGTAGCAAGAGGAAACATTAAAAAAAATATCTTCAGCAGTTCAGAGAGACAAAATAGTGGGAATTTTTCCTTACAAAGAGAAAGAGGTATTTGCAGTTTCTTTGTTGTGTGACATTTCTTCAAACTGGGGTGGTAAATCATAGAAAAAAATATTTTCTATTTTCAAAATAGAGTTATTAGAGAATGATAAAATACTCCTTCGCAAAATTTCTGAGAAATTTGTCGTTTGTAATACACACATTTCTATAAGAGCTGCTTAGACAGCTTCAGTAAGTAACTTGTTAGAAAGCAGGAGTCCTCTGATTGTTGATAGGTCTTGATTTTAAGTAGCCAGAATTAAATTTATGTTTTACTTCCCTCTAATCTGATGAAATTGGGAGACGGTAGCTGTGAGAAAATGCTCACACTCTTTATTACTTATGGTACCCACTGCTGCACACTCCTAGATTTGAAGGTGAGGCACAGTAATCTTCATCTCTAAGGCATTCCCAGTGTAATAAATCTTTTATTTTCAGTACCAGGGGAATGGGAAGGAAAATCATCATCCTCTCTTGAAAAAAGTTCCAAAACCTGTCTCTCCACAGCCCTATCCAGAATGCTAATGCTTTATTTGGCATTGAATTATTTTTATGACATCTACAGTCAGTTTGTGTCTATTAATCAAGTCTTTTGTTTATTTTGAAATTCCCTTTGCAACATTTGCACGTGGTTTTTGCATCATTTTGGTGATAAACTAGAAACTGAAGAGGAAGACAACTATAAAGAATTATTTATATTGAGTCAATTAAAAATCCTTAAAAAGCACTAATATTAAAACCAGAAAAAAAATATTATTCTTCCTTACTTACCAAAAGGTCTTCCTAATATCATTAGAAATTAAACAATATTTATATAAAGTCATAATTAATCTTTTTTAAGCATTTGTGGACAAATCTTCAATGACCTAATGAGTTTTCCAAGATAACAGAGACCTAAGTATAGTGTACTTCAAAACAAACCCACTACTTTTAAGTGCCCTTTACTTAATTTATCTGGAAATGCTAATTGAAAGTAGTATTTACTTTCTTCTTGCAGCAAATAAAGTGAGTCTGAAGATCTGAGGTTTTTTTCTTATAAATCAGACTGTCTCTCAGGCTTTCCTCCTGGAGTCTACATTCCATGACAGATGCATAGGCTAGAACTTACCTAAAGGTAATGTACACAGCAGGACATTTATATCTGGAAAAGAACTGAAAAATTAATTTGCTTTGTTTCCATATTTTTTTCTGTCACTTTGTGGAGGCAAGTTTTATATATTGTACACAAAGGAACTAGGAGGTGGTTTAAACAATTAAGACTCTAATATCAAAGTACTAAGTAGGAAAAACTTAATGTTAAGTACTAGAATCAGCACAGCCACAAATAAACTGGGGGAATAGCTTGGCTGCTATGAGTGCCACACAGTTTTCCCAGCCTCTGTTAACTCCTGTGAACATTGTGAACTCTAACAAAAATCAAGGTCTACCAGAAGTTTTAAATCAGTTTGTCCCTGACTCAACATATTTGAGTAGATGTAAGGTTACCATAGCACTTCAATATTTTCAGCCCTGCTGGTAAATGGCGATTATAAATGCAGGTTGTATAGTACACTAACCTGTCTATAATATAGCGCCTTTGAAGAAGAAAAAATATGTTTTGCATTTCATACAGAGAATAATATTGTCACTGATATAAATGCAGACAAGTACTTACTGTTTTCACTGTAATTGTCATTAATGACCCACATTTCACCACCCCTGTGGATTATAAAAAAGAAATTCTTATTGATATTAAAAATATCTCTTAAAATTTATACCTATTTAGCATTTGAATACATTTTGTTCATTTAGGATAACTTTTGTAGAAAATTAAAGCAGCTGAAATCATTGCATCTCTGCAATCAAACTACTCATTTATGGAGAAAGGAAACAGTACTAATTCTTGAGGACCTTATATTGGATGCTTACAGAAAACCGTATACATATGAAAATTTGCTTTCAGGATAAATTCTGATCTGCCTCTTTAACACTGAGTGGTTTACATCAAATTTTATTTTGATCCTTCATAAAATGTTGCTTACAGTTATTTTGTTCAATTTCATGGCATTTTTTGAAATAAAATTGCAACATTTCAATAATTCTACTTTTACTTCTGTCTGGCATCATTATGGGTGTAATCCATTGGAACCCAGAAATTATTGCCAAAAGAGAATTTTGATTCTTTCTTCTATTCTTCTAAATGGTGTCCACATTTAAGTATAAACATATTCTATGAGAAAATGAGCTAGACCAAATTAGTAGTGACTGTGTGTTACATGTAATTTAACTTGATAGTTTTATTATGCTTATGTTGTGTATGTTATCTGCAATTTTCTGTAGACCTGAAAAGTTGCATAGAAATCAATGTAGTGTAATGATATGATTTATTTTTTATTTTTCCAAGGTCCTTCTCTCAACCACACAGATTAACTCTCTTGACTAGATTTAATTTATAGTATCATGTAATAATAACATCAAAAGGTACGTGAGAAGCACTTTATCTTAATTCTTCAGCTGGGTAGGTCTATTTATTTTAAGGTCTATTTTACATTTTAAGGCAAACCTTTTTATCTTTAAAATTGACATTTATGTTAAGAAATGTATTTACTGGCATTTTGCTGCCAAAATGCTTTTTTTCTGTCTCTATAAGAAAATTTTATTTCAGTATGTTGTCAGAAGTAGCTTTGCCTCAGATTTTAGATGGTAGCAGAGTTTTGCTTTCTGAACTGCTGACTAGTGTTTGTACCTCCCTAGTAATAAGAAAAATGCAATATCAATTCAGTCCAACAGAAAAGGCAGACTATACTTACACAGTAACAGGTGCTTCATAACATAGAAACAAATCTCTGCCTGTTTTTTGTCTCATGGGTTTATCTCCACCTGCAGTTTCATTAATTGCTCAGAACCAGATCTTTGATTTGCAGATAACCATGGTTTTCACACATCTCATGTGTGTGGAGGTGTGCTGAAGGGACTAAGTACAGGGACTACTGGGGGGACAAGTGTGAGTAGATTTGAAGACAGTAGCTGAAGTTGCACCAGGGCTCTGGGTGGTCCTGGCCTACGTTGTCAGCAAGTGGAGCAAATGTGAATTCAGCATCAGCTACTGGACTGAGTGTGGAGTCTTGGATGCCAGCTGCTGGGGCAGGAGGGGTGTATGTCCCAGATAGCAGATAGTGGGAGAGACTGGTGTTAGGGTTGGTACGCAGACAACCCAGCTGAAATAAGATGTACTTTAGAATGTCCTAGAAATTGTTAGTTATGAATATTCCCTTACAGAAATGGATAGGGGAAGAACTTTGGTTTGTGTGTATAAAAGTTCTGTTTATTGTTCGCATTCCTGATCTATCTTATCATTCATAAATGCAATTTCTCTTTTCCCAGTTTCTAAAGATTGAAACGCTTCCCTCCCAGACCCACCCTTGCACTGAAAAACTTATAAAAGATAAGTTGAGAAGCAGTGGTCAGATATCTTTCTGAAACAGAAAATTTTGAAATTGTGAAAAAGGAAATTCCTTATTTTTGCTCACCCTAATTTAAAGGAAACAGGCATATCTACATATTATTTAAGGCATATACATTTGAGTCATAGAATCCATTTCTGTTTCCCTTAGTGGAAACTACTATTAGCTAACCAGTTGAGTTAAAATGATAATTTAATAAAAAACTTTTGCATTAATTCATACTGAATTTGCACATTCTGTAACAGAAACCGTGAATGCATGATTGCTTTCCTTCTCTTTTAGGGGGGTTGGAAAACCTGTAGTATATATAAAAAATATTGTATGCAATTGGCACAGCTGCTCTAGCACACACAAATAGACCAAGTAATCAAGACTACAAAAATCTTCTGCTTACTGTTGACAATCACTGGTCCCTTTGTTTCTGAGCTGCTGTACCTCATTAATAACAAAAGTATGTTAGTCCTTTTTGTAAATTTTATGTGAAAGAAGAAAATTAAAGATGTCAAGTATCCTTCTAAAATAAAGCATGCAATAAAGTTTACATTTTCTGACATTGTAAAAAATTGATAATTTTTCAGATGAATCTCTATCTGCTAACAGATAAAGTAAAACACGGGCAAATAAGAAAGATCATCAAATCAAATAGCAGCATACTTAGAAGGTGAAGACTGTACAGTTTGCAAGCATCACTGGCAAACATTACAAAAATTCTAGTCAAAGGTTTCTGTGCCAATTATTTTAATGAGAAATGGAAGTGACAGAACTGGAAACCCTCTAGTGACAGTATCCTTAAATGAAGGGAAAAAGTTGGAAGTTTAACTGATCTCATGACAGTGTCTTTTGGACATATCTTGTGGGGTTTGTTTTCCTTTATGCTCTCCTCTGAATTGAATCTTGAGTTACATGTGTATTTTTCAGTCATCCTTACTTTTGAGTTAAAACTTACCTGTGTCCATTCACATTACTCCAGTGTCTCCTCACTCTATAATCTTAGTAGTCTAGATATGTGTCCATGGTAGCATTGAACAAACTATACTTGTTTTGTACTTTTTATTTGCTTTCTTTCAGTGTGATGTGTTTTCAGGGCATGGAAAAATTTTGCACAGTCAAATGATACTTTAATGAAAAAAATCTTCAGGTTCTGCAGATGATGTATTTCAACAGAATGCCTTAGGTATATTTTCCATTTCCATAAAACACATCCTTGCAGACATTAACTGGCTTTATTGTTAAAGCAGAGTATTTCCAAGAGTATTTGATTTAAACTATATTAAAACTTGTGGCAGTTATAGCCCACACAATATGCATATAGATATAGACAGTCACATATCAGTCAAGGTGGGTGTGAAATTCACATAGTGAGAGATATTTAAAAAGAGCTAGGGTTTTAGTAGTAAGAAACATTTATAATTGTAGATAAAGATTACAAAGTCTTCAGAGAAACATGTAGAGAAAAAAAATCTCATTAAATGCCTTCAGGAAAGTATGTAATTTTCTACAGAATTTATTAAATAAAATAAATTTGCACAAAAAAAATGTTGAGGCAAGTTCACATGTACAAACACTTTTTTATGGCTTCCATAGTTTATGACATATATTGACTCTAATGGCAAAACATACTTCTGGAGAAAAATAAAAATGAGATAAGGGAGAATGCTGGCTTCCAAGGAGCCAGCAAGGAAAAGAAGTGATAGAGGTCCCAGGGTAAGCATCCCCTCTGCTTGTCCACTCCAGTACATAAGATGGTTCTTCTCATACTTTTCCTATAAAAACCATAAACTTTACATAAGGAGCTGCTCAAACTCCCTGTAGGCTAAGCCTACTTATGGTACTGTTATTGGTGATTAGAGAATGCTCTAGTCAGGGTGATCTCATGCCAGTGACTGTCACTTCCCAAGAAAAGCTAAGATAATACCAGTACTGGGCTTTGCAGGTGCAAGGCCCTGAGACAAGGGAAAAATTCTGCTACATAGGATCTGGAGATACAGTGCCACAGCAGCTTGTGTAAGGTTACAGAGCTGAAAGTGAAATGCAGACTACTGAGGTATTAATGGACTCCTAGCAATATGAAATCTAACACAGAATTATTTAAAAAAAATGTAATAGTTTCTACTGACTTTTTAGACCTAAAATTTAATAGAATTATTAACTTCTTATTAATTCAAATAAGACAGACGTATCTATAGAATTCTGTATTTGTATGGACCCTCTTTTTTCCTGATATTTTCAATTTCCATCAACTATTCAAGTTTCTCCTGTGGGATATTAATGAGATCACAGCCAAAGTCCTGTTTTCAGGCTTTATTAGACAAAGAGAAAATGTTTACATAAACATGCTCTACAATTTTTTCTTTGCCATTCTAATACAGTTTTCACAGTAACAAATATTGTATCTCTTTCTGTCAGCATTCAATATTTCATTATGATATTTTAATATAATACTTCCCACAATACTGTTCTTTTATATGAATCACTGATATCAATCTAGTGCATTAGCTTCTGTGGAAGATTGCTTCCTTCAACAAGTTTGAGGTTAACATTAGGGTAAAGTATTGGATTATTCATTACATCTTCCTGGGCTTCTATTTAGTTTGAAATTCTTTGATATTTCATATGAAAGCATTACCATAATATATTGTCAGTGTTAGGAAAATTAAATTTTTCAAGTTTAATACTTCAGAAATTTTTATATTGTTTATTTTACTTTGTAGCTTTATTTCTGTTGTGTTATATGCTTTCTCAGATAATAAAAATTGTGCATTACAAAACATCATATATATGTATTCCTTGTAAACTGAAAAAAAACCCCAAACCAAATACATTCAAAATTTAAATTTTCCTTTTCTAAATGCAGATTTATGAAAAACAAACAAGCAACCATAAACTTAATCCGTAGAAAATTCTTGATCACTTCTCAGTCTTTTGAAAATGTAGTAACTTGAGATGACTGCAGGATAACAGATTTATCCTGAAAATGTAATAAGAAATACCTATGTCTTATTAATATCTTATTTTAATGGGTAGGGGGACAATTAATGTATTATTACAATAACATGAACTGACTGAACTGGGAGCTGACTATCCTTTTAAACTTCCCAATACATTTTTTTTTAATATATTGAATATGCAGCACAAAGATGCAGTTATATATGGTTGAATAAAATACATTATAACAAAGTTTAAGCATCTTTTGTGCTATTAGAAAAAACAATATCATATCAAGACAAAATTAGAGTAAAAAAAATAAAAAGCAAAAGGCATAAAAAGAAATTACAGTTTCAAAACATTTTCTGAGTAGTTTATGGATATTTATTTTTTCAGAGCAGCATGGTATATGACCACTTGAGTACAAACTGGCATCATATCCATGATCTACATAGAGAAGTACGGAGTCTACAGGAAAAAATACCAAAACCACATGCTAACTAATTAGTTACAAAAATACCAGTCTGCTTTTAATACCTGAATTTTGCATTAACCTTTTCCCCATATGTTTGCACAAATGTTCAAGATTCCGTACCTTTTGCTTTCTTCCAGAGGTGAGGAATTTGCTTCTTACATCTGCTGGAATATCTTATGCATTTAAAGAAAAATAATCATATTCAGTGGCAAATAAAGAGGAAAGATTAGAAGTAATATACGTCATCCCATGTAAGGCTTGTTTGCATGCAGTATTGAGACTTTTTAACTTTAAAAAAATATTTTACTTTGGTTTTGTTTGTTTGATATTGAAAACAAAAATCCCAGGTAATGTAGGCACTGGGTTGTGCATTGCAAACTCTGCAAACACTAAGTTTGCGAGCTAATGTAGCAACTGTGTTCCTTTGTAGGCTAAATTAATTTTCTGAAAGTCATATGGAGAGTATATTTTGGGGGTGGATGGTCGGGGTGGTTAAAGTATTATCAGTAAAGCTTAACATGATTTTGGAACAAATATCTAACAATTATTAGTTTAAGTCTGGCAGGCATCCCTTCACAACTCTGAAGAGGTCTTTGCTGTGTGGAATAGATAACATATCTATTCTTTTTACTCAATGAATTAATTAACATCATCTTTACCAGGAGTATTTATAAAATTGCTAAACAATAGTCTCACCTTGAAGTGAAACATGTGGAGATCGATTCCACACTAATTTTTTTTTGTCATTGGTGATTTTATTAGAATGTGCTGAAATAGTAAAGTGACAGCTAGAAAATTCTAAGATAAGAAGATAAGGTAAGAAAGACAGATGTTATTAATGTTTTTTAATTTTTCTTTTATATTGACTATGTTTATCTGATATATAATAAAAATAATTTAGTGTGCAGCAAATTTAGGTTGTGTTAAGAGTACCTCTTTATTCATTTGATTACATTAAACAAAAATGACTACTTAGTCTGTTCTGGTGAAATACTGAGTATATACAAGACAGAAAAATAAGTAATAGAAAATTTTAACAGAGTGAGAGCTCTTCAGATGAAGAAAAAATTAAGGCATTTAAACATTCATGTGTTTCAGTATCTCTGGATAGCAAAGACTCATTCTTTTAGCACCAGGCATGATTTTCAAGTATGTGGCAACAAGATGGTGAAACCTACAAGTAACTTGTACTTTTCATCCAACATCTAATGACATTGGATTTTACACAATGGATTATCATTGTGTATTAATGCACCACATTTTACCTTTCACTTTATGACACATGCTGGAAAGTCCCAACCCTCCACAGTTAACTTTTCTGTCACTTAAGATCATTTCAAAAACTGTGCAGAGATGTAGCCTTTTTCCATATTCCTTCCACAGCTTTCATCCACACAGTTTTTCTACAGTTGAAAATGTTTCACTGACATTTTTGTACACATTCTTGAACAAGACTGACTCTTTATATTATAAATTCATTTATATTTGTGAAGAACAATTTAACATTTCTCTACCGTGTGTTTGCTTTTCAGAAACTAAAATTTGCTATTGTACTTTATGTACTTCCTTACAAATGGATATTTACCTCTTTTTATTTATATTTAGACAATAGACCTTGATAGTCCTGTGACAGTTAATCATTTAAAAGGATTTAGGTCAATAACATTTGCTTAATTTTAGCTAATTTGTCAATAGCTGTAATTACTTATTTTATACAAAGACGCATAGACACTCAGGAACTGAGTAGTTGAATTAGGTAGTTGAATAATATTTACAGTTGATTATGTCATATAATTTTGTATTCAAAACAAACTCCTCCTTAATATAGACCTAACTTAAGAGCTCAGCATTTTTTTTTTCATTTTCCATCATCACTGGGGAATAACAGATAGCAACCCATGACAAGTTATAACAACTTTTCCTGTAAGAAAGTTGTGATTTTTAGAACACGTTGTTTTGCGTTCAACTCTCAATGAAAATTCTATTTAGTTTTGGAACGGTAAGGAATAGTAGTAATAATTTTTAAAAATCACATTTAAACTATAGAAGTTGTGACAGATTTTGAGTTCTATGATGCAATAAACTGGATAACCAAGAAGAATCATTCTTTCATATCTTGTGCAAATTACCAGTACAAAGTAAATTGTAAATCTGATGAGCTTAGGCATTATTATTTATTGTTATGTACTTTTTTTAAAAGTACTTTTGTAAATAGTTGACAGATTGTTCCAATAGGAAAAAACTTTTGGAGTAAGAAAGAGTCAACAGTATTGGGAGGGTAGCATCTATCACAATCAGCTGTTTATGGCACAGTATTTCTAAATCTGATAGCATACATCCCTTTGAGTATGTTCAGTTTTCACTCTTGCTTTTGAATGTCATTGGTACATCACATAGGCGAATGAATCGTAGAATCATAGAATCAACTAGATTGGAAAAGATCTTTAACAAATGAAGGAGGTACTTTTGACATGGTGACAAACAGTGGGGTTTTGGAAATAAATGCAAGTTTTTGTACTGTAAATGAATGTGTGGTACACAAGGTCTATACTACAAACTCCAGCTATACGCACTAAGGCAAAAAAACCCCACAAAACCACAACCAAAAAACACCCCCTCTCTCTGTGTATATATATATGTATAAAAGGCTGATAAAAATTATGACGGAAAAACTCCAAGAGTAAATGCAGATACATCAAGAAAGTAACAATTTTTTTTGTGCAGACTTTGCAATTTTAGAAGGAAATAAGAATGGACCAGAAGCTCTTCTGATGGCACATACAGCATCTCCTTGAACATTTCTGTGACATAGCTTTGCCCAAATAACTGCAGCAGCAGACTCTTATAATCTCTGAAGCAAACTGAATATTTACCTTTGAGTGTTACGGAATCTCTGTCCTCATCCAAAGGAGAAAAAAAAAAAAGAAAAGGCAAACCTAAAACCTTACCAGATATATAGGAGAATCCTAAACAGAAAATGCCCATTACAAGTCCCTGAACATCAATGCTATTAGTATTTGTATCAAAAAGAAGCCTCAATATATTAGATTTTTTTCTATAAGCAGTATAAACTACAGCAAATGATGAAAACAATCATGAAAAATACAGCCTAACAAGAAAAATCTGATATAGCTGACAAGCAAACAGAATTAAACATATTGCCATCTCTAGAAAGAATGCTCAAGGGTAGATGAAAAAAAACAGCAAGTTACCTTCTCCAGCCTCTCTTGGGAGATATCATTGTCTTTTGGACAACAAGATATTGCCTTAGGGTGCACTTTTGGAAGTGTGAATTTGCAGTATGTTATGCTAAAAGCCTTGTTTATGAGCAAAGATAAAACACCCTTATATGTAAACAAAAAAATTATTGCTATTATAATTGAAGTCAACAATCTAATCAAAAAATCATTAATAATGCACATCTAATATTTGCAGGAAGAGAAACTATATGCATATGTAGAAAAAAGTTTCATTAATAGTGTAGGGGTTAAAATCATTATATGTGCACTTCTACCCCTTTTGCTCTTCATTCTGGAGTTACAATGATTAGTCAACACCTTCAGACTTCTGCTGGGAGGATTATAGTCTTCATGTTGATGTCTTCTTCTTCCTCACTCTAGACTCAACCTGGGGTCATTTTTATGCTTGCTAACATGGTTTTATAGCTTTTCCTTTTCCATATTACTCTGCAACTCCAACTTATTTTCAAACTTACTATGTAAGGTGAATTTCACTATATGTAAGTAGTATCTCTTTGTTCTCTGTTGCCTCCTGTCATGGTTTAAGTCCAGCCGCCATGCAGCCTGCTTGCTCACTCCCCCTTTTCCTCCCTCCCCACTCCCGGAGGGATGAGGAGGAGAACTGAAATAATGTAACTCCCATGGGTTGGGATAAGAACAATCCAGGAACTAAGGTATAACACAAACCACTGCTGCTACCACCAATAATAATAATGATAAGGGAAATAACAAGGGAAGAGAATGCAACCACTCACCACTCGCCGACCAATACCCAGCTCGACCGAGAAGTAATCTAGCCCTTCCAGGTAACTGCCCCCAGTTTTACATCCTGGGCATGATGTGTTGTGGTATGGAATACCTCTTTGGTTAGTTTGGGTCAGGTGTCCTGTCTCTGCTGCCTTCTGCCTTCCCCTCCTCCCTGTCAAAGCATGAGACTCAGAAAGTCCTTGATCAGAGTAAATATTATTGAGCAACAACTAAAAACATCGGTGTTATCAGTGTTGTCCCCAGGCTGAAAGTCAAAACCCAGGCACTGCACAAGCTACTAAGGAGAAAAATGACTGCTACTGCTGAACCCAGGACAGCTCCAAAAGCAGATTTGCATTTTCGTAACCTCTCATGTGTGAATTGTTTATGGCCAGGGGGCTTTCAGTGACAGGCCTGTTCCCTTTCCTTTATTATCCCAGGCCTGCACTCCTCAAGACCTCTGCTGCCATACCAGATCTGTATTTTCCTGCACTGTGTGATGTGGGGAGTTGTCCTGGGTTTAGCAGTAGCAGTCATTTTTCTCCTTCTTGGTAGCTGGTGCAGTGCTGTGTTTTGACTTTTGGCCTGGGAACAAAGCTGATAAAAATGATGTTTTGGTTTGGCCAAGGACTTTGTGAGCCTCATGCTCTGCCAGGGAGGAGGGGAAGCCGGGAGGAAGCAGAGGCAGGACACCTGACCCAAACTGACCAAACAGTCAGTGTAACTGGGAGTTAGCCAGAAGGGCTAGGGGGACTGCAGGGTTGGAGGAGGTATGGGTCGGTGCTTGGTCGGGCTGGAGGGGGCGAGTTATCAGTCAGCTGGTGATGAGGTGTTGTATTCTCTTCCCTTCTTATTTCCTTTATTATTACTATTATTGGTGGTAGCAGTAGTGATTTGTGTTATACCTTAGTTACTAAACTGTTCTTATCTCAACCCGTGGGAGTTGCATTCTTTTTGATTCTCCTCTCCGTCCCTCCGAGAATAGGGGGAGGGCAAGAAGGGGGGGGGGGCGGGGGGGGGGGAGTGAGAGAACAAGCTGTCTGGATGGGTTTAAAACAGGACATGAGTGAAGGTGATAAGATCTGCATGAAAAAAAGGTTTCCAATGACCTCTGAGTCCTCGGTGCTTGACAAGCCCTGGGGCAATGAGTGGGAAGGCTGACAGGCAGGAAAGGTAAACAAAGCAAGCCTTGGGAGGATGGGCCAGGATGTAGTTGTGGAGGGAATCTCAGTGGGAGGCCAGACAGTGTGGGGGTTGTGAGACGGTCTGTAGCATTGTGATTGGACTATTCACCTGGAGAGTTTCACAGTGGCCAATGAGATTGAATGCTGTATGTATGTGCAGGTTGGGAAAGTACCGAACAAGGGGATAAAAAGGGCTTGGTGGTAATAAATGAGGACCTGAGTCTCTGCATCGACTTGAGTCTCTGCATCTACTTGAGTCTGTGTCGTGAAATGCCACAGTGTGATTTTGCTAAAGTTCTAAAACCATAATTGCATCATACAAAGATGACCAAAAGGAAAAATATATATATATGTGTATCACAAACACCTTGCTCAGACAGAGCAAGCATTAGCAGCCTCTACTCTGAGGCCTTGTAAAGTCAGTACAAAGCTAGTGATATGTTACTAGCAATGGCAGTACAGTATGTGCAGTACTGTATTACAGAGTTACTCAGCTACAGGTACTAGTCTGTGCTCAGGAAAAGATGGGCAAACCAACAATAAATCAAAATACATTTGAAATACAGAGAAACTCCTGTGAAGCAAAAGCAAATATATACATGCCTGTATTCCACTGCAAATATTTGATAAACAACTAAATATGGAAATGTATCACAATAATTTTTGCAAATTCATTATCCAAAACTTGGGATCTGCACTCAGAAAAATTATTATTTATATGACAGTGTTTAGCATGTATTGAATAGGAAAACAGGAGTTTTAGTGAGTATTTGTTTTAGTGGCTACATACTGGTCAGTCTCACTTCCATGCCTGGCAAAATCTTGGAGCAGATTCTCCTGGAATATATGCTAAGGCACATGAAAAACAAGGTACTTGGTGGCAGCCAGCATGGCTTCACTAAGGGGAAATCCTGCCTGACCAATTTGGTGGCCTTTTATGATAGGGCTACTGAATTGAGGGACAGGGGTAGAGCACCTGATGTCATCTAGCTGGACTTGAGCAAAGCGTTCGACACTGTCCCATGCAACATCTTTGTCTCTAAATTGGAGAGACATCAATCTGATGGATGGACCACTTGGTGGATAAAGAACTGGCTGGATGGCCGCACACAAAGAGTTGTGGTCAATGGTTGAATGTCCAGTTGGAGACCAGTAACGAGTGGTGTCCCTCAGGGGTCGGTGTTGGGACTAGTCTTGCTCAACTTGCTCAACATTTTTGTCACTGACATGGACAGTGGGATTGAGTGCACCCAAGCAAGTTTGCCGATGACACCAAGCTGTGTGGTTTCGTTGATATGCTGGAGGGAAGGAATGCCATCCAGAAGGACCTTGACACACTTGTGAAGTGGGCTGATGCCAACCTCATGAAGTTTAACTATGCCAAGTGCAAGGTCCTACACCTGGGTCGGAGCAATCCCAGGCACAGCTACAGGCTGGACAGAGAAGAGATTCACAGCAGCCCTATGGAGAAGGGCTTGGGGGTGTTGGTCAGTGAGAAAATGAACATGAGCCAGCAGTGTGTGCTTGCAGCCCAGAAAGCCAACCGTATCCTGAGCTGCATCAAAAGGAGTGTGACCAGAAGGTCGAAGGAGGTGATCCTGCCCCTCTACTCTGCTCTTGTGAAACCTCACTTGAAGTATTGTGTGCAGTTCTGGCGTTCTCAACATAAAAAGGACATGGATCTGTAGGAACAAGTCCAGAAGAGGACCACAAGAATGATCAGGGGACTGGAGCACCTCCTGTATGAAGATCAGCTGAGAAATTTGGGGCTGTTCAGCCTGGAGAAGGCTACATGGAAACCTCATAGGAGCCTTCCAGTATCTGAAGGGGGCCTATAGGGATGCTGGGGATGGACTCTTCATTAGGCACTGTAGTGATAATACAAGGGGTAATGGCTTAAAACTTCAACAGGGGAAGTTTAGATTGGATATAAGGAGAAAATTCTTTCCTGTGAGGTTGGTGAGGCACTGTAATGTGTTGCCCAAGGAAGCTGTGAATGTTCCATCCCTGGCAGTGTTCAAGTCCATGCTGGACAAAGCCTTGGTTGGCATGGTTTAGTGTGAGGTGTCTCTGCCCATGGCAGGGGGTTTGTAACTAAATGATCTTAAGGTCATTTCAAGCCCTATTCTATGATTCTATGATTCTATTGAACACCAGCTATGTCGGGTGATATGTGTTAATCGGGCAATTATGAAGAGATTATACATCTGAGAAGTACGATACCATGAAATTTGCATTTTCTGCAATGGAGTTGTGTCTTTCTGGAACTCTGTTATTAACACAACAGGTTAAATGTTTTATTTTCCTAGTCCCTTAAGGAACTAAGTTGCCAGAAAACTGTAATTCTAGCAGATAACGTTTCTAAGAATTTAGCAGAAATATATTTGAAAACTGCCTCTGCTTACACAGACAATTCTCCCTCAAATTTTCCATGTCTCTCCCATTTTCTGCTTCCTTTGAGAAAATAATCCCAAACACTCAAAACATTGCTGGAAAACTACACAGACGATTTGTAGTGGCAATGACATATGTAGCATTAATATGCACTTTCAAAGATATTTAAATGAAGTTTGTCTATGCCTGTCAGCTTGCTGATTTACATATACATAATTTTGTCAAACTTGTTCTGAACCTGTACTAAAAATGCTGTTCTGGTATTTGCTGCCAAACAAAAGATGCATGAAACAATGTCAGCAAAATAACCTGTTGTTATTTTACAAGTTATCAACATATCCGTATGTCTCTAGTGTGTAACGCACCCATACATAAAAATTCAAAAATGTGTCAGCGAATGGATTTTAAAATATAAATCTTAATTCACTAGTCTTGTTTATATTCTTAAATATTATTATAATTTTCACTTATATCCATCTCAATTTCTGACATTTATCAAACAAGACAAATATATCTCCCATTAAAAAAAAAAGAAAATCCCATTTTTTTAAATGAAATTTTCACCATTCAGCACACACACAAATCCGAACAGACTTTGCTTTGCCTACACATTTAACCACACTGATGGCTATTTAAAGAAGAGATTAGGACTGAGAAGGAGATGATAATATATATGATATCTGAAGGTTTTTACAGAGGGTTCCTCTTGTGAAAAAGTGGCAAGAATTGAAAAACAGCTGACCTGAAACAAAGATCTGGCTTATTATGTTCAAGGTTAATGCAGCTGCCTTTTGCTCTCTTTCCATATAAATAGTTTTCATTCTGACCCTGTTCTTTGCTTTACCAACACCAAGATATGAATTAGTCAGGGGACTTCATAAAAGTCTGCTCATGCCGAGATCTGCCAATCTTCACTTTCTACAGTTCAGTGGCTATTTGATTTTAATTGCTCCCCAAGCTTAGGCCAATTCTGGATGGCAAGAGCAGTGCAAGAATCATTCACTGCTCCTTTGAAGTTTGAAAAGCCTGTATTCAGACTGCCTCAGGCTCTCATTTGTACATTTATGTGAAAATGTAAGCTGCTGAACACTTCTGTTGAACATCTACAACACTAACCTAACAGAAATATCATGTGAAGTACAGTTGATTTTTTTCCTGTGGATTTCACATTAAGGATCTTAATAAATATAATTGAAAAATGTAATAAAAATTTAGGAAAATCCATGCTCATGAGTTTAGATAGGTGTAGATTTCAGATGATATTGCATAATCCCTTCATTAAACTTAATTGGGAGAATTATGCCCCAATTGCATGCTACAAATAAACCACAAGTATGCTTTGTCTGTATGCAAATATTTCTCACAAAGCAAAAGCAATAAATGTTGCCTTGTTGATGATTTTGCAAAAAGGTGGGAGAGGTAATTTTTATCCTGTCCCTTCATCCCTTTCTTTCTTTACCAATAGCTAAATTCAGGCTTCATGAAGGGAATAACTTCAAGCTCAGAGAAAACTTCAAGAATCACTACAGAAGATAAGCTGAAACTGGTGGTGGGGCAGAAAATATAACAATTCCCTTGTGGGTGTTTCTTAATGGGCAATGTTTTTCAACAAGAGAAGAAGTATACAGTAGTACAAAAAGACATCTCTTGGAAGAAGAAAGGGCTGCATTAAATTATATATATGTGCATGCATTGACACTAAATTAGAAGAGGTACTAATGCCGGAGGTATGACAATGCTAAGCTAAATTTTCAATTAAATTAATATAATTATGTACATTTTAAAAAAATATATTGCCAAATGAAATATGCTTTTTTTTTCTTCCCACACAACTGAATGGTATCTGTGCTGACCAGACAAAAGTACAGAGAAAAGAAAAAGGGAGAACAGAAAATTATTTCTAAACATTTGTGTGCCTTAAAGACTGCGCTCGTATTTGCCAAAGCTAAAGCTTAAAAAAAAAGAAAAAAGCAAAAAGAAAGTCCACAAAATATAAGTGCTAGGTTCCAAGAAACCAAATTCTGACACAACATGCTCACATTCTTTCTAATTCCACATTTGTACAAACAAAAACCTTTCACAGACTTTCTGTTTATGTTTCCTTCTCACATTGTGACTGAGAGAGTTTCAATATCATCCATAGTGCTTTGTGATCGGGGAGGTACTCATCTGCTGTTTTGAACTTTGTCTCTGTACGTGTTTTCCCAGCATGATGTTCTTCAAAAAAGGCCTTTTAAAATGATAGCAATAGCTGCAAATTGCCCCTTAACATTAGCTAAATACAAGAAAATATAGCAACTAATGTGTCTTACCCTGGGTTTCTTTTGCTTATTCCTGAAAAACAACATTTCTCTGATAATCTCCAAAATAAAAGTGTCAAATAGGTATTGGGACTTCACAAACAGAGTAGCACAATGTTCTATTAAATAATGTTTGATTACCCTCTCACCTTTAACATTATTCTTGTCTTAAAATTATAATACTTAGTAACAATGTGTCCAGAGTTCAGCAGTAGCAGTGCGACTGCTGAAGGTATTGTTTTTAAAATACCTTAATTTCACTATAAAGTTATATTTGTTCTACTAGCTACAAGTTCAAAACCTGGAACTTTTACTTATTTTAAGTCAGGTTTTATTCTGTTTATTTAAAAAAATAATTTCTGTATTTATTAAAAAACAACCTTCAATATTATTTAACCTTAAATTTCAGTAAAAGAGAAACTTACACTAAATTTTGTAAGAGTCAAAATGTCATTAATTTTTTTCTGCTTTCTATATGGCCTGTCACAGAAGTTAGCAGGCATCCTATTTCATTTGCTGAAACCTGTCATCTGAAGTGCTCATTCCATACAAATAGTTATCTACTTCTCTTTTAGTATGGATTGCAATATAGCCTTATTCTGATTTTGGCATTGGGGTTGTTTGAGATTTTTGTCCCCATTTAAATAATGGCCTGCTTGCTACATATTTGGTTCTCTGGTAGGTTCAGGAGTATTTCTAAGTTTAGAGAAAAGCCAAAGTGGTTCTTAAGCTGTATTCTTGTAATACTAAAGAAACCTTTGGGCTTTGTTCTTGTTTCAGTGGGAGTACAATCATGCCTACACTTTTATAAGAAAGAAAAGTATTATGTATAGAATTCAGTACTTAGAACGACAAGAGTTCTGGAGACCTGTTAGTAGGTGATTTTCCATTGACATGGTTTTTAATTTCCTTCTTCATTTTTTTTTCCTCTGACTTTATTTGGGAAATTTAGGACTGTGCAGGGAAAGAAGGAGTGTTGCTTTTCTTATTTCCGTTCCCTTTTTTATAAAAAAAAAAAAAAAAAAGAAGACAACAACTTGTGACTATATTATGTTATGTGTTTAATTGCATGCCACCTGCTGGGGCTTCAATTCAAATTATGCAAAGGCTTGGTCATTAGTCCATGCAGTTATTTCACGCATGAGAATTATAATTTTTAATTTGGCAGAAGTGAACTAGTACCTCAGCATGTGTTCACAACATCCACCTTAAAGAGCAGTAAAACAAGTCAACTAAGTTGATTAAGACAATAAAGCTATCAGGATAGCTTTGGGGCTAACAAAAATGCTTACTCAATCCTATTTAGTGTCTATAATTGTTCGCAATTTTTTCCAGTTTTTTTCTGGTGTCTCTAATGTTAACTACTAATTCAAGTAGTAAATTAAAATGCCTATAAAGTGGTAATGCAACCTATAAATTTGAGAAATCACTTGTTAGAATTCTAATTATGGACATATTTCAGTGTAGCATGTAAAATACTGAACTGCCTTTATTTAGGTAATGTCATCACTTTATCTTTATGGAATGCTTTCCCAAGTCTTCCAGGAATGAAAGTCTAATTAAATTACTCACAAAATAGAGTCAACTATGTAACAGCCACTCCATTTTCCTCTGTTAGCTTCCACGGAACAGTAAAACCTAGAAATATTCTGTTTAAAACACAAAATAATGGCTCACTGAAAATTGGTGGGTTTTTTTTACAATCTATAACCATGTGGCAGTGAAATGGGGACTTAAGGAATTGGAATTTCTTATGTAAGTGCTGAGTTCTTATTCTTTTCCACTTTAACCACTATGGACTATATTACAGATCTAGGAGGTTTCTGGCACCAATTCTTAGTTTTTCATGTATGTAATAAAGAAAGTCTCAGAGTAATTCAATGCAATTTTTCTCAGTATTAACCAGCATCTTCCTAATTCAATTTAGTGAATGATATCTTGTTAACTTCACCTCCTTATCACGCCTGAGTTTACAAGAAATTTTTTGGGAGTGTCTTGATTCTTGGGTATTTCAGAGTGTCAGGAAACAACCTAGTGAATTCAGATTATAATTTTGCAAATTATTTATTTGCTATACATTGATTTTTTTTTTTACTTTAATTTTTCCACTTACTTTCCTGTGAAGGAATCTGTAATACAACTGTGAAGTAAATCCTTTGTTAACTCTCTTACATGTAGTTTCTCTTGGTGACTGTGTGATGTTCAGATTCAGTTCTAACAATTTCTCTCAGACTTCATGTGTGACCTTAACTGTCTTTCTTTGTCCCAGCTCTCTATAGAAAAAAGAACTGCAATAGTATTTTTAACAGTTATGTCTGTTGTGTAGGAATACGGTGCCTGAAGAGACTACAGATCTTAACTAGATAAATGTCTAGAAATTGATTTTACCTTAAAAAATGAGGGGGGAGGCAAACTGTGTTTTCATTATAATTGGTCTTCTAAGTTTCTTCTCTAGTAACACACCTGTCTTGCTGGCTTTCTCTGAAAGACTGTATTCTTTCTGTTTGGCTGATTCAAATTCTTTATGCATAAATATTTTGTTTTGACCATAGAGACTCAGACACTTTATAATCTTTTTTGTTCTAGTTAAATGTAATTTAGCTCTTTACGGTTTTGGCAAAATGAAAAGAAACAAAACAAAGCAAACTCCAAACCCAAACAAGTCAGAGCAATATCAGGAGTAACACAAAACACTTGACATAAGATTTTTTCTAATGAAACTTAGCAGAATCATATTTGAAGCTCATTGTGACTGATTGAGGCAAAATGCAGAAGAGTTCAAAGATCTGTTTTGCAAAATAATAAAGTAATTTTGAAAGAGTCTCGTGTACTCTGCTTGCCTATTTAAAGGACACAGGGAATGAGAAATAATAGTAAATTAAAAATAAATTAAAAGTTAAAATATTTAAAAGTGTTAAATTCAAGATAACTTAGAGAAAATAGTACAAATGTATGCATAGGAACTTCAAAACATATGCAATATGTAGTCTAGAATAATCCACATAATTTACATAGCCATCTTTAGTATTACTATCACAATTGCAATGAAGAATATCTTCATCAGTATTGTAACATTTTTTTCCTTTTAACTGTAGAAAAATCTGCATGATTAGGAATCTGTATTATATTGCAGTCAGGATTATAATTTCTTTGGATCCAGGTATAAGTACATATGGAAATACATTTGGGAAGTTTAATGTTTGGAGATAAACAACAGTTTTAACTTTTCAAACCAGAAAGCCAAAATCATCTTAACATACAAGCTAAAATGTATAACTATGTATGGAATGTCTGTCAGATATTACATTTTCATAACGTTATTGTATTTTTGTTTACCATAACTATATTTTTAAATAATCAGGAAGAACTGAGTACCTGAGTACAACAACTTTAGGGTGGAAATGTAACTAAAGGAAAATAAAAATAACAAATATGAATATAAAAATACTTGCTTTAACATTTGCATACAAAACACATCACACGATTCTCAGTTATGGAGGTCTACACCTGTGTTACTGTATGGTGAAGGCCTACTGACTGTAAAACAACCAAAAGTATGCTAGTCAGAAATATATGGAATGAACTGCATACCTAGTATCCGCTGTTGATGAAAGCTGATTCATATGTGGGTTACAGGTTAAGTAACGATGCAATTAATATTTAAACTACGGATGTATTATAATTAGTAGAAAATTACAAATATATAGGAAATCAGATAAAATAATGTAAAGGAAAAAAGTCATCAGAAATCTTTGGATTCTGCTTCCTGCAAGCTGTTTGTGGATGAGCAATAAGTGCCAGGAATAGCTCTGTTTCAATAAAAGAAGCAAATGACTAATATGAATGTTGTTTGTGAATAGCTTGTCCCTTGAATGCCTACCATAACAGTAGTAAAAACTGGAGAGATATATTGTGAGGTGGTTAGTTGTACCCAGTGAGGAAACAGATGCTGCAGTTAGTTGTAACCAGGAAGTGGCTCAGTCTACGAAATGTCATGAAGTAACAGGTGTACTTCTATAAGCAATGAAAGAGACATATTCAGATACAGAAATCAGTAACAGGTCAAGCTCCTGGAATCTGTTGAAGCCAAATTTTTGATGCAGCTTTGAAGAAAGAGCTAAATGTTTTTTGCTTTGTTTCTGATCAGCAAGGGCAAAATGACTGAGTGCATGAAATTGAAAGCTTGTGTAAGGGAGATTACGGTGAATGGTGGAATTTATTTCTTAATGGATAAAAATGTAGAAGATAGATAGCATAGTAAAATTCAGAGATCCAGAGCACCAGACCTCATAGGAAATAGTATTGAGTTCACACAATGGACAGTTTAATAAAAGAATATTGCAGCTAGAATCCATAGCCTAACGGAAGGAAAATATAGGAAGGAAGGAAAACAGTAGGCTCAGCTACATCAAAAAACCAGGACCTCAGCAATGACCTGAAAGGAAAATGAAGAACAAAATCCCCAAAAAAAAGAAATAGAACACCTGTAAAATAGATGTTTTGGATGTAAGAGAAAAATACAAACTTACAGTTAAAAAAAAAAAAAAAAAAGGCATCATTTGGGAATGAAATTTTAGGAAAAAAGATAGAAACAGTTCAATACAGACAAGCCTTCACCCAGTTACAAAGGGACTGTGTTTTAGATAAGAAAGAAAACTAGAGGGCAAGAGGGTAAGCTTTCATCCAAAAATGCTCAATTCTCCACCCTTCCATTAAAATTTTGTGATAAAGCTTTTTTTTTTTTTAGTGTTTCTCCCCCAGATTAAAAAAAAAAAAAAAAAAAAAGAAACAAAAGCAAGAGCAATTCTAAGTCACAAAAGAGAGTTCAACCCCTTTTTATCTCATCCTCTGAATGTGATGGAACTCAGAGGAGAACAAAATGGATTTATCCATCACTTAACACAATTAATTGTCTGTTGGCCCCTTTGGAGACTGCTATAGATAAAAGGGCTTAATCCTAATTTTCCAGGGAAAACTGTAAACAACCACCATTGCCAAGTTTTGATAAAAGAGAAATGAGAAATTTAACATAATGTCAGCACAAGCCTCAAGAATAGGGAAACAAAAACCAAAAAGTTTAATAAACATATATTTTCTCTCTGCTTTTTCCCATTTAGAAAGTTTTGCCCTAAACACCACTTTGAGAAACAGATATAGAAATAAAAGTGCATTAAAGTGCATTAAAGTATCAACTTAGAGGAAAATGATGCAAAGTTATTCTGTGTGATGCTTTTCTTGAAAGAGAATTGATTTAATTTGGTATTAAAAAAAATTATAAAATTATTTTCTAAATGGGGTCATTGGTGTCCAGATCTAACCTGTGTATGTTCCACTCATGTTACTTATTAATTGCTTGAAGATTTTACTGCTTGTTATTGACTGTATTATTTTAGAAATTATGCCAACAAAGAGGAATCATTTACAGTGCAATAGCTGCAAAAAACAAGTCATATAATAGTTGGGTGTCCAAAATTAAGCAGTGCTTTAGAAGGAAAAACAAATCAGAAAAGAAGACAACAATATAGAATTTAAAATAGCATTTTGACATGAGGTGTCACACACATGTATATAAACTAATGCTACACTGCATATTGTATTTAATAATTTCTAGCCATACATGTGTATGTGTTTATATCTATACCCATTCATTTTTTATTTTTTTTTTTAATCTATGATTTTTCTCTAAAGATGCAGATTTGGTTGTGTGTATTTGTGTGCATTTGTGCAGAGGTGTGGGGGCTTTTTGGGAAGAACTACATCCAGAAACACACCTGACTACTTCCTTGATATTTATTCTGTCTCCCCAGAAATGAAGCATCTGTTGATGATAAGGCTGAAATCAGCAGCTGAATTTACAGTACAGATTCAACACACATCTAGCTAAATACTGAAAACAGAAGGTAGTTTCACTTCCTAAGAAATTGATTCAGAATATGATACATAAAGAAGCCTAAAACAGATAGTAAAAGATATAAGAAATGGAATATCTGAAATGTTATTGTCTTCCTAAACAGAGTTAGATATCTGGAAACTTAATTAGTTACCACTGTGAGGCTAAAATTGTGATTTAAAAGGGATTCCTGTTTTTCAGTGTCCAAATCCTTTCCCCATATTATAGAAGGAAGTCTCTAGATTTTGTCTGAAATGAGAAGTGGTCAGTATGTTAATCTGTTTTTTATTGTTCATTTGTTGGCTTTTTATTAAGAAAGCTTTATTAAATTACTTAGAGCTTGGAAAAAAGAGAAAGAAAAGGAAAAAGAGAAAAAAAAAAGGAAAAGAGAAATTAATTCCCTGATTTTCAGAAAAGCAACTCAAGAAATCCAAAATAGAATAATCTGATCTGATTTGATGCTGTCAAACTTGCAGGATGCAAGAGACACAGAGCCAAAATGAAACAAAATTAACTCACGAGACAAATGGTGGTCAGTAAAAGTGAAGAGTAACCTGATCTAAGAACTACGGGGAAAGAGGTCTTGACAAGCACCCCATGTTCTGACAGTGTGATGCTCAGATCCTTCATGTTTATAAGAAAATATTAAGTTTATAAAAGAAATAAAAAACAACAAGCAAAATAAAAAGCAGCTTATCTTTCTGAGTGTTTAGTTCATGTATGATTTCACCTCAGTTTTAGAAGAAATTGCTCTGGCAGGACTTCTATGCATTTTTTTTTGCAGGTAAAACGTTCTATTTTTAGTTTCCTTAGCTGCCTATTGCTACCTGAAGATAGCTTAGCTGCAGAATAATTCCAGATTGCTGGAATGGAGACAGGAGCTTACTCCACTTTACTGTGTGCCTAAGACATTGTTTCAATTTAATCCAGTAGTTGCACAAGCTATGATTTGCCCATATTTTGACAAAATAAGGAACCTCAGTGTTGCTAGTGTGACATCTTTAGGTATCAAAACCCTAAAATTAGTCCCACAGTATTATTTTCTCCGTATTGCTGATTTAAGATATCAAATCTGGTAATTCATTCTGACAACTGCTGTTAATGGTTAAACTATACCAAATATACTGATATTTACATTCCATTTCAGTTCAAGTAAATTTTCAAGTTTTCATCTAGTGTAATATTTTCACCAAATAATGTATTGATATTAGAAAATTAACTAAATTTTTAAAACTTTACTTCTTAAGTAAGTATCATTATCAAATTTCCATCTGATTTGTTATTTCATACTTTACATTCTGCTGATTCTGGTCATCAAAAAGGTAGTACAGAACAATATAGACATGCTAGACACTGGGGTTTTCTTTTATTGCTTTGTTTTTTTTTTTGTTTTTTTTTTTTTTTTTTAAATCTACTTCTTTGTTAATTCAGAAGTTGTTTATATATGGCCTTATAATCTGCTGGGAAGATAGCTGCCACTGGAACCCTAACTCAAAGTAACCTGGAAAAATCGTAAGAACATCAACTCCCACAGCAGGTTAAAAGCTTTGGTAGAAGCTAATACAGTTCTGTAGCTGTACACTAATACATCTTAGAAGAGACACATGAATCTTTCAGGGTCATAAACTGAAACACTTTTAAAGTGGAGTGTACAATATAGTAAGCAGAAACTTGAATGAAACACTTAAAGCAAAACGTGTTGTACAGTTTAAGCCAGTAATTACTTGTAATAAATTTCTAACTTGAAATTGAAGCAGGAGTTGGGGCTTTTTTATTATTATATTTTTAATAAACATATGAAACAGAATTATTTTTAAAATGATGATTTATTTTAATAAGATAACTTTCCTATCTTCATCTATTTTTTTAACAGTGACATACAGCACTGGCATCTGATAAGTGATTTGGATCATAAACACCACCAATCAACGTTTTGGTTGCATTTATTATGTCAAGATTATACCAAGAAGCATAGAATGACAATTCATTTCAGTAAGAACTAAACTGAATTCATAAAATTATGATTATAAGCAGAATTATAACAAAAAAAATATTACACAGAGCACGCATTTATTTGAGTAGGATATCTACAATTGTGCACTATTCCCTCAAGGCATAACATCATTTATGTTCATAAAAAATACAATCATGAGAATAAAAATGACTGTGTCCCTCTAAATATTATTTTCCTTTCTTACTTTGTTCATTATTTTTACTGTCTTTCCACATTTGATGTTACCTCCTTATTTCTAATGAATATTTATTTTGTTTTAATATTGTTCTCGATTCAATGGTAGCTGTTTTTGTTGGTTTTTTTCTTTTTTTTTTTTTAGTATTGGTGTAGTCTTCATTCATTAGAAATGAAAAAAAATCTCAAAATCATGTAGCTTGTTCAGGTTTTCAGAAATGATTTATTAACATGATGCTGACATTCATAGATCAGGCTGTGAGCCTGGTTGTGAACACGTTAGAGAGAATTTACTCCAGTAAGCAGTGCCATTGATTACTACTCTGAACTACAAGCAAGAGGATAACAGTCTGACCTTGGAAGATCTTATTGTTTTTAAAAACTAAAAATCAGTTTATAAAAATTGGTCCTGTTCTTGTATGATTATAGGCAAACAAAAACTTCTTTCCATGTGACAGTCATTGATAAAGATAAAATCTTATTCCTTTGTATACTCTTCAAAAAAACTGACACAACTTTTACATATTTATTAGACCTAGTAAGATATGCCTTATCTAGATAAAATTTAGATTCTACTGTATTATAAGGCAGTGTTAAAGATGACAACAGGAAGTGTATTGCTCAGGAGAAGGCTTTGAACAAGATTGTTCAGTTGCATTTGCAACTTTAATTAAAAAAAATAAATCACTGTTTGAACAGTCTATATTTATTCCCTATGCCTTCATTTTTTTCAATCTAGTAACAGAAAAAAAAATATTTTCCATCTCCAGTGTTTGAGGTCTATCAGTGGAAGTGAGTTAGATACACAAAATACTAACAATACTTTTGAACATATATAAAAATGTAGGTATGCATGTAGTAGGTGATTGAAAATTGCTGTATGATGCTAATTAAGTCACATATTTTGAAAAGTTACAGAACATCATAAAGTAATCCATTTCCAGTGCTCTGGTTTTATCACTTAAAGTCCTAAATCTGTGAGTTTCAATATAATCCTTTTCTACTTAAAAGAACAGCACTGTACTGATAAGTTGTGGGTGTTAATGCAGCAGCTAGAAAAGTCAACAGAATTTCAATGATATTATTGAACAAAAGAAACAAACAAAAAAAACCCCTCAAACATAACAAAAACCAGAGCAGAAGAAAGTTTTTGGCACTTTTCTAGACATAAAAGCAGTAGTTTCAGAACAGAAAAAGAAAATGACAAAACTAGCATAAATAAGGGAAATCAAATGAGAAATCAAGGAAAAAAACAGATATGGAAGCAAAATAAAGTTGTGCTTTAACTTTCTGTTTGCCAGAGTTTGCTGACCTCTTACAAGGAAATAAACATAACTGCATCATTTCTATACCTTCTGATAAAGCCAGTCATGCATTCCTTATAGTTGTAGACCTGGTAGCTCCATGTCTGACTCTTGGGAACAACTGAAGCAGAAATTCAATTTTGAATATCTAGAAGTAGCAAAGAGCCAAAATATATCACCCACCTACATTTTCCTTGTTCTTTTATTCTACAAATACATAGTGTTAAAAAAAAGCGATCTTCGTATAAGGTAACATGTTTGTGTTATTAAGTGTCTCAAAAAGGACAGTTGGCTGCTCTCTAAGTATATAAAGGAGGTTCATTGCATGGGTTCTTGCAATAGGAACTTAAGTTGGATCAGGTAAGACTCCCCCAGCCATTGTTTTGCTGAATCCGGCTGACTCATGAGTACTCCTGCATATACATGATCTACCCCTACTGGTGTCCTGGGTTTTAAACCACGACAACTGGTTATCTAAAAACACATACGAAACATCATCTAATTATGCAATTATGTGTAAAGCACTGTCCTGAATGACGATGTCTGCACTGTTGGAACAGTTTTTACTACCTACAAGCACCCTATCTACATACATTTTGATCAATTATACAGCATGAACCATATGAGAAGTTGGTGAAAGCACATGATACTTCTCCCCTCCACTTCCCCCTGGATGATGATTAACACACTGAAACAAATTGTGTAGTCACAGTAGGAGATACCTGGAGAAAGTCTTGAATTCAAGACAGTCCAAAATGCTCTCGGAAAGCTCCTGCATCAATTAGTTAAGCACTTAATTGTGAAGGTGGCTATGATTTCAAATACATTGTTTCAAGTCTTTCCACTGTTTCAAATCAGTTCATTAATTCACCTGTTGTCGTGGTTTGAACCTAGCCAGACAGCTTGTCCACTTCCTCCCCCCTCCTTCTTGCCCTCCCCCTACTCCTGGGGGAACGGAGAGGAGAATCAAAAAGAATGCAACTCCCACAGGTTGAGATAAGAACAGTTTAGTAACTAAGGTATAACACAAATCACTACTCCTGCCGCCAATAATAGTAATGGTAAAGGAAATAACAAGGAAAGAGAATACAACACCTCATCACCAGCCGACCGATAATTCGCTCCCCCCAGCCCGACCAAGCACCGACCAATACCTCCTCCAACCCTGCAGTCCACCAGCCCTTCCGGGAAACTCTCAGTTACATCCTCGGCATGACATGCTGTGGTATGGAATACCTCTTTGGTCCATTTGGATCAGGTGTCCTGTCTCTGCTTCCTCCCGGCTTCCCTCCTCCCTGGCAGAGCATGAGGCTCACAAAGTCCTTGGCCAAACCAAAACATCATTTTTATCAGCTCTGTTCCCAGCCCGAAAGTCAAAACACAGCACTGCACCAGCTACCAAGAAAGAGAAAAATGACTGCCACTGCTAAAACCAGGACACCTGTGCACAGAGGGAGTGTTTGGTGCACCCAAGTAATTAATGACTTGTGCATGGGTGTGTAGATGGGCACTGCTCTGATACTCAGTTACACTGCAGTTACAACTGTAGGACAAACTTGAGCTTCACACACTTGCAAATTAATTTCCATTGTCCTGGCCACAGTCTATCAGTACAGAAGGAATGGAAGAGAGACCCCATTTCAGTGTTTATTTATGGAAAAATCTGTTGATTTTCACCACAGTATGTAAGAAATATAGTGTTCTTTAATCACTCAGTACCTGAGTTTATATTCCAAAATGTGGTACAGTGAAGAAAATCAGTTACCTGAGAATTATTTTCATAGAAATAGTGTCTCAACACAAAAAAAATGTCCAATGACAAAGTTATGTGTTTTATACTGAGTATTTAGAATAAGACTCACATATGTGTCTGTGTTTGTTAAATTCACAGCTTTGAATCTCTTGTTGTTGTTATAATGCTTTCTATTCTAGAGCTATCTCATTCAGAAGAGATCTATGCTAGTTCTGGTTCTCGAGGTATCTTGCTCAGAACCAGCTACAGTATCTATGCTTGTGCATCACAGCATTATGTATACATTCCTGATGAAAAGTGTTTGCAAACTTAAGTGGTTGTTCTGTACTTCAGTTCCCTATCTGTAATTGGGAGATAACAACAATCCTTTTGTATTTCTTATTTAGACAGAAGTTCAAATTTCTAAGACTCCAAGACTCTTTTTTTAATTCTGTTTGTTTGGTGGCTAAATCAACTTCATAATTTTATTAAAGCAAATAATTATTAAAAAATGGATGGAAGTACTTAACCATCCAAAGACACAAATATAATTTGTATCTACAATTGAAATTACAGACAAGATACAGGAGGTAGCCTGTATTATACAGATTTAGCCCTGGTGGATCATTCTTCACCTTTATATTGCAATATGGTACAAAATCCAATTTTTCACAGCAAATGCTTCACTTTAGCTGGATTGCTAGTTAGGGGAAAATATGCCCCAAGTGTTTTTGTCTAGAGATATCTACAACTAGCCAATAAAGCTTATGCTGAGTTCATCAGAGTTACTCCCCTCCAAACCTCAGGCTAGATTCCAAATGCAGTTGCTGACAAGAGCAGACAGGTCTCTAACATGTCTTCAACAATTGGCAGGCAAAGATGACATAGTCTTCTGAATTCTAAAAAACATCAGCTTAAGGGATTTATGAACAAGAAACTTTGCTTTTAATGACAGAATGCAGATTTCACATCCAGCTTTGAACTATCATATTTTTTTATATGGGCTTTGTGTTATAACTTACTTCCTTCCTTGGGGAAAAAAAAAAAAAAAAAAGAAAAAAAAATTATTACTGTGCTGACCATGCAACCTTTACACTGTATTTTCTGCTCAAGGGGAAAAATGTTCACTTGCAACTGGAACTTGATTTCACACTTCTTGGAGAAATTCCACATACTTCAATTTACAGAAAACATACATAAAAGCTTAAAGTGAGAGATGTTGTGCCCTGGATGTAAGGAAGACTGAGAAGGATCCAACTATCTTTCCCTCTTAAATGAATATTTTCTCCTACAGCTAGAAGAGTGTGGATTTTTACAATAAAATGAATACTTTAATAATGTAATAGCATAAGAAATGAACTTAAAACAGGCATCACCAACCATTGCCGGTCAATTGCTGAAGTGAGTAGCTTGGGAGAGGATGTCTCCAGCACCGGAGTAGGTGGGAGGTCAGTGTTCAGGAGCCTCAAGTCAGAATGCCAACAGCCACCGAAGAAGCCTCAAATCCTCGACAGGACTTGCCCAGGAGCCGGCAGCTCAGCTGACGTGAGCAGCTGAATCACAGGGGGCGGAGCCAGGAGGATCGGCACCAGCCCTGACTGGTTGTCATGGTTTAAACCCAGCCAGACAGCTTGTGCACTCACTCCCCTGCCTCTTGCTCTCCCCTTAATCCCGGAGGGATGGAGAGGAGAATCGAAAAGAATTCAACTCCCACAGGTTGAGATAAGAACAGTTTAGTAACTAAGGTATAACAGAAATCACTACTGCTACCACCAATAATAGTAATTATAAAGGAAATAAGAAGGGAAGAGAATACAACCTCACCACGAGCTGACCGATAACTTGCCCCCCCAGGCTGACCAAGCGCTGACTGATATCTCCTCCAACCCTGCCGTCCCAGCCCTTTTGGGTAACTCCCAGTTACATCCAGGGCATGATGTGCTGTGGTATGGAATACCTCTTTGGTCAGTTTGGATCAGGTGTCCTGTCTCTGCTTCCTCCCAGCTTCCCTCCTCCCTGGCAGAGCATGAGAGCCACAGAGTCCTTGGTCAAATCAAAACATCATTGTTATCAGCTCTGTTCCCAGCCCGAAAGTCAAAACACAGCACTGCACCAGCTACCAAGAAGGAGAAAAATGACTGCTACTGCTAAACCCAGGACACTGTTTAAAAAGCAGGCCCACAGAACGTGGCAAACAGAGTGGGTCAAGACAGTGTGTATGGCAGTTTGCGTGGGCAGGTGGGCAGGCGGGCGGGATGGTGAGCATTCGTCGTATGACCAGGGCCTGGTCTGGGAGCTCTGCTCTGGCTACCTTGACAGTGGCCAGCATAGGCACCCAGACAGAGCCAATGAGAGGGGAGGCTGCAGCACAGGGCTTGGAGCGTAGAGAGTGCCTGCACTGGTCTGGTGAGGGAACGGTGCACAATGGGCAGGGCTGCACTCGGTGCTCCCTGGTGGAGGTCCTCCTGCAGCAGGTGGCTGAGCTGCAGGATGCTATTAATAGGCTGGAGGATGTCAGGGTAGCTGAGAGGAAGCAGGAGTGATTGCTCCTGGCCCAAACTGTGCAGGTACCTCAAGTTTCCCTCTAGCTCATGAAGGAAAGAAGGAGGCCATTACCCTGGAAAGCTGGGAATTAGTGACACACACACACAAAAAAAAAAAAAAAAAAAAATGAAGAAAGGAAAAGGACAATTAAAAGCAATGGACTTCCTCCTAAATCTGTTGTCTCCACACAGAACCGCTTTGCTGTCTTGCAGGAGGTGAATGAGGAAACGCACTCGCACTATAAACAGCCAGCTGATGCACTGGTAAAGAAGATCTCTACCAGTGCTGACAGGAAAAAGAGGCGGGTTGTAGTAGTAGGAGACTCTGATTTGAAAGGGAGAGAATCACTCGTCTGTCAGCCTGACCCGGTCTCAAGGCAGGTGTGTTGCCTACCAGGGGGACGGACCAGGGATGTTGCAGAGGGGCTGCCTGCTCTAGGAAGTCCCACAGATTATTACTTGCTTCTAGTGATCTATGTGGGTGCTAGGGATATAGTTAGTAGTAGACTGGGGAACATAAAGAAAGACTACAGAGCCCTGGGAGAGGGGGTTAAGGGCTCTGGAGCTCAGATAGTCTTTTTGTCAATTCTCCAGGATACAGGGGAGGACCTAAAAAAAGAGAGGAGAATTAGCCAGGTTAATAAACCGTTAAAAGGGTGGTGTCATACTTGGGGGTTTCGGAGTCTTGAACATGGGACCCAAGCTTGTAGGCCAGGTCTAGTGGAAACTGGTGGAGCTGCTTTGGTAGAAGGCTTCCCGGACTGGTCAAGGAAGCTTTAAACTGGATGTGTTGGGGGAGGAGGGCATCATTACACCCCAACACACCCAGTCAGTTGCCATCACCTATAATAAATGCTCAGAGCAATGTAGATATATTCCAGCTGCTCCAGCCAATGAGCCGGCTTCATTTGGAACTCGGCTCAGATGCCTCTATACAAACGCCCATAGCATGGGGAACAAACAAGAGGAATTAGAGATGTGTGCACGTCTACGGGGGGTTTAATATAATAGGCGTCACAGAAACATGGTGGAATGGCTCCTATGATTGGAGTGTTGGAATGGAAGGTTACAGGCTTTTTAGAAAAGACAGGCCCGGCAGGCGTGGAGGGGGAGTTGCCCTTTATGTTAGGGCTAGGCTGAAGAGTATGGAACTCTGTCTGGGGACAGGTGAGTAGTTAACAGAGAGTTTGTGGGTTAGGGTTAAAGGGAAAAAAGCTATGGAAGACATTACTGTGGGGATCTGTTACAGACCGCCTGATCAAGGAGAACCTGCGGATGAAGCACTCTATAGACTGATAGGAAAAGCTTCACGCTCACAGGCCCTTGTTCTCATGGGTGACTTCAACCATCCTGACACCTGTTGGAGCAAGGGTACAGCCTGGCACAAGCAATCCAGGAGGTTCCTCAACTGTGTGGAAGACAACATCCTTTTGCAAGTAACAGAGGAGCTGACAAGGAGAGATGCCATGCTTGACTTGGTGCTCACCAACACGGAAGGGCTGGTTGGAAATGTGATGCTCCAGGGCAGCCTTGGATGCAGCGATCACGAGATGGTTGAATTTCAGATTCTTACGACAATGAGAAGAGAGTGCAGCAAGCTCACTTCCCTGGACTTTAAAAAAGCAGACTTTGGCCTCTTCAGGAACCTGCTTAGTAAGGTTTCATGGAATATAGCCCTGGAGGGCAGGGGGGCTTAAGACTCTTGGTTGATATTCAAGGATCACCTGCTACAAGCTAGGAGTGTCGCATTCCGACTAGAAGGAAGTGCAGCAGGAGGGCCAGGAGACCGCTTTGGATGGATAAGGACACGTTGAGGAAAATTCAAATGGAAAAACAGGCTTATAAAATGTGGAAGCAAAGACAGGCAACCTGGGAAGAGTACAGGGATGTTGTCTGGGAAGGTAGGGACCAGGTTAGGAAAGCTAAGGCCCAGTTAGAATTAAACTTGGCTAGGGATGTTAAGGATAGTAGGAAAGGATTCTATAGGTACGTAGCAAATAAAAAACAGACTAGGGACAACGTAGGCCCCCTCAGGAAGCTATCAGGCGAACTGGTTACCCTCGATTTGGAGAAGGCTGAGGTTCTGAATGACTTCTGTGCCTCAGTCTTCACTGGCAAAGGCTCTGACCGCACAACCTAAGTCTTGGAAGACAGATGGACTGTGAGAATTAAGACCTTGGGCCCACTGTAGGAGAGGATCTGGTTCGAGAACATCTTAAAAATCTGAATGTGCAGAAGTGTATAGGACCTGATGAAATCCATCTGTGGTCCTGAAGGAGCTGGCAAATGAAGTTGCTAAGCAACTGTCCATCATATTTGAAAAATCATGGCCGTCAGGTGAAGTTCCCAGCAACTGGAAAAAGGGAAATATAACCCCCATTTTCAAGAACGGGAAAATGGATGACCCAGGGAATTACAGACCAGTCAGTCTCACTTTCATACCTGGCAACATCTTGGAGCAGAATCTCCTGGAAGGCATGCTAAGGCATATGAAAAACAAGGTGCTTGGTGACAGCCAGCATGGCTTCACCGAGGGGAAATCCTGCCTGACCAATTTGGTGGCCTTTTATCATGGGGCTGCAGAACTGATGGACAGCGGTAAAGCAGTTGATGTCATCTACCTGGATTTGTGCAAAGCATTCAACACTGTCCCACATGACGTCCTTGTCTCTAAATTGGAGAGACATCAAATTGATGGATGGACCATTCGGTGCATAAAGAGCTGGCTGGATGGCCTCACACAAAGAGTTGTGGTCAATGGCTCAATGTCCGCCTGGAGACCTGTAACGAGTGGTGTCCCTCAGGGATCGGTGTTGGCACCAGTCTTGTTTAACGTCTTCATCACCGACATGGACAGTGGGATTGAGTGCGGCCTCAGCAAGTTTGCCGATGACACCAAGCTGTGTGGTTCAGTTGATGTGCTGGAGGGAAGGAATGCCATCCAGAGGAACCTTGACACACTTGTGAGGTGGGCTGATGCCAACCTCATGAAGTTTAACCACAACAAGTGAAAGATCCTACACCTGGGTCAGAGCAATCCCAGGCACAGCTACAGATTGGGCAAAGAAGAGATTCAGAACAGCTCTGCAGAGAAGGACTTGGGGGTGTTGGTCGATGAGAAAATGAACATGAGCCAGCAGTGTGTGCTCACAGCCCAGAAAGCCAACCGTATCTTGGGCTGCATCAAAAGGAGTGTGACCAGCAGACTGAAGGAGGTGATGCTGCCTGTGTGCTCTTGTGATACCTCACTTGAAGTATTTTGTGTAGTTCTGGTGTCCTCAACATAAGAAGGACATGGAACTCTTGGAACAAGTCCAGAGAAGGGCCATGAGCATGATCAGGGGACTGGAGCACCTCCCGTATGAAGATAGGCTCAGAAAGTTGGGGCTGTTTAGCCTGGAGAAGAGAAGGCTGTGTGGAGACCTCATAACAGCCTTCCACTATCTGAAGGTGGTCTATAGGGATGCTGGGGAGGGACTCTTCATTAGGAACTGTAATGACAGGACAGGGAGTAATGGGTTAAAACTTAAACATGGAAGTTTCAATTGGATATAAGGAGGAAATTCTTTCCTGTTAGGGTGGTGAGGCACTGGAATATTTTGCCCAGGGTGGTTGTGAATGCTCCATCCCTGGCAGTGTTCAAGACCAGGTTGGACGAGGCCTTGGATGATATGTTTAGGGTGAGGTGCCCCTGCCCATGGCAGGGGGTTGGAAGTAGATGATCTTAAGATCCTTTCCAACCCTAACTATTCTATGATTCTAAAAGGCAGTTAATCAACATCCAACACTTCCGAGTATATATTCCCAGTGGTGCACACACAAGAAAAGCAGAATAAATTATTGATAATAATGACATAATAGTAACAGCTGACACTGTTTAATCTTTAGCTAAGGAAACCAAAGCACTTTTCAGAGTATATAAGCGTGTTGCAGATTCTTGACAGAAGAATCAGCTCATTTATCACTAGGAGAGCTACTTCTCATTTGAAAAGTAACAGCCTTTTTAAATGTACTGTGACCTTACAGGATGTTTGAGGAGAGATAATAAAAGATAAATCCAGTTCAAATTATATTACCTCCGTGTGAGGCAAACAGTTGAGAATAGCCAAGAAAAAAATGTGCTGTATTTCTTTTTTTCTTAAATCTTCAGGAGTTATGCTGAGCTGGCAAGAAAAGAATGTGAAAGAGGAAAGTAACATTCATAAAAATTAGAGAAATAATTCATGCTGATAGAGACTAGGCTGTCCTTGAGACATCTACAGTAGCTCACTTAATATATAAAAGAATATAATTATGACAAAATTAATACAGAAATATCATGAGAAGGAATGGCTTATGAAATTTTGGACAAGTAGAATAAAAAACAATTTGTATGTGGCTACTGTAACTTAAGAAAAAAAGTTATAACGTCATACTGCCTGCTGAAGTCTAGAACCGAAGTTCTAAACTAATTTTTTCCTCATTGTCTTTCTCCAATGTTCATTTTTACTCTCTGTTGTCTGTGGAATGAATAAGTCGACAATGTTCCTATTTAATTAGATTGCAGAATCCTATCTGCAGAGCTGCTCAGTTTCGTGGGACTTAGTCCTTCCTGATGTAGAAATGGTGTAAGTTCATTTCCCCTATGACTTCTGATCCATAAATTGCTTAGGACTTCAAAAGCTATTTAAAATATTTCTTTCTCATAATAAGACTATATAACGTGACCTACACACTTGTACAAGACACATCACATGGGAATCTAGACAAAATGTACTTTGCAGTGTAGAGCAGTTTCTGACAAGTCAGGTGTAGTTTGAAATTCGTGCCATGTAGATTTAGCATCAGTCTATGTTTCTCATATAGTAAGTTCAGAAACAGATAAACCCTTTATTTTCTTGATTTGTGGATTATATGTGCACTTTACATGCTTTCATGTAAATGACATATAGATCAATGGAATTATCTAATAACCTTAATGGCAATCATTGCATTTTAATGCATAGTGGAAGAAGCAGACATTTAAAATAGCTTTGTCCCTGTTAACGACAGTACGTACCTCTAAAATATTCCCATCAATTTGAAGATGTTGAAATATACTAAAAATGTACACACTGTTTTTTCAAGAAGATCATGAGAGACATTGGTTTCTTAGTACATAGAATTGAATAAAGTCCTGACAACAGAATTTATACAAAATAATGAAGCAAGCTGCACCTGGGGTTTGAAATCAAGTTCCACATCTCATATGTATTTATTCTAAGGCTCTACATCTAGCCTAAGGCATTAGTTGTTCATCTACTATATCAATAACAATTAATTTTTAAAAGGAATATGCTAAGGTGGAAAACATTGGTTGGGGTAAACAAAGATATTTAACACTGTAAAAAAAAGCTGCTTCCAGAGTAAAAAAAAAAAAAAAAAAAAAAGAGATCGCCTATCTGTAAAATCACATTTGAAACAATCTATCAAGAAAAAGGCGTGACAACTTAAATAACCAGCAAACTATTTTGCTGAACAGTAGCAAGTAGTTAAGTTTCCTCTAGAGGTGTATTTTCATATTTGATTTTTGTTTTCTTTATGAAAGAGGAATTATATTGAACTTGAGGTTTAACTGTCGCTATACCATCATTGTGTTATCAAAGGAGATGCAATGAAAGGGCAAACTTAAGAATTCAGATTTTTTAAAACAAAAAGTTCTTTTAAGACCATTTACTCTAATCTGTTGACCTAAATATGTTCTAAAATGTTACCCAAGTTAAATGCGATAGTACGCTGCAAGTTTGGATTTCAAGCTAGGGTAAGAACAAGATATAAAAGACCTCCTGTTTATTTGAATAAACACTAAAAACTTAGACATCTATTTAACAATTTGCCATTTTCTCAAAATGCTCTTCCAAGTCTTGTAGGTGAAAATGCCACACCCTGCTTCTCTCAAATCTATTTATAGGCAGAAAAGAAATTTTATTATTTTTTTTTTTTTGCAAATATTCTGTGCTGCCTTCACATGCCAAGGTTCTGTCATGTTGTCCAGAGCCAGTTCAGGATGTCTCAAAGATGGACCCACTACTGGCCAAAGCTGAGCTTATCAGTGATGTTCTAGTGTCTCTACAACAACGTACTCGAAAAAAGGTAAAAATATTGTACTGCAGCTGGGAGAGAGAGGAGTCAGAAAATGTGAAAGAAAGAACTCTGTAGCCACCAAGGTCAAGGAAGATGGAGGGGGAGTAGGTGCTCCTGGCACTGGAGCACAGATTTGCCTGCAGCCCATGAAGAAGAGCATGATGATGCAGTTTGTCTCCTTGCAGCCTATGGGGAGGCACATGGTGGAACAGATATCCACTTGCAGCCCATTGCAGAGCAGGTGGAAGTGCCATGAAGGAAGTTGCAACTGGTAGAGAGGAACCCCTTGGAAAGGACCCATGCTGGAGCAATTCTTGAAGTACTACAGCTTGTTGGAAGGGCCTATATTGGAGCAGTTCATCAGGGACTGTATCCTATGGGAGGGACCCCATGCTGGAGCAGAGGAACAGTGTGAGGAGGAAGCAGTGTCAGAGTGTTTTGTAACATGACCAAAACCGTATTCCTCATCCTGCTGTGCCTCCCCCCAATAAGAACACACACACTTCTTAGTTCCTACCCTTTTTGCTGGAGTTATCCTCACCCTTTCACTGCTCTTATGTCTCTAAAGGTCCGTGTTATCAACCTGGTAGTGGTTGGATGATATGGCAATCATATCAGCAGCACTGACAGGGAATAATATGATGCTGAGTTTATTTTCCTTCTCCACTCTTAGGATCTGCTTGGCCTAATTTTAACATATTTGCTTTTATGCCTTTTTTTTTTCATCAATCTGGAAATTCCACAGATTTTACCGTGTAAGGGCTTTCTACACATGTTATGTACCATGTTTGTGTTCTGTTTATTACCCTTAAAACCAGTTTAGTTGAGTTCAAAAGCTGTGTTTCTTTAGCTGAACATGGTAGAGTTCTTTATAGCTGTGGGGTCTCCAGTAGCTGTTCACTATACAAAGAAACATGTGTTACTTGTAGTCTTTATCCATGACACAATGTAGCACTCACCTAAACATAGCTACGTTCAGTGAAATTTTGTATTAAATTTTAATGTGCAATTAAACAACTAGTAAGGACCAAAGAGATTAGCAGTCTGCAAGATAGATCCCTGAAGTGTTTGTAAGAGTTTTTCTCTCAGCTTGCTTGTACTTACACTCCTGTAGTCCTCAAAAATAGCCTCAGGAAGTTTAGTCAGGTATTAACGGGTGACAATATTTCTACTGCAGTAAACGCATATTGCTTTGTTCTGCTTAATTTTGCTGTCACACATTAACCACAGCTGACAAGATCAGGATGGGACATAGCATGTGAAAACTCAACAGAATATATCTCAACCTGACTCATCAGATATTACAAAGAAAACAATTCTTTCTAGACTGATATCCAACATAAATTGTAACAGCAAACATGTGATCCAGGTTTAGTAAGATAGACAACTGTAGGGGAAGAAAAATATAACCGAATTGGTGGGAACCCTACCAAGGGGATATCACTGTTTCTCAGGCAGGTGTAATCATACAGCATTTGTCACACCTCTAATTACTTTTGGGTGTAGGAGGAATCGTGGTAAAAATAAGTCAAAAAAGTACAGCCCCCTAAAGATGTACTAAGGATTTTTCCTCTATTTTTTTTTTAAATATGTCTCCAAGCAGAAAGAAATCCATTGAAACATAAAAAGCAATAGTTAACAAAAAGAAAACCTCAACAAACTGTATAGTTCTAAAAGTCAAACCTCTTTTCCTGTTCTAATAGGAAAAATCCATATTACAAAAACTATTTGAGTTTAACAAGACTGTTTATAGTTAGTCCTAAATGCACTAATAGGAAACCTAAGGCCTGCTTTCAATGTTAGTTTTGCTCTCTTTGGATGTTACTCATAATTATTTTGCTCTTTAATTATTCTTCCTCATGTATTCAATTTATGATTAAGACCAAGATCTTGCCCTGGAGGCTGAAAATACTGATGAATCAGCAGAGAGCCACTCCTACAGCAATGTGCATCTACTCAGAAGCAGGGTAAAAAAAACTGCTTTTCACTGTAATTATGAAATTCAGAGCTCAAGACAAGGGAATACTGCTTCAGCAAGAGAACAACCTCCAATAACTCTCTAGGGAAAGGAGATTAAAGAAACAAATCTATAGCTCTCAACAAAAACTTTTGTACTTTTATTGAAGAAAAATGTGTTGTGTTGGTAATTAGAACAATTTTATCTATATATTGCATGTATTCTGCAGTCATATGGTACCCAATTTTTGCTTCTTCAATTTGCTGGTTTGTTTTCCCCTACTTATATTGTCCAGTAGCTTGTATCTGAATGCCCTTTTTTCATAGCTTCTATGAAAAGTAATTATAAAATTAAAATATTTTGAAAATGTGTTAGGGGAACAAAACTTAGTATTTTATTAACCCTTTCTATTATTTTTTTATGCAGAGTATGAAAGAACTATGTGTTAGAGTTCCTCTAGCATAAAGTAGTACATTTCTCCTATAGAAATACATTGTTCCTGCACAGCATTGTCTTTGATTTCAACAACTGCATTTGCTGTTTTAGTTTGTTGCAATTTGTTTCATTTTTGTTTAAACAATTCTTAATGACCTTTTGGGGTAAGAATATAGACTATTAGCTTAGGTATAAGTCATCTCTTAATTCGCTGGAATCTTCTTCCTTTCTGTCTTCAAAGAGGCAAGATCTAAAAATCATTCTTCTTGTAGAACTAGATATGAAACAGCATATATTGGCTGACAAATAAAAGAATTGTGTTTTTAAAAGTTATGCATTGCACATACAAAGAAGATTTAATTTTTTTCATCCTTATTTTAGTGCGTACATTTTCTTCTCTCTTTAGGGTTTCTGTGTTAATTCAGTAGCTTATTACTTCCTTACAGATTCCTTCCAACCAAGCTTTCTGTCACGGCTGAAACCAAGCGCTCAGTGTTTGGTGGATTGACCTGTTCACATGCCATAGTTTGCACCAAAGCTGCTCTGTCACTTCCCTCCTCAATTGGTCAGAGGACAGAAAATACAACGAAAGACTCATGGGTCGAGATAAGGACAGGGAGAGACCACTCACCAATAACTGTCACAGGCAAAATAGGCTTGACATGGGGAAATTATTTTAAGTTATTACCAATCAAATCAGAGTAAAGATAATGATAAATAAAACCAAATCTTAAAACCGCCTTTCCTCCACCCCTCCCTTCTTCCTGGGCTTAACTTTATTCCTGATTGCTCTACCTCCTCACCCCTTGTGGCACAGAGGGATGGGAAATAGGGGCTGAGGCCAGTTCATCACATGTTGTGTCTGCTGCTCCTTCTTCCGCAGAAAGAGGACACTCTACATCATTTCCTTGCTCTACTGTGGGCTCTGCCCCACAGGAGACAGTTCTCCATGAACTGCTCCAGTATGAGTCCTCCCTATGGGCTACACCTTTTCATTAACTGCTCCAGTGTGGGTCCTTTCCACAGTGTCCAGTTCTCCATGAACATACTGCTTCAGAATGGTTCTCCTGTGAGGTCACAAGCCCTGCCAGCAAACCTGCTCCACGGTGGGCTTCCCACATAGTCACAGCTTCCTTTGGCCATTCCCTGCTCTAGTGTGGGGTCCTCCACACACTGCAGGTGGATTTCCTCTGCACCATGGACCTCCATGGGCTGCAGGGGCACAGCCTGCCTCAGCATGGTCTGCACCACAGGCTGCAGGAAAATCTCTGCTCTGGCTCCTGGAGCACCTCCTCCTGTTCCTTCTGCACTGACCTTGGTGTCTTCAAAGCTGTTTCTTTCACATATTCTCACTCCTTCCCTTGGCTGCAATTGCGTTTTTTTTCTCCCTTCTTACATATATTATCCCAGAGGTGCTATCACTATTGCTAATGACTTCATTCAGAAGTGGGTCTGTCTTGCAGCCAGCTGGCATTTGCTCTATCAGACACAGGGGAAGCTTTTAGAAGCTTCTCACAGCAGCCACCTCTGTAGCCCCTCCACTACCCAAACCCAGACACAAAAATCCAATACAGTGCTGACATTAAGCCACAAGATCTAATTTTCATAGAAAACTATTCAAGTATTCTAGAGCAGCATTTTTATACCAGACAGGCCTTAGGATATTTGTGATTTCTATGGTTTTAACTTGAAGGAAAAAAAACCACAACCACAAACCAACAAACAAAACAAGCATAGCTGATACCATGGATGTTTCTCGCTGTTAATATCAGAACTATGATTCCTGTTATCCACTCGTCTTTCAGGGGGAAACTGTGCTTTATTCAGTCTGCACTGAGCTGATAGTTGAAGGAAGCCGTAGGAAATTCCTCTCCAGACACAGATACTTTTCAGAGGAATAACCATGAAACGTAGCTTTTCACAAAGTGATAGGAAATTCAAGCTCAGCTGTGCCTCCCTTTTGCCCTATTTGTCAATATTGAACACAAACAGGAAACCAATTGCTTTTCTATACTAATTAACTAATCATTTTGACAGTATTCAGTAACTTTTTTTTCTTATTGCTTTACACTGTTATCTTGGAGGGAAGGTGGGCCTGAAAATCCTTTAGCCTCATATGAAATATTCTGTAGCTACTGAAAAGAAACATATTATGAAACCCTTCTTTGTGAGGGATGAAGTAAAAAACGTGGAATACTCTGTGTTTCCACCATTATTGCCGAATTCTTATTTGGAGGAATGGTTTTTATGACTTTATAAAATAGTTCCTTTGTTATAATTATTTGGTCTTTAGGCCAGTTAGATAATGATATTCTATATGAACTTGTACAGGATTGTGAGTCAAATTATTACTCATAAAGACACTGAATATAATTAATAATTTTCTGTGTGTGGCCCAAAAACTAGTCTTATGAATTGTCATGGTTCAAACCCAGCCAGACAGCTCATGCACACACTCCCAATGTGTGGTGCCCGGCTGGAAGCAGTCGAGGCCCGGGTCCCTCCTCCCGGAGGCTCCCCCCTTCCCTGCTCCCGGAGGGATGGGGAGGAGAATAGAAAGAATGCAACTCCCACAGGTTGAGACAAGAACACTCCAGCAACCAATGTACAATACAAATCACCACTGCTACCACCAACGACAACAATGATAAGAGAAAATAACAAGGGAAGAGAATACAATACTACCCACCGAAAAACGAATCCAACCCAGAAGACCCCGTTACTTCTGGGTAACTCCCAGTTACATCCTGGGCATGACGTGCTGTGGTATGGAATACCTCTTTGGCTAGTTTGGGTCAGGTGTCCTGCCTCTGCTTCCTCCCGGCTTCCCCTCCTCCCTGGCAGAGCATGAGGCCCACAAAGTCCTTGGCCAAACCAAAACATTATTGTTATCAGCTCTGTTCCCAGGCCAAAAGTCAAAACACAGCACTGCACCAGCTACCAAGAAGGAGAAAAATGACTGCGACTACTAAACCCAGGACATGAATATACATATTAAATCATACGCACCTATAAAATACTTATAGGTTAGAATAATACTTTAAGAATGAACTAAAGGATTAAGCGGTAATAGGAATGCTAAATGAGGAATATAACAAACATTCATGAAGATAAAAAACTCTACAAATTTAAGAACCCTTCTGCATTTATATCTTCATTATTCTTTCTGATATTGTAAACTATTTTCAGATAGAGTGAAAACATTTTTTATAATAATGAGCGTTGTCTCTCAAAAGCTGAGACACTTAAAAACCTGTTTTATACGTTATGCTAAGTAATCAGGATGACAACAAAGGAATTTATCATTATTAATGTATTCCTTAATATATTTATTAGTTTGGCTTGAGTTTTTTCAAGTTACCAATATCACAAGACAATTTTTGTCTAAAGATGGCAAGGTTCACAATCTGCAAAACCAACATACAAACAAACAAACACAACTGGAAAAAGTTAAGGCCAAAAAAAGAGCTCAAAATGAGAGCCCCATCTGCTTAGAATATTCCATCCTGTCCAGATAATGATACCTACCAATTTAAGTGTTTCAATAATGAAGTCTTATTTAAATTAGTGGTTCCTATTCATATTCTGTATACAGAATAAAATGCTCAGTTGTTTGAAGAGGAAAGAAGTATAACTTTTGCTGAAGGGGATAGAGGCATTTCTTCTCAGCCAGAATAAAACAATTGTGTATGGTCATTTATGTTCTGAAATACAACAGATTGAGTCTTGAAAGATGTCAGCTTTTTTCCTTCTTAATTATTGCATGGTTTTGCATTATAGCTATTCACCCTGACAAAATGTTATATTTCTCTTAGTTGTAACTTTAGTTTAAAAAGATTTATTTTACTGTATTGTTTATTATACTGTAAACTTTGTTTTAGTCAAGGTGAAATTTGTCATGTTTTTTTCATTAATGATTCAACTTTGCCTTGGTCTTTTCTACCTATCAATAAAAAAGTTTTAGAAAGTAAACTGGAAGGTAATCACATGTGGTAGAATGACAACAAAAAATACCTATTATTCATTTCATGTCTTTGCAACAGAAGCAAAAAGGTAGTTGAATAGGTGTCTTGTCTTTTATTATTTTAATAAACTTGAAAATCTTTGAAATGAACAGATTAGAAAATAGAAATGGAAATTAGAAAAGTTCACATCAGAAAAATCATACGAAGAAATGCAGAGGACAATAGAATCACAGCATGATTAGGCTGGCAATATGGAGAAGTGGATGCGCTGCAATAATATTCTAGTAATTGGCATATTAAGGTGAACAAAAGTTGTCATATTAGAGATTTCTGTTTGTAAATTGCACATGTCCTTTTTAGTACAAATGTCTTCTGAAACACATCGCTACCTGGAATACAGGATGAAGAACACATTAACCTTACAAATTCTAAACATACACTAGGAAAACTTACAAGCACTTCTAATTTTCTTCTGTATTCTAGCCTTTTGTGAGGACTTACGAAGTGGTAAAGTATTTTTTACCTGTGAGGAATACTTTATTGGCTTCTGTAATACAGCTCTTTCCAATTTCAGCAGAAGGTATTTATGGCTGAAGTTATAGTGGTTATGTGAGAGCTATTTATTTGGAAGCTACATAGTAAATCTGGAAACCAGCTTGTGTTTGAAGGCAGAAACATAATTTTATATAAAAATGAGACTAATGTTTGAGTTATTGAAAAAGAACTGAAAATTAATACTGAGGAGGTAAAATTTTTCAAGACTGTATAATAAGATAATTTAACAGAAATAACTAATATAATCCAGTCAATTCTCAATATTAGTATGTTCTACTTCTTGCAGGAAATCAGATCTTGTAGTTTGACTTACTGAATTATGAACAAGTCCATTACAAAAATAATAGGCTATATTAGTTTAGCATGTAAAAAAATAAAAAAAAAAGTTACAATTAAAGTATGATTCTTTTTAATTCTATGAATATTCAAAGGTATGGTAATCAATTTTTAGATTGTAATAGAAAATATCTTGTTTCACAGAATTAAGATTTTTGGGGGAAAACTACTACAGTTATGAGGTGGGGGGGGCAGATACAAAAATATTCAAAGTACATACCATAAAAATGACAACAATGCAGTCTAATAACAAAGTTGAAGAGGGAAATACAGATCTTGTGAGCAAAATGAGCGTTATAGAAGTCCTTCCTCCAAATTGCATAAATCTTTAGATTTCTATGATGAAACTACTAAAAATGGTGACTATGTTGTTAATTCAGGCTGAAAATTATTCACGTTAATCTACTTTGGAAGGCAGCATAGCCACTCTGATAGAACTGAAGGAGAGGAACTGAGATGGAGTGGCATGAGGCTACCTTCAACTACTGAGCTATCAGATTTGGCCAGACTATTTAGGTAGAAACTAAGGGAATGGAGAGAAGTTTATATTACATAACTTGCTAGCTAGTTATAGTAGTTAGCTCTAGTATAATTGTTCAAGAATGTTTTATTTAACAGAAATCATTTGTGATTGTGGGCATTAAAGATAGTTGTATGTAATCCAAACTGGGAAAATCTCTGAACATGATTCCAACGCAACAGGTGGACATTTTGTACTTCATATAGGGGATAAAGGTAAAAGCCCAAGAACCCGAGCATTAATGTAAAACAGAAAACAGCCTTTGCATGCTCTGACACAGAAAAATACAGTAAGAACATTGTTAAATGATCTCAGGAATTATTAAATTATTCTAAGTTTGACAAAAGATGGAGGTGACATACTAGGAATGCATTATCTACAGGAATCCTTTGTTATTCAGAAAATGGCACATGGGGTGAAGCATAGAGGTTTTGTAGGGTCAAAAAAGATTGTGTGAGGTGTTGAAGTGCCTGATCAATAACATGGTATTTGTTAAGATAGGTCAAACCAAATTTAAAAGATTATTTGGAGAATCAGAAAAGATCTGTATAAGAAAGAAAACAAAAAGTTCCATATGTTTGCTTTTTTTTTTATTTCAGTTACAATAACTGAATGCCATAAAACAGGGAGAAAACATTGTGAAGTTTTAACTAAATATTGCATTTAATATTTCAAATCACATTGTGATCCTTTCCGCTTCTCACATTATTGCCTTGACTCTCCTCAGAAATTTGTAAGCAAAAACTAATTTTAGCTTAATTAACATTCCAAGATAAGCCTGGTGATTAACAATGCACTGATTGCTCTAAAATAGCTGTTTGAGTAAACTCTTAAAGCTTACTTAAGAGTGAAAGAAATATCATCAAAGCTGGCTTTTATTTCCTTCTTTTTTTTTTTTAATGCCTGGATACAATGCAGCGAAATACTGTAGTCCATGATTATCAAGCTGGTTAAACAATAGTCAATTTAATAACTGGTGTCATTCAAACTATTATATTTATACTTAAATAAAAAAATAAAAAAATCATGTGAACTGCAGGAAAAATGCCCTCTAAGAATAATGTGTATTTTAGAACAAAATTAAATGCAGGGAGTATCTGTCTTCTGTTTCTTTTTCTTCCCTTCCCTTTTCTTATTAGCTTACACATAAAATACAAGGCTAGATGAGCTCCATCAGCTGAGTTTTAAAGATAGGAGTTTTCCTTCTCCTATGAGGAAGTCTTGTCTTCGCTAACAAGATTCGGGAAGACCTTCACCCATGCATCCTGAACAAGGCTGTCATCTCCTGGATCAATCACAAGCTACCGATGACGCAGTAGCACAACAAACATCTAGGCTGGTTCTTAGAGGCATTCAGTCATAAGCCCGCCATGGTAGCCTCGCGCCAGTGGCTCCTCAGCCAAGCGCATGCACCAGGGGTCTGAACCTGCGATTCCTCTCGTACTGAGCAGGATTACTATTGCAACAACACATCATCAGTAGGGTAAAACTAACCTGTCTCACAACGGTCTAAACACAGCTCATGTTCCCTATTAGTGGGTGAACAATCTTAGAAAACCTAAGAACTTTTTGACTTTGCTGTCACCATTCTAGCTAGATAGGCAGTGGCAGTTAAACCTCAGGTGTAAAGGGTGGGGCCAGTACTGTGCAAGCTGCACTTCACCTAAAAAATCCACTGCGCAGGGTGGAAGGGCTTACTCTCACTTGTCTGTATGGACGGGTGAGGGTTAAAACGGTAGGTGACAAGGTGCATGGGAAGCTGCAGATCCAACCTTGCATGTGGGTGGACCAGCGCATGGGTAACTCAGGTTAGCTCAGGAGTTGACAGTCGTGGTCAGACACTTCCTGATTGCCTAAGCAGCCTTTTTTCCAACCAGATTTGCATATCCGACATGTCCTTGGTCATCGTGCTTGTAGTAAGCGTGGATAAAGCCCTTCCCAAATCTTCACTCGCGAAGCCAAGCCACCAATCAATCAATACATAAAATCATTTTAGTACCAGGATTTGTTATCATTGTTTTTATTGTAATTAAGAATAACATTTTAATTAAAAAAATACCCACAACAAATTATAAGTAGTTATTCTAGATTTGTCAAAAACTGGGTACTTCAGATTTTTTTCATTCCACAAAGCCAAGAAACCAAATCTTTACAAAGTTACAGGGTTGAGGGTTTTTTTTTTATTTTTTTTTGTTTATTGTTTATCTGAAAGGACATAGAAATTGTCTCATTAAATGTTTTAAGAACCGATATCCTGATGATGTGGCATTTTGTTTATGGAATCCAGCACAGTTGTTTTATTTGTTTATATAGGACTTTTTCATGTGGTGACAAGTCCTCTTCACAGTTCATATGTATTATTCATTTATTTAGTAGATGTATATAGAATACAGAAATTAACATTGTCCACCTGGAAAAATACAGTTACTTGTGGCTCTGGAGACTCTAGAAGAATTTGCTCATTATTGATTAAGTTTTGAAATTTTTTGAAGATCTGAAGACATTTCTTCTTTGCTGTTGTTTTGAAATTAATTAATTGATTGAAATAGCTAAAGTGCTCTCCAAAAGTAATTAAGGAAACTGAAAGGTGACTTTCTTGTCCTCTGGAAAATGCATAAATGTTATTTTACACACAGTATGCAAGGTGCAGAACTATTGTAACAGAGAAGCTCTTGGTTTGCGTATGAATATTTAATCGATTTTTCTGACTAATGCAAAGCTCTTAATTTTAAATCAAAAAGAAGCCAAGAGGTGTTATTCAGTCCCAGGATTCTACCAGGATATAGATATTTTGAAATTCTATATTTCCAGTGTATTACCTATTGAAATACACACAAAATGAATGTCTACGTATTTTTTATTTGTACCTTCAACAAATGAAAACGAAATTAAAATTGTGTTTTAGGTATGTCAAGCATATCTTGAATAAACACATTGTGTACTGAAAATTTTCACACATTTAATAATTTTAATACATTTCTAACTATCTAAAGTCTGTCTAAGCAATTTTATCACATGGTAGATTTTCAAGCTCAATCATACATTTTTGAAAAGGTCTTGATTAAGAAAAGATTGAAACCCATCATAACAGTTGCACTGTGTTGTACTGAGTAACATACTTCCTTTACAGAAAAGTTCATTTTCAGAAGTAATTTGATATTATAATCCTGTTGCATGAAATAGCATCATGCACAGTGATTTTAATTTACTTTAGTAGGAAGAAGTTTGATGCTGAAAGGCTGTAATCAATAGCAAAACAAAAAAAAGCTAGCTGTTGGTGCTTAAGGTACAGTGCAGGGAGAAAGACAAACTCTTAGGAAATTTTAAAGACCAGAATCATTTTGATCTCTACAGAGATCTTCAAAATGTGTGGTTTTGGAATTGGAAGATGAAAGAGGATATTCAGAAGTAGAATGAGAATTAAAAAATGCTTACATGAAAAGAAGAAAAACTCTGAAAATCAGGACAGCTATTTTGAGTAGCTGTTGTTTGGAATGAGCTAGCTATAAACAATTTGTTTATAACAATCAGGAATTGTTTTGTTAATCCTCAGCAATAAGTGATGTTCACCTGACTGAATCATCCTATAAGCATACATACACGTTCAATCATATGTTTTATGTTTCAAGTCTGCTCATATGTACCCCTTAAATTTTTTTTTTAATTTTTTTTTTTTTTTCAATAATAGCAACAGGAATTATCTGCAGAGGTATGACTGAGTTTATAGTCAGTCATAAGCTCCTTATTTAAAGCTTCTTATTAAAACATCTCAGTTGTCTCAGTACATATTCCAATCAATTTTAATACAAAGCTGCAAACTATACAGCTGCTTCAGCAGAGTACTCAACCTCAGGTAATGTCTACTGATTCTGTGTAGCACTTACCGAAATTGTTCCAATAAATAATCCATAAAGGAAAAATCTAAAATGACCATTGAAATGAAATTTTGCTTTCTATGTCCACTAAGCTGTCTAAGATTCATGGATTTTAGGCAATTTTAAAGGAATAATTTCATGGATACCAAACTGACTGACCCAAAATTGTCAACGTAAGAATTCTGAAATATGGGCCTCTGAAATATGGGCCAGAATTATCAATGTAGCTAAGGTCTCCAAAAGTGTCACCTAAAGGCATGAGAAATTCTTTGAGCTCTGGGAGTGTTAGGGGCTTTTCTGTAACTGAAAAAGAATGAAAAAGAGTGAGCAAAGGGTCTAGTATGTTCATAGGAAGTTAATATTTCAGTTTAGGCAAAAGCCAAAATTTTTCAGTTCAGCTAAAATAGGAATTAGATATAAAAATAACTTAGGAACCTTGTTTTTAAGTTCCTTTTGCCCTCCTTAACTGAGTGAGACAGTATGAAATATGACCTGTTTGATGCAGGAAAACAGGGCAATAGCCAGTTCAAAAGAAATACAGATACTGATATAGAAGTATGCAGAGAAACAGCAAAAAGACTTTCAGAAAATTAAAGAGAATTGAAAGTAGTTCAACGGAGGTAAATTAAATGTGTTTTTTTTTTCAGGAGTGCAATGTCTATAAGGTGGAACTTTGTAAGCTTCTGCCATTTGTTTCAGTGTCTTTTTCATTTTTAAAAACTATCATCACAATTGTGTTTGAAAGCTATTATTTCTCTCTGCTGTCAGAAAACTCTGCAAAGAAGCAGCTGAATTTAAGCAACAATAGAGAAGATAAGGTGGAATGTCTCTTATGATCCATACTCTTCTGTCAGATACACAGAATAAAGCTGAATTGCCTTCTTAAGTATTTTTTTTTCTCATGTGTGACTTTATTTCATGACATTTCCCTAACTATTCATACTAGGTAATTCTTCATCTTTCCAACAGTCAAATCAGAGATATTTTTCTGTGGCAGCTGAACTGACACAGCACTTGAATAGATGATCTGTCTATCCTAATATCTGATCCATAATTAAGAACAAGAAAGAGAACCAAACCAAACCAAACCAAAACCAAAACCAAAACCAACCTTTTAGCATTATTGTTTTCTACTGTGTTTCCCTTTACATTTGTAAAGGTCCACTTCAGTTTAATCTACTCTTCATTTTAACAGGAAAATACCTGCTTCAAGAGGTTATTCAATTTGTTCCATATACAATTGCAATCAACCATTGTTTGAAGTTAACCCTCAGAACCAGGGTGGGATGTGTAGCAACTTACAATCCTGATCATAAATTCAAATTCTTTAAATGTTACTAAGGGATATCTGGGTTTCTTTGGTCTGAAAATTTTGAAGAACAACCACCTCAATTATTATCCCTGCTTTTCACGCACATCTGAAAATTTTTAGCATTTTTTTTAATTGTAAGAATAGAAAAAAAAATATTCTTAATTACAGCATTTGTTTCAGTCAAAACTTAGTTAATGACACTGAAGCTGTCCTCCATCTGCTGTTCTGTTGTCTCTTCCAGTCCTTTTAATGAATTCCTGGTTCCTAGCAAATAGATGCCTCCCTGTTAGTGATGCTATCAATTTGTTGTCATAGTCCTGTACGTCCACTGGCAATGTCAAAACTGAGTGGTTTCCTTTAGTGCTTATTTATTTTTCCTCTCAAATAAAGACATTATCAGGTAGAGGAGCTTGTTTTCACTGTGGGTCCCTAACCCCATATTAGAAAAAATTAGTCCCAGAAGCCAAAAGAGAAAATGCTTTTGGCTGTCATCTTGCAGACTTACACAAGTGCTCCATGTTATTACTGCAAAGAAATATTATACCTGCCTCTCCACCTAAGGAATGGGTTTTCAGTTCCTATTCTAAGATATTTTGTGTTATGGTGATACAAGAGGTATAAGACAATGGTATTTGGTATTCATTTAGAGGGGTTTTTATCTTTTGTTGTTGTTGTTGTTGCTGCATGAAGAAGCATGTTTAGTATGATACAGATACATGTACTACCATAACATTCTAACTTATTAATCAAATTGTAAGAATACGTTTTAATTCTGAAGAACCTTATGAATACTTTCTTTCTTTAAAAGATTTAGTTATAACTCACCATCTTTTAAAATGTATGTTTTAAAAACATGAGAACTGGGAACTTCAAATTTTCAAAATGTATCCCTCCCAAAGATGTGTCACTGTATTTTTTAACGATTTCCTATAACCCAGAAATGCATGCCAAACACAGACAGAAAAAGAAAACTGCTACTCTGAAAGAGGGCAAATTGCAAGGAATGATTAACAAAGTTTGTTAGAAAAACTAAAACAGTAGAAAAATAAGATAATTTGTCAGTTATATCCTTCAAAAAAAAAGTAAAAGTTTGAGTAAGCTCAAGTCTACAATAAATTGGAATGATAAAAATAACCCCAAACATAAAGAAATCCTTGTCTTAAATGGGGCTTTATCTGAAGTGTAAGCTTACTTATCTGCATTATATGGCATTTCCTTGTAAAAGGTTTATTAATTTTAAAAATTCAGTTTGCAGGAAAGTTGACAAATAGTTGTGAAAATTTTCTCCCTGTTCTCTTCTAGACTCTGTAAAGCAAGTATCACAGTATCACAGTATCACAGTATGTTAGAGATTGGAAGGGACCTCAAAAGATCATCTAGTCCAATCCCCCTGACGGAGCCACAAGTAAAAAGAAACAAGCAAAATCTTTCTTAGTGATATGCATTGGCCTGTAATAATGTAAAACCTGATGATTTTTGGTACTTATTTCTGCCCGTTCTTCATAGCAAACTTAACTGGTGTAAATTTCAAGCTTTTTGTTGGCTAATATAAAATGCATGTAACGCCTCATGTAATCTCGTTTCCTCTTCCACTTTTAAAAATGTTTTTTGCAAATGCCAATAATGACATCAGTGTACTTGCATTCTTATTGCTGTTTACATGGCAAAAAAAAAAAGTTGGAAATAGCCAACTCATTTAGAAGTGTTTACTCAAGATGTGGCACTTTGTCAGTATTATGAAATGTCAACTGTCATGCAAATAAGCCTGAAGCAGTATTCTAGCACTTATTTATTAGATGAGCAGTAAAATAGAGACATTGCTTATTGAATAACTAGACACGGCTGCATGCTTACAGACAAAATAGAATTAATTCAGTGTGTCCTATAGGACTGAGGGAAATTACCCTACCTGTAGCTCCAAAATCTGATCTTTTTAAATATTTATTTCAGTTGTGTACTTCTGAACACAAACTTCATTACCAGATACTTCACTGACCATGAACATTAGCAACAGGAACTAAATCTCAAGGAAGAATGCATGTTTATTATCAGAAATAATCAAATTCATCAACCATGAACTGAGAAAATGATATTTTAGGCTTATATTTAGCATGTGACACTGTTGTTAAACTCTGAATTTCACATCGACCACACCTATCAGACCACTAATAAAAAATTACTGAAGAGTTACAAGTTTGAACATTTTCTCACTGCATGTGGCTTCTGTAGTTGTAAAAAAATATGATATTTAGAGCTAAAATACACAGGCTTACACAGTTCATTTGAGGTTGTGTGAAGAAAACTTCCTTAAGGAAGGTACACCATCTCACCTCTGAAGACTTAACATAAGGTCAGAATGTACTGTTGAGGCTAACCAGGAAAATGTGATGCTTGGGCTCAAAAGGGGAATACCAGCTCCACGGAAGGATATGATTTTATCATTGTACGATACAGCTGGCTTTGCATTTTAGAATTTGTCAAGATTATAGAGCATTGAAGGAAGGACACTTAAATGATCCAAAGCATAAAATCCAGGATTCACAAACTCAGTTTAATCAGTTTATTGAAGAGAACTGTGACAGACTATCTGATCATTTGATATTATTATTTGCCCTGGAAAATTAAATGTCATTCAGAGGCCTTTCTGCTTGAATTGAGATATAAGAAGATGCAGAGGTAGAAATTAGAACTAACTCAAATTCCACCTTGAATAAAACTGTAATGCTTAACAATTGGGGTAATTAAGCACTAAAAGATGATATCAGTAAAAAACCAGTAGGCTCAGAGCACTAAAAATTATATTAGATGTATTTTGCCCATCTCATGTGTTAATTCAACCCCTGAAGGAAAAATACATATGATGATGATCTGCAGTGTTTTTTTACATGTACCTATTATTATGCAGAATGATATTGCAAATGAAATTAGGAAGTGAAAAAAGATAATAGTACCCAAGATGTTTAATGTATTTCCATATTATTGGCCTTTAGAATACAATGTCCAGTTATGAACTGTGTTTCTGTAGTGCTGGATGCATGCATATAAACAGCAAAAATGAAAGAATATTTGTCACTAAAACAGCAAAAATGAGTAAGAATATTAATACGTATATGAAGTGTGAGCCATGACAGAACACAAGGCAGTATCAGTCACTACTCTATGCAGTGGTATCAGCATACCTGCAGCTTTCCATTGCTTTTTTTTTTGTACATATCTTGTCAGTAAGAGTTTAATGCTAAGATCTGAGGAAAGAAAATTAAGTGCCATTTAGGTTCTTACAGTGATTTTCCAAGGCTGATGGACAATCCTGGAAGATACGTACAACCTATAATATCTTGCAAGGACTGGAGGTGGTATTTTTGAAAGGGGATCTGAGAAGTCTTGCAGCTATCAACATATGCATTCCCAAAATTAGATACTTAAGATGGACACTGAACACAACTTTCTAAGAGTAGCATTAGTTCAATATCAGTAGTTGGTTCTCAGAAAAAAAAATCTAATTTAATAATTGTTGCTAATGAAAATACAAGGCAAAATCAGAAGTCCTCCATTGGCCTTTCAAATTTTTTAAAAAGTTACCTCTAAATGCAGATTTTTGCATAACTCATAATTGGTGGAAACAATCAGTCCCTCCAAGAACGACTTGTTTCCAGCTAGCAAAAAGAACTGGAAAAGAGTGTGTAGATAATAAAAATAGTTTTGAGGTCACCACTTGTGGTTTAACCCCAGTTGGCAACTTACCACACAACTGCTTCGTGGCGTGGGAGAGAGAACTGGAAGACTAGAAGTGAGAAAACTCATGGGTTGAGATAAAGACAGTTTAATAAGTAAAGCAAAAGATTCACACACAAGCAAAGCAACACAAGGAATTCATTCAGCACTTTCCGTCGCAGGTGTTCAGTTCTCCAGGACAGCAGGACTCCATCATCTGTAGCGATTACTCGGGAAGCCAAATGCCATCACTATGAACATCCCCATTTTTTCACCCAGCTTTATATGCTGAGCATGATGCCATATGGCACGGGATATCCCTTTGGTCAGTTGGGGTCCCCTCCCAAGTCCTTGTGCACCCCCAGCCACATTGCTGGAGGGGTGGTGTCAAGAGTAAAAAAGGCCTTGACTCTGTGTAAGCACTGCTCAGCAGTCATGAAAATGTCCCTGCATTATCAACACTGTTTCCAGCACAAACCAAAAAAATAGGTCCATACTAGCTACTGTGAGGAAACTAAGTCTACCTCAGCCAAAACCAGCACATTACTGGAAAAGAGCTATTTGTTTGTATCACATTAGCAAAATAATTGTTTACACTTCTGTGAACATTAAAAATTTGTGGAAGTTAAAAATAAAACACAGTGCATTTTTTTAAACAGAACAATCATGCCTGTAAGCTAACTGTGGTAGTCAAGGGCTACATAGTTAAAAATGACACCAGAAGAACACTGTGCCAGTTAATGCTAATTTTCTTACATACTTTTTTATTCAGTTAGTCCAGTCTTGCTCACAAATTAAAATGAAAAGTTGTCACTTTCTGTGATTACCCTTTTACCTGACACTCATATTCAAGTCCAGTCCAACTGATGTCTAATTACATTGAAGTTTGGAATATTTTTTTTCCGTGTATTTCAGAGTGCCAATGAAAGTTTGCAGCAAGTATTGTTAAAAAAATCCAAGTCTTGCCCCTCTGAGAGATTCTGGCATTGGCAACAAGACATTGAAGACATTGAAAAGATTTAAGCAACTTTGTCAGAGCCCCTGCATTTGTTACTTAAGTAATGTTTTCTGGCTCTGCTCATATTAAGTTCAGCTAAGCCAGGTCCTAAGTCATTCTGGTTTAAATAATTGGGAATGTTATTCATTTTCTATAATGCGAATGAAGATTCCATGCACAAATCTGCAAGCAATATAATAATGGAAAAAGCAGCAGCCAAATCTGTCAACTGAAGAGAAGGAATTTCTGCTTCTGTCAATGAGTCTTGCATAAACTTGGTGAGAAATAGCTCCACTAATACTATTTCACTTCTGTATTCAGCCTAGGTTTAACAGCAAAATTTTAGTGCATTAGATCCTTAAAGCACATTTTAAAAATCTGAAAATCAGGCAAGTACGTCAGATCCAGCTTTAATTAAGGATTTTGAAAATTAATTTTATATAGCTATGTAAATATAATCACATGAATAAACTGGAAAACTTTAGTCATGATGTCTTCATGTAAGTTGGTGTTTCTTTACGTATATATTCTGTAACCTACATAAATTTAATTTATTTGTTAAGATTTTCAGATAAGTAGTTAGGATATTTCTATACCATATGTAGCCACAGGATTCAATGAGCAATAGGCTGCACATCAAGTATTGTTGCAGAAGACATAACTGGTGACATTTTGTCATTTAGGTATACCATACCCCTGACTTTCACACTATCTGAAATTATGACAGTGACACACTGCAAGACAGTATTGGTCTGTTTGAGTTCTCTGTTATCCAGAAGTATAAATGTAGCACACATAAATAAGCCCTGCAACGAAAGTAGAAGCTATGACTGAGCCATATATGGAAGAGAAAATGGTATCACTATACAAACAAAGAGAAGCAGAATTGTAGTCTTATGCATGACATTACACTACGTTACTTCCATAAGCAACAAACTGTCTCTGTCATGAACTGTTTACTTCACAGCAGATGAAACACTTCCCTGAAAAGTACAGGTCAGAGTTAAATCTATAGTTTATGCAATGAAAAGCTGTGATTTGAAATAAATGGTGTAAGGTTTCAGGTAAAAGGCAAAAGAACTATGGATCCTTTATGTGTGACTGGGAGTATGTGCCATTAGATTTTTAGACAGATGAATACTGTCATGGTAATTGATTCTTTCCCTTTGGTCTGAAAGTACTAGAAACAGGCCACAATTTACAAGTAATCCTAAAACTACTAACAACACATTATTCAAGAAAAAAAGTCACCCATCGTCACTTTCTCATCAACAATACCATAGGAAGGAATTTAATAGCAAAACTAGTGATGCAAAAGTATGGTTTACTCAGATTGATGCATTCACTTTATTTTCACTGGAGGAGAGTCATAATCTCACGACCCAAGGGCAGTCCAAATTTATGTACATGTTACAAGGAGGAAAAGGAACAAAACAGAAAAAAAGAGCATTGAGAACCCAGGAAATTTTACTTTGCACTAATTCTACTTTGGCCTCTTAAACATAACCACCAGCAGTCAAAGCACATTCAGTGTGCTCCTGAAGAGCACCTTTGTGTTTAATTTCACTCAAAACAAACACCGATTTGAAAACATAATGTGAATCAAACTAGAAACAATCAGAAAAGGCACTTCAAAAGAACACTTCTAAACAAAACTAAAATACTTAATACAGAGGCACCTTGAGATCCCTAGCATCCCTTCAGAGGCAAACCTTGAAAGACTCTTCAGGACTCCCTGTGTAACATCACAGACTCCTTCATAAATTCTCAGCTGTGCCAGTGGTGTTTCAAAAGTTTGACTGCAAGCAGACACAAACCTACTGTTCTCTGAGCCAAAGAAACACAGATTGACTTTGAAGAGAAGCCGTATATGTATTACATTTCTTTCCAGTGAAGTGGATTTGTATGTTATCAAGGCTGGAGTACCAGTGAAGGGAGCTGCCATTAGGTGAGAACTAAACACAGATTTGTTTCTGTTTAGTTTTCATTATTGATTTGGCATTAGAATCTATGTAAAATTTAAGAAAAGTAAGAGGTTTTATGTGTTCCTACGTCACAGGGAAAAGCCACTGGAGTATTACAGTAAAAGGAACTCTCTAAATCCAGCCACTCCTCTCCCACAGAAGAAGTCTCCATTGACTGTACTTGATAACTTAGACCAAAAGTTGCAGATTCAAAAACCATTGACAACTCTTCCCCATGCAAATTCTGATGAAGAAAATCACCCATCCTTACTAAAAAGGACAAATGAACAAAAATAAAAAATAACAACAGACTTGGTCAGTATATATAACATCCCCTATATGCTTCTTATACAGATTACTTGTATGCATTGTAGCAATATAATGATCAAAGGAAATGTTCTCCTGGAAAATTACAATCAAGGCCAGAAGTTTATTATCCTCACACCTCTGGAGTTTAGTGGACTGGACTCACAGCCCAGTAAAGGTAATACAATTGGTGACTGTTGTGGTTTAAGCCCAGCCGGTAACTCAAAACCATGCAGCTGTTAGCTCACTCCCCCTCCTCCCTCCCCCCTCTCCTGAAGGGGTGGGGAGGAGAATGGAAAGAACATAACTCCCACTGGTTGAGATAAGAACAATCCAGTAACTAAGGTATAACACAAACCACTACTGCTACCACCAATAATAATAATGATAAGGGAAATAACAAGGGAAGAGAATACAACTGCTCACCACCAGCCAACCGATACCCAGCCCGACTGAGCAGTGATCTAGCCCTTCCGGGTAACTGCCCCCAGTTTATATATCAGGCATAACGTGGTGTGGTATGGAATACCTCTTTGGTTAGTTTGGGTCAGGAGTCCTGTCTCTGCTTGGTCCCAGCTTCCCCTCCTCCCTGGCAGAGCATGAGACTCACAAAGTCCTTGGTCAGAGTAAAGATTACTGAGCAACAACTAAAAACATCGGTGTTATCAGTGTTGTTCCCAGGCTGAAAGTCAAAAGCACAGCACTACACCAGCTACTAAGAAGAAGAAAAATTACTGCTACTGTTGAACGCAGGACAGTGACCCTGGGGAGAGGCTGCCCCTTTCTGGTGGAAGGCCTCTAGGAGGGCTGCCCCATTATTTCCTTGTGAGGTTCTGTTCAGCTGTGACTCTCATCCTGAGGCTTTTTGCCTGACCTATAGCTTCAACAGCATTGCAGCGGTACCTGTGTCTGGCTCATTTATTCAGATGCAGACACATACTGCACACTGACATCCCAGCTTGGCTACCCTGAAGCTCTGTCTGGCCTTTTTTACCCTCACCAGGCCTGACCCCATCCCTACCTACAGGCCAATGTTGTGGCCCAGCTTCAGCCCAGCCCCAGAGTGTTGCCAGTGCCCAGGGCAAGGGCTGCCCGTGGCTGCAGTAGTGGGAGGGACCCTGCCCTGTCTGACCTGAGGGAGTGCCCACTACTCCCCACATCTGGTCCCCTGACAGCCACCAGCTCCCACTGTGCCCTGACACTGAGAATGATATTCCATTGCTCCTCTAATTTCTACACTTACATGAAAGCCCCTTTCCTCATTTGTGCAAGAAAATAGTACACAAACCTATTCTTTAAATTTGGTTCAAAGTGATATCAGATTCTCTACTAGAATTATGAAGGATTTGAGAACGTGTAAAAGACAAGTATAAGCTCGACCATAGGTTTCCAGAGTCATAAAGCCTGTCTAATTTTCTTATAGCTATTACTACTTGCATTACTTATCAGAAAGATTACTACATAATCTACTGCACAAATCTCCACGATGGGAGAACTTTCTTCTTATTGCCATCTCCATGAAGACATTCCCAAACTGCAGATGGATTATATATTTCAGTAGCTTTTACCAAAGAAAATATTTAAAATGTCATATTAAAGTGCAGTTTAAAATCTATTACATCTTGTAAAACTTTTTGTTCCTGAATCCATTTGCTTTTCTTGCCCACTTACACTTTAAAAGGTTATTCCAACTGAAAATCCACAAATGTGCACTGAACTACATCAAAATTACATCAGCAATCCTTACTACCTGCCTGCCTAATTGCTTCAGTTTCCATGATTCGTCACTCAACACAGCAATTTGGTCTTTTTTGGTGTGGTTGTGCCATGACACTGATGTCAGACCCAAGACATATTTTGGCCACAGAAAAAAACGTCTTAGCAAGGTGGAACATCTACTTTTAATTTTTTTTTTTTTTTAATGAACTCTAATAAATCAGAAAAAAACAACAACAAAAAAGCACAACAACAACAAAAAACAAACAAGCAAACAAAAAAAAAACCAAACCAAACAAAAAAACCCACAAAGTAAAATTATCTTTCCACTGAAAGTGATACTGCCGTTATGGTGCAGTAACTGACTAGATCTGGACATCAAGTAAAGATATGTCTTTGCTACCAAACAAAGCCTGCACTATCTGGAAAGCCTTACCTGAAAAGATGCAGTTTTAAAAGAATTTAGAAAAATGTTTTTCATTAGCACAAAGACGAAAACTCACACCAAGTTATTAGTACAAATGTACTTTAAGTGAAATTAGCAACATTAGGAAATGTTTAGTGAGACATTGCCAGTTTACTAATAAACATTGCCTACGAATAGACTTGATTCTTCTTTAACTGGTACTGTGTAACCAGGAGGTAACTCCTTTGCTTTATGTAGCATAGCACCAAAGTCCAACACAATGGGTACAGCAAGACAAGTCTCTTGGATATTTGATAATGTCTGTAATATCTTTGTGATAAAAGCTGTCAAACTTAAGCAAATAAATCCACTTGTAAGATATTTCCCTTTCCACTTCTAAGCTGCTTCTGTTCATCTTCACGCATGAACCAAAATTTTGTGTGACTAGTGATGAGAAGGGAAAGAAATTTTAACCCGTAAAGGGAGTCTTTACCATGATAAGGAGACTATTTTTAAGAACAATTATCTTCTTTTTGCTTCATGGGCTCTAGTCTTGAAACAAGGTGATGATCTAAGGGAAAGAATGTTAAAAAGAAAATTGAGAACATATTGAAATCTTAAGACTCTCTCTCACACACATATGGTTTAGTTTGCTTTTGGAATTTTGCATTACTAGAGCTATTTTTCTGCCCACAATGTGAATATTGTGTGACCAAATGTCTACAGGACATAGCAAACAGCACAGCAGTATACTCAGCAGGACTGTTTCATTTCATATATCATTCACAGCTTGCTGCTTTGATTCCAAAACTGTCCATTCCATTCTCATACTGTTAGAAGGACAAGAAGCTGTAATTGGATTTTAATCCAAGGAAAGTTTTTCAGTTTTTTTTAAATTTCTTATACTTTGTTTCGCCCTTAGGAGGATGGATTTTTTGATATTTCATTTTCTAATGAGAAAAAAAAAAAAAGGAGATTCAAAGTTGGGATCTAGGAATATTTTATTATTTAAATGTTACCAGTTTTCAGAAAGGTTATTTCTGCATATTTGCACAACCACAATTGTAGGTCAACTGTAGGTAAAATTTGCACTTCAGAAACTATGCATAAGTGCCTGTATAATATATCTTTCTTAGTATTTATTTGTATTCCCTTACTGAAAAAGATTATCATGATACAATCTTTCCTTCCCCTGCTGGGAAAGCAGGAATATGGAACAGAAGGCTGAGGGCAAGATTTTAGATCTACAGGTATTTAGATATCTAGTGGCATTTTGGAATATTAAATTAGATGGCTAGGTATCAAACTTTCAGGAAAAAGAAAGAAAAAAACCACAACCCTACTACACAGAAAGAATATGTTAAAGTTGGTATTATGAGTAAAATATCATGGACTTTTTTGATGATTTGTAGCCAAATGCAAATGCTGGCTGATCTTCAAGGACAATCTCCTCAGGGAACAAGAATGGTCTGCTCTTGTCAGGCACGTGTGAGAAAAGATCAGCACAGATGAAATCTGGACTCCTGACTGAGCTCAGCCACAAAAAGGAAGTACACAGCGGAAGTGGGGACAGGCTAAATAGGAAGAATGCAAAGACATTGCCCACTCATGTAGGATGGATGAGGAAAGATAAAGCTCAGTTTGAGCTGAAACCGGCAAGTGAGGTGAAGGGCAGTAAGAAAGCTTCCTCTGAGTAAAGCCCATTTCTCAGGGGAGTAAGGGATGTAGGGTTAAGGGTAACAGTGAAGACTGTGACTTCTGTGCCTTTTTTGTGCCTGAAATCAGGTTATAAAGTGCAGTAAGATAGGCGTAAGCACATTTGGATGTAAATTAACTGCAAGTCAGGGATTCTCAAATTGTTTTCATGAGAGAGACTAAATTTTTGTCCATTTATTAAGCTTTTTAAGGTTTTAGAGTTTTATTTGTTTCCCAGAAAACTTCAAATCCTTTCAGGGTTAGATTTAATGAATTAATACTTATCAAACTGATATTTTAGAAATAAGCAAAAACATTATTATAGAATTTGGACCTAGAAACTGCATCTCACTAACAAGGAAGAAAGACACTTAAGTGTATGACTTTTCCATAGCCATAAAGTATGGGTATAAGTATGCCATAAGTAGCTATAAGTATGCTATAAGTAGCTATAAGTATGCTATAAGCAGCCATAGGTATGAAATGTTGATGTTAATACAGATGGGATAAGTAATTATGCATTTTAACAATTTATATAGGTTATCTGTATGCTAGTTTTCATCTGGCATAGATATAGTACCCATGCTTCAACTGCGTATTCCCTGGAGTTTGCAATGTGAGAATTTTCTCATTCCTTTTTACTGTCTTGGCAAATAGAAAATTCTGATAAAGTTATAATAGCTTTAGTTATTTACATACTTTAATTATTATTGAATGCTTTTCATAAAAAATATTAAGATATTTGATTCAATTTTTTCTTGAAAGGAAAACCTTATTGAGATGAAGTCCTTCATATTATATGAATTTCCTCCTGGAAAAGGTTGCATTTGTTAAATGAAATCAAGCCAATAGCATTTGTGTTCACATTGTTCTCTGTTACTAACAGATCCAAGGCAACATAAAATTTGGAAGTAGACTTTCAAAAAGAAAAAGGAAATAGAACAAAGACTTCAGATACCCAAATATTTTCTTTGTTGCTTTGTGGTAAGAAGCTCTGCCTTGCTCTTTAAGTGGATGTACATCAAGAAGTCATAAAATGGTATGTGTCTTTGCCAAAGAAAGACTGCATTTCTGAAACTGGACTTCTGTCTCTTTATACTTAAGAAGATTACAAAAATTACACATTGGTTGCTCAAAACCACAGTTAATGAATTACTCAATCTCTCTTTTAGCAACTGCAGTAAAATCCCTAAGTTTGTTTCAGAGATTTAACCATATGCTAAAATTTAAAGTCAGTATAAGGAAAGAGAGTGCAAAACCTGCTGTGGTTAACACACAGGGTCGTGCTTTATTTTAGAACTAGTTAGGATAGAGATAAATCTTGTTTGGTTTTTTTTTGTTTAGTTTTTTTTTTTTGTTTTTTGAAAAGAGGTGAATAAAAGGGACTTTTTAGTTACAGCTTAAATGTTTAGTCTGACCAAGGAATTTGTGAATCTCATGCTCTGTCAGGGAGGAGGGGAAGCCAGGAGGAAGCAGAGACAGGACACCTGACCCAAACTAGCCAAAGAGGTATTAAATAACACAGCACGTCAGGTGCAGGATGTAGCTGGGAGTTACCCGGAAGGACTGGTTCACTGCTCGGTCAGGCTGGGTATTACTGGTCGGCGGGTGGTGAACAATTGTATTCTCTTCCCTTCTTATTTCCCTTATCATTATTATTATTGGTGGTAGTAGTAGTGGTTTGTGTTATACCTTAGTAACTGAACTGTTCTTATCTCAACCTGTGAGAGTTACATTCTTTTGATTCTCCTCCCCATCCCTCCGGGAGCAGGGGGGGAGGGAAGAAGAGGGGGGAGTGAGCGAGTGAGACTGCCTGACTGACAGAGTTTAAACCATGGCAGTTCTTTTTGGCACCCAATGTGGGGCACAAAGGGTTGAGATAATGACAGATCTGACTGGAGTGTGTCTAATCGTATTTGTGATAAGCATTCATTGTTTTGGATTAATAGTCACACATCATAATGCTGATTTATTGGCTCTCAAGGTTGTTTCTCTTGATCTCACAGTTTCAGCGTATCGTACCTTACTTACAGCCAGTATTTGCTATATTAGTGTTTTTCAAGTGTGGGGCTTGGGTGAAGGCTCTTGTCTCATTGTACTTTATGGTAATGACTTGTAATACAATAGAATCATTGATCATGAAACTGATCTGGCTTATTTTCCCAGTGTGGTCACCACCTTTGTACTCTGGGAGGTTTATAATAGAAGTGCTTAACAATTACACATATTTTTTCTCCTTCTTGGGTGGTCAACCTGTGAAGGAGACATTCTCTTACCCTCCCAGCCCCGTCCTCGCTCCCTCCTCCCCCCCCCCCCCGACGGTTTACAGAATCATTTGAGAGTTCTGAAGGTTTTGAATGGCCTTTAAATACTGTTGAGACCTGTTTGATGATTGTGATGGGGATCACCATGCTGGCACACATACAGAGTGTGTTTTGCCCATGACTGGCACATCTGATTTCAAGAGTTCAGCAGAGTCAGGTTTGGGTCTTGTCTGGGGTTAGATGGCAATATAGCAGGACCAAGAGATTTTCCCAGAGGCTGGACAGCCATGAGTGGCAGGGTGTGTGGGATAGTATGGGCAAGTATCTAGGTCAGTAGGCCCCTCCAGTACTCTGGAATTTCACCACTGAACAAGTGAAAAATCCAGAAAAATCCGTATAACACTTACATGTGGTGTGTTGTCATTCTGGCCATACCAGAGACGGACAAATCATGGCAACGTTCTGGGGCTTGGCCTGTGCTTGCAGGGCCTTGTTCAACACTATACAGCACCTTCAAAAGGAAAAAACATGATTGCTACTGTTGAACCCAGGACAATGTCTTGCAATCTTTTATGGCTTTGGATAAATTAGATATAAAGAAACAATAAAACAAATTCCAGAAAACCTACCCTTAATCAACCTAGAATCCAAGATGAACCTTAAAGGTCTTCTATTCTGTGTATATAGAGAATTGCATTTTAAACCAGGATTAATGTAATTCTGAACTACATTCTACTTTCAGATGAGCAGTACCTGCCTCAGCATACATAGCAAGGGACCAGTGAGATGGTAGTAGAAAGTGATACGCGTTGATTCTTTTTCAGTTCAAGGCAATTTTCTGAATGTCCAACATTTGGTAGAAGCTGCTTCAGGATGCTCATGTCAAGGAAACAGTAGCCTACTCATTTATATTTGTTCAAGATGTTAAGAGTTTTTTTATTCTTTTTAATCACACATTTTGTCATAAGTAGAAATTCCCACCCTTTTAGGCGGCCCGACCATTTCTGCACCTGCTCCAAGATACAAAACTAATCCATACAATCCACCTCCTCACTGAAAATGCAAAGAAAGGATAAAAGGCTCTTGGAATTCGTATACAGGTAGAGTCACCGTCACTACTAATGCTAACACTAAACTGTCCACTAACTTATTGATAATCTAAATTTCTGTTGCTCTTATTTACTTATAGCTTAAAATTATAAACCCCATCTTTTAAATGTTCTTAGAAGCACCAGCTAGTCCATAGACCTAAGGGGTTACTGTATTCCTGAGAGTACTCAGGAGCATATATCATCCTAGAGGTCAAGTGTTGATCTTTAATCATCCATCAATGCAGTATTACTTAAACATAAAAGTACTATTCTATTACTATGTATTTATGACTATCTAAACAAGAAGTCTATTCTATACTTCTAAGAACAGTGAAAAGTTATTTTTATTATTCATATTTAACAGAAACTCCAGGATTTTCCTACTGAAGACTTCTGCTTTAAGCATCCTCTGCACCTTGAGACCTGTCCCCATTTTGTGAAATAATCCTCATAAAAATGATTGTTTTCTTCCATTCACCAGAGAATATTCCTTTATTCAGATTTGAGGGCTTAATGTCTCTTTGCATTTAGCAATCAAAGAGAAAACAAAAGCATTACATCTCGACAACTGAGACCGAACTCAAGGATTCTAAATGCTGTAAAATACCTTCATTTTGTCACCTTAAATGACTTATATTGTTGTCATTATTGAAATGCAACAATTCAGTTTTGCTGTAGTATTAGAACAACTTTTTGGGTTGAGCCTGTGAAGAAACACAAGCAGTAAAGGTGCTTGTAGCCAAAGGAGGCTTCTGACACCTGCAATTCCTTTTATTGCAAAGGGTGTGAGCAGCAGCTGGGAGGAGCTGCTCCACAGCTTCCAAGATTTTTTCTGTGACAACAGAAGCAGAAAGCATTGCTCTTCAGAGTCGTAACATAGGCATTTTTACTGAAATAATTAGGACAGTTGGCACATTGTCACCTGGTGAGATATCCATTTGGCTAAGCATAAATATGACTTTGCTGATAATACGTTATTCCTATATTTGGTGTGCTTTAGATGGCATTATTTTAAGTTTTGAAAAATCTTATGATCTGATCTAGGTGTGAAAAAAAGGACAAGTTCAGATGAATTTCCAAACAGAAATTCCGTATGAAAGATAAAATATCATAGAGGTAACTCTAAGGCTGCTTGAGAAAGCAGACTTTGACGTTTGAATTTTGCTACAATATTTTTTAGACATATACGTCATACTAAAATACAACAGTATATCATCATGTTTATACCATGGCCTAAGGTTTAGATAACTAAAGAGACCATGAGGAACTTCTGCACATGCTATGAGAAACTTCTGAACATAACAAGTAACACAAAAATTACAGAGGGCACCATGAGGAATGGATACATTTTACAAGCGGTTAAAGGGGAGTACTGCTTTTTGTGGACTGATGTTCCAGCCCAGACTTATCCCCATGGCCCAGCCTGGCCATCCCTGGCCTGTGTCTGATCCCAGGTCACCTCACCAGGACTGATCCTGACACCTTACCCATCAGCTCACATGCAAGTCAGGCCTCAGCCCTGTCCTGCCTGTCCTGGGGGAGCCCCTGTCACCCCATTCCTGACCCCTGGGGGATTGCTATATCAAATAATTAACTTTTGTCAGATCATCTCTTTGAAGGGCTCAATTTCAGAATTACTTTAGTGACTGAAAATTTTGGGTTAAAGTTAGAAGTATTTCAATATTCACACAATTCTAATTGATATGCAGCATACTTTTTATTTCTTTTTAGTTACTTTTTTGAGAACTGATGTTCTTTAATTTTACGTAATAAAGTGGTGTAGATTAGTTGACATAATCCATTGTAAAATATTAAAACATGTATTAAAAAGCAGTCAGTAGCATGCCAGAAGTAAGAACCTTTCTAGAGTGTATCACAATGTCTTTTATGATCACTGATCTTTTTTCCCCACAAAGCTAAACTTACACCCTTCAAACATTTGTTACTGTAAGCGTCTTCTGAGAACAACTGAAAATTGAGAATTGAGATATTAGATCTGTTCTGATTCTAGAAAGAAATAAAATTAGCATTAAAAGTTTCTAATAGCAACCTTTTTCAATTGTACTATTATTGTTGAGATCCTTCAGTATTTAAAGTAACACTCACAAATAGATACAAGAAGCTTTTTCCTTAAACTGTTATAATTACGTATCTCCCTGTTTACTTATTCATACAAAGAATTTATTTTTTTTTTTTTCCATTCCTAATATTTTTCTCATCTCTTGATAAGGTGACTGTTACTTTTCTGACAATTAAAGGTTACTGGTTGTCCCAAAGTCTGAATCTGAAAAACTTCCCTTTCATAGAATCATAAAATCAGCTAGGTTGGAGAAGACCTTCAAGATCCTCAAGTCCAGACATTGCCCTAGCACTGCTAAACCATGTCACTAATTGTTTTGTCTACACGTTTTTTGAACACTTCCAGGGACAGTGATTCCACCACTGTCCTAAGCAGCCTGTTCCAATACCTGATCACCCTTTTGGTAAAGAATTGTTTCCTAATATTCAGTCTAAGCCTCCCCCGGCACAGCTTGAGGCTGCTACCTCTTGTCCTAGCACTTGTTACTTGGGAATCAGCCATGTCCTCACTTAGGAATGGAATCTGAATATTCCAACAGGGGATGTATTTTGTAGTCTGCAATCACAGCTGTGAGCCAGTCATGGGGAAAGCAAAATAATGCCCTATCCCTCTAAAAAGGAATTTGTTGGCATTCAAATTTGTCTGTGTATCTCAGCAGCAGAAAATGCAAACCTTCCATCATCAACAGTTTCTGTCAGGGACGATAATAGCAATGTTTGCTTAATGGTTCAAGGAAACAAAGTCAACCCATATGAGCATTCTGATTTATTTTTTTCTATTCTAATACTTTATAGCATGCAATTTCATTTATGGGACCATTTGTCATTAAGTAATACATTGTAACTCATCATAATTCAGAGTGGTTTTGTTGGTATGGGCTTCTAATGGTCATCTTGCATCTCTCTAAAAGAACAGTGCTTTCAGCAAATTCAGGAATATACCTAAAATCTGTTCGAGTTCACAAAAAAAAAAAAAAAAAAAAGTCACATTCATGGGATTTTAAGACTAAGTTTTTCTCGAAGTTATACTGTAATTACCCTGGTTATATTCTAGAATAATTGACAGTTGTGATTGGCTCTTTTCAACCTCCACATTGTAAAACCTGGATCCTGAGAATTTCATGTAATTGTTTAGAGGAAACAGCTAACTCAAGAAGCAGAAAAAATTGCAATTGTCTCTGAAAAAAAGAATTAATAGTGTCAAAAATTCTCAGAAGAGATTCAGCATCTTTGTTATGAATAACAATTTACTGGTAAATACTAGTTATTCAATAAGTACAATGTTAAAAAAGACAATTTTCAACTGACTTCTGTTTTCTGCCTATACTATATTTTTGTACCTTTTTTAGAATGGTGCATTCAGTTCAGAACTGGGTTTACTTTCATTTTTTCTTAGTTCTAGTCACTGGGGAAGATACATATGCATAGGTAAAACATGTAAGTGCACAAGTATGCATTGCTGATTGGTGAATTAAATGAGATGAAAGCAGTCTAGTACTAAATCCAAATCACAGAAGGATGCTATTGGTTTATGTTGTACATCATACAATTTATATTATGAATTGGCTTGTCTTATTAAGTGAGAAATTAGGATGATTTGCCTACTGAGTCCTGCACTGTGGGTCTCATCAGCACTCTTCAGAAAAAAAACCCTTCAGGTTTGCATCATTAAATTTTGAGAGGCTAAATTCTCTATCCAGCTTTGAGGAAGGAGAACAGGTCTTTTCTTTCTTCTGCTACCAAAAGGCATGAAGAGAATAGAGCTTCAATTTGGCACATTCAAAAGTTTCAGGCTTTAAAAGTGCTTGGATTAATAGGCCAAAGTCAATGACATTTTACAGTCCAACGAGAAAACAAATGCAGAAATGGATAACCAGCATAGGGTAGAAGCAAAGATCTGTTGCTGATTTGAAGCATACACAACAGCTGCACATAAATAAGATTAGAATTAATTCTGTATTTTTGGAGACCCTCAAATGAGACTTCATGAATATTTATGTCAGTTCATTTTTTAAAATAGCATGACCAAACTCCCAGTAGTATGATTACTACCATAACTCAAAACCAATATGAGGTGAGATGTATTTTATTTCCACCTGACCCTGCTCAAGAAGAGAGACTGGAGGCTCATATGTAATGGGTGTCCCTTGACTAACACAATGAATTTGAACAAGGAATCACTAGGACTAAGTACATTCTCCTTAGAAAGAAAAAATGCTCTTCATCTGAATATCTTTAAGCTCAAATCCCCTGTAGACTACTAGACAAAGGGAATTTTAGAATATAAAATATTAAATCTATCAATGAATGCAATAGACCATATAATGGAAAAATGTTGGAGGAAGACATATTCCACACTTGCTGAAGGTTGAAATTCTCTATAAAAAGTGGATATTAAGAGTGTATTAATTCTTTGCCAGTCCTTCTTCAAGCTCAGAAGCTCTCAACAGGAAACTGGTAGTCCTCAAGTAACATTTCACTGGAAATTTCTAAGAAATAGAATTATATTGGACCTACCAAAAGAGAAGAATGGGAACAGAAACAGCTTTGAAGTGCAGTATTTCTTTGAAATTGCCCTTGTGTTCTGAAGAAAACCACAACCCAACATTAAGTCTAGAGACAATCCCAGTATCTCTTTGATGAGAGAATCACTTATATTGGTACTAAAATGAATTTTTCAAGTGAGTTGATATCTGCGTTTGAATAAACCACTTCACTGTTATCACCAGTGTCACAGGACCTTATTCATGTTAATTAATTGTCTGCAAAGTAATCTGAAGATATAAGATTTAATCATAAAATTATTAATTTTCATTATTTTCTGGCTTTTATGTCATATAGAAATTTGATTTTATAAGAATGGCCTGGGTTTACTGGGGATAAAGTTAATTTTCCTAGTATCATGTGCAGTGCTCTGTTTTGTCTTTAGTCTGAGAATAATGCTGATGACACACCAGTGTTTTAGTTGTTGCTAAGTAGCACTTACTCTAAGTCAAGAACTTTTCCATTTCCCATGATCTGCCAGTGAGGAGGGGCACAAGAAGCCAGAAGGGAACAGAGACAGGACACTTGAACAAAATTAGCCAGAGGGATACTCCATACCAGAGAACATCATTCGTGCATATAAACTGGGGAGATTTACCTAGAAGGGGCCAATCACTGCTGGGGTGTCAGTCATTGGGTGGTGAACAATTGTATTGTGTATCACTTGGTTTTCTTGGGTTTTATTCTTCTCTTCCTTTTATTATTGTTATTTTTGTTACCATTGTTATTATAATCACATACCATTGGGGAGCGGAGAGAGGCTGAGCAAGTGGCTCCATGGTATATAGTTGCCAGATGGGGTTAAACCACAATGATAACCAACGTAATGTTTAATCCTTTGGCATCTTCTCAGATGATCCGTGTGGCTTTGTCCTGAAATCCACTCTATTTAGATCTATTACATTGCTCAGTAGTTTCAGTATAATGATTTATCTTGGTATTATTTAATATGTTATTAATGTTTTGTCAGGGAAGGACTAGGAACATAATATATTAGCATTGCAATTCCTGACAGAATATTAAGAATTAAAATAAACAATACTCATACTGCTGCACGTTACAAATATTGCATGAATACCCAATATAGGAGTACCACCCATTCACAGTATCACAGTATCACAGTATGTTAGAGATTGGAAGGGACCGCAAAAGATCATCTAGTCCAATCCCCCTGCTGGAGCAGGAACACCTAGATAAGGTTACACAGGAACGTGTCCAGGCGGGTTTTGAAGGTCTCCAGAGAAGGAGACTCCACAACCTCCCTGGGCAGCCTGTTCCAGTGTTCCGTCACCCTCACTGAGAAGAAGTTTCTTCTCAAGTTTAAGTGGAACCTCTTGTGTTCCAGTTTGTACCCGTTGCCCCTTGTCCTATCATTGTTTGCCACTGAGAAGAGCGTGGCTCCATCCTCGTGACACTCCCCCTTTATATATTTATATACACTAAGAAGGTCACCCCTCAATCTCCTCTTCTCCAAACTATAGAGACCCAGCTCCCTCAGTCTTTCCTCATAAGGGAGATGCTCCACTCCCTTAATCATCTTAGTTGCCCTGCGCTGGACTCTCTCCAGCAGGTTCCTGTCCTTCTTGAACTGAGGGGCCCAGAACTGGACACAATATTCCAGATGTGGTCTCAGCAGGGCAGAGTAGAGGGGAAGGAGGACCTCTCTCGACCTACTAACCGCCCCCCTTCTAATACACCCCAGGATGCCATTGGCCTTCCTGGCCACAAGGGCACAGTGTCGGCTCATGGTCATCCTGTCGTCCACTAGGACCCCCAGGTCCCTCTCCCCTACACTGCTCCTAACAGGTCGTTCCCCAACTTATACTGGAACCTGGGGTTGTTCCTGCCCAGATGCAGGACTCTACACTTTCCCTTGTTATACTTCATCAAGTTATTCCCTGCCCAACTCTCCAGCCTGTCCAGGTCTCCCTGGATGGCAGCACAGCCTTCTGGCGTGTCGGCAACTCCTCCCAGCTTAGTGTCATCAGCAAACTTGCTGATAGTACACTCAATTCTCTCATCTAAATCATTGATGAATATATTAAATAATACTGGTCCCAGTACTGACCCTTGAGGCACTCCACTAGATACAGGCCTCCAACTGGGCTCCACCCCATAGACTACAACTCTCTGGCTTCTCTCTTTCAGCCAGTTCACAGTCCACGTCACTACCTGGTCATCCAGACCACACTTCCTCAATTTAGCTGCGAGGATGTTGTGGGAGACTGTGTCAAACACTTTACTGAAGTCAAGGTAGACCACATCCACTGCTCTGCCATCATCCATCCACTGTGTTATTTCCTCATAAAAAGCCACGAGATTGGTCAAGCATGACTTCCCCAAACTTGTTATGCTTATGGCACAGTGGAAAAATGAAGCTGCTCCCAGAGAAAGTTGAAAGAGTTTATTTTATGGATAAATTTAAAAAAAAAAAAAAAAAAAAAGACCCAATATAATTCCTAAAGAATTAATGAGCAGCTTTGCCTTAAGCAACTCAGAATTGCTAAATGGCAATTAGTTCATTAATCCCAAGGAAATGCCTTAGGCAAAGTTTCTTAACTGTGTGCATATTACTAACTTACATCAAAAAGAGTCTCACTTCACAGGGTTAACATAATTCCTAGCATTGTTAATTTATGATTGCTTAAAATAAATGTGCATGTGTACATAATCCTACTAAAATATTATTTCACAATATTTTGATACAGAAATATAAAAGGACCACCTCTTCATCATGCATACTTAAGCCCAACCAGCAATTTAAGTATCACACAGCTGCTCGCTTGCTCCCTCCCCCTCTCTGGTGTTGTGGGTACAAGAATAAGACAAAGGTAATACCCATAGGTTGAGATGGGAACAGTTTAATAATTGAAGTAAAGTAAAATTTTAGAATACTAATACTAATATTAATTAAAAGAAGAAAAAGAAAAGCAGAAGAAAGGAGGAAATGTAGAAGAAGGAGGAGAAGAAGGAGAAGAAGGAGAAGGAGAAGAAGGAGAAGGAGAAGGAGGGGAGGGAATACAACCAAAGAAAGGTGATGCATAATACAGTTTCTCACCATGCACTGACCAATACCCAGCCCATCCCCCAGCAGTGATCGGTCTCTTATGGCTAGCACCCATCCCACTCCCTCACCCCCAGTTCATATACTGACCATGACGCTCTGTGGTATGGAATATACCTTTGGCTAGTTCAGGCCAGGTGTCCTGGCTATGCTACCTCCTTGCTTCTTGTGCCCTCCTCACTGGCAGAGCATGAGACTGAAAAGTTCTTGACTTAGGGCAAGTGCTACTTAGCAACAACTAAAACATTGGTGTGTTATCAGCATTATTCTCAGACTAAAGCCAGAACACAGCACTGTACCAGCTATTAGGGAGAAAATTAACTCTATCCCAAGCAAAATCAGGACAGTTATATTAACTAAATTAAAGACCAGGTGCTGAAACCAAGTCTAAAATATTTGTGACAGTACATTTCCTGTACAGCAGAAGGGTACCAACCATATTCAGAAGTGGAGGTAACACAGGAAATGGTACTCGGCAATAACAAACCAAAAGCAACTCACAATTTAAATATCTCTAGCCTGCAACATTCTTCTGTATTAGAAAACATTAAAAAAAAGATTCACATTGAATGAGATGAGGTTTAATTGCCTTTTAAATAAATTAAAAAGCAAACAGAAAGCAATCACTAGTTTATTATTTATTCTATATCTTAATAAATATGATTTAGGAAGATGTGTTTTTCTCATAGACTGGATTAATTAACATGAACCTTTTATACTGCAAACATTATATCAACCAGTTTAAAGGGATTACATTGCAGCACTAAGACGAAGAACTAAAGTCACTCTCCTGGCGGATCATGTTTTTAGGTTGGGTAAAGTGTCCATATTTCAGTTTTCATTCAATCTGCCTAAATTGTTAGGAGTTTTATTATGTCTTAATGTAAATTATATGCAATTCCAGTGAATTTGTAGTGGTTTAGTTTCTATTGAGAACATGTGAAATTTTAAAGAATATAAAAGGCAAATTGTTCTCATGCAGATCAGATTCCACCTGATAAAATAAATTGCCAGCCAGCTACTATTTCATTAGAAACATATTTTCTCTTTCACAGTTTTGCTTAGATGTTGTTTTGAGGGGAAAAAAGGCCTAAAACAATCATGCTTTTTTGGTAATATTGGTGATTCAAAGAGAGATACCATCAAAGTATGATGCCCATGTTTTTAGCAATATATTGAAAAAAATACTTTATAGCAAAGGAGAATCATAGAATCATTTAGGTTGGAAAAGAGCTTTAAGATCATTGAGTGCAACAGTTAACTTAACAATGCCAAGTCCACAACTAAACCATTTCCCTAAGTGCCACATCTACACATCTTTTAAATACCAGCAGGGATAGTGATTCAACCACTTCCCTGGACAGCCTGTTCCAGTGCTTGGCAACCCTTTCAATGAAGAAAATGTTTTCCTAATAGACAATCTAGACCTCTTCTAGTTCCACTTAAGGCCATCTTCTCTCATCCTATCACTTGTTACTTGGGAAAAGGGACTGACACCTCAGTATAACATCCATTCTCATAGTTGCAGAGAGCAAGTACTCTGACGTTTATTGAAAAGAATTTCCTTTTATTTTCACTCCAAAACTCTGTAATCATTAGACAGATGTGGGACCATATACTAACCTTTACAGATGTTTTGCCAAGTTTTCATCCCAAATACTTTGAATTATGAGTTAAATCTTCAATACAGACTAACCACTCCAAATACTAACAGTTAAAAATCAATGGAAATTCTTTTTTTATGGTTTACTAAAAAAAAGAGGTCACAAACCAACTATGTATTGCATGATCTGAAGACCAGATCATCTGTCTCTGACCAGGTGGTGAACAACCAGTGTCTCTAATGAATAAGCTGTCAAGAGTATGATAACAAAGATTCTCTGCTGGTGATAATTTTTAATTATGTTTCAACTGAGTATAACAGAGATGTTGAAATAATCATGTTTCATAATTCTAGCTTCTGGCCCTTTTCTTGCCCATCCCCAGATACTTTCTGGTGTCCTCAGAGATCCCATCTGGACATAGAAAAAATTGGTAACAGTGTGGATGTGATTAATTTTTCTAACTAACTTTGTGTGAGAAACAAATCTAAATTCTCAGAGTCCTCTTTGCTGACATCTCTAAAAGGTAATAGATAATAGATTTTATTATTATTATTATAACAAGGAGACCGTGTCATTAGCAAATGTTCCCTTTGTTTATCTGGAATATTTGAATAAGATTCTTTGGTTAATGAGCCGTACAAAAGTTTAACTCAGAACACTGTCAAAAAGAAAACTGGTCACTAGCAATATTTCAGTGTTCAGAAAAATTGAACAAGAAACAGTTTATTTGTTACTGGAACAACTCTAGAGAGTTTAAAAAGGACAAAATCAGAGGGAGGCTACAGAAACTGGGGGAGATAAATTTATATATGTAGCTATTGCTCAAAACCCCAGCATAAAACAAGTGAAAACATCAGTCTTTCTGCATGTTTCACTGATTCATCCTATAGAATTACATAAAAATACAGTAGCTCTCTGGAAAGTTTATATTACGCAAGTTAGCCACACCAGTTGAACAACATAAGCTAATAAGGATCAACCATCTACTGAGTTGGCATTGTAAGTTCAGAACCCACTACCATTGTATTGGAACTGGTTAAATGCTCATTTAAGTGTAGTAAATGTACATTTACTATACTCTTCAGCACAAATGTGCAATTTTTGGTTAAACATCAAACTTTTTCAGGAGCTTACTTTCAGAAGAAGAGTTTTTATTTGGGGTATTAAAACAGCTTCAGTTTATATTGTGAGTATACAATTAGCTCTTACGAATTTATCACTTTTTGAGGAAAATATTACAAATATTGAGTTACAATTTCACTGATGTAAATCACATAGAGCAATGTGTCAAGAAAGGTGTGGAGGGAAATGATTAAAGAACACGAAGGGTGTGGAATCCAGAAAGGTACAGTAATCAGACTTCAATTATAAAATGTTTTGATGTCACTGGATTCTAGTCCAAGTCCCTGGGCTTCAGGAAAAATGATGAAAATAGGGCATGTATATAATAATTCTTAAAGGAACAGGAATAAGATAGTGGATAGTAACAACTCTTGCACAGTCCTACATCAGACATCCATTTAGACACTTTTGTACCTATAAGCATAATAATTACTAAGAGTTGTAGAAAAAAGAATAGTCCTTCATTCACATCATACTGAGTTAGAAAGAAGGGAAAAAAAGAGAGGTGTTACAAGAAAGGAAATATTTTAAATACAATCATATTCTATAAAAATACACTGTGAAGGAACTGTTTATATTGTACACCACTGTCTTTCCATTCTTAAATCATATTATTTTTTTATTATGAATTAAAAAACCATGATCAGTTTTTATTGATTGTTTTTCAATTTTATTGATGTTAGTTTTTAATTCCTTGAACTCTTCTAGAACTTCTACTTTATCAGGCTTCATATCGCTGTGTAATTGGCTTTACTTGAATGAGTAAGTGGTACTCCACACTTGAGTTTGAATTGCTCTTTAGAGACCTGTGACTGCAAATTCTTCCACGAAGATTTTGAGCACAAGCTATGTAGTACTGGTTCCTGATGAGTACTGAGTGTTTTTGAAATTCTGCTCCTAGCTGTAGGCTCTGACAATCTGGCTCTGAGCTGTTTGTGGTTGTTGCTTTTAATGTGGACTGTGCAAGAAAGGTATGGTGATAACTATCATCAAATTCTTGTAAAATACATTCAATTTCATCATTAGAATAAAGGTTGGTCTAAAGACATTTCTTGTAGAATCTGTCAATGTGTTTGCATACAGTATATATAAATCTTTAAAATTATTACACAGCAGCATGAGCAAGAGACCAAAGAAGGCAAAAGACACTTGGGATCTAAGTGTGTGTTTAAATTTTCTGTTTCTCTTTTATTCCCTGCCATTCCCTACACACAGATCTCACACCATAAGGTTTATTGTCTAAGGACTCAAACTTCCTAATTTAGTTCAGTGACCATAGTTTCTTTGAAAATTTTGCCAGCAATTAACAAAAAACACACGTTTATTAAAGGAACTGCATGTGCTTTTCTTGTTTTTTAACAAAAACTCATGTTCTGACTAAAATTATTAAATCCTGATTGTGTTTTAATGATTTCAGTGAAAGCCATTATTTGCAGCTATTTGAATTTCCTTTAAATAGTGGTTAGCTTCAGTCTTCTGTTTTACTTGAAAAGATTAAGAGATATTATAAATGACATAATAATAGGCTGTTCTATATCAACTTTATGCTGATGGTGTTCCAACCTTTTATTATCTTTGATGTCATGCTTTTAGACTGTTCAAAATAAAAACTCCTTAGTTTATACAGTGTAATTTGGCAAATATATTAAAAAAACCCACATAGAATCATAGAACAGTTTGAGTTGGAAGGGACATTAAAGATCATCTAGTTCCAACTAGATGTCCCTGTCATGGGCAAGGAAACCTTCCCCTAGACTAGGTTGCTCAAAGCCTTAATCCCCCTGGCCTTGAACACTTCATGGATGGGGCATTCAAAATATAATATCTTAAAAAAATAAATAAATCATAGAAAAATAAACTTTCCAGTAAAAATAGCTGATGAGCTTAACAAAGCTTCTAGTGCTCTTTTCTGTTGTTATGTATATAGCAAATCACCCAGAAAATTTTGCATGAGTTCACTGTCAAAATTCCATTTGTTTTTTTATGGGTACCTGCAATAAGTTAATTTAATGCAATATGAATTTTAAAAGTAGCAAATTAAATTCCTCTGCTGAAATGAAATGTGGGAACCTAAAGGAGGAAAATGAAGTAGCATAAAGTGAAGAGATACTATAAATACACGTTGTAAGTAGCTTTCCCAGTTTATACCATCTGGGCTAATGAATCCGTCATATGCCAGTACAGTATCATAGGTCATAAGGTCAACTGCAAAAGACTGGCATTTTTAATCTATCTGCATTTGTTTACACTAAATACAAATAAAGAAGCATATTTTTATTTAAAAGGTAGGTTTAAAGCTGGCTGACCATCAAAAAAAGTCCCCGGAGCATATAAATATGTCAGTAACATTTTATTTACATGCCCCTATATGCTTGAAATTATGCTCACAGTTTTATCAAAGCTATGCTATGAAACTATCTAATCTTTTTTTATTTTTTTTTTTTTTACTTTCTGAGATATTTAGATAGCATTTAGGCCACTGCTTCTCTCACTTTGAGTTGTGTTCAAAACCTAGTCAGGAGAACAAGCTGCTCAGGAATACTGGAAACTAGAAATCTAAGAAGACTGCCCAATGGATTTGGAGTAGAGAATTTTGTAAACTAAACCTGAGATATTTCTTTGGGTTTCAAATGAGGTTTGGATAACTACATCCCTTTTAGGTGAACTATATCCATTCTAAATTTTCAAGTATGTCCTAAGTATTTGGTAGCAGGCACCTTGCTGGTTCACTAACAATACATACAACAGATTTGCATTCAACGTTACTTCCCCAACAGATATAATTCCACCTTTTTTCTGAGTTGTAGTCATTTATATCAGTGCTGGAGTGTTGTCATACAGGCAATTTTTATTTCTCAGAATAGCATTGTAACATCTCTCCAAGTACCCTAAATCCAGCACACAACAGTTAGGAATGTAAACAAAGCTGAACTGCAGTGCTCCGTGTCTATCAATGTCATAACAGTGATAAAAAAAAAAAAAAAGGAGGGGTGTGGTGGGGAATAAGGGAAGTGCAGAATAGCTTTTCACAGTCAGCACTTTACACTGCACATGAATATGGTAATGCACACACACAGAGTGATGCTCACCACTGTGAGAGCTAGGAAACACCTTGGATTGATTGGGCCTTTGCAGGATCATCTCTCAGAGAAAAAAAAAAAGAAGAAAAAAGTAGCTGTCCCCTGCAGAAAAGTAAAAACTCACTTGGAACATTTTACTTAAAGACCTTCTTAGGAACAAACCAACACAGTACTAGGCTAAGGCAGAAGAGAGTCACACTGCACATGATGGCAAATCTGACAGTGAAATAGAAAGAACAAGTATGGATAGAAAGACAGGTGAAGCATGAGGCTACCCTACAGGCTTTAGTAAATGCAAAGACTTCATGCTGATTCAGATCTTGCCAGGAGATGTCAGTTTTTAGTTGAATCAGTAACTGGACAAGGAGATTGTGATAATTTCTGAATTTGGTTCAGCAAGACTGCAAAATACCCTTTAACCTTATTTTTGATTCAAGAAAAAAATGATTAGTCAAGCAAATTTACAGTTGATGCATGTGATATCAAATCAACTGCCTTAACAATATTCCTTCTAACCTCTGACCTGTGGAGATAGATACAGGCTATAAACTGACTCAAAAGAGTAGATTAGTGTGTGAATACTGCCCGAACTGTTTAAAAGTTTGGTAAAGCCGTTTTCATTTTTTTTAGCTCCTTTATTTAACATCACAGTTCTACATTTTTCTTTTGCTAAAAGGGCATTTTGCCATGTAGGGGAGGCTGGTATTTCAGTTACCCAAATGTTCCTCACGTTAATATTGCGCCTTAACCTACAGGCATTCTACTATGTGTTCATAACAATGAAACTGCAACAGCAAGTGCCTTCAGTGGCTCGGTACTGTAATGCTAATGATCATCTCCCGTTAGAAGACTGCAGTATATTCGCCATGGCAATGTTATTATGATAACATTCACTGTTTTTTTAATGTAGAATGTTGAATTCTTCATGGGTTACTTTGTGAATGATATTAAAATAATTTTATTATTACAGGGACGATGTTTTCTAGATTTTCAGCATTATAAAAAGCATAAACAATACTTTTGATAGCAGTGCATGTTTTAATATTTAGTAATTCCTTATAAATGCTGATATTTCTATCTTGATCAAAATAATTAGAGGGTCAGCATTATACATTATCAAGATTTTAATTTAAAGGTAGGTTTCCTTCAAAACCTTAAAACCAATCCTTCAAAGTTCTCATAAAATTTGACCTTAAAAACCCAAGAAACTGCAATGTTCACTGGAGGATGAAAACGGATACCCTCAGGTGTATTAAAAGGCAATTAGATAGTAAAATCTACTCAGTTTAAAGTTTTAAACTACTCTGTTTAAAATCTTTCTTCTGTTTGTTTGAAAAGGATTCAAGAAATAATATCACCTGTTTTTCCATTGTCAAGGCTCAATGTCTTGGTTTACATTAGTATTGGACTACAAGGTGCCCTGGTAATGAAATGGGCCAGGGCACCAATAGCAGTTACAAGACTTTCATATTACACAAAATTGGAAATTGAGCCATATATTTCCAAATGGACTGTGAGATTTACAGGAGATAGTGAAATGATCATTTACTAATTAAGACACAAGTTGTTAACATATCTGTCCAAAGGTAGTCAAAGGTAGAAACATGGTGGACCTAATAATCTTCACTTTTAAAATTATGTGATTATAGTAGTAAAAATACAATTCAAGTTGTGTAAAGCATTGAAAAAATACTTTAAGTAGTTCAACAGATATTTTGCACTCTTCATGTCTGATTACAGTAAAAATGCAATCGTAGAAACAATTACATATATCTATAGTTTGTCCTATGTCAGGCAGAATGCTCAGTTGAATACTGATGCTAAATTCTGTTAACTCGAGTGATTTTACCAAAATTCTTGCTTCTCTTATGTATTTGCAGAATTCTTATATATTCCTATGAAGATGACAGTCATAAAAAAGCCTTTTCTTTCTCCCTTGAACCTCCTAAAGTCATACAGAACCAGCAAAACATTTCAATAAAAATCATAGGTATTTTACTCTATCACTGTGTTGGGTTTTTTTCCTAAGGTAATAAATGGATAACTGGAGGTGCCAGGTACTTGGGTTTACTTCAGAGATATGAACTGAGCTCCTTTTCAGTCTCATGTCAGAGATAGAAACTAAGATGCTCAAAAATTTACTTTGAAATCACAAAAGTGTTTGCAAGTTACTTTTTAGTTCAAAAAAGGAATTTTCTAGTTCAATGTATTAGGGTATATTATATGAAAAAGTAAATAATTTACATTTTAATATGGTGGGCTTATTTTAATTTCATTTAAATTAACATGTTAGATATTAGTTACACATCAGAGATCCAGACACTGAAAAGAACGATAGATAAAACTTGAGCTATAAAAGGTGACTTAGTAGTCAATGGTTCTCCAAAATACGAATACGACATACTTCTTTCAATGTTCAAGGTAAAATAGTAGAATGGGCTACTACTAATAACTGTAGCAAAATAGTCGGTAATAATGAAAATACGCATTAATTTTGCAGGGAGTACAGTAAACACACTGCTCTCACTGTAAAATTGATTGCTCTCATTGCAATCTCAACTGATTGCTCTCACTGTAAAAAATTTTCCTCTTGTGTCCAGTCAAAATGTCTCCAGGAGTAACTTTTGCCCACAGCCCCTCATCTTTTCCATATGTCTCCTTGTAAAAAAGGAGTCTCCATCTTCCTTGGCTTGTCTCACGAGCTTCTGCATAGCCACAGCTAGGAGGAGGGTTGCAGGTGCTCCCATGGCCTCACCAGTGACATGCCCAGCTGGAGGATGTGGCTGTGCAGCCATGTCGTACTGCTGCCTGCATCCAAAGGCCAGACAAGTGTGAATTCCACCTTCTTGGCCATATCCCAGCAGTGGTCAGCTTGGCTCTCAGGCTGCTCACTGGACTGTAAAAGAGCAAAAGAGATGGTTCTGGCCCCATGAAATTGGCCAGCACAGTGTTCACCCATGTTATTGTCTATTTAAGCACAACAATTTGCTTAAGTTGACTCAACAGTACATTTCAGTTGACTCAAGGGGTAATCTAATTACTGCTCAACGTCCATCATGAAGCTTCAACCCTTTCAAGGCTCATCCCCACTCCCTGCTGCACAGCCAGCTCCAGACCTCCCATGTCACAGAGGTGTGATGCTGCAGCCTGTGTTCCATCTGCAACTGGTTGTGCCCAGCAAAGAGCACAGATCAGCTCTTCACCCCTGCTCCCAGCAGTTCTCCTCTCCTTCAGCTGTCTCAGGCCCCCTTCTTTCCTGCTCCCAGCACTTCTCCTCTGCTCCCATTGTCTCTTGTGTACACCAAGCCCTTCTCACCTGCTGACAGTGCTCCCTTCCCCACGTTGGTGTCAGCATGCAGCCTTGCCTACAGAAGAGTAAGGAGGGGAAAAGCTGCCTGTGCAGAGTAAGGAACTTGTGGGTGCTGAGGCAGGCACAGGGCCTGTGCCTAGGGCCTTGCAGGGGACATTCTCCATCCACCATCTTTGCTCTGGCAGGTCTGCAAGATCTTGCCACTCCACAAGGTGCTGGGGTGCAGGTAGCGCAAGATCCTCTGGCCACAGATGCCAGCCTGTCAATGCTGGTGGGTGCTGCTGGCCAATAAGCCTTACACCAGCTTGGGGATGTATCCAGGTCCCCATTGCCCTACTGCTCTCCATGGGTAGTTAGAGGGGACAGGGGTGCCAAGACCCGCATTCTTCAGGTCCACTCGTCTGGCCAGGGCAGCACCAATGAACTCTTCTGCTTGGGTTTTGGTTTATGATGTTCCAACACATGATGGAGGCTGCAGAGGAGACTGCCAACAATGTGGATGTGGGGCTGGAGGAGGAGGAGATGGAAGTGGATGTGGAGTTGAAGGGGGATTTGGAAATGGAGGTAGACTAACCAGCAGTAAGACAGCATGTACCCCCCATCCACTGCTGGTCTGGTGCCAAGTCTGGTGCTGGTGTGGGCCCTGCTTCAGGGACACAGTGCCCAGGGCCCTCGTCCTAGTGGCACAAGCGCCAACACTGCACTTGCTGTAAGCACACATGGAGTTGGCAGAGTTGTGGTTTCCACTTCCTCTGGGTTCCTGGGGCTAGAGGGGTCTGGGTGTGCTGGTTCTGGGTGCTGAGGCACCCTGACTCTCCCCTCAAAGGCTCCCTGCCCTGGCAGAATGGCTCTTTTAGGCTCTCTGCAGTTGCAGGCAGGGCTGGGGACCACAGAGGGACCAAAGTTCTGGGTTTGATTGAGAAGATGAATGGAGTTCAAAAAAAGACTAAATTATACATGGTTAAATACATGTACCCAGATAAACGTAACACAGTAAATATTTCTGTGCATTTAAACATTGTAAAAAATCCAAAGAAAATAAGTGTTTACGATTACAAATTCAATTGCATTTTAGGATCTTGGGGATAGAAAAGGGCTTTATACCTATCTGAACACTGCCTGGCATTTCAGGTACCTATACTTTTTAGGGCCTGCAGCTTGCAGCCTTGTAGAACTAACAAGAGTAAGAGTAGTACCAAAGGATACTTATAGGAATGAGCTGAGAAAATTAAAGCTCAGTATCAGAAATAAAGCCTACACATGCTCCTCAGAGATTAAATATTGTTCCTATACACAGATAAATAGTATAATTCTACATTAAGCCTTACAGTTGATATGTCTGAGGTTTTTAAAATTTTAACACACTGTAAGACTATTGTTAAAAAACCCAAAATATTTATTTTCCTTCTATTTAGCAGAAATCATAGAATCATGGAAAAGTTTAAGAAAAGTTTAGGCTTGAAGGAATTTCTGGACATCATTTGATCAAACCATCTTTTGAAAGAATGGCTCTAGGCCATGTTATGCAGGCCATGTCATGCTCAGTCTAGCATTTTTGGACAGTCTTTTCCAATATCTGGTTGATCTTACAGTGAAAAATTCATATCCAGGCAGAATTTCCCCTGAAGCAACCCATGCCTGTTGCTTCTTTTCACCTGCAACATTGTGAACCTCTGTCTCTCTATAAATGCCTTTTAGAAACCTGAAGAGTGATTATTTTCCAGTGTTCCCTTGAGGTGATCAAATCTAATTCCTCCACTTTTCTTCACATGTCAAATTCTCAAATTTTACAAGCAACTTAGTAACCCTCTGTTAGACTCTTGCCAGTTTTTCAATGTCTCTCTTGAACTTGTAGGGCCAAAACTTGATGTAATATCAGATGGAGCCCAGAAATCCTGAGTCAAGTGGGGAATAATTACATCCCTTGAACTGCTGACTATACTCTTGCTTATGCAGCTCAGGACATGGTTTACCTTTATTGCTGTAAAAGCACACTGCTGATTCATGTTTAATTGACTGTCCACCTGGTTGCCAAGGTCATTTTCAGCAGAACTACACCCCAGACAGTCACATCACAGCCTGTACTGTTGCTTGGAATTATTCTGTCCCTCATACAGAGATTCATATTTATTTTTGTTAAGCCTCATGTAATTTTTAACAGTCCAGTCTTTCAGATTGTCAACACACTGCTGTAGAGTGGCTGTTCCTTCTGGAATATCTAACTCTCTTCTCTGTTCGGTGCCATTCACAAATTTCACCTGAGTACATTCAACCTTATAATCCAAATTGCTTATACAGGTACTGAATAGTATTGGACCTTATACTGACTTGTGAGAAGCTCCTCTTGGGACTTGTCACCAGTTCAGCTTTGAGCTTGGTAACTAAGCTGATTTTTCACCTCTTGTCTGTCCGTATTTTATCCATTTATGAAGGAATTTGCATGTAAAATACCTAAAATCAAGGTGTAAACCACCTTGCTAAATGAATCATCTACAGGTGTACTGTTACACACTGAGCAAGTTGTTACGTCATAGAAAGGCATCAGGTTGGTCAAGCACAATCTACCATGCTGTTTTCTTCCTTGCTACTATCTGCTCCTTCATATGCTGCTAAGATCTTCCATAATTTTTCCAGGGACTGAAATGGGCTTTCTGCAACTTCCTCTAAAAATTTCAAAGTGGACAGTTGAATGGGCTGATAGCAAGTGTGTAAATGAAGAGCCAAAATTGCTTGAGCCAGGGAAAGTAAGAACAGTGTTCAATGTCCAGGAAAATCAGTAAATTGTTATTTCTGGGAAAACATCAAAATCTCTAGGGAAGAACTCTGCTTTCACAGCTAATTGAACTTTAAGAAAAAATCTAAAAATGCATAACTGCAATAATCTTCATTACATGTATTCAGCAGACATAACTTGGTATGAATACTGTGCATGTGGTCATAGAAAATATGCATACGCTACACTGACATTAAGCAACAGATGAAAACTGAGTAAGTTTGTTAGAGAAAGAAATTCTTGACATATTCTGAAAACTCTTCATTTAAGCAATAATTATATTTAGATAAAAGTCCCCTAGCCATTTGCCATTTAGAGTTGAAGACTTGTCTACCTATGCATTATCTAACAATTCAATGGATTATTACAAAATTCACGCTAGTATGTCTGTAGTTCTCATTTGAATATTTGTGTTGCTACATTAGACAAGTTAAGATGAGAAAAATTGCCTATTTCTTGAAATTATGGTCAGTAGACCTAAAGTACTTCAAAGAAATACATTTGATTCCTTGTCATCTGGAACATGGTCTATACTGACAAATTAGGGTTTTTTTTACCTGAATTTGAATTTGTACACTCCAGTTGATCATCCTAATTTTACATCTGTTGTCATCCAAAAGCACTCTATGAATTTAGAATATGGTGTTTTTTCACTTTCACACTATTAATTAAGCAAAAATTGTTAAGTAGTATTTACACACTGAGTCTTGTTCTTTAAAATAACTTCATAGTGAGTGGTTAAATTGTTAATTTCAAAAAAATTATATAACTGTAAAAGCAAGAAAGTCAGAGAAGCCTGTGAAGTACGTTGTTCTTTTCAATGATCACAAAATCCTTTGGTCTGTAATATAAAAACAAACAAATAAGCAAAAAAAAAAAAAAAAAAAAAACAACAAAAAAAACAAAACCAAATAAAAACCCAGAGAAAGCACAGCCTGAGAAATTAAAAGACAACGTAAAAGATAAGGAGACGGAATGAAGAAAAAAAATCAATTTTCTAAATTGCTGTCTGAAAAAAAGAAAATGTGCAAAACCCACTATGTAATTTTAGACAGTGTACTGTGCCCTGCAGTGGGACAGATTTTTTGGAACATAACATAAAATGAATTTGTTCATTTGCTCTTGGATTTAGTTCAGAAAGAATCATGAGAGCAATTTACTTCTGATGCAGTTCCAGTAAAAAGCTATTATGTTGATTGTCATAAAGTTCATCAGTATAAATACGTAACTTTTATTCCTGACTCATCATTTAGGTAAAAATACTCATTCACTATGACAAAAATGCCCAAAATAAAGGCAACAATTATGTGAAGATCTACCTCCCAACAAGAAAAGGATGTGCAATAAAGCTCATGAAATCAGTACCTCTTAAAATAAGAGCAGGTTCAGGATTCCAGTACTTTCTTGCAAGCTGCCAATAAAGATCTATCGCATTTCAGAAATACAACTGATACTGTTTTAGTCTTCTTCCCAGCTATCTTTACCTCCCCTCTTTAAGTCTTTCCCTGATATTATTTTTATTATTCAGGATGTCAGTGATTGACATAATTTTAAATTCTGATGAAATTTCTTATCACTCAAATTATGATCTGCAGAAAACATTGGGAGTCATGCAATCCCACTCTAAATCTACATGAGATAGACATATGATCTTATGCCAACTGTCACATATATTAACAAAATCATCATTATATTTCTAGTTGCTTGCTATCAGATAACACAATCCATGATGCAGTGAAACATAGAAAATACACAGTGAGTCACCAGTTAACACTACACAGAATATGGGATTTTCTGGACAATTGCCAGTTCAGACAGAGATGGATTAACTAATGTCTTTTGGAAAATACTTTCTGGAAACCATTCAGCATTATTTTGTTGGAATATTTCCAGCATTTTGATTCTTGCTTTCTAATGACACTACTGACTGATCATGGCAGCAATGACGGAGCTTTTAGACTGCCATGATGTAGTGGCCTTGAAGAAGCACACAATTCAAATATCTCTCTTGAGCTTTGTATTAGGAAATTATGCATCATAACCAGGTGCATTAAAGTGATTGTAAGGTGTTACAAAGTCTTAAAATCCGCAAGTATCAAAAAAGCCTGTTATCTACATAGGGTAATTTTTAAAATGCAAAACCAAAACCAGAGGTAAGTAGAAAAATAACAAAAAAAAATTCTTTCAGGGAATTCACAAATATCAGTACAAACTGGGTAATGAATGGGTCAAAAGCAGCCCTACAGAGAAGAATTTGGGGATACTGGTAGACAACAAATCTAATACGAACCAGCAAGATGCACTTTCAGCCCAGAAAGCCAATCATATCATGGGCTGCATAAAAAGAATCATGGTAACAGGTTCAGGGTGGTGATTAGCACCCCTCTGCTCTACTCTGAAGATCCAACCTGGAGTACTGTGACCAGCTGTGGAGTCCTCAGTACACGAAAGACATAGACCTGTCAGAGCAAGTTCAGAGGACAATCACAAAAATAATATGAGGGCTGAAACACCTCTCCTATGAAGAAAGGCTGAGAGAATTTGGGTTATTTAGCCTGGTGAAAAGGAGGCTTGGGGGAACCTTGTAGTGAGGTAGTGAGTGTAGTGAGTTGTAGTGAGATGGGCGTCATTCTCTTTTCTCAAATAACAAGTGATGCAATGAAATGAAATGGCTAGGGTAAGGCTAGGCTAGGGTAAGCTAGGATAGATTAAGCTAGGCTAGGCTAGGCTGGGATGGGATAGGATAGGGTATTTCACCTGGAAGGGACTTAGAACAAATATCTAGTCCAACTGCCTGGCCAAGTCAGGGCTGACCAAAAGTTAAAGCATGTTATTAGGGGCATTGTCCAAATGCCTCCAAATGCCAACACTGACAAGCTTGGGGAATTGACCACCTGTCTAGAAAGCCTGTTCCAGTGTTTACCAATATTCAGGCTGAACTTCCCCTAGCACATCATTAATTCACATGTCTTATGAAGAGATCAGTATCTCCATCTCCACTTCCCTTCTTCAGGAAGCACCAAAGAACACTGAGGTAACCCCACAACATCCTTGTGGCCAAACTAGGCAAACCCCCCAGTCCTTTGCTACAGCACTTCCAGATCACAGTATCACAGTATCACAGTATGTTAGAGATTGGAAGGGACCTCAAAAGATCATCTAGTCCAATCCCCATGCCGGAGCAGGAACGCCTAGATAAGGTTACACAGGAACATGCCCAGGCAGGTTTTGAATGTCTCCAAAGAAGGAGATTCCACAACCTCCCTGGGCAGCCTGTTCCAGTGTTCCATCACCCTCACTGAGAAGAAGTTTCTTCTCAAGTTTAAGTGGAACCTCTTGTGTTCCAATTTGTACCCATTGCCCCTTGTCCTATCATTGTTTGCCACTGAGAAGAGCCTGGCTCCATCCTCGTGACACTCCCCCTTTATATATTTATATACACTAATAAGGTCACCCCTCAATCTCCTCTTCTCCAAACTATAGAGACCCAGCTCCCTCAGTCTTTCCTCATAAGGGAGATGCTCCACTCCCTTAATCATCTTAGTTGCCCTGCGCTGGACTCTCTCCAGCAGGTCCCTGTCCTTCTTAAACTGAGGGGCCCAGAACTGGACACAATATTCCAGATGAGGTCTCACCAGGGCTGAGTAGAGGGGAAGGAGAACCTCTCTCGACCTACTAACCACCCCCCTTCTAATACAACCCAGGATGCCATTGGCCTTCTTGGCCACAAGGGCACAGTGTCTGCTCATGGTCGTCCACCAGGACCCCCAGGACCCTCTCCCCTACACTGCTCTCTAACAGGTCGTTCCCCAATCTATACTGGAACCTGGGGTTGTTCCTGCCCAGATGCAGGACTCTACACTTTCCCTTGTTATATTTCATCAAGTTAGTCCCCGCCCAACTCTCCAGCCTGTCCAGGTCTCGCTGGATGGCAGCACAGCCTTCTTGCATGTCAGCCACTCCTCCTAGCTTTGTGTCATCAGCAAACTTGCTGATAGTACACTCTGTTCCCTCATCTAAATGGCTCATCCACCATTTGCATGAGGAAGTTATCATCTATACACTGGAGGAACCTCCTGGACTGCGGATGGGTTGCTGAGTAGTCCTTCCAGCAAACATCAGGGAAGTTAAAATCCCCCATGACGACCACGGCCTGTGACTGTGAGACCGCTCTCAGCTGCCTGTAGAAGGCCTCGTCAACTTCCTCACCCTGATCCGGTGGCCTGTAACAGACCCCCACAACAGTATCGCCCCTGCCAGCCTGCCCCTTAATTCTCACCCACAGACTCTCAACTCGCTCATCATCTGTCCTCGGACAGAACTCCACGCATTGTAGCTGCTCTCGCACATAAAGAGCAACGCCACCACCCCGCCTGGCTGGCCTGTCTTTCCTGAAAAGGACATAGCCCTCCATGACTATATTCCAGTCATGTGAGCTGTCCCACCACATCTCTGTAATTGCCACTAGATCATAATCTCCCGACTTAACACAGGTTTCTAGCTCCTCCTGCTTATTTCCCATGCTGCGCGCATTGGTGTACAGACATTTCAGGGAGCGAGCCGAGCACACCGATTTCACCCTAGGATTACAGGAGGCCTCCCAGTCTTCATCAATTCCGGAGCGCTGTCCCACTGAGGCAAGCCCAGCTACAACCCCATCCCCCTTCGAATCTAGTTTAAAGCTCTCCAAATGAGCCCTGCTAATTCGTGCCCCAGCATCCTTTTGCCTCTGTGCGATAAACCTTTCCCACATGCCATTGTCCAGACTGGTGCCCTATAAAACCAGCCGTTATCAAAGAATCCAAAGCCCTGCCTGCAGCACCAGCCTCGAAGCCAATCGTTTATGGACTGAATTTTCCCATTCAGTCCCACATCATCAACAGAAGATGGAAGGAGCGAAGAGAAGATCACCTGAGCCCCAGAGTCTTTCACCATCCGCCCCAAGGCCCTGTAGTCTTTCTTTATCTCCCTCAGACTGCGGGAAGCAACTTCCCCCTCACCCGTCTGGAAGACCAGCAGCGGGTAGTAGTCTGTCGGACGCACCAGGTTGGGGAGCGCCCTGGTGATATCCCTGATCCGGGCTCCAGGCAGACTACACACTTCCCTATGATGAGGGTCAACTCTGCATATCGGGCCCTCTGTTCCTTTCAGAATGGAATCACCTACTACAATGACCCTTCTTTCTTACCAGAGGCAGTCTTGAAGTGCGAAGTTGACCGCTTTTTCCTATGTGGCCTTGCACCACATCCTCACCTACCTCTCCTTCCAGATCCAGAGCCTCAAACCTATTACAGAGGGACACCTGGGGAAGCGGGGCAGGAAGGGAGGAGGGCTGCCCACGACGACGAACCGGAACTCGCTTCCAATCCTCATCATCTTTTTGGTTCCCTACCTCTGTGAGACAGCTACAGGACAGGGGCTGTCTCAGGCCATCCCCCTCTGTCTGAGAGGGCAGGGGGTCCATCTCCTTTTGGGGGGTATCTCCCTGGAGCCGTTCCAACTGGCCCGCCAGGGAGTTACTCCACCAGTCGATCTCCCTTTCACACTCCCTGATGCTCTTCAGCGTTTCAACCTCTTCCTTAAGTTCAGCTACCAAGCTAAGCAGATCTTCTACCTGCTCACACCTCACACAGGTGGAATGCTGTCCTCCCTCCCCCGGCAGTAGCAGGCTCTGGCACTCCCTGCATCCAGAGACCTGAACAGCCACGGTTAGGGCCGGGGTCTCTGTCTGAGTTGCTACAGCCCTCTTACTGCTAGCTCTCTTTCTGGAGACAACCATATTGGTCAGCACAACGACCTACCTGTTCTTCCCTGCACCTGATGGGCAGCGACCCGTCGCTGCCCTCTCAAAGGCTTTTTCAAGTCAAGGGGTAGGGGAGTGGTCGCCGTTCACCGTGGGAACGCCCCCCGCCACGTCAGCCGCTCTTTCGCAAGGGCTGCTGGAACTTTGGGAATCCGGAAGTGTTGGGAAATGTCAGGAAGGGTGATGGCTCTGCACTATCCTCTCTGATTTTCCTAATCTCGGTAGAAGCTAGCGGTCGCTGTAGCATGCCAGCTGCGGCTCTAGCTGGGCTAGCTCCAATCAGCTGACTGAATGCCCAGCATTACTATCCTAGGTGCAGAATACAGCATCTGGACTTATTACATTTTATCCTGTTGAATTCAGCCAATGCTCCAAGCTATCCAGATCACTCTGCAAGGCCTCTTGTCACTCAAGAGAGTCCAAAGCACTTCTTAGCTGGTATCAGCAAGCTTGTTAATGGTGCATTGGCTTATATGGCATATTAGGAAGACTTAGCTGGCAAATGAAGTTGCTAAGCCGCTGTCCATCGTATATGAAAAATTGTGGCTGTCAGGTGAAGTTCTGATGACTGGAAAAAGGGAAATATAGCCCCCATTTTCAAGAAGGGGAAAATGGATGACCCAGGGAATTACAGACCAGTCAGACTCACCTCTGTGCCTGGCAAAATCTTGGAGCAGATTCTCCTGGAAGACATACTAAGGCACATGAAAAACAACAAGGTGCTCGGTAACAGCCAGTATGGCTTCATCAAGGGGAAATCCTGCATGACCAATTTGGTGGCCCTTTATGATGGGACAACGGAACTGATGGATAGGGGTAGATCAGTTGACGTCATCTACCTGGACTTGTGCAAAGTGTTTGATACTGTCCCACACAACATCCTTGTCTCTAAATTGGAGAGACATCAATTTGATGAGTGGACCACTCAGTGGGTAAAGAACTGGCTGGATGGCTGCATGCAAAGAGTTGTGATTAATGGCTCAATGTCCAGCTGGAGACCAGTAACGAGTGGTGTTCCTCAGGGATCAGTGTTGGGACCGGTCTCATTCAACATCTTTGTCGATGACATGGACAGTGGGAGTGAGTGCGGCCTCAGCAAGTTTGCCGATGACACCAAGCTCTGTGGTTCGGTTGATATGCTGGAGGGAAGGAATGCCATCCAGAGGGACCTTGACACGCTTGTGAGGTGGGCTGATGTCAACCTTATGAAGTTTAACTATGCCAAATGCAAAGTCCTACACCTAGGCTGAAGCAATCCCAGGCATAGCTACAGGTTGGGTAGAGAAGAGATTCAGAGCAGCCCTGCAGAGAAGGACTTGGGGGTGCTAGTCAATAAGAAAATGAACATGAGCCAGTTTCAGTGTGCACTTGAAGCCCAGGAAACCAACCATATCCTGGGCTGCATCAAAAGGAGCATGACCAGGAGCTCAAAGGATGTAAACCTGCCCCTTTACTCTGCTCTTGTGAAACCTCACTTGAAGTATTGTGTGCAGTTCTGGTGTCATCAACATAAAAAGGACATGGAACTCTTGGAACAAGTCCAGAGGAAGGCCACGAGGATGATCAGGGGACTGGAGCACCTCCTGTATGAAGATCGGCTGAGAAAGTTGGGGCTGTTCAGCCTGGAGGAGAGAAGGCTGTGTGGAGACCTCATAGGAGCTTTCCAGTATGTGAATGGTGGCTATAGGGATGCTGAGGAGGGACTCTTCATTAGGGACTGTAGTGATAGGACAAAGGGTAATGGATTCAAGCTGAAACAGGGGAAATTTAGGTTGGATATATAGAAGAAATTCTTTCTTGTTAGGGTGGTGAAACACTGGAATAGGTTGCCCAGGGAAGCTGTGAATGCTCCATCCCTGGCGGTGTTCAAGGCCAGGTTGGACAGAGCCTTGGGTGGCATGGTTTATTCTGAGGTGTCCCTGCCCATGGCAGAGGGGTTGGAACTAGATGATCTTAAGGTCTTTTCCAACCCTAACTATTCTATGATTCTATGACTTTCTTCACTGAAAAGGTTATCAGGCATTAGGACAGGCTGGCCAGGGAAGTAGTTGAATCACCATCCCTGGATGTATTTAATAGATGTGTAAATGTGGTGCTTAAGAACATGGTTTACTGGTGGACAGAGCAGTGTTAGTTTAACAATTGGACACAATGATCTTAAAGGTCTTTTCAAATTAAATGATTCTATAATTGACTGATACGTTGAAGAGTAATATATGTTCCCAGGAATGTGCAGAATGAAACCCCCAAACATACTGAAAGTTTCCGATGCACAGATCCTGGGGTTGGCTGTCACGACGGGGGCAAGCTCAGTGTCAGCATGGCCAGTGGCAACCACATCCTCCTGGTGGTCATGATGAGAGGGCCTTTTTGGCACCCTGCAGGAAGGTTGCTTCCAGCGCCAACTGTCTGCCAGTGGGTGCTACTTTTGTTCAAGGGACTGGTGCTGTGCCTTTGACTCAGAGTAATGCACTGCAGATAATAGTCTTTCTTTCTTTGCCCAACTGTTCTGTGAAGGCCTGTCTGCTTGCCTATGCTCTATACTGTAGTTAGTGTGGTTACATTTAACACTGTAATGTTTCTTATCTTTCTTTTCCCTCGTTGAAGAAAAGTTATGCTAGTAAGATTGGTATTTATCCTACAAGTAGTTAAAAAATCAAAATATTTTTCAGTACTAACTGGCTATGTGTTTTGGAATTTCTGTGTTTATTATTTATCAAGATTGTTGAATGATTTGACTGACTCATTTTCAGTGCAAATTACATAGGGTTTTCAGCTCAAGGAACAGTTTATCATACCACAGAGCCAGGTGAGACAACAAAAAATTTCTATGCTGAGAAATGAATTCCAAATTATGGCAGACAGGGAGTATTTTGAACACTTCTGTTCTTCTATGACACATGTTGGAGACAGTTGAAATTATCAACTGGTATCATTAATATTAGCGTTGTCCAAATATTAATAGATAGTAATAGCATAATGTCAATGTATCATATATAAATTACTCTTTATGTCTATATCTCTTTTTCTGAAGTTATGAAGCCAGTGTTAACATTACCACATGCTGTAAAATGTCCAATATATACTAAAGATAAAACAAACACTATGAAATTTCTGTCGGTATCAATACTTTTAATTGTATTATTAATAGCTTTTAATTTTGGGTTTATTCTCTATATGCCCATCATTGTCATCCATCAAACTGCTTCTTTTCATCTTTCTTTTTTCTTAATTTATCTATAGTTTTGTTGAGATATTGAAATAAATAGTGATTTATACTGCCATAACAAAGGTGCTTAGCTTTGATAGGCTAAGATTTATTACAGAAAGTTGTCTACAATAGGATAATTTTTCTTGTACAGTAGGCATAAAGAAACTTTCATGGTGCATGAGGCAATGAATTAGGTATAGTATTCAGCATGCAATTGCATTGCCAAATACTACAGTCATTGAATGCTCAACAGTAGCCCAGATATGCCTTGAAATAGAGTATCATTAGAACACCTCACTTAACCACTTCAAGAAACACCCTGAAAGTTAAAAGATCTTCTACTGGTCACTAGTAGAAAAGAAACACCTGTGATAATACAATGTCTTTCAATTGCAGTGCAATGTCAGCACTGGAACTATGCCCAGGTCTCAGTAGCTGTTCTTTAAAATGTGCCATAAATTACACCTTAGTTTAAAGTACACATTCAGTGTTGTTAAAATGCTATTATGCTCAAATGTAGACATTGAGATTTCTTTTTGGTAAAGGAAGTGTGAGAATGCAAATGAGGACAGGGACAACTTCCATCTCATTTTTTATACTCTGTAATTTTATTCATGTCTTTGCATTGAAAGAGATAGAAGTCAGGGCAGCATTTGTCAGTGTGTCCTTAAATATGCAGAGGAAACCTGGTATTTTAAACAACTACAGAGACCATTTTAGAAATTACATCAAACTCTATCATGTGTTCCTTTACTCACTTGACCCATTTAGTCAGACATAGAGTTCCCTGCTTATCCTTACACCTGGTACTTTTAATATTATTTCAGAAGGCTCTGCCACAGTCAAAACCAATAAAATTAAGCAAAATATTGAAAAGAACAACTTCACACTTCAAAGGATTCTACTATATTACATACAGTTGTATTTACAAATACTTCTGATGTACTACTGGCAATGTCACATAAATTTGGCTGTCTTTTCAAAAAGTATCATTTCAGAAATTTTAGGATGTGCCATTGAAATGTCATTAGGATCCTGGTTTTTCTTTTCCTTTCCTACACACACGTTATGCTAACTTATTTTTGTAAATACAGAACTTTTAAATGTTAAACAGCTATTACTTGGTGACACAGTGCATCAGTTGTTTCAACTAATTATTTCATAGATAAAATCATCAATAAAAGCATATTTGTTATTTATATCAAACATCTTTAACTGGAGAAATCAAGCAGAACATCATAAAAATCTTTGCAAATAAAAGTAATAATTGGCTGAAGTGAAAATGTTCTTATTCATCATTGCTTCATACAATGCAAAAGAAAGAATGGATGAAGGATGGTGCATGAAAGTTGGGTATGGAAAAATACAGCACCCTGTGAACACATTTTCTCATCTTTTGTCATGAATGTGAACATTTAATAGTTATCCAGTGACACTTTATTTTGTTCTGGTTATTAAAGTGTTTTGAAGTACAAAGGCTAGAGTCAGTTGAAAAAGCAAAAAGAAATTACATTATCTAGCATGATCCATTGCAAGTACTTGGGAATTTACATTGAGCAAATTCACATCCAATGATTGTGAAGATCTTCTTCAGCTACTAAAATAGCTTAGTCAAGGAGGAGGAGAAAATTAACAGTATCTGATTCTTGGATGGATAAAAATATTTCTTATGAGAAAAATAACTTATTAAGGAGATATTTTGGCTGTTGGAGGTGTAATAACCTAAAAAGTTCAGGCCTGCTTAGATTATGGTCAGCGGACAGTCTGTAAGCTCTGTAGCATTCTACTTCGGAATAAAAAAGTCATCTGCTAACCTCCTTTCTCAAGAATCAGAAAGAAAAATATGGCACTCTTTATAGTAATAACATCACAAGTCTATCCAGATGATTACAGCAATGCTCAGGAACATCTTCCATTCCATTCTTTTTGTGGTTTGTTTGGGGTTTGGGTTTTTTTCATCCAAGTCATGCTAAAGAAATTCCTGCCATACTACACTGCTAAAGAATATAGGTGATTCCTGTAATACATGGCACAGGATTTAAAATTTCCATCTTCCAGCTGTAACCTATAGCTACCATTATACTGTTGTAAGGCAAGACATATCCCTTTACAGATCATTTTTTGGTGTACATTCATGTACACAGTCTTACTCACCTAATGATACCTGCAACATATACTTCCGTGTTTTGCAATTAAACTAGGATTGTGTTTGCTTAGAACTTACTTAGCTCTTCCATTTACCTATTTATGCATGTCTGCACATACATGTCTAAATTTTACTAATGTTATTTATGATTTCTAAAATTTTACTATTACTTATGATTTATAAACCATTTTTTCAATCAACAGTGCTTGAAGTGACGGGGGAAGGATGGAAAATTGGGCTTGTTTATGGAGTATTTGTTTTACATAGACTGATTTACATGACAGTATTGCCATAGGAAACAGAAAAAGTATTATCTGCTTTCCATTTATCTGCTGACTGATCAATATTTTCAAAAAATTGTAATACATCAGATTAATGTGATTTTTTAATTACTTGTGTCATTTGTGATAAAAGCCTAAGTGCTGTAAACTGAAGAACTTAATAATGTTGTAGCATGCATAGAACTGAAATTACTATTATTTTCCTTTGGTACATTTAGAAATTATCATAGTTTTTAAAAAATAATGTAAGCTATGTGACTCTTCCCCATAAATTGGACAAAATTTAATTAAACAAATATCTGACAAAGGCTTGACCTCACATTATTTTGTTTGTTTACAATGAGTTAATTCACTTACCCTCCCACACAGACACCCCTTTCATTTTATGAAATCTGAATATGGTACTGAACACAGGCTCATTTAGGGAAGAGTAAGATTTCCAGGTAGGTGAATATTTACAAGAACAGGTCTGGATCATGCTCTGTTCATGTTACTGGTACTTTTTCATTTGCTATCTGTTGGATAGGATTTTATTCTAGAATTATATTATACAGATAGGAAGCAAACAAAAGTAATTAAAATGATATACTGAGTAATATATGGAAGGTCAATAGAGAGCTTGTATTTTTTTATGCTTATGAAGGCTTTCCAAGCAATTTCCATTTTTAATGGACCTGTTTGAGCAGTATGTCATTTTTTCTTATGTGACACTTCTTTTCAAAATCTCGGATAACCAGACTGGAGGTAGATATTAAAACCAAAAATCATGTATAAGTCATTCTGAATCCCAAAGGCCTCAGGATAGTAATGGCAATCACTTCAAGTAATATACGTACTGCAGACCTTACATTTCAGAGATACTTTTTTTGCTGTGTCTGCAGCCACTATAAGGGCCCAGGTAATAACACTGGTACCATATTGTCATTTCTTAATAAATACTAAATGAAAATAATTTTTAAAAATATTGGCCGCTTTGCTCAACCTCATTTCCACAGAACCTGGGCATAGGACTTGAGAAATAATCCTGATGTCCAATTGCCAATAGGTTTGGAGATTGCCAGTTGTTTCATTTCCCTCACTGGATTTAAATAAACGTATAAAATGAAACACTTTTTTTCTTTTTTGGTACAAAAAATCAAGAACTTCTTAAGATCTTAAGATGTGTACATTCAAGAACACTGATGCTACTTAGTAATTTGCAGTGCCACTAGGTGCTTCTGTATTGATTATTGAATATTGATTATGCCCCAGACTTTACTCTGAACATCAGCTTTCTCAGATGAAGCATTTGTGCCTGCTTAAAGGTACACATTTGTCTTTTTTTCCATCCATTTTGCTTCTAACTGAACCCATTCCTCAACAGAACCTTTCTATTAAAATGTAAACAGGCTTAACATTTGACGCTTGACAGGCTCAACATCTCTTAAACTTCATTTAAAGTGACATTTTGTTAAAACAATTCATAAAGCATATTAATGGGTACAAATTGGAGCACAAGAGGTTCCACTTAAACCTGAGAAGAAACTTCTTCTCAGTGAGGGTGACGGAACACTGGAACAGGCTGCCCAGGGAGGTTGTGGAATCTCCTTCTTTGGAGACATTCAAAACCCGTCTGGACACGTTCCTGTGTAACCTTATCTAGGTGTTCCTGCTCCGGCAGGGGGATTGGACTAGATGATCTTTTGAGGTCCCTTCCAATCTCTAACATACTGTGATACTGTGATACTGTGATACCCTTACATATTGTTCTCAAAATATTGGAATAATTTAAAAAAAAATCATCAGTTGTTTGATCATTAGTTCCAGATGAATAAATTGCTAAATTTATCTATTGCTGAGGTGAGTAGCTCGAGAGAGGACTCCTTCAACACCAGAGCAGGGGCCGAGATCAGCGTACAGGAGCCTCAACTCAGAGCGGAAAGAGCTACCGAGTCAGCCTCAAGCCCTCAACAGGACCTTCGCAGGAGAAGGCAGCTCATCTGACGTGAGCAGCAGACTCACAGAGGGGGGAGACAGGAGCAGCGGCAGGAGCTCTGACTGGTTAAAAACCTGCCCCAGGGAGTTCAAACTACCAGAGCAGGTTGAGGCAGTTCGCGGCACGGCGTCCAGGAGCGCAGCGAGGCAGTCTGCGTGGCGAGGCAGTTTGCGCGGCAGTTCGCGCAGGCAGGCAAGTGGGATGGTGAGCACTTGTATTCCCGAACTGGAATCTGGGCTCTGGCTGCCCCGGCGGTGGCCAGTGTAGGCACCTAAATAGAGCTGATAACAGAGGAGGCTGCAATGCAGAGCTCGGAGCGTAGAGAGTGCCTACGCTGGTCTTGTGAGGGAAAGGTACACAAATGGGCAGGGCTGCACTCGGCTCTCCCTATTGGAGGTGCTCCTGCAGCGGGCGGCTGAGCTGCAGGATGCTATTAACAGGCAGCAAGATATCAGGGTAGCTGAGAGGAAGCAGGAATGCTTGCTCCCGGCCCAAACTGTGCAAAGTCCTCAAGCTTCCCCTCTAACTCATGAAGGAAAGAAGGAAGCCATTAACCTGGGAAGCTGGGAATTAGTGACACACACAAAAACAAAACAAAAAAAACCCAAACAAACAAAAAACCCCACAAACAAACAAACAAGCAAACAAAACAAAACAAAACAAAAAAAAAGGAGGAAAAGGACAATTAAAAGCAAGGGGCTTCCTCCTAACTCTGTTTTGCCCACGCAGAACCACTTTGCTGTCCTGCAGGGGCTAATGAGGAAACGCACTCGCTCTAGAAACAGCTGGCTGAGATCTCTACTGGTGCTGCCAGGAAAAAGCAGCGGGTCATAGTAGTAGTGTAACTACTACTTTGAAAGGGACAGAAACACTCACCTGTCGGCCTGACCTGGTCTCCAGGGAGATGTGTTACCTACCAGGGGCATGGATCAGGGAGGCAGCAGAGAGGCTGCCTGCTCTAGTAAGTCCCACAGACTATTACCCACTTCTGGTGATACATATGGGTGCTAGGGATATAGATAGCAGTAGCCTGGGGAACATAAAGAAGGACTACAGAGCCCTGGGAGAGGTGTTTTAACGGCTCTGGAGCTCAGATAGTCTTTTCGTCAATTTTCCAGGATCCAGGGGAGGACCTAAAAAAGCTAGGAGAATTAGCCAGGTTAACAAATGGTTAAAAGGGTGGTGTCATAGTCAGGGGTTTGGGTGTCTTGAACATGGGACCCAAGTTTGTAGGTCAGGTCTAGTGGCAACTGGTGGAGCTGGTCTGACGGGAAAGATCAGGTTTGGTAGAAGGCTTGCCAGACTGGTCAAGGAGGTTTTAAACTAAATGTGTTGGAGGAGGGGGGTATCATTCCATCCCAACACACTGAGTCAGTTGCCAGCACCTATAATAAATACTTGGAGTAGTGTCGAGATATTCCAGCTGTTTCAGCCAATGAGCCAGCTTCATTTGGAACTCGGCTCAGATGCCTCTATACAAACACCTGTAGCATGGGTAACAAACAAGAGGAATTAGAGATGTGTGCACGTCTACTGGGGTATGATATAATAGGCATCACAGAAACATGGTTGGATGGCTCCTATGACTGGAGTGATGGAATGGAAGGTTACAGGCTTTTTAGAAAAGACAGGCCTGGCAGGCGCGGAGGGGGAGTTGTATTTATGTTAGTGATAGGCTGAAGAGTATAGAGCTCTGTCTGAGGACAGGTAAGCAGTTAACAGAGACTTTGTGTGTCAGGGTTAAAGGGAAAATAGCGATGGGAGACATTACTGTGGGGATCTGTTACAGACCCCCTGATCAAGGAGAACCTGTGGATGGAACACTCTATTGACGGATAAAAAGGCCCTTGTTCTCATGGGTGACTTCAACCACCCTGACATCTGTTGGAATGTCGGTACGGCCCAGCACAAGAGATCCAGGAAGTTCCTCGACTGTGTGGAAGATAACTTCCTTCTGCAAGTAATAGAGGAACCCACAAGGAGAGGTGCCATGCTTGACCTTGTGCTCACCAACACGGAAGGGCTGGTTGGAAATGCGACGCTCCAGGGCAGCGTTGGATGCAGTGATCATGAGGTGGTTGAATTTCAGATTCTTAGGACAGTGAGAAGAACGTGCAGCAAGCTCACTGCCCTCAAAAGAGCAGACTTTCGCCTCTTCAGGAACCTGCTTAGTAAGGTTCCATGGGATATAACCCTGGAGGGGGGGCCCAAGACTCTTGGTTGATATTCAAGGATCACCTGCTACAAGTTCAGGAGTGTTGCATGCTACCTAGAAGGAAGTGCAGCAGGAGGTCCAGGAGGCCTCCTTGACTGGATAAGGAGCTCCTGAGGAAAATTCAAATGAAAAAAGAGGTTTATAAAAAGTGGAAGCAAGGACATGCAGCCTGGGAAGAGTACAGGGATGTTGTCTGTGAAGGTAGGGACCAGGATAGGAAAGCTAAGGCCCAGTTAGATTTAAACTTAGCTAGGGATTTTAAGGGTAACAGGAAGGGATTCTACAAGTACATAGCAAATAAAAAACAGACTAGGGACAACATAGGCCCCCTCAGGAGAGAGAGAGAGAGAGTTCTCTCGGGAGAACTGGCTACACAGGATTTGGAGAAGGCTGAGGTTCTGAATGACTTCTTTCCTCTGTCTTCACTGGCAAAGGCTCTGCCCACACCACCCAAGTCTTGGAAGGCAGACGCAGGAACTGTGAGAATGAAGACCTTGGGCCCACTGTAGGAGAGGATCTAATTCGAGAACATCTTAAAAATCTGAACGTGCACACATCAGTGGGTCCTGATGAAATACATCCGCAGGTCCTAAAGGAGCTGGCAAATGAAGTTGTTAAGCCGCTGGCCATCTTATTTGAGAAATCATGGCCATCAGGTGAAGTTCCCGATGACTGGAGAAAGGGAAATATAGCCCCCATTTTCAAGAAGGGGAAAATGGATGACCCAGGGAACTACAGACCAGTCAGTCTCACCTCTGTGCCTGAAAAAATCTTGGAGCAGATTCTCCTGAAAGGCATGCTAAGGCACATGAAAATCAACAAGGTGCTTGGTGACAGTCAGCATGGCTTCACTAGGGGGAAATCCTGCCTGGCCAATTTGGTAGCCTTCTAAGATGGGGCTACAGAACTGAGGGGCAGGGGTAGAGCAGTCGATGACATCTACCTGGACATGTGTAAAGCGTTCGACACTGTCCCACATGACATCCTTGTCTCTAAATTGGAGAGACATCAAGTTGATGGATGGACCGCTTGGTGGGTAAAGAGCTGGCTGGATGGTCGCACACAGAGTTGTGGTCAATGGCTCAATGTCCAGCTGGAGACCAGTAACAAGTTCTGCCCCTCAGGGATCAGTGTTGAGACCGATCTTGTTTAAGATCTTCGTCACTGACATGACAGCGGGATTGAGGTCAGCCTCAGCAAGTTTGCCGATGACACCAAGCTGTGTGGTTCCGTTGATACGCTGGAGGGAAGGAATGCCATCCAGAGGGACCTTGACACGCTTGTGAGATTGGCTGATGCCAACCTTATGAAGTTTAACCATGCCAAGTGCAAGGTCCTACACCTGGTTTGGAGCAATCCCAGGCACAGCTACAGGTTGGGCAAAGAAGAGATTCAGAGCAGCCCTGCAGAGAAGGACTTGGGGGTGCTGGTCAATGAGAAAATGAACATGAGGCAATTTCAGTGTGCACTTGAAGCCCAGAAAGCCAACCGTATCCTGGGCTGCATCAAAAAGAGCATGACCAGCTGGTCAAAGGAGGTGATCCTGTCCCTCTACTCTGCTATTGTGAGACCTCACTTGAAGTATTGTGTGCAATTCTGGTGTCCTCAACATAAAAAGGGCATGGAACTGTTGGAACAAGTCCAGAGGAGGATCACGAGGATGAACAGGGGACTGGAACACCTCCCATGTGAAGATAGGCTGAGAAAGTTAGGGCTGTTCATCCTGGAGGAAAGAAGGCTGTGTGGAGACCTCATAACAGAATTCCAGAAGGGGCACTATAGGGATGCTGGGGAGCTACTCTTCATTAGGGACTGTAGTTATAGGACAAGGGGTAATAGGTTTAAACTGAAACAGGAGAAGTTTAGATCGGCTACAAGGAGGAAATGTCTCTTTCATGAAAAGATGAAAACCAAAAATGAGTCATTTCACTGTTCTTGATAGCTAAAAAAGAGTTTCTGCAATCTACATCTTTATATGATGGATACATAGCATATGCTCTGTTGTGCAAGCTGTTTTCAGTGTGGTCTTCTTTGAGGTTGGCAAGCAGCTGACATAATATCAAATAAACTTTAAAAAGTATTAATAAAAAATATGCTTTAAAATCTCTATTTTAAAATGCCTATACTTCATATGCCAAAATTATCTGATGTCTTAAAATCTTTGAAATCCTTTCTGCTGCACTGGATTTTTTTTTTTTTTTGTTTTTACACATTTACAATGGTTTTTATTAATTGCTTATAGCAAAAGTTTGTAAATTTTAATGAGTCAATCAAGGTTCTCCACTGAACTCAAATAATTGAAAGCAGATTATTGGAAAAATGAAATAAATAGAAGTTAATCAACTGGTACAGATCTCCTGTTATTTTCTGTGTTCTTTATCTTTTCTTTGAACTTCACTGTAAAGGTTTTTTACATGCATAACTATATATAATGTTTGTCCAAAGCCCACTGGAGAAGAAATTTTTCTCTGTAGTGACTGGGCAATTCATGAGTTTCACTATCATCTTTAGAGCTGTTCACATCACATTTAGTGTTCCAAAACCTGACTGTCATACTCCTCTCTAAGCTGTTGCAAAATAAGTATAATGTCTTTAAAATATCAGTTTATCAGTTCAGATATTGTCGTATTTCCATGATGACAACAGGTTACATGAAGGTATCTGGGAATGACTAGCTATACGCTGATGTGAGAGCAGTAGTGATAAATGAAATAAGATCTGACGGTTTAAATTTAATCAGTATGTCACTGTTTTGTCTTAATAGAGGAAAATCATTCTATGTTGAGTGTTTAATTTACTATCGGCAGTAACGGAGGGATAATGAAAGTAGAATTCTATCACTAGTTTTGTGCAGAAGGTTTGGCAATTAGGGCTGCAAATAACAATTCAAATTAGATTTGAAGTGGTGGTAAGCCTTGCTAATTTAGATGAGTACAAGCTTATAAAGCACTGTAACCTCAATATAATGAGTTCAGTACTGGATATATTGAATACTGTATTTTATTTAGTACTGTGTGTTTTTCTGGTGACTGCCTGTGCTTTTTCATGTATGTAATATGTATAGTATAATATATTCTATGTTTTCAACATGCTGTTAAGTACACCCAGTCTAATTTTTTTCTACACATTTATTTGCATAATTTGCTGTTTGTTAAATGTGCTTATTGGTCTCATTATTTTCCTTCATGTTTCCCTTTTAAAAATTCCCTCACATCTTGATGTTTTGATGTGCAACTGACAAATTATCTAGCCAATCAACAAGTAATTAAGCAATAAAAAGTATGTTTCTTGTAGAACTGGTTATCTCTGGTTTTGTTGCTTTTTTTAAACAGGAAATTTTATCTTATTTGAGGTACTCAATGTGAACATAATTTATCCTGGAGATATTACCAGTAATATTCTCTATCTGACTATTAAGACAGAATGGTGTAAGCTTTTGACGACAAGTAGTAAGTAGACACATACACATGAGGAAGTAGCTCTAGCAGTTTATTTTATCATCTTTAGGGCCAATACAACTGCCACTAAAGTCAAAGGGGTTTATCCCTTCACAGTTAAGAGTCAGTGATAATGAAACTGTGAGGCTCAAGAAAAAGGTAAGAAAGAAAACCTTCTTATATATTATTACCTGAAGGGAATGAATGATGGAATAATTCAGAAAACAATGGTTTTTATGGTGTCAAGCTACTGGTAATCTACCACAGGATTGAGTTTTTTTAAAGACTGCTAAATTCATAATGATATTTTTTAACTAAGTCAGCATGTACATTTTCTGTAATTCTTTGATTAAGGTGTTGAGATCTGTCATCTCTAACAATAAGTGTAATATTGCCTTAAGTCTAAACTACCTTTCTGTCAGATAATTTTACTTCCTGTCAGAATGTTAGTTAATCAGGAACATCTGAGTCCGTCATGTTATTGGCTAGGTAGTACTTTTGATATATAAGTAAATATTAGGTGGAAAATAATGAAGAATAAAAGGCTTAAAATAGACACTTTGCCATGCCCAAACTCACACTTTCAAAGTATTCATGCTCATTATATAATGTAGCTGGAGTACTGTTGGTGAAGAAAGGATATTTTAGAAAGCACTTAGTCTAAACTAAATAGAGGTATGCATTGTAAAATGGCAGGTCATAAATATCTCATGGGGATGCGGCCAGAAGGAAGCTCATATGTCAGGCTTCCATTTGGGAAAGAATCTTTTGTCAATAAACAATAAAATTAATCTACATCTCCACTCACCTAGGTGAACCAAATTCTGATTAGAGTGTGTCTTGTGTGGTGGACATTTATATTGTCTATAAAAAATATTTGGGGCCAGTCACAGAACAGAGTCTGAATCTACAGTTAAGTGGTTTCTCCATTCAGTGGAGATGTAGATGACTGAAGTCCATATCTTTCTGCCAACAAATATTTACTTATGTAAGACTAAGAATCTTGAAGTATTTGTTTAAATATTAGAAAATTTAGCCTCTGAGCTATGCTTCCAAGAATGCCACATGGACCAGACGTAGGAAGGAGGAGTAAAAGTGGGACAATTTCCCCCCCTTCCCTGTAATATTCTGTGGCCTTGTGTGTTTAAATTTTTTTTTGTTTTGTTTTTTTGCTTATGTGAGACAAGGCATTGCTACCAGTGACCATCTTTAGTCATCACTACAGCTGACAGCACAGTATCCAGATGTCTACATGCCATACATTTTTCAGACTAGTCTCTCACTGCCTCACTCCCTCCTTCTCCATTACTCATCTTTTCTTAGTTATCTTTTTATGTGTCAGCAACTGTCTGCTTTCACAAGTTCATTGCAGTTTTATGAAGCTACTGAAAATGATAATTGAAAAAAATGCATACATTAAATAACCTATTTCTTTAATAGTTTAAGTTAAAATCTGATTTGCACGAAAACCTATGTTTCTACTTTCATAACCTAAAGAAAATAGTGAAACAGAATCACATTTTACTTCAGTTCTTAAGCTGGTGATATTTGGCTTCCATTTCATCTTCACTGACAGTGAGTTTTGTAGTGTAATATTTGATCATGCAGAATATTTAATCAATTTCCCCTGTGCTAGAATAAGTTTGTGCCTGTTTCCTTAGAGAATGCAGTCACTTTGAAACACCATGAAGGAAATGATCTCTAAGGACTTAGAGGCATTTTGTTATATTAAAAAAAAAAAAAATTTAAACTTTGACAATAATGAATAAGAGAATAAATGTGTTGCATGCTTGGATTTTTTTTAAGGTGATAAACTAGGATTTTCATGGAGTTTTCTTCATCAACACTGGGAGGAGTGAGCTATAGAAGTCTAACAGAAATAAACATAAGTATACTATATATCAGTACTTCTTTCAAAAGATAGAATTCTGGAAGGAAGTAGATGTAGGAACAAACTCTGTAATACTTTAGGAATGATGATAACTACTGTACCTCTGATATGAGCAGGACTAAACATTCCTTGTAGTCCCCTGCAGGTTTGTTTGGGTTTTTTTCCTTTTTAGCTGTGTTAAGACAGAGGGGAGACTTAGATTAAACATTAGGAAAAAATTCTTTACTATGAGGGTGGTGAAACACTGGAAGAGGTTGCCCAGAGAAGCTGTTGATTCCCCATCCCTGGAAGTGTTCAAGGACAAGTTGGATGGGGCTTTGAGCAACTTCACCTAGTAAAAAATGTCCCTGCCCGTAGCAAGGGGGTTGGAACTAGATGATCTTTAAGGTCTTTTCCAACCTAAACCACTCTATGATGTTGTGACTTCTTCAAGGCTTCTCTTGACGTTTTGACATTAATGTGAAGACAGTCACGCTTCACCAACCTACAGCCTTTGGCACATTGATGAAAGAATATTTGAATGCCCACAAACTCTCTTGCAGCCTCTATATATTTGCTATAAAAATATATAACAAAAATCAGTGTTTCAGGATTATATGTGTGTAGGATCCAAGAAAAAATGATATGCTATTGCTTATCACATACTTCAAAGATCTGTCAATGGAGAAAGAGCGCATCTTCCTGGAACAGATGTACGTTGTATCTTTAGACATCTAAACTTGAATCTGAATGCTATTTTAAAAGCCTAACTTTCCCTGTAGAAAGCATTGGGTCTGGCTGAGATGGAGAAGATCTCATAGAACTGTGCTTTGTATAGGTAGCTAGAAAGGTGTTGATAACACACCCGTGTTACAGCTACTGCTGAGCTGTACTGGCACAGCATCAAAGCTGTTTCTCCAACATTCCCCCTCACCAGAAGGCTGGGAGTGGGCAAAGTCTCAAGATGGAACATAACCAGGACAGATGACCCACACTGACCAAAATGCTGTTCCATACCATATGACTCCTACTCGGCAATAATAGATAAAAGAAGGGAGAAAGAAGGGGGAGGGACATTCATTATTTATGACATTTGTCTTCTGGAGCAACTGCTATGCATACTGAAGCCCTGCTTCTAGGGAAGTTGCCAGACATGTCCTGTTGATGGGAAGTACAGAATAAAAGATTTTGTTTTCCTTTCCTTCTGCATGTGACCTTCTTTTTGTTTTATTAAACTGCTTTTATCTTGACCCATGAGGGATTTTTTCCATCTCATTTTCTCCCTCCATATCTTCATGATAAAGCAGGTTGGTGGGCACCTGACATTCAGCCAAGGTCAACCCACCACATATTTAAAAGGGAAGTCCAAATATGTAGTAGATTAGAGTCATGTCTTATTAATAGAAAAATATGTTTTAAGAAAGAACACAATCCTGACTTTTGACCTTACTCAGACAGAGATTCTATTTAAGAGTGTCAGCCCATTCCAACTGAGTAGGCATAAAATGTTATCTGCTAAGGCAATATATTCACTGTTGGGGACCAGAGACTGCAGATAATATTGATTCTGATATACTGAGAACATCACTTTAAAAGAAAAGGAATGGGCTCCTAACTTCAGCTTACGTGATCTTGTCTTTATTTTCTGGATGTTTCCCCTAGTCCTATATCATCTATACTGCAGTTCAGATAAGAGAACTAGATTAAAGATTTTTCAGTTAGAGTTAACAAGATTATGCTAAATTCCTTCTGGCAACAAGTTTAAAAGCTTTATAAATTGCATTTGATACTATGACAATGCTGTCGAGGAGGACTTAAAATTGACTGTGAGATAATTAGCAAAATGCAATATATTCATTCTACTCATTCAAATGGGTGAAATATTCTGCTCATTTATACTAAAAATGTGCTTGCTGGAGGAAATTGTTACACGCATTGGCATCGTTAGCATGGTAAGAGCTACATTAAGTTGTGAAGGAAGTCAAGCTGAATGAACACTCTTTTCACTTTGGAAGCCAACATTCAAGAACACAGTGGCCTGTTACCCACATGCCAGACAAGTTTGAAACATTATTTTTTTAAAGCCATGTAAATCATACATCCTTATTTTAACAGTACTTCTGATAAAACAGCAGGAGTTGATTAAACTTTAATATTCCCTTTTAAAGTGAAAGAACTATTTTTTTTTCCACACAAGATGTTATTCCATTCATATGTGCTTACTATTTGCACTCGTCACATTAAAACACAGTTCTGACAAATTTGTAAAAATAACTTTGCAGTGTCAAACTCAAATGGAAGATGATATTGTTCAATTACTTTGTGAATCAAATTTCAAATAAAATTTCATAGGACTAACAAGCTAATTAATTAAAATATTTTGTTTTGGGCATGGAAATTAACACCTAGTAAACTTGGAAGGTCTAGTTTTCTGTATAAATAGAAGCACTGGTGAGCAAAAGCATGTTAATACTTTTTGCTAAAAGTTTTAGAGTTTGAAAATGTAGCTGTGTATTTTAAGGGTACATTCTTAGGCTTAATAAATTCTATCATCTATTTTTATTTACATGCATCTTACATCAGGAATTCCTACATTTTGTCACATGTACCCTTCATAACATGTGAGCTTGCGCTACAATACTTTTAGTAAAAAATATTATTTTGATATATCTTAATTTCTGCATACTGGGAACATGTAAAAACTGCTGCATTACCTATAAAAAACTGTACTACACTTTCAAGATATGAATATGAATCTATCTGAATTTTGCCTCAAACTGTTGCAATGAACAGCAATAAAAGCAGATTAGCTGCTGCTTGGTGAACTGCTAAACTGCTGTTCAACTTTCATAGATAGTTCAGCTTTCTATCTAAGCTTTTAGACTGGTTTAGTGTCTTCCTTTTAACATTTATCAGTCCAGAGAAATGACATTACAGAATAAAGGTAATAAACATCATGCATTTGCATTTGCATACATGGTTTGCACAGAGTGTAAAACATTTTTCAGAAGATAAGAAATTGTAAAGTTTCTGGACTGGATATGAAGGAAGCCACTCTGCTTTCAAAGAGAGAAAGTACTGAAAATATATTCTTCCTCATGTACAATGGAGAATGCTTGCAGCTGTAAAGAAAAGGGAGGCATTTTTTCAGTGATATCATGTGTAATAGTTTGGCATTATGCTCTGCTATCAAGCAGTGTGCAAGCACAAAAGCATTCAGTATATAATCATTACATTCTACAATAATTCAGGCTATAATACAAGAGCTATAGTACAGAATACAATTTTAATGTACTTTTTTTCCTTTCCTACGACTACTTAGGGTAGTCTTATAATTCCTCCTCTGGAAAACCAGCACATGCAAACAGTTTTTTATCTCTCAGCAATTTTGCCAGGCAGTGGATAACATTTGGAGTGTGGCCAGAAAACAATTCCTAGGCAGAAAGTTCTATGGACAGCCCTAATGTTGTCACATTTGAGATCTGTCCTTCTGGGCAATGTCCTTTCAGAGAACATTCTGAAAAGGCATTTTACTTTTTTTCAAGTGATTTGCATCTACCAGAGGTGTCCTACTGGTCCACCAGCCTGTTTCTAATAGTAGCAGTAAGAGATAACAAAAATCAAATTATCTAACTCTTCCACTGCTGTATTTCAAAGATTAGTGTTGAATTTTAGCTCTTCTCTGACATTTACAAGGATTGTTCCATTAAACTTACTTTGACTAGACATGTTTGTGAGCTGGACAGCTCTTTTAATGGTATTTGGACAGCCCATGGAAACGGACATTCAGGAAATGGAGAAGTGTGCAAAAGTGTAGAAGGAAAGAAATATAATTTTTAAAAGTTTGGAAAGATTACATGCTAAGTTTCCATTAAGCTAAATAAGGTTCCCAGAGTGCCATTTCTTTTTAACAAAACTACAAGATGATCCGCCAGATTTTCCAGCTGAGAATTTGCACCTGACTGACAATACGTTAGTGCAGATGGCAGTTAATGCAACATTTGGCCAGCTTACACATTGGCTGTAATAAAATATTTTTTTGGGACATCAAGGTAATATTTTAGCTTCATTACATTTAGGACAAAGTCCATAATATTCAAGAAATTAATTGACATAAAAGGTCCATGTCTGTGTATATTTAGTGGGAATCATAAAGAATCCATCGACCATACAAATGCAGATATTTGACTAAAAGTACTAGGGATGACTGCATCATATATGAATAAGACCTTCTTTTTCCATGCAATTAATTTATTAAATTATTTAAAAGTAGGGAGAAAACACAGCAGATGTGTAGGTTTTGGTTCCATATTCTCTTTTGCTAACTTTACTGGGTGCGGCTGGGGTGAAGTTTTTTCTTCATAGCAGACTGTGTAGTGTTGTGTTGCAGATTTATGCCCAACAGTGTTGATAACAAACCAGTGTTTTCTCTGTTGCTGAACAATGTTTGCATAGCATCAAGGTTTTCTCTGCTTCTTACTCTGCCGTCACCCTAACTTCCCCTGCCTCCAGGGATTAGGCGGAGGTTGGGCAAGAATTTGGGAGGGGACACAGCTATGACAACTGACTGCACCATACAAAGGGATACTCCAAGCCATACGACACCATGCTCAGCAATAAAACTTGTGGCGTTTGAGGGACATATGCTGCTTTTCCTTTGTAGCCTTTGCTCAGAGACTGGCTTGATACCAGTCTGCTGGTGGCAGGTGGGAAGTGGTTGCCTTTGCATCTCGCTTTTTTTTTTTTTCCTTCACTTATAAAACTGTCCTTTTCTTGACCCATTATTTTTTCTTGCTTTTGCCCTTCTGATACTTTCCCCATGTCCTGCTAGAGGAGAAGGGAGTGAGGGAGGAGCTGGTTGGTACCTCGTTGTAGGGATTCAAACCACCACACTAACCAGATATTAATCTTTTCATATTTGCTGTGAGTTTTTTTATGTTATTTTTCTATCTTTTGTTTTAATAAGCTTACTTGCTTTATTTTATTTTTTAATTTTATAGTTGTTATCTTAACTCTAAGCTGAACACACATGCACAATTTACAGCTGGGGCAGCTCTATGTTTGCAATTGTTTCAGTTCTCTGAGTCCTTAAATTCAACTTAAAACTATCTGCCATTTAACATACAGTGGTTTACACTGAATAAAGTGTGTGAAATTTCTGAAAGGTCACTTATGTATGGTAACAACTTAGTGGTCCTAATACAAAGTGATTTAGCCTTCTCTTCCTTACGCACCTTCGTCCCTTGAAGATGGATGCATAACACATAGCGCCAGTTGTTAGACAACTGTTTCATATGTCAGCTGTAAGATGAATCTTCTTTTACACATAGCTTCCCATGTCAACAAACAGGAATGTCAATAAATCACATCTCAGTTTCCTAATAAATAAAATCACCAAAGAAGTGCTCATTTTCTTGAGATTCTAAGACTTGCTTTAGTTTGAGGGACAAGGCAGATGAAAAGTTTGAATAGGGTAATAGATTCTCAGTCTTTTTGCAGATGATTTATTAGCTGGTTTTTCCCTCTCAAGAAAATGCTTTGAGCAGAAAATGATGGTAAATTGAGATGGAAATTGATACACCTCAGGACAATTCAACTTAAAAACTAATTTTAATGGTTTCAAAAAAGTAGAGTTCATAAAAATGTGTTGAAACAAGAAAATATATAAATATGCACAAGCAATGAAAAAGGATTTAAACATGCAATTTTTCACATCCCATGTTAAAAATAAAATCAATAAATTATCATTTATATAATAGCGATAGTGTTTTATATTTCATAAGTTTCTTAAAAAGAGGTTTCTCCTTGGTGGAGAAAGGAAATAGCTGTGAACTGCTCAAAATTCTGAGTATAGGAAAGTAATTTCTGAACAAAGTTGCATGCCTCCAATTAGGCTTGTTTGGAAATGCTTTCCAGGAGGATTATCTCCACCATCTTCCCAGGGATTGAGTTGACACTGACTAGTCTATAGCTCCCTGGCTCTTCCTTCTTCCCTTCCTGAAGACAGGAATTATGTTTGCATTCTCATGAATCCCTTTTCTCTCTAGGGCCACATTCCATAGGATTCTTCAAAACACATTTATAAAGAGGTTGAACTCCTTTTTCCCTAGATCCATGTCTGTGGTCCTGTTCCCTCGTATTAGGATCCTAATCTCCATCATCTCATTGTCCATAGTGTATGTCATTTTTACATGCTATCTATTTAGCTGTTCTGAGGTTCTTTTTTTTTTATTATTTAAACCAATTTTCTAATGTAATAATAAAAGACTTCCTTTTTATCCATAGAATTAATATTCATTCATCTTTATGTGTTTAATTAAGGCATCGGCAGAATCTACAATATTGTTGAAACTAAAGTAACGATTTGGGCAAAGATGGTTGGGCAACTAAGTACATGCTAGGCAAACATGAGATTCAGAGCAGCACTGCGGAGAAGGACTTGGGGGTGTTGGTTGATGAGAAAATGAACATGAGGTGGCAGGGTGTGCTTGCAGCCGAGAAAGCCAACCATATCTTGGGCTGCATCAAAAGCAGCATGACCAGCAGGTTGAAGGAGGTGATCCTGCCCCTTTATTCTGCTCTCGTGAGACCTCACTTGGAGTATTGTGTGCAGTTCTGGTGTCCTCAACATAAAAAGGACATGGAACTGTTGGAACAAGTGAAGAGGAAGGCCACAAGGATGATCAGGGGACTGGAGCACCTCCTGTATGAAGATCGGCTGAGAAAGTTGGGGCTGTTCCACCTGGAGAAGAGAAGGCTGCGTAGAAACCTCATAGCAGCCTTCCACTATCTGAAGGGGGACTATAGGGATTCTAGGGAGGGTCTCTTCATTAGGGACTGTAGTGATAGGACAAGAGGTAACAGGTTAAAACTTAAACAGGGGAAGTTTAGGTTGGATATAAGGAGGTAATTTTTTCCTGTTAGAGGTGGTGAGGCACTGGAATATTTTGCCCAGGGAGGTTGTGAATGCTTCATCACTGTCAGTGTTCAAGACCAGGTTGGACGAGGCCTTGGGTGATATGGTTTAGTGTGAGGTGTCCCTGTTCATGGCAGGGGGGTTTGAACTAGATGATCTCAAGGTCCTTTCCAACCCCAACTATTCTATGATTCTATGATAATCAAATGTGAGCAGTAAAAGTTTCATAACAAACTTATTTATTTTTTTTGTTAGAAAAACTAAAGTAATTGAAATATAATAGTTTAAATGAAAATGGGAAAGTGTCTTTGATTGCGGGTGGTACAGTACACATCATAAATAGTCTAATAATAAACAAAGTTGGAAAATTATCATCAGAGTTATAACAGATATTCCAGGGGCATTTATAAGCCATAAATATTAATTTTATTTAGTTATATTGAGGTATGTGATAGTAAAATTAAAATAAAAAATGGCTTTTATCATAACTTTTTTTATTTTTCTCCTTGTGATTGTTATAATACTGAAAATGTATACATCTACCTGTGTTAAACAAAATAAAGTCACTTACATCCTCTAAAATCTAGCTGACATCTCCAGGGAGAAGAAAGCTTTCCAGTTTAAAATGCAATGGAGCTAAAAAGACCATGGGCCAATGAAATAATAGACAAGAAATTTAGGGTTCTGTATACAGAAAGGAGTTAGGTAAATTTGAACTTTTTGTTAAAAACACCAGGAACTCTTAGGAGAGAACAAATTCAAGACAGTTACTTCAAGAGACTAGAAACTGGGAGTTGAGTCTAAAAGGAAAGAGAACTGGAAACAAGAGCGAACAGGAACTAGATGGATTCTTGGAGGGAAGAGAGATCTTAATTTGTCGTAACACCCTTCTCAAGCCACAGAGCTGAAGCTTCTGACCTTAAGAAGCAAAGAGTCATGCAAGGCTGAGTATGATAGCAGGGAAAAATTCTATTTATCAAAAAATACTTACATTATTACTATTAACCAGATTTTGTATGAAAATATTTTTCATTTTCTCTAATTATTAGATGTGAACTGATAATGACTATTGGCTTGATATATAAGGTTTGTTTCAACTTGCCCATAAACAAGATCTTGAGTAAAATAAATAGACCAGCTTAAAATACTGCTAAACTCATTTGCACCAGGAGATGTGCTTGTGTTTGAGGAACATCTGAAAAATAGGCTAATAATTTATTGCTTTTTATCTCTTTCTTGTTAGTTCATTCCTACCTGATTTTTCCTCAGGTTTCATTGAAAAGGATAGCTCAAAATCACTGAGTGAAACTAAGAGGCATTTTGGGAAGTAAAGAGCTTTTTTAATAATAGAAAATTCTGATAAGGTCTATATAATGAGGGATTACGTGTACAAGTCTATGTAAATCACAGCTCTTTTCTAGTGCTCTCCTCTATGCTACTGTCATATTCCTGCTGTTTCTGTCTGCAAGACTGTTCTTTGAAGTCTTTCATTTAAAAGACGTATAGCCTCAAAGTAAATCTAAATACTTCTCTCCATCACTCTGAAAACTGTGTTAAGGAGTGAAGAAAACATATGAACTACTTCCCTTTAGATGTAGCAAGTACTACCACTATGGAACTAATGATCTAGCTAAATGCATTAGCAATTAAAAATCTGAAGAAAAACCTCGAAGGCATATTCAGTATTTATGTTTATTTCAGGATGTTTCAGAAGCTGACAAGCAGTTGTGTTACAACTGGAAAGAAAATCAGTAGAAAGCTAGGAGCATTTCTAAGAAGAAGTGTGCTCAGAAGTGCTACCGCAGGAAGAATTAAACTTTTGTTTTCCACTTCTTTACATAATAGTTTGACTGATAGAAAGAGAAACTACTGTGTAACAGCATTATGACAGTCCTGTGAATACAGTCAGTACAACAGCTGATGCAGGAATCATCCTTCACTTTCAGTGCATGCATTTCTAAAATGTCTAGCTACTACATTTGAAACAGACTATACAAGGTTTCTCACTATCCCACTTTAGAGGAATTGTTTTTTAATTTCCACCTCTTTTTAAGGACAAAAAATGGGCCTGTCCAGATGGGAGAGAAATTTCTCTACTCACCATTCTCTCCACAGGTGACACAGAAAACCATTTACCTTGCATATATAAGACACTTCATATTCTAGTCTTCATACATGAAACACAGCTTCTCATGCTGTCAGGTGTAAAACAACACATTCACCTGAAAACACAAACTGCAGTCTGCTATGGTAGATATATGATATAAACTGGTGTTGCTTCTCAGTGATTGATGACAGTTTTCCATGAGACCTGATAAAAAAAGAGCAGGATGAGGTTAATTGAAAAGGAGAATTCCTATGCTAGTATAAATTTGAACAGCTGCAAAGATTTTATATGATGTTGAATTCTCCACTAAAATCCTACCTACACATGGCAATATTCTACAGAAGAGAAGAGAAACTGATGTCTAAATTAAAAACTGCAGACAAGAGAATTTAAATAGCTCAGCAAAAGGAAAACCATTTAGTAGAATCTAAATCCCAACATGGGTCAGAACAGAGACTATTCCCAAGGTAGGTCAGTTATGATAATCCTGGTTTAGAACATAAGAGGATTTGATAGCATGGGCAAGGCCTATTCTGTGTTCTTTTCTGTTACAGAGATATTCTGGACTCTTTCGTTAGACATAGCTGCTTTAATCTGTTTACATATATGTCTTATATGTTATTTGTCAGCCTCATCATCTCCACTCCTTTCTGGTAATAAAATCTACACAATAAAAATCCAATTTTATTATAAAGAGGAAGAAAATGACTTGATTGTGACGTACTTATTGAAGGTATTTGCAGGTGTATGAAAATATATTTTTAAAACTTTTCAGAGAATTTGACTTGCAATAGATCACATTCATGTAGGGTGTAGATACATGATGAAGTTACTGATTAGCTCACCCAAATACATCATAATTAATTTGTTTTTGGAGAGGCAATGCAGTTGATACAGTTCACAGATGTGCAATTTGAGAAGCCCGAAAGTATATTAAACATCCATGTGGAGTCTCATCTGACATAAAATCTATAGGAGATCCTTGCCATTTTAGACAATCATGCAGTTACAGGTTGTTGTACAACGTTGCTGGAGGTAGGCCAGAGGTGGGCCTATCAGCAGACTGGAGCTCCACTCCTATGAAGACAGGCTGAGAGTTGGCTTTCTTCAGCTTAGACAAGAGAAGGCTCTAGGGATATCTTAGACCAGCCTTCCAGTATTTAAAGGAGGCCTACAAGAAATCTGGAGAGGAACATTTTACAAGGGTGTGTAGTGATAGGACAATGGGCAATGGGTTCAAACTTAAACAGGGAAGTTCAGGTTAGATATAAGGAAGAATTTCTTTATAGTGAGTGTGCTGAGACACTGAAACAGGTTGCCCGAGGAATGTGTGAATGCTCCATCCCTGACGATGTTCAAGGTCAGGTTGGTGGGGCCTTGAGCAACCTGTTCTGCAGGGAGGTGTCCCTGCCCATGGCAGCAGGTTTGGAACTAGATGATCTCAAGATCCTTTCCAACTCTAACTGTTCTATAATTCTCTGATTACATGATCTCAGATAGTTGTTTGTGTTTGAGAGCTTGCACTGTGCCTTTTGACAATAAAATCACTAGAGCGCAATTCAGCTGATCAAATATTAGTGTCTACTTAGTGAAATAAGCCCTTAGTCCCCATTAATTTTATTGACTAGGTGACCATGATAGGCACTTGGATTCCACATGTAGACACCTAATTGAGTTGTCTTAATCTGGAGCCAAGTATCTGGAATAAACTGAACTGCTTAATTTGTTTCTGTATGTGTTACCCAATCACAGTGCATACAAGCTAATGTGATTTAAGACAAGATGCAGTTTAAAAGTTTAAAGTAATGTCTACCTTAAATTTTCTGTGAGTTGAGAACATGGACACGGGTCCAGCTTCAGGTTTTGAAGCTATAACAGCCTGAATGTCAGTCAGTGCCCTCAATTTTCTCAAAAGAACATCTAAGTAGGACTTTAGCGGTTTTATATTGGCCTTCTGTGGAAAGGAGCAAACCCCCAGAAAAGACAAATACTTGACAATTGCTTTGTATTCCCTAATGACATTTAATTCCATTCTTCTGATTATTGATCTCATGAAAAAAAAATGACTGATATTAAGCTTTGTTAAATTTCACCCCCAGATTTGAAATTGTAGATAAGAACCAGTATTGAGCAGACACCATCACATTGTAGGTCATGAGTTAATACTCACAGAAGAAATTAATAGATTTAATGCAGAATTATTCTTTTGGCATCATACATGCAATTCTTGCCTCACTGCATTACCATTCTGGTTTCTGATAGGTTCCCATGAAACAGCTATATATGAATGACTGAAAAAGAGAAGTCAACTAAATACAGAACCAAACTGAAAAGTCATTTTAAGAAAGTCAAAGACTGTATTTTAAAGAGAAGGAAGTTCTTTATATCCCTTATACTTTCTGTTGTTTTCTTGGCTTTTCTCAATATTACTGTTCTTATCAAACTTTATGTATACAGTGTCTCATATATTTAATTTTTAGATATAAAAATTATTTTGTAATAGATATCTGTATTTTTTATTTTTTCTTTTCCCTTTGATCTGTAAAAAAAATTATACCTCACCATAGGACAAGAAAATAAGCAACAGCTCCTCAGAGACCTTTAATCTCTACTTTTATGGATCTCTAATACTTTCTTACAAATACAAACAAAATAGGACAGAATTTTAAATAAATGTTTTAGTGATATTCATTTAAGATTTTTTAGCAGTTGTGTTTTTGGTTTGGATTTGCGTCGGGGGGTTCTTGTTGGTTTTGGGAGGGTTGGGTAGGTTTTTTCTTGTTCTCCCATAATGAGATCTAAACTTGTCTAGTCTTATGTTTTATTGTGAGTATTACGTGATCAGCTATAGTCCCAGTCTGTGTTAAGATATTGCTAAGATGTTTGTAACTTAAAGATTCCCTGACTGTGTGAACTATTTATGACAGACTTAAATATGCATTTAGAACACAATATTCTATTTGTTGGTGTGATTCATAAAAAATAGCATGGACTTTTTATTTCTAGTAAGATGATAATTACTGTGTACACTGTCTTATCATTCTTCTGATACCAAATGTGTCTCTTTAACACAGTCTAGTACTAACTTTAATGTTAAGGCATGGTCATGATCAATTATGCATTAACAATAAAGTATAAACTTTCATGCTAATCTTCAAAAGCATTCCAAATATTTCTTGACTAAAGGACTTAGAATAAATCAGCATTCTTATTTATACTGTAACAGAAGAAAGACTTAAATAGAAATCATCCTGACATAAACATCAGCTGTCAAATACCCTATACAAAGATTAAAGATAATTTAGTTTAAACATCCGTTACAGCCATCCTACTTGAGCATTTGGAATATAAACCTAATGCATAATACACCTGGAACTCACCCGGACTGTAGATATGAGAATGTGTCATGAGAAGTAATTCTGGTTTAAGAATTTTTTCCCTACATTCATCTAAGTAAACAAGGCTTGATGAGAAATGCACAAACTGAGCATAGTTTAGAAAAAAAAGAATTTTGAATAGGGAAAAGAAAGGTAATAAGGGCCAACCGTGCCCTGGAGTGCACCAGGCACAGTATATACAGCTGATTGAGGGAGATGATTGTCCCACTCTACACTGGACTGGTGTAGGCCCACCTCAAGTGTTGTGTGGAGTTCTGGGTGCCTCACTATAAGATCGACTACTATAAAATATTGGAGTGTGTCTGGAGGAGGACAACCAGGATGGTGAAATGTCTCGAGGGCAAGACTTACCGGTGGCTGAGGGCACTTGTGTTATTTCTGGTTAGAGAAAAGAAAGCTGAGGTGTGACCACGTGGCAGTCTAAAACTTCCTCAAGGAGGGCAGCAGAGGGGGGAAGTGCTGATCTCCCCTCTCTGGTGACCAGTGACAGGACACGAGGAAACGAAGCTGTGTCAGGGGAAGTTTAGATTGAACATTAGGAAAAATTTCTTCACTGAGAGGGTGGTCGGTCACTAGTACAGGCTTCCCAGGGAAGCAGTCACAGCACCAAGCCTGTAAGAGTTCAAGGAACATCTGGATGATATTCTTAGTTGTGTGATTTAGTTTTAGATACTCCTGCAAGAAGCAAGGAGTTGGACTCAGTCCTTAAGGGTGCTTCCAAATGAGACATTCTATGGTCCTCTTTCTAAATGAAGGAAAGTCTTCTGTTATGTCTTACAAGATGCTAGTCAATCTGAGCTACATGTTGAATTTAATTTCTCTGTGCTACATGTTTAATATCAGCTACAGGCATTCATTCTGGACAGTACGTGTGCTCCACAAGTATTTGACCTGTCCTCTGTTTTAAGCTACCATAACTTTACGATATTTTAAGTATTCAATAAGATATGCATGAATGCAACAGTAATCAATCACCTGAGATCGCAAAAAAGAACACTAAAGAGAATGTCAACATTCTTTGTTGTCACCCAAGTGGCAAATAGGCTTATATTGAAAACAATGAAAAATAAATAGATTAAAGCAATTTTTTTAACTTTGCACATATATGCTTCAAAAAAGAAACCTGCATATAGCTCTGTAATAACTTTTCCAATAGCCATAAACAATATGTGCAAATACTTATTTTTTGAATTTGATTCCCTTAGAACTCAGGAATTTATAAGTGCATGCAATTTTTCTGTAACCACATATAGAATATGGATATTGATACTAAAAGTGTTACTTATAAATGATTTATTGAAAAAAAAAAGAGGAGCTTGATTATAGTGTACTTGGATTCATGAATGGTATACTGACCCTTCATATGTTTGTTAAATCTATTTCAAGAATGCTAGAAGTACACTACTTTCACATAAGTGTATTCAGGCATAAATAGAATTATGCATTTTTAAGTAAATTGCTTTCTCAGAAGTTTATTTCAGAAAAGCACGTAATTAGCATCAGAGCTCTGCATAGCAGTCAGTAAGTGCTATATCATTGTTTGTAAACCAGCAGTTTGTAAACAAGATGTGCCACCTCTGAATAGGCATTCCATTTCAAAATTTTACTTGTGCTCACTCAAAGAGAAGAGGCATTTGGAAGTGAGGCATTTTATTGACTAAAAGACTCTGATGTCAGACTAAGCAACGAATCATGTTAACAGTAGGGTTTTTTTTTAACAGGCAGCTTGATTAACATACTAGAATTTTACAAACAATTGTAATTGTGTCATTGTATATCAGATACAGTGCTGCATTTGTTGTGTTCTGGTGATGTGAACTTATAAAGACTTCAGTGTACTTTTTTTCTGAATCTCTGTTACACAGCAGATGGGATGTCTAACATCCTTTTCTATTTGAAACATGCAAGTTCTAATCAACAAGAGGGTTTAGAATCAGCCAGCCATAAGAATTATGTCACAAAGTTTGCTGTCATCCTAATTAATTAGGTTGTGTTATTTGTTGTTCCCAGTGAACTCAGATGAGCTCAATGACTGATAATAGCCTTTTTTCTTCCAGAGATTTTCTTTCAATTTTATTCACTTTGATTTAACAAAGAATATTTAAAGAGAGAAAAAACAATCTACTACTATGAAGTGTTCTTCAGAAATACATACTTGTGACTTATTAATATGAACAAACATTTGGCCTGTTACTAAGGTCATTTTAATTTTAAATCTTCCAGGGTAATGTTTCTTGAATAATTACTATTTCAGTAATTATCTTGCACTTTTCTATCACATTCCTGGACATGTTTTATAATAGAGTTCTTGCCCTTCAGACTCTAGAAAGCCTCAATAAAATCATATGAACATCAATTATAATACAGGACAAATAAAATCTAAGGGTTAACATAACACAGAGGTTTTCAAATCAATGTTAAATAGAAAAGTTAATCATAGAATCATAGAATAGTTAGGGTTGGAAAGGACCTTAAGATCATCAAGTTCCAACCCCTCTGCCATGGGTAGGGACACCTCGCTCTAAACCATACCACCCAAGGCCTCGTCCAACCTGGCCTTGAACACTGCCAGGGATGGAGCATTCACAACTTCCCTGGGCAACACTTTCCAGTGCCTCACCACCCTAACAATGGGCTGTTCTCAGTCAGGAAAATATAATTAATTCCTTTTTGTAACTTTAATGGTCAGATTTACACTAGAACAAATAGGTTTGATGAATACAGAATTGAATGACACAGTATTGATATAATGTAGAGCATTAATCTTGCAATATTGTCTTTCTCTTAGAGACTATGAAGAAAATTAAAAGCTGGACAATGAAAAAATCTGTACATAATGAAGGCAATAATAGGACTTTAATAAGGCAAATGGGAGTTTTATTACTGCCCATAATTATTTAAGTTTCTTTGTTTCTGGGAAAAATATTGCACTTAAGTAAGGGATTAAACTCCTCAGGGCAAGAAAGCATAGAGAATTAAATAGTCTGTTCCTGGGAAAGTGTGTCCACAAGTAATAATATTTCTTTCAAATTATAGATAATATTTCTGAATTTCTGGTTGCTTATAACTTATTATTAAGACCATGCCTTATTTTTGTTTGCTTAGATAATCATAACATTTTTACCTGTTTTGCATGTATGGAACATTTTCTTACAAAAAATATGGCAGCTAAATGAAATCTTTAAATTCCCATGGCTTTTAACAAACTAATATACATTCTGCTGCACTTCTGAATGCTGAAATGCAAATAGTCTTGCATAAACCATCAAAATCTCAAGGAAGGGTTAATCTAATTGATATCCCCCTTGGTAATAGCTTCTACATTTTTAGCAGTAAATGTGAAGAGAAAAGAATACAAGAACAAACTCAACTTTCTGAAGGAGGCTGCACTTAAAACAGTTACACTTCATACTCTTTAAATAATTATTCCTCTATGCAGTTTTACACATCATGCCATAGCAACTCATTTTATAAAGCGTTCATGAAAAAATGTTTATTCTTATTTAACATGCTTGATAGTTTCATTGGTTCTGTCCTGGGTTTAGCAGTAGCAGTCCTTTTCTCCTTCTTGGTAGCTGGTGCAGTGCTGTGTTTTGACTTTCAGCCTGGGAACAAAGCTGATAAAAATGATGTTTTGGTTTGGCCAAGGACTTTGTGAGCCTCATGCTCTGCCAGGGAGGACGGGAAGCTGGGAGGAAGCAGAGACAGGACACCTGACCCAAACTGACCAAAGAGGTATTCCATACCACAGCCCGTCATGCCCGGGAGGGAACTGGCAGAATTTCCCGGAAGGGCTAAGGGGACTGCAGGGTTGGAAGAGGTATCGATCGGTGCTTGGTTGGGCTGGGGGGGGCGAGTTATCGGTCGGCTGGTGATGAGGTGTTGTATTCTCTTCCCTTGTTATTTCCTTTATCGTTACTATTATTGGTGGTAGCAGTAGTGATCTGTGTTATACCTGAGTTAAACTGTTCTTACCTCAACCCGTGGGAGTTGCATTCTTTCTGATTCTCCTCTCTGTCCCTCCAGGAGTAGGGGGAGGGCAAGAAGGGGAGGGGGAGTGAGTGAAAGCTGTCTGGTTGGGGTTAAACCACGACATTCTTGCTGGAAAAGAAATACCTATTTCACCAGGTTTTATTGAGTAGTATTTCAATTTTCTCTTTTTCAGAATGAAGAATCACAGGGATCTTGAGGGGGCATACAAGAAAGATAAAACAGGGCTTTTTAAAAGGGCAAGGGGTAATGGCTTTAAACTAGAAGAGGGTAGATCTAGATGAGGTAATAGGAAGAAATTCTTTACTGTGAGCATTGCAAGGCACTAGAACAGGTTGGCCAAAGGAGTTGAGGGAGTTGATTCCCCCCTCTACTCTGCTCCTGTGAGACCGCAGCTGGGGTACTGCACCTACGAAGGGTGGTGAGACACAGCAACAGTTTGTCGAGAGACGTTGTGAATGCCACATCCCTGGAAGTGTTCAAGGCCAGGTTAGATGGAGCTTTGAGCAACCTGGTCTAGTGGAAGGTGGTCCTGCCCATGGCAAGAGTGTTCGCACTAAATGATCTTGAAGGTCTTTTCCAGCCCAAGTCATGATTCGGAGAAAAGTCCAGAAACAAACTTGCCAGCAAAGTTTTCAAGCTGACAAGCAGGTATTCTTTATTGCGGTACCTGGAGACACAGGGCATAGCTCCTCCTAACGTGTGTCCCTATACTGCTATACAAGCCATCCTTATATAGTCCCTGGGCATACATACATATTCATGAGGTTACATATGGATTACATCATTTTCCACAGAGTTCCCCTCATGCGTACAGAACTGTGGTGGTGGTCTCTGAGGGTAGTTTACTTCTTCCAACAATCTTCATCACTTCTGGCAGCCTTTGAAGCACACGCAGTAGATGCTCATACCAGTTTAATTGGTTCATTAGCACTAGAGACATAATAATCCTCCTATCTTCTTACTTATCAGTTAGTTTAACTGTAGCCCATCCTGGACACCTGCGGTTCCCAGATACACCTTATCCCTGTGTCCTGTTTTTCTAGACTGTTTCTCTTAAAACTATGTCAACTATAATGATTTATCTTGTGAGAATTCTCAATATGTTCTCTAGCTATACTCTATTTTTTTTCTCTATGTATCATGCACCTCAGTAATTTTCTGTTGCTACTGTTACAACGCCATCAAATTTAACATTACTTAAACCTAATTCTAAAGGTTTCTATGTTCCATTTTGTGATTTTGTGCCCCTTTTTCTCAGTCATTCAGTGATTTCAAGATTCTCTGTGTATAGAAACACTGTCTGATTACACAGAGATTAGTGTAGGAAAGTCAAAATCCACCTGGAGCTGAATCTGGCAAAGGATGTAAGAGGCAAAAAGAGGGCTTCTGTATGTACCCAAGTGGCAAAAAGATGGCTGAGAAAAATATAAGTCTGGTGCTGAACAAACCAGGGATTCCAGGGACACAGGACATGGAAAAGGCTGCCTTCTTTATTTCAGTCTTTACTAGTAAGAGATCAGTCTTTGCAATTACCAGGTCCCAAAGACCAGAATGAATGCCTGGAAAATGAAAGACTTACCCTTTTTGAAAGAGGATTTCAGTATCAGAGATACATCTCTTCAACAAACTGGGCATGCATGAATACATAGGCCTTAATGGGATGCACTCATGAGTGGCAGGGGAGCTGGTTGATATGATTTTGAGGCCCTTCTTGACCATCTTTAATCAATCATGGTGCCTGAGAGAAATGCCTAAAGAGTGAAGTAAAGCAAGTGTCATTCTTATCTTCAAGAAGGGCAAGAATGAGGATCTGAGGAACTATAGATCAGTCAGCCTCACCTTGATCCCTGGAAAGGTGATGGAGTAACTAACAACTACCCCAGGTAACCACTTCTAGGCACATGGGCAAACAAGTGATCAGTAGTCAGCATGATTTCACCAAGGGGAAGTCATACTTGACAAATCTGATAACCTTCAATGATGAAATGATTGACTTGCTAGACAAGGGCAGAGCTAACTCTCTAGCATTAGGTATGTTTTTGTCTACTTTGACTTCAGAAAGTGTTTCAACACTGTCTTCCATAAGATCCTCTTAGAGAAGCCGATGAGCAGACAATGAGATGGACAAAAAGCTGGCTGAATAGCTCAGCTGTCAGTGATATGAAATCATTCTCTCAGGATTTCCTTTTCAACCTCTTACTTTTATTTGCTAGATTAGCAATGTTTCATCCTGGAAAAAAAGAGACATTATAAGGTATCTATGCAAGGAGTAATTTCTGATCAGGCATTTTGGCTTCCATATAACTGTGTCAAAGTGTTCTCTATGAAAAAAGGCATAAAATGTTGAAGCTGGTAAGTAATGCATCTTTTCATAAATCACTCAGAGTGTGGCAACTGTAAATTTAAAGACTCATTTTTGGCTATAATATTTTTTCCAGAATGAGCAGTTTCAGCTTCTGGATTGTATCCCTGCATTTCATACCATGTCCAGAAGCAACAAAGAATGTCCTGGTAAAGATATCTGTCTTTTGCTTTTCTCATTTTCTGATCATGCATATCTGACATAATTTTTTTTGTTTTCATCAATCATTATTTATGGATTAGGATATTCATTGTGTGTTGATATAATCATTATGTCCACCTACATTTTGTTTCATGATTATTTTAAAACAGTACTATGAATCAATTTTGTATTTGGCAGAAATCGAGTATTCTCAGTATATATTAAATCAACACTCTAAAATTCTAATAGAATTATTTCATTCACTTCAGGAAAAGTTTCTTCACCTGATACTGTAAATTAAATTAATGGGTTTGAGTTTGCTGACATATAAACTAATCTGTCAGGACTGATTGATGTAGTTTATCTGAAGTAAGCTATTATTCTGCCTATTTCTTTTCCCTTTAGGTTCTGCCTTCATTACCCTACACAAAAGAATGTTTTTTCCTCACCCTTTATCCTTTTTATGGTCCTACTGGATAGTTTAGGACTATTCTAGAACTAAATTCTAACTTCCAAAAGGTTAGTTTGTTGCTTGTTTTTTTTTCTCTTTAATAAAAACAAAAAAACAACAAGCATAACCAGCTTTATTTTAAAGCCCATTCTGAATAAAATATCAAGAGTTTTCTGCTATTATACTTTGAGCTCATCTTTTCACATTTGAGAAGAAATTCACTCACCAAATTAGAGAAAGTATTCTGAAATTTTGATAGCTTCCAAGAAGTTGACATATTCAGTGTCTTCTAAAATTATACAGATGCAAAAATCTCACCGTGATAACTATATAGAAGTTTGCATCTAATTTCAAGGAGGCTGCATAGGATTAGTTGTAGATTCCAATGTAATTCTGTCCATTAGAATTAAAGTATTTTCTTCTCTTCTAATTTAGTCCAGGTACTTATTTGTCATTTATTCTGCTTTGTAGAAGGGATGTCTCAATCTCTTTTGTCTTCTTTTTCATGTCTGAGGACTTACATGTAATTCTACTAGATCACAGTATTCTATGTTACCATGGAATTTTCAGTAAGAGCAAAAAATCATTTTTAGCTGAGTCAACATATTTGAACTCCTGTCTCTTGTATTAATAGCTAATGCATTCTCTAGTTATGCTCCTCAGATTCAGGAAGTCCCAGAAAAATTTACTCAGGTCAGCTCAGCCATTGAACATTCTGAAGTTCTGGTTATTTCAAAGCCATTCCAGTCTTGAGTAAATATCATATTTGAAAAAACATAATTGTTACATTTGACTGGTTGACATAATCAACTTTATTGAACATTGATCTGAAATTTTAAACAGCTAAAATTATATTTTTCTATATTGTGGGTATACTATTAATCATTATTTAGTAGAAAAAATAATTAATTTAAATTCATTTCAATCTTCTATAGTTTATTAATGATTCAGTACAGTTTCAAATATATAGTGGCATGGTTTAAAATGAATTGTTAAATTATATCTTTGTAAATATTTATAATTTTCAGACAGTGGGTTTTTCATATTCTTTTCTTACTTTTAATGGTGAAAATGAACTCCTATAATCAACAGCCTCAAAATTACTTCATTACATATAACAAATTGCCAGAATAATATGTGGGGGTTTTTGGTATTTATTATCATCCTCAGCATATTTCAAAATAAGAAGGATCTACATAATATAGGTAATTGTTCCATAATTTTATTAAAGTCCTGAGAAACTTTCTGGGAAATAAGAAAAAAAAAAAAAAAAAGAAGTGTATATTCATTAGACATTATGTTTCATGATGATTTAATCTCTTTTTTTACCAGAACTACACTTGGATAAAAGGACCACATCCGTTCCAGAAGCCTGATTCTACAAATATATTGCCTGTTAAAATGAAAGAGAAAACAAAAGCTGTAAAGGAACTGCAGAACCTATAGGGGAGGCACTGAAAGGTGATAAAGTTATAATGGAGAAGTTCAGTGAATTCAGTAATTATTCTGGGAGGATCTGACACCACGCATTCTCTATAGCAGATAGAGAAATCTGCTGAAAGGAATGAAACCAGTTGAGAGCAAGTATGCAGGAAGTATTAGGTACATACATTAATTGGAAACCATTGATTCACTAAATGCAGGGATCATACACCACAATTTTTCAGATTGCTAGTCAAGGTAGTAAAAATGGCAAAGAACCATGGCAGAGGATTGCTGGTATCCCAGTTTAACTCCTACAGACCTAGAGAAGACCTGGGAACTGTCAGTCAGAAAGTATATTAATATGGCAGACCTTATAAGAGTGAAATTCTTGATGACACAAACACAGTCTTTGCAAAGGTGTCACCATGTCTTCTTTAAAGGAAAATCCTGCTTCACAAACCTATTGAAGGCTGTATTATGGTCAATAAGCATGTTTATGAAGGGAATCCTGTGGATTTAACATACTTTCAAAATTCCTTTGATTAAGTTTCACATGACAGTTTACTGAAGAAACTTAATTGTCACACAATTGCACAAAAGGTTCTTTTATGGACTAAAACCTGGTTTAAAAAGTGGGAAGTAGGTGCTCAGACTTAATGGTCGATTTTCAGATGGAAGTGACTGAGAAATTACTGTCAGTGTTAGAAGTGCCTTTTTATCTTCATAATATAATAATTCTTGGTACATGTAAAAGTACCAGAGAAGTAGACTGCAGACTTTTCCTAAACAGTAGTATCTTTGCTACTCTTGAAGGTGGAAGGCGGGTTAGATGAAACCCTGATTAGAACCCATAGAGTATTTCTATTGTCAGAAATCTGGTTGGTGTCAGATAGGGAAAATGTTTCTTTACAGTTAAGATTTTTATTTTCAGAACCAAAGAATGTAATGGAATTATCTTGCCATTTCATTTAGTAATATGTACACTTTTAAACCTATGTAATAGCTCATATAAGCACATAAATGAAAAAAAGTGTTGTTAAACTCTAAATGTAAACACACTCACCATAATATACAGAGTAAGATTATTTTTTTTAATTGGATTAAGGTTTTGTTTTTCAGCTTTCGAATTTTAATGAAAGGGATGTTACAAAAATACCATGAATCTCTAAAAGTTCAGCTAATATACAGTGTACTGTTTGCTTGTTTTTTTTTTAATTTAATTTGAAAATTCTTTTTTTAAACACTATTGAATTGCAAGAAAACTTTTGCTATGAGCTAGGATTCAGAAATATGTTAATGTTTTTCTTTCCAAATGAAATTATATATCTGTAGTCTATCTTAGAAAGCTCTGGTGACATCCTCCATTGGATGATTTTGGATTGTTGCCTGGAATTTTGGATACTATGAGGCCATTTATAAATTTCTTGCATTTCTAATTTATCCAGATCTTACGTGTGTATGGCTATTGAGACACTAACTAGATGCTAGATAGCAGGGTACAAGAGAAACACATGATGAAGAGACACAGTGTCAAGGAGAAACCCTTGGAATGATTCTTCCATTTCTGACTACTGGCTGTAACCTAGATTAGGAGCTAAGCAAAGAGCTCTTGACTTCAGCACCTCATATTTCTCAGTGCCAATCATCCCTTGACACTAAAGAGGGAAAAAAAGAAATAAAAATTTAAAGCTATTTAATATGGCTAAGTTCCTGAAAATTCACATTTGTTTCGTCAGTCATTTTATTAAGATAAATTAAAGATGGCTTTTTGCTAGCATAACTAATTCAGCCTGACATAAAATCAGGTTTGATTTTATGAAAATAATGATTTAAATCAGTTTTAATATCTGGTTTGGGGTAGGACTCCATGCAGGAAGATAAGTGAGATTTTGTATGCTATTGGGATTTTTTTCCTTTAGGCAAAAGAAGCTTACAGAATCTACAACAGCATGCGGAACGATGTGCTTAAAACTATAATAGCACTGAATTTCTATTAATTACAACTGAATTTACCAATCTGAAAAGATAAAACAGAAGCTATGATCACGGTATGTTATGTTGTGCCAAAAGACCAACAAAACTTTATACATCAGAGTTATAGATATCCTCTTCACTCTTTACTGGACTTGTTCCTTCTTGCTGTCTTCCTGCCTTCTCTTGCCTCATTCAGCTGGCTGAATACAAGCCTGCACTGTGCCCAGGGGGCCAAGAAGGCCAATAGCATCCTGGCTTGCATCAGAACTAGTGTGGTCAGCAGGGACAATGAAGTGATTGATCCCCTGTACTCAGCACTGGTGAGGTTGCATGTTGAATACTGTGTTCAGTTTTGGGCCCCTCACTACAAGAAAGAAATTGAGGTGCTGGAGCATATCCAAAGAAGGGCAATGAAACTGGTGAAAGGTCTAGAGAAAAAGTCTTATGAGGAGTGGCTCAGGGTTTGTTTAGTCTGGGATTGTTCAGCCTGGACAAAAGGAGGCTCAAGGGGAGACCTTATCGTTCTCAGCAGCTACCTGAAAGGAGGTTGTAGAGAGGTGGGTATGCGTCGCTTTTCCCAAGCAGCAAGCAATAGGACAAGAGCCTTAAGCTGCACTAGGAGAGGTTTAGATAGGAAAAATTTCAACAAGGGTTGTCAAGTACTAGAAAAGGCTTGCCAGGGAAATGGTTGAGTCACCATTCCTGGAGGTAATTCAAAGACCTGTAGATGTGGCACTTAGGGACATGATTTTGAGGTAACAGCATTAGGTTAACAATTCGACTAAACGATCTCAATGACTTCTTTCCCTCAGTCTTCACCAGCAAGTGCTCTGACAACCCTGCTCAACTCTTGAAAGACAGATGCAGGGACTGTGGGAATTAAGACCTTAGGCCCACTGTAGGAGAGGATCAGATTTGAGATCATCTTAAGAATTTGAATGTGGACAAGTCCATGGGACCTGATGAAGTCCATCCACAGGTACTGAAGCAGCTGGCAAATGACGATTTAATGAAGTTGCTAAGCCACTGAACATCATATTTGAAAAATCATGGCAGTCAGGTGAAGTTCCTGATGACTGGAAAAAGGGAAATATAACCCCCATTTTCAAGAACGGGAGAATGGAAGCCCAAGGGAGCTACATACCAGTCAGTCTCACCTCTGTGGAAAACATGCTAAGGCACATGAAAAACAGCGAGGTGGCTGGTGACAGTTGACATGGCTTCAGTAAGGGGAAATCCTGCCTGACCAATTTGGTGGCCTTCTATGATGGGGCTACAGAACTAAGGGATAAGTGCAAAGCAGTTGACGTTATCTACCTGGACTTGTGTAAAGCGTTTGACACTGTCCCACACGACATTCTTGTCTCTAAATTGGAGAGATATCAGTTTGATGGATGGACCACTCGGAGGATAAAGAACTGGCTGGATGGCCACACACAAAGAGTTGTGGTCAATGGCTCAATGTCCACCTGGAGACCAGTAACGAGTGGTGTCCCTCAGGGAACAGTGTTGGGACTGGTCTTATTCAACATCTTTGTCAGTGACATGGACAGTGGGATTGAGTGTGGCCTCAGCAAGTTTGCCAATGACATCAAGCTGTGTGGTTTGGTTGATACACTGGAGGGTAGAAGTGCCATCCAGAGGGACCTTGACACGCTTGTGAGGTGGGCTGATGCCAACCTTATGAAGTTTAACCATGACAATTGAAAGGTCCTACACCCTGGTCAGGGCAATCCCAGGTAGCTACAGGCAGGGCAGAGAAAAGATTCAAAGCAGCCCTGCAGAGAAGGACTTGGGGGTGCTGGTCGATGAGAAAATAAACATGAGCCGGCAGTGTGCACTTGCAGCCCATAAAGCCAACCATATCTTGGGCTGCATCAAAAGGAGTGTGACCAGCAGGTTGAAGGAGGTGATCCTGCCCCTCTGCTCTCATGAGACTTCACTGGAGTATTGCTCACAGTGCTGGTGTCCTCAACATAAGAAAGACATGGAGCTGTTTGAGCAAGTCCATAAGAGAGCCATGAGGATGATCAGAGGACTGGAGTACCTCCCGTATGAAGATAGGCTGAGAAAGTTGGGGCTGTTCAGCCTGGAGAAGAGAAGGCTGTGTGGAGACCTCATAGCAGCCTTCCAGTATCTGAAGGGGGCCTACAAGGATGCCAGAGAGGAACTCTTCATCAGGGACTGTAGTGATATGACACAAGAGGTAGCAGGTTTAAACATAAACAGGGGAAGATCAGGTTAGATGTATCAAAGAAATTCTTTACTCTGGGGTTGGTGAGGCACTGGAACAGGTTGTCCAAAGATGTAGTAAATGTTCCTTCTCTTTGGACAGGTTGTCCAAAGATGTAGTAAATGTTCCTGTCAGTGTTCAAGGCCATGTTGGACAGATCCTTGGGCAACATGGTCTAGTGTGAGGCATCCCTGCCCACAGCAGTGGTGTGGAGACACTGAGAATGGATAATTGGTACATAAATCATGAAAGATAAGGGAATGATGGTCTTCCCTTCATCCTTGTGTAATCAGTGATGGGAACTGAATGGAGAAAGGGGAAGATGTATGTGAAGAGAAGGTTTATGCAAGTTGATTTCTGATCAGGAGAGGAAATGTGGAGCATTCAGGTAGGTTGCTCTGTGTTAAGAGGGCTGGGCTAGTTTAGTTGGAAAAATTCTAAATAGGGAAGAGGTGGCAGAAAAAAGTTGTGTGGAAATCTATAATTGGGGGGTTTGTATTATTATTTTTTATACAGAAAACTAATCAGCGAAGATTCTGTATTATAATAATAATTACAGGATAAAAATGAGGGAAAAGAAGAAAACTTTATAATTTATACTTAATTTTTAACCTTTGCCAGATTATTTATAGTAGATCTCAGATCTTAGTATGTCATACAGGTACTCTTAAATTAGGCCATTGTTGGGCTTTGCCTCTTTAGCTCTATTTTGTATAAGTAGAAGTGTTTATAACCTGTGCCTCGCTAAACAGAGTCGCATAGTTTGACTTTTATCTTACAATGATAAGCTACTTCCCATTTCCTGTCTCTGCAGTACTATTTTGGTAGTAATATTTGTTCCCCTACTTAATATATAATTCTATTTGTGGATTCTTCCAACCCCATTTTTATTGGAGTTTTATGGATTTATATTTTTGCTTTTTTTTTCCCCTTTGATCTTTAGGAACTATTTTTGGTTTATAACTTCTTTTTTTAAGAATTCCTTGAGTTTGGAAATCCAAAAGGAAATGCAGCTCTTGAGGAGTTTTGATCCTTTTGAAACATGTGAGGAAAATTTTCCTTTTAATATTCAGCCAGTTGAAGCCCAGTGAATTTCCCCAGCTGACATCTCAATTACATTTAAGTCTGAATTAGATTTAAATCTGATGTGTTGTGAACACTGAAATGAGAAGGAATTTTTACTACATTTTTCTTTTGCTTCAGTCGATGACACTTAAATTCCAGTGTGTCTTGTTAGACACCATGTGTTGGCCTTTGGGCTGAAAATAAAGTGTCCTTTTTCCCCCAATTTTATCATTTCCATTCAGGGCCTTATTTTTTAGTCCCTTTACTTTCTAAAGTTGCTGAATTCAAAAGCATAAGGAATTGAACGTTGACATTCCTGGTGGTGTTTCTTGGGAGTTTAGCTCTACTTGGTCCATGGCGGCTGCCTGCAAAGTTTGTGAAGCCTTGCCCTGACCTAGACAGATGAATGGAAAAACCTGACGCTTCAGCTACAGGAGCTGACCGTGAATACCCCAAGCAGAATGAGATAGAGGAAGAGAAAAACCAATGATTGATAAACATCATTTGGGGGCAACCTGAAAGTAACAACTTGAATATGTATACTTGTAAAGTAACTATTATTGGATGCAGCGATTTTATGTATAAAACCACCTGTATTTACTAGCCAGTTGCTAATAAGAAGCTACACCTTGTATTGTATAGATTTGTCACTTGACAAGCGATGTTAGAGTATGGAAATTTTCAGTACTTGCTAGAAAATGCTAAGGCAAAAGATAGAAAGATTCTAATACAATGGTAGTATTACAAAACAGGTAATGGAACATATTAAGAAGGTGGGAGAATTTCACTGGCAAGAAATTTCTTTGGCTAGTCTCTCGCTGCCATCAGCATCTTCAACATGCTGCTGCACCCTGTAATAGTTACTCTGCTAATGTAAATCTGTGTGCCTTGCCATAATAACGACTTGTTACTGCATGATGCAGGTGAAACTCTGCATTGACAACAAGGTGCAAGGACTGAGGCTGACCAAATGCCTGCTACCACAGTCAGGACAAAACTGGGTTGGCCTCTGTTTTTGCCACCAAGAAGAGCCTTTAGCTCCTCTGCTGTTTGCAGTCCAGCAGACATGTAGCAGTGGGGACACATGCCATGCCAGATCTTGATGTGAAGGATGGACTCTCCTGTTACCAGAGAGCCATACAGCAGAAAAAAGAGACAGGCCCAGCAGCCTGATCTAGCCCAAGTCCCCTGCTCAAGTAGGCTCATCCAAAAGATATATAAAACAAAAAGGGGGAGATGTGGAGACAGTGTTCTCACAGGAGAATGGATAATTGGTACATAAACCCTGAAAGATACAGCAAGGCCTGAACTCAAGTTACCCAGGCTGCAAGGCCTAACCTTAGGTTACTAAAGAACAGTTACGTGCAGTAGAGCAAGAAACTTGGCGTTTACTAAAGGTTAATGGGATGTGGGAGCGGGATGGCAAAACTGCAAGATGGGTTTAATAAATAACAAATGGATAAGCTTTCCACTAGCCTGTTATCTGCTTCAAGAATGTGCAGTTAGCACTTTTAAGCCAGTCAGAATCTATATTGGTTACATCAGCTATTTTTGTACACTATAAAAACTGTTGATGTGTATGAATAAATTTGGCGATCGCTTGATCACTTTGATCATTTCTGCGTTGCCCATGACTCCCGTGTCAACACAGTGGGGTTGGAATTAGATGATCTTAAGGTCTTTTCCAACCCAAACCATTCTATGATTCTGACTCTGTGATTCTATGATTCTATGATCTTAAAGGTCTTTTCTAATGTAAAGGATGCTACGTTTCTATGTTTCTATTAACCTTAAATTCTTGGTATAAATTCAGTAAGGACAGTGGTTTCCACTTGGTCTAGCCAATTGGCAGCAGTGAGGACATGTTAGCTGTGTTTTTGAAGCCCTCAGGTTTTGAGGGAACCGGAGACCACTTTCTCAGGAGATGATCTGTAAAACACAGGAACAGTGAATCTTTGGTGTTTCTCACATACACTGTCAGTGGCTGCTGTATTTTGGGTGAGCTCAATAGATGGTGCTAGCTAAGCACGCTTTATAAAAGGCCAGTGAGAGGCATCTTTGGAAACAAGAAGAACAGGACACCTAGTCTGTGAATTCCAAATTCTGTTTAAGATAAATGATGAATCTACATTGTAACATATCTGGGAATTAATAAGTGCAGGATCTGATGTACAGGATTAGATCAAGATGGAGTGAAATGCAAAGCTTGAAAGTGTTCTACAAACAAGCTTCTGGAAAATACTGTCCTAGCCTTCAGTTCCTCATGTACCTTAGCATCGAAACTTGTGTTCGTAATTGCCGTGCTAGTACTTGAACATGACACATCTCACCACATCTGAAGTGTCCAGATGACATGTAAGTAATTAATAATATTTGTGTCATATTCTGAAAGTTAAATGAGTCACCTTTTAGAAGCACAGGGACTTTCTCCCAAAGAGAGATGTGGTTTCATCACGTTACTTATTTACTAAAAATAAGCTAATGAAAATGTACAGCAAATTGAAGCTACACTCAACATTTAAAAATAGTGTTTTTACCTAATCATTCTTAGGAGACATTAAGGCTAATTGTGTTTTCAGTAAGCTGCATATATTCTGTTAGAGAGATTTTTAACTTGCACGTTATTTTTTTGTAATTAGCATTTTTATAGTAACATGTTCTCACTTCTTTAAATATCTGATCTTGCTTTCTCTTGTCTTCATTTTAATACTTAGATTGAAGGAAAATGGGGGGTTTTATTTCAATGAATCCAGATAATTTTCCTTCAGCATGTTGGTACAGTGATATATTACATATTAAAAATCCTATGTTTATTACATAGATTATCATCTAAATGTTATCTAGCAATCAGAATTTAAAAAAACAGAACAAAAAAACCTAGCTCAATTTAGTTTCCTTCTTTCTTTAACTGTAAAACATACCTGTGTTTATAAAACATATCCATATCTAATATATTCATTATATGGGACATTTACAGTACTCTTCAGGAGTTTGGAATGTGTTTCTCAGTCACTGTAACATTTGGAATGCTGCATTACCACTGGCTTTATTATTTTATTCTGTAAACCCTAAGACATCTTGTTAAAGATCTCTCTAAATATAGGAGGAGAAAAAATGAAATACTTTTTCTGCTGTCATTGAAAATTCAGGTCAAAGCTTCTTGGCACATAGATGTTCTTGAAGGATATACAATTAAGATCAATGTAGTGCCATTAAAAAAAATACATTTCTGCTGAATCATCTGAAAACAGCTGGGAGCCATTGTTTTCACCAAACAATTATAGAATCTGGACAGACTCAGCAATCTGTGAAGGTTAATTTTGGTCCATAAAAGTGATGTGGTGAGTTTCTTTTGCCTAGTCAAATTGAACTGAATTGCCCACCTTATTATAGAAGTAATACTCACTATAAACTTTTACCTGTGGGTCGACGAGTGGGTACTTAATGATTTTTAGAAGCTGCTTCAGCTTTCTTTTCATGTCCTTAGTACAAAAATGTTCACACTTGAAATATTCCAGGGACAGATTTTCAGAGGGATTTTTTTTTTAGTAGCTGTGGCAGCATTTTTGCAAATGGCTAGTTAATAGATGTCTGTCTGGATCCAGCTTTTTTATCATAGCAAGTAAATGTCATATATATACATGCATATATATATAATTTATATTGCATAAATACATTTATATATATAACTAAAGTTGAGCAATTACATCTGTGCAAGTATTATATTTTCCATGATTAATTCCTCTTCTGATTTCTCTGCTCACTTCTACCCGTTCAACCCAGCAAATAAACCAACACTACCCTGTTGTGTGTCCTCCCCCTGCCTCCCAAAACAAAACAAAACAAAGCAAAACAAAACAAAATACACCTCGGAATTTCTCCTCAAAAGTAATATACAGTACAGGAACAAATCATCGCTATTTCAGATATCTTAAAGAAGTACGAAATAAGAAAACTTAGAATCAGCTGGTGCTTTTCCCCCTCTCCCCAGAATGCATTACATGAAAAACATGTTTTTAATAATTTGAAACTGAGCAATGACAATTTCCACTAGACCAGGCTGCTCAAAGCCACATCCAACCCGGCCTGAAACACTTCCAGGGATGGGGCATTGTCCTGGCATTCTCTCCTTCTTAGTAGCTGGTGCAGTGCTGTGGTTTTGACTTTCAGCCTGGGAACAGTGCTGATAACGCGAATATTTTTAGTTGTTGTTAAGTCATGTTTAGTGTGACCAAGGACTTTCTGAGTCTCATGCTCTGTCAGGGAGGAGGGGAAGCCGGGACAAAGCAGAGACAGGACACATGACCCAAACTGACCAAAGAGGTATTCCATACCACAGCAGGTCATGCCTGATATATAAACTGGGAGCAGTTACCCAGAAGGGCGAGATCACTGCTCGGGTAGGGCTGGGTGTTTGCCAGTGGGTGATGAGCGGTTGTATTCTCTTCCTTTGTTATTTCCCTTATCATTATTATTATTGGTGGTAGCAGTAGTGATTTGTGCTATACCTTAGTTACTGGACTACTGGACTGCTCTTATCTCAACCAGTGGGAGTTATGTTCTTTCCATTCTCCTCCATATCCATCCGGGAGCAGGGGGGGGGGGGGGGGGCATCAGGCAATCTCACAAGTGTGTCAAGGTCCCTCTGGATGGCACTTCTACCCTCCAGTGTATCAACCAAACCACACAGCTTGGAGTCATCGGAAAACTTGCTGAGGGCACACTCAATCCTACTGTCCATGTCAGTGACGAAGATGTTAAACAAGACCAGTCCCAACACTGATCCCTAAGGGACACCATTCGTAACTCGTCTCCAGCCAGACATTGAGCCATTGACCACAACTCTTTGTTTGCGGCCATCCAGCCAGTTCTTTATCCCCTGAGTGGTCCATCCATCAAACTGATGTCTCTCCAATTTAGAGACAAGAATTTCGTGGGGGACAGTGTCGAAAGCTTTACACAAGTCCAGGTAGATGACATCAACTGCTTTACCGCTGTCCATCAGTTCTGTAGTCCCAGACAAAAAAGGCATTCCCTGAACAAAATTGAAACGTGCTGTTAGAAAAATGCACTTTCAGGTTACATAAAGCGCTAGTGGTGTTGCTGCTATGTAAAACAGGGGATGGAAGAAAATAATACACCAAACCCATTTCATAAACTTTTCAGAAAGGAAAAAAGATTCAAAGATCCTTTCTACATGAGACAAGTTTATAAGAAAAACAAACCCAAGAACAAAATCTGTATGAAGACAAAGTACTTTGTAAGCATGTATTTTATATAGTTTATATATTCTATATTCTCAAGTGTATTTTGCAAATTTTGAGTATTGTTTAATAGAATCATCTTTGCTCTTCTACCACCTGCAGGACCATCATTATTGATTGAAAGAAAAATTAATAAATTTATTAATTTATTCCTGTTATTAAATAAATTGAATAAAAAATTTTAGAAGTCATAATCTTATTTTAGTATTGTCTCATTCGTTAGGCTGTAGAGCAGTTGTCATGCCCCAAATGACATAATTTATTTGGTGTACATTCCATTACACTTTATCTACAATGTAGAAACAATTATCAGTCCTGTGTCAGTTTAGGATACTCAGATGAGATCATACCAGATAGGACAATAAAGGCTTATCCCCAACACCACAAGATTTTTTTGGTAGGAGGACCTATCTACTATTCCAGCAAGCATGAAAGGTGATTTCTCTGGGTGTGTGATTTGATATACAGTGAATAACAGGAAGCAGTCACTTAGCAAACTAAATTGAAGGTGAAGCCTTAGTCATTTTTAAGTCAAGGAGACTTTTGCCAAGGTACAATAGTCAGGTATAGTAGCATGGAAGTAAGAGGAAAATCATTTAGGTCTTACAGAAAATCTAACAGAAACTCTAAGGAAAACCTGAACTGATAGTTTCTCATTATAAAATGAAAAATTCACAGCCCAGGTTTATAAAACCTAGGTTTGATCAGTTATATATACTGTACAGGACAGCTCCTCATATTGGCAAGGAGAGGGAAACATGACTTAAGTAGATCTTCTTCAGCTCTAATATCTATTAGAGCATGAATGTGCTCCAGAAGTGAGCTGACTAGGTTCAGGGAAGTTCAGTAGCTCCGAACATGGAAACACCTGCCTCCCTTGCTACCTCAGTGACATGCAGTTCAAACTAATTTGCAAATCTGTTCTTCAAAAAGCTACTGATTAAATGAGCAAAGTCATTGATATCAATGCTTCTTTTTTTCTGAAAGAGGAAGTCTGAAAAAAAAATGTAAAAAATAGATGCAGATGCACATATTGGAATTAAAGTATTAGGTATAATATTGCAGTGCTATCACGTTTTCCACTTTCTCCTCTTGTGTATGTGCAGCCTTTTGCCAGTACACTAACCAGAAAGGAGGGAGACTGTATATCAAAATAGAACCTTGCTTTGTCAAATTAATTGTTACTGAGACATTCATTCAGGTTTTCCAAGGCTTATAGGTTTTCATGATTCGCTAAAAGCAGCTTTAGAACAGGCATGCTAGCATTCCTCTCCATTATTTAGCATAATGGGCCAGGGTAAAATGAATAAAGAAGGCTGAGCAATTGTCCCAGAGAGCTTTTTACCTTTAAAATGCTAAATAAACAAGAAGATCAGACAGTCAGTAGAATCATAGAATAGTTAGGGTTGGAAAGGACCTTAAAATCTTCTAGTCCCAACCCTCTGCCATGGGCAGGGACACCTCACACTAAATCATGTCACCCAAGGCTCTGTCCAAACTGGCCTTGAACACCTCCAGGTATGGAACATTCACAGCCTCCCTGGAAAACCAATTCTAGTGCCTCACTACCCTAACAGGAAAGGATTTCTTCCTCATATCCTACCTAAACTTCCCCTGTTTAAGTTTTAATCCATTACCCCTTGTCCTATCAGTACAATCCCTAATGTATAGTCCATCCCCAGCATCCGTATAGCTCCCTTCAGATACCAGAAGGGTGCTATGAAGTCTCCAGGCTGAACAGCCCCAAGTTCTCAGCCTATCTTCATACAAGAGGTGCTCCAGTCCCCTGATCATCCTCATGGCCCTTCTCTGGACTGGTTGCAACAGTTCCATGTTCTTTTTATGTTGAGGACACCAGAACTGCAAGCAATAGTCCAGGTGAGGTCTCATGAGAGCAGAGTAGAGGGGGAGGATCACCCCCTTCAACCTGCTGGTCATGCTCCTTTTGATGCAGCCCACACTGCCGGCTCATGTTCATTTTCTCTTTAACCAGCACCCCCAAGTCCTTCTCTGCAGGGCTGCTCTGAATCTCTTCTCTGCCCGATCTGTAACTGTGCCTGGGGTTGCTCCACCCAGGTGTAGGACCTTGCACTTGGCATGGTTAAACTTCATGAGGTTGGCATCAGCCCACCTCACAAGCATGTCGAGGTCCCTCTGGTTGGCATTCCTTCCCTCCAGCGTATCAACCAAACCACACAGCTTGGTATCATCGGCAAACTTGCTGAGGGCGCACTCAATCCCACTGTCCATGTCAATGACAAAGATGTTGAACAAGACTGGTCCCAACGCCAATCCAAACTGGTCTCCAGCCGGACATTGAGCCATTGACCTCAACTGTTTGCAGGAGTTCATCCAGACAGCTGTTTATCCACCGAGTGGTCCACCTATCAAAGTGATGTCTCTCCAATTTAGGGACAAGAATGTCATGTGTTTGTTATATAATCATAAGTGTCAGATTTTTAGATGATAAACACTTGCATTCATAATTAAATAAGACACTGTTGAGGGAAAATGTCAAACCATCTGAAAATACCATTCAGAGCACTCCTTATATTGGAGAACAGAATTTTGGAGACTGTTTCGAATCTCTCAGCCACCATTCTATAACAGTATAAAATCTAGAGTGTACACCTTCCACTTTCAGTAATATTCCCTTTGGTTAAATGCTGTGGGTTCTGTTTGGTGTACTGCTCCAGAGCTTCTACACAATCATGTCACACATTTTTGAGCAATTACAGTGTCTATTAATCCTTATATATAAATTTTAAATATATTTAAATATATTTTATGTAGAGCTATTCCACAATGACAATTAACTATTGTCCCTATGATGTCATTTTTATTCTGGGCAAGTAGGAGTTTTACTCTTGACTACAGTGAGGCAAAATTATTTGATATTTTAAAGAATATATAGTTTTCAACAAGCTGCCGGACCAGAGCAGCACAATGTTAACTAATTGTATTTCTTCTGTCTAGTCTATTCTACTTTACAACAGGTGTGTTTAATGGCTGTCACATACAGCTAAGGAAGATCACCTCCTACATTCTACTAAAAAAAGGTGGCTTTGAGAGTCTTTCGATCATACTGCAGGCGATATGGAAAAGAATAGATAATCTGTTCTAGGATGGCCATAGAAAAGAAACAAGTCTGATTTCTAACAGAAAATGATTTTACAGTGACAGTCAAGTATTGGTCTACCAGGCAAATAAAAAATGAAAGACTTCTTTAGATCTTTGTGATTAGAGCACTATCAGAAGTGCAAAATCTGTGTCTTCTAAATCTGCTAACGGGTTTATACTTGCCTGCATGTTATCAGCAGTGTTCTTGAGGTAACGCTCATTGAAGAACTAAGAGAAAAGGTAGTTTTGACTCCCTCCCGTACTGAAAAATTGAGGATTACCACATAAGAGGGTCAGCCAAAAAGCCTGGTTTGGAACAATAAGGAATCAGGGATCAGACAGTAAGTCAGACATTGCTTCATGATTTTGTTTTTCTTTTATTTTTGCTGTAATGGATATCAGCTTTTGGTGTAATCTTCTGCTGTGAGTTATCTTGCTGATTATTGTGGCACAGGGAAGTGTTTTTGAGAAAGTAATTTTTTAATGGGCTGAAATGAAAACCAGCTAGGTCTGACCTCCCTTCAAAAAAAATGAGAATACCAAAGTTAGCATAGAGGTTAGTAACTTCTGGCAGCAGGAACAGATAAAAACATAGCATTTTGAGACTCTGGACAGTGAAATATCTTGCTTTTCATGACTCTTTATGAAGGAAAGCTGTAAGATTTTGGAATCTTAATCTGCATTATTCTGTTGATGGAAATATTAGTGAAATTAACAGATTTTGTGAAGGAGAGATTAAAGGACATGGACATGAGGCAAACACAACCAAAAGTGGGCAGAAACTGATTTAAGGCATTCTTACAATTCTTACAATTTCACGGATCAGTAGTGGCCTCTGCTGTAATCAGTTCCAAATGTTAAAATCAAAATATGGATGAAAACACAACTTATGCCGTTACACAAATATAAACCTATACTTCAAAGTTGCAGACTACAATCAATACCAGCTACATACCTGCTAGTAGGATAGAATAAAAAAAAAAGAAAGCAAATCAAGAATAAGGCAGAAATAATTAAAAATACTTTATACAAAGATTATCAGACACAGTCTCAGTGTACTTCTAGTTCCTGGAGCTGAATTCATTTTACAGTTTTTTTCAGTCATATTACAAAAGTTCTGCTCAGAAAATACTTTATTTCTGGATGCACTTTTCACCTCTAGATAACTTCTCCAGACCCCTGCTTTGACAGTGTTTTTCTTCAAAGCCTTTGCACACTGCTTATGCAACTCTCAGAATTTTAATGTGAATTTCTCAGAATGCAGAGTGTTACAAAGCATTAACACTTAAACCCATTGCTAATCCCCATATGGCTTATTTTATTCTTTTATATCTGTATATTGTATGAGCTACAGAGAACAATATAAATTAACGGGTAACTTGGAGAGAGGATGAGAGCCTGTGTGTGAAACATGCTAAGTAATTATAGTGGTGGTATTTGAAGAAGTTTTGACAAGGCTATTTTAACTATATAACATTTTCAATTAGATGATTAGCAGTAGTTAAAATATCGTTTACTATCAAAGTTTGCCTTAAGGCCTTCTGTTACCCAGGGGTTAATTCTCATGCAAAGCGAATACCAAGTCTGCTTCAAGAAACAAGGATATGTAGGTTTTCAATGCATTCACATGCCATTCTGAATTACTAATACAAGGAGAGATTTATAGAAAGTCCTGTTTCCCAACCCTGTAACTCCAAATTAGCCTCATATTTACTGCATGCAGTAGAAAAACAAATTTGAAAGCTTTTAATTAATAATACACACTGGAGCTTAACACTGCTTTTTTTAAATGAAAAATATGCATTTTAATAATTTAAAGCTAAAATGGTACATCAAAATACAGCCTGTTGTGGATATGTACACGGAAGTTGCATATTTCTCTTATCTTCCTGCCTTTTTCTTTCTGCTCTGACATACACATCTTCAGATTTTCTGAAACAACTAGAAAATGGCTAAGCAGATTTCTCATATTTCAGTTTTCTTAGTCATCATTCTTTCCAGTTCCTGACTAGAGATCACATCACTAAGCAATAATACCTAAATGTAATAAAAATGCATCAGGAGCAAAACAGAAGAGTCTTTCTCCCATTATTGTCCCATTCAGAGTTTACATTATAATTCAGATCAGATAAATCCAAATCCAGTGTTACAAGCATTAAAAGCTTTAGAAGAAATTGTGAAAAATGACGATTTATATAACAGTGGTGTCAGTGTGCAAATTAACATGCTGTGCATATAAATCTACACTCCTGACATGTTTTTCATAAGGTGCTATAAATCTTTTCAACTTGGTAGGGTGGTTCGGTTTTTCAGCTTGCTCAGATAGACAAAAGTACCACCAATAAACAATGTACATTGACTGAGGACGTCTGTTATCTTCTTAATTTTACCTTGACCTCAAAAGGAAGGAAATAACATACATAGTCTTTAGATTCCTGGAAAAAGGAACTGCCCACTTTCATGATTGCAAGCAGAGTCAGAAACCAAAACAAAATAATGACACAAACATAAAAAAAATAAAGTCAGCGATGTAAAAAGAAGAAAAAAAAAACACAAAAGAGAATTTTAGAAAAGAAGCACTTTAAAATGAAGTTTGAATGAAACCACGGAACCTATAAAAGTTGACCTTATTGCAGCTTATTAGCTATTTTTCCTTTTACCTTTCATAGTTCTTGAGAAATTACAACCAACTCAAACTAGTTCTAATTAAAATTGTTTCAATAAAATGGTTTCTAATTAAAATAGTTTTAAATATGTACACGTACACTTCAGACCAAACATATAAGGACCAAAAGGCAAAAAGCCTAACAATAAAGACCTCAAAAAATATTGCAGAGAACAGATGTGATTAAGAAAAGCTAACAAATGTTGACGTAAGTTTTTTATAGATCTGCACTCAGTATACAGGCTTATATTAAGATTTCTCATTTGAGTACAAAATGTTACAGGTAAGTGAAGAAAAGAGCTCTAAGCAAATTACACATGAATAATTTACATGAGCCATTTAACTGAGCTTTTGAAAACAAAAATAAAGGAGAATGAGCTAAGGTTAACTTACAGTAAGGTCATGGACTCCTGGGGAAAAATGAGATAATATGAGATAGTCCCCTGACACAAATCAGAAATACTTCTTATAAGTATTTTCAAAGCATGTCAAGGTCAATGCATAAAAAGTTAGTTAAGCTAAAGTTAAGTCTAGAATTTAACAAAGAGAGATAATATTTTAAGAGGAGTCACAATATGCATATCTTAAACTCTTACAGTTGAGACATTGTCTACTATCTCTGTTACACATGGAAGAGCTCCGAATCTTTTTTAGCTGATATTTCTAGGAAAAATACCTCTTGCAAACTACTGGAAAAGAAATCAAAACATCCAACCTGAAAAAGAGGTTGTTTAAAATATGAAATGCTGAAGTAAACCTAGGAAAACATCCAAGCTATGTTTGAGTTAAAGAGAAATGCAGTGCTATGAACTGTTATGTATAAGCTAGTTTGTTTTATATTATGCTATTTTAAAAGCTATTTTTAAACTTCATTCCACAGAGACTGTGGAGGTCTTTCAGACTTTTTCTGCAGATATTTTACTTGGGCTGTACATAGCAAGTCACAGTTTTGTTACAGTTCTTTTGTGTTTACAAGCCCCTACAAGCATGCTTTTCCCAGGTATTTGCTATGATTCAAACATCTGCAGTCCACATCCATATTTTTCAAAACTGAGTAACAGGTCTCATACATTCTATAAGACTAGTAACTGCATAGCTATTAAAAAAAAATAATAAATAAATAAACATGTTGTCTTTCACAGAATTACTGCTGCAACAACTCATGCTAGGGAACTACATAAATAAACATTTAATTTTCCTTCTACAGAATTTCTTTCTTTGTCATTGCAAAGTGCAATCACTCAGCCACCAGAATGCCAGCTTCCCTTTTCTAACTAGACTTCCTTATGTACAGCTGAATTCATAGCACTGTGATAGCCAGCACTTGTTTCCAACCTCATAACCTTTTAGCTCCTCTTCCTCTTAATGCCTAGCTGGTGTCTTTCAAGACACAACCACCAACACCACCAGGTGCATCTCGCAACTTATTTAGCTTCTGGCTTACATTCAGGAAGTGTGAAGTCTCTCCCTAAGTGCTCACCTGGACACCTAGGTATCATTCTTCAGCAGACGAAGCCAGCATGTCTGGTATTTGAGTTTCTCCAGTTAAAGCTCTTCAACTTTGTTTGCAACACAGTACTGCTGATTGCAGTGTAGGCTAAGTGGGTCAGTGGAGAATTACAAAAAAAGGCTTAGCTTCAAGTTTATATGCTGCTGTGATAAGCTATCCTTTTCCTATGGGCTGGAATTTCCCACCAATTTACAGTTCACATCTAATCATTAACACCCCTGACTGAACCTCAAATCTTTAACTGGGCTATTGCAGACAGATGAAGCCTCAAGTGACTGTTCCTTTTATAGTTTTGGCATCTGTTGTAGAGATACCTGGCTGCATAGAATAAGAATGTTAAAGAAAATCCTGACAGGATTTATGTCTAGTTCATTCACTCAATCACAGTTATTTATCTTTCAAAAATGTAATTACTTTTGAACATTAAATTATCGGACAAGAATTAGCTGAAAATTTGTGAGCTTGAAATGTGATTCCACTTGTGAAATGGAATTTAAGTCCATACTTTCAAATTAAAGGTCATCAAGTATACAACAAAAAAAGTAGAAAAGTGGTTTTTCTGCTTGTTCCTGACACTTTGTTAATATTTCGGGTATTTATTTTTTTTCTTTCTAGCTAACTATAACCTTTCAAGAAATAGTCAATTTCTATAGAACAGATAATAAATAAATTAAGGATATGCTTTCTGAAGTTATTAAACACTTGCTAGATCAGAATCTGATTTATCTTCCTCACCTGATGCATGCTTATTCTGATTTTGATGTATCTCTTATAACATGAAACTTCCTTGTATTTTACTGTCATGTTATCCAAGTGAATCCAAAAGTAATGGCAGAAATTATAATTGTAGAAGGAAGAATTAATTGCAGATCAGTCTACGTTTCCATGAATTTATAGGTGTTTTTCTGTATCAGTCAAGAAAACTCCTACTTATTTTTAACTCTGTTCCAAAGAAGAGGTGAAGCACTGGGTTGTTGCCCAGAATGTGTGAAATAACAAAGCTCGGTTTTTTTTGTTACCAATGGTCTTTCTAGAATAACAAGTGATTACATTTAGTTTTTCTCCCTGGTAGTACCTGACGAAATTAGATGACTTCAGATGCCTACATCTTAAATTACTGTTTGTAAGAGTCCTAAGCATCTGACACATCCTGAATATCTCACAATGTTTACTTTACTGATGTGGAAGCTCACTATATTCCACTTCTTAGGTGGCTGTTGCTTACCCTAAGCAACAAGATATTTAGCTCCCAAATTTGATAGGTGTACAAAAGATGAGCAATATTTAAACCCATCAATCTAATACTTCTTAAAAAAACTTTCACATCCCAAAATGAAGTCACGGCTGTGGAAGGTAATAAAACACTGACATTTTAAACAGGAAAAGGTAAAAAAAGTATTCCAGCTACAGCCAGTAGAAAGTCTTAGTCTGCTCTCTAATCACACTTAACAATGCGTACATACATAATTTGAGGGGTAAAGATTTTCAGTTCTACAGTTATTATGTTCTTATTTCACATATTACCTGTCTGGCTTTCTGCAACAATGGACAAAATCTCTCTTTCAGCTCTATTGAAAGCACTGAAAGAGGTTCCTCCATAAATAGCTTGTGTCTTGGTGCTCAGGAAATGTTAATGATATGTGAGTTTGATTTTTTCTAGAAATCGAAAATTGTTAGTTTTTTGCATGTGTGAGTGAATGCAGCATTAACAGTAATCAGTAAGCTAACCTCAGTAAATGCTGTACGTTTCTGAGGCTGTACACAGACTTTTTTACTTTGACCCTATTTCTCTGTATTGTATCTACAGCAAAATTCAGATCCATAAGCCTAGTGTCTCCTGGCCTTGTTTTATGCCAGTCTATCTTCATCATTTGTGTGGCTTATAGATCAGCTTTTAAGGTGCACTTCAGGCAATTCTGAAATGTAGATATATCATATAAATATGATATTTTGGAACATTATTAGCAACAAGAAACTTGGAATTTAGGTAGGTGTTGCACTTACTGCATAGGTGGCTACATGTTGAATTATATTTGGCTTTTAATTTATTTTTTCTCGGCTTTTTTCATTTCTATTTCACCAACAATTTCACTCCTAATTTATAGGTCTTGTACCTAAATGTTGCCTTTGAGAGTCTCCAAAGCAACATAGAACTTAATAAAAGTACTGGTGCTATAGGAAACAAAAATGTTTTTCCACACATTGTCAGACTGATGGTATAATTTGAATTTTGCAGGTGTGCTGCTATATCTTTGTGATTGCTGTCATGGAGGCAAATAAAATATTTAGATTGGTTGGCACATTCTATGTGTGAGCTAGCACTGTTTCCTGTACTGCTTTTTAAGATGAAAATGATAAATAGTGGACTTGTCTCACCTGGGGACTAGTCCACCTGTATAGGGATAGACTAAAAATGATTTAATGGGAACTATTGTTTAAAATGCCAGTATATTAGCAGTCACACATGGAACACAAGTGCATGCAAATGCTAGCATATTTCATTGATTTAAGGACTGAGAATAGGGTAAAAACATGGGATCGATTTTTCATAGTTATTTGTATGTGCACTTATCACCAGACATAACACTCTGAGTATTATTAATACATACCTGGGCTACTTGCAAGCATACATATGTGAAAAGATGCTATAAAACTAAAAGTGATTTTACCGATGTGTAATTCTTTACTCCATTCAGACCTCAAAGTTTTGTTTTCCAAATTCCAGTATCAATGACAATTATGATCACTGATTAAACCTTAATGCTATCCCTTTAATGAAAATCCTTTTCACCTTCAGTAGGGCTTTTATATACTGGAAGAATTGCTTCTCTTTTTTCCACTTTTCTGTTGCATGCCTTCATTTTATTTATTTTTTCCCCTGAGAGACAACTTAATGTTGCCTTAGGGATGGCTGTTGTTAATTGTAGTACAGATAGTAATCATAGTACAGAAAGTTTAATAGAATGCTAAATGAATGTCTCTCCTGTTGCTTCAACTCCAGTGAACTGTAAATCATTAATAGTGTCAATAAAACCAGCTCAATTGAGAAGACTTCATGTACTTCCACGGGAGCTTCCATATCTGTCATTTTTCTGACCTTCCTCAACCAAATATAAATGTGGAACTATATAGAAATATTTTAAGCTTTTACAGTAAACTAAGTTTGCCTTTTGTTTCCCCAGAAAGTGAAGAAATTCCAAGTATTCAATTCCTAATTTGACTTACTGAATATTCTAGGCTCAGAACCTTGAAGTTCTGATAAAATTTAAGCAATCCATTTCCTAATACTGCAATTTGAAGTAATAACACCTAAAGAATTTATCTTGTTGACACCCCTAGATTTTGCAGAATAACTGAAATGATAGTATCATAAAGCAGAATGTTCTGTTGATTAAAGTCAAAGAATATCTACTGATTTATTTTGTGTTGCATTATAAATCTGATTTCAACATTTTCTCACAATGTTCATAAATAAGATAGCCTCAGTTTTAGGATCTACAGGGTATGTCTGAAATTGAATCAATAGGTTCCTGAAGCATGGCAAACTTATTGTGACAATTACAGGCCTTTGTGCAGTTTATAGCTTGTATGAACTCTGTACAGCGCTGAGTCAGAATGTAAATCATAGTCTGAGTTTTAACTTGGCTTTGACTTCTTACTTTCATGATCATTTAAAATAAAACACTGAAAGCTAATTCCAAAAACATTTTTTTTTTATTTTGTCCTTTTTCTTAACAGAAAATGCTTCATTTCTCACCAAAAGTTTTGCATAATAAAATAACATTCCCAACAAACCCTGAGTTTGAAGAAGAAAGGCTGCTTTGCCAACTCTTTAAAACTGTTTGTCAGAAAGTCACCCAACAACCCAGGAAGTAAACAGAGACAGTGCCTGTGATACTAGATCTTCCTGTTACGTTATCTACTATTGGTCTGCAATCAAATCAGAGCAAATTGGAGAAGCAATTCCCACAGCATTTTCTATAGTAATTTTAAAGTGTAAAGACTAAAAAAAACCAGAGCATTATAAACCATTCTGAAAAATAAACTTTGCTTCTACATGTGTCCAGCATAGCAAGGTAATGGAAGTCTCTTTTCTTCTATATTATCTACGGAAAGCCACCAAAAGTTGATGATGCTCAATTGCATGAACAACATAAGAGGCATAGACTCTAAGTCTCCAGGGCATTTATTTGTTTATTTATTTATTCTGGAAAGTCAGAAATTTAAGGATTATATATGAGAGGCAGAGAGGAAAAGAAAGCACAACAAGGACAGATTCAAATTCAGTTTAATGCTAGAACATGATTTTTCTTATCACTGTCAAACTAGATTTATACACTACAAATCCCCTCCTCCTAATTTTCAAAACCTCCATTCTGAAATTGCAAGGTGGCTTTGGTTGGGGATTTTTGTGGTTTTTGTTTTGTTTTGTTTGGGGTTTTTTTTCTGCTTATTTTTATTTATTTTTATTTTTTCTTGAAAAACAATCAAGTAATGAATGAAGATTTTTCTTGTAAGCCAAACCTGTGTTTCTCTAAATTGTGTACTACTGCTGCCAGTATTGCTGGTAGGTTAGACTTCAAGCTATTGAATATCATACTTGTCTGGTGGCAGTAGGCATGGGTGCAGTTTTATGTATACAGTACACCTTAAAAAAAAAGTCTTTATTTTTTGAACTGTGAAAGTCATTAATGTGGAGACAGTTTTCACAGGAGAATGGATAATTGGTACATAAACTCTGAATAATCCTGAAAGATAGAGCAAGGCCGTGAGAGGCCCAAGGAAGCTTAAGCAAGCAAGATAAGAAGCAGCTGTAATTCACTGAGTTATGAGAACTGTGGGTTGTTGGCAAGCTTTCAAGGTCAAGTTCTAACACCTGTGCTTAACCAATTATGTGTTAGCTGCTAAGGGTCTTCAAGACATGTGTCCAATCATAATATACCAAATCACTGTAAGTGCCTGTAAGAAATGGCATATAAGGAGTTAAAGCTTTGTAATAAATTGGCATTCGCTGATCACATTGATCGTCCCTGCGCTGTCCATGACTCCAACATTGACAATTTTTTAATTATGGCCACTACATAATAATGTAAGTTTACTACATAATAATGGAAGTTTATGCTTCTATCAATATATACATTATATTTTGCTGATTAAACATTGGGACTTATTTTGTCAGTCGATCTCTTCATAAATATGGCCATGTCTTGGTCATCTTTTCAACTATATGCACATGATTTGTGTTATGCTTACAGGAACACAGCATGATTGCAAATAGTTTATAATCTAGTCTCTGAATCTCTACTTAATCCACGTTTTATGGCTTAGACAGTAGCTTCTATGCTTCTGGAAAAAGCTTTCACAGAGTTATTAACCAATCAACTGATAGACAAGTTTCAACCTCTTGTGGTTTTTGAGAAAACAAAACAAGCAAACAAGCAAAGCAACAACAGCAAAAAACTCACAGAAAAAAAAAATAAATATGTTCCTAATCCCATTTTTTTGGCTTTGTTCATTTTCAGGAAGTTTCATGCAGATGACATGCATATCTGAGCATTATCTAGTTTTGGCCAACTAAATTCCTTGTTAGCAAAAAGCTTTATCCTTGAACTTATGTTAGGGTCAGGAAGATACTCTGTGAATAGGCTTAGGACTCATCGTCAATGCAGGCAACAATGAAAGCTCCCCTGAATGAAAAGCTAAAATGAGACCATCTTACAGAAGGAAGAAATTAGGTAAAGGGAAGGGCTAGTGATGGGAAATGTGGCTTAGATTGCTTGATGTGTAACAGACTGGAAATATCCTCTTAACAGTAGCTGTCAACTCATATGTCTCTGTCCTATTTTTTAGTAGGTTCTGGTAGCACCAATCTGTCTTTCCAGTGCTTCAAAATAGGCAAAATAGGCAAAACAACAAGAAGTATATCGTTCAGTATAATGAATTAGGCAATTGCTATCCTGTAAGCAACCTAAAATCAGTCCTTAGACTACAAGTCTGCTTACTAGTCATTCCAGATGGTTAAAGGACAGGCCACTAACTTTACTAGAAATTACACCTAGCAGGTACTGTACTCTTGGAGTTGGAACATTATCCAAAGGAATGAATAAGGAAGACTAAACACTACTCGTGAACTGTGATAAAACGAAAAAAAAACCACAACCCCTCCAAAAGGAGCTGTACTTGACAGTGGGATTGAGTGCCCCCTCAGCAAGTTTGCCGATGACACCAAGCTGTGTGGTTTGGTTGATACGCTGGAAGGAAGGAATGCCATCCAGAGGGACCCTGACACGCTTGTGAGGTGGGCTGATGCCAACCTCATGAAGTTTAACCATGCCAAGTGCAAAGTCCAACACCTGGGTCAGAGCAATCCCAGGCACAGTTACAGGTTGGGCAAAGAAGAGATTCAGAGCAGCCCTGTGGAGAAGGACTTGGGGGTGCTAGTCAATGAGAAAATGAACATGAGGCGGCAGTGTGCGCTTGCAGCCCAGAAAGCCAACTGCATCCTGGGCTGCATCAAAAGGAGCATGACTACCAGGCCAAAGGAGGTGATCCTGCCCCTCCACTCTGCTCACATGAGACCTCACTTGGAGTACTGTGTACAGTTCTGGTGTCCTCAACGTAAAAAGGATATGGAACTGTTGAAACAAGGCCAGAGGAGGGCCATGAGGATGATCAGGGGACTGGAGCATCTCCCATATGAAGATAGGCTGAGAAAGGTGGAGCTGTTCAGCCTGGAGAAGAGAAGGCTGTGCAGAGACCTCATAGCAGCCTTGCAGTATCTGAAGGGGCCTATAGGAATGCTGGGGAGGGACTCCTCTTCATTAGGGACTGTAGTGATAGGACAAGGGGTAATGGGTTAAAACTTAAACAGGGGAAGTTTAGATTGGATATAAGGAGGAAATTCTTTCCTGTTAGGGTGGTAAGTCACTGAAATGGGTTGCCCAGGGAGGTTGTGAATGCTCCATCCCTGGCAGTGTTCAAGACCAGGTTGGACGAGGCCTTGGGTGATATGGTTTAGTATGATGTGTCCCTGCCCATGGCAGGGGGTTGGAACTTGATGATTTTAAGGTCCTTTCCAACCCTAATTATTCTATGATTCTATGACATAAACTGCAGCAAAACATCACTGACTACCTTCAGAATCTAAACCCTAAATACTTTTTATATGAGGTTATTTGTATATTTACCCCTCTCAAGTTCTTCATACAAGTTGTTCACACTATGTTCTGTCATTTACGTATTATGAAATTAACACTTGTAAAGGCAATAAGGGGAGAAAGTTCATATGCTACTGTAAAAATAGATCATGGTACTTTACTTATTCAGCTTTTTCAAAGTGCTCTAAAGTTGGGATTCTGAGAATATATTTACGTTTTAAGGCTTACAAATTTCTCTTTTGAGGGAATACCATGCTTCCATGTTTTGTGCTAATAATAGCTAGTTTAATTACAACACGAGTGGACAATTTTTTAGTCTTAGTTATTAGAATAATAGAATAGTTAGGGTTGGAAAGGACCTTAAGATCATCTAATTCCAAACCCCCTGCAATGGCCAAGGACGCCTCAGAGTAAACCATGTCACCCAAGGCTCTGTCCTGCCTGGCCTTGAACACAACCAGCTTTAACAACCCCAACTTTCTCAGCCTATCTTCATACAGGAGGTGCTCCAGCCCCTGATCAACCTCTTGGCCCTCCTCTGGACTTGTTCCAAGATTTCCATGTCCTTTTTATGCTGAGGACACCAGAACTGCACACAATACTCCAAATGAGGTCTCACGAGAGCAGAGTAGAGGGGCAGGATCACCTCCTTCAACCTGCTGGTCATGCTCCTTTTGACGCAGCCCAGGATACAGTTGGCTTTCTGGGCTGCGAGCGCTCATTGAAACTGGCTCATGTTAAGTTTCTCATTGACCAACATCCCCAAGTCCTTCTCTGCAGGGCTGCTCTGAATATCTTCTTTGCCCAACCGTAGCTGTGTCTGGGATTGCTCTGACCCAGGTGTAGGATCTTGTACTTGGCATGGTTAAACTTCATGAGGTTGGCATCAGCCCACCTCACAAGCATGTCAAGGTCCCTCTGGATGGCATTCCTTCCCTCCAGCGTATCAACTGAACCACACAGCTTGATGTCATCGGCAAACTTACTGAGGGCGCACTCAATCTCACTGTCCATGTCAGCGACAAAGATGTTGAACAAGACTGGTCACAACACCGATCCTTGAGGGACACCACTCATTACTGGTCTCCAGCCGGACACTGAGGCATTGACTCTTTGTGTGCTGCCATTCAGCCAGTTCTTTATCCTCTGAGCAGTCCTTCCATCAGATTGATGTCTCTCCAATTTAGAGACAAGGATGTTGTGTGGGACAGTGTTAAATGCTTTACACAAATCCAGGTAGATGATGTCAGCTCCTCTACCCCATCCATCAATTCCGTAGCCCAATCAGAGAAGGCCACCAGATTGGTCAGGCAGGATTCCCCCTTAGTGAAGCCATGCTGGCTGGCACCAAGCACCTTGTTGTTTCTCATGTGCTTTAGCATGTCTTCCAGGAGAATCTACTCCAAAATTTTGCCAGGCACTGAGGTGAGACTGACTGGTCTGTAATTCCCTGGATCATCCATTTTCCTCTTCCTGAAAATGGGGGTTATATTACCCTTTTTCCAGTTGTCAGGAGCTTCACCTGACCGCCACAATTTTTCAAATAGGATGGACAGTGGCTTAGCAGCTTCATTAAAAACTTCATTTGCCAGCTCCTTCAGGACCTGTGGATGGACTTCATCAGGTCCCATGGACTTGTGTACGCTCAGGTTTTTAAGATGGTCTCAAACCAGATCCTCTCCTACAGTAGGCCCAAGTTCTTTGTTTTCACAGTACCTGTGTCTGCCTTCCAAGACTTGGGTGGAGTGGTCAGAGCATTTGCCAGTGAAGACCGAGGCTTAGGAGTTATTAAGAGCCTCAGCCTTCTCCAAAGCAGCACCAGTAGTGATCTTCTTTACTAGGGCATCAGCCGGTTGTTCATGTTTCTAGGTTTGTGTTTCCTCATTAGTCCCCTGCAGAGCTGCAAAATGGTTCTGGGTGGGGACATCACATTTAAGAGGAAGCCCCTTGCTTTTAATTGTCCTTTTCCTCCTTTTTTCTTTTTTCTTTTTTTTTTTTTTTTTCTTGTTGCTAGTTCCCAGCTTCCTGGGTTAATGGCCTTCTTCTTTCCTGCATGGGCTATGATGGATGCTTGAGGTCCCTGAACAGTTTGGGCCTGGATTAAACTGTTCTGCTTCCTCTCAGCTTCCCTGACATCTTTCAGCCTACTGACAGCATCCCACAGCTCAGCCACTTGCTGCAGGAGGACCTCCACCAGGGAATAATTGGGATAAAAGTTTTGGAAATATATATATTCCAACTTCTTTCTGGAAATAATAATTGTGAAAAAGATGTATATAATGCAAAAGTGATAATATTTTGTATCTGACATATTAACTGTATAATACACATGAATTTAAGGATATGAGATTTAAACCTCTAAATATTTTTTAATCATGGATTTCTGTGCTTGAAGAGCCACTAAGCAGTGCACAAGTTAATGAGGTATGAACTGTTCAAGTTAAAAGCGAATGGTATAGATGTACCATGAGAGGCTCAGCATTGCTATTGCTCTGCTGCTGCAAGTATTACTGTTCCAGTAGCTGGCCTTACAGATGTTTTCAAGCAACCTCACTTTAATTTTGTTTTCCCATTTATATTAACTTTATATTAACATTCATCTTCCTAGAATATATAATTTATACCTTCTTTGCTGTATGAGTACTGTCTTTCTGCTTATTAGCAGAAAGAGAAAGCAGCTGTAAGCAGTAAGGTAGGACTCCGTTAACCTCATGTTATTTGCTGAAGAGAGAAGAAAATGGTTTCTTCTCTGGCATCATATAATCATGTGGTTTAGGAGACCTGTTCATAGGGAGCGAAAAAGAGAAATATGTAGTGCATGCATGTGTTGTTAGATTCCAAGCAAATAGGGATTTTAACTGTCTGAAACAAGAAATAAACTCAAAGCCGTGTCTCAGGTAATCAAAATAAGTTGGGTTTTATTTAGAGACTCATCAATGGAGCTTTTTTCAATCATGAAAACCCCTCAAAACTGTTCGAATGGAAGAAAAGATTTTTTTTTCTTACATTATGCATCAGTCACAAAAGCTCATGACTGCTTATAAATTTGAAAAGTAAAAATATTTACTTGATTGGGGTTTTTTGTTTTCTTAATCATTCATCTTAATTTTCTGAATCCTTACCTCCTCCTCATGTTTTTAAGCTCCTTTATGAGAACTGGAAATATACATAATTTAAGTGATAGTAAGGTCTCCCATAAGCTTTCTTTTCTCAATAGTAAACAAGCCCAGCTCTCTCAGCCTTTCCTCATACAGCATGTTTCCCAGTCCTTCGATCACATTTGTGGCCCTTCTCCACCCTGTCTACATCTTTTTTTTTTTTTTTTTTGCATAGCAAAATGGTCCTGTATTCCTTAGATAGCCCAAATCCTGAATTTGTGATGCAGTTGTATGTTGTAAATAGCTTTAAAAAAAAAAAAAAAGTATGAGAGAAAGGAAATCATGGGCTCAAGCAAATCACTAATCCAGCCAGATGTGTATGTGAAATACTTAAGAAGAAAGTGCAGATGCCTAAGAGGGGATACGGTATCAATATTTGGGGATGCTGGTTTTCAAATCAAGATACAAGTGATTATCCAAAGTCAATAAATGAATTAAGGAGGTCAAGATTTAAAAAAAAAAACAAAATAAAACAAAAAAACCCAATAAAATATATTGTCTCATGGAAGATCACACAATTTGCTCTTTTTTTTCATTTTTTATTTCTTGTTCATCTACCGTGAAACCTTTCTGAGCTGTAACTTTTCCAAAACTCAAGTTTGAAAAGAAACATTCACTGCTCATCTGTATCAGGGCATTACCAAGCCTGACTTACCTGCCTGCCTCCCCAGGGACCCCTCAACTGTGCCTGTGGCCCAGGATTTCAGCCCAGCCCAAGGCCATCAGCCACTGCTCCAGTGATGTCATAGGATTGCCCAACCCCTTTCCTGTCTCTATATTTCTATCTCCATTTTCTGTCTGGACCTCAAACCTGACCTGTTACCTTGTTTTTACCTGTTGATCAACGGACTCTTAACAAGAGATGTTTCTCTGCTCACCAGCTCTGTGTTGTCCTGGTTCATGGTCCCCTTCTCCTCCCAGTTCCACTGGGAGCAGGCCAGCTCATACTGTTCCCTGAGACTGTGTGTAAGCACAGGTTTACCTGCAAATCTCATGTGCGTTCATACTCCTCCCACAACAGCTTTTTGGCATCCAGCTTGGGGCACGAAGGCTTGAGATAATGACAGATCTGACCAGAGTGTGTCTAATCATATTTGTGATAAGCATTCATTGTTTTAGATTAATATTCACTTGTCACAATGTTGATTTATTTGCTCTCAAAGTTGTTTCTCTTGATCTCACAGTTTCAGCATATCATACCTTACTTACAGCTGGTATTTGAGGTGTTAATGTTTTGCAAGTGTGGGGCTTGGGTGAAGGTTTTTGTCTCATTGTACTTTACGGTAAAGCCTTGTAATACAATAGAATCATTGCTCATGAAACTGTTCTTGCTTGCGTTCCCAGTGTGGTCACTATCTCTATACTTTGGGAGGTATATAATCAAATATAATCGAATATTATTGCACATCTTTTTTCCCCTCCTCGGATGGTCAGCCTGTGAAGAAGACGTTCCCTTACATTCCAGCTCCCCCACCAGACCATTTAGAACATCATTTGAGCGTTCTGAAAGTTTTGACTGGCTTTTGAGTACCCTTGAGACCTGCCTGCTGATTGTGATGGGGATCACCATGTTGGCATGCATATAGAGTGTTTTTTACATAGACCATTTCATATGATCTCAAAAGTTAATCAGTCAGGTTTAGGCCTTGTCTGGGGTTGGACAAGGATATAGGAAGACCAAGAGATTTTTCTGAAGGCTGGACAGTCATGAGTGCAGGGTGAATAGAACAGTACAGGCAAGTATCTAGGTCAGTGGGCCCCTCCAGTGCTTTGGAATTTCACCACTGAATAAGTGCAAAATCCAGAAAAAAATAGTAAAACATATAAATGAGGCATGTTGTCGTCCCAGTCATACCAGAGAGGGACAAATCATGGCAATGTGATGGGGCTTGGCCTATGCTTACAAGCCTTGTTCAACATCGTCCAACACATTCTGAAGGAAAAATATATCTATGAATCTGATGACAGAGCAACCGACAGTGCAGCTGCTCTAACACCAAATACAGCACCTACTCCAGCTCCAAATACAGCAGCTACACCAACCCTAGTGACCAGTACAGCAGCTACTCAAACTCCGACTGCAACAGATAGCACAACTACTCCCAAGTACAGCAGCTACACCAGCCCCAGTGACAAGTACAGCAGACAGAACATCTGACCCAAACTAGCCTAAGAGGTATTCCATACCACAGCATGTCATGCCTGATATATAAACTGGGAGCAGTTACCCGGAAGGGCTAGATCACTGCTCAGGTTGGGCTGGGTATTGGTTAGTGAGTGGTGAGCAGTTGTATTCTCTACCCTTGTTATTTCCCTTATCATTATTATTACTGGTGGTAGCAGTAGTGATTTGTGTTATACCTTAGTTACTGGACTGTTCTTACCTCAACCCGTGGGAGTTACGTTCTTTTGATTCTCCTCCTCATCCCTCCGTGAGTGGGGGAAGGAAGGCAGGAGGAAGCGAGCGAACAGCTGTGTGGTTCTTCTTGCTGGCTGGGCTTAAACTATGACACTCAGCAAATTAGGGATAGTGGCCTATCCAGTGATTATTATGTATGCATTTTAAAACCAAACAAATAAAAACAAGAAAAAAATCCCAGTTCTATTGCCCCAATCTGGAACACTGAATATATTGTTCAAGTGTGCATTTCTAACATTACGGGTATACCACCAATTACATTTAAGAGGATGCATAAATCTCCTGACTGCCTTAAAAATATACACAGTTTGGCAATACGGGTAAATACTCTTCATTCTTTTCAGTGTTTTTCTTCATAGCTAAGTTTTAGAGACACAGAATTCCTGCTGAAGGCTTCAGAGTGCAAGTGGCCTGCTTACAAAGTGCTGCCCTCTCTTCATAGTCAGCTCTCTGCTCTTGACTGTGAAATGTTCAGCCAGTGTAGTTCCAGGTCCACTTCAGTTCTTTTGTGATGGTTTCACTGATGTCAGATACTGTGTAAGCATACAAACATCTTTCAGAGCAGTGGTGCAGAGTTCTGGAGCTTAGGTAGTCAAAGAAAAATGAATAGGAGACGAGCATCATGGCAATTCCTAATTACTTTAACCTAACTTATTAATTGTTGCCAGATATGTGGAAAAGACCTTTTTGGTGGTGACCTTTTCTTCCTCTGTGCTTTATTTTTAATCCTGTGGTTCATCTGAAAAAAATTAAATGTGACTAACCCAGGCATTGTCAAGTATTGTTTTTTTTCTGCATGTATTCACATTTCTTCCGATCAGTGTGACTCTGCTGTGAAATGACAAGGTGCACTGCAAAGCTGAAATCTAGAAGAAAGATAAAACAAGATGTACAGAAGGCACATGTGAAGTAGCTGAGATAGTGCTCACCATTATAGCTGAACTTTACATTTGGCTCCTGTTTCCTTTGCTCTGAACGACACTGTTCAGCTGAAATGTTCTTTGGCACCAAGGCAGTCTTTTTGTTCATTATATGATGCCTAGCACAGTGGGGTGCTGGCCTGTGACACAGGTTCTTAGGCAGGACACAACACAATAAAAATGATAAAGCTAATTTAGCATTGCTTCCAACTGAGGGTGTAGGCAGAAATGGAACTTTCCTTGGATTTAATTATGAATATTAGGAAGCAATAATTTTGTTTCTTTAGAATAAAGTCTACTGTGCTCAACATTTTCAGTATAAGATCCTGAGGAGGAACTCAAGTTGCAAGGACAAACAAGAACTGTCACCTCCCCCACCAGCCCTCTCTACAGTTGTGCAGTGCTGCCAAAGTAGAAGCATTCTCCATTCGCTTTCAAGGTCATGTTGTTAATACAAGCAGAGAAGAATAGCAGGTAGAGTTAGAGCTGCCTCCACCACTGATCACCAGTCCAAATACCTGAGCTATCACCACTGAGAGTTTTAGGATGCTCCAACTTGAATAAGACAGTTAATCACTCCTTGGAAGAGCTTAGCAGAATCCTGTCCAGACACACAATCTTTTCTTCTTGGGAGGGTAGTGTTTTTTCAATGCTCCAGTAGACAAGTATTTGTACCACAAATACGCAGAATTCTGTAACAGTTCTGTATTATGCCTAAAATTACATGCCCTTCTAATGACAAAGCTATACCTTTTGAATAGCTGCTGTAGGGTGGTGATACAGACAGCAGCAGCACATCACTTAATGCATCCAGCAGGCAATTCTAATCTTCCCTAATGCCTCAGGTCTGCTGTGGGGGTTGCACACTATAATTAGTTGCAAGGCCTTTTACTGTAGCGACATACTGTGGGAGCCAAGGATTAACATCACTACAGAAGCATTTGGCTCCATTTTTCTATTGACTGTTTGGAAGTATTGCTTCTAACAACTAGTTCATCAGAGGAAAAGCTTTTCTGATTAGGCAATTGCATTAAATTAGGATTTAAACAGTTTTCAGAACTAACGCATTTTCAAGTCATAGAAAGGAAAACACAAAGGGTCAAATTAATCTGCACCCTTATACTCTCCTTCACCTCTTAAATGTGCAACAGCAGAGTTTGTAGATCAGAATTTTCCCCTAGAAAAGCACAGAGTACGCCATAAGGATGAAGGTGTTTCCACAAAATCATCTTTTGAGCTCACTGTTGCAGGTAGTATTTATTTATATGTTCTGCTGTGCTTTTAATTTCAGTATCACAGTAGTGTCCATGCGTTCTACAAACACTTCCTAATCTGATAAATTACTTTTAGCTCCACGTTCATATTCCCTTGTCCAATCCAATTTTTTTTCCTATCACTCAGTCCTCTGACCTAGCATAAGCTACTTCATGACCTTGGCTCATTTATCTTTCCTACTCCTCCATTTGCTTTGACCCTTTTTACTAGAACAGCACACAATCTAAAGTTCTGCAAATGATATATTAATGTCATCAAAATTCTATAGCATTTGGACTTACTTATGTCTGGAAGGCTAGATACTAAGGACCTGTTCCTTTATTTAAGGGAGAATTTTGTGATACATACCCCTGCGTGTGCTCTGAGACTCATTGAGTGTGGGGTGAAGGAAGCAGAAATAAAAAGCCCTGATATTCACAGTCCCACTGCAGTAGGCTTTTGACACCTTCTTAAAGGCATAAGGTCAGAACCTAATGGTGTGGAGTGCTTCTTAAATGCTCCTCTTATAATTTGAAAGGGCATTTCAAGTCTTTAGTACCTTTCAGAGAGTAGTGGTACTTTTCAAGATTGGTTTCAATGCTGCACTTGTTTTAAACTGAGTCTATTCCCAAATTTTAGCTGTTTGCACTTACTCTCCGTGGTTCAGTCCATCAAATCTTTACTTGTATATATCTTAGACAGTTCTGAGGTATTCCTTCAGTGTGACTATATGCCTAAGAAACTAGTTCCCACGTATTTTAAGGTACCATAAAACAACACTGGAAGCAACAGAATGACCATTCCTACTCCTTCACTGCTCTCTCCTTTGTGCCTTAACTTATTAAGATGACCTGAGGAAGAGCTCCAAATGAAATTACCACAGATGAAAAAAAGAGTTATTTCTAGTGAGTTTCCTACTCTGATGAAAATCAGAATGGGAAGTATTTGATGGAGCACTGCAAGAAGAACTGCATCTCTCAGAGGCAGGACTGGCTTAAATGGACTTAAAAGGACTTGCTTTATGGAACTGTAAATTCAGTTTGAAAAATCAGTTTTGTAGAATGAGCTAGACAGAAAATTTAGCAGAAACAGTTTTATATTAACATGAACTTACAGTATGCAACAGAATTGATTTTTCGCCTGTGTTTATCACTAACATCTAAGATTTTCCTTTTTGTTTTAATTTGCGTATTAGTCATTTTCAAATGAAGACTGTGTGAACATTGTTTATCCTTCAGCAAATAAATAGCATTGATTTACAGCTTTATGAATGAAACTAAAAAAACCTTTGCAAGTATGTATTTAATCTGCTAAAGCACCCTTGTGATTTTAATTTGGAAAAAGATTTTTATAAAAATAAGAGCTCTTTCTCATGTGAGCAAATTAATACACAGAAACATCCTTTTGTAAGTATTATATGAAAACACAGAAAGGCCATTTTAATTTTCTCAAGGCATTTAAAAATCATACTCTCAGGAAACATACTCTGGTTTCAGCCCCCCGTGTTAAAAACTACATAAGGCACAGACTTCACAGTGAAACCGGGTGAAGAAAAGAGTCTGATGAAGGATCATATCATGCGCTACTGAGAAAATACATGCTGAGAAACAGAATTAGTACTATGGTGGAAGGAACAGTAACATAAAAGCACAGAAGAGTCCCTTTCTCCCCTTATCAAACACACCTGTATCCTATAAAGGAATAAATCCTAGTGCTAACACACAAGAGCCACTATTCTCCACTTGTTTCATCTCTCCTGTACAACGGCTTTTTAAGTAGAGAATACTGACAGCACTTCGACAACAGGTCTCATGCTATCATCGGTTAACTGATGCCGTTGGATTACTTTATTTCAGTATCTCATGCCCCTCTGTTCAAAACATTATTTCTGAAATTTTGTTAACATCTATAGCTTATCTGGGTCCAATATACAAAATTCCTTTAGAGAAAGGTATCGTTTCTATAAAATACAACTGAAACTGCTCCCTGAATGAAACCATTTACTTTGAGTACACCTGCTATACTACTCATATTGAAATACCAGTTTTCTGGTCTGATATAATTTAGAAAAATGTCATAACTCATGTGATGGCCAAGAGGCCCTTTCTGTGGGCCTCAGCAGACAGCTGGCCCAGAGGGAGGCCTGAGCCTGTCGTCAGTGAGCAGCACACTGCTCAGGCAGATGCTGGGGGCAGAGCAGGACCGTGCTCCACCAAGGTGAGGGATGGTTTTCCTGTGGTGTCTGCCCTCAGGCCATGAAGGTGGCCACAAACAGCCCAGAGGCAGCAACAGACACTGCACTGCCTGCCAGGGCACAGCATGAACTGGGGCTGGGGTTTACCTGACAACAGCCAGCTGGAACCCTCTAGCCTGACAGGGTGAACATGAGGTTCCGCCTGTAGGAGGGTCGAGGAGATCCTGACCCTATAAAAGGCCTTTCAGAGGCATGGCTGGCTGTTTCTTCATGCTGGTCAGATATGGTGTGATTGGCTGAAAAGGGTATGAGCTAAAGGGCTGTGATTGCAGCTGGAAGGATTTTGACTCACTGATCAAGAGGACGTGGCTGGATCCACAGGTTGGTGATGCTGTGTATCTGTTTTCTTTTGTGGTTTCCTTTCTCTTTTTCTCTACTTTGGATCCTTTATAAGCATAAGAACTTGCCAAGATCTTTGTTCCTGCTGACACAGTTGTAGAGAAGTTCACAACAAAATAAATTGTTGTTTCATTCTCCAGAGAGCCAGCGGCTTCTTCTGCCACAGTCACACAGTGTGGTGCAAGATCAGCTCCTGCACACTCACCAGGTGGGGCAGAACAACTCATCATAGCATTCTGAAGCTTTTGCTCTGTTCTGCTGTAGCTCCGATATATAGAGGGCTGACTTACTTCTTATGGGGTGTGGTTGCTTTTCCCTGTAATGAGTGAATTATCCTCTTCAATTTCCCATACAAAAGCTGGGGAGATGCATAAAGAGGAAACTTTTATATGGCACTCCCACCAGGCGCAGGGAGGAACAAGCAGGTCGTGTTGCTGACCCTGTTGCTGGTGTCCCAGACTGCTGACCAACATGGTTGCCTACAGAAAGAGAGTTTTCAGTTAGAAGACTGTAGCAACTCAGACAGAGACCCCATCCCAAACCGTGGCTGCTCAGGTCTCTGGATGCAGGGAGTGCCAGAGCCTGCTGCTGCTGGAGGATGGAGGACAGCATTCCTCCTGCGTGAGGTGTGAGCAGGTAGAAGATCTGCTTAGTTTGGTGGCAAAACTTAAGGAGAAGGTTGAGAGGCTGAGGACCATCAGGGAGTGTGAAAGGGATATCGACTGATGGAGTAACTCCCTGGCAGGCCATTTGGAACGGCTCCAGGGAGATACCCCCCAAAAGGAGATGGATCCCCTGCCCTCTCAGGCAGAGGGGGATGGCCCGATACAGCCCCTGTCCTCTAGCTGTCTCGCAGAGGTAGGGAACCAAAAAGATGATGAGGGTTGAAAGCGAGTTCCAGTTCGGCATCGTAGGCAGCCCTCCTCCCTTCCTGCCCTGCTTCCCCAGGTGTCCCTCCGTAATAGGTTTGAGGCCCTGGATCTTGAAGGAGAGGTAGGTGAGGATGTGGTGCAAGGCCCACGTACAAGTCCACATAGGAAAAGGCAGTCGACTTTTCACCTCAAGACTGCCTCTGATAAGAAAGAAAGAAGGGTCATTGTAGTAGGCGATTCCCTTCTGAGAGGAACAGAGGGCCCGATATGCAGAGTTGACCCTCATCATAGGGAAGTGTGTAGTCTGCCTGGAGCCCAGATGAGCGATATCACCAGGGCGTTCCCCAACCTGGTGCACCCGACAGACTACTACCCGCTGCTGGTCTTCCAGACGGGTGAGGGGGAAGCTGCTTCCCGCAGTCTGAGGGGGATGAAGAAAGACTACAGGGCCTTGGGGCGGATGGTGAAAGACTCTGGGGCTCAGGTGATCTTCTCCTCATTCCTTCCATCTTCTATTGATGATGTGGGACGGAATGGGAAAATTCAGTCCATAAACGATTGGCTTCGAGGCTGGTGCTGCAGGCAGGGCTTTGGATTCTTTGATAACGGCTGGTTTTATAGGGCACCAGTCTGGACAATGGCATGTGGGAAAGGTTTATCTCAAAGAGGCAAAAGGATGTTGGGGTACGAATTAGCAGGGCTCATTTGGAGAGCTTTAAACTAGATTTGAAGGGGGATGGGGTTGTAGCTGGGCTTGCCTCAGTGGTGCAGCACTCCAGAATTGACAAAGACTGGGAGGCCTTCTATAATCCTAGGGTGAAATTGGTGTGCTCAGCTCGCTCCCTGAAATGTCTGTACACCAATGCACGCAGCATGAGAAATAAGCAGGAGGAGCTAGAAACCTGTGTTAAGTCAGGAGATTATGATCTGGTGGTAATTACAGAGATGTGGTGGAACAGCTCACATGACTGGAATATAGTCATGGAGGGCTATGTCCTTTTCAGGAAAGACAGGCCAGCCAGGCGGGGTGGTGGGGCTGCTCTTTATGTGTGAGAGCAGCTACAATGCACTGAGCTCTGTCCAGGGACAGATGACGAGTGAGTTGAGAGTCTGTGGGTGAGAATTAAGGGGCAGGCTGGCAGGGGCGATACTGTTGTGGGGGTCTGTTACAGGCCACCAGATCAGGGTGAGGAAGTTGATGAGGCAGGTGAGAGTGGACTCACTGTCACAGGCTGTGGTCATCGTGGGGGATTTTAACTTCCTTGATGTTTGCCGGAAGGACTACTCAGCAACCCACCCGCAGTCCAGGATATTCCTCCAGTGTATGAATGGTAACTTCCTCATGCAAATGGTGGATGAGCCAACCAGGAGAGGAGAGCTGCTGGATCTCAGCCTCACTAACAAGGAGGGTCTGGTCGAAGCAGTGAAGGTTGAGGAAGCAGTGAAGGTTGAGGGCTGCCTTGGTTGCAGCAACCACAAGATGGTGGAATTCGGGATCTTGTGTGGTAGGACCAGTAGAAGAGCAAGTAGAATTGCAACCCTGGACTTTAGCAGGGCAAACTTTGGCCTTTTCAAGCAATTGCTAGGGGAAATCCCATAGGCAAGGCTGCTGGAAGGTAAAGGGGTCCAAGATAGTTGTTTGGCATTCAAGGATTGCTTTTTCCGAGCTCAAGATCAGAGAATCCCGACACATAGGAAGTCAAGGAAGAGGACCAGAGACCTGCGTGGCTAAATAGGGAATTGCTGGGTATGCTCAAGTGGAAGAGGAGAGTTTACAGGTCATGGAAGGAGGGGCTGGCCACTTGGGAGGAATATAAGGCTGCTGCTAGAGGATGTAGGAAGGCAGCTAGGATGACTAAGGCCTCCTTAGAATTAAAGCCGGCGAGAGGGGTCAAGGACAGCAGAAAGAGCTTTTTCAAATACATGGCAGATAAAACTAACACCAGAGGCAATGTAGGCCCACTGATGAATGGGATGGGTGCTTTCTTTGTCTCTGTCTGCTCTGCCGGAGGCAGTCCTGAAGAGCCCTGTACCTCTGAGACCTCAGATGAAGTCAGGTCAATGGAGCCGTTTGCCTTAGTCGCTGAGGAATGGGTTAGAGACCAGTTGAGCAATCTGGACATCCATAAATCCATGGGTCCAGATGGGATGCACCTGCGGGTGCTGAGGGAACTGGCGAAGGTCATTGCTAGACCACTCTCCATCATCTTTACCAAGTCTTGGGAAACGGGAGAGGTGCCTGAGGACTGGAGGAAAGCAAATGTCACTCCCATCTTCAAAAAGGACAAGAAGGAGGACCCGGGTAACTATAGACCAGTCAGCCTCACCTCCATTCCTGGGAAAGTGATGGAACACCTTATCCTTGGTGCCATCTTAAGGCATATCAAGGATAAGAGGGTTATGAGGGGCAGTCAGCATGGCTTCACCAAGGGGAAGTCATGCTTGACCAATCTCGTAGCCTTTTATGAGGAAATAACACGGTGGATGGATGATGGCAGAACGGTGGATGTGGTGTACCTTGACTTCAGCAAAGCGTTTGACACAGTCTCCCACAGCATCCTTGCACCTAAATTGAGGAAGTGTGGTCTGGATGATCAGGTAGTGAGGTGGACTGTGAACTGGCTGAAGGAGAGAAGCCAGAGAGTTGTAGTCTATGGGGCGGAGTCTAGTTGGAGGCCTGTACCTAGTGGAGTGCCTCAAGGGTCAGTACTGGGACCAGTATTATTTAATATATTCATCAACGATTTAGATGAGGGAATTGAGTGTACTATCAGCAAGTTTGCTGATGACATGAAGCTGGGAGGAGTGGCCGACACGCCAGAAGGCTGTGCTGCCATCCAGCGATACCTGGACAGGCTGGAGAGTTGGGCGGGGAATAACTTGATGAAATATAACAAGGGAAAGTGTAGAGTCCTACATCTGGGCAGGAACAACCCCAGGTTCCAGTATAGGTTGGGGAACAACCTGTTAGAGAGCAGTGTAGGGGAGAGGGACCTGGGGGTCCTAGTGGACGACAGGATGACCATGAGCCGACACTGTGCCCTTGTGGCCAAGAAAGCCAATGGCATCCTGGGGTGTATTAGAAGGGGGGTGGTTAGTAGGTCGAGAGAGGTCCTCCTTCCCCTCTACTCTGCCCTGGTGAGGCCGCATCTGGAATATTGTGTCCAGTTCTGGGCCTCAGTTCAAGAAGGACAGGGACCTGCTGGAGAGAGTCCAGCGCAGGGCAACTAAGATGATTAAGGGAGTGGAGCATCTCCCTTATGAGGAAAGACTGAGGGAGCTGGGTCTCTATAGTTTGGAGAAGAGGAGATTGAGGGGTGACCTTATTAGTGTATATAAATATATAAAGGGGGAGTGTCACGAGGATGGAGCCAGGCTCTTCTCAGTGGCAAACAATGATAGGACAAGGGGTAATGGGTACAAACTGGAACACAAGAGGTTCCACTTAAACTTGAGAAGAAACTTCTTCTCAGTGAGGGTGACAGAACACTGGAACAGGCTGCCCAGGGAGGTTGTGGAATCTCCTTCTCTGGAGGCATTCAAAACCCGCCTGGACACGTTCCTGTGTAAATTTATCTAGGTGTTCCTGCTCGAGCAGTGGGATTGGACTAGATGATCTTTTGAGGTCCCTTCCAATCTCTAGCATACTGTGATACTGTGACTTCACATCAAATCCAGGGATCGCTTGCAACACAGCAGCAAGATGTAGTGTACTTCAGAGTGGTTTAGGACTATGGATAGCAATATTGAAGGTATTGTGAACGACAGGAAACAACCTATCATTGTCGCACTACTAGAGATCCAGCCTTATATTTTATTGGCTGTGTGGATAAGCCTTCTTGCACTGGGCTGAATATTTCCTTTTAATGTTTATATGGTGAGCAGTAGAGTATTTACAGGTTCATTTTTCTTGAATAAGTGTAATAAGTATCTCATCCTGTTCAACACTTGCATGTTCTATGACAACTTTTAATGCTTATTTTTAGCTGCTTCTTTTTTTTTTTTTTTGGATTTCCTATTCTGTGCAATCAAATCAGGTGATGGAATTTTTCTCTTTAGTCATACTTCTACTTTTATACAGATTCCATTCCTCCATATGGCTGAATTTCTCCTCTTCATATAAAAACTAATTCTCACAGGTTAACTTCTTAAGTACCTAAATCTGTAGACATCCAAAGTCTGTAATCTTTTCCTTATTATCCATTTTCAAACATTTTACTGGGCATGTTCTGGGGCATGTATAGGTCAGTCACGGAATATTAAATTAGATGACTCGTCTTGGCGATTCTTGAAATGAAATGGCTATTTGTTTGACAGTGGCTTTTCTTTTGAGATGAGCACTACATCTTTTACATTTGTGCTGTGCATGTAAATTATTGAGCTGCACATAGCTTTTACGGTTCTTGTTTTTATAAGTAGCTAGGCAGTAAAGTAATTAAATAGTACAACTCTGAAATAAGACATTATTGCTCTTTCAGATATTTGACATTTCAAAGTTTTTCAATTTTTTAAGCCTTAGGGGTGGGTGGTTGTTGATTTTGCTAGTTTTGTTTGTTTTTTAAATTTCCAATTTAGTTTTGTCTCTGTAACTGGCAAGAAGCTTAATTTTTTTCATGCTCTTGAAAAACCACAGCACGCCTTTCATTTCTCTGTGAATTAACTTGGTGTTACACTAGCAGCACTTGCAGAATGCTGCTGATGTTATTATTTAACTTGTGTGAATTCATCCATGTGCTAGGTGGTCAGAACAGGCTCTCCACAAGATTTAGACCACTCATTTGGCCTCCAAGGTGAACTGTGATAGGATTGATAAACAGAGGAAAGTGACTCAACTTCAGGTCTGTAAGCAGACTGGATAAATCAGTGATGGAGTGTTTGGAGGTATGAAAGCATGGGATGAGCTTCACTCCATGTTTTCCCGTTTTGATGTTTTAGAAAACTGATTTTTTTCCTCATCTGCTTTCAGTCTGTCCCTGTGCAATAACACATTAATTGAACTTTGTTCTGAATAGCTCTAACTTTTCATATTGTGTTCTTCTTACCTAATCTAAGTGGTTTTCTGCACTCTCACTTAGCAGTTGCATAATTGTTCATTGCTTGTCCCTTTGTTGAGGATACTTGGCCTGTTTGCTAGGTATCAGGGGAGGATCAGGACCTACCTCTTCCCTTTGTTCTACTGTATTTCCTTTTTCTCACATTTGTGGATGAAACAAAGCATGAAGTGCTTTACTGAAAAATCTTTTATTCTCCTACAAAAAATATTCCATTCCTTACTACTTTTATCTGGCACATGTATTTCTTAGCAATTACGCATTTAGCACTTCTAAACCTGTTCCCAGATGTCCCGATGCTATTCATTAGATTTGTAAAATATGATGCAAAACACTTTCAATATTATCTAGAATTTAAAGATGAGTAAAGACTTCTAGTTGACCTTGCTGAGGCAGTGTCAGGCATTGTGCAGGGCCATCTTAAAACTGTACGTAAGGCTACCTCTGCTAATTGAGTTTGTGTTAATTTTGAATGAAAGCTATTTAATGGTGTCGTGGTTTGACCCCAACCAGACAGCTTGTCCACTCACTCCCCCCCTTCTTGCCCTCCCCTATTCTCGGAGGGACGGAGAGGAGAATCAAAAAGAATGCAACTCCCACGGGTTGAGATAAGAACAGTTTAGTAACTAAGGTATAACACAAATCACTACTGCTACCACCAATAATAGTAATGATAAAGGAAATAACAAGGGAAGAGTATACAACACCTCATCACCAGCCGACCGATAACTCGCCACCCCAGCCCGACCAAGCACCGACCGATACCTCCTCCAACCCTGCAATCCCCCTAACCCTTCTGGGTCACTCCCCAGTTACATCCTGGCCATGATGTGCTGTGGTATGGAATACCTCTTTGGTCAGTTTGGGTCAGATGTCCTGTCTCTGCTTCCTCCTGGCTTCCCCTCCTCCCTGGCAGAGCATGAGGCCCACAAAGCCCTTGGCCAAACCAAAACATCAATTTTTTTCAGCTCTGTTCCCAGCCCGAACGTCAAAACACAGCATTGCACCAGCTACCAAGAAGGAGAAAAATGACTGCTACTGCTAAATCCAGGACAAATGGAATAAAAATTTTTTAAAAGTTCAAAAATATATTTTCGGTGACAAATTAAGTAGTCATAATATTTTGGTTAAAAAAAACCAACCCAATTAAAAAACAGATTTGGGAAAGCTATCAATACTCTGATAGAATATGTAATTTGTTCAGTTTGGGCGTAAATATAAAGAACATTTTTTAAAGTGAAAGTCTGAGGAAAAGGACATAACTTTCAGGATTCAGTTTTTGGATGTGTGGTGTTTTGTTTTCTGTTTGTTTGTTTGTTTATTTTTTTTGTAGTTTATTTGTTTTGTTTTTTTTGGGTTTGTTTGTTTTGTTTTTTTCTTTTTCTTTTTTTCTTTAGACAAGAAGGACTATTTTCTATCAAATTGGATGGAAATTTTAAATCCACCTTATTCTGGGGAAGTACTATTACTCCAGTGCTAGGTAGGGAATTAATTTACAGAGACTGGAACCTATCATGTACAAGAAAGTTTGTGATGAAGCAAGATTTTATGAAGGTGTATGATCTTAAGGGCTAAAGTGTCTCTGATCTGTCCTCCTTTCTTCCTCATAGGTTTTTACTTCACTCAGTGCTTGTGATGTTTGTTTGCCTGCTGGACTAGGCACCAAGTAAATAGCCAAACTTGTAAAGGAACTTGGCATTCAGAGAGGCCTTGAAAGTTCTGCAGATGGAAAAATAAATGTTTAATTCGTTCCTTAATATGAAGTGGTCTCTGGCAGTTTTTATATGTCTTAAACAGGAGAAAAGACTTCAATTTTTAATAGACACCAAAGCTATAGACTGGGTTTTGAGAACTGTTCTTGATCTTTGGGCTCAGTTTTCTACTATGAGTAGGGTACTGATTACCTTATTTATGATGAGGAACAGTTTTCTTTTTCAGCACAGCTATCAACTGTTAGTCACTGCTTGCTTTCCTTCCAAAGACAGTCTACTGAGAATAATCAGTTACAGACTGAAGAGTGTATAAACTTCACTGCCTGCAGATGAACTTTCAGTGGTGTAATGGGGGGTGAGGGAAGTGTTGGAAAGTGTGGAATAGTTCAGGTTAGGCTCCTTTCCAGTATTTTTCTACGATTCTATGATTTACAATGTTTTGTTAATACATTTTAAATATAATATACAGGAGTAATTTTTAATACAAAATCCAGTGCATGTATAGAAAATGAAAAATTGTACATTAGTGCACACATCTGAGTGAGTCACTGAGAGCTTTTTAGTAATCTTAATGTAAACTAGATGTGAAAGCTAATTTGTTGAATCACATCTCCCTAGGGTCTAAAGTATGAAAAGGGTGTTCTCTGACCTTTGTTTAAAACTGCAGAAGCCATTAAAGCTGCCATAAAAATCTGCTGTTCAGTTTGTTGCATATCACTTTAGGTATGATTTTACAAACCTTACCAGGTGTGTGTATTTGAGCTGCTTTCTCGCCCACTCCAACAGTTTAGCAACTGACTTGGCAAGCTACCTTTTGTTTTCATTTCTATGAGTACTTAAATGCTCATGATTAACAAAAACGTAAAAATGTTATTAACAGTTTTATTATTTAGTACTGGGACATATTTCTTGTGACACCTGGTGTCACTTCTGATATTTCAGGCAGTGTACTAGAGCAAAAAACTTTACTAGCATGTAGTTGTTTTCAGGATTTTTTGCAATCTAAGCTAATACATTAGTAATGCAAGACAAGCACTTTTCACCGGAGGATTTTTTTTTATTTGATTCATGTAAAAATATGATTTATAGACTCAAGTATGTTAATCTAGACACTGATCAAGAGAAGCTCTCTTAAAAGCACACAGAAGAGGTGAAAATGTTATTTTTCTCATTCCAATCATTGATACATTATCATTTTAAACTTGTTACAAGTCAGTTCAATTTTTCAGCATAATATTGGTCTTCTGTTTAACAGCTCTTGTTGTGTGTGTTTCAAGACTGCACATTTTTAATATCCTTTTCGCTCTATCAGTATTAGAATCTTGTCCTGCTCTCTTCTTAATATTCTCCAATTGTCCTTTTTGCCCGCACTGGCAAGTTGTACAGTGCAGTCTTAATCATATAGCACTGAAGGCTCCTGTGGCTGTATTTACTTTCATACTTAAAAATATCAATAATGGACATGTATGTACATAAGGATTGTGATTTCTCTGTAACGTGTATTTCTGTGTATGTGAAATAATTACAATATATACAATTGCACATTCTATGATTCTATATGCACATGCCTCATGCTAAAATATTGCTTCCTCTCATCAGATTTACAAGTCGTAACTCATAGCTTTAGAATCTCAATTGTATGTTACTTTGGATGTGACATTGACCAAGATTTCTTAAGGGTAAATAGTAAACGTGTATGGTGTTTTCATACATTAACATTTTACTTACGTGTTTAGATCTCTACTTTTGTCTTTAGATCAGATTATAGTTTTTTCCACATAATGAAATTTAAAGTATAGCACATAAAATCATGCCACCATTATTTAAGTTGGAATGGACCTGTGGGAAGTCTTCTAATCCAGCCACCTCCTCAGAGAAGCTCTTACTAGGTTGGTTGCTGAGATATTTGTCCAGAAGAAATCTATGTCTGAACTTTGTGTGTTTAACCATCTTTCTAATTAAAAAACACAACCAAACAAAAAACCTCTGCAAACAAAACCAACCAACCCCCCAGAATGCCCAAACAAACACAAAGCCCCCCCCCCCCAAATTATTATCTAACCAAAATTTTTCAGGAATGCATTGTCCTAGGAAGAGGACTGTCTGCATTTGATAGGCGTGTAGAACCATCTTCTCTGTATTTTCTGACCGGGTAGATGCAAAAAGCCATAGTCTCCTGAGCTCTTTCTTCAGGGTGAACAGACCCAGTTCTCCCAGGCTCTCCTTATAAACTTTGTGCTCTAACACTAAAATATTTTTGTTGCCTCTGATGTACTTTCTCTAGTATACTAGTATTCTTTCTATGCTGGAGAGCCCAAAACTGAGCATAGCATTCTAGATGCCATCTTAGAACTGCTGAATATAGGGGAAAGATCACTTTTCTAGGTATTCTGACTACACTTTTAATACTATCTGGGATGTGTTTGGTGTCCCTCGCTGCAAGGACAAGTTGCTGGCTTATTTTCAACTTGCTGTCAACCTGGGTCCCAGATTTTTTTCTGTAGAACTGCTTCCTAGACAGCTGCCCCCCAGCGTACACTGCTCCCTGGGGCTGTTCCATCACACATGAAGAACTTTGTACATGCTTTTATTTAACTTCAAGAGGTTTCTGTACGTTCATGGTTCCAGCCTGTCCAGGTCCCTCTGAAGAGCAGCCTGCCCTTCCGCAAATCGATGGCTTCTCTCAATCTGGCATTGTCCATAAACTTGCTGAGAATGAGTTTTATTCCATGCACCAATCACTAAATTAACCTTACCTCAGGGAGCTTCATGTCTCTGATATCTGACATCAGAAGGCTAAAAGTCTATACCACATCCATCCTGCACAGATGCTCTTATAATTGTCTTCGTTGAGGTTTAGTGCTACTTGTTCTCCTGCATTTTTATCCTTCAAATAATTTTCCACTTAACGTAATTGGTATTTCTTCTTTCATTGTAGGGCAGAACTGGCAGAACACTTAACTAACAGTCCAACATAATGAGGATGACTTCTTTGTAAAAAAAACAAAAACAACCAAAACAAAAAAAACTGTCTCAGTATAGAGGGTCTATTTTTCCATAAGTCCTCATGAGTAATGCTTTAAAGACAGCAAAAATGAAAGTACGTGGTCATTAAACCCTGCCTTTTTTCCCTAACACCACATAGAAGTGTAAGGATTCTTGTTAGTTCTGTTAGAACAGAATGAATGTAGAGTAAGTTTGAAGTGACGTGTCTGATTTGATTGCACTTCATACCCACTTTAAATACGTTTTGCGCTGGGAGAGAAAGACCTATAAACTGAAAGCTAAGATTGAGTTGAGGCTAGTATATCCAAATAAGTTTAGTTGAAGCTCAGAAAACTTCATCTACAGTTCTTAGAAGTCTTTTTAAAAAAGTTTAAATCCCTATTCCCCAATTTATGCACTCCACTTGAGAGACTGTTTGATCTGTATTATGAAGACTGTATGAAAACAATATTGCAATTTCTCCTGTTTTTTGTCTGAAATAAGAGAATTCTTGGATTCTTTCCGCATGTGCATTATACAGAACATAGCGTAACAAGAACTGAATCTGTTTCCCCATCTTATCACTCCCTATTTTACTTTGCATTCAAAGTTATGCAGGAGCATACCTATTTTTGAGAAGTCAACTCATAACTAGGTCAACAGGGAAGAGTGACTTTGGCCTCTGGAGCACCTCCTATCCATCACCCTCCCTCCTTACTTTGTGTTAATCTCAAAGGACTTGTTGTCATTCCACAGACTAACAAAAGGCAACAGTGGGATTTGCAAGGAACATTTAAAATCATTTTGATTATAATTATTTGCTGATGTTTCTAGATACTGCTTTATGAAATGTTGCAGCAGTATTCACTGTAATTTTCTTATGAGTATTTGTGTTAACATGTTAAATTTACTATGTATTTCTTTTATTCTTGTTTTGCTTAATAACCAGATACAAGGGTTAGGAGTTGATCTTCCCTACCTTCTGCTAGACTTCTTAGCAGTCCTTGGTATTGTGATAAACACATAAATGTATTGGCTTTTGCAAATGATAGGTGTGGTTATGTGGATATAACTGTGTGAGTTTACAATAACAGAAGCAAAGCTCGCTAAAGACACATGATTAGACAACAAGTTAAAAAGGGCCAGACTCTTGAGCAAAACCGAGTCATATAGCAAAATAATGTGTAAAAGATAGAGGAGGGGGGACTTGATATGAGAAGAACTAGTGCCTGGAAAAACATAGAGTTAAAGCACTTTTTAGCTTAACTTAGATTGTAGAAAGAGAGCAGTGTTTATGTTGTAAGTCTGTGGAATGTAGTGGCCCCACTAAAGGCAAATGAGTTATTTCACACCATCCTTCTACTTATCAGCTGGTTTAGAGACAGAGCCTCCCAGACGTCTGATAGCTTGGGATACTCCTTGTCTGCCCATCCTGCAATAAATTTTGCCGGAAGGTCACACTGTTTTAAATCTTTGTTAGCTATCAGAAGAATTACAGAAATTGCTGGTTTCAGCTAGTTGTGTGATTACTTGGGCATCCAACTGTGCCAAAGGTGAAAAGTATACTCTGAGGAAGACTGCTTACTTCATCCTCAAGACCCCTGTCCACAAACACTGGAGAGCAATGCGCAGACGCCAAGAGGAGGGGACTTATGACAGTAAGTTCCTAAAGGTAGTTATAATACTCCCCACCTATGTGTGGGAATTATGAATATGTATGTGACTAATGCAATAGTGAAAGTATATAAACCTGTAACAGATACTAATCACGTGCACCTCTGGCTACGGTCATGCACCCAGCACTGTTGCTTTTGCTTTACTGACTTTGTTCCTAAATAAAACCTTGCTATCTTGTTTAGAGGAGTGAGTTTGCATTTCACAGTATCTCAAGAACTGTATTCTCTGTTAGCTATTTTAATGGTTACCACCTTGCTATCTAGTATAGCTGTTCTACTGTTTATTCAAGGGTTGTTTAAGCTTTGCATGTTTTAAAGCAAATTAATGTAAAGCATTAGCATATTAACATCCTGAAATGTCACAAGAAACACTTGAAGATAACAGATTAATAAAAATGCTTGGGATTTTGTGTCTTGTTTCTCCTGTTTAAAAAAAAAATAAAAAAATAGACCAGAACAATTGCTCTATTTTAGGGACATATTTTTTTTCAAGATGATCACAATGTGATTGCGACATTAGTTTTAAAACATCTTTTTCTATCCAGCATTTAGGCTGACTAAGACAGAGGTGATATGCTTATGATGTCTCTCTGCTAATCAGAGTTACTTAGAACTCATGTTTTGCCAAATACATGTATTCTGGAATGAGGCAGAAAGCAGAAAACAGGCATAGAACAGAAAGATTCTGTCATACACCTGACTGTCTGTGACTGTTGACTAAAATATATTTGGGATGAAGAATTTTTTTTTTTTTTTAGTAGTGAGACTTGCATCCCTGCAACTCAGTGTAAAGTAAAGCACATTTGTTGTGCTTCACTACTAGTGTAGTGGATCTGAAATGCTGTTTCAAAGCAGGAAAAATGGTATTGTTTATAACAAGGCATAAAGCAGACAAAATTACGTACTATGTTCTTGTAGCTTTTCTTGTACTTGGTTTGCTAGGCAAACTATGGATATTTTGTGGTACCTGGATTGTTTCCAGTTATGAAAAGACATTATAAAAAGTAACATGTTGCATTGTTGCCGGATACTATGTGTTTTCTTTAAAAAACCTCAACATATCGTTTCACCTTTAGTGTAAATAATTGCCCACCCTTCTACATCTTGTGTTACTTTGTGTGGATAATAATTAAGATCTTGCTGCAGGTAACTGATCAGCTCAGAGAAGCATTCAGGAGGAGAGTTGATATTCATAAAAATAACCAAAACAAACAAAACAACAACAACAAAAAAAAAACCACCTCATTGTGCATATGTGATAAGTGCAACCGATAATGGGAAAATAGTTTGTCCTTGTTCTTTCAAAGGTGGTGAGACTTGCCTCTCACAATGCTATTTCCACTCCTTTCTGATAACATTTGCTTGTTGTGTTCCTGTGCAATGTTCACAAATCTTGAGGGACTTTGGGAGCATGGCATCTGAATGGTGTCACTTAACACATGGGTGCATCTTAGTCACTTTCCTGCAAGTAGATTAACTTTTTATGAGTATACTACCTGTAGTAAATAACTTTTACTCAAAAGAAAACAAATAATGCAACTGTATTTTGGTTCCTGACTTCTGCTTTCACTCTATTTCCATCTATCCAAATGTTATGGCATTGGCATCCAAAGTTTTCAGACTCTGCAACCTTTACAAGTCTAATACAGAAGTTCTTTCTATTCTGTTCTGCAGCCCTGTCAGCCCAGGCTTTGCAGACTTTTTATAGCCTAGCTTTTGAAGCTGTGACAGTCTGAGCTCTTTAGCCCTTTTTATTGTAGACATACAGGCCTTGGCAGCTAAATTTCCTGCACACTCTGAGATCACAAACACAGAAAGAAGTTTCAACTCACGAGTTTGTAAACAAAAAGTGAAAAGATTTATTGAAAGCAAAGTACAGAAGGAGGAAAAAGAAATGAAATCACCATAATGGAGAAGGGGGGGGGAGGGATGGGACAATGATTAGAGTAGTTGGCAGAATTGCTGTGCTGGACTAGGTCCCCACAGAAGCCAATAAGCTATTTTTACATCTTCCAGTGAGCAGTCCTCTTTGTCTAGCCAGGAGAGGAGGAGGGCTGGGAAGCCTGTTTCCCAGACCTCCCTAGAAATATCAGATAGGAAACAGCTAGTGTGAAGCAGACAAATAAATAATTGAAAGGGTGCCTGTCCTGGGTCCTGCTTCTCAGCTTAGGAAATTCCTGGATGAGAGCAGCAATCCTGAACTCACTTTCCAGGCATCAATCATAGAATCATAGAATCATAGAATACTTAGGCTTGGAAAGGACCTTAAGATCATCAAGTTACAACCCCCCTGCAATGGGCAGGGACACCTCGCTCTAAACCGTATTACCCAAGGCCTCGTCCAACCTAACCATGAACAGGGATGAAGCATTCACAACCTCCCTGGACAACCTATTCCAGTGCCTCACCACCCTAACAGGAAAGAATTTCCTCCTTATATCCAATCGAAACTTCCCCTGTTTAAGTTTAAACCCATTACCCCTTGTCCTACCACTACAGTCTCTAATGAAGAGTCCCTCCCCAACATCCCTATAGGCCCCCTTCAGATACTGCAAGGCTGCTATGAGGTCTCCACGCAGCCTTCTCTTCTCCAGGCTGAACAGCCCCAACTTTCTCAGCCGATCTTCATATGGGAGGTGCTCCAGTCCCCTGATCATTCTCGTGGCCCTCCTCTGCACTTGTTCCAACAGGTCCATGTCTTTTTTATGTTGAGGACACCAGAACTGTACACAATACTCCAAGTGAGGTCTCACGAGAGCAGAGTAGAGGGGCAGGATCACCTCCTTCGACCTGCTGGTCACGCTCCTTTTGATGCAGCCTGGGATACGGTTGGCTTTCTGGGCTGCAAGTGCACACTGATGGCTCATGTTCATTTTCTCATCGACCAGCACCCCCAAGTCCTTCTCAGCAGGGCTGCTCTGACTCTCTTTGCTGCCCAGCTTGTAGCTGTGTCTGGGATTGCTCCGACCCAGCTGTAAGACCTTGCGTTTGGCATGATTAAACTTCATGAGGTTGGCATCAGCCCACCTCACAAGCCTGTCAAGGTCCCTCTGGATGGCATTCCTTCCCTCCAGCGTATCAACCGAACCACACAGCTTGGTGTCATTGGCAAACTTGCTGAGGCCGCACCCAATCCCACTGTCCATGTCAGCGACAAAGATGTTAAACAAGACCGGTCCCAACACTGATCCCTGAGGGACACCACTTGTAACTGGTCTTCAGCTGGACATTGAGCCATTGACCACAACTCTTTGTGTGTGGCCATCCAGCCATTTCTTTATCCACCGAGTGGTCCATTCATCAAATTGGTGTCTCTCCAATTTAGAGACAAGGATGTCATGTGGGACAGTGTCGAACGCTTTACACAAGTCCAGGTAGATGACATCAACTGCTTTACCGCTGTCCATCAGTTCTGTAGCCCCATCATAGAAGGTCACCAAATTGGTCAGGCAGGATTTCCACTTGGTGAAGCCATGCTGGCTGTCACCTTGTTGTTTTTCATGTGCCTTAGCATGCCTTCCAGGAGAATCTGCTCGAAGATTTTGCCAGGCACAGAGGTGAGACTGACTGGTCTGTAATCGCCCGGGTCATCCATTTTCCCCTTCTTGAAAATGGGGGTTATATTTCCCTTTTTCCAGTCATCAGGAACTTCACCTGACCGCCATGATTTTTCAAATATGATGGCAAGGAGTGTATGAGTTGCAGCAGGATTGAGTAGGAATACTAGGAGCTCTACAAGTCAGTGAATGGAAAGGGCTCTCTTCCTGACTCATTTAACTTGTTCCAAACACCTGCTCCCTGTGTGAGACAGATGAAACCAGGAGTAAACAGTGTTAGTCCTTGAGTTCTAATTTGAGTGTGCACCAAGAGAGAAAAAGGACTATTTACTGCATTCTAAACACACATGAAATAATTCTCTATGAAAAATGGATTTATTTTTTTTTTTTACATGGACTGTTATCAAAATGCTACCTTTATAAAATGGTGAACATTTAATATGTTAGTTTGCCAGCGGTGAGGAAGCATTCATGAGGTGGGCTGAGCAAGAACATTCCAACAGACTCAGAGAGGTTAACTTTGTGCGTGCACTTTTTCCCCAAAAAGTAGTATTTTCATGACTCTTGTAACTAAAAAGAAAGATCCAACTAAAATACAACTTCTGTTACTACAGCATATCAGCCCTGTTATGATATCTAGCAATCTATCTCTTAATGTTGTTTCAGCTTCAGGTTTTGATGACTGTTGAAATTATGGGTGATATTGCAAATGAAAGAGGTGTTGTGGAAGTATGTAGGCTCTCACTTTAGTATCATTATCAACACAGTTTATAAAGTTTTCTTCTGTGGAGTCAACGGATTGTCAATCTACTAGAACCTCTGTGAATTGTTGCTGGTCTTACAAAAGCTTGACTAAAAGGAGCACTTAGCATATCAGCTGATCTGAGGCATATGAATTTTCTTGAGTATTTTTGTAGAACTAACATTCACATTTGTAACAACTGGTATGGTGCTGAAAAATGAATTACTTATATTATTGAAACACAGCATTTCTTAATCTTTTTACATATTAACTTTGAAAACTTGACGACCTTCTAATGCAATATGTAACACAGGATATATTTATGTGTGGAAGAAGACAACGAAGAGCAACCTGAATATCACAATAGTTGCATGTTTTGAAACAAGTTCTTAAATAAGTAGCTCTTACATTAACACCAGCTGTTATCATGACATAACATTCATTGTTACCATCTCATAACAATGAATATGGCAAAACTGCAATAAGAACTAAGTTGCTGTATTTTTTATTTACTTTTTTTTTTTTTTTTACTTTCCTGTGAAGCTTGTTATTTTCCTTACGGTTAGATGTCTAACATCAAAGAGCAAGATTTATCCCATGATATTTATACCTCCAAGTCAGAACAAGAAGAGATCTGGAATTGTTCAGACTTGAATTACTAAAAAAAAATATAAAATTTCAATTTCTGATTTTTTTAAAAACTTGACTAAAACCAGAGGAAGCTGTCTTTCTGTCTCAGCAGCTTTCTAAGTTAATCAGAGCTCCATGCAAACCAGAAAACACAAGTTTAAAAAAAACCCTAAGATTTGTTTACAGGCAAAATTAAGTAGCTCAGAACACTACCAACCCTGTTATTTTAACTGAATAGGTTTGATCATTTTTGCTTTATAATTTTTAGGAATACTGCATGAAAATTCAGAGTCATTCTACAGTGTCCTGGGTTCAGCAGTAGCAATAATTTTTTCTCCTTCTTAGTAACTGTTGTAGGGCTGTGATTTTCACTTTCAGCCTGGGAACAGCGCTGATAACACCGATGTTTTCAGTTACTGCTCAAATGCTTAGTCTGACCAAGGACTTTCTGACTCTCATGCTCTGCCAGGGAGAAGGGGAAGCAAGGAGGAAGCAGAGACAGGACACCTGATCCAAACTAACCAAAGAAGTATTCCATACCACAGCATGTCATGCCCAGGATGTAACTGAGAATTACCTGGAAGGGCTAGTTCACTGCGGGGCTGGACTAGGTATTGCCAGTGCTTGATCAGGCTGTGTATTATCGGTTGGTGGGTGGTATTGTATTCTCTTCCCTTGTTATTTCCTTTATCATTATTATTATTGGTGGTAGCAGTAGTGATTTGTGTTATACCTTAGTTACTGGGCTGTTCTTATCTCAAACCATGGGAGTTACATTCTTTTGATTCTCCTTCCCATCTCCAGGAGCAGAGCGGGGAAGGAAAAACAGGGAAGTGAGTGAGCAAGACTGCGTGGCTGACAGAGTTTAAACCACAACATACAGCATGAAACAATATCGGTTTAGTTTTCCTGTGTGGGAAGTGGTGGTGAACCCTCCAAGACACTGATTAATCAATCTTGTATTTTAGATTTCATTTTTCTTTGTTTAGTAGTGACTTTGGTGGATACCATGTATTTTTGCAATCCTTTCCAAAGACTGAGTGATTGTTCATCAGGACACCTTTCATAAAATTCAAAGCTGACCTCCAAAATTCCCAAAAGCACATACAATTTGACTATCAAAAGTAATGAAGCAACTCAATTGAAGAAAAAGAAAAAAAAAAAGCCACATCTGTAAGATACATCTGGAATGTAAAAGCTGTTTTAATTTTTTAAAATATTATGGCTTTTAGATGATAATTGGTTTGTTTTAAGTTTTGGGGTGGTTTTGCCCCCCCCCCCCCCTTTTTTTTTAACTGCAGTATACTTAGAACATTTTGTCATTGTCTTCCCCTTTTTTGCTGATTTCCTCTTTTTTTCTTTTTTCTTTTTTTTTTTTTTGTTTTTATGATAGAAGTCTGCTTTTGAATTGAGCATGGTAGAAAAATAAGCTATTTTAAAAAGGTATTTTTATGCAGATACTTTTTGGAAAGGAGTACTTTTTAGCCAGTTATCTTTTCTGTACACATCTCCCAACTTCCAGAGTACATTTAGTTCAATATTGATTTAGACTTCTATATACAGAAATTAAGTACTCCTTCATGGAAATCTCTTGAAAGAGTGGAGCTCAGAGATTAACTATTCATGAGCACATCTATATGGGTGGTTATGCATAAACTCTTCAGTATGCCAGAGCCCATGAGTGGTCATATAGCCATAAGAATTTTATATTCGTAATTTGACAGTGAACTCATTTCACTAAGTTTAAGCACATACACTCAGGAAAATACTGCACAGTAATGACAAAGACTGTTCTCAAAATTTTGGTGAAATATTTTAACTGTACAAAGGGGAGAATTCTGTATCCTGTCTTATCCTTAGTGCTTTTCTATTAGTTAACTCTGCTTAACAGGCAAGTTTGCTTGGTCTTACCTTCAGGTAACACACTGATTATGTTCAAATAACTGGTAGCTGATGTAGATATTTCACAGCTTTCTGAGAAATATATAAAACCTTTTGGTATTTAGTTACCCATTTACTGTGCTTTCCATAGCCTGGATTTTCAAATATGTAGAATATTAATTAAAATATAGTTAAAGTCTAGTAATGAAGTAAACATCGATATATATTTTTCATGACAAAACGAGGATCTACTAGGATTCATCGTTCTTTTTTTTTAAGCATTTCTTGATCTTAAAGGCACATCTTCTTTGAAAATGTTGAAAATATAAAATTTCAGAAATATTCTGTGACTTTTTGGACATTTTAACTTAAAGCACACCGTGTTGTTCAAGCACAGAGATAATAAAGGTATATAATCTCTCTGACTACAGTGCTCTATGTATGTTTGTTTAACTGGAGTTTTGTCCCATGATCAAATATTACTGTTTTCCTTATAAAAGCTTTTGACAGATTAAAGTGCTTTTTCTTGGTCATATTTGTAAATTCATATACCCTCACACAAACAATTTTATCAAATTCCCTCAATTTCCCTTGTCTGATAGATCATGTTGAAGAGTAAAACATTATTTTACCTATATACTACTACTACCATGAATAGTCCAGCTGACACCAACAGACAATGAATAGATCTATAATATTAAGTACTTAATAAGTTGAAGTTTAGATTAAAATAAAAAGGGAAAACAATTTTCAGTCTGTAATAACAGCAAATTTGTAACTGTAATTCAAGTCACAGAATCAACCAGGTTGGAAAAGACCTTTAAGATCATTCAGTCTGACCTTTACCCTAGGGACTGCCAGATCACCATTACGCTATGGCACTAAGGGCCTCATCTACATGGTTTTTTTTAACACTTCCAGAGACAGTGATTCCACTACTTAGCTGGGCAGCCTGCTCCAATACGTGATCACCCTCTCAATGAAGAAATTTTTCCTAATATCTAAACTAAACCTTCCCTGGTGCAGCTTAGGCCATTACCTCTTGTCCTATCACTTGTTACCTGGGAGAAGAGACTGACCCCCTCCTCACTACAACCTCCTTTCAGGTAGTTGTAGAGAATGATAAGGTCCCCCTGTTACCGTAGGAACAAACACATAACCACTGGAATGGTTATATGAGGTGCTTTATTGCAGCGCTGGGAAACCAGGGGTACGCACCCAAATCTGGTTTCAACCTCATCACATCGCATTCGCAATTTATACACATTTAGCATGGGTTACAACATCAGCTAATGCATATGCATTAAGGATTGCCACATCATAAATGTTACGACATCAGCCTCTTCTAAGTTTGCGCAGCCCCCTGTGGTGGTCGTCTGGTGGTCGTTCCCGATGAAGTAAGGAGCCTTCCTCAGATGAAGTAAGAAGTCTTCCTCAGGTTGTCCTCTTCACCTTTCCCTTACTGGGACATATCCCAACCCTTGTGTGGATGCTAGCATTTTCTTATCCGTTTCTGGTATGCTCTTTTGGCTTTCTTAAGACTAGGTTCTACCTGGGTATAGCTCCACAGTACATTCCTTCTTACACTCCCTGTGCCATATATGGTTATGTTAGTTTCTATTGCTAAAACTACAGGGTTACAGGATGGTACAGCTATTGCTGAGTTTACGAAATAGCTAGAATACAGAACAGCAAAGCCCCAACCACATATAAAAACTTTCTATTAATATAAACCTTTTGAATATAATTATTTCTATTATGCTTTCTACTATGCTATAAGTTTATCCCATCACAAAACTTCACCCTTCCTTAATATCAAAAGAGGGAAGTTCTATGATAGAACAACCACACAAAGTTATGGAGAAAATTTTACCATTCTCTAACACCCCCAAGCCTTTTCTTCTTCAGACTAGACAACCCCAGTTCCCTCAGCTGTTCCTCATAAGACTTGTACTCCAGACCATTTACCAGCTTTGTTGCCCTTCTCTGGTCCTGCTCCAGCAACTCAGTATCTTTTGTAGTGAGGGCCCAGAACTGAACACAGGATTCAAGGTGCAGCCTCACCAGTACCCAGTACAGGGGTGTGATCACTGCCCTGGCCCTGCTGGCTGTGCTGCTTCTGACAGAGGCCAGGATGCCATTGGTCTTCCTGGCTGCCTGGGCACAAGCTGGCTCATGTTCAGTGTTCATCAGTCAGCACCTTCAGGTCCTTTTCCTCTGAGCAGCTTTCCAGCCACTCTTCCCCAAGCCTGTAGTGTTGCATGGAGTTGTATTCTAAGCGCAGGACCCAGCACCTTAATTTGTTGAACCTCAGCTGGCCACAGCCTGTTGCTCCAGCCTGTCCCTTTAAGGCATTTTTTATGTTCATGAGAAAACCTAGATATAATTGTGGTAGTTTTTATTCAAGTGTTCAAACAAAGCCAAGTTTTACACAACTCTTTTAAGGGACTTACTCCAGGTTCAGGTATAAAATTTTAGATCTTATGAAGCTCTGATCAATATCTTGTTCTACTCTCTTAGCTGTTCTTAATATTTCTTCTCTTATTGCAACAAAAATGATAAATGGAAGTTGAGGATGATATTGAAACTGCAACACACTTCACTTGATCCATCTTCCTACTCACAGATATTCTTAGTTATTTGAGCTTCAGCTGTCTCAGCTGTCTCAGCTGCCTCAGCTGTTACTAAGGTGTTCCTTAACAGGTTTTGTCTCTTCTTCCCTTCCCTTCCCTCTCCCCTTTTTGTTCCTTATTCTTTGCCTTTTAGTTATTCAGAGAAAGGATGTTAAATAACTGAATCAGTGATGTTTATTTTGGACAGAAGTAGTGTAGAATATGATAGAATATGTATCGTTCTCATTAATTTTAACTGAAAATGTAGAATAATGTTAGATTGAAATGGAAATAATATTCAATATTTTTAAATAAAAGAAGTGGATATCATGCACATTTAAGCTCTGTTCTGGTTTGGATTTATTTTTTTTTTTTAAACAACTAGTATAGGTCTCCAAGTAATATAGATTTTCTGTAAGAGGTGAAGCAAAATCTGTAAAGGTTCTAGATCTAAAATCACCAGTCAGGTTTGTGTAAAACTAAATTTAAATTCATTTTATTATTATTTCTGAGCATCTCTGCATTATAGTACTTTATTGAGCTTTATTTCTCTTTCCAAGGCAAAACTGAAACAAGAAGTTGTTGTTTACCATTTTATGAGGATAGGTTCAAAAGGTGCAAAATTTCATTTTGATGAATTTTGAATGTGTTTGAACTCTCCTCTCTTACACTTACTACAGTTCACAAATAACATTCTAAAATGCAAGTACACTGGGTATCATAAGAGTAAATTCTGATTTTCTAATGAAAACGTGGTAAAGATAACATAATGTAACCTGTGCCATATGAGAAGGAAGCAAAGAATAAAAGTATTCAGTGTCAATGGTCATGACAAAAAGGAAATAAAATAATATTAACATTGAATATGATTTAGTCTTTTGGACTGAATATTCAAAGGCCAAGGCAGAAAAGATCGATTTTGAAATGAGATGTCAAGAGACTAGTGAGTGTCATAATGCACAAAAGAATGAGGAATATGTTTAAACAAATGAAAGGATCATGGAAAACTAGAGCAAAGAAGTGATGTTCTTCCATTTGTTTTTATTTCTTACTGTGTCTCTGATTAGTGTAGTAGATATCTATTAATATCTACTATCTATCTCTAATATTATAGATACATGCATAGAATCAGAGAATAGTTTGGGTTGGAAGAGGCCTTACAGACCTTCTAGTTAAAGCCTCCTAGACACAGGCAGGGACACCTCCCATTAGACCAGGTTGTTTAAAATCCCATCCAACCTGACCTTGGACACTTAGAGGAATGGGCAGCCATGACTCTTAGGGCAACCTGATCCAGGACCTTGCCACACTGCCATGGTTTAAATCCTGTGGGCAAGTCAGCCACACAGTCTACTTTCCCACCCTCCACCCCCCCCTTTCTTCCGTTTAACCCCCCCCCTCCCAGACTAAGGGGTGGTGTAGCTGCTGTGATTAGAGCTGGAGTAGCTGCGCTGTCTGTTGCTTTGCCCTCATATCCAGGGACAATTTTTTCCTTTTGAAGGTGCTGGATAGTTTTGAACAAGGCCCTGTAAACATAGGCCAAGCCCCAGCACGTTGCCATGTTTTGTCTGTCTCTGGTATGGCCAGAATGACAGCACACCTCATTTCAGTGTTTTGCTAAATTTTTCCAGATTTTGCACTTGTTCGGTGATGAAATTCCAAAGTACTGGAGAGGCCCACTGACCTAGATACTTGCCCATTTCCCACACACCCTGGCACTCATGGCTGTCCAGCCTTGGGGAAAATCTCTTGGTTCTCCTATATCGTCGTCTAACCCCAGACAGGGCTCAAGCCTGACTCTGCTTAACTTTTGAGATCAGATGAAATGGTCATGGGTAAAACACACTCTGTATGTGTGCCAGCATGGTGATCTCCATCACAACCAGCAAACAGCTCTCAAGGGTACTCAAAAGCCAGTCAAAACCTTCAAAAATCTCAAGCGATGCTGTAAAGAGTCGGGGGGGGGAGGGGGGGGGGCTGGGAAGGTAAGAGAATGTCTCCTTCACAGGTTGACCACCCAAGAATGAGAAAAATATGTGTAATTGCTAAGCACTTCTATTATAAACCTCCCAGAGTATAAAGGTGGTGACCACACTGGGAACATAGGCCAGATCAGCTTCATGATCAATGATCCTATTGTATTACAAGTCATTTCCATAAAGTACAATGAGACAAGAACCTTCACCTAAGCCCCACACGTGAAAAACGCTAATGCCACAAATACTGGCTGTAAGTAAGGTACAATATACTGAAACTGTGAGATCAAGAGAAACAACTTTGAGAGCAAATAAATCAACATTGTGACAAATGAATATTAATCTAAAACAATGAATGCTTATCACAAATACGATTAGACAAACTCTGGTCAGATCTGTCATTATCTCAAGCCTTCATGCCCCACATTGGGTGCCAAAAAGAACTCTTGTAGTTTAAACCCTGTTGGCAAGTCAGCGGCCCAGTCTACTTCCCCCCAACTCTTTCTTCCCTTCCCTTCGCTGGAGGGATGCGAGGGGAGAATCGAAAGAATGTAATTCCCAGGGGTTGAGATAAGAACAGCCAGTAACTAGGGTATAACACAAATCACTACTGCTACCACCAATAATAATAATGATAAGGGAAATAACAAGGGAAGAGGATACAATACCACCTGCTGAAACGAGCCCAACCGAGCAGTGAGTCCCTTCCGGGTAACTCCCAGTTACATCCTGAGCATGATGTGCTGTGGTATGGAATAACTCTTTGGCTAGTTTGGGTCAGGTGTCCTGTCTCTGCTTCCTCCTGGCTTCCCTTCTCCCCTGGCAGAGCATGAGACTCACAAAGTCCTTGGTCAAACTAAACATCGATGTTATCAGCACTGGTTCCAGGTGAATGTCAAAAACACAACACTGCACCAGCTACTAAGAAGGAGAAAAAACAACTGCTACTGCTAAACCCAAGACACACACTCAAAAGAATTTCTTCCTAATACCTAACATAAATCTACCCTCTTCCAGTTTAAAGCCATTTTCTTGTGTCTTATCACTACACACCCTTGTAAAAAGTCCCTTCAAATTTCTTGTAGGCCCCCTTTAGGCACTGGAAGGTTGATTTAAGATCTCCTCAGAACCTTCTCCAGGCTGTAGGCCAGCTCTTTCAGCCTGTGTTCATAGATAGACATGATGTTCTCTGATCATATTCATGGCCCTTCTCAGAACTTGCTCCAGAAGGTTCATTTCCTTATGCTGGCGGTCCCAGAGCTGAATGAAATACTCCAGGCATGAGTAATGTGTGTCTGGATAGTGGTAAGATGCCACATACTTACAGCTGCTGAGGAGGTTAAACATCTGAGTCATTTCAGTCTCTTGAGACAATATAAGCTATATATTTTACTCTAGCAATTATTGTGTCTTGTAATGTAGTAGCTCAGTTTAAACACCTAAAGAACACTGGTAATTCTGAGAACTTACTGAATATAAGTGTCAAGTGAGGTTAGCACTTTCATAAATGAGCTTTTCTGGACAGGTTCTTTTTTTTTTTTTTTTTTTTTTTTACATAAGCAACTGACCTTCAAGCTATAGATCCCATAAGAAATGTACGTAACATATACGCTGATGCATCTTTAAAGATGTGACCAAAAACCCCAATCCATGTAGTACTGATGTGCAATGGGAGTTGTATGTAGAGTTGATCAGGTCTGGATGTTTCAACTGAGGTGTGCATTTGTTGTAGGAACACACCTATTTGTAGTGAAGAACATTCCTTTAAATTGTTAGTGTAATATAACAGAGGTGCAGCATCATAGTAATAAAAGTGGTCTTTAAACAATTACTTTTATGATAACAGAAGGTAGTAATATTGAACTCTTCCACTCATACTATGAAAAATCCATACAAAATCAAGTCTATGGTATTATTAGCTCCAACCTAGAGAAGAGATTAGGAAGTTATTACCTGATTTTAGTACCTAATTAAATTATAACATAGTTATATGCAGTTTTGTTGATTACAAGAAGGGCATGGAATAACAGTAATAAAAATACCTGAACTTCACGTAAGTTCTGCTGCTTCTGTTGGCTGCTGTTGTTGACTCTTAATTTTCTTTTTTTTTTTTCTTTTAACGCCCTGCACCTCCCAAGAAGTTTCTATTTTTCCAGAGGAAAACCACATATCATTCCACTTGTAAATACTGCAGAGCTTCAGGAAAGAAATCTTGGAACTGTTCAGTTAGTGGAGGGAAAGAAAGAAAGGGCAACAGAAAAATAACGAGACAGAAATAAAGAGATTCTGAAAGTCTTAGTATAAATTACTGTGTCAGGGTGATCTTGTTTCTCATCTTGAGAATGTAATCAGAGGATCTTGAGAAAAATCAATGAGCAAAATGATGGAATTGTCAGTAGAGTGTTCTCATGTGTATGCAATGGAACAGGAAACATTGTCTGAAAGTGACTGCCTAGTCAGGTGGGAGCATTATCATTATCTCTGCAGAAGAGGGAAAGGTGCTGTATTCTAAGCTAGGAAGTTTTGAACTAGGTATTCAGCAGCTTGCTTTTTTTTGGTTTTGTTTTTTTTTTTTTTTCTTCTCCCTTGTGTGTCTGGCTTCAATTCTAGTTAAAACAGTTCACTCCATCCCTCTTTACACTATCAAATATTATCAAAACTTCATTCTAAGTCTAGTAGTCAACAGGCAGTCAGCATGCAAGCAATTCTAAAAGAAGCTGTGGGAAGATATAAACATAAGCTTTGCTCCCCAACAAACTCTGTATATTGTTCCAGTTCTTACATTCGGCATGGTAATTTGTTTGCTAACTGGTGAAAGGCTTATCTTGAATTCTTGAGTATAATTAGAAGAACATGAAGCTGCAAAACCTGATAAATATTCTATATTAACCAGTGCTTTGACCAGATTTACATTTAAAAAAGAAAATAATATCTGAATTAATGAATACATTGAGATGTACAGTAATAAGATGCTAAATTTTATTACAGGTATGTGTGTGATTAAGCATCTTCTTATCTTTTATTTATATGACTTAAGAAAAGGGTTTACAGTAACTTAAAATCTGGTTTGAAAACAGCAAAAAACAAATGTAACAAGTAGAACTTACATCTTCTTGAAAATGTAAAAGAAATAAAATCAGTTAATTAATTAATGCAACTATTAGTGTTCTTTTATTTCAACCTGAAAATAAAGGATAACGGTAATATTTATTTTTTTCCACAGAGTTAAAATTCAGTGAGAAGTCACAGTATCACAATGGCATTTCATATGTGTCTGTAAAACATGAAAATAAACTATTTTGTTTGCATTCACATTTTTGTAAAAACCACAGTAATGTTGCTCTGCTTACTGTAGTGAATTGCATAATGCATTTATAATTTTCTATTCAAGGAAAATGGATTTTTATTTATATTATTTTAAGCAATCTATTAGGACAGCTTTAAGACCTTTGCTCAGCCCTAATACCTAAAATTTGTGTAACAAAAATGACTACTAGATGTTATTTAATAAAATGTCTCACATGAGCTGATCATGTGCATCAGCTGACCTTGAGTATAATACATGCTAATGAGATACTGCTAGTTTCTTAAGTTGGAAAAATATATTTAATGAGTCAATAATGTATTCAGCTGCTGACATTTTCAGTGTTGACATACCTTGCCAACCTCAGACACTCAAAATTCCTGCTGTCTGAAACAATAGTATACGTTAGTGCATGGAGGAATACTTAGAAGAAATAAAAATCTCTAATTCAGTATTCTATTATCAAAGAATTCCAATTTAACTAGGATCCTTTATTTGTTTTGGTGCTGAAATGTAATTCACTGTACGACTGTCATGCTGTTTTGCATGAGAAAAGCAGGCAAAACTATATTCTTGATGTCTTGCAACAAAGCCTTATTACATGCCCAGCAAGAGACCAAGCAAGTTAGGGCTGAGTCCTTTTAGTCTTTGTGGTATCTTGTATCTTAGGTTACACATGGAGGGGAATGAATATTTGGGAGAGAATTGGTTTCACATCAACGTAGATCAAAGCTGCTGCTACTGTTGGAGTGAAAAACATTCATTTTTCTGTCTCAGGTAAAAACTAACAATCTAGTTCTCATCAGCATGCAAATTTCAGTAATCCCGAGTGCTCTATAATGGTGATTAGCACCCTTTTTTATCACTGAAGAGAAAAACATTATGTCTTGGGTTGTATCTTAACCTTCTAATTAAGGTAGTCATCACCTCTAAGTCACAACACAGCACTGTGATGGTGGGGGTAGCACGAAATGGAAGCAGCAGTAGGGAAAGCACTGTAAAAACATGTCTGGTAGGTCTATCTGCTATGTTTAACAGCTTGCATAACATAAACCCATGAAATATGAATGCAAAATGAATCCAAAATCAACAACAATTTTGTTGCTAAACTTTTTAGATGCATACAAGCTAAATATTAGGAAGGGTAACACTTTGCAGTCTAAAATGGTGCTTATTACATTTGGTGTGCTTGTACAGTCTCTGTGTATAATTTCTACCCTGCCTGAACTTTTTCCTATTATTATGCTTTTTTTTTTTTGGGGGGGGGGGGTAGGGGGTGGGGAGAAACGTGTATAAACAATGGTTACTGTAACTCAATCTTTACTTAAAATATGTACCATTCATTTAATGGTAAGATACAGATATATTCAGAAGAGCATGTTGTAAATTCAAAGAACGTTTTTCCCCCTGCAGAGTAACAATCAATAGCCTTACAAAAAGCAAGAAACATCTTGTAAAAATACTAGTTGATTTTAAAGTGGTTTTACTATTTGAAGGATGATGGTGTGGAAACCTTTTATGTTTGTAAGATATTTATGCTATAGAACAGTCCTTACTTGAAATGGAAATAAGAGACCCTGTTCGTGTTTCTTCAGACAGGAGCTTACCTAGGAGATTCTATCAGAAACCATAAAGTAGAGATGTCAAAGCAAATTTCTTTGAAGTATCTCTTCAAATCAGAAAAAAAATATAATAATTTCTTGGGTTTATCAGAACTTTGAGGCATTCAACCATTAAGTGAAAGACTAACAAAAGAGAATGCTTTATGGAAAATGTTGTTTCTTTCAATATGACTAGGGTTGCATTGATAATTTCTTAAATCCTTGAGTTGAGTGGAAATCTTGTCATTAAATAAATTTCAGGATAAAAAGCTATCTTGTAGAACCCCAAATACTCCATTCCACATATTTAACTTTCACATTTTCTGAGTGTAAGGCAGAGTTATCTCACTTCAGTTTCAAAACACTCGAAAACTTGAAGTTTCAAAAAAGCTTGACACAGAAGTGAGGAGGATGGGCTGTTCTGGGAATACTGAGAGTAAGGCAGGGCACTGAGGTCAGCGAACCAAAATAATAACCCATAGATATAGAAGGCTGCTAAATTTACACTAATACTTAAGCCACAGTGCTGTAACAGAAATCTCTGAGAAACTCAGGCTGTTGAATTCTGTTCAGTATAAAAATATTTTCACAACTGATAACTAGTATATTAATTCAACTGTAATAATAATACCAATAAATGAAGTAGCTATTACAGTTTAAAGATACTTTAAGTTATTTTAAAAGTTTATTTTGCAAATGTCACAAATGTTTTGTAAATATAAAAGTCTGGACTATTTTAAAAGAGAATTTCATGATCACAGTATCACAGTATGCTAGAGATTGGAAGGGACCTCAAAAGATCATCTAGTCCAATCCCACTGCCGGAGCAGGAACACCTAGATAAGGTTACACAGGAACGCGTCCAGGCAGGTTTTGGATGCCTCCAGAGAAGGAGACTCCACAACCTCCCTGGGCAGCCTGTTCCAGTGTTCTGTCACCCTCACTGAGAAGAAGTTTCTTCTCAAGTTTAAGTGGAACCTCTTGTGTTCCAGTTTGTACCCATTACCCCTTTTCCTATCATTGTTTGCCACTGAGAAGAGCCTGGCTCCATCCTCGTGACACTCCCCCTTTATATATTTATATACACTAATAAGGTCACCCCTCAATCTCCTCTTCTCCAAACTATAGAGACCCAGCTCCCTCAGTCTTTCCTCATAAGGGAGATGCTCCACTCCCTTAATCATCTTAGTTGCCCTGCGCTGGACTCTCTCCAGCAGGTCCCTGTCCTTCTTAAACTGAGGGGCCCAGAACTGGACACAATATTCCAGATGAGGTCTCACCAGGGCAGAGTAGAGGGGAAGGAGGACCTCTCTCGACCTACTAACCACCCCCCTTCTAATACACCCCAGGATGCCATTGGCCTTCTTGGCCACAAGGGCACAGTGTCGGCTCATGGTCATCCTGTCGTCCACTAGGACCCCCAGGTCCCTCTCCCCTACACTGCTCTCTAACAGGTCGTTCCCCAACCTATACTGGAACCTGGGGTTGTTCCTGCCCAGATGCAGGACTCTACACTTTCCCTTGTTATATTTCATCAAGTTATTCCCCGCCCAACTCTCCAGCCTGTCCAGGTCTCGCTGGATGGCAGCACAGCCTTCTGGTGTGTCAGCCACTCCTCCCAGCTTAGTGTCATCAGCAAACTTGCTGATAGTACACTCAACTCTCTCATCTAAATCATTGATGAATATATTAAATAATACTGGTCCCAGTACCGACCCTTGAGGCACTCCACTAGATACAAGCCTCCAACTAAACTCCGCCCCATAGACTACAAGTCTCTGGCTTCTCTCCTTCAGCCAATTCACAGTCCACGTCACTACCTGATCATCCAGACCACACTTCCTCAATTTAGCTGCGAGGATGCTGTGGGAGACTGTGTCAAATGCTTTGCTGAAGTCAAGGTACACCACATCCACCGCTCTGCCATCATCCATCCACCGTGTTATTTCCTCATAAAAAGGCTACAAGATTGGTCAAGCTTGACTTCCCCTTGGTGAAGCCATGCTGACTGCCCCTCATAACCCTCTTATCCTTGATATGCCTTAAGATGGCTCCATTGACCTGACTTCATCTGAGGTCTCAGAGGTACAGGGCTCTTCAGGACTGCCTCCGGCAGAGTAGACAGAGACAAAGAAGGCACCCATCCCATTCATCAGTGGGCCTACATTGCCTCTGGTGTTAGTTTTATCTGCCATGTATTTGAAAAAGCTCTTTCTGCTGTCCTTGACCCCTCTCGCCAGCTTTAATTCCAAGGAGGCCTTAATCATCCTAATTGCCTTCCTACATCCTCTAGCAGCAGCCTTATATTCCTCCCAAGTGGCCAGCCCCTCCTTCCATGACCTGTAAACTCTCCTCTTCCACTTGAGCATACCCAACAATTCCCTATTTAGCCACGCAGGTCTCCTAGCCTAGATCTGCTAGCCTTTGATGGAAGTGAAGGAATATATCTTTAAAAGTCAGTAGAAGAAAGAATTCACATTTTTAAATATTTTTAGGGAATTTTTGGCCACATAAAAGTAGTAAAAATGTTAAGTTCACAAAATATAATGCTTCTGTGTATGTGCTGTTCATGAGCTGAAACTGTTAACAAAGATGTGATATATCATGTATCATGTTGTATCATGATGATACTGAACTAGTGAGAAGGTAACATCTGCATTTAAAATCTAGCTCCATTTCTAGGCAAGTCTTCAGTTGCAGGTTTCCAGTGAAGTTAGGAAAAAAGGGTGGTAACAACATTTTTGAAGTGTAAATGCAACTTACTTTGCTATCAGCCTCCCAGCACTGCTCAGTTACTCAGTTTTGCTTATCATGCCTCTCTACTGGTTTGTCTTACTCACTTTGGCAAGGGCTGTGTCAATAGTTTCCTGAACCCCATCTCATAACCTGGCACTCCTGTGCCTTGCCACATCTGTCACTCCTGCACCTCTGAGTCTGACCTTCATCTCCTTCCTCTGGCTGTTGAGCTTGGACTTGTTATTTCCTGCTTCCCCATGCAAAGCTGGCTGCTCCCCATCTGTGTGTGGATTGTATTATCTGTAAGCTTATGAGAGTACCAGGGATAATTACTATTCAAATATTTGTTGTATTTGTGTATGAAAGACAATGAGAAGACTAATTTTTTTCTCCGTGTGTATGAAGAAAATATTTTAGGCCTCACTAAGTTTAGAGGAACTCTCAAAGACATAATGTTTCTCAAAAACTCTCCACAGAGGGGTATAAAGAAAATACTGTAATTGAAGGGCTCTTGGAATTGTTCCCTTGCTCTTACTTATTTATTTTTTTTTCTCCCCAGACAGAAATGCTGTTCAAAGCCACTTCAAGTTTCCTGTTGCTTAAGAGGACCCCATATTTTTTTGCTGAGCGTACAGCATATCTCATAAATGAACAGTTCCCTTTTCTGGGAGAGGTGCCTGAGGACTGGAGAAAAGCAAATGTCACTCCTGTCTTCAAAAAGGGCAAGAAGGAGGACCCGGGTAACTACAGACCGGTTAGCCTCACTTCCATTCCTGGGAAAGTGATGGAACACCTTATCCTTGGTGCCACCTTAAGGCATATCAAGGATAAGAGGGTTATGAGGGGCAGTCAACATGGCTTCACCAAGGGGAAGTCGTGCTTGACCAATCTCGTAGCCTTTTATGAGGAAATAACACGGTGGATGGATGATGGCAGAGCGGTGGATGTGGTCTACCTTGACTTCAGCAAAGCGTTTGACACGGTCTCCCACAGCATCCTTGCGGCTAAATTGAGGAAGTGTGGTCTGGATGATCGGGTAGTGAGGTGGACTGTGAACTGGCTGAAGGAGAGAAGCCAGAGAGTTGTAGTCTATGGGGCGGAGTCTAGTTGGAGGCCTGTATCTAGTGGAGTGCCTCAAGGGTCGGTACTGGGACCAGTATTATTTAATATATTCATCAACGATTTAGATGAGGGAATTGAGTGTACTATCAGCAAGTTTGCTGATGACACTAAGCTGGGAGGGGTGGCTGACACGCCAGAAGGCTGTGCTGCCATCCAGAGAGACCTGGACAGGCTGGAGAGCTGGGCGGGGAATAACTTGATGAAATATAACAAGGGAAAGTGTAGAGTCCTGCATCTGGGCAGGAACAACCCCAGGTTCCAGTATAGGCTGGGGAACGACCTGTTAGAGAGCAGTGTAGGGGAGAGGGACCTGGGGGTCCTAGTGGACGACAGGGTGACCATGAGCCGACACTGTGCCCTTGTGGCCAAGAAGGCCAATGGCATCCTGGGTTGTATTAGAAGGGGGGTGGTTAGTAGGTCGAGAGAGGTCCTCCTTCCCCTCTACTCTGCCCTGGTGAGACCTCATCTGGAATATTGTGTCCAGTTCTGGGCCCCTCAGTTTAAAAAGGACAGGGACCTGCTGGAGAGAGTCCAGCGCAGGGCAACTAAGATGATTAAGGGAGTGGAGCATCTCCCTTATGAGGAAAGACTGAGGGAGCTGGGTCTCTATAGTTTGGAGAAGAGGAGATTGAGGGGTGACCTTATTAGTGTATATAAATATATAAAGGGGGAGTGTCACGAGGATGGAGCCAGGCTCTTCTCAGTGGCAAACAATGAAAGGACAAGGGGTAATGGGTACAAATTGGAGCACAAGAGGTTCCACTTAAACCTGAGAAGAAACTTCTTCTCAGTGAGGGTGACGGAACACTGGAACAGGCTGCCCAGGGAGGTTGTGGAATCTCCTTCTTTGGAGACATTCAAAACCCGCCTGGACATGTTCCTTTGTAACCTTATCTAGGTGTTCCTGCTCCGGCAGTGGGATTGGACTAGATGATCTTTTGAGGTCCCTTCCAATCTCTAACATACTGTGATACGGTGATACTGTGATTCAATCCTAGTAGTGAGAGAGACATTTAATACTACTCACAATCATGACAAGTTTTAACGCAGATGATGTGACTGCAGTCTCATTAACACTGTCAAATTCATTCTCTGTCACTATTTACTCAATATCAATAACTAGTTTTCTCCTACCCTTCCAGCAAATTCTTTACACTAATAAGCCATTCTTTGGAATGCTCACACTCCAGATAATTTTTAAGTATCTGAACAGATGACCTGTAAACACAATTACTAATTGGGAGAGTTCATGTAGACTGATGGAATGTACACACCACAGCAGATTTTCTCCTTTACTGCTCTTTTGCTTCATGGAAAAGTCATGCTTTTAAATGAGAAATAATGATCAAGACATTGAGTTCAGGTTTTAGAGTAAACAACTTCAAATACAAGAACAGTTGGATCACTGTCTAATGATCTGATACATTTCTAGTTGCAGCAAATTACTCTGGCATATCACTTTAGATTTTATATTGCTGCATTACAGTTATATTTTAAAAAAGAAGCTTAATGTTTCAAATTCCTTGAATATCAAAGGAATGAAGCTTAATAGTCGTGTTATTTTAGTTTTAATCTGAAAATAAACCCACCTCTTTAAGAGTGCAAACCAAGTCAGATATTTGTAACTGGCACACCTCAAGTTCATTGCTGAAGTCTTCTCCAGTTAAAATCTAGGTCTCTATATATATTTAATGAACGTTTTGCCCAGTCTTGAATGCAATAAATTATTTATTCTCTTTGAACTTCACATGGAAATGGTGTGAAGAGGTAGTCTTTGCCTACAAAATGGTACTGCTTTACCATTACGAGAGCTGCTCTAGATAACACTATGGGATAAGCACAAATTCAATACATTTAAAGGTCTTTTGAGGTTTTGGGAGGGTATTCAGAAGTGAGCGAAAAGAGCAGATGGTTATGCTACTTAATATAGTGTACAACAGTGTGATGCGATGACAGAAAAATAAAAACAGATGCACACACATCCCACTGTATGTTTCAAGCTCTTTTCCCTGTGAAGAAAGATCTTAATCACATTAAGAAATGGTCTGGGAGGTAGAAAAGTCCAAAAATTGTTCTTTTTTTCTTTTCTTCTTTTTTTTAGATATGGAGCAAAAGATATGAAAAGGCTTGATGGTGTGGAAGCAAAACTTACAAGAATGATAAAAAGCAGTGCCAGAAGGAATGAGGATGGATATGTTCTAGAGGAAGTCATGTAGTCTACACACACCAATGAAAGTTATTTCAATATCTGCTGTAGCGCACTTCATGCTCCTCAGCAGTCCACACTGTGAGTGATAAGAGGAGAGAATAAAGATTAACGTGACATCATGAAAATTATGTAAAATTTTTACTTGCCCAGTTAAATGTAAAATAAATGTTTATGGAAAAGCAGGAGATGTACAATCAGCTGAGAAAATATGTCTAAAAATTTAAAGACTGTAACTTGCAAAAAAAAAAAAAAATTTTGCTCCATAGGGTGTCTCCCTAAATGTCATTTCCCCCTGTACTTTCTGTATGTATTCTGTTGTGTAAACCGTCTACTTCTTAATTGTCTGGCACTCCCCCTGACTGACAGCAGGACAAGTAGTGTCTTTAATAAGAAAAGAAAATAAAAGGTGGTCTAAACACCAGTTAAAGACAAGAAACAACTGAAAGCACAATATTTTGAAAAAACAAATCTCAATCTGTAGGAGAACCAGAGAAAAGAAATGCTAAGGTATTAGGGGTTTTATTAGTATTACTGCTGTTTTTATATTGCAGTAAACGTCTGTGACAGCAGTAGGGGATTTTTTTGGTTTGGTGGTTGGTTTTTCCTCCCACGTTTTTACAAATAGAATTCATTTTCTGGGTGCAGTGAATTAGCAGAAACACTCAAAGTAATATCTTTTAAATACTAAGAATAACAGATGGCAAACAGAGCTTGATTAAAACCAGATTAATGCTTCTCATAAAAAAGGGAAGGAAGAAAGCATATTAACTGAAGAAAAAAATACAGTATTCGGACAAGAAAAAAATATTTTGGAGATGTTGTACAAAACCCCCTAAGATTTCATCCCTAATGTTCAGACATAATAAAAGAAAGAAACATCAACCTGGGTCAGATGAAACTATAAATAAAATGTATTATTATTATTATTATTATTATTAGGTAACACTGAGCAGACATTACACTCAGTACTGTACCACAGACAAGGATTAACCTCTCTGTCATTGATTTGCTCCACTGAGCCTAGTTACTGCAGGATCTTCCATACTCTGAGGTTGTCAGCTTGTGTCTATCATGTGTCAAGTGTCCTGCATCTGCTAGACATAATCTCACAGCCTGCTTCTTGGTAATCTTCTGGATCTTGATTTTACAAGGAGATGCTGTTCTGTAAGGTGTGAGCTTGCAGCTCTGATCACACCAACATTGTACTGATGCTGCCTGAAGTCTAGCATCTCTCCATGCTGTAAAAAGTTAGGAGGGACAGAGGAGACATGCAGACACTAGAACAGTTAGTGTTGCATTGAATGCAAGTACTGTATAAGGCAACTGTAATTTCCAGTGAGTAATGAATATTTATTTATAAAGTGTTCACAGGAAGAGAGGCAACTATGCTAGTGGAAGGGAATGATAGAATCAGGAGTTAAAAGGAGGGTCATAGTAAACACAGATTTCAGGAGTATGAAGAATAGAAAAGAAAATGAATGAAATCTGGAGAAAATGTTATTGTTTATTTTGCAATAGGAAAAATCACCATTAAAAATACTGGATCCCAAATAAAAACAAAATATAAAATATCATATAGTGAGTCTCAAAAACAGGCATTGTACAAAGTTTTTTCCATTATTCTTTCTGTTTTCCTTATTTGACTTTAAATTCTGTAAAGTGAAAAGATGGAGCTTATTTATTGTCCTGGTTTCAGCTGTAACAGTTATTTTTCTCCTTCCCAGTAGCTGGTACAGTGCTGTGTATTGGCTTTAGTCTGAGAGCAACGCTGATAACACACCAGTGTTTTAGTTGTTGCTGAGTAGCTCTTACCCTGATGAAGGACTTTTCGGTCTCTCGTGCTTTGCCAGTGAGGAGAGGCACAAGAAGCTGGGAGGGAGCAGAAACAGGATGCCTGACCCAAACTAGCCAAAGGGGTATTCCATACCACAGCATGTCATGCCCAGTATATAAATGGGTGGGAGTTACCTGGAAAGGACTGATAGCTGCTCAGGCTGGGCTGAGTATCTGCCAGCAGGTGGTGTACAGTTGTATTGTGCATCACTTGGGTGTATTGTTTTTTTCACTTTTCCCCCTCTAGTTTTATATTCTCTCCCCTTGTTATTTCCCTTATTGTCGTTATTATTAGTAATAATGTATTATACCTCACTTATTGGACTGTTCTTATCTCAACCTGTGGGGTTTACATTCTTTCTCTTCTCCTCCCTATCCCGCCCGGAGGGGAATAAGAGGGGGGGGTTAGGAAATGGCTGCATGGTGCTGAGTTAAAACACAACACCTATTCTGAGAGTCAGTAAAGAAAGTATATTAAAATACAGTGCAATCACATACCAAGCACAGTAGAGAGGGAAGATGTGCAGCAGAAGCAGCACAGTGCACTACTGTCCTTTGAGAAAGCAAACAGAAAAATGAAAACTGGGCATTTTGCAGGCATGAAGGGGATTACAGGCAGCATAGCTTTGGACATAGACTGAATGGAAACTGATGGGCAACAAGAATCTAGATGTGGCTTACAATGCACACTGTTTTGATGTAGATTCCTGTGGGTGCTCTCAGTTGGCTCTTTAAGCTATGCTGCTAAAAGTGTGGAGATGTGAAAAAAGCTGTTGTAAGTGGAATACTTGATATACCAAAGTTCAGCATGAAACGGGTCAGCTTTCTTAGTAATTGGAATGTCTTGCAGACAGCTGGAATAGCCTCCTTTCAGCAGCAATGAAAAACTGCTGCCTTGTAGCAGGAGGTGACTCAAAGGAGAAAAAAATAATCCAAACACTAAACCCCAAAAGACCCTGAAGTCTTAGAGCTGAGATAAACAGTGGACATTGGGTATCAGTTTCAAATATATCTCTCCTACAGAGATTTTCATAGATTAAAAACATTTTAGTAAATATTTTATATTAATATATTAATATTAGTAGTCAATGTAAATATAATAATGTTAAGACAATAGTATATTATAAATATAGATTAAAAATAGCATGAATTCAAGTTTCCATTAAATTTCATCTGACAGAATTTTGTCAGCAGAGGAGCTTGATTTTGTTAAGCAATAGCTGCTATATATACTTATTTGTATTTTTGTTAGTTTGCATGTTAAGTATCTTCAGATGATTCTAACAAAAGCAGCAGTTGTGATCTACAAAAGCTGCAGGAAAGAAGATTGTATATTATGTGGGTAATACTTCCAGTAATAATGCTATATTCTTTATAAAAATAATGTTTAACAAAAAACTAAAAATAATTCTGTAATGTTTTACTTGGGCTAGGTCACTTAGTTTGATTCAATATAAATTAAAGGTAGCTAAATTACAAAGATAAATACAGCAACATAATGATGATGAACATAATTTTATTAGGACAATGAACTATGTGTAAGGTCATTATTCTACAGAAGTCAAGGCAGAAATCAGTTTCATTTGCCTCTGCTTAGTCTAAAAAAATAACTGCTGTATCTATTAGGGAAGTCAGATGAGCATTTCCTGCAGATAAAGAAAATAGAATTGTGAGACTTTATGAGTAAATACAGAGAGTGCAGAGGAGGGCCACGGAGCTGATCAGAGGAATCAGGTAAACTTCAGGAAGATGTCTTGCACAGATTTCGCTTCTGTTCTTCTCCCTTCTCTTTTCTGTCTTTCTCCTCTTCTTTTTCCTTTTATCATTTTTTCCCTCCCTTTCCCATTCTCCTCCTTCATTCTCAGGAACAGGCTTTTTATTTATAATAACTGCAAAGCCATGTATTTTCAAGTGATTTACTTTTCATACGTCTGCAACTGGCTCTCCACCAGCTCTATTTGAAAATAAGTTCAAGGTAAACTATTTGCATTAAATAAGTAAGCTCAAAGTAGAGCTGAAAGATTACTGTAAAGGCCTTTTTGCTCAATGGGAAGGTCAGTTTCATTTTGCCTGTTTTGGGAATTTGTTACGTACTATTATTAATTCCCCTCTCTCCATTTCAAACCCAATTGCAATAAAAAGGTTATTGGAATCTCATAGGTCAAAGTTGCTATTAGAAATTCAAACAAACTGGAAGAAATATTTTCAACCATCTTGGTCTCAGTTATAACAAGAAACACAACATAAACCTGAGAATTTTCTTCTTTGTAAATAAATTGTATTTTCCTCTTTTCAAGCAAATTCTATTTTGCTTACAATTCCCTTATTTACGTTCAACTAAAGAATGGTATTGGAAGATCTGTGTTGTTTCTGTTCACTTTCAGTAGCTATGTAGGACTCGAGACTAGACTCTAGACTAGACAATATTTTTCGACTCATTACTGTGCTTCATTTCCCTGTATTTACATTTTACTCTTCTATTTATAGGGCTATGAATTATGTTTTGATAATAATAACCAGACAATAGTCTGAGATTATATAAGTTGCTGCTCATTTTAGCACATTTTTAGCACACTTCTAATGACACTAAAGGAATTGATAACTTTCTTAGTGGAATTTTCTGAAAATGAAAAGCAGCAGTTGCACTAAAATTAAAACAAACTTTAGAAGTGTATCTGTGGGCTTCTATAGTGATCAAGGATTTTGCGAATGTATTGTAATCTGTCAGAAAGTAGTTTTATATGCAGCTATGCATTAGACTCCATCAGTCTATAGAGCTCAGCACAGGTAAAGTTTAACTGATTAACTTAGCTGAAGGTAAATTCCTTTGCTGAGGAAAATTCAAATGAAAAAACAGCCTTATAGAAAGTGGAAGCAAGGACAGGCAGCCTGGGAAGAATACAAGGATTTTGTCCGGGAAGCTAGGGACCAGGTTAGGAAAGCTAAGGCCCAGTTAGAATTGAACTTGGCTAGGGATATTAAGGATAACAGGAAGGGATTCTACAGGTACATAGCAAATAAAAATCAGACTAGGGAGAATGTAGGCCCCCTCAGGAAACACTCAGGTGAAGTAGCTACACAGGATTTGGAGAAGGCTGAGGTTCTGAATGACTTCTTTGCCTCGGTCTTCACTGGCAAAGACTCTGACCACACCACCCAAGTCTTGGAAAGCAGACGCAGGGACTGTGAGAATGAAGACCATGGGCACACTGTAGGAGAGGAATTGGTTCCAGACCACCTTAAAAATCTAAATATGCACAAGTCCACGGGTTCCCATGAAATCCATCCACGGGTCCTGAAGGAGCTGGCAAATAAAGTTGCTAAGCCGCTGGCCATCATATTTGAAAAATCATGGCAGTCAGGTGAAGTTCGCAGCTACTGGAAAAAGGGAAATATAACCCCCATTTTCATTAAGGGGAAAATGGATAACTCGGGGAATTATAGACCAGTCTCAGCTCTGTGCCTGGCAAAATCTTGGAGCAGATTCTCCTTGAAGGCATGCTAAGGCAGATGAAAAACAACAAGGTGATTTGTGACAGCCAGCATGGCTTCACTAAGGGGAAATCCTGCCTGACCAATTTGGTGGCCTTCTATGATGGGGCTACGGAACTGATGGACAGCGGTAAAGCAGTTGATGTCATCTACCTGGACTTGTGTAAGGCGTTCGACACCGTCCCACCCAACATACTTGTCTCTAAATTGGAGAGACATCAATTTGATGAATGGACCACTCGGTGGATAAAGAGATGGCTGGATGGCCTCACGCAAGGAGTTGTGGTCAATGGCTCAATGTCCGGCTGGACACCAGTTACGAGTGGTGTCCCTCAGGGATCGGTGTTGGGACTGGTCTTGTTCAACAACTTTGGCGCTGACATGGACAGTGGGATTGAGTGCGCTGTCGGCAAGTTTGCCGATGAAACCAAGCTGTGTGGTTCGGTTGATATGCTGGAGGGAAGGAATGCCATCCAGAGGGACCTAGACACGCTTGTGAGGTGGGCTGAAGTCAACCTCATGAAGTTTAATCATGCCAAACGCAAGGTCCTACACCTGAGTCAGAGGCACAGCTACACGCTGGGCAGAAAGAGATTCAGAGCAGCCCTGCGGAGAAGGACTTGAGGGTGTTGGTCGAAGAGAAAATGAACATGAGCTAGCAGTGTGTGCTTGCAGCCCAGAAAGCCAACTGTATCCTGGGCTGCATCAAAAGGAGCGTGACCAGCAGGTCAAAGGAGGTGATCCTGCCCCTTTATTCTGCTCTTGTGAGATCTCACTTGGAGTACTGTGTGCAGTTCTGGTGTCCTCAACATAAAAAAGGACATGGAAATGTTGGAACAAGTCCACAGGAGGATCACAAGGATGATTAGGGGACTGGAGTACTTCCCATATGAAGATCGTCAGAGAAAGTGGAGGTGATCAGCCTGGAGAAGAGAAGGCTGTGTGGAGACCTCATAGCAGCCTTGCAGTATCTGAAGGGGGCCTATAGGGATGCTGGGGAGGGACTCTTCATTAGAGACTGTAGTGATAGGACGAGGGGGAATGGGTTCAAACTTAAACAGAGGAAGTTCAGATTGAATATAAGGAGGAAATTCTTTCCTGTTAGGGTGGTGAGGCACTGGAATGGTTTGCCCAGGGAAGTTATGAATGCTTCATCCCTGGCAGTGTTCAAAGCCATGTTGGATGAGGCCTTGGGTGATATGGTTTACAGCGAGGTGTCCCTGCCCATGGCAGGGGGGTTGTAACTTGATGATCCTAAGGTCCTTTCCAACCCTAACTATTCTATGATTCTATGAAATAGACATCTTTGCTCCTTCAGCAGTATGAAACTCCTTTACAATATAGGTAGATCTCATCTACGCACAAGACAGAACCTCTACAGGACGATATAAGACTTAAATGCATGGCCATAGAACGCAGTACAAGCCTAATGATATGCTTAAAATGCAAGAGATTTTGCTAAACATATATGTTCCTGTGCGAATAAGCTAAGAAAGTTCATATATGAAAGATACTTGGTGTAAATAGCTTAAATATGTTGAAAGAAAGGCTTGGATTTAGTTAAGATACTGTCCTGGGTTCAGCAGTAGCAGACATTTTTCTCCTTCTTAGCTGGTGCAGTGCTGTGTTTTTTGACTTACAGCCTGGGAACAACGCTGATAACACCAATGGTTTTATTTGTTGCTAAGTCATATTTATGCTGACCAAGGACTTTCTGAATCTCATGCTCTGCCAGGGAGGAGGTGAAGGTAGGAGGAAGCAGAGAAAGGACATCTGACCAAACTAGCTGAAGTGCTACCATACCAGAGCGCATCATGCCCATTATATAAGCTAGGGGGAGTTACTCAGAAGGGGAAGACTACTACTCAGGTCAGGCTGGATATCGGTTCTTGGGAGGTGAGCAATTATGTTCTCTTAGAATCATAGAATCATAGAATAGTTAAGGTTGGGAAGGACCTTAAGATCATCAAGCTCCAACCCCCCTGCCATGGGCAGGGACACCTCACTCTAAACCATATTACCCAAGGCCTCATCCAACCTGGCCTTGAGCACTGCCAGGGATGAAGCATTCACAGCCTCCCTGGACAACCTATTCCAGTGCCTCACCACCCTAACAGGAAAGAATTTCCTCCTTATATTCAATCCAAACGTCCCCTGTTTAAGTTTTAACCCATTACTTCTTGTCCTATCACTACAGTCCCTAATGAAGAGTCCATCCCCAGCATCCCTATAGCCCCCTTCAGATACTGCAAGGCTGCTATGAGGTCTCCATGCAGCCTTCTCTTCTCCAGGCTGAACAGCCCCAACTTTCTCAGCCGATCTTCATATGGGAGGGGCTCCAGTCCCCTGATCATCCTCATGGCCCTCCTCTGGCCTTGTTTCAACAGGTCCATGTCCTTTTTATGTTGAGGACACCAGAACTGTACACAATACTCCAAGTGAGGTCTCACAAGAGCAGAGTAGAGGGGCAGGATCACCTCCTTAAACCTGCTGGTCACGCTGCTTTTGATGCAGCCCAGGATACGGTTGGCTTTCTGGGCTGCAAGCGCACACTGCTGGCTCATGTTCATTTTGTCATCAACCAACACCCCCAAGTCCTTCTCCGCAGAGCTGCTCTGAATCTCTTCGCTGCCCAGCCTGTAGCTGTGTCTGGGATTGCTCTGACCCAGGTGTAGGACCTTGCGTTTGGCATGGTTAAACTTCATGAGGTTGGCATCAGCCCACCTCACAAGCGTGTCAAGGTCCCTCTGGATGGCATTCCTTCCCTCCAGCGTATCAACTGAACCACACAGCTTGGTGTCATCGGCAAACTTGCTGAGGGCGCACTCAATCTCACTGTCCATGTCAGCGACAAAGATGTTGAACAAGACTGGTCCCAACACCGATCCCTGAGGGACACCACTCGTAACTGGTGTCCAGCCAGACACTGAGCCATTGACCACAACTCTTTGTGTGTGGCCATCCAGCCATCTCTTTATCCACCGAGTGGTCCATTCATCAAATTGATGTCTCTCCAATTTAGAGACAAGGACGTCGTGTGGGACAGTGTCGAATGCTTTGCACAAATCCAAATAGATGACATCATCTGCTTTACCGCTGTCCATCGGTTCTGTAGCCCTATCATAGAAGGCCACCAAATTGGTCAGGCAGGATTTCCCCTTAGTGAAGCCATGCTGGCTGTCACAAATCACCTTGTTGTTTTTCATCTGCCTTAGCATGCCTTCAAGGAGAATCTGCTCCAAGATTTTGCCAGGCACAGAGCTGAGACTGACTGGTCTGTAATTCCCCAGGTCATCCATTTTCCCCTTAATGAAAATGGGGGTTATATTTCCCTTTTTCCAGTAGCTGCAAACTTCACCTGACTGCCATGATTTTTCAAATATGACGGCCAGCGGCTTAGCAACTTCATTTGCCAGCTCCTACAGGACCCGTGGGTGGATTTCATCAGGACCCATGGACTTGTGCACGTTCAGATTTTTAAGATGGTCTCGAACCAATTCATCTCTTTCAGTGAGCCCAAGGTCTTCATTCTCACAGTCCCTGCGTCTCCTTTCCAAGACTTGGGTGGTGTGGTCAGAGTCTTTGCCAGTGAAGACCGAGGCAAAGAAGTCATTCAGAACCTCAGCCTTCTCCAAATCCTGTGTAGCTAGTTCACCCGAGAGCTTCCTCAGGGGGCCTACATTCTCCCTAGTCTGGTTTTTATTTGCTATGTACCTGTAGAATCCCTTCCTGTTATCCTTAATATCCCTAGCCAAGTTTAATTCTAACTGGGCCTTAGCTTTCCTAACCTGGTCTCTAGCTTCCTGGACAACAACCCTGTACTCTTCCCAGGCTGCCTGTCCTTGCTTCCACTTTCTATAAAGCTCTTTTTTCATTTGAATTTTCCTCAGGAGCTCCTTATCCATCCAAGGAGGTCTCCTGGCCCTCCTGCTGCACTTCCTTCTAGTTGGGATGCAACACTCCTGAGCTTGTAGCAGGTGATCCTTGAAGACCAGCCAAGAGTCTTGAGCCCCCCTGCCCTCTAGGGTTATATCCCTTGGAACCTTACTAAGCAGGTTCCTGAAGAGGCTGAAGTCTGCTTTTTTGAAGTCTAGGGCAGTGAGCTTGCTGCACGCTCTTCTCACTGTCCTAAGAATCTCAAATTCAACCATCTCATGGTTGCTGCATCCAAGGCTGCCCTGCAGTGCCACATTTCCAACGAGCCCTTCCCTGTTGGTGAGCACAAGGTCAAGCATGGCACCTCTCCCTGTTGGTTCCTCTATTACTTGCAGAAGGAAGTTGTCTTCCACACAATCGAGGAACCTCCTGGATTGCTTGTGCCAGGCCGTACCGTCATTCCAACAGATGTCAGGGTGGTTGAAGTCACCCATGAGAAGAGGGCCTGTGAGCATGAGGCTTTTCCTATTTGCCTATGGATTGCTTCATCCGCAGATTCCTCTTGATCTGGTGGTCTATAACATATCCCCACAGTAATGTCTCCCATTGCTGTTTTCCCTTTAACCCTGACCCACAAGCTCTCTGTTATCTGCTCAGGTGTCCCCAGACAGAGTTCCATACACTCCAGCCTATCCCTAACATAAAGGGCAACTCCCCCTCCACGCCTGCCAGGCCTGTCTTTCTAAAGAGTCTGTAACCTTCCATTCCAACACTCCAGTCATAGGAGCCATCCCACCATATTTCTGTGATGCCTATAATATCATACCCCCGCAGACGAGCACACATCTCTAATTCCTCTTGTTTGTTCCCCATTCTACGGGCATTTGTATGCAGGCATCTGAGCCAAGCTCCAAATGAAGCTGGCTCATTGGCTGGAACATCCGGAATATCTCTGCATTGGTCCAAGCTTTTATTATAGGTGCTGGCAACTGACTGGGAGTGTTGGGATGGAATGATGCCCCCCTCCCCCAACACATCTAGTTTAGAGCCTCCTTAACCAGTCTGGAAGGCCTCCTACCAAAACTGCCCTTCCCCTTCTTTATGGGACCAGCTCCACCAGCCCCTGCTAGACCTGGCCTACAAACTTGGGTCCCATGTTATTTCCCATGTTATGTTCCCTTGTTATTTCCCTTATCATTATTATTATCAGTGGTAGCAGTAGTGGTTTGTGTTATACCTTAGTTACTGGACTGTTCTTATCTTAACCCGTGGGAGTTACATTCTTTTGGTTTTCCTCCCCATACCTCTGGGAGCGGGGGAGAGTAAAAGGGGGAGAGTGAGCAAGTGGTTGTGTGGTTCTGAGTTACCAGCTGGGCTTCAGCAATGTCAGTTCTTTGTGGCATCCAACGTGGGGCATGAAGGGTTGAGATAATCACAGGTATGACCAGAGTGTGACAAATTATATTTGTGATAAGCATTCATTGTTTTGGATTAATAGTCACTCATCACAATGCTGTTTTATTGGCTGTCAGATTTGTTGTGCTTGATCTCAGAGTTTCAGCATGTCGTACCTTACTTACAACTGGCATTTGCTGTTTTTGTGTTTATCGGCTGGGGGCCTGAGCTAAGGTTCTTGTTTCAGTGTATTTCATGGTAATGACTTGTAATACTTGTAATGACTTATTGATCATGAAACTAATCTGGCTTTTGCTCCCAGTGTGGTCATCACCTCTGTACTTTGGGAGGTATATAATGGAATTTTTTAGCAATTACACATCTCTTTTTTCCCTCCTCGGGTGTTCAACCTATGAAAGAGACATTCCCTCACATCCTCTGCTCCCCCACCAGACTATTTACAGGGGGAGTAAATTCTGCAAAAGTTAAAGATCCTGAATTTCCTTTCAATGCCCTTGAAAGCATCCTGCTCCTCTTGCTGGGAGCCTGATCTTGTCTGATCATGGAAGCTAAGCAGGGTCTGGCTCAGGTCTTGTCTAGGATTAAACAACGATATAGCAGGGCTTCCAAAAGATTCTCCCTGAACCTGGAGGGTCATGAGGGGCAGGGTGTGAGGGATAGTATGGATGAGTATCTAGGCCAATGGGTCCCTCCAGTGCTTTAAAAGAGTCAGAGATGGAAGGCAGCTATATAGAGTCCCTGACAACAAGTTGCAGAAACTGCTGAAGGAGAGGGTGAATCGAGTCAGTTTGCTGAGGTAAAAGCCATACAGCTGGCCCTGGACATTGCTGAACGAGAAAAGTGGCCAATACTTTATACTGACTCAGGGATGATGGCAAATGCCCTGTAGGGGTTGTTGCAGCAATGGAATCAGAGTGACTAGCAATGCAGAGATAAACAGATCTGGGCTGCTGCACCATGGCAGGATATCGCTGCCTGGGTGCAGAACCTGGTGATAAAGGTACACCATGTAGATCCTCATGTACTCAAGAGTTGGGCCACTGAGGAACACTAAAACAACCAACAAGTGGATAAAGCTGCTAAATAAAGATATTGTTATTGGGATCAGTTCTCATCAGTGCATGCTCAACATCTGTCAGCTTCTTTTATTAAAATGAATGATTCATTGTGAAAGTTGAACAGGAAAGTTTTAGTAGAGAGAAAGGAGGATGGAGCGAGGGGGTGGCTGGTCTCCCAAGTAACAAGTGATACGACAAGAGGATACTGCCTCAAACTGTGCCTGAGGAGATTTAGACTGAAGAATAGGAGCAATTTCTACATCAAAAGGGTACTCAGGCATTGGAACAGGCTGCTCAGGTCAGTGATGGATTCACCATCCCTGAAAGTGTTCACAAACAGTGTAGATAAGCCTCTTAGTGGCATGGTTTAGTGTTGGTCTTGGCAGTCCTGGGGTAAAGGTTGTATTTGATGATCGAAAAGGTCTTTTCCAACTGAGTTGATTCTGATTCTTTAAAAGAAAAGATTGAAGTGGCTCAGATGAACTTAGACTGGCAACATAAGGGTGAATTATTTTGGCCCGGTGGGCCCATGACACCTCAGGCCATCAGGGCAGTGATGCAACATACAGATGGGCCCGTGATTGAGGGGTGGACGTAACAATGGACACTATTGCCCAGGTTATTCATGAATGTGAAATATGTGCTGCAATTAAGCAAGCCAAGCAGTTAAAGCCTCTCTGGTATGTAGGTCGGTGGCTGAAGTATAAATATGGGGAGGCCTGGCAGATTGACTTTATCACACTTCCACCAACTCATGCTTACCGTGGTGGAAATAATCACCTGATGGCTGGAAACATATGCTGTGCCCCACACCACTGCCTGGAACACTATCCTGGGCCTTGAGAAACAAATCTTGTGGTGACACAGCACCCCAGAGAGAAATGAGTCAGAAAATGGGACTCATTTCTGGAATAACCTTATAGACACTTGAGTCAAAGAGCTTGGCATTGAGTGGGTATATCACATCCCCTACCATGCACCAGCCTCTGGGAAAATTGAACGGTACAATGGGCTGTTAAAAACTACACTGAGAGCAATGGGTGGTGGGACTTTCAAACATTGGGATTTACATTTACCAAAGGCCACCTGGTTGGTCAACACCAGAGGATCCTGGAGTGGCATGGTGGCTGCCTCTTCGCTATTGACTTAGATAGAATCACAAACTGAAAGGGCGTCAGCTGAGAGGCTGGTGCTGCTGTATGTCTGTTTTCTCTTGTGGTTTCCATTCTCCTTTTCTTCCTCTACTTTGGATCCTTTATAAAAATAAGAACTTGCCAAGATCTTTGTTCCTGTTGACACAGTTTTAGGGAAGTTTACAATAAATCTTTTGTTTCATTTTCACCCTTCGAAGGGTCTGCGGTTTCTCCCACAACCTGCACAGAACTTGGTGCACGATCAGCTCCCCCGGACCCATCAGGTGGGGTGTGACACTATTTCACATTGTATATTTTGGTTTACACATGGCTGCAGTGAGAAAACAGAAAACTAATGAACATTCATGAGGGGCTAGATTTGAATTTGGGACCACATAAACTTAGTTACATATTGCATTGTTTTTCCATCCATTCCTTCCTAGGGTTACATCTGTATGATTGGCTGGTTGTGTTTGTTTGACTTTGTATCACAACTAAGAAATAAATCTGTCTCTTTTTCTTTTCCTTTTTTTTTTTTTTTAAGTGAGAAAAAAACCCACCACCACCACCAAAAACAAACAAACAAACAAACAAACCCAAACAAAAACCTGCTTAGTAGACTTCAGAGAGGCAGCTTTTGAATTCAGTTTTTTCCTATAAAGTTCAATAAGGGACATTTACTGAGAATATAACTGATGGGTCTTGCTATATCTGTGTATTGTCATCACTTGTTGTAAAAGTGTATATAGTTGCGCTGACCTGTTGTTTAATGCAAAAAAAAAAAAAAAAAAAGAAAAAGGGGCAAAAAAAAAAGGCAGCTTTCTTCTAAGATCATGTACTTTCCTTAGTTCGTGCTACTTCACTTCCATATGCTCTTTTCCCTATGCAAGAGATTTCTGGAGTGCATGGATGATAACTGCTAGATCAATGAACTGCTTAGGGAAAGCATTCCATTCTACCTCAGACTTAAAACAAAGGGAGAACTGGCTGGGGATATGAAAGTTGGGGGCAGCCTTGTCTGCGCTGTGTGCTGTGGAGTTGACATTCATGACAGAAGTGAGAAAGGCAAATAGCAGTGTCCTAACCCTGGACTTAGACAGCGACTTGTTCAGGGATCTCTTTGTAGGAATCCCTGGGGAAGCATCATCCAGGAGAAAAGGAAAGATTTTCTAAGAGAGTTGATGGGTTTTCAAAGGCTTACCTCCTTACTGCAAAAGTAGCCTATCTGAACATAAAGGATATCAGGTGAAGTTTGCAGGAGGCCTGCATGGGTGAAAAAAGAGCTCCTGAAAAAGCTCAAAAGGAAGTGTACAAGAGGTGGAGGCAAACAGAAGAGGCTTGACTTTTTATCTATGTCACAGTTTTTTCTGCACTTAGGGAATGTGCTAGCACTGTTCTCCAGTTTTTATATCAGCACTGTCTTAACTTCATTCAGCTCAAAGCAGAGGCAGAGCAAGATTACTTGTCAAAAGATCATACAGACATGCCTGCAATATAAGCTTAAATATATGCTGTTCTGTTCAGTGGGGGTTTATGTGATCTATCTATCTAAGTACTGACTGTGTGAAATAGCTTTTGTTATGTGCAATTAAATATCTATGACTTCTGGATGGTAACTTTTAATGTTATTTATATTGACATTACCTTAAAAGAAAATTAAGTATTTTTAACATTTACCACACCTATAAAGCAAATAATATCCATTACAGAAATTGTATCACAACAAAATTCTATTAAAACTGAATCTGTTTTCCATTATCATGACATCAATTCATTCTCTTAATTAAATGTCATACTTATTCTCAACTGCTAACAAAGAATTATCAATTTCATATGTGATAATGAATTTAATTTTATTGCTGTGATGGAATAACCTGATGCTATTCATGGCATTCAGTTAGGTAAACTTAATATACAATATGCAGATCTTTAAAAGTGGAATTTAGATCTTAAGTTTTGCTAACAAGAAGAATAAATAAATAAATAAATAAATAAATAAATAGATAAGGGTTTTCATAGTTTTAGAAAACCAGGGGGAAAAAAAGACTATGGGTATGAGTGAAATTCATGGAGAATTAAAGATACACACCAGGATAATTACATCTTGATATCCGTGTATGGGGGGTGTTCCTGAGATAAATTTATTCACATCATAAATTTGGTTTACAGGATGCCTGTACTTTCCTAAGGCAGTAAAGCAGTTTGTTGCAAGGATATCCTGAGGGTTGCTCATGAGCACAGAGTATCTTTAAGGCTGGCAGGAGCATCTAGTTACATGCTTTTTTGCTGTTATTGCCAGTGGCATTTTAATGAACAGCTTGCCTTAACAGAGACCTGTTCTTTATTATAACCATAAATGGTACCACACAAGGCATCATTCTTCTCTGCTATAAGCATTAGGATAATGTTCAGAATGTGCAAGGAGAAGGAATTCTTTCCTTATTTTGTGTTTTAGTCTATGGTTGTTGACTATGGGTAGAGAGCTCTAATGGTATTTAATGACAGCTTCCATGGAAAAAGGAAGAATCTCATAAATTCTAAAGGACAGATAAGCCATAAGCAGAAACCTGCCGTTGACTTCTTTCCATGGATAACAGTAAAAAACCTACTGCTTGTAGGTAACAACCCACTGGCAATGAGTGTTGAAAAATAGCTTCTCGAATTTGATAGCTTTTTGTAACATAGCCTGATACAGCTAGTGTGCACTACCTTGTACCACCAGTTTAACGTTGCTCTTTCTTTAAGAAACATTGTGCTCTGGGGTTTTGTCATTGTTTCATGTATGCAAGAATGTTGTTTTCTTAATAACAAAGTAAGCTTATTCTGCTACCAGCATTTTAGCTAAGAATTTTGGCATATCAGTGCCTGATGAACCAGAGATCCAATAAAAAATGCCTTATCTGTTCCAAAAGGAAAATGCTTGATAAAGTCTAAACACTTTTCTGTACTTTCTTGAATTGTTTGAATTCCAAGATGATCCCTGTATATTTCCCAATTTATTAAATCATACATGATTCTAACTATCTTTTCCTTATGATGCTACTCTGAATCCTTCCACCTCACAGGAGTATTTCCCAGTGCAGTTATACTCTTCACTTAGTGTATGAAAGACAGCCATGGAAATGTGAAAGATGCATATCAACTGCCTCAGCACACTTAATGAGACTTTTCAATTTTTGTTTTACAGAGTGTATTGAGTACCTTCCAACAAAATTGCATAAATTTCTCCAAAACATAACTATCCATACACATACACAAACACACCTTGTTAAAAAATAGAGTAATTGGCACAGAGCTTTAGAAAGCTTTGTCAAGGATCATACAGGTTTGTGGGGGTTTTTTGCCAATTACAATTATGTGATTGAATAAATCATTAGCATAGATGCAAATGAAACAAATTCTGAGTCATTGAATTGCAAAATTACATTAAGTTGGGACTGCTTATAAACCACGAAAGAGAAACTAGATAGGTTGTAGTTCAGAGGTTTCTATAAGGACGGGTCACTTTGTAACAATTCCCGTTTTCCTGTTAGCTGCATAACACAGTTAAAACTCCCATTAGGAGCACAACCAGTACGCTTCTTATACCCAACTCCAGTGCTTAACAGTTACAGTCTTTTCTGTCAGCTGTGAATATTTTTTCACCTTCTGATAATACCATATTGAACCTGTCTCCTCATGAGTGCCAAATTTCTTTCCAACTGATTTTTTTCTGGTTATAGTGCTTTCAACTTCTTTTTAATTTTTTTCTTCTCTCCTTTATTTCCTTCTCGTCAGCTGACCCTAGCTCCTGTATCTCCAGTGGTATTTCCTCCCTCTTAAAAACAGTACTGGCATGCTTTACCTGTGTCTGTTTCTTATGGAGGGAGTACACCAGTTTAGCTGCAGATGTCACCATCTGTAGATAGACCAAATTAGTTTCACTTAAGCATCTTTATTTAATTCTGCCTCATCAAACATCTCCACTTGTACTTGTAAATGATGTAATGAGTGCAAATTGTCAGTCCTGTCATTTGCAGTCTGAGGGAATTATACTGAATAGGTGTTAAATCTTCTGTATTAACTCAGGTGATAAGCCACAAGGCCGAAATTTTACTCTATGACTTGTTAATTCCCTGGTTAATTGGTAACTACCTGGTTAATTGTTAGCTGGTGAAATTCATACTGAAAGTAATATTTGATTTTAGTGTCTCAGTGATCTAAATGTTTCTTAATTTCCAGTGTACACTGTTAACATCATTTTAAGAGATTAACAGGTTACAGACATGGCTAAAAAGCTTCCTGAGAGTCCACACCGCAAAAAAAAAAAAAAAAAAAAAAAAAAAAGACCAAAACCCACAGATGATGTAAGTTCCTGTATCCTGAGGTACATAAGGTTTATCTTGAGAAAAGATATATGGTCCCTCATCTTAATAAATTTCCTATGAAGATCACAGACTATCGATTGCTTTCTGTGAACAGCTGATTTTAGCTTCATTATACTAACGGCATTTTTTTTCCTTTTTTTTTTTTTTTTTCACCCACATTATTAAGAGAAATGTATAAAGAATCTGGCCTGGCCCTCCCGCAAAAAGGAGAATTCTGTCATGTATAAGGATATGTAGTTATTTATTTTTTTTTTTTACATGAAGCACAACTATGCAAACTTGTTTCATTGGTTTTGTAGAGATTACTTATTGATGTAAACTTGATTTCAGAGTCAGAAGGGGAATACCACAAGTGTGCCTGGATTAAATTGTTACTCAGAGTGACAGGACCTCAGAGGTAAAGTCAGCAAAGAGTCATGGAGGTTGAAACAGCCTAAATAATTTGTTTGGTGTGGTTGTTTTTCTGATTTCTGTCAGGTTTAAGGTGATTAGAAAGAATGCTGGAAATAAACTAATTGCTTGTTAGTGACATAGTAAAGACTGGCATAGTACAGTGAATTTAATGTAAGTTTAAAGGAAAGCTGGAAGGAAATTACTGCTTTATAGAACGCTGCAGTATGTGTCATAGTCTGTGGCTGTGTAGTTAATCTATACACAAAATCTTAAATGACAAGTTAATTTTACCTATTTGTTTGAATTGTGTAATTTTGCAATCTTTGGTGACTCATCTCACTAGTTAGATGAACTAGTAATTGTTGTATGTGTACTAATAACTGTTGTTAATGTGTTGTTTGTTTGGTTTGTTTTTTTAATACTTGTGTATGTGTCACTGATGTGTCACTGTGTGAGTTATGCTGTGTTTGTTTGGGGTTGTTGTTTCTTTGCTATCTAAATTTCAGTACTTTGTGATTAGCCATGTATTGTTAAAAGTTCCCTAATGTTTCTACCAGATCTCTAATAAAATTAGTTTGCAACTGAATATACCAAAGGTGTGGATGGTGAATTTCTCAATCACAGAGATTCAAGCCTGAAACTGAAAAAGCTTCTAAAGAAATTCCTTACAGAATTCCTTTTCCATATGGTTCACTTTAATTATATCCATTTAGGGAACTCTGGACTACTTTCAGAATTCTCACATGCACTGTCTGTTTGATTTTTCACTAATGCCCCTGTGCCGAGCATTTGCTAGATACAAAGTAATATTCACTAGCTGTGTTTCCCATAAGGCAAAAAATAATGTTTCCTATTCTTGACTGGTAAGGATTCAAATTCAAAGTCATCCTTCTGCTGTGTAACATGGCAGCAAAAGCAATTATTAATTAACAATCTAACAAAACAGAACCAATGATGACATTCACATGCAGAAAATACTATATTGCTTCCAATAAAGATAGAATTAGTCTTATATATATTCATTATTAATAAATTAATAGCTATTTATTATGAATGAAAAAATGATGGCTTTGAGGAATTAAGCATCCTAGTCACACTCAGTTTCATTGTTGGAAAGTACCTTGGAGTTTTTGGAGTGCACATTAAGGTTAAGGACTTAATAACATAAGGATGAGTTCTGTCCAGCTAATTTCTGAGTGTATTTTAAGTACTGAATGGAATCAAAGATCCAACCACAAAAAAGATGGCCTACTTTGCAAAATAAGCACATAAATATCTCTTGAGTATGGGAATCTGAAGCTAAGGCAAAAACTGAGCTTACAGAAGTTAAGGCCAAGTGAACCGCATAGACCAGATCCAAATACTTTTGGCTTTAATAGAATCATAGAATAGAATCATAGGATAGTTAGGGTTGGAAAAGACCTTAAGATCATCAAGTTACAACCCCCCTGCCAAGGGCAGGGACACCCCCCACTAAACCATGTCACCCAAGGCCTCATCCAACCTGGCCTTGAACACTGCCAGGGATGGAGCATTCACAACTTCCCTGGGCAACCCATTCCAGTGCCTCACCACCCTAACAAGAAAGAATTTCCTCCTTATATCCAATCTAAACTTCCCCTGTTCAAGTTTGAACCCATTACCCTTTGTCCTATCACTACAGTCCATAACGAAGAGGTCATCCCCAGTATCCCTATAGGCCCCCTTCAGATACTGGAAGGCTGTTAGGAGGTCTCCACACAGCCTTCTCCAGGCTGAATAGCCTCAACTTTCTCAGCCTATCTTCATATGGGAGGTGCTCCCATCCCCTGATCATCCTTGTGGCCCTCCTCTGGACTTGTTCCAACAGTTCCATGTTCTTTTTATGTTGAGGACACCAGAACAGTACACAATACTCCAGGTGAGGTCTCACGAGAGCAGAGTAGAGGGGCAGGATTACCTCCTTCAACATGCTGGTCATGCTACTTTTGATGCAGCCAATGGTACGGTTGGCTTTCTGGGCTGTGAACACACACTGCCAGCTCATTTCCATTTTCCCATCAACCAACACCCCCAAGCCCTTCTCTGCAGGGCTGTTCTGGATGTCTTCTCTAATGGACTCACTTCTTTAATAGACTCAGAGGAACCATTGTTCCTGGTAGAACTGAGCACACAGTCAAAATGTTAGAATCTCTATTCCTGGAACTGAATGACAGTGTCACTGAAGAGTTTTCTGGCTACACCAGGCTGTAGCTTTTCTAGAGTTCTGAAGCTTGGTAGAAAATATGATTAACAATGTCCTGCATAGGCAACCAGGCATTATTGAGGAATATGAATACCTGAAAAAGTACACGAGCTAGTTGTGCAGAATTGACTTTAAGAGATTAGATTAGTCACCTGGTTGTTGTTGTTGGTTTTGAACAATAATCAGTAATATTAGGCATTTATCTTTTCAGTCTTTCTTACATTGTCTTGCAGTAGGAGTTTTAAAAGCCAATGAGACTGTTGTAGGTGACATCTGCTGTGGTCTTTAAAAGTCAGAGGTTTGATAAGGAAGGAAAGGTCATGCAATGTACAAATAGTAATACCCACAGGAGTTTTACCTCTTGAAGTTGTAATATCAAAGCATTAGAGAATAAATTGGGCAGCTTCTACTTCTGTGTGGATATCTCGGGTGTCTTTGCCAGCACTCAGAGGTGACTTGAATTGTAATCAGGTTCCATCTCTGATAGTTCATCAGCATTAGATTATTCTGCTGGAGGCACTTTCTTCTTACTTTTGCCCTGTACTTCTTAGCACCTTTAGACAAATCACAGCTTTTCCCTTTTTCTAAGACATTTATCAGGTTTTAATATGTCATTAATGGGTGATCAAGGTTAACCATAAATTGGCCTAAAACTTGGAGAACAAAATTTATACATCAATTTGAGAAAATCTGTTAATAACGTCCAACAGAATGAATTTGTGAGAATGAGGGACTAGAACAGGCTGCCCAAAGAAGTGGAATGCTCCATCCTTGTCAGAGTTCAATGCCAGGTTGGACCCAGCCCTGAGCAACTTGGTCTAGTGGGAGGTATCTCTGCCCCCATGGCAGGGGTGTTAGAACTAGAAGATCTTAAGGTCCTTTTCCACCCAAAACATTCTATGATTGTAATAGCACGTGGTAATATGTCGCAAGTTGTCAAAAAAGAAGGAATGCTGGTGGGTCTTTTGCTTGTAGCACTAACAGATACTCCTCCATAAGAGGCTGGTGACAGGCAGGCACTTCAAGACTCCGAGATAAAATCTTACACTGATGCTAAATCGAAAATGAATAGGATTTAAACAGATTGGAAACAAGGTGATTTTAACGTTCATACCAGAAATGTGGAAGAAATTGTGTTAATAAGAAAATTCCCAAATACAATTAGAATTTTTTTTATTGCTCTCAGATGAAGGCAGTATTTCTGCATTTCTATTTTGTGAAGTTTTGTTTTATGAACAGTGTTTTATTTCAGACTCCATACTTTCAAATGAGGATGAATTGCCTATTGAAAATATCCAAGACATGCATTTATTTTTAGAGATCTCAAGAAAATCTGATGTGGGGCCAAAGCTAATGGTATTTATTTTAAAAAGGGACTCACAGTTTTTGAACATTGTTCTGATTACTGCAGGTAGTAGGTAGAAGATAAGATGGTTGAATAATAGCAAGGAAGCCTCCTTTCATTCCATGTAGCAACTACAGTTTTCTGGAGATTTGGATTAGAGATGAATGCGAATTATGAATTCTTTACAATTCAGCTCCACATTATCAAAAATCTGTAAAATAGCTATTCTTCAAAGGTGAACAGTATTTAAATAAGAATATAAAAATAAGCTGTTCAGAGATCTTTAAATATGAGATTCTCAAGATGGATCCTTTATAAGTAGCTTTTTTTTTTTTTAATCAAGAAGACTCATCAAAAGTGATTTCAGATATTTTACTACAGTTTTGAGGAAATTTACCTGCAACAATAAGAAAATATGGAAACCAGTAACATAATAATAGTAAGTAATAATAATGTTTTAATGCTGTGAAACAATGACTTATTTTCCTAGGATAACTTGTAAGTTTCTAATGGAGTCTGCACTGAGTTACTCAAACTGATGTATTTTATTTTTTGGTACTAGTGTTTTCACATGAAGACATTCTGTGCAATGTCTCAAGATTTTTTCTGTCACAGTATATACTTGCAGGAAGTTCTAGTTAAACGCCTGTGTCACCTGTTTGACACAATGCATAAGAAAATGTAATTTTGCAAAAAGTTCTGAAGAAAACCAGACTATTTTCCTGTATTCAATTCAGGAATCTTTGAATCAAAGTTTCATACCAGAACTCGAGTAGTTGTTCAGCTGGAGAACAGGACCTAATACCTGGATTTGGGAGTAGCTCAAAAGGCTCTAAGTTTTGTATAACAAGTCTGATTTATCTTAATAAAATTGAAAGAAAATATTAAAAGTTTCATATAACTGAAATGCATTTTTTCTTTCAATAACATATGAGTATCAACATAATTATGATAAATTAATAAATAGCAAAATGTTTGACAGAAGCTTTTTAAAGAATTTTTCTTGGAACCAGAGTTTTACTGGCAATTCCACACGTTAGAGATTTTGTCACTCTGTGCTCTAACTGCTGAAGCTTTTAATTGTGTCCTGTTTGGCTACACCTCATGGTGACAATTATGTAAGCTAAAAAGAAAAAAATAAAAGGTAAGTTTTTACAGTGTAGGCTGACATGGTCCATCACAATTTTGTTACATGTATATATTAATGAAGTGTTCCCATTATCTCAGTGTAGCTGTTTCTCATGGTGAGTTAAGCTGTTTTCCCACGGTCTTAAAGCACATCATCTTCCTCCTATACTTTGTGACTTCCTCTGGCAATCTAAATCCATCCTTGTGACCATGCCTGTTGTTACTTAATGGTAGACTGTAGCTTTCCAGGTATGTTTAGCCAAGAAGAAGAACTAGATTCAAGGACAGGCATAATTTAAACTCTTACATTAATAACCTTTGTTGTGGTTTAAACCCAGCCAGACAGCCCGTTCACTCACTCCCCCCCACTTTTCCTCCCTCTTTCTTTCCTTCCCCAGAGGGATGGGGAGGAGAATTGAAAGAATGTAACTCCCATGGGTTGAGATAGGAACAGTCCAGTAACTAATGTACAACACAAATCACCACTGCTACCACCAGTGATAATAATGATAAGAGAAAATAACAAGGGAAGAGAATACGATACCAATGCCGAAAACGAGTCCAACCCAGAAGACCCCGTGTCCTTCTGGGTAACTCCCAGTTACCTCCCCAGGCATGACGTGCTGTGGTATGGAATACCTCTTTGGCTAGCTTGGGTCAGGTGTCCTGACTCTGCTTCCTCCCGGCTTCTCCTCCTCCCTGGCAGAGCATGAGGCTCACAAAGTCCTCAGTCAGGGTAAACATTACTCAGCAACAACTAAAAACGTTGGTGTTATCAGCACTGTTCCCAGGCTGAAAGTCAAAACAACACTGCACCAGCCACCAAGGAGAAATATTGACTGCTACTGCTAAACCCAGGACACCTTTATTACGCAAGACCTGCTATTTATGGATTCAAATATCATCTTGAGATTGTTATTTCTAGTTTTTTTTCCTGATCTTTCAGAGCTAGAGCTACCTGGACTGTTGTTACTTTTATTACAAAGAACTTTTCTCTGTTAAATTTGAACTTCAAAAGAAACCTTAGCTCCTTTGAATCCGAGTACAAGTCATTGGATGACATGATGCTGTCAAAGTTCTCTTTGAAACCAGCACCTTTTCCTCTTTTGCAGTTAGATGATCCGAACTTCTGAGAAATGGGAGTAGTTTAGGTGGTAATGTTTTGGTTTGGTTTGTTTTGGTTTATCTTTTTCAATGAATTTCCAGAACAAGCTTAGTTGTGGCCAATTTATGCCAAACCTTAGAGAGGTCTGGCATCAGAGAATTACAAGACCATTTAGGTTACAAGGAATGTCTTGACATCATCTAGGCCAACCGCACTGCTCAAGCAGGGTCAGTTACAAGTTGCTCAGGATCATGCCCAATTGCTTTTTGAATATTTCCATGCATGGAGATTCCACAATATCTCTGGTCAGCCTGTTCCATTGTTTGAGAACCTTTACAGTAAACGTTTAAGTGGAAGTTCCTGTGTTTTAATTTGTGCTTGGTGCCTCTTGTCCTTTCACTGGACATCACTGAAAAGAGACTTGTCTTGGTCTTCTGTTTCCTGCCATCAGTTCTTTATGAGTGTTTTGACCTACTGGCAATCCTCTTGCAAAAAGAGCCCAGAATTTATATGTTCTTTTTTTGTCCACCAAACCAAACCAAACTCATTTAAGGGGTGAGCATGATGAGCAACAGTAGTGCAGTGATGAAATTCTCAAAGTAGCATTATTTCAAGTCAGAATGACCACAGAACATGAGTAACTACAAGAAAAGTTAATCAATCTGGCAATTTTATCTTCAGGCTGGAAAGAGGATGGACATTGTGCAGCCTGTTCCTGAGCTTTAGGAACTCCCTTTCAGCAGTTCTAGTAGCTTAGGCTCATCGCATTTGACCACTTCCTTTCTCCTCCAGGGATAATCCATGGTATTTCAGGACACTTGGTGACATGGTTTAGTGGTGGACTTGGAAGCCCTGGGGTAAGGGCTGGGATCAATGAACTTAAAGGTCTTTTCCTACCTAGTTGATTCTATGATTCTTTAAATGGTGAATATGTTTTCAGTACTCTTCCCATCCAGAGATCTCCTACCTGCTGCAATCACCCTAGAAGTCTGTCACTATAACTTTTTATACAAACTTTTCTTTCTGAAGTACTGGCTGTTCACATAAACTGGTCACACTGACTGATGGAGAAGTGTAACTTTAAATTTTTTAATAAACACAGATTATCTTTCATCTCTATACTGAATGCTGAATTTCCTTGTGTAGAAATTTAATGGCTATCTGACTTGGGTTCAGAGAACTGATTTATCCCCATCTAATACGTAACTTCACAATCAAGTACCATAGGATATAGTTATTGACACCTGTTGACATATATATGACAACACATATTGATATATATCACCCCATGGCCTCAGTCTTTACAAGTGCAGGGGCATTAATTTAAAAAAAAAAAAAGGCACTGTTTTTATATATGCTTACATCCAGTAGCTGCACAGTTTATTAAATTACATCTCAGTATTAAAACTGTGAAGACACTGAGTCCCTTGTCATATACCTGTCTAGCCGGAGCCCTCTTAAAAATCAGTTTCTCAAACGCAGCTCATAGTGCTTATGCAACCTTCTGTACAAGTCGTGTTCTAGAACACTGAAATGATAAGGGGGTTTCTTCTTTTCACTTTAGTGGGTCTAAAATCATGAAGAATTAATCTTGCTTTTTCAGGAATTTATGCTAGAAATAAAAGCAAAAAAGTTTAGTTGTTGAAAAGACAGTAGCTGCTGTCAAATAACCATCAGCAGACCAAATAAAATCCCCAGTAAGAGTATATTATTCTTCCCAGAGGACTTGTGGGAAGTTACCAGAGTAACTATGTTACTATGAAATACCCACATACTGTGAGCTTATTCTTGTACCTGGACAGTCTGTTATCACTGACACAATAGTGAGAGAGATGCAACTGTGTGATAAATTACTTGAAGACCTTAAGAAAAAGAAATTTATGAAGACCATTTGTTGCTGGTTTCTAAATAAAGATGTGTCTGTGTTGGAATACATTTAGTCATTTTGATGGTAAAACATGATTCAGAGGTCTACTAAAATAAGTCAATAGTCATGAATACAATTATAAAAGTAAAAAATGTGTTTATCTTGCATTCTATAAAAATTGGTACCAGAGATGACTTTCAAAAAATAGTAGATTAATTAGTGCAAGTCCGATATATGCCATATAGTTTCACCTCTGGAGTCCACTTAACTCTGTCATACGTTAAACTAGATTACCTTAATTAGAAGATTGAAAGCTGACTTTATTACAGGGTATAAGTAAATTCTCAGGAGAGAAAGCAGCTGTTTAACCCTGCTCTTTTAAATTCTATCTCTGCTATGAGCTGACATATTATCCACTGCTTCTCAATGCAACAGTTTACCAATTTTCAGGTATACAGTGTAAGTATGATCATAGCAAACCTAACTTTCACCAGAAGGAACATGTTAAGACAATATGGATATCTTAACCCCAGTGAAGGCAAGGCTTCCTTGAAGCAGTCAAGAAAGAGTGGATTAATATACATGCTGAAGTAACCTTTTCTGAATGCCAGGACACTTTTCAAATTGTCGGTCCTAGATGCATCCTTTAGTGAAATGCCCTGAAATACTCCCAAGTGTAAATTATGTACAAATATATTTTTTTTCCATTTCCTCCTTAATTTTTGCTACCTTTTCATTTAATTATTTTTCATCTTTCATCAGATTAACAAACAGATCCTGTAAAACTCTATAAAGGAGTCAAATTCAATATCATGTCAACAAGTTTAGGCTAACAGCACACTCGCCTTCCACAGACATCAAACTCCTTGAAGTCTTTAAGGGTCCACAGGTGTTGCTCTGTCTTGTATCTAGGCTCCTGTGACCTTCATAATGTACTTAATTATTATCAGGCAGATATTGCCTGATCTTACTCTATGTCTTTTCACCTATCTGGGAAAAAATAGAATATTACCCAAAACTACAAAAATCTATAGCCACTAGTTAATTCTCTTGATTGCGGGGGGTGGGGGGGTGGGTGGTTATTCTGCCTTGAAAACCAGAACTTGCGAGAATTGTTTTTCCTTGGATCCACCTAGGGATGCCAAAAATGTTCTGGTGGAGTATATGTCATCAGCTCTCACAGCCTGGCTTTTTGTGACGTTTATTTGAAATACCTCATAGACCAAGAATAAAGCTGTGAGACTACTGTGGGACAAAGCTGGACAGATTGATATCTCTGCAAATGGAGTTTCTGTTGGTACTGTGATATAATGAAGCAATTGGTGGGCTTGTATGACAACTGCAGGTCTTCTTTCCTGTCTTTCATTCCCCCTGGAAGCCTCCCATTTATCTGATTATAGCTCATTATTTTATTCTCCTATAGCTAACCTTTATTTCAATATTATCTCTTTTTCTTCTTATGGCAATTACAATGCCACAGATATAATTCTATTATGCAATCTTTTATTTTTTATTACATACCCCTGAGGACATGCTAGGCTCTCAGATAAAAATAGCAGCTGTTGTCAGTTATATTGAAGAAAGAAAATGGTAGAATAGGTCATGCACTTTCCTAGAAATTAATCTTTTTTTGAGCTGGAGATTTTTTATAACAGTAAATCTGAATATTAGCATTTAGGTCTTGTGTCTATAATAATGAAAACACATGGGGAAATTTCATATTTGGAAATATTTGTCCGGTTTGAACTTTTGCATCTGCCGGTAATTTGTGTGCAAAAAGGTGAATTTTTAAATGCCATTCTGAAAAGGGTATACTGGAACAGATAATGCATTTAAAACCTTATCATATATTGTCATAATGTGACAATAAAAACATACTTCAGGTTTTCAACTAATAGTGTAGCAGATGTAATCTGACATTAGTGTACTGAAAGGAATATGGGTGAAACTTCATAATAGGAATCCATAAACTGCTGTTAACAGAATAAAAAAAGTATTATCACAGTTTCTAATCATTTCAGTAGCTTTTGATACACAGAGTAGAATCAAATGAACACAATTATTTACCTTTTAGGTATAGAAAAGGTAATTCTCTTTTATGTCTTCAAAAAAAGCAACTTGAAAAAAAAATAGTTTTTGAAAACCACTTCTGTTCAGTTGCGAAGCACATAGATGAAGTTTGCAACTTAGTAAGTTGCTGAAAGAGAAAAAAAGTTGATTCTAGAGGTTTTGTTTTACGTACTGACCTAAGATATGATCTGTATGCTTCAGATATACAGTTCTTAGAATACTCTAGAAAAATAGCTTTTGAAATTGTCAGTTCCCAGCTCACTTCAGTGCCCTCTATATATAATTGCCTAAGTCACTGCATTCTTAATGCAACTTTAAATGAGCCAAAACCTGCAGAAACCAAGCCACTTGCATAAGTGATTTCATGTATAATTGGTTAATTTCAGACATTTCAGCAGACACGTGTAAATATTACCTAAAGAAAAAACCCTAAAGATTTTGTTGGTTTTAATCTAATGCCTCTTTGGAAATTTTACAGTGTTAAAACCAGGAAAACATTCAAAGTTCAATATAATGCTATCTTCTTTAGAAAGGGTTATACCTTGACCTTGATTGATAATACAGGTGTTGGATATAAACTAATGATGAGATGAAAGTGCTAATGATTTGGAATATAAAATTATTATAGAACTGCCCAGTATCATGAATTAAGTAGTAAGTCACTCTGGCTAAATACTGCAGGGATTGATTCCACTTGAGTGTGTGTGCATATGCATGCATATAAATGTATATATGAGGAAAATGTTTAATGAAATTTATACAATGCTATTTGAAATATTAATCAAGATCAAAGACAAAGTCGCAGTAGCATATTTTCTGAATAATAGTTATAGGAGCAGAGAAAGGACAACCATTTCAGTGTAACCAGCTGGGATTATGGCCTTTAAAAACACATTACATTGACATAATTTTTTTTGGCTGCCTGAATCTAGGAACATCTGTCTGGATATCTGGGTGCCCATTCAGAAGTTGGTAGAACCCTTGCCATTAAGAGATGCCAGCCATCAGTAAGACTGAGATAGGAAGGCCTGCAGCACACTGCAAAGGACATCTGTTCACCAGGAAAAGAGGAGGGAATTCCATCTTTTGTGACAGCCCCAATACACTGACACCACATGCCTCCTTGCACCTAATGACACCTGTTTGGAGGTACATGCCAAAATAATAAAAATACTCAAACCATCCCTGAACAATGGAACATGGGTAGCATGGATTCTTAAAGACCTGTGTGGCTGCAATAAAATAGGTTTCACTGTGGTAGGCATTTGGGAAACCAAGGCAGGCCATATGCGCTATCAAAATGAAGGTCCAGGCATTTTGTACACCCACAAGCCCTTGGCAAGCAATGTTTCTGGGGAAAAATAAAAATTAGAAAAACAGCAAATAAAGATCTAGAAACAGCTTTTTTGCATTTATCATTAGAAGTAGAAAACAAATTTAAAGACATTAACCAATCACAAAAGGGATGTGCTATTCTTTGCATGTGTTGTAAAGAATTAATTTACAACCCTCTGAATTAATGAAAATCATGGATTACATATTGTAAACTAGGTAAATAAAGGTAAACCTTCTGCTTTATCTTGTCACCCTGTCAGACTGTTGTTGTTGCTGGCCAAGTGACCAAATTAATCTTTCTTCCAGATGAAATGGCTGCATGACAATTTACACAGACACTGAAATTGTTTTGTAGCCCTGTGTCGTGGTTTAACCCCAGCCAGACAGCTTGTTCACCCACTCCCCCCCTCTTCTTGCCCTCTCCCTACTCCTGGAGGGACAGAGAGGAGAATCAGAAAGAATGCAACTCCCACGGGTTGAGATAAGTACAGTTTAGTAACTAAGGTATAACACAAATCACTACTGCTACCACCAATAAGAGTAATGATAAAGGAAATAACAAGGGAAGAGCTGACCGATAACTCCCCCCCCCAGCCCGACCAAGCACCGACCGATACCTCCTCCAACCCTCCATTCCCCCTAGCCCTCCCCGGTAACTCCCAGTTACCTCCTGGGCATGACGTGCTGTGGTATGGAATACCTCTTTGGTCAGTTTGGGTCAGGTGTCTTGTCTCTGCTTCCTCCCAGCTTCCCTCCTCCTTGGCAGAGCATGAGACTCACAAAGTCCTTGGCCATACCAAAACATCATTTTTTTTCAGCTCTGTTCCCAGGCCGAAAGTCAAAACACAGCACTGCACCAGCTACCAAGAAAGAGAAAAATGACTGCTACTGCTAAACCCGGGACACCTTGTAAAAATATCATACCAGAATTTTACTATTCAAATGGGTATGAATATGAGTTTTGTATAATCTCCAGCTTCAAAGTACATGTACATAGGAGATTTCTTGAGTGCATCTTGGTACGGGTAATTGAGGAACCAATGAAGGAAGGTGTTTTACTGAATTTGATACTTCCGAACAAGGAAGAACTGGTCAGGGCTATGAAAGCTGAAGGCAGCCTTGCTGCAGAGAGTGTGAGAGAAAGGAAGGAAAGGAGAAAGCCCCCAAGATTTCAAGAAAGAAGACTTTAACCACTTCAGAGATCTGTTTGTAAGATTTCTATTGGATACAGGATATATAAATATGCTTCTCTGGAAACATTCAAAACCTGCTTGGACATGTTTTTGTGTAACCTGCTCTAGGTGGCCCTGCCTTGGCAGGTGGGTTGGACCAAATGATCTCCAAAGGTTCCTTTCAACCCTAATGGTTCTGTGATGATCCTGTGATTCTGCCCTGGATAGAAGAGGAGTTGAGAAAAACTGGTTGATATTAAAAGATAACCTCCATGAAGTTAAAGATAGGTGCATTCCAAAAAGTAGGAAATCAAACAAAGGTGGCAGGGATGAGCAGGATAATATGGATGAGCATGGATCTCTTGTCTGAATTCGGACATAAAGCAAGTGTACAACAGGTAGAAGCAGGGACAGCACACCCAGGAGGAGCACAGCTTTTGTCCAGCCATGTAGGGATATGGATTAGAAAAGCCAGCAGCCTGAGATGCATTAGGGGGAGTGTTGCCAGAAGGTCGATGGAGGTGGTCCTTTCCTTCTACTTAGCAGTGAGGAGGCCAGCCCTGGAGTACCATGTCCAGTTCTACGATTACACGTACAAAGAATACATCGACTTATAAAGCAAGTCTGGCACAGTACCACAACGACAATTAAGGGCTGAAGCATCTTTCATAAGTCGAGAGGCTGAGAAAGCTGATATTCTTCAGCCAGGAGAAGAGAAAACTTGGGGGAATCTGGTCAATGCATCTGAAGGAAAGATATTTCAGTCTGGTGCTCTGCCAGTGAGGAGGAGCACAAGAAGCTTGGAGGAAGCAGAGACAGGATACCTGACACAAAGTAGCCAAAGGGGTATTCCATGCCACAGCATGTCATGCCTAGTATATAAATTCTGAGAGGCATCACCCAGAAGAAACTGATCACTGCTTGGGTCAAATCAAGTATTGGTCAGCAGGTGGTGAGCAGTTGTATTGTGCATCACTTTTATGTGTTTGCGTGTTTGCCTGTTTGTTTTTTTCCCTTTCCCCTTTCAGTTTCATATTCTCTCCCCTTGTAATTTCTTTTGTCATTATTGTTATTATTACATTGTACTTTATTTATTAAACTGTTCTTATCTCACCTTGCAGGTTTTACATTCTTTAGATTCTCCTCCCCGTCCCACCTAGGGAATGGGGAAAGGCCGGGGAGGGGATGTGTGAATGAGAAGCTGCATGGGACTTAATTGATGTCTGGGATTAAACCACAATACACACAACACACACTTAGGTCAAATACTATTTTTTCTTTATCATTATGAAGGAAAGAGATTTCCGATTTGTTCGCTGAAGCGTCTTAAAAAGAGACTATTAAAAGACAGATATTGCGGTAAAGATTCCCAGATGATTTTTACTTTATTTATGAAATATGGAATACAGAAAGAAATCATAACTATTTCTCTAATTTGTGAACAACAAATAATGTGATTCTCTTTGGAATATTAAAAATGGAACTTCCCCAGAAGATAATAATGTTTAATACTATATAAGCTGTTACAATGAATTGCAGTGAAGTATTAATGTTGATTTTTAGCATTACATATAACATGAAAACAGCTGGTTTAAGGACATGTGAATGGTTGTCTAACAGTGTGAAAGGTTTTGCGGAACTACAGAACTCTAACTGCGTTACTAACATACTAGTGATCTAGTTTTCAAGAAGTACTTAAATCTTGTATGTGTGGTTATTATGCTCCAGTGAGTCCTTCTGACTTTATCAGATCAGACAAACTTCCACATTTAAGAAAAACATGGCCTCTTGTTGTGTGACTGTCAGTAGGATGCATGAAAAGTTCTTTGTCCAATTACCAGTCTTTTCGTCATATTATGCTCCAAATTGACAGAGGTGATTTCATGAAATGTAGATCTTTACACATTTTTATTATGTATAAATGAGTTCAAGTAACAGTTATTCATTCAGCTGTCCCTGTTGATAGCCTTTGTGGGCTTACTGGTCTCTCTTCATTCCAATGTCTTACCCAAAAGCAAACAACCTCTAAAGGATACTTGCAGGAGATTCAAGATGACAGGCAATGTAGTAAAGATGTTTTTAACTGACTGGAAAACAGATATTTCTCATTCCAGTAAGTTTCTAGATGAAATTTGCATTCTCAGCTGAAAAGCTAAATTTGGTACAAAGTGCATCTCTATTAAGATTTTATATTCTATTCCAAAGTTCATGTGAAAAGATAGATAATTTTTTAACACTGTTAATATCATTCTTGTAAGTAATGTGGATTTTTTATTGTTAGCATTAATGATATTTGCAATGTAAATACTAATGAACTCTTTCAAATATAAGTTCATTTTATTAAATAGAAATATGTCTATTTTCGTATAATAAGCCTATAAAATTATATTTTTTCAATGCATAAGACATAATTTACTAGAACAGGTAAAAAATAATGATTGATAAGCATCTGGGTTTTGGTTTGGAACAAAAACTACATTTTGTAAAGAAAAAGGGGCCTCTGTACTGGTAAAGAATTATCTCTGCTACCCTGAATGTAGTGTAAATCATGTTATTATGTTGTTCTTTACACTAGAAACCCAGTCCTATACCTAAGGAATGCTCTCACTGAAATTTATGCAAAAATAATTAAGAATCTCTAAAGAAATTCTGCTTTGGCAAATCAGGCAGGAAGAAGAATAAAGATTCCAGAGAAAGCTTATTGTTCATTGTTCCTTCATTCTGAATTGTGTTTTTTCCTTAATTATTATTTCACAAAGGAAGACTAGACAAAAACATTTAACATCGTAATTAGTATTATATTTTTCAATACAATATACAGGAAGGGCATTAAAGTGTAAAGGAACAAGTTTCCAAATGCCTAAAATGCAGAATATTTGCCCCATTATATAGATGCTATGAAGGTTCAATATGGTAAAATCAAACCTATACTTATTTATTAATCAATTATATTTCAAGTTGTTTAGTCAGGCAGAAGAAATCAAAGCTGAATATATGTGACAAATTGCTAAGAAAGTATTAAATCATATTCTAAATTTTTTCCATAATATGTTTATAGTAATATTCAAAGTTAGGTTATGTTCACATCAAAATTTTATTTGCTATATATTTTTGTCTACTTTTCATTAAAAAATACATGGATAATACTACCTCACTTAAGTTTCAGTTGGTGATCTACTGTTTTCCTTTGATCAAAAAGGTAGACCAATAATCTCAGATACCTGGGTCAGAAAGCAGGAAAATAGACACACAGTAAGTAATGGCACATTCGAAAACATCTAAAAAGAACCATTTAATTAGCCACTACTAGAAAGATGTGTCTGAATTGTTGTGTCTGCATACTACCTATGCAGGTAATGAGTAAAGAAATTGAACGCTAGTAGTTGAGGGTTAACTAACAGGAATTTTTATAGATTAAACGAAACTCACATGACTTGATTTCTACCAGGTGACTACGCCTTCTTTTATTTCTGACTTCTTTATGACTTTGGATTCACAGAGGATCTGGAACACTGAGAATATTCTTTCTGTAAGTTATACTTCCATGCAGTTAGAGTTCTATAGAGAGTAGTAAGTAAGGAAACGGGGCTTTGAAATGTGACCTCCGTAGCTGATTCCTCATATATTCCTCCCTTGAAATTCTCTCTTGCAGGAAAAGGAGTCAGATATCATCAGTAATTCAACTGAATCTTTCTGAATAATACCCATCATCTTATCTCCTACCTGGACATAATATAGATAACTTTCTCCACATATACATTATCAGTATATATGTATGTAGTTATGCATATGGAAACTCTTTCCACATAAATTTTTTATCATCATAACAAGAAAAAATCATAGAATTTTATTTTTTACTGTGTTTTTTTGTTTGCTTTTCTTTTTTAACTTGCAAATTAATTTAAACAGGTGTTTGGACAAAAATAGTATCTACTCTTTGAAAACTATGATCTATTACTCCTAAGAATTCAAGAAAAATGAAACTTCTGAATTTAAATATCTGTTCAAATAAACATCGTAGTAAAATAGCTCCTCAGATAGTCCTTGGAGAAAGATAAGTGTATATATCCCACCAAGGGCATATTTGTTTTCTCTTTTGACTATTTAGGGAATTTAGAATAGCTTTTCTCCTAGTTTAGATGTATCAGGAGCCAAATAAATGATAAAGAAATCCAGACATCAGTGAGTTTCTGTAACAATCAGAAATTACAATTTCTCTTTCCAGGAGCAAATGGGCTTTTTTTTCCTTTTCCTTTTTTTTTTTTTTTTGGGGGGGGGACAGGTTGTGGAGGGGTTGGGGAATGGGGGAGGTGTAAAGAAGATCATATGATTAGTAGAATTAATCTGTACTTTTACCACAAAATGACTAATGAACACCTCATTTACCCACACATTCCTAAAAATCTTTGCAGTAGTTTACTGTAACAAAAACCAAACATGACTGGCTTAGCTATCAGATTTTATCTCATCTGGTAAATACTTGTCACTGATTTGAATGATGGAGAAAATACTGTATTAGGAAAACTGACAGAGTAGCAGAGCACAGAAATCAAATCCTCTGAAAACGGTTGCAAGAAATCTGCATTCTGATAAAATCATTAACACAGTGAAAATAAGTAATGCCAATTAATAGAATAAATGTTTTCCACATTATGTCCCCAAACATAGTGAGAAAATGCTAGATTGAGCCTTGGGGAACAAAATTTATTATGATATGAAAAACATTACAGTTCTGATGTGGTTTTTAAATGACAGCATAATATGTTATGGATCATTTGATTTTTTGTATGAAAAACCTATTCAGAGCCCAAAAAGGCATATGCTGCTAACGGCATGTGTTGTAGTCCTTTCCTTATGACAGCTGGCAACTAGCAAATGCCAGTCGAAACACAAAATGTCAAGCAGAATTTTTTCCCAATAAATGTATTTGTTTAGATAATAGCACATTAATACACTTACTAAAATGTTTCAACTATTCTTGGATGCAGCATGCAAATGATCTACTGTATTAGCATTAAAATAGGTAACTAAAAAGGTGGCAAAATTATTCTTCCTTTGTATTAATTTCTATTATTTGCATTAATATTATTTTAAAATGAATGCACCTGAAACTTTTCTAGCCAAAATAACTTCAGTTGGCTGGAGAATATAAACCTTTTCTTGCAAAATTATAATAAAAAAAAACACCTCAGTAAAAGATTATGACTTGCATTGATTATTGCTACCAGTATGTGTTGCTTTCTTTGAATACAGTGAATGATGGGATATTTAGTTTAACAACATTTTGTACAGAAGTCACCATCTGTCTCCATCAGCACTGACAAACTACTCATTCTGATTTCCTTCCTACAAGGTAACTTATCACATTAAAATTCATTGTTTAGCAAATTCCTTTCCCCTGACCCTCCCCCAGATTTCCACATTCCACATTATTTTTTTACTGATCAGCAGCATTTCACTGTTCTGGTTTTTGTCGTTTTGTTGGTTGTTTTTTTCTTTTTCTTTTCCTGCTGCATTACTTAGTTCCTTTTTTGATTAAATTAAGATTCTTGACCCTTATAATTTATTGGGACTAGAAGGAACCAGAAGTATGTTAAATAAAAAAAAAAAAAAATACATTCACCTCTTTAGGAAAAGCTTCTTATCAAGCCACTTAATTGAAATTTCAGGTGATTTTCAAAGCAGATGGAGAGAAAGGCTGACTACTGAAAAAAGTAAATGATGTAAGAATGACACTGACTTAATTTAAATATTGTTGTGTACATACACTTTCCACTTCAGGCTTCCTGACTCACGCTGGTTAAAATTTTCAGAACTGACCACTGCTCAGAACTGAGCAGCAGTTTCTGTGGTGGTTTTTTTATCTAGTTTGAAGGTAATTAGCATGTTCTGAGAGTCTGTGAGAATTTTTTTGTGTCAAATATAAACTAAACTATGTAAAAACTGTACAAATAGACTTGAATGCTTGGGCATCAAACCTCATAGGCAGAAATCTTTTCCAAAATGCACAAAAAGTTGAATAATTATAGGATAAGAAGTCATATTAATACATTTTTTTAAAAAAGTAATACACTTAAAAGAGTATAAAAACACCGGGATACACAATCATCAGCACATACAGAAGCTGGTATGCACACAATGAGCAACTCTCATATGTGACTGTGACAGATTAATCCTGAGCTGTGAGGCAGTTCAGCCCCACATGGCTTTTTGCTCACTCCTTCACAGTGGAATGGGGGAGAGAACTGGAAGGGCAAAAGGGAGAAAAACTTGTGGATAAAGACAGGTTAAAAAGTAAAGCTACTTCTGCAAGCAAAACAAAATCAGGAATTCATTTACTAGTTCCTACCAGCATGTACTTCCTACCAGCTAAAAATCATACCAGATGTTTAGCCACCTTTTGGAAAACAGGGCTTCATCATGCATAATAGTTACTTGAGAAGACAAATGCCACAACCCCAAACATCCATCTTCTTCCTTTTCCCTAGCTTTTAACTGCTGAGCATGATGTCATATGATTTGGAATATCGCCATGGTTGGTTGGGGTCAGCTGTCCTGACTGTGTTCCTTCATAGCTTCTTGCACATCTTTGATGCTGTCTAAGAACTGTTCAACAATACCTAAAATGCTGGTGTGTTATCAACATTGTTTTGCTCACAAATCCACAGCAGCACTGTATGAAGTGCCATAAATAAGGTTAGCTCCATCCCAGACACAGAAAACCAGTGAAATGACTTAGGCAATGGGCATAACCTGAAATATGGGAAATACAGGAAATGCAAGGAAAATCATTGCAAGGTGGTAAAGTCTCCACCCTTTGAGATGTTCAAAACACACCTGGGCAATATCCTGAGCAACCTATTTGAAGTGACCCTACATTAAGCAGAGTAGTTGTACTAGGTGATCTCAAGAGGATCTTTTGTACCTCAACTGCAGTATGATTCTGTAGTTCTACTGAGCAATATCTAGTGCAACAGAAGAATGAATAAAAGGCAGTTAAATTATTTTTAAAAATATTTTTCTTTTAAAAATTAAAATTTTAATGAGATTTGCAAGTCATTTTTTGAAAATTATATTTTTTTCCTAAATATTATAAAGTTACTCTTTCAGAGTTTCAACTGACTAATGTTTCTTTTTATGAAGCATCACTTATTTACTGCAATTAATAGAAAAACATAGCTGAACCTGGTAAATTTTTCTGTGTAAAAGTGTACAAATCAGTAATGATTACCCCTTTTCAAGGTACAGTGATGTACTTTTTGCCTTATATCAATTGATTTCCATCTGTTTAGTTAAATGTCAGTCAATCATTAGGTATGAAAGTTGAGTGCCAAAATGTGAGCAAATAAAACCTATAACAATCCAGAAGAGAAAAGCTGATGAATACAGAATCTCTGGTGGTATGTATGAAAAGGTTCCTGATCTGTTGAAGTGAAACTACCAGCAGCCGTTTCATAAAAACTTCATATAAAAATAAAAAAAAAGTTTCATCATTAGATTGAGATAAGGTGACATTTGAAATGGAAAAAGCTCAGATCTGTCAGCTAATGCAAGTTAAAACAAAGGGCTTGTAAACCGATCTTTCTCTTAATCAGTGTTTCCTTATGGAGTGGAAGCTTCTTCTGGCTTATTCACCATCAAGTAACTTGAGTCACTTTTGGGTTAGAAGTAACTTCACACAATTCTCACTCTTTACAATAGTATAAAGAATGGATTAAGGAAAGACTCTGTGCTCCATTCATTTCCCCTGCATGGCTGCCTGTAACTGTTTCTGTGAATTGGCAGTGTAAGCTTATAGAATTATAGAACGGTTTGGGTTGGAAAAGACCTTAGGATCATTTAGTTCTAACTCTCTTGCCACGGGCAGGGATGCCTCACAGTAGAACATGTCACCCAAGGCTCTGTCAAACCTGGCCTTGAACACTGCCAGGGATGGACCATTTACAGTTAACTGTGAGCTAAAATGACCACCATACTGAAAGAACACATATCCTGGTTTTGCTGAAGCCTCCCTTACTGTTTGCTACATTCACGGTTGCCAAGTTCAGTCTTCCCATGGAAATGCATCAGTGGAGCATTTCAGTTTCTGGACATGCTGCGGTTTCGCTGCCTGCTGTGTCTTTTTATCTGTCTGCCCTCACTTCTCACACTCTAGAAGGTTTCACTAGCTGAACATACTCAGTTATTTTCAGGGGAAATATTTTCTCCCTGGTTTACAATCCTTAGGATATAGTGCACAGCTGCTAAGGGAGACAAACTCTGCCTTCATTTCTTCTGTTGAGAAATTCTCTTTTAAAATATACAGCGTTCATACAGTAAACTACCCACAAACAAAACAGATAACAGCTGTCATAGCACACTGGAGCATGCCATCAGCATTCCTGATACGAATTACAGCAGCCATAGCCACTCTCCTTCAGAAAACATAGCTGAAGGAATGGCAAATACTGCTTTAATATTGAATCTGACTATTAGACTACGTACTTCAGTAATGAGTAGGGAACTTACATTCTTGCAGCTTAAGGATAACAAGTGAGTTTGGCTTGTGACAGTGATAACATGGTAAAGGTATCAGAATTTCTATACTTACTTCTTATGATACTTACTAGCAAAGTAAACATTGTAGAAGAGATAACGTTTGATTTGAACTGATGAGTCAGTTTTGGAACATTAAGGGATCAAAACCCTAAATGAGCACTTGATACAACACAGAAAATCCAGTAAATGATCACAGAAATTGACCTGTGATGGACTGCTTAAATTTTTCCAAGCAGAGGTCATCAGGTCCAGACAGAATCTGAAGAAAAACTAAATCTGATACAGAGACCAGGGTTGAGAATAGAGAGCTGAGTGATAAAGGCAGACAGATCATATGCAATACATAGAAAAAGCTGTGAGAACATAATTCATTAAATATATTGTAAGAAGTTCCAAAAAGCAACAGAATGTGATGGTGCTCTTTCTGGTCAGTTTGTAAATGACAGTCTCTGATTGCTAAATTAAACTTGGTTGATGTTTAGATGGCTTCCACATGATAAGTACCTTTAATCTCATATGCTTTCAGCACACAGCCTGGCAGTACAGTCAGATTAGTCTGCAGCCATCTCCTTCCTCTATCTTGAATGGATTACTGCTCAAGGTAAATGGCTTGATATTATGTTCCTTTAATCTTGTTTACTGTAAGCTAGGGCATCAAAAGGTTTGGCACTAAATCCAGCATGACCAAAACCATGTTCAAAGTGTCTTGATGGACATATGTGCTGTGTTTTTTTCTATACACTATTTCATCATATGACTCAGGAATTTATCTATCACTTGCGCTACCTGTATACCTAGCCCATCACGGCTGGGCATTCATTATTAACGCACTGATAGCCATGTAGTCAACAGCTTTTAAGAACTTAAAAAAGTGGTCAGCTTGCCACTTCGTCTTACAGAAGAGCACAGCTGAATGCATATAAAATTTCTAAAGGTGAATTATTTGTTGGAGAAACAGACAATGCTGTAACATGAGATGAATTTAGTACTTTCATAAAAGCAAATTGAGCAAAAGCAATTACTTTTAACTTGGACTCTTGTGCACAAAGCAATGTACTGCCAAAAATGCTGAAAAGCCACAGATTAGAGAAGGTAAATGGTCAATTCTTGGGGATTACAATGATTGGCTTTTCATCTTGCTAAAGGAATATACAAAATTGATGGGCTGAGAACATGTTTTGTCTAGCTTCTTGAGAAAAGAATCTGAGAGCATTACTATGCAAAATTGCACAATGGACAAGAGAGCAGGTTTAAGAAAATGGAATTGAAGAGCCTGACCCTGAGACTGCAGGAGAAGCACAGAGGCAATTTGCTCCTGTTGTCTTCAGGCAGAGAATTTGGGCTCTCAGAAGAAATGTGTGTTTATATATTTTTTTAAAGAAAACACTGTTGTTTTATGAAACTAACCACAAACATCTATCATCAAAGGACAGGGAGAAGACATAATTCCCTTCCCCCAAAACGCTTTACTATTTTTAGCTTGTGATTTTATTATTTGAATCAATATATAATTTATAGTGTGTAAAGTGGTTTCATAGTCTGTTTTGAATGAAAATGTGGAAAAATACTTATTTTTACAGCTCCTGTATATAGCAGAAACTGCTGATATGAATACATGGCAGGTATCTGGCCAGTTCCTTATTCTAGAATAATTTGTGAAATGCTTGTTTTGCACCATTTAAAAAGAGTGGTGGCATTTGCATTGATTTAGACTACAGAAGGCAAAATCAAGCATACATAGAATATTTGAAGCATGCCATATTCCTTCAAAATCATGATTTTCCTGGCTGTGTTTTAATTTTCAGTGCTTATTTGCTTCACTTTATTTTTGAAAATTATTTTGGAGAGGTGTTCCTTATTCAAAATTCATATATGACAAATAGCGTTTTAAAATATGGATTATTTGAGTAAAACTTGCATTTAAAATGTAATCTTCTATGGAAAAGGGAAAATATTCTTTCATTAGTAATTTTTAATGTATGGTTTTGCACAAATAGAAACCCAGGGTTTTTTATTTTCAAAGCTGCAGTTCAGGGAGGCTTGAATTCATGGAAAATCTTTTGGTTTCAGAATCCCATCCAACTACCAAGTTAGTAGATCCATCAAAAATGTATAGACATTCTTGGGGAGACTAAAAGTTAATGGATGCTTACATTTTTCACCAGTCATCCCTGTTCAATTGTAGACACCATAAGGTGGAGGCAAAGGCTGGCTGCTCCTCAAGAGATAGCAAACCATCAGCCAAGCGTCACAGCAGTAGTCTTGTTTGTGAAGAGCCAGGATGCTGAGACAGCAAATCAGGCTCAGGATCAAGTCCAGAAAAAAGCAACCAAGGTTAGCTACAGTCCAGTCGCCATCCAGAAAGTCTTTTATTACAAGCAGGTTCAAGGTCAAGCTAGGAAGTCTCATCAGCAGATCATATAAGAGACTGCATGCAAACAGCTGCAGTTCAGATACAGAGACAGTGACAAGAAACTGTCAAGACCAACTGAAACACATCAGTGAGTCATATGAAAGGCTTGGACTTCCAAAATCGTCCTTCTTGAAAACATTTTTTAATACTTTCACTGATAATGTAAAAAGAATGTGTAGAAACTGAACACACTGATGGCAGAAATTCAACATTTTGTCAGCACAGAAAACCATTCTTAGTGTACAAAAAGACTACAGATCTGAAACAGTAGAAGTAGCAGTAACTTTAATACTGGGAAGCTAAACTCAGGGAAAAGCAACAATGAAGTGGCAAAATAAAGTCTTAAGAACATGTTTGGAAACTAATTAGGACAAGGGGAAGCAATTAGAGGAGAACTATTTGTTTTGTGCAAAAACAAATAAGTGAAATGAGCTGCAGTGAAATTTCCCTTCAAACAAAAGTTATGTTTCAAAGTGTCAGAGGAAGAAGGTCTAATAACAGTAACGGGTGAAGACTTATTTTAAAAATAGATTTTGTACACTAACATTTTGTAATCTGCAAGAGCAGGGGTTCTAAACTACAGATGCATATATATTAGAATTTTTGTCTGTAGCTCATACTGAATATCTCCTAAGTGGCAATTTGTCATTTAACTGCTTACCATATTTTAATTATTTCCTCTCTTTTGTTACACATCTTACAATCAAAGTCTTGATTTTTTTTTGCAGTTTGCAAACTTAACATTTGCATTTTTCATATGTGAGTTAGAAATTTTCCATTGACTTAAGCAAGGTTCAGATCTCATGGTAATGTTGATTTGTATCTGATTTATAATTGGATGACTTAAGTAGTGAGTTATTATGAACACAGATATTAAACTGTACATGCAGATACTGAATTCTCTATGTGCTATTCATAGTATGAAATAGTGTTTTGGATGAATTATACAATGCAAACAATTTTTTGCTATCATTTCATTAGTCTGAACAAAAGGAAAAGTGCTTTTTATGATACTGTCTAGTAATTCTTTCTACATTTCCACAGAGACCTATAATGATTTTTTTGTTGTCGATGTTTTTTATGTTAAAGACAAATCTGGTCTCAGCTTCTTCACAGAAATAAAATCACAGCAATAAATCAATTTTGACCATTTGCCAGGCTAGACTATTAAAATCTTCTGCTATTAATACATAAACTTGAGTGACTCCATACCCTTTTTTTCCATTTTAATTGAAGTTAATTGCATAAAAGGTGTATCAATTTTCAGAAACAAAACAGTCTTTGGAACAGAAGAAAGACTCATTCAGTGTGACTGAATCTTACATGTGCGTGGTCACACAGCATGCCTTTTATTTTTCAGTAAATGGTTATTTTGTAGGACATGGAGGAAAAGGAAGAAAGTTTTAAGGATCTTTGTCATTTGTACATCAATCTTGTTCTGTCTCTTGTATTATTTATTCACCCCATAATTGGTTTCAGCTCCCTAGACAGTGAGGTCTTGTGATAAACTACGTAAAATGCCTGGAATATATCTTTCCTCCCCATCACCCCCTTGCTGCTTATTAGTAATTTTCAAGATTTATAGGTGGAATATCTGTCCAAATGCAGTCAATGTATGAGTTCTTGCATTAGTCAAAATTTACATTTTTTTCCATTGTGAGGTTGATACTGTATGACTGCATGCCTTTTAAGACACTAAAATAAGGTAACTGCTTACATAAATGAAGAGGTGCAGCTTGATGTTCCTGCAAACTATTTTAGCAGCTAGAAGTCTCTAGAAACTCTTTCTAGAGACAGACATCTTTTTTTTCTGTTATTTATTTTTATCTGAAAACAGCTTAGAGTTTTTTGCATTTCCTTGACATCCCTCAGTTTTCTAAAGAAATATTAAGTGTATTGCCTGACTTTTAGGTATTTAGATATAAAAAAATCTGAAAGGAAAAAAAAAAAGAGTTTAAAGGCTTGTATTATTTTGCATAATTCTCAAACATAGATTAATCTGTAAGTAGTATTACCCTGTTAAATTATATCATGTCATGGTTTTTTTACTTGGTTTGCCCCATCTTTAGCTTCTCTAATGTTGGCATTTTTTGCTAGAATGCATAGCAGTTCTTAAAATTGTGTGCCAAATGCCTAGTTGAATATGTAGATGAAATGTATGTCTGCCTTAGCATTTTCCTCTAGGGTACTTCTGAATAAAACAAGCCAAAAATATGTTGTTCAATTTGGCTAGGAACAAATGGAAAAAAAAAGGAAGAGTTAAAATGTGCATTTCCACTGACTGTAGAAAGAAAATTAGAGACCTGCCACCTAATACTTAACATTTGGGCATACATCCTGGCAATATGTCTTCAAAATACTGTGAAAGAGATGCTTTAGTGACTTTGCAACATAGGGTTTATTTTGATACAAAGCATGTAATGCTTACCGTGATGCATGCCTTTCATACTCTAATAATGTTAAACTTAGTTGGAATTTATAATCAGTCTTTGGTAAGTTATGGTTTTAATATTTTTTCTCTAGGGTTATGATGTTGCGACAGTAATATTTGCCAATTCTTGCCAAAACAAATCATTAGAAACACTAAATTTGTGCCCTTAAGCATCAAATTCCCATGTAAAACTAAAGTAAGAAATTGACTCACTGAATACTATTATTGAGCATACTGCTAACACACAGGCTCTAATACCCAATAGCATGTCTAGTTTCATATTTTTGATATTTATTCTCCTTACGTGTACCACCACTTTTTAAACTGAACAGTTAGTTTCTCCCTCCATTTCTCCAGGGCTGCTTACAGGCCAACATAAAAAAGGTACATGGGAACAGAAGAGAAAAGTAAGAAATACAGCAGACTGCATAAAAGGATGTAAAATAATTAATTTTGAAAAGTAGACTACTTTTAAAGCATAAGAAAAGGAAGAATGTGTAGAAAGAGGATGAAGTCATATCCTCTTAGGACAAAGCGCTATATTGTGACAGACACAGTACAATCACTTTGATACTTTTCATAGGCTTTTTCTGCATCAAGTCTTTCAGCACAAAACAGATTAAGAGTCTGGATGACAGACAACACCAGAGCTAACTGTGAATTTTCCAAGCTCTTAATGATGGAGAAACAGAAAGCTCCATTATTTTTTCCCCAGAAAAAACATTTTATCGGACATTGTATATGGACATTATTTATCTTCATGAAAAGCAGTCAGGTGAAGAAGGTTGTGTAGGGACATACATCCTCTGAAAGTATGAGCAGTGTTTGAAATTTCCAGGTTGAATCACCCATATAGATTCCTTTTCGCCATGGTGACCTACTGTTAAGTTTGCAATTACAGATCACTATTTTCACTCAGAGTCCAAGCCTGATAGCATATACATTAGTTCATTGGCTTTAAAAGGAGCTGGATATATTAACAAAACAGTACGTGGAGATTTACTAATAGCTTTTAGGACTTCCTCATAGAGCTTTAGAGTATTTAGTACCATATTCCTATCTTCTTAAACATTTTACCATGTAGTTAAAAATTCTAGTTTATTTTTTGTGGATACCCATTAGGGTTTTTTAATGTTAGGAATGCTGGATTCTAGGCATCAGTGATAGTTAATTGGATTGTTCTTAGTTTTTCCTTGATATTTTTGGCAGGTTGTAACAGGAAAATGGCTTTGGATACATAAGTATTAAATAGGATCTGAACATTTACACACAGTATCACGGTATGTTAGAGATTGGAAGTGACCTCAAAAGATCATCTAGTCCAATCCCCCTGCCGGAGCAGGAACACCTAGATAAGGTTACACAGGAACGTGTCCAGGTGGGCTTTGAATGTCTCCAAAGAAGGAGATTCCACAACCTCCCTGGGCAGCCTGTTCCAGTGTTCTGTCACCCTCACTGAGAAGAAGTTTCTTCTCAGGTTTAAGTGGAACCTCTTGTGTTCCAATTTATACGCATTTCCCCTTGTCCTTTCATTGTTTGCCACTGAGAAGAGCCTGGCTCCATCCTCGTGACACTCCCCCTTTATATATTTATATACACTGATAAGGTCACCCCTCAATCTCCTCTTCTCCAAACTATAGAGACCCAGCTCCCTCAGCCTCTCCTCATAAGGGAGATGCTCCACTCCCTTAATCATCTTAGTTGCCCTGCGCTGGACTCTCTCCAGCAGGTCCCTGTCCTTCTTAAACTGAGGCCCAGAACTGGACACAATATTCCAGATGAGGTCTCACCAGGGCAGAGTAGAGGGGAAGGAGGACCTCACTCGACCTACTAACCACCCCCCTTCTAATACACCCCAGGATGCCATTGGCCTTCTTGGCCACAAGGGCACAGTGTCGGCTCATGGTCACCCTGTCGTCCACCAGGACCCCCAGGTCCCTCTCCCCTACACTGCTCTCTAACAGGTCGTTCCCCAATCTATACTGGAACCTGGGGTTGTTCCTGCCCAGATGCAGGACTCTACACTTTCCCTTGTTATATTTCATCAAGTTATTCCCCGCCCAACCCTCCAGCCTGTCCAGGTCTCTCTGGATGGCAGCACAGCCTTCTGGCGTGTCGGCCACCCCTCCCAGCTTAGTGTCATCAGCAAACTTGCTGATAGTACACTCAATTCCCTCATCTAAATCGTTGATGAATATATTAAATAATACTGGTCCCAGTACCGACCCTTGAGGCACTCCACTAGATACAGGCCTCCAACTAGACTCCGCCCCATAGACTACAACTCTCTGGCTTCTCTCCTTCAGCCAGTTCACAGTCCACCTCACTACCCAATCATCCAGACCACACTTCCTCAATTTAGCCGCAAGGATGCTGTGGGAGACCGTGTCAAACGCTTTGCTGAAGTCAAGGTACACCTCATCCACCGCTCTGCCATCATCCATCCACCGTGTTATTTCCTCATAAAAGGCTACGAGATTGGTCAAGCATGACTTCCCCTTGGTGAAGCCATGTTGACTGCCCCTCATAACCCTCTTATCCTTGATATGCCTTAAGGTGGCACCAAGGATAAGGTGTTCCATCACTTTCCCAGGAATGGAGGTGAGGCTAACCGGTCTATAGTTACCCGGGTCCTCCTTCTTGCCCTTTTTGAAGACAGGAATGACATTTGCTTTCCTCCAGTCCTCAGGCACCTCTCCCGTTTCCCAAGACTTGGTAAAGATGATGGAGAGCGGTCTAGCAATGACCTCAGCCAGTTCCCTCAGCACCCGCGGGTGCATCCCATCTGGACCCATGGATTTATGGATGTCCAGATTGCTCAACTGGTCTTTAACCCATTCCTCACTTTTGTATTTATTTAGTTGAATAATAAAAACAACAGAGTAAAGGATTTATGCTTGCAGAGGTAGAAGGTAAATTAATAGACTCAGTAATAGACAACAAAGGGAAATACGTTGCAGGGTGATTTTGTTACTTCAAGCAAGGTTACATCTTGTCTTCACCTAATAAAAAGTTATCAGGTGGAAACCAAGAGACAATAAAAAGATCCTAAAAATTCTAAACTTAAATGAAAGTGTTCAATCACTATATGGGATTTACTCTTGTCATTCTGGCCCCTTCCCTATTTCCATGCAAGAGGTGGACTACCATTGAAACAATTAGTACCTTTAGGAGACAATAAGGAAAGATAGCACTTGTTTTATGTAATCTTCATATGCATATCCATGTACATGACATGCACAGCTGAGCTGGATCACTTCCATTCTGCCCTCACTCAAGAAGATAATGATCTAATTCTTATCCAAAGCCCATAAAAATAAAACTCCATGGACTAATGAACAGAGATGTTATTAAATGGCTGTGGTTGGCACACATCCCCTAAATAGCTTTATGTGTTCAATCTCCAGTGGCCTGAGGAATGCTTCTTGTACGCACAGATCACCTCCTGCACAAAACCCTATATTCACATACAGAAACTCTGCCAAGGGATGGACCTTCTTCTTTGAAAGTTAAACATTTTAATATTCTCTATATGCAAAACATAATTAGAATTAATGGACTTTAGTGTTAATGCAGTGCCTGAAGCTACCAGTGCATCTGTCTTCTGCACATGGTAAACGTGGATTTTGAATCCCTTACCACCAGTAAGGCTGGGAGCTCAGCTCAGTCTTCTGTTGCAGTCTGTGTCCGAATAAAGATCATATCAACTGACAGACAGAGGGAATTATCATCCTTTTAATGAGATAAACAATTGGTCCTCCAGGGAGAAAGTAAAACATGACTGAGTTACACTGATTGTTAAACAAGATCTCATTATTAATCTATAGACAGTGTAGCTGGGCTATACTAACATATATCAGACAGGGAATGGATGTCAGATTTTAGCCCATTGTGTCCAAAATTTCCGTATGAAGTATCATATTCCATATGTGACAGAGGAGAAAATAGAATTTTTGTGCTATCTGGTATTTCACATTTGCTTGGGAAACAAAAAATCATTAAGAAAAACAGTTTCAAAAAGTTTGATTTGAAAGTAACTATGAAAAAAATGTGACAGAAGCAAGAATTTGATATGTGCTGGATACAAATTTTCAAAAATTACAATGATTATTATTAAAAAGCCAGAACAATCAAGGTATTGTTTTTGCTGTTTTCTCAGAACTGGAAATAACTGTAAAGTACAAGATTTTGTATTGTGCCAGTAGTACAACCTGAGAATTCATGAAACAATTTTAAATCTCTTACAGCTACTTGTTTTCTGAAATGAATTCTATAATGGGATTGATGAAAAAAAAACCACCACCAAAGCACAGGTCTGAATCCAAGATCAATTACCAAATATCTTAATCTACCATAAACTTTGTTAATGCTGTGGTTTAATCCAGGTATGAAGCTCAGCCCCACACAGCTGCTTGATCACTCCCCCTCAGTGGGATGAGAAAGAGATTTGGAAGAGCAAAAGTATGAAAACTCATGTTGAGATGAAGACCATTTAGTAGGTAGAAGAAAAGCTGCATTTATTTACAAAACAAAATTAAAAAATTAATTCACTCCTTCCAATCAGCAGGCAGGTTTAACCATTTGCAGAAAAGCAGGCCTCCATCATGTGTAGAAGTTGCTTGGGAAGACAGGCACCATCATTCTGAACTTCTTTGTTCATGATTCCTCCTCCTTCCTCTTCCTTTCTCCCAGCTTTTATTGATGAGGATGACTTCATATAATATGGAGTATCTCTTCAGTCAGTTTGGGTCAGTTGTCTCAGTTGTGTCCCCTCCCAACATCTTGCCCTCCCACAGCCTACTGACTGACAGGGCATTGTGAGAAACTGAGATAGCTTTGATGTTGTGTATGCACTGTTCAGGAAGAGCTAAACCATTAGCGTGTTACCAACACTATCTTGGTAACAAATCCAAAACACACTACCATACCAGCTGAATAAAGTTAACTCTATCCCAGCCAGAACCAGTACTCATCATTTTTGTTTTGGGCTTCCATAAGATACCTGGCTCCTATTTCTTCTGTTGTTATCCTACATATTTAAGTGAATTGATGGTGTTATAATTCCCTATCTAACATGGTTTTTGGAGGACAACTGTACAAAATATACTGTGCATATAATAGTTTGCTTTCTTTATTGTAGTAATATGTTATTTTTTTTCTGTAAGCTAAGTTAGAATGATCCATATCTCATACATAACCCTCTGAGACATGCCATTCAGCCAGTTCTTCACACCACACCTCATACCTGCTTATCTTACAGTTGGACAACTTGTCCAGTGGGATGCTGTGAGAAACAGTATCAAAAAAACATACTAAATCCAGACAAACTATGTCCACCACCTTCCCTTCATCCACCAGATGGGTGACCTTATTGTAGAAGAGTATCAGATTAGTAAAACAAGACTTTCACTTTGTGAGCCCATGTTGCCTGTGCCTGTCATCTTGACATACAGTAACCTGTATAGTACATAATTTTTGGTATTTTCAGGTACCCTGGATAATGCCTGAAATTATATTTTTTCTTGTACATGCCTTTAAAACAAACCTATTTCTTTCTGTAATTAAGGTTTTAGCATTCTAGTTACTGAACCTTCTATATGTGCTTGTCCTTAAATCTTTAATGAGTACACTCATAAATTTATGTCAATATCAAAACCTTACATTGATATTTCTGTAACTAAATCCAAGCTAGAAACATGCTCAATATAAGATGAATTTTAAGTAATAACACTACTTTTCTCTGAAGTTACTGGGGTAATGAAATAGAAATTCTCTCAGATTATAGAAAACACATTTTACTGATACCTTTTAAAGAGCTGTCAACAGCCCCAGACAGGGAGACTAGCATAAATAAGTAAAACTGCTTAGCATTCGCTTGTGTACCTGCTAAGCCTTACACAATGGAGAGTGAGGTGACTGAAAAGGATTTATCAGCAAGATAGAAATCCCAGACTGGTCAAGGTTCAAAGTAGAAATCTGGCATTTGTCTGCTACTCAAATTTTTACATGAATTATAATAATGGTCCCTGTAAAGAACCAAGGAATCCAAATTTGAATAAGAAGCCTCGATCTCTGATGTAAAAACTGTTTAATGTTGCTCTGCAAGAAAGAAATCTGTAGACCTACTCATGGTAGTAAACTGTTGTTATTGTCAGTTCTAGAATTACAACTGTCTCACATATCCATCCCTATTTGATATATGATAATAACCACGTGAATGAAAACATGGCAGAACAACCATTATACCTGTAAACCTAATAGAAATAAAAGAACTGATACAAAAGCAATAAGAAATGATGTCTCAGAGGTATGAGAAGAATGGTAATACCTTACACAAAGTTTTGTGACTTCATCAGGTTGAGAATTATCTAGAAATAATTGATACAGCAAATGTTAGTATTAACTACTCAGTTATGCAGTCAATTTAAGGAGGCTATCCAACATTTTTCCAGACTCGTTACTTGTAGCTCATGGCTTTGTTCAAATAAAGGAGGTAAGGGGTTTGTGTTCTTGCTACTCTGAAAGTTTTTGTCTCCTTCCATATATTTCCAGTTCTGTAGGTAATATTTTCAATGGCAGTTCACTTTTCAGTATTGCTTAGGTTTGTACTTGTTCTCATAGGATGAAAACTCTCACAAAACATCTGTTACCAAAAAGTGCCATGTACAGTAAGCTTGGACACATGCCATTTTCTGGAAAGTTATCTGTTGCACTGTCTAAAACACTAGATTTCCCACTTGACTAAGTGAAAAAAAAAAACAACCCTCATTACTCTTGTAATAATTTTGTGGATAATTAGTAACTCCCATTTCCTATCATTCATTCTCCTCCTTGCATTGTTGATGTTGCCAGCTATAGCATCTACTGCAATAGATTATAATCTTGAGGAGAGGTTTTGGATCTGATGTGAATTTTCTTTATCCTGATGAAGCCTTTTACAGGATTCTAAATATTTTTCAGTTAGAAATACAAATTTATTTATAATCTCAGGTGGCAGATTCCTGGATATTTCCCTGTTCAACTTCAGTTCTCTTCAACAACCACTTGGACTCAGAGCTTGAAATGTGCTTTCCCAGAGCATGAATTCAGACCCAATTTTAGCTCTGATGACCCTTTTCCTTGCTCAGATCCATGACTGTTCAACCCTGAGTTGCACCATCTTTGAAAACAGTCTGATTAGATTTTATCCTGTGACCACAGCACTCTGTCAGTATACCACCAACTATGCTACTGATATTAGTTGAAGACCAACAGCTTCCTTCCCCCAAATAAAATTGTAACTTACCTCTTACAGGAGGAACATTTGAAGTTGGTCCAATGGCATCACCTTCCCATATTGACTGAATTCCCATTCTGAACATCAAAAATGACTCAGCAATATAAGTTCTGTGACACAGCCATGGATGGAAATCTCTTGTTCTGAGATAATTCCAAATACAAAATTTTTTGGCTAGGAAAAAAAAATACTGGTAGATACAGTCAAGGAACTGTGACAGTAGGTGGGTCTCTATCATTTTGTCTGGGAAATGTTGTGTAATTTCATCTCTTTTATTTATTTATTCATTTATTTGTTTATCTATTTATTTATTGTTCTCTTTGACACTCAAAGAGCTCTAGCCTTTATTTTTTTACCTTGCATTAGAGACCACTAAATTTCAAAAGCTTATCTAATTCATTCCTTTCTAAACTTTTTATTGCAGTGAATGGATCTTACCTTCCAATAATAATTACAACATAGATTTTGTTGTCAATTCATAAATTTCATAACTGATCTCACATATAATTGACTAAATTTCTTTGCATATTCAGTTATGTTTCAATACATTAACTCTTTTGCATGTCTCCTCTATTGCTTTTCTTTATTTCCGCAGTTAGTATGTACCATGCAGACACAGGAAAAATATTCTGTACAGTTTTATTATTATCTCCTTTGATTCAGAAAGTCTGCATGATCTCTAGTACATGTCTGTCAATCACTATGTGTGAATCTAGCAACCCATCTTTTTAATTGAATGAAAGGCTGTTACACTAACTGAAGATTGGCACAGTACTCAGTATCATTTTTTTAATTTAATTCGACTTTGATAATAAATTGAGGAAGAAAGTAGCAGATTGATAGATGCAAAATAACCACTTTGAAGACACCATTCCAGCTTTGAGATTGAAGATTTTGAAATTCTTGAAAAGTAATAATTCTCCAGCTTTTCTCATGAGCTCCCTAATTTATTCATAATCCTGCTGGTTTATTAACAGTAACTTGCAATCTAATTCTCTGTTTAGGCATTTCAGATACAAGAAAGGGGGTCTCATAATTTTCATTAGTTGGTAGCACTCCCAGCTTACCACCCCACCTGCAATAAACACTATTCTGAATAAACCTGTTCTGCAGATTGAATTATGTCCTGGTGTCACACTGCCAGCTAAGACAATCTTAACAAAGTAGCTAACATTAACTAGGATACCCATAATGCTGAAATACACAATGGATATGAGCTCTAGCATTTTCTGATGATGCAGGCAGATAAAACCCTGCCCCTTAAGTTCAAAAGCAGTTCTTCCTTAAGCTACTCATTTTTTGTCAGCAGTTTCTACCTGTCCATAGAATGCTAAGAGAACAAATTGTAGATTTTTAAGGAAGTGATATTAAGCAATAAAAATCAAAATGTTGTAGGAGATATTGTAACTAGTAGATGGCCATAATTAGACAACCTTTCTAACATTTCATAATGTTGCAGGCAGACAAAACCCTTCTCCTTAAGTTCAGAAGCAGTTCTTCCTTAAGCTATCGTAGACTCATGATTGATACCACTAGGTTTAGCAAAGGTCAACTCCCGTTAGGTAAGCATACCATTTTCTGATAGTGGAGTTTTGTGCAACTCCTTATGAGGTAGCAGAATCCTTTAGCATTGCTTCTAGTAAATCAAATGCTCCTCTAGTTTGCACAGGTTGTTCCTGATTTATTTTCTCAACTTGTTTAACTGCTTGGACTAAAGGTAAAAATCACTCTTCCTACTCAGAGTATCATTGTTCTGTTTCTTTAAATGCAGTTAAGCTAAACAATAATGGTCTCTTTGTACCATTGGAATGGATTACAGTAAGTGCTATGTTCAAGAGAAAACCCATTTGGCTATAATAATGCTAAAGTTCCCATTAACTGCTGTAAGTCCTTCCCTGATTGGGGCATTTGCAGCTCTTTGTATTTTTCTTAAGGTGTCCGGAGGAATCACTGCACTACTATCCACCAAGTACCTAAGAATTTTACTTCTTTACTTGTTCCCTGACATTTTCGAGGTGGAATCTCAATTTCTGTTTTATTTAGCATTTGCCATACTACTGCTGCTGCTTTTATCACCTTCTCAGGGGAAGTTCCTCCAATTGGAATATCATCTATATATTGGCATAGTTTCAGGTCTTGGAGCAGTGAGACTGTAAAAGCTCAATAAGTGCAGCATGAGCAAATGTAAGTGAATGTTTATATCCCTGTGGGAGCCTGTTTGAGGTATATTGTATTCCCTCCCAAGTGAAAGCAAAATTCTCTTTATCCTGCTCCTTTAAGGGAACAATAAAGAAGGTACCATTTATATCTACTGCTAACACCCATAGGTGTGTAGCTGCTTACAAAGTATAAGTTTACAGCCTTTGTTACTGCAGCTGTTAGCAGGGGTATATTAGCATTTGGATGCCAATAAGCAATTGTTAAATGTCACCTCCTGTCTAGTTTCCCAACTGGCCATACAGGTGAGTTATATGGGGAGTAGGTTCTGGAGATAATTGTCATTTCTCCAAATCAGCTTCATAAATTCCATTTATTGCCTCAGCAGAAATCAGACGTTGTGGTATGTTGATAATTTTTGAATCAGGGACTCAGGAGCTTTGTGGAGTTCTTGCACTGCATCCTCCTCATTTCAGTCAGGGTTGGAATAGATCTTTGAGTTGAAGGACCACATGCTGTCATTTGGCAGGTGCCAGCTTGTCTGTTTAAAATACACCACCTAAAATATTTTAATTGTGATCTTTAGTTCAAAGTGAATATTGAACATGTACCTCTCACTTGAGATCTATAAATTAACCTTGGCAGTTTGACACACAACAATGCCTCTGTTCACACCCGTAATCTTTAATTTTTTGCCGTCTGGATTACATGCCCAGGTTCTTGGCATCTTCTTGTGTTAGTATTGAAACCTGTGCTCCTGCATCTACTAAAGCTTCACACAAGTTATCCTTGAGGACCACTTGGAATTAAAATGCATAGATCATCATCACCTATCCACTCACAGGCCTCCTGGACAGGGGGCCCAATTGCCTTCCAGGTCTTACTTCCCTACTTTTTTTGCTCATGCCCTTTCCTCCTTAAGAGGGAAGAAGGGGTTGTCTCCCTTTCTGGGTACTGATGCCAGAGTAGTTGAAATACCATCTTCCTTTCACTGTTAATCTGGAATGTTAATGTTTCACTGTTAATGTTTCTGGAATGCTGCAGTCAGATCCTGGATAATGCCAGTAGGCTGACCTTGAATCACAGCTCTGGGAATGCCTAGGGCAGTGGTTTCCCGATTTATGCCACTTGTCACAAGCACATTCTTCTCAGAATTTGGGACTAGGTTTGACTCCATGTAAGGGGAAATAAAGTCAGGCTGGGGTGGAAAGGGGAGCACAGGGTCACAGGCTGAAAGCCTTATCCAACCTGACTTCAAATTCTTCCAGGGATGAGGCACCTACAACCTCTCTAGTGATTCGGAGAAAACTCCAGGAGCAAAATCGCCAACAGTTTCAAGTTGACAAGCAGGTATTCTTTATTGCAGCACCAGGAGACATGGGGGATAGCCTCCTAACATGTGTCCCATACAGCTATACAGGCCATCCTTATACCGTCACTGGGCATACTGCATCATTTTCCAGAAAGTTTCCCACATGCATACAAAAATGTGACGGTGGTCTTTAAGGGTCGTTTACTTTTCCCAACAATCTTCATAACAAGCTTAATTAACATTACAGACATAGCAATCATCCCCTCCTTCTACTTATCAGTTAGTTTAACTGTGCCCATCCTGGACATCTGCTAGTCCCAGATACTCCCCATCTCCAGGTCCTCTTTTCCTATTCTGCTTTTCTTACACTTTCTGCACTAAGGTCCTAAAGGACCTGAAACTATGTGAACTACCTTCAAACACCACAGTTATTTTCCATTACAAAGCCATCAAACTTAACATTACTTAGAACTGATTACATTTTGTGCTTTTGTGCCTCCTTGTCTCACTAGGCAACATGTTCCAGTATTTCACCAACTTTATTGTAAAAAAATTCTTCCTTACATCTACCTGAATATAACTTCCTTTAGTTTAAAACCATTACCCCATGTCCTCTCACAACAGGCCTTGGTAAAAAGCCTGTCCCCATCTTATAACCCCTTTAAGTGTTGAAAGGCCACAATAAGGTCTTCCTGGAGCCTTCTCCAGGCTGGACAACCCCAGCTTTCTCAGGCTTTCTTCACAGGAGAGGTGCTCCAGCCCTCTGACCATTTTTTGGCCTTTCTCTGGACCTGCCTCAAGAAGTCCATGTCTTCCTTTTACTGAGGGCTCCAGAGCTGGGCTCCAGGTGGATTCTCAAAAAAGCAGAGTAGATGGCCAGAATCACCTCTTTTGTACTGTTGGTCATGCTTCCTTTTTTTCATCTTGTGTCTAGCCTTTTTTCCACCAGTGCTCCAAAGTCTTACGCAGTCCTGCTCTCAATCCCTTCATCTCCCAGCCTGTATTGACAGTGGGGGTTGCCCCAACCTAGGTGAAGGACCTTGCACTTTTGAAGTCCATTACATTTTCCTCAGGGTGTTCTTTTACTCCTAAAGGAAATATTTAATTTCTTCATGTACTAAGAGACTTAATATTACATTAGGTGTTACTTGAACACTTAGAAATAACAGTTCCTGACAAAAAAAATGCATTTCCCAAAAATGAAATGTATTGATTTTATGATGTCTTTACTAATTAAATTTCAAACAACTGAACTTTAATAAATAGGCTGGTTATTTTCTTCTTCTAATATCATTTCTGTATTTCTCTTCCCTAAAAAAGCACAAAGAGTAATTCTCTAAATATGTAGATGAAATCTTGCTCCTTTCTTTCCCTTTTATGACCTTCAAATATTTGTCAGTATAGTCACTATAAGATCTTAAGAATAATTGCTTTAAATGAGGCAAGGTTTTCTATTTCGTATAGTCTAAGGCTTTCCAAAGTTACGAGGACTCAGAAAAAAAATTTCTGTATGGGTGACCCCAAAACCCAAGATGAAATAGAGGCTTGGATCTAAAGACTTCCAGACCTGCTATTGCTACACCATGAATTTATCAGCCCAGGTAGTTTCCATTACTGGGATAAAATGTGCAATTATTTTAGCAGAGATGAAGACTTTCTTAACATAATGTATATTGTTAAAGGAGTTAGTTTTAGGCTGATTTAAATTACTTTTGAGAACTTGCACTTAGGAGAAATTGAGGTCTATGACCAGTATGTGGGACTGTGAAATAAGGACCAGAGTTCTATTGACTGAAAAAAAATTCTTCTGTCAAAAGATCTCTTTGAATATGAAATACCTTGTATTTTATTATTACTTCTCTGGACTATCTGATGTTTTAATTATAAGTATAGATGTATAAAATTTGCATCTTACCATTTACATGCATATTTTTTTACATTTAGATGCTATGACAATGACCACTTCTTGATTCAGAGAATAAGGTCTATTATTAAAAAAAAAATGCAAAGGGTCATCTTGTCCTATCCACCAGCCAAAGCTGGAATAATTTAGGCCAGGTTGTCCCTGAATAATCAAATTCTTAATAACCCAATGGCCATGGATTCCACAGTCTTGCTGCGAAGCCTGTGTTTGACCATTCTCATTGTGTTTTGTTTTCTTTTTTCCCTACTCTCTAATCAGAACCTATGTCAAAACTGTTTTTTCCCCTCATCCGTTTGGTGTGTAGCTCTGAATCTGTCTCCACCTTCTCTCTATCCTCCAATACCAGGAAAGATCTGTATAGAATTTTAAAGAAAATTATGTGATTTGTATTACTAGACAGTTGAAACATTGTAGATTAACAGGCTAAATTCTCTGTAATCTGTCTTTTCCTCTTCTAAACTGAAGTCAGAGGTGAGTCCTGGGTGGGGCTGAAGTTCTTACAGGACATTACCTCCCTGGAGTAAGGAAATGTTTACAGCTATAATTAGATGTGTGATCAGTATCAGAACAGAACACACAGCGTTAGCATTCAGTCCTTCAAGAACAGGAATGATATATATCCTGCCCAAGCATCCTGACAGCCAGATCATATGCTCCAGCAATAGAAGAGCCCTCTATGGAGAAGTGTATTTTTGTGTTACAGAAAGAATAAATATTTCTCATTTGTTGAAGATTATTCTACTGCTATCCCAATGTAAGTTTGCAGTACCTAATTTTAAAAGTTACGTGTTTTCCATTTCAAAGATAGGCATGTTTAATAAAGGATAGGGGGAAGGAAAAGGCAAAACATAACCCAAGACAGAAATAGCATGTATTGCCCACTTAATATCATCTGGAGTACGAAAATGCAAATGTCTTGTGTCCTGGTTTTCTCTCTTAACACACACAGAATACCATTCTTTAGTCCATGGACCATCCCTACAAAGTCGTTGGGCATCATCTGTAATAAGTCCTTCAGGGCAGGATAGATGGTGTGTGGTGTTGGATTGTTGCCTTCTGACACCTTCTCAGACTAATTTCTGAGGACACAGACGAAGTGCTGACCCAGTCAAAAAAAAAAAAAAAAAAGGATTTTTTTTGGCTACTGTTAAGGGGGGCAGTGAAGTGTCTTTTCTGTACAGAAGAGTTGTCATCCATATTTCAATCTCTCCAGTGTAATCTATCTTTAAATGATGAACATCTCTCTCCTATCTTGTTGCATCAAGCTTGGCCTTTTTTTCATATATAATCCTTTGAGCCATTTTCTGTAGCAGTTCAAAGTCCTCAGTCTTACGTGAGTGTTCAGTAAGAACAAATGGATGGCAATGGTAAGGTAATGGCAGGTTATAGATTGGTGAGAGTCATGTTATAACTTCATAAAAATATAAAATGTCTAAGAAAAGCAAAAACAAACTTCAAAAAATTAAAAGCACACATTAAAAAATTTTTAAAAACCTGCTTTCAGGTTCAGGTGCTGAAGTGGGATATATAAGAAATAAGTTCATTTTTATCCAATTCTTTAAGGAAATTTTTTGTTTGTTCTCAACTAAATTACTTACTGTCAAACCAGAAATTACTTCTATCATACTTTTGTGGGTTTTTTTCTTATGCTTCTTTCTATTTTGTATTTTAGTTCCTTCTCTATTTCAGTACTTCTCAAGTAAGGTGTGACTTTCTGAAAAGGTGGCTTAAGATAGACCTTACCTCCTTCTACAACTATTTGAAAGGAGGTTGTAATGAGGTGGGCGTAAGTCTGTTCTCCCAAGTAACAAGTGATAGGACAAGAGGAAATGGCCTCAAGTTGTGTCAGGAGAGGCTTAGACTGGGTATTAGGAAAAATATCGTCACTGAATGTAGCTCTCAGGCACTGGAAAAGGCTTGCCAAGGAAGTGGTTAATTCACCATCCCTGGAGGTATTTGAAAGGGACTAAGGGACATGATTTAATGGAGGGCTTGGCAGTGTTAGGCTTGCAGTTTGACTCAATAACTTAAAGGTCTTTTCCAACCTATGATTCTATGATTTTATTATTCTATAAGGTATAGATTAAGTGTAAAATATATAATTGAAATTAATGAATTTTTATATTTGATTCTATAATCCTATACATCCCACTGTAGACATGTTCCAGTTCTAGAATTAAAAGCACCCTCTTGGCGATGCTCCACAGAACTTCATTTCCAAGTCTATAGGCTGTTAATAGTGTTGGTAAAAACTATTCCTATTCCTGAAAGGTTTGTAATCTTTTGAACACTAATTTTATTTATATTTTTATTGTATTGTAGCTTCTTAAAAATATTAGGGCTTAAATAATTTTGTTCTATGTAAACAATTGACATAATGTTTTTGATACTGCTGAATCTTAGTATAAAGGTCTTTTTGTCATATCCCAGTATAAATGCTAGAGCATGCACAATTTACTTGAAGTATAACAAAAAGTTAATTGGCTTAATTTTTCCCAAATATTATTTAGATTAAATACTAGGAAATTAAAATTACTACACTGAGCATAATTAACCATAGGAAAAGGAAAAAAAAATCATTGGATCTCCAACCTTACAGAGCTTTACAGACATGCTAAAGAAATTAATTCCTTGAGCATTGTAAGTATATTTTATTCTGCATCAGTGAAAAAGTACAATAGTGAAAAAGGGCAATAGTGAAAAAGTACTAGTTTACTCATCTTGCCTAGTGCTTTAGTCCATGTTAATTTATATAACACTCAAAATGAAAGTAAGGCTGAAAGGCAGAAACCTGCTTCTACTGAGGTCATCTGTATTTCCTGTGGGATGACAAACTCAAGAAAAAAACAGGCCAAATAAAATTACCTTTTAAGGAATTATGTAGAATTGTATAGAATTGTGTAAAACTGAACTTTATTACAAACTGGAAAGATTTAGAACTGTATTAGAAAACTGATATGTAGAGGGCAAAAATGAATTTCAAAGTGTTTTGATATGCCATCTTGTAACTTATTTTGTTCGTAAGAATGGGCTGAGAGAGGAAATAAATACAGGTGGTTGATGCCATACATAGTCCTGAAGGCATCTAAATCTTCTAAAAGGAGGATAAACATGCCATGTATTCTTTGGTCTGTGCAACTTCAGGTTACTGTCTATTGCAGGAGAACAAGTCAGTCAAACAAGTCAGTGGTAGTACCTTGAAAAACTAAGTTTTATTGTAGTTAGCCTGTTTGTTGAAAAGGATTTGATTTTTACATTTAAAAGCAGCAACAAGCCTAGCACTGGCTGGTGATTTGGGCATTTTGGTTTTCACTGAATTGATCTCTTCTATGTTCTCACCCTTCTTTTCTTAAAAAAAAAAGTCTTGTCACCACTCTTCAGTAAACAAATTTACTGCAGACAGCTTTCTTTCATACACAACTGATTTCACAGATTATCATAAATGTCTGGGAAAGACTGCAGTAATGAAAAATACAGCTGCCTGGCAAAACACTACTGCTATAGTTGTTCATAAATAATAGGATATGATTAAAATGCTGTAGAGAAAATGACCGCCATTACACACAACTAGGAGAGTGTTACCAGAACTCATTTGTATCTTCATTTCTCAGATGCATCTTCTGGTTTTGTTCCTCTTAACAATCTTGGATTCTTTCATTTCAGTTACAGATTCTGTATGTACATTGTTCTTCTAAATTCATTTACATTTCAGATTTTTTAAAATCAATATAACATTTTCAAAATGGCCTTATGTGTGGAAAATTAATGATTTGGAAGAAGAATCACATTTCCATTACTTCCGTGGAGTATACACCTACATGTTGACTGCACTTACATGAACTTTTCTGTCTCTTATGCTCTGCCTAAAAGAAATTGGAAGTAAATTATTTGATCTGATGTTTGCTATAGTATTTGAGTTGTTTTCTGACTAAATGTGTAACTTGAGTTATTCAGCAACATAAAAACTAGGCATCACAAAAGAAACTAATATTTCTAAAATACATCAAAAGATGATTTGTTGCATTTTCATATTCATTACTTGTCATATTTATATAGTAAGCATACTGAAACTGTACTGAAAGCTACATTCATTTAAGTAAATGAGATAAAACAGAAAATATTTACTACATTTATGCTTCTGTCAAGCTTAATTATTACTTTGAACTACTAGATTCAGTGGTTATATAATAAATTATATCAATATCCGTGATACTGCTTCTATAAAATGTTGGTGACTGAACTGTAAGGCAAGAAAATAAAATGTCTGCCTGCATTTTGCAAGTCTGTTACATCCTATTGATCCTTGAAGTATTTTGTGAAAGTTAAGGTGGAAACAGAAATCCATTTTTTTAATGATTTACTGCAGAAGTTTAGTTCTTCCTGAATCACTTTTCATATCACAAAATCTGCAGTGTTTAGAGGATTTAAAAATATTTGCATTAGTTTCAGTACTTCTAGAAAGAATAATGGTCATTTAATCCTAGTTTCTTTATTTAGTCAGCAGAAACGTACCAAAGGAAATGGAAAAGTTGTAGCAGAGGAAGAAAGGACAAAGATGATCATATAGAGTTTTGCTTTGGTGTTTGGTTTTGCTTTTTTGTTTGTTTTTTTTTTTTTTATGGGGGTGGCTTTATTTGTTTTTATTTTGTTGTGGGGTTGCTTTTTTTTTTTTTTTAGATGTCCAATATATTTTTTGGATTTCCTCCCCTCCCCCCCCCCCCCCCCCGATTAATCTCTCTTTTTTTTCCTCAGGCATTTTCAATAGATATATCAAAACCCAGATGTTAAAGACGCCTGCTTTTATTTTCATTGAAAACAGCTGCAGCTTAGTAGTTAACTTCAATGGGAGATTGGTACTCCTTAGGAGAAGGTGAAGGAATGAATGATTATTCATGATTGAGTGCCAGTCTAAGAAATTATTTCATTTTTAAATGGCAATGATTCATTTAAAGAAAAAAATGGTAATGGGTTTTTGTTTTATGTTTCTATTTCATCTAACATTGACCCTCTGGAAACAAAAGCATCATAAAATAAAAACTGGGTCAGCAGGAAAAAAAATGGAAAAGAAAGGAAAAAAAGACAATTCAGACCCAGATATGTCCTGAGATAAATAGTGAAAGGCTTAGACTTTTCTGAAATTTATATCCATTTTGTTGCTAAATTCTACTATGTCAGCTGTGTGGGAAGCCTGATCTGGATGCCTTGAAAACAGGCAGAGAGTGGGCTCTTCCAAGTCTATAGGGCAATACAACCATTACAGAGCAGAACTGGAGGAAGCCTGAGCATCATACCTCTTGGTGTATCATTCCACATACTTTCAATTGCATTTTTTATCTCAACATTAATTTTCAAATATAAAGAGTGAAAGTTCAAGCTGATTTTAACCCAAATCTTGAGTGTGTTTCACCTGTTCTAAGATGTGTTCAGACATTCACTTATTTCACTTATTCAACTACTCAATGTGCTGTCAGGGATTGGGAGCAGGAAGGAATTCTTCAAGATTCTTCTCCAGCTATTAACCACCATCAGATGCCACATGGATGGATTTCACCTGTGCAAGAGAAATAATACAGTATCTTGAATTCCCCTTATTTGACAGATTTTGGATTAAAGGAATACATCATGTTCTTACAACTTTCTAGTAGATACATCAAAAGGAAAAATATATGTCTTAGTAATTTTTAACCTCTGTAATGTCTGATAAATATATATAGATAGTACCTTGCTTCCAAAGGAGTCCAGGTAACCTGACACATAATACATTTTATTTTGCTAGCTAAATTACTTTAATAAACATGTTAAATATGTTAAAGTACTGTTGAAATATATTTAAAAGTAACTTCTTTATATACTTCACTGTTAGTTCATAACAAGATATCTGTTATACAAAAATAAATGTATACTTTAGCTTATTTATACTTGCCTGTCTAACCTATAACTTTGTAGACTTATTAAAAAAAGGAAGCCTTTGTCAAAAAGAAATTTCAAGGGAAGGTTTTACTTTACTAGCTGAAGGAGAGATTGAATATGTATGTATACTATATATATGTGTGTCTGTGCAAAAAACAGGCTACTTCAATTTAATAGTGCCTCAGAACAGTGTTTGTATATTTCTTTACTGGGTAAATAATTCTCATTCATTGTGTGTGGTATGTTTTAACAGCTTTTTAATATTAAATATCATAGCAGTAAACAAATACAAAAATGAGAAAAAAACAGTGCCTTAGGCTAGCCTATTGTGATCCTAGTACCAACTGAACTATACAGAGATGCTTTTCACTCCACAGCACAGATGATGAACATGATCATACAATCAATTTTGAAAAAAGTCTCCTTACAGATTACTGGATAGATTATCTTGTATTCTTTTCCAGTTTTATTGGTTACATTTAAATGGATGAAATGAAATAATATCTTTTGAAACATGTTAATAAAATATAGGTGTCATGGTTTCAGCTGGGATAGAGTTAATTTTCTTCCAAGTAGTTGGTGCAGTGCTGTGTTTTGGCTTTAGTATGAGAACAATGCTAATAATACACCAATGTTTTAGTTGTTGCTAAGTAGCTCTTCCCTTGATCAAGGACTTTTCAGTCTCTCATGCTCTGCCAGTGAGGAAAGGCACAAGAAGATGGGAGGGAGCAGAAACGGGACACCTGACCCAAACTAGCCAAAGGGGTATTCCATACCACAGCACATCATGCTCAGTATATAAACTGGAGGAGTTACTCAGAAAGGACTGATGGCTGCTGGGATAGGGCTGGGTAATGTAGGCAGGTGGTGAGCAATTGTATTGTATTGTACATCCCTTGTGTTTATTGTTTGGGTTTTTTTTTCCTTTCCCCCTTTAGTTTTACATTCTCACCGCTTGTTCTTCTCCTTATTAACAGTACTAGTGTTGTACTATACTTTATCTTAGTTATTAAACTGCTCTTATCTCAACCTGCAGGTTTTACATTCTTCCAACTCTCCTTGCCATCCCACCCAGAGATCAGGGAAGGGGAGAGTGAGAGATTGGCTGTGTGGGACTTCGATGCTGCCTGGGGTTAAACCAGGACAGTAGGGAAAGCTCTTTGGAAACAAAGGCATCAAACCCAAAGTTCTTGCTTTTTCAGAAGCAGCTAGCTATATAGACCTCCATATAGGAAGCAATAGAATCCAGTCTACTTAAAAGTCTGTTATTACGTCTGTTTTTACTGGGGGAGATGGGAATTTCTTTTAACCTCAGAATTATTAACTTTGATTAATTTAGAATTATTGACTTTGATTAAGTTCTTGAACAATGGGATTCTCCTGTATTGTGTTGTGGACAGTCCTTGTACAAAGTGAAAAAAGAACCCTCAACCCAACTTTTAGAGGTTCAAATGGAGAAACATTATGTCTGACATTTACTCAGCAATTTAGAATCATAGAATCATAGAATAGTTAGGGTTGGAAAGGACCTTAAGATCATCAAGTTCCAAGCCCCCTGCCAAGGGCAGGGACACCTTCCTCTAAACCATATTACCCAAGGCCTCATCCAACCTAGCCTTGAACACTGCCAGGGATGAAGCATTCACAAACACCTTGGGCAACCTATTCCAGTGCCTCACTACCCTAACAGGAAAGAATTTCCTCCTTATATCCAATCTAAACTTCCCCTGTTTAAGTTTTAACCCATTACCCCTTGTCCTATCACTACAGTCCCTAATGAAGAGTCCCTCTCCCGCATCCCTATAGGCACCCTTCAGATACTGCAAGGCTGCTATGAGGTCTCCACGCAGCCTTCTCCAGGCTGAACAGCCCCAACTTTCTCAGCCGATCTTCATATGGGAGGTGCTTCAGTCCCCTGATCATTCTCGTGGCCCTCCTCTACACTTGTTCCAACAGATCCATGTCCTTTTTATGTTGAGGACACCAGAACTGTACACAATACTCCAAGTGAGGTCTCACGAGAGCAGAATAAAGGGGCAGGATCACCTCCTTCAACCTGCTGGTCACACTCCTTTTGATGCAGCCCAGGATACAGTTGGCTTTTCTGGGCTGCAAGCGCACACTGCTGGCTCATGTTCATTTTCTCATTGACCAGCACCCCCAAGTCCTTCTCCGCAGGGCTGCTCTGAATCTCTTCGCTGCCCAGCCTGTAGCTGTGTCTGGGATTGCTCTGACCCAGGTGTAGGACCTTGCACTTGGCATGGTTAAACTTCATGAGGTTGGCATCAGCCCACCTCACAAGCGTGTCGAGGTCCCTCTGAATGGCATTCCTTCCCTCCAGCGTATCAACCGAACCACACAGCTTGGTGTCATCGGCAAACTTGCTGAAGGCGCACTCAATCCCACTGTCCATGTCACCAAGAAAGATGTTAAACAAGACTGGTCCCAACACCAATCCCCGAGGGACACCTCTCGTAACTGGTCTCCAGCCGGACATTGAGCCATTGACCATACCTCTTCGTGTGCGGGCATCCAGCCAGTTCTTTATCCACCGAGTGGTCCATTCATCAAATTGATGTCTCTCCAATTTAGAGACAAGAATGCTGTGTGGGACAGTATCTAAAGCTTTACACAAGTCCAGGTAGATGACATCAACTGCTTTACCGCTGTCCATCAGTTCTGTAGCCCCATCATAGAAGGCCACCAAATTGGTCAGGCAGGATTTCTCCTTGGTGAAGCCATGTTGGCTGTCACCAATCACCTTCTTGTTTTTCATGTGCCTTAGCATGCCTTCCAGGAGAATCTGCTCCAAGATTTTGCTAGGCACAGAGCTGAGACTGACTAATCTGTAATTGCCCGGGTCATCCATTTCCCCTTCTTGAAAATGGGGGTTATATTTCCCTTTTTCCAGTCGTCAGGAACTTCACCTGACTGCCATGATTTTTCAAATATGATGGCCAGCGGCTTAGCAACTTCATTTGCCAGCTCCTTCAGGACCCGCGGATGGATTTCATCAGGACCCATGGACTTGTGCATGTTCAGATTTTTTAAGATGGTCTCGAACCAAATCCCCTCCTACAGTGGCCCCAAGGTCTCCATTCTCACAGTCCCTGCATCGGCTTTCCAAGACTTGGGTGGTGCGGTCAGAGTCTTTGCTAGAGAAGACTGAGGCAAAGAAGTCATTCAGAACCTCAGCCTTCTCCAATCCTGTGTAGCTAGTTCACCCGAGAGCTTCCTGAGGGGGCCTACGTTCTCCCTAGTCTGTTTTTTATTTGCTATGTACCTGTAGAATCCCTTCCTGTTATCCTTAACATCCCTAGCCACGTTTAATTCTAACTGGGCCTTAGCTTTCCTAACCTGGTCTCTAGCTTCCCAGACAACAACACTGTACTCTTCCCAGGTTGCCTGTCCTTGCTGACACTTTCTATAAAGCTCTTTTTTCATTTGAATTTTCCTCAGGAGCTCATCCATCCAAGGAGGTCTCCTGGCCCTCCTGCTGCACTTTCTTCTAGTTGGGATGCAACACTCCTGAGCTTGTACCAGGTGATCCTTGAAGACCAGCCAAGAGTCTTGAGCCCCCCTGCCCTCTAGGGCTATATCCCATGGAACCTTACTAAGCAGGTTCCTGAAGAGGCTGAAGTCTGCTTTTTTGAAGTCTAGGGCAGTGAGCTTGCTGCACGCTCTTCTCACTGTCCTAAGAATCTCAAATTCAACCATCTCATGGTTGCTGCATCCAAGGCTGCACTGGAGTGCCACATTTCCAACGAGCCCTTCCCTGTTGGTGAGCACAAGGTCAAGCATGGCACCTCTCCTTGTCGGTTCCTCTATTACTTGCAGAAGGAAGTTCTCTTCCACACAATCGAGGAACCTCCTGGATTGCTTGTGCCGGGCCGTACCGTCATTCCAACAGATGTCAGGGTGGTTGAAGTCACCCATGAGAACAAGGGCCTGTGAGCGTGAGGCTTTTCCTATCTGCTTATGGAGTGCTTCATCCGCAGATTCCTCTTGATCAGGTGGTCGATAACATATCCCCACAGTAATGTCTCCCATTGCTGTTTTCCCTTTAACCCTGACCCACAAGCTCTCTGTTATCTGCTCACCTGTCCCCAGAGTTCCATACTCTCCAGCCTATCCCTAACATAAAGGGCAACTCCCCCTCCACACCTGCCAGGCCTGTCTTTTCTAAAGAGTCTGTAACCTTCCATTCCAACACTCCAGTCATAGGAGCCATCCCACCATGTTTCTGTGATGCCTATAATATCATACCCCCGCAGACGAGCACACATCTCTAATTCCTCTTGTTTGTTCCCCATGCTACGGGCATTTGTATACAGGTATCTGAGCCGAGCTCCAAACGAAGCTGGCTCATTGGCTAGAGCAGCTGGAATATCTCTGCATTGCTCCGAGCATTTATTAGAGGTGCTGGCAACTGACTGGGTGTGTTGAGATGGAATGATGCCCCCCTCCCCCAACACATCTAGCTTAAAGCCTCCTTAACCCGTCTGGCAAGCCTCCTACCAAAACTGCCATTCCCCTTCTTTATGGGACCAGCTCCACCAGCCCCCGCTAGACCTGGCCTACAAACTTGGGTCCTGTGTTCAAGACACCCAAACCCCTGACTGTGACACCACCCTTTTAACCATTTATTAACCTGGCTAATACTCCTCTCTTTTTTTAGGTCCTCCCCTGTATCCTGGAGAATAGACGAAAAGACAACCTGAGCTCAAGAGCCCTTAACCACCTCTCCCAGGTCCCTGTAGTCCTTCTTTATGCTCCCCAGGCTACTACTTTCTATATCCCTAGCACCCACATGTATCATCAGAAGTGGGTAATAGCCCGTGGGGCTTACCAGAGCAGGCAGCCTCTCTGCCACATCCCTGATCCATGCCCCTGGTAGGCAACACACCTCAAGACCGGGTCAGGCCAACAGACGAGTGCTTCTGTCCCTTTCAAAGTAGAATCCCCTACCACTACGACTTGCCGCATTTTCCTGGCAGCACCAGTAGAAATCTTTACTAGTGCATCACCAGGCTGTTTCTGGCACAAGCGCATTTCCCCAGGAGCCCCCTGCAGGACAGCAAAGCGGTTCTGCGTGGGGGCAACAGGTTCAGGAGGAAGTCCCTTGCTTTTAATTGTCCTTTTCCTCCTTTTTTTGTTGTTGTTTTTTTTTTTTTTTTGTCACCAATTTCCAGCTTTGAGAGCAAACAACCTCCTTCTTTCCTCCATGAGCTACAGGGGAAGCTTGAGAACTCTGCATAGTTTGGGCAGGGAGGAAGCATTCCTGTTCTCTCTCAGCTACCCTGACATCCTGTAGCCTATTAATAGCTTCCCGCAGCTCAGCCACCTGCTGCAGGAGGACCTCCACCAGGGAGCACCCAGTGCAGTCCTGCCCATTGCATACCTTTCCCTCACCAGAGCAGTGCAGGCACTCTCTACACCCCGAAGTCTGCACTGCAGCCTCTCCTCTCATCGGCTCCGTCTGGGTGCCTACGGTGGTCACCGCCGGGGCAGCCAGAGCAGAGCTCCCAGACCAGGCCCTGGTTATGCGGCGAGTGCTCACCATCCCGCTCACCTGCCCGCGCGAACTGCTGCGCGAACTGCCTCAACCCGCTCTGGTCACTCGCGCTCCCTGGGGCAGGTTTTTAACCAAACAGGGCTGGCGCCGTTCCTCCTGGCTCCGCCCCCGGTGAGTCAGCTGCTCGCGTCAGCTGAGCTGCCAGCTCCTGGGCAGGTCCTGTCAAGGACTTGAGGCTCCCTCGGTGGCTCTTGTCGCTCTGAGTTGAGGCTCCTGGACGCTGATCTCTCCCGCTCCGGTGTTCAAGGCGCCCGCTCTCGAGCTACTCACCTCAGAAATTTCTTTATATTCTCCGCAGAGAGTGTACACATAACTAATGTGTAGCTTGTATAATATGAGGAGTCTTCAGTCACATCCTTTGATAAAACAGAAATCTAAAGGAATTTGAAGTTAAACATTAATCCAGTCTTTGAATATGATTTTCCTTGAAATAATCATTGTCAAGAAGAAGAAATAAGATCTTTATTATATTCTTTTGATTGCGGATATGAATGTATACATCTATAGCTTATGTCTTATCAGGCACTATCTAAGTTTAAATAGAGATTAATTTTTATTTTTTTTTTAACTAAACCAAAAAGAAACAGATCTGGTTGGAAAGCAATTATGAGGTGCCATCTCTTAATTCTCATTAATCTAGGTGCATTTATAAATCTTTCTGTTAGTACTAATCCAAACCAATGTAAATAAGGGAAGATGTTTCACACAGTATCTGATAATATTCTATAGCCAATTTGGTGAGGTACAATTTGCCCAAATATTTAACAAGGTGGGTGATGAATGAAAGGACAGCTGGGAAAAAAAAGTAATCTGTGGTTCATATCCATTTGGCAGTTGGAGGGGATGTTGGCAGGAAGGTCTGCTGCTCAGGACTTTGGTAAGCTGCTGGATGGACAAACAGTAATGAAGTGCAACAAAGTCAAGTGTAAAGTTCTACATTTCATATGAAATAATCCCATGAAGTGATACAGACAGCAACCTTACAGGAAAAAGTTGAGGGTCCTGGCAAACAATAAATTACAACAACACAAGTCCGCCCTGTGTCATTCTGGTAAGCACAGCCATGAGCTGTGTTTCCCATTTATTTTGTAGTGGTGAGAATACGCCTGGAGTATCATGTCCAGTTCTGGTGTTCCCAGGACAAATCATGAGCAGACTGTAGCAAGTCCAGCAGAGGGACATCAAAATGATTAGAGAGTTGGCGCAGAGAACATGCCATGAGAGTTTGAGAGATATGGACTTTTACAGTCAGGGAAGGGAAGGTTATTATTAGTTCTTACTGCAATTTTCAGCTGTCTAAGAGTATAGAAAAGGTGGATCCCTTTGAAAGATCACCTGTATGATGTTCCTCTGGGCTCTAAGGCAGACACATCCGTCTTCCTCAAACAGAATGCTAGGAGTGGAAACGATGTCAGGTCAGCATCCTGAAGAGTATGATAGTTATAGTGGATATTTTTTTTCTCCTTTACTTAGCACAGTGCTCATCATCTGCAGTTCCCATCTAAGGTCTAAAAATTACATAGTAGCTACCCCCAGACTCAACTGACATAAATAACCATTTCTGATCTCTATAATATGCTCACAATCACTATGTTTGGTATCCCAAATCTTCAAGAAGAAATACATGGATTTGAAACCGGCTCAAGCCTATTGTTCTCTTGAAAGTTTTTGTTGTCGTCGTTGATTGTTCAGCTGGTCTGACTGACTTGACAAAACAGTCTGTTCTGGTTAACTCAGGGACATTTACACAGCCTGTTAATCAATCCAACTGGTGCAACTCTTTGTCTAAACCAAGTCCCTTTTTTTGTAGTGAAATAAATTCAGCTTTCTTTGCAACAGGGATGATCAGTCACTCCTTACAGTCTTTCGTGTGCTCAATGATCAGACAGCTCTTGCTCATCTCAGGTCCTTCGTGTAGTTTAGGGGTCTATATATTTGCCAAAGTCAGCTCCACCTGGGTTTTACACCCACACTCTCTGCCTGTGGGCCCTGTTAAGCACAGGTCTAGGTACCAAAGCTCAGCCTTGTCTGTTATTCTGACTTACTGAACAGTTTTCTTGCTTAGTCTATAATACGACATTATAGGAAGCCTTGTCTCCAATCCTGTTTCCAGTTGTGTGTCTCGGATGGGTCTTTGACTCATTACGAGTAGCTTTGTCTCTGTCTTTTGCTGGTCCTACTCCACTTGTTGCTTGGACTTCATTACTTCAGCTTGTCTGGAAGCCTGTGGAAGCTGTTGTTGTCACCAGCCTGTCCCTGGTTAGGTACTATATGACTGTGCCTTTGTTGGATGAGCCTGTGTTAGATCCCTAGTTCACCTTTCCTCCCCTTTCTTGAGGAGGAACTCCACTCCTTAGTAGCAACCTGGGTGGTAGGGAAAATTCTAGAAGAAGAGTAATGCCCTCCTGGATTTCGGTGCCCAGAGAGTCAACTTTTTGGATGATATCTCAAGTAGTTACCATATTTTTCCCTAAGAATCAATCAATATTTAGAATTTTGTGGTTGTTTCTTTAGAAAGATAACCAATTATCTTTTCTTGAACTATGTAATTAATTATAGTTCAACCACATTTAATGATAAAGAACAGAGAGAGAATCACATAAAATGAGATGTTATTTTACTTGGGCTTAAGATGTGTTTTCAGTGAGCTCTTTTTCTTGTCAAACATGCTGACCAAAATGCTGTCTCCCGGCTTTCTTAGGGTCATATAAGAAAACTCCTGTGTCTGCTTCTGTGTGCTTTTATGCCTGCTCATAACAACAAAGCTCCATATATATTTCATAGGTTTCTGTGTTTACGTTCAAACCAAGCTGCAGTCCTATCTGACTATACAAGTTAGTTTCTTTCTGTTGTTGCATTTTTATTTTTGGTAGTGGTGCCTTTTTTTTTTTTTCTTTTTTTCTTTTTTTCTTTTTTTTAATTATGCCCTCTAAAAAGAAGCTTTACTGTTCTTTTAACATTTTCTAAAGACTTAAAATGCATCCTGTTTTACCTATCCTGCAATATACTGGCATGTTCCAGAGTGAAAACTCATCTTTGAAAACACATTGATGAAAATATTCCATGCCTTTTAAGCAAGAGAAGGAAAAGACTTCTCTGAAAAATGTAGAAAGTTAAAGAAACAAATGCTAAATTTTCCAGCACCATGCAAGAAGAAAGATAATTGAGGCTGAAGGAGCTGGGTTTCTTCAGCTTGGAGGAGACTGAGGGGTGACCTCATCAGTGTTTACAAATATATAACGGGTGGGAGTCAGGAGGGTGGAGCTAGGCTTTTTTCAGTGATATCCAGTGATAGGACAAGGGCAATGGGTGTAAACTGGAGCATAGAAGGTTCCACGTTAACATCAGGAAGAACTTCTTTACTGTGAGAGTGACAGAGCACTGGAACAGGTTGCCCAGGGGGGTTGTGGAGTCTCCCACATTGGAGATATTCAAGGCCCGCCTGGACAAGTTCCTGTGTGATGTACTCTAGGTTACCCTGCTCTTGCAGGGGGGTTGGACCAGATGATCTCTTGAGGTCCCTTCCAACCCTTGGGATTCTGTGATTCTGTGATTCTGTAATTGTATCTTAACCTAGCCAGGGCAAAGACAAAATACATCTCACAAATATTTAAAACAATTAGAAGCTAATTGAAAAACAGTACTTGTTCCAAAGTGAAGGTGTAGTGTATGTCCTGTGAAAATTAGTATCTAATAATCAGGCAATTGAATTCTCCTCTAATAGAATTAGTAAGTAATTTATCTTCTTACTCAGCTTTTTTCACTGTGTAAATCAAATATGAAATTATATTTTTAAGCTAGCATGCAAGTATACCTGAATAAATTACAGTAAAAGTTACTTTCAAGTCAATTGATTAGATATGTAAAACTTTTTTTTCTTTTCCCATTAAAAAGATATGATCTCATTAGATACTGAAAGAGGCAAAAAAAGCCTTCTTAAAAATGCACAAAGTTTTAAACCCCCAAATAATTTATAAAATATAAGGGGCAAAACATGTCTTTTATTGATGATAAATCAGTATACAAGCTTTTAAAGGATTCTTTGATCTGATCAAAAGAGCTGGGTGTTTCCAATATTTCTGTTCAAATTCTCAAGTGACAAAAAGGGCAATTAGGGAAGTTGAATGACTTACTGCTTCAGGCATGTAATAGACAAAACTGTTAAAATAAAAACTATGAAAATGAACTAAAATATCTAGTTACTTGAGGCAGACACAAGCATGCTCAAGACTTGCACATTTTGAACTGTATTAAGGGTCTGATGAGAAATAAGTTTAACAATACATACTGCAACTTTCATTTTCTCCTCTTGTTTATAAAATTATTGGGATTTTCTAACTAAATATGTTCTTGCTGCAGAAAGAATCTTAAAACAAGTTCATATATCTGAACATTTATTAACAGAGTGTGTAGCTGACGGCATATCTCAACTGTAACTATGAAGGCTACCTTGGAAGAAATCAGAGAAAAAGAAAGAAGAGAAGGTGAAAATGCCCACGGGGAAAGGGAAAAGCAATAAGAGGAGGGAGGGAAACTGGATGAGCATCCTCCCCTGGGGGGTTCCTCCAGGTAAGGGATGTGCCGTGATTTTCACCCTGCTTAGTATTACTTTCTTTTCAGTGGGACCTGCTCAAACTCCCCATTGGCAATTGCCATTTCTGATGCCATTTCTGATGTCATTTCTGTTAGAACAATTTGGAACATAAGCGTTGTATATTTACTGGCTATTAAGTCCTTGTTTACACACACTATTTGCTATTAATCGTAAGAAATTTCAGTGACTACTACCTCCTTTGCTGTGCACTATGTTTGGCTTTCTTGAGTACAAAGGAAATGTGCAAAACAAAAAATGAAAGGGGATGAAGAAGGGCAATTCTTATACCAGTGTTAGTTGCTTCCCGTGAGAACCTGCCTTGGTAATAATATTAAGGTTTTGCGGCTGCAAGTCCCTGGGACCAACAGCACGAGAATTGCAGCATGAGAACACACGGGAATATGACTCTAAAAAAACACTGGTAATAGCTTAGGTGAAAAGTTACAGAAATGTAAATAGCAAGCCCTCAGTATTACTGAAAGCAAGGCATTTCAGGCACTGTACAGACATACCCTTTGTCTTTTCATTAAATTATCAAAAACCACTTTTGCATTGGTTGGATGACAAATTTTGTGTGTGTGGTGTTGAAGAGGTTATTATAAAAACTGTAGAAACTGAAGAAATAGATTTTAAGCTTTTACTCTAAATTCATGAGGCTCTCACAAAAACCCCAAGCATCTTAAAAAAGTTAGCCACAGCATACGGAGCATATAGAATGTTGGTTTCATTTCTGTAATAGCTAAAAAACATTAAATAGAAACAGATCTTTAGCAGCTTGAATTTGTATTCCACTGAAGACAAAAAAACAGAACTGAAATATTAAAAGTGAAACCAGTAAAACTGCATTGTAGATTGAAACCATTATATCACCAGGTCAAATACCATCTAGGAGAGTTTGGAAAACCAACTGCCAATGTTGAAATTGCAGCATTGTATGGTTGAGGAAATAAAGTTACAAATTAAAATTGCAGCACAGTATAGTTGAAACAGCAAATTTAAAAATATGTCATGTGAGGAGATTAGTGAGAAGGATGAATCTTCTCACACTACAAAAATACAGTAAACAACAGATATATATCTCATTTTTTTTCTTAATAAGAGCATGTCAGTGAACACCAAATGATATTTTGTGATGTTTCAGGGAAGAACATCTTGTCCACTGTTGAACATTTAATTCTTAACTATTTAATCAAACCCTGATCATACCCTCTAGACGTTATTCGCTTTCAACATGACTTGCCTTAACAAGAACAAACAAAAATTTTAAAACCTTCTGAAATGACACTGTTCCCTGAATCCATTAAATTTATCTTCTTGAAAGAGCTCATTGTCAAAGAGATGACAAAGTACCCCCTGCTAATCAGTTCCTTTTTTACTAATGTACGCATGTGAGTAACCTAAGGTTGACTGTAGGAATCATGTATTAATGATCCTCATTAACCAAGTAAAAAATGTGGCCCTCATGAAACTTAAAGATGGCAAAAGTTTTGGGGTTTGTTTTCTCTTTTAATTTTCAAAGTTGCCTATCTCAGTGTAGCGTTTGACAGATTATATAGTTGATTTCCCTGCCAATTTGTCTGTAATACTCATAAGCCACTTGAGGAAAATACTATTTTAAAAACTGTATTTATAAAATATCTAACATAATAGGATCTGATCAAAGGCTGTGTTTCCGCAGTATCTGTGAATAACTGGGGTAGTAATAATTATAAGGAGGTGAATTTTGTGAGGTTTTAAAAATGTCACAACACTCAAAGAAGGCATTTTGTTTATTCACTTCTGACAACTGTGTGTTAATCTCTCATAAAGCAAGCAAAATCCAGAAAATAAAAATTTGTGGAAAAGATAGACACAATCAAACCAGCAAGAGTTACAACATCCTTTCTTCATTTTGTCCAAATACTGGGTATACAGGCAACACCAGGGACTTAAAAAATATGTTGTCCTATTACATTATCAATTGTACATGTTGCAGTTATAGAGGAGATAACAGAAGAAAAATAAACTTTAAGGGTACCTCTTAGATTTTGTCTTGTTTGATTCAGATAGCTTTTGTTTTCCATACACCAATATGAAAGAGACCAGTATTCTTTAAATATCTGACATATAATCGCTGAGAAATTTGATAATGCTGCACTACTAACGGGGAAAGCAAGAAGGTCCCACAATAGTTTTAAAGAAACTTTCTTAACAGTGGACATCATTATTGAATTTAGTATGTGTTATGTTCTTTGAAATACCAGACCTGAATTCATAGTGTTACTGCTCTTGCGCCTTTGAAGGAACAGGCATTTTTCCACAGTCTTGAAGCTTCTATTTGAAAACATTAGCTCTATATCACTAGAGGGAAACTTCTGGTTTTAATTTATACTATATGCATATCAAATTAGTGAATGATACTTTCAATATGTTTTGCTGATAAGGTTAAAACAGAGCTGATGCAAAAAGAACAAAATATATTGTATCTTGTTACATTCTATTAAATCTGTGTCATAATACTGAAATATTATGTCTCATCATGAAATATTACATCTCATCAAATGCTCTCTTGTATGCAGATCAGTTTAAGTATGGTGTAATGAAAAGAATGTTTTTTACATGTAATGTTCACACAGTCACTTCTCTGGCACTTTTATAACTATCTTTCTATAATCATATGCCCTGAAATAACTTAAAACTACTTAAAGTGAGTTCACAAGGAACTTTTTTGAAGCTATCTATAACCATTTTTTTTGTTTGTTTTAATATATATAAATTAACAAAATGCAAATAAAGTTGAAGACATTGATACCTGAAATAAATGGCAATGAATTGTACAGTATTAAATAAGTAATAAGGGAACTCTCCCCCCCCACCAAATCCTTGAGAATCTCCATAGGAAGTGGCACTACAAATAGCTAACTTAGATATTTGTCCCTTAGTAATTTATTTAGGGTGCTAAACCAAATCCACTCTGATCTAGTTGTCCATATTTTCCATAATTTTTTAATTTCCTCCTACTATTCAACATATTTGGAGACTTAGAATAAGTCAAATATTAGACTCCCACACTAATGCATTAAAATTGAGCATCTCAAACTAGAATCCACCTTAGGGTACAAACTTGTAATGCAACTACTGGAAACAGTGAAAAAGAAATTCTGTGGCTTAAAAGAAGGGATTAAACCCCTTTGCAAAATAACACAGAATATTTGCCTTAGGCAGTGCAGTGTTAATGTAGTAGTGCTAGTTTCAGTATAATTGCATATTTGATTAGGCAGAGCTCAGCAGATCTGAGCTTATAGATCTAGTTCTGATGCAGTCCATTCACCCATCCATCCACCCAGTTTCAGGATTAACTCAATATTGGTAGTGGAGGCATACAATCATAAACTGATTCCCACCACATACACTGGAATACAGACCATCATGGTGGTAGAAGTAATGCAGCTGTTATAACAGCACAGGCAGTCCAGTAGGTGTATCACCATTGTCTTTGACAGTAACCCACTACCTACACTGAAATGAGCACTACTTTATGAGTTACCCATGTTGTGCCTTTTGTTTTCCATGGAAAAATTTAGCATTACATTTAAAATTTAAATACAGAATATTAGAAATAAAAAAGTATGGGACGTTCCCTAAATGATTTATAGATCTAAAAATCAGTGAAATCAAACAAATCAATATAGCATGTTATAAATCCAGGATTTAACTTCTTTAGAGGAAAGATGTAGCATACAGAGATTTTAACATAGCATATATGAAAACTGTTAAAAGGTCTCAGTGCCTTTAGTTCAAATATGTGATGCTTCAGCTATACAATACCTGTAAATCAAGTTCGAATTAAAGAACCCTAACCATGCATAGTTAGTTTTTCACAGAAAAGTAAAAGGTTTTTTGAGATATCTGGATTTAAACAAAGGTCAAATATCTTACAGAACATCTGTAATTTCAGTTTAGTGATGAAGTCAGACTCTTACATTTTAACTATTCAGCCATTACCATAGTAACAAACTCATTAATACAGGGTTCTACTTCATTGCAAGTTCATAAAAAGATGAACATGAAGAGAGTGAAAGCTCATTTTAACCAACAAAGATTACAACAAATCTGAACAACAACAGGTAAAACAAAAAAAGAAGCATTCTTACTTAAAATTCTCTTCTTTGTTAATTGTTGTGGGTTAACCATGGTAGGGTGGTAAGCATCACACAGCTGCTCACATACTACCCTATTGCTTAAACCTATTAGAGCCAATGCTGCATGCATGAGAAAAGCAATATAAGGAATTCATTCACTACTTCCCATTGTCAGGCAGATGTTTAGACATTTGGAGGCAAGCAGGGTTTCATCATGCCTAATGGTTACTTGGGAAGACAAACATCATAACTTTGAATGTTGAGGTGTTCTAAAATGGCCTTATCCAAGTCCACAGATACTCTGAAGTATCCCTGATTCCATGTGGACTTACCCACAGGTCAGAGTCACATGAGTTCACCCAAGAGGTCCAGCTTATCCAGTACAGCAGCACAGGAACAGAAGTGATGTCTTGGTCATCTGCTAGCCCAGGTGCATGGCCCTTGCTGTTACTAAAATGTTCCCAGGTGTAGCACAGTAAGTTGATAAGTGATACAGCAAACAGCAAAAGCAGACACTAACAAGAACTAGACTTTAATATACAACAAGGCAAGCAAGACACTTTGAAAGCACAGGAGCCTGACAATAGCTTAACAGCTATAGAATCTATAAATGCAGCCTAGCACACTCAAATCTGTCATTATCTCAAACCCTTCAAGACTCACATTAGATGCCAAAAAGGATTGTGATAGGTTAATCCCAGTAGTCAGCTAAGCACCACATAGCTGCTTTTGCAGTCCTCTCACAGTGGGATGGGGAAGAGAATCAGAAAGGTCAAAGTGAGAAAACTCATGGGTTGAAATAAAGACAGATTAAAGGGTAAAGCAAAATCTGCACACTCAAGCAAAACAAAATAAGGAATTCATTCATTACTTCCCATTGGCAGGCCGGTGTTCTGCTATTTCAAGAAAAAGTGGGGTAACATCAGGTGTAACAGTTACTTGGGAAAACATATGGTTCCTCCTTTTCTCCCCAGTTTTGTTTCTGAGAGCAACATCATATGGTATAGGATATATCCCTTTGGTCAGCTTGGGTCAATTGTCCCCCAACTTTTTTTGTACCTCCAGGCTACAGGGACAGTATAAGAAACAAAGAAGGCCCTGATGCTGTGTAAACACACTTCAGCAAGAGCTAAAACTGTGTTATCAACACTGCTTTGGTCACAGATCAAAACCATAGCCCCATATGAGCTGCAATGAGGAAAACTGACTGCATTCCAACCGAGACCAGTACAATCATTAGTCAACTTCCTGCAGTTACAGTATCACAGTATCACAGTATGTTAGAGATTGGAAGGGACCTCAAAAGATCATCTAGTCCTATCCCCCTGCCGGAGCAGGAACACCTAGATAAGGTTACACAGGAACGTGTCCAGGCGGGTCTTGAATGTCTCCAAAGAAGGAGGTTCCACAGCCTCCCTGGGCAGCCTGTTCAAGTGTTCCGTCACCCTCACTGAGAAGAAGTTTCTTCTCAGGTTTAAGCGGAACCTCTTGTGTTCCAATTTGTACCCATTTCCCCTTGTCCTTTCATTGTTTGCCACTGAGAAGAGCCTGGCTCCATCCTCGTGACACTCCCCCTTTATATATTTATATACACTAATAAGGTCACCCCTCAATCTCCTCTTCTCCAAACTATAGAGAACCAGCTCCCTCAGTCTTTCCTCATAAGGGAGATGCTCCACTCCCTTAATCATCTTAGTTGCCCTGCGCTGGACTCTCTCCAGCAGGTCCCTGTCCTTCTTAAACTGAGGGGCCCAGAACTGGACACAGTATTCCAGATGAGGTCTCACCAGGGCAGAGTAGAGGGGAAGGAGGACCTCTCTCGACCTACTAACCACCCCCCTTCTAATACACCCCAGGATGCCATTGGCCTTCTTGGCCACAAGGGCACAGTGTCGGCTCATGGTCACCCTGTCGTCCACCAGGACCCCCAGGTCCCTCTCCCCTACACTGCTCTCTAACAGGTCGTTCCCCAACCTATACTGGAACCTGGGGTTGTTCCTGCCCAGATGCAGGACTCTACACTTTCCCTTGTTATATTTCATCAAGTTATTCCCCGCCCAACCCTCCAGGCCTGTCCAGGATGCTTATTTTTGATATTGTAAAATAATAACATAGGCTAGAAAATAATGCTAGATTTGTATTTGAATAATCATGTAAAAAATTAGTTACATAGTCTTGAAATTCCTTCTAAAGACATGACCTCTTTAAGAGGAACAGCTATTTTAATGATCTCCATTGATCATATTACATACTGGTTATCTGGATCTACAGTAAGCATGGCTCAGAAAGGATGCACTGTATATTGAACTGGAATTATTTTCTACATTACTGTCTGCATATCTTTGAAGTGACTATTTTTTTTACTGTAAATGGAATTGTAATGGCTAATTTAGCCAATGCAAGTCAGGGTTAGAAATTTAATGTAGTATAAGCTGGAGTTAAATAAGAGATGCTACATATTATCTTGGCTTTTTTATTTTTTTATTTTTTTCATTTTCCCACTCTGTTTTATTCACACAGTGGCTCTCAACTTGCATTTTACATTGAAATTTCTTCTTAGATAGAAGCAAGGTTTTGTTATACATTCTTGCAACCTGTTATGAGAAGAGTAGAATTTTAGGTATCAATGTATCAGTGTAAATAATGACAGCAGTGTTTCTTAAACTTCAATACAATAATACTAGAAGTACCAGTCAAAGTGAAGGTTATAGAGTATTCTCGTGTGAACTTTTCAATATCACTTGAAACATTATATTAAGCAAGTGATAACAGATAAACTATATATAGTTAAATTGCTAATATGAAGTAGGGAAAATTCACAAAGGAGAGTTTTGGTACTTCTGCCCAGTGAAATCTATAACTTTAACTTGTATTTTATGCTGCTTTTTGCAACACAAAGAGAGGTCAATGCAGTACTCCAGATGAGGTCTCATGATGGGGAGAATTGGCTCCCTCAATCTGCTGCCGTGCTTTTGATGCAGCCCAGAATATGGATGACTTTCTGGGTTGCAAGTGCAGGTTGCAGTGGGCCACCTGCACAGGTTGTAGCTACTCTGTAGGAACCGGCTGTGGGCCCTCTCCATGGCCATCCTTCTGTGAAGGTGGGCTGGTAAGCCAGGCACATACTCCTTGTAGTTGTCGTCCTCTTGCACTGAGTGCTGCTGCTGCTCCAAAGGCTGCCTGCAGAGTGGGCAGACATTACTTGCTCTGGCCCACTGTCTCTTGCAGGCAAAGCAGAAGCAATGCATACACTAGGCCACATAGGCTGCTAGGCTGCCTTCTTGGTATCTCCCAGGCAGATGGGGCACAGGGAGTCTGCTGCTGCCACCTCTTACCCTGTCTGGGGTAGCTGGCTCCTCCTGCTGTCCCTTGCAGCTGAGCCGCTTTCACCTATGGCTTCTTCAGTGTCCAACACCATGTTCTGCCAAGAGAGATGCACAGAGTACTGGAGTTTGTCTGATGGGGTAGATGAGGCACACAGGCTTGCTCTCGGGCCACTGCAGGATGCACAACTAGCTCAGTACCTCCATCTCCACCTTTGCTTCTTAGGAAGGTGTAGAGAGCAATAAGGTCATCCCTCAGCCACCTTCTCTCCAAATCAGACACATCAAAAGTACTTAGCTGCTCCTCACAAGACATTCCTCTCAGCCCTTCCACCAGCTTTGTTGCTTTATTCTGGATGCATTCAGGGACCTGAACATCTTTTATAAGTTGTAAGATCCGGAACTGCACAGAGGCTGCATCAGTGATGAATACAGTGGGATAATCACCTTTGTTGACCAGCTGGTTACATTGTGTTTGATGTACCCCAGGATGTGGATTGCCCTCTTGGCTGCCAGGGAGCACTGCTGACTCTCATTGAGTTCAGCCACTCCTCCCATTTATACTTGCTTACAGCCTTTCTTCATCCCAAATGCAGATTACCCACTGTTTCATTCTGTTTATATCCCTCTGCAAGGGCTCTTGTCACCTGATAGAGTCAACAGCAAACTTGCTAATGGTGCATTCAGCTCCTGCCTGCAGATTATTGATTAAAAAAAAAAAATGAACAGAACTAGTCCTAGAATTGAGTCCTGAGGAGCAGTACTCGTGCCTGGCCACCAGCCAGATATAGCCCCATTCACTATTAGCTCTTGAGCCCTGCCATTTAGCCATTTCTTCACCAGTACACTGTGTATCTGCTCATCTCACAATTGGGCAACCTGCACAGAAAGATCCAGTTAGGGTGTCACGGTTTAACCCCAGCTGGTAACTAAGCCCCATGCAGCCTCTCACTCACTCCCCCACATGGTTTGAAGGGGGAAAGAATCACAAATGTAAAAGAAAATTCATGGTTTGAGATAAAGACACTTTAATGATAAAAAGACCAAACATAATAACAGCAATAATAAAATCAATAATAAATGTAAGGAAAAGAAAACAGTAACAGAGAGAACAATAACATCCAATAAAGACAAGAGATGCAAATGAAAACACTCATCACCTACAGACAAAAGAATGGTAGGTCTTTTAGAAACAGTCCTGTATTAAGTCAAGCCATGCATATCATAGAATCAAGAATCATAGAATCATAAAATGGTTAGGGTTGGAAAGGACCTTAAGACCATCTAGTTCCAACCCCTCTGCCATGGACAGGGACACCTCTCGCTGTACCATGTCACCCAAGGCTCTGTCCAACCTGGCCTTGAACACTGCCAGGGATGAAGCATTCACAACTTCTCTGGGCAACCCATTCCAGTGTCTCACCACCCTAACAGGAAAGAATTTCTTCCTTATATCCAAACTAAACTTCCCCTGTTTAAATTTGAAACCATCACCCCTTGTCTTATCACTACAGTCCCTAATAAGTAGTCCCTCCCCAGCATCCCTGTAGGCCCCCTTCAGATACTGGAAGGCTGCTATGAGATCTCCATGCAGCCTTCTCTTCTCCAGGCTAAACAGCTCCAACTTTCTCAGCCTGTCTTCATATGGGAGGTGCTCCAGTCCCCTGATCATCCTCATGGCCCTCCTCTGGACTTGTTCCAAGAGTTCCACGTCCTTTTTATGTTAAGGACACCAGAACTGCACACAATACTCCAAGTGAGGTCTCACGAGAGCAGAGTAGAGGGGCAGGATCACCTCCTTTGACCTGCTTGTCACAGTCCTTTTGATGCAGCCCAGGATACGGTTGGCTTTCTGGCCTGCAAGTGCACACTGCCAGTTTATGTTCATTTTCTTATCGACCAGCACCCCCAAGTCCTTCTCCTCAGAGCTGCTTTGAATCTCTTCTCTACCCAACCTGTAGTTGTGCCTGGGATTGCTCTGACCCAGGTGTAGGACCTTGCACTTGGCATGGTTAAACTTCATGAGGTTGGCATCAGCCCTCCTCACAAGCGTGTCAAGGTCCCTCTGGATGGCATTCCTTCCCTCCAGCGTGTCAACCAAACCACACAGCTTGGTGTCATCGGCAGACTTGCTGAGGGCACACTCAATCCCACTGTCCATGTCAGCGAAAAAGATGTTGAACAAGATCGGCCACAACACTGGTCCCCGAGAGATACCACTCATTTCTGGTGTCCAGTTGGACATTGAGCCATTGACCACAACTCTTTGCGTGAGGCCATCCAGCCAGGTCTTTATCCACCAAGTGGTCCATCCATCAAATTGATGTCTTGCCAATTTAGAGACAAAGATATTTCCTTGATAACTTTTTGATTTTAACATACTCTTTTCAGAAAGTGTAATGATGCCTGCTAGGAGAGAGACCTATTGAAAATGACTGGCAATATGCTTGCAACCTCTATTGTGTTTGGTTTGATTTTTTTTTTAAAGGATACTTTTTTCTTACATTTTATTTTGTTTGTGTAATTTACATTTTAAAAACCTGAATACCTATAGCCTGGTGCTTGTGTATTGACATAACACAATTCATTGAGTGTAATGGAAAGACATGTTTCCTTTCTTCTTGCCTGTTCTCTTTGTTATCAGGGATTTTTCCAGGAGAGAGTGGTTGCAGAGTCTTTATTTTCTTCTGCCCTGTGTGAAAAGGAATTAAACACCGCTGTTGGCTGGCTGTTGTCTTTAAGCCACAAGTACACAGTTTGGGCCTTCGTTTCTTTCTTGATTCCTTTGTTTGTGATTCATTGTCCCCAGGTGCCACTCCAGACATTGGCTTGCCTGTGGCTATACATCCCTCATACATATAGTTTGACACACAAACTATTGTCTGTCACAGTCTTCTTCTTCACTAGCATTGACTACAGTTTGTTTTGTTGGAAAGCTAGAATGTACCTCCAGCTTCCTTTAAAACTTCTGTGCAGTCTTCAGGAGCATTTTTATATTTTTATTTACAGAAAATCAAAACATTGCTAAAATATACATCGATATAAAGAATATAACATAAAACTAGAAATGTTTTTGCTGTCATTTAGTTTGTTGGGTTTTTTTGACAGTGGAATTTTAGTATTTTTGGAAAATTATTATGAAGCAGAACTAAGTTATATTATTTGTACCAATATTATTTAGTGCTGCTTGACTAGATAGGAGCTTGCAAACATAAGGACTCTTGAGATAATGAAATAGTATTTTCAAATTTACCTTTGTTAAAAGTAAAAATTAAGACTATTGACTTATGAACTTGGTTCTTTCTAACATACCATCAATAAAGGATAAAAGGAATAAAAAGAAGACTTTCCTAGCAAAGACATCCATATATGGTAGCTGAATTTGTGCTGTTGCTTCTCTCACCGTCTTCTAGTGATATTTATATTCTAGGTCACTCCAAGTTTTATAAACTTCAGAATTTACCAGTGGGAATATTTCAGTATTACAGCTGCTTGACAAAAGAGAACTTAATAGGCAAGTTCTAGAGAAGCATACACGAGTTTTGCACAGCTGAAGTGTTAGATATGTCAGGGAATTGTGTATTATATGATTATATAATAATGAGATAATACCAACAAATAATATCTCTTTAGTAGGATTCCTAACTTTTTTACTACATCAGGAAAAAACTATAAAATTCAAAAGCATTGGATATTTTTGAGTTAAGGAATTTTGTCAAATCTGGCAAGAGCTTTTCTGAAATTCTAAACTGCCTACTCAGTTGTTTTCTATTACAGTAGTAAACTTTCTTGGAGAGAAACAAATATTGTAATGGAAAAAAAGAGTGCCTTTTCACCCACTAATATATAAGATTGTATATAAGAGAGTCCTCAACAGTATTTTCTTTTCATTACCAATTGCTAATTAGTCAACTGAACTTTTCTATGTGCATTGCTGTTGTCATGCTTGAGTGCTCTTGAAAAAATCAAATATCAAGTACATATGTTTGATGTTTTATAATTAGATGAAGTTGTTCTTAGAATAATTGGTCTGGCAACGTATCATTATTTATTATTTTAAAAATGTTAGAGGTACTAAGTCTAAATGCACCTGATTTTTTTTTGGTAAGTTGATTCAAATTAGACTTTAGCTGAAAGGATTTCTTGCAGAAGCTGTCAAAACTAAGTGCTGTTGCACAGAACATTGTTACACAAGGGTGAGGAAAACATTGGCTTCAAACAGAAACCTAAAAGGTTGATGAAAGGTTTCTTAACTCTGTTTATAGGAAGATCAGGCAATAGATTTTCTGCTTGTCTGTCGTGCAGATGTCTATGTTCCTTGCCTCTGCTTTCTCCATACGTTCCTTGGTTGAAAATGCAAAGAAAAATTTATAAAGCATCAAATAGTCATCCCTTCTTGTGCTGATCACTACTAGACCTTCTTCTCCTGTTCTCAAGCTTCTATCATCTCTTTTCTTCTGTTATTGTTCCTACTGTTTTTCCTTTCCCCTTTTATGTTACTTAATCCCATTCTTCTTCCTGTTCATTATCTCTGTTCATGCTGTACACATACATTTATGATCAACATGGTTTTGACTGATATTGAATCACTTTATGTATATCTCCAGTGTGCAGCTGTGCCATATACATAGACTGTATGTCGTTTGAGCATCTTGGTCTATACATACTGTATGTATAGTGTTTATGCATATACTGTATGTATAGGAGTGTAGACTACTATTAATAATAGAATTGATTATTAATAAAACATATGTGTAAATAAAAACATAAGCAAGAGCAGATATAAGCACTAGTAATCACATATATGGATAATTCAATGAAATAGAGATTAGAAATTATGAAACTTTGAAACTGATGCAGCACTGCCAGTTTAGAAAATCTTCAGTTACCTTTATCTTTAGTTGCTTTACCCTGTGAATGAAGGTAATGATAAAAGTCAGAAAAATATGATTGTAACCTTAAATTTACACACAAAAGAACATTACCACAGACAGTGAACATCTGTAGAATGAACAAGAAAAAAAAAAGAAGACAATATCTTTATGGGTTACTGCCACCTGAATTTCCAGGAAGTATTAATGAGTCTGTCATTTTGTCTTGGGCTCAAGCTTGTGCATCTTTGTTATGTTCCATCATGATTTAGTTGGTATTCATAAAACCACTCCAAATACATTGCAGTGTATTTCTTCTCTCATAATGTCTTCACTTTAAGTTTTCAAATTGTTTCCAGAACTGCAAGAATTATTTTTATGCAATTCTAAGTTATATTTTAGTTAGATTAGATTTAACTTACACTTTTCCTATTTCTAATTTTGAGATACTCTGGAGATAACCTTATTGTGGCCTTTCAACAGTAATAAAGGGAGCTCGTAAGACAGACTGGGACAGACTTTTAGTAGGGCCTGTACCAGTAAGACCGGATGGGGTTAATAGTTTTAAAGTAAAAGAGTGTAGATTCGGACAATATGTAAGAAAGAAATTTTTTATTATTACAGCTGCGCAATAGCTGAAAAGGTTGCCCAGAGAGGCTGTAAGTGCCTCATCCCTGGAGACATTCAAGGTCAGATTGATGGGGCTCTGAAAAACCTGATCTATTTGAAGTTGTCTGTACTTATTGCAGGGGATTTGGACTAGTTGACCTTTAAAGGTTCTTTCCAATGCAAGCCATTCTATGTGATGCTGTGATTCTAAGTAAATTCTGTGGAAAAATCACAAATCCCAGACTAAGTGGTAGCTAGTTCTAGGTGTTTAATACATATGTATTACATAGCAAAATGTATGCCATACTTGCTATTTATTATATGCTTATTGTAACTTTAGGTAACTTTCAGTATTCATTTCAAATAACATACGAGTAAAATTAAGAATTGTGCTATACATAGTTATGAACAAAGATTATCTGATGCTTATGACACGCACAATGGTACACTTAAAAGACTTAAATGAGATCAATATGAACTTCATTTTTGCAAAATATTTTAAAACTGTGTTTATTACAATTTTTTTGGTCGAGCTTTCCATAGTTCTAGGTAAGCTGTGCATCTTCTGCATTAATTTTCTACTTGTAAGATCAAGATATTAACCATGCATTGTGTGTTGTATGTTGGGTTTTTTTGGTAGCTCAAAGTTAAGCATTTAAGAGAAGAGAAATGAACTTAATTAAATCCACAAATCTGGAGGTTGTAAACATGTTTTTCTTACTGTAGTGGTAACTAACAGTCAACAGTCTTTTCAAGAATTTATGGAAGATGTGTGTGCTGGAGATTCCTGTGAAACAGTAGCAGCTGGGGGCTTGATCATGTAACGTGGAAATCCATAGTATCGTACCTTTACAAGAATGATTTTATCGCTGTTCCTTAACTGAGTGGTTTTAAGTCTTAGAACTGAATTGAGAATACCAAGTCCATCAGCCTTATCTTCCAGCAGGTAGACTACTTTTGCCAGTGGTAAAAGAACTGTTTTCAGATCAGATAACTACTAAAAGCTCTTCTTTTATCACCAGCAAGTCATAAAGCTAGTACAATTTGTCTTATTTCTTGTACCAAATAAATTCTATGCTAAGTATGAATTCCTGAAACATCTCAATAGGCATATTAAAATTCTGTAATAAATAAACCAACCATAGAACATATATTGTGCTTGTAAATAAGAAACAGGATGTAGAAGAAAGGATTTTAAATAAAGTGTCACACATTATTAAAGTTATTAAAGGATGATACAACTAGGAACACAAACGTAACAACTACAGGATAGATCCTATAGTCTTAAATTCTATGCATCAGAAAAATATTAGGAATTCATGTTCATATGGGCACTGAACATTATATAGCGCCTTTCATAATAGTGCTGAGGTTGTACATATGCTATCCTGCCTGCCCTGGGGCCACTCTCCCCCCCCTTCCAATCCTCCCCCAGCAGGAACCCCACTGCTATTGCTGCTTCCTGACAGCAACTGTCTTTTTATTTGAGATGTTATTTTGATTACCAACTAGAAGTAACTTTATCAGTGTCTAAATAGAGACATTTCTCATTTTACAGAAGATGTTAACTAAGGGATGAAATCTATAGAAGTTCAAGCTAGACACTGTGTCTTTTAAAATCCCAATGCTTTTTGCTGGTTTTGTTATTATAGTGTAAGTCATGGGAACTGCATCCAAAATCATTCTCATTCTTTATCACTTAGATATCTGAAAACCTTGTAAAAAGACAGGCGGTAGCTCAAAGTTACTCATTTGAATGTGCAACCTCAGCTAAATCCTGTAGTCTTTTTTGGTCAGGATCAAACTAAATGCTTGTCATACTGTTCTCTGGACTTATAAAATCTATTAAATAACTTTTATCACGTAAGTAGTGTGGAAAGTAAAGTGACAAATACAGTTTAACCAGTCTATTCAAGGATAAGTATGAAAGTTAATAATAAAATACAGAAATGTTATTCTCCTAGCTTACACACTTGTCCATAGAATATACTATGGTGACTATGAAGAAATTGTGGAAGATACAGTAATGGAATGACAAAAAATCAACAGTCATTACAAAGTGAACTGTGTGAAATCCAGATGAACACAGACAGGCAAGAATGCCTGTTCTTTTAGCGCTTGAATGAGATAAGAACTTAACATTTTATTTAATTCCATTCTTATTCTAAAAATGAAATGCTTCATCTTTCATAATTTAGCATGTCTGACAGTAAATACACAGGTATTTTAAGTGTTCTGTCTTCCATCAAGACTGTGCCCAGAGTAGTTCAGAAGCCATTCCATGGGCCTTTGTGAATAAAATTTTGTGCTGGTTTGCCTCCAGTGCTACTACTCTTTAAATGTTTTAGATGTCTTAGTAAGTCTTCAGTAAGAAAGACTTTCAGAGAGAAACCAGAGAGAATACATTTACAAATGCGATTCCAAAAAACAACAGTAAAAAAAATAATGTGATTTTCCTAAAGCGCCTGTACACACTACACTGTCACCCATCTTTCACTTTTCAGAATCAGGTTCTTCTTCAAACTTGGAAAAAGAATTCATCTCTAATATGTAAGCAAAGTACCAAACAATGACAACTCAAAGTCTCTGGCCCAGAAATCTATCTTTTTAGATGATTCTTCCTCCTTCATTGCCCAGATTTGGTGCTGTGGCTGACACCACCAAGTACAATGAGTGTACCAAATAAACACCCTCACGTAAAATTTTTAAGCAGTACTTTACTTGCAGTTCAACAAACAAAAAACCCATACCCTTTTCATTTAACAGCAAAAAACATTCAAACAAAAATCTCCTTTGTTCTCTTCATATATGTCCTTCTTAAGGCAAAAAGCAATCTATTTCTCAGACCATTACCCTCAAAAAATCTACCATTTTTCCTTCTTTCATATCTTGAAGCTATTTTAGTTAGGAATCAGATCCCCAAATTGACTTGGTTCCTTAAACAGAAGAGACATCTGGTCTTCCATATTCTTCTAACAACCTAATATGCCAAAATAATATCTTGCCATAATTCTGATTCTTGAGCATTCTTACCTTTGCCTTTGTCTTGGATGAAAGTGAGCTGTTTACTGTTCATTAAAACTGTTGAAAACAACGTGGTCTGGACAACTCATTTAAAAAGATTTTTATTAAAACTTTTATTTGTTATTGTTATTTACATGTATTGATTATCAATTTAAAAAAATCATAAAAACTTACTGGCTTCCACTACCCAGGTTTTAGTGGTTCCCAAGCAGAAACATTAAAAAATTGCAGTGTCTCCACTGTTGGAACAACTCTTGGCACAGAGGACATTCTGTTGGCATACCTGACATTCTGTTATTGGAGTCTACAGCAGAGCATTAGAAAGACAGTTGGGTGATAGCTGGGGTCTGCTGGTAATGGTAAAGCTGCACTCTATTTTCTGAGTGACAAGTAACTAATGACCTTCTTAGCTAAGTGAAGAGTGTGAAGCATTGTTCAGACAGAATTTCTATCCCATATGTCCTTGATTAATAACAAATCTAGCAAGGACATAAACAATCCAGTAAATACCACATGAAGCAATAAAAAACAGTATTTGAAACTATGGTAAAACATTATAATTAATGTAAATGAGGCTGCCAAGACATGGCTTTTTGCCTGTAGTGAGGACAAAGAGCTCAGTCCCTCTAAGCCTCCCAGCTTGTGAGCTTATCCATACATTAGCTTTGGAGATCAAAATAAGAATTAAATATAAAAAAAAAAAAATTATGAGTCCATTACATGAATTAAGAAGTTGAAATTATTCTTTTACTAGCATTTAAAATGGGGAAGTGAATTAAAATTCTGAGATATAGCTGTTGTTATATTCTTCTGGAAAAAATTTATAGGAATTAAACTTTTCTATGCTTTCTAGTAAGGCAGCAATGATTATTGCTCTGTTATTATTTTATTATATGTACTTTAAAAAGAATTTAATTTCAAAAGTTACAAAGCAGGGGAGTCAATAAAAACTTCTGAAATATACAGCTTTGTTGAGCTGAATCTTATACAGACAGAATGACAAGCAAAGGTAAAATACAAAGTAGATGTGATAAGTTAGAATGATTTATTTTTCAGATCATAATGGTAATGAATTAGTTTTAAAATATGCTGCCTTTTGGGATCTACTGTTATGTCAAAGGAAATAAATATTTTTTTAAACTTCTTATATGTCTTTATAGGTCAGAAGTCAAACATTTTTAGTGAAATGTTATACTAAGTAACTGTGTTAGTTCACCATAATTAAGTAAAAAGTGGTCAGTCATAAAGAAAATAAGTAAGACACATCCTGTCCTAATCAAATTACAAATTCACAGACTGATGTACTAGCCAAGGCTGGAGAAACAAAACACTAGAGCTTTTCAAACAACAGATGGCACCCAGAGGGACTGAAGGACTGAGGAAAAGAAGCTATCCTTGATGAGCTAAATGGGCTTTATTGGATCCTGGAATTTTCCTCTGTGGGTTTCTGGATGAAAAAAGAAGCAAAAAAGAGAAATTCAGTCTTAAAATTTTTCTTCCCCTATCTATGATTCAAAGAACATATTATACACAAGTGTTAACAGAGTTATGATAAAAATCCATTACCCACTCAAGTCTGCAGAAAGACCCTGCAGTCTAGCTCATTTTGTAGCACATTCTTCATACAATACACAAATATGCACATAAATATTGAAATAATACTGTCTGAAGCAAATACTTTTAATACATCAAAGGAGAATTAAAGGGTAACTTTTTCACTTTAATAAATCTGCAATATTATCTTTATTGCATTCATAATTGAATGATGTAATTGAATGATGAATGATGATTTCATGATATGAAATCATTCTATGTCAAATAAACACCATCCGTGAACAATGGAGGTTTACAATTATATATTAAGCTCTATAAATAGGTCTGTGGATATAAATGTAGTTTAACGACTGTACATGCAAAAGTGTCTGAGTGGTCCCTTGCATGAGAAAATACAATTAATTTACATAAAGAAGTATATAATTTTTTCAGAGCAGCCAAAACCTAAGCATTCTGAAAGAATCATATGGTGCAAATGATCATGTTTGCTATCTAAATGCAGTATGTGAAACCTGGTTGCCCATATATTCTTTAGTCCAGAAACACAGGTGAGAGTTTTGAAAAGACCAAAGTCTTTCCTGAAGAAGGATGATAACCCAATTTCCAGCAGAGGAAAAAAAAAGATAGGGATGGCAATGAAAATGTTTATGCCACAGTTACCGTGATTTGTGGCTGATGACTTCTGAAATATGCAAACAGTCAGAGATACATTATGCTGTTCAAAGGACCCCATACAGTTAAACTTCTGCTTACATTTATTCTGCTTAAAAAAATTGCTTAACAATAACAGAATATTTAAACAAGCTTAGCATGTGAGAATCACATAACGTAGTAATCATTGGGTGCAAGAAATTGAGTAGATTCTTTTCTTATTAAAATGTTTTTAAAAACAAACGTATAATTGTATAAAAACTTCAAAATAAACATCAGTGATTTAACTATTAAAATACTTACTGAATAGTATAAAATAGATGTCCTTTTACATCAGAAATTGCTGAATGACTATATTGTATTTTAGAATATCTCTGAATCTTAATTTACAGACTTATCTGGAAAAGTTGCATCTTCCAGGTACATAGATAAATTCCTTTTGGTTTTGTTTTTCCATAATAGTAGGGTGGTTTGTGTTTTGTTTTGTTTTGTTTTGTTTTTCTATTATACCTCATGCTTAGAAAGGATAATCAATTTTGTGTTTCTCTGTAGTAAAATCTTTGCCAGAGGCAATCATTTGTACTATAGTTCATACTAAAGTCTCTCAGAAGTTGCAGAAAAATGGTTCAGTGGTTTTATTTCTTTTCTCTTTGTGTCTTCACATTCTTTATCTTTGAAGTGTAGGATTTAAGTACTTATGAGTTTTATAGAAAGTGGAAGCAAGGACAGGCAGCCTGGGAAGAGTACAAGGATGTTGTGCAGGAAGCTAAGGACCAGGTTAGGAAAGCTAAGGCCCAGTTAGAATTAAACCTGGCTAGGGATATTAAGGATAACAGGAAGGGATTCTACAGGTACATACCAAATACAAAACAGATTAGGGAGAATGTAGGCCCCCTCAGGAAGCTCTCAGGTGAACTAGCTACACAGGATTTGGAGAAGGCTGAGGTTCTGAATGACTTCTTTGACTTGGTCTTCTCTAGCAAAGACTCTGACTTTACCACCCAAGTCTTGGAAGGCAGATGCAGGGACTGTGAGAATGAAGACCTTGGGCCCACTGTAAGAGAGGAATTGGTTTGAGACCATCTTAAAACTCTGAATGTGCACAAGTCCATGGGTCCTGATGAAATCCATCTGCGGGTCCTGAAGGAGCTGGCAAATGAAGTTGCTAAGCCGCTGGCCATCATATTTGAAAAATCATGGCGGTCAGGTGAAGTTCCCAACGACTGGAAAAAGGGAAATATAACCCCCATTTTCAAGAAGGGGAAAATGGATGACCTGGGGAATTACACACCAGTCAGTCTCATCTCTGTGCCTGGCAAAATCTTGGAGCAGATTCTCCTGGAAAGCATGCTAAGGCACATGAAAAACAGCAAGGTGCTTGGTGACAGCCAGCATGGCTTCACTAGGGGGAAATCCTGCCTGACCAATTTGGTGGCCTTCTATGATGGGGCTACAGAACTGATGGACAGCGGTAAAGCAGCTGATGTCATCTATTTGGATTCGTGCAAAGCGTTCGACACTGTCCCACACGACATCCTTGTCTCTAAATTGGAGAGACATCAATTTGATGAATGGACCACTCGGTGGAAAAAGAACTGGCCGGATGGCCGCACACAAAGAGTTGTGGTCAATGGCTCAATGTCCTGCTGGAGACCAGGAACGAGTGGTGTCCCTCAGGGTTCGGTGTTTGGACCGGTCTTGTTTAACATCTTTGTCGCTGACATGGACAGTGGGATTGAGTGCGCCCTCAGCAAGTTTGCCGATGACACCAAGCTGTGTGATATGGTTAATACCCTGGAGGGAAGGAATGCCATCCAGAGGGAGCTTGACAGGCTTGTGAGGTAGGCTGATGCCAACCTCATGAAGTTCAACCATGCAAGGTCCTACACCTGGGTCGGAGCAATCCCAGACACAGCTACAGGCTGGGCAGCGAAGAGATTCAGAGCAGCCCTGCGGAGAAGGACTTGGGGGTGCTGGTCAATGAGAAAATGAACATTAGCCAGCAGTGTGCGCTTGCAGCCCAGAAAAGCCAACCGTATCCTGTGCTGCATCAAAAGGAGTGAGACCAGCAGGTCGAAGGAGGTGATCCTGCCCCTCTACTCTGCTCTCGTGAGACCTCAGTTGGAGTATTGTGTGCAGTTCTGGTGTCCTCAACATAAAAAGGACATGGATCTGTTGGAACAAGTGCAGAGGAGGGCCACGAGAATGATCAGGGGACTGAAGCATCTCCCATACGAAGATCGGCTGAGAAAGTTGGAGCTGTTCAGCCTGGAAAAGAGAAGGCTGCGTGGAGACCTCATAGCAGCCTTGCAGTATCTGAAGGGTGCCTATAGGGATGCTGGGGATGGACTCTTCATTAGGGACTCTAGTGGTAGGACAAGGGGTAATGGGTTAAAACTTAAACAGGGGAAGTTTAGATTGGATATAAGGAGGAAATTCTTTCCTGTTAGGGTGGTGAGGCACTGGAATAGGTTGCCCAAGGAGGTTGTGGATGCTCCATCCCTGGCAGTGTTCATGGCCAGGTTGGACGAGGCCTTGGGTGATACGGTTTAGAGCCAGGTGTCCCTGCCCAATGGCAGGGGGGTTGGAACTTGATCTTAAGGTCCTTTCCTGCCCTTACTATTCTATGATTCTATGAAAGGCTTCCCTAGCAGTTATCTTCCATAAACAAATGACTTACAACTGTAACATCAGAGAGGTTTACAAATACCTGGATCTGAACCTGAAACATTTAAGGCCTAATACAAGTATTGCATAATTGATAATCTGAGAAAAATAACGTTCGCTTATGAACAGAAATGAGAGTTAGAAAGAGGAGACATCAGATCCTGACACTTTTAATACTTCCTAATGTGATTCTGACTCTGGTACTTGATGCCTGCTGCCCAAAGTTCTCATCAGAAGTATGGGAGTAATTTTATTTCTCCTACCAGCCTGTCTCTTCAGATTATCAGATCTTCAGTACAAAGGTTGGTTATTGTTATGTATGGTGCTTGGAAATCAAGGTCTTAATTCTGTTTTGGCAAAGAGACACTACTGTTACACAAGTTATAATGTTAAACCTCGTGAAAATATTTTAAGGAAAAAAAATCTAAGGATTAATATATTCAGCTTCTTTTTTTCTGTGGAAAAAAATCTTATTTCATTCAAAAAAATCCTCCTGCATCACAAATGATTTTCAGTTCCCACATTTTCTAACTTTGTAACATTGTTTTCTGAAATTTTCAGTAATGTTGAATTAAGACTGTTAAATATTGCTATGCGTATTTATTGCATCTCCTGCACCAGCTGTGTGCGTTTTTTACCCCTAAACATAACATGTGTACATACCATGTATACGTATGTATACATGTATATATGTGCATATGTACATATATTCTTATCGCTTCTGTTACTTATATGTTTCCTACATGCAACTGAATGCATCTTTGTCTCCCAATCCTCTGACCCTGTTGCTCACAGACTTATATAAATTTCCTGGCTAGGCCATGTCTTCGAAAATACATGCAAGACTGTTCTTGGGTTACAATACATTAGTACACATATTTGAGCTGGAAACAAGCTTATACTATCTGTATTTACATTAGCCCATTTATAATTAGTATTTTTTATACACCTCTGCTTTGGTTACACTATAAAAATAACTTTTTGTTGTTGTTGCTTCTTTTTAATCAAGAATAATTCTAGTATTGGGCAAGACTATGTATATCCATATTTTTTCTGTACATATTTATCTTTGTCCTGTACAAAATCTGACCATACACTATAAAAAGCTAAATATGCACAGTAATGTCATCTGCTCTTTGTGTTGCTCTGAAAATACCTCTCTAAAGTCTTGTTTCTGACCAGGGTATTCCTTATACAATGACTTCCTCTCAAATTAACTTAATCAGCATATAAAAAGCGATGAATTACCTTCATCATAGCAACTGTAATCCCTGCAAATTCTTCTAAAAAATATAGTAAGTGAAAGGTAATTTGATGCTGAGTTCAAGTCTTCTGTATTTACTCCTTGTGCAATGTGAAGAAAGAAGGTTTTGTTATACATTGTTCCTTTAAGCATGTGGATGGCTAGAGAAATCACAAAGATATTTATTTTTAGATATGAATTACCATTTTTTGCTTAATTTGGCTTGGCATATCTGAGTATTTCTCACATCATATCATTATAGAGCTTTGGTATGTTTATTGTTAGATATTATGTTGTATCGATTTGTTCTGTTCTTTAATCATGATTTGTACACAGCTCTTTTGAGGTAATGGCATTTGTACAGTTATAACTTTTGCATAACCTTTGTGACTCTTCTTTAATACTAGGTCATTAATAAAATGTGCATTATATAATGCTATGATTAAAACACACATCTTCAAGGTTGTCTGGGTGTCTTTTACATAAATGATAAAGATTAAATTCTTAACAACATATGAATATGTGGACCATACTTAGAAAACAGAAGCTTGAACAGTAGCTGTCAGATTCTGGAAAGTAAAAATTAAGTCCTTAGAGACAAGGGTTTTTTGAGCATTGGGATTTTTTTATACTCTCATAGGATCAAATGAACTTGTCACCTGTATGTAACATCTTCACATCTGCTTAAGAAGAAGTTATTATGAAACAGCTGTTGCAATATATGAGTCACTCTGTACTTGTAGAGTATTAAATGTGTCAAATAGACTAACTTCTGAATATCTGGTGAATGAGAAGTACTTTGAACAGTCAACAAAACTGACACATACTTCAGATGTAAAGCAGAATCTTGTAACATTGACATAGTCTTTGATTCTCTTAGGAAAGGTGTCCTGAATAATGGTCTCTGTTACAGAGGAAACTCTGTCTGTGCTATCAGGCAACAGTTAGAGTTTCCATTACCAATGTTTTTAGTAGTTACAAAACCAAGGCAAAGTAACCGCAAAAAAAAAAAAAAAAAAAAAAAAAACCAAAACAAAACAGATTGCTTTCATTGTGACCATGCAGCATTTCAGCATTCTGCATTTTGTACACTCAGTAAATAGCATCGTGACATGCAAAACAATAAAGGAAACCCATTGTTACAATGGCCAAATGATGGAGGGATGTGGAGAGATCTTTAAATCCAGTAAAACTTAAAAGTGTATAAATATAGCTCAGAAGCACAGGAGTGGCCTTTGTGGATACTTCTACACTGACAATTCCATGAAGGCCAGCAGTACACTTTTAAACGGAATCTCCCAGTAGTCCTCACATACTGTGCTTAGCTTTGCACTGTGGAGCATTTTCAGTGGATCCCTTTCAGATGAAGGTAAACTACAATACTTGCTTCAGGAGCAGAACTAATGCATTCTTGGTTTAAACATGCCTTGTACTCCTCAGAATCAAATAGAGATAATCCAAAATAAGAAGCTCCTGCTATATGTGGATTTCAGGTCTTTAGCCCCAACTATTTAAATCTTTAGATCCATTCACATTTATGTACGCTACTTGCTACTGTAGGCGTAGCCACCTACTCCATCTGGCATGGAAGTACCTTGTCTTCTAATAGCTCATATCATTTTCTAGGGTCAAGCAAGCATTTAATAATGCGAAGTTTGTGAGTCAAAGAAAGCTTCTGTATTTCATGGCACTTGTTGAATTTCCTTTTTTATTAATATGATGTTGCTTAATAAGAGTTGCAGTTTATGTGACTATGGTGTTCATTAAAATAAACTGGTGTCGTGGTTTAACTCCAGCCAGACAGCTTTTCACTCACTCCCCCCCTCTTCTTCCCCTCCCCCTATTCCTGGAGGGATGGAGAGGAGAATCGAAAAGAATGCAACTCCAACGGCTTGAGATAAGAATAGTTTAGTAACTAAGGTATAACACAAATCACTACTGCTACCACCAATAATAGTATACATGTATACATGGCTTGACTTCGCGAACGAAGATTTGGGAAGGGATTTTACCCACGCTTACTACAAGCCCGCTGATGACTAAGGCCAATGTGGGATAGGCAAATCCGGCTACAAAAAGCACAGCAGAAGGTCTCCTTGGGTGGAACAGGTGGGACACGATTCTTCCTGTGTTGTCTTTTCTCCTCGAGACTAGTTCTTCATGAGCACTCAAAGGAGTCAGCAGCATTATGTATGGTGTGCCTCCAAGTCTCCCGATTGGGGGCCAAGGTGGACCACTGATGGTAGTCAATATGGCCAAGGCTAAGGTATTGTTTCAGGGAGTCCTTATATCTCTTCTTTGGGGCACCTCTCTTGCAGCTACCGGTGGCAAGTTCACCATAAAACACGATCTTGGGGAGGCGGTGATCCTTCATTCTGAAGACGTGCCCTGCCCAGCGCAGCTGCAATTTCAGCAATATGGCCTCGATGCTGGTGACCCCTGCCTGTTCGAGGACAGTGACATTAGACACATAGTCAGTCCAATGGATGTTTAGAATTGTACGGAGGCAGCAATGATGAAAGCGTTCCAGGAGTCGCAGGTGATGACGGTAGATGACCCATGATTCAGACCCATATAAAAGAGTAGACAATACAATGGCTCTGTAGACACTGACCTTTGTACTTTTCTTCAGGTGTTTATTACACCAGACTCTTTTATGGAGTTTTCCAAAGGCTCTATATGCCTTTGCTATTCTGTTGTCTATCTCTTTGTCGATCGTGGCATCCGAGGAAATGATGCTTCCCAGATAGCTGAACTGCTGAACTGTCTTAAGGTCTGACTCGCCGATGGTAATATGGGGATGGAGATGATCTTCTTGGGGTGCAGGTTGATAGAGGACTACTGTCTTATTCAAGCTGACTTCTAGCCCAAAAACCTCAGCCGCCTCCACAAAGCAAGATGTTAAACGCTGCAGAGCTGCTTCTGTGTGGGCAACAAGGGCAGCATCATCAGCAAAGAGCAGTTCACGGACAAGATGGTTTAGGGTCTTAGTGTGGGCCTTCAGTCGCCTTAGATTGAATAGGCTACCATCGGTACGATATCGAATATAAATGCCGTCTTGTTTGTCGAGGTCTGCTGTAGCCCTTTGGAGCATCATGCTAAAGAAGATTGTGAATAAGGTCGGTGCGAGAACGCAACCTTGTTTCACACCATTGGTTATTGGGAAAGGCTCAGAGAGTGCATCGCCATACCTGACTTGGCCTTGCTGATCCTCATGTAACAGAATAATCATTTTGAGGAACTTGGGGGGACAACCTAATCGTTCTAAGATCAGCCATAAGCCTTTCCTGCTCACAGTGTCAAAAGCTTTGGTGAGGTCAACGAAAGTTACGTATAACCCCTTATTCTGTTCTCTACACTTTTCTTGCAATTGTCTGAGAACAAATACCATGTCTGTGGTACTTCTATTAGCCCTGAAACCACACTGACTTTCAGGTAGAAGTTCTTCTGCGATAGCAGGTACTAGTCTGTTCAATAGTATTCTTGCAAGAATTTTACCAGCAATGGAGAGCAGAGTTATACCACGGTAGTTTTATAAAGGAAATAACAAGGGAAGAGAATACAACACCTCATCACCAGGTGACAGATAACTCGCCCCCCCCCATTCCGACCAAGCACCGACCGATACATCCTCCAACCCTGCAGTCCACTTAGCCCTTCCGGGTAACTCCCAATTACCTCCTGGGCATGACGTGCTGTGGTATGGAATACTTCTTTGGTCAGTTTGGGTCAGGTGTCCTGTCTCTGCTTCCTTCCAGCTTCCCCTCTTCCCTGGCAGAGCATGAGGCTCACAAAGTCCTTGGCCAAACCAAACATCATTTTTATCAGCTCTGTTCCCAGCCTGAAAGTCAAAACACAGCACTCACTGCACCAGCTACCAAGAAAGAGAAAAATTACTGCTGCTGCTAAACCCAGGACAACTGGGTAGTCAGTAGCACTTTTTGGAGATTGTGTTGTTTGACATTTTTTTAAGGTTGCAGGTTTTTACAGGACATAACATGACTATTTAACCTCCAAAAGGCTAAACATTATTGTGTTACTGAATCAAGCTTTGACACTGGTATTATACAATACTATACAGTACATGGAAATCCCCTAAAAATTCCTCAAAATTTTGGGGACTTAATATTTGAAGTTAAAGTCAATGCTTTACATTCATCACACGAGTAGTCATATTCATAGGCATGTCGCTGGTTCTGCACCCAGTTGCTGTGTTTTCCAAAAGATGAATAATACATCCAGACATATATGATAATCAAAAGTAATGATATCCATGTATTTTTGTGTGGAACCAGCAGACAGTTAATGCTGATACCTAGTGATACCTGATCATGTCTTTGTAAGCTGTAACCACCACTTACAAACTAACATGTTCTGAGTCTGCCTTAGGCTTCTACTTAATGTTACTGATTTTTTTTTTTCTTTCTGACACCACATTCAGTAAAGTAATCTGCAAATTTCTTCAACACATCGCATTCTAAGCCAATTCTACACAAGATGTCTTCTTTTTCAGGTATTTTTATTGTTATGCTTGTTTTTTGCATGGGTTGTTAACTCACCCTTGGTTAATATTTATATACAGGACTTCAGTAAAAAGCAGATGAAGAATTTCCCAAGAATGATTTGGATTTCATAATGGCTGATAAACAGCAATATATAACTATATTAAGGATATTGCTATGCATAAATTGTGGTCAAAAAAACCCAAGTAACAGGCTTCATATTGACAACACAACTATGTTGAGGTAATTCATACAAGCTGTGTCTAAAGTCACATCCTGTTATAAATATTGGATGTATTTTTTTCTCTTCCAAAAAGCAGAAAAATAAAGAATTAATTGCTTACATTTTTTCCCTTCTGTTCACTGCAGTCGTTGATAGAAATATTCTCATTCATAGAAAAGCATAACGTTATATTCAGAAATTGTATGAGTCCTACTTCAACTATTCATCTCTAAACAATGTGGCATATTTATCCTCTCAAAAGTACTGAATCCTCCCCTTACTGTGCCTGACTATGCCAAGTAATTTTATTTTCTGTTATTAAAGGTACTGAGATTCCTTTTGCCGTACTATATATGAGGACAAAAACAGATAGCCATTTAATTGTGCCATGGAAAATGGTTTGTGAGGTTTCTGAAATGATTATAACTAATAGCAGAATGTTATTAAGCATTACATAACATTAGAAGTCTAAGTCCTGCTTAGCAGTCTAAGAAACTGCTCCCTACTGTGAGAGTGAATTTAATAAAATTCTGACAAAGAAAATCTGTGTTAGAAGGAGCACTTGTTACAAGGGGAGTTCAGCCTTGCTGGTAAACTTGACAAGATTTGTCCAGCATTATCATTTTGTTATTGGTGGTCAAATACACTCAGCACTGCAGTAGAGCATTAGGTATGGCAGACAATAGGTGATGAAGAGTCATTTGGCAGAAAGTGGGCTGAGAAATATCGCAAGTGATTGATTACTCAAGTTTCAGAAGCTTTTTTTGCAACTTTAGAAACATAATTTTTCAAAGTAAGTATTAGTAGGAAATAATGATGAGAAGGGTGTCTAATTAGAATTGTCCTCATAGCTTTTCAAAATAGACTTTGTATCTACAACTTCCTTCTCAATTTTGTGTTCCAACATTTTACTGTTTCTGTCAAAGACTTTTTATAGGCCTAATCCTATTGAGATCCACTTAAACTACTTTATTTTTAAATTAAAATATATAGTTTTTCTGTTTCTTTCCTTTTTATAGCACCTATTAAAATCATTAACTAGCTGATAAGGGTGTGTAGAATGTGAAAGGAAAGAAGGAATGAATACTCCATTTCTTGTTTCTTTTTTATTTTGCATTATAACCAGCATATGCATCTTTGTAACCAATGGTCCATTTGTAAAATATCCCCATAAGGTTTCTCTGAATCAAGGTTTTACATCACAGCACAGTAAATTTATCATCAGTTCTACTTCTCTCATTTCCTTCTGAAGAAACAGCTTCCAAATGTGTTTTTTCTTTGATAAGTCAAGTTATTCTAGTGTCTAAGGGAAATGCAATATAGACTCCCTAAGCAATCAGAAAGCCTATTAATATCCTTTCTGGTAGAAGCATATGCTATCTTTAGACATTATCAGCTGAGAACTGGACTGACGAAAAAAGTAATTTTCTGTAAGATCACGAATCTTCTCAGTGATACACATCACTAATATGCATGCTTGTAAGAAATGCATATTCAGGTCTCTTTTGGAAAAAAAAAAACAAATGCAACAAACAAACCCAAAACAAACAAACAAACAAACAAACAAAAAACCCAAAAACCCAAACCCAAATCAAAACAACAAAGAAGCTGTCTACATAGTAAAATGGTGTTTGTGACAGGTGAACTGATTCTTCTTTCTTATTTCTTAATAGAAATCAATAATCCTGCAGCAGCTTAGAAATCACTGTAAGCATTGCACGGAAGATGATTAGAAGTGAAAACGGTATACTTAAAATGAAACCAAATAAACTGTCTTGTACTGTGGTATTTTAGCAGAAGGGGAAAAGAATTATTATTTTCCTCCTTGTGGAATAAGCAGAATGCATAATAAGCACTTGCAGTACTGCATGGAATCGATTTAACTGAAGAACAAATACATTTATAACTCACTTGTGGCTTTGGCTTCAGCTGAATCAAGAGGTGTTCTCATTACTTGTGGGATGTGCTTGCTATTCTGTAAATGGCTAGGCACCCTAATGCGCCTAAGATTTGAACTTCCTGAAAGAAATTCTGCTAAGCCTGACTATAGGCTTACTGGTTGGAAATATATATATATAAAATAAAATAACCAATTATTATTTGGCACATTCAGTGTACACTGAGAAAAACCTCATCAGCAGTAAAAGAGCAGTAGGTTATTACTCTACCACATCCAGATTTGGTTTTAATATTAACACAGATTAACAAAATGCAGCGCTACTTCATATTTCCACCATGACCACTGATGAAGAACCTCATAATCTCACATCATTTAGCATGCAGTGAGGCCTCACTGTCATTCAGGATGTGACTATTTTTAGCTGACACAGTACATTGCTATCAGAGACAGGCTTGCTCAGTCTGTGCTCTGAGCCAACCAAAGCTACTAGGACATACTATTGTGATGCAAACCTGAATCATTCTCCCACTGAGATTTCAGGGGATTATAGTCTCTGTTGGGCATAGTACTAGTATTATCACACTGTATTTGACTAGGAGGTAACTTGTGTCTTTTCTGCTCAGAGCATCAACAGATCATGACCATTTTACCAGGCATATGTTAGGAGTGTGCATTAAGCTCAAGAATCTCTTTAACTGGGTTTTTCTTAGAACATTGTAAGTCCTTAAAAATTAATCTGTCTGCAAATAGCACACAAGTGCTGTTATTGGGTGTGAGGATGTCTTCCAGACTTAAATACAAGATAGAGAGCTCTGGCTACTAGGAAGCACACCAGTGATGCTCATCCTTCATGCCAGGAAAGAACTGCATGTACAGTGGGATTTCTTCCAGCATCCCTTGACAGAGTCTGTAAGCAGGCAATATCAAAACTCATAAAATTTAAGACAATGGAGATGAGCAGTATGCTTCAAGTGTGGTAACTGAAAGCATATCCATATCTGTGTGTAGAACACAGGCTTCCTCTGAAACAGGGAATATTATTTCTGCAAGGAAAGAAAGTCTATGAGAGGATTAATCCAGGATTGCTTAGGTTAAAACATATGGGAGAACTGTTTTCCTTGACTGTAGACTAATCTAACTATGTCCTTAATTTAGGCAGTTCACTAAGTTGATGAACAAATTTCTCTATGTGATGAGCAAAGGCCTTAGTCTTTTATTAAAAAGTGAATCATTTCCTCTTGTGCCTGAAATGAAGCATGTAAAATGCTTTATTTAAATAAAATCCTGAAAACTATTTAGATAAATGGTCACCGAATCATGCATTTTACAGGTGAGTAACAGAAAATTAAAACAAAACAGAACAAAAAACGAACAGCAGCAAAAAGAAAAAACACAAGAAGAGGTAGTCAAATCCACGCATTTGGCTGAAGATGACAGCCCAAAAATTCAGGAGAGCAAATTATTTAAAACCGACTTTGACTATCTAATTATTTTTTTTTAAATGCCTGCTGAGAAAGCCTACCCAATTCTAATGCAATGTTAAAGAATCAAATTGAAGATTTGGGAAGAAAACCCAACTGTTAAATGAACTATTTCTGCATAAATTGTGCTATTATTAAATGGGTTAAGAGACACAAACCGTATTGCCGCACTTTCTTAAGTTGTTGCAGAGAAAGGGTTTCTTCAAATACATAGCAAATATATGCATCGTCATGTCAATATGTTTATATATGATATACATACAGATGCTAATATATGATATTTATATACAAGTGTAAATATATCTTTGCTGCTGCTGTGGGCATACATGCAGTAATAACAGTAGAATCTGGATAAAATTCTAATCTTATACTTTAAAATTTTGTTCATTTGTATTATTCTGCAGACTGTTTATTCTTACATTTTATCAAAGGAATTTCTAGAAACCTTTTTTATTTCTAGATCAAAATTATGGAAGTGTTAAAGATTACACAGTTTGGAAAACAAAGACCATAAAAAGAATTGTTGATCTCTCATTTAGTAGTGAAAATTTTACACCCTAATTAGAAATAATTTAGCAGGCATTTAAAGTTATCTTTATGGATTATAATATTCTATATGTTGAAAAGTGTTTACACAAGGTAAAGAAAGAAAAAAATGTAAAAGTCATTTGTATTCCCTGTTGGCTTGATTTCTATTGATTTGCTCTCAGACAGCAGTGTATAAATGAATACAGTGGTGTGGAGTGGTTTAGGATTTTATTGTTTGATTGTTTCATTTCCTCCAGTTCAGAAAACTTGTTTTGCCTGGACTGAATTTTCTGTTACCTTATGAAATTAAAATTCAAATGTTCGATTTTTTTTTTTTAATAGTTGTGGCATATTCTGCAGGAAACTGTCTCTAGAATACTTAGAGAATAATTTAATTATATTAAAATATTAAAACTTTGCTCTTTTTATTTTACTTTTGAAAATTCTGGATACATTTTCACCTTTGAAATGTCTTTTTAATGTCATGTATTTTTGTTACCCAGAGAGACAAAAAAAAAAATCTCTTTAGAAGACTCTTTTTGTACTTTAATAGAAGTTGTGTAACTTGAATAAAACCTCATCGTCTTCAGACTACTAAAAGAAATTTGCATAACACTGTTAGCTGTCAGATTCCAATTTATGGAATTTGAAAAGAATGTCAAAGGTAAGGTGCTATCCAAAAGAACTGATACACACTGAGGAGAAAAAATATATGCACTAACTTATTCTGAAAATGTTAGATAAAACAGAAGAGTAGACTGCATAGGGTTAGTGTAAGATATATAAAAAACCTTTCCTATGGTGAAATATACATTTTTTTATTTTTATTTTTTGTGATTAAAATACATGTGAATAGAAGCCAAGAAGAAACAGTTAATAAGGAGCAACTCTACTTACACGTAGAAAGGTTGACTAGTCAGCCTCACCTCTATGCCGAGCAAGACCATGGTACAGATCCTCCTGGAAGATATGTCAGGGCATAGGGATGATAGGGAGGTGATTACAGACAAAAGTGGTAAATGCTCCATCCCTGGCAGTTTTTAAGGCCAGGCTGGACAGAGCCTTGGGCAATATGGCCTAGTATGAGGCATTCCTGCCCATGGAAGGGGGGTTGGAACTAGATGATCGTAAGTTCCTTTCCAACCCTAACTATCCTATGAGTGTCTGATTCTATGATCATGAAGTTCAACAAGACCAAGTTGGGGCAATTCCTGGTATGAGTACAAATTGGGTGATAGATGAATTTTGAGCAACCCTGCAGAATATGATTTGGGGCTGGTGGTAGATGCTAACCAAAATGATTGCCTTCTACAATAGGACAGCTTGCTGGATAGATGAGGGGAGAACAGTGGATGCTTTCTACCTGGACTTCAACAAAGTTTTTGACACTGTCTCCCACCACAGCCTTATAGGCAAGCTCAGGACTTACAGGTTAGACAAGTGGATGGTAAGGTGGATTGAGAACTGGCTGAATGGCAGGTCTCAGAGGACTGTGATCAGTGTCCATTTGGAGACTTGTAACTAGCAGTGACCCCAAGGGTCAGTGCTGGATCTTGTATTGTTTAACTTACACGTCAGTGACTTGGATGAAGGGATAAGATTACCTTCTCAGGAAGTTTGCTGATGATACAAAACTGGGGGGAGTGACAGATAGCCCAGAGTGTTGTGCTGTAATTCAGAAGGATCAAGACAGGCTGATGGGCAGATGAGAGATGGACAGGGAGGAACATTTTGAAATTCAGCAAAGACAAGTGCAGGGTGCTGCACCTGGAAAGGAATAGCCCCATGCACCAGTACAGGCTGGGGACTGATGTGCTGGAATGTAACACTGTGGAGAAGGATGTGGGGGTCCTGGTGGACAACAAGTTGTCCATGAGCTAGCAATGGGCCCTTGGGGCCAAGAAGGGCTGCACTGTGCAGGTTGAGGGAGGTAAACTTCTTTCTCTACTCAGCCTTGGTGAGGCCTCACCTTGAGCACAGCATCCAGTTCTGGGCTCCCCAGTACAAGAAAGACATGGAATTCCTGGAGCAGTTCCTGGAGCAAGTGCAGTGAAGGTCTACTGGAATGGTTAAGGGTCTGGAGCATCTCTTATATTAGGAAAGCCTGAGGGAGCTAGGCCTTCTTGAAAAAAGAAGGCTCAGGGGGGTTCTGATAGGTATGCATAGGTGCCAACGTGTCAAGAGGATGGGGCCAGACTCTTCTTGGTGGGGCCCAGCAATATCGTGAGAGGCAGTGTCAGAGACTACACCACCTGAATATGAGGAAGAACTTCTTTACTGTGAAGGTGACTGAGCACTGGAAAATGTTGCCCAGAGAGGTTGTAGAGTCTCCTTCCCAGGAGATATTCAAGTGCCATCTGGATGCAATTTTGAGTAATGTGTTCTAGGTGACTCTGCCTGAGCAGGGAAGTTGAACTGACTGACAGCTGGTGGTCCCTTCTAACCTCAACCATTCTGTGATTCAGTGATTCTCTGAAATTAGATGTGACCTGGCAGTGTGCACTTGCAGTCCTTAAAGTCATAGAATCATAGAATAGTTAGGGTTGGAAAGGACCTTAAGATCATCAAGTTCCAACCCCCCTGCCATTGGGCAGGGACACCTGGCTCTAAACCATATTACCCAAGGCTTCGTCCAACCTGGCCTTGAACACTGCCAGGGATGGAGCATTCACAACCTCCTTGGGCAACCTATTCCAGCGCCTCACTACCCTAACTTGAAAGAATTTCCTCCTTATATCCAATCTAAACTTCCCCTGTTTAAGTTTTAACCCATTACCCCTTGTCTTACCACTACAGTCCCTAATGAAGAGTCCATCCCCAGCACCCCTATAGGCCCCCTTCAGATACTGCAAGGCTGCTATGAAGTCTCCATGCAGCCTTCTCTTCTCCAGGCTGAACAGCTCCAACTTTCTCAGCCGATCTTCATATGGGAGGTGCTCCAGTCCCCTGATCATTCTCGTGGCCCTCCTCTGCACTTGTTCCAACAGATCCATGTCCTTTTTATGTTGAGGACACCAGAACTGTACACAATACTCCAAGTGAGGTCTCACGAGAGCAGAATAAAGGGGCAGGATCACCTCCTTCGACTTGCTGGTCTCACTCCTTTTGATGCAGCCCAGGATACGGTTGACTATCTGGGCTGCAAGCACACACTGCCGGCTCATGTTCATTTTCTCATTGACTAGCACCCCCAAGTCCTTCTCCGCAGGGCTGCTCTGAATCTCTTCGCTGCCCAGCCTGTAGCTGTGTCTGGGATTGCTCTGACCCAGGTGTAGGACCTTGCACTTGGCATGGTTAAACTTCATGAGGTTGACTTCAGCCCACCTCACAAGCCTGTCAAGCTCCCTCTGGATGGCATTCCTTCACTCCAGCATATCAACCAAACCACACAGCTTGGTGTCATCGGCAAACTTTCTGAGGGTGCACTCAATCCCACTGTCTAGGTCAGCGACAAAGATGTTAAACAAGACCGGACCCAACACCGATCCCTGAGGGACACCACTCGTTACTGGTCTCCAGCAGGACATTGAGCCATTGACCACAACTCTTTGTGTGCGGCCATCCGGCCAGTTCTTTTTCCACCGAGTGGTCCATTCATCAAATTGATGTCTCTCCAATTTAGAGAAAAGAATGTCGTGTGGGACAGTGTCGAACGTTTTGCACAAATCCAGGTAGATGACGTCAACTGCTTTACCGCTGTCCATCAGTTCTGTAGCCCCATTTTGGTCAGACAGGATTTCCCCTTGGTGAAGCCAGCATGGTTGTCACCAAGCACCTTGTTGTTTTTCATGTGCCTTAGCATGCCTTCCAGGAGAATCTGCTCCAAGATTTTGCCAGGCACAGAGATGAGACTGACTGATGTGTAATTCCCCAGGTCATCCACTTTCCCCTTGTCAGTTGTATCCTGGGCTGCATAAAAAGAAGCATGGTCAGTAGGTCCAAGGAAGTGATTCTTTCTCTTTACCTCATTGTTGTGATACACCAGCTTGCAAATTGTATTAATTTTCAGAAGGAAATGAAGCTGTACACAAAGAAACATTTAGGGAGACAGTCCTATTTAGGGAAATATTCAAAATGCAAACCTTCAAAACTCCTGTTCAGCTAGAACTAAACACAAAAGATCACTAAGTTTCACAAGGACCTACATTTTCTAATTTCCTGCTTCAGTTTAGAAAGAGATCAGCAATTCACCGCATAAATGCTCTTAGGACAGAAAATGGGCATTCTAACACCTATCCCATTTTAGGTGTTTGAGTTGCTAAGTGCAAAATGAGTTCTGGAATTGCATTTAAAATAAAACAATACTTAACTATGATGATGTTTTCCCCTCCTTAATACAAATTGACAAAACACCCTAATGAGAGTGGTTTCAATAACTGATTCTGAACATAACTTGTTATTGGAGTTTGGGGCTTATTCTTCACAAGCAAGCACCTCTATTCTTAGGCAAGTAGCATTTCACTGTCCTACTTCCTTTCCCCCTTTATGATTAAGCTGCTTTTTACATAAACCGAGTCTTCAGTAGAAGAGTGTTCTGAATGCAAGTAATAGGTTCATGCTCTGATGAGGAACAAATTTATGTGGGTGTTAGCAACGTGGAGTTTATTGATTTTAGGATACTACTGTAATTAATTGGGTATTACTGATGTAATAAGTGAATGAGGGAGTGGCAGAATCAGCTGTAGTAGGGACTGTAGATGCATGGGACTGGAAAACAGGTAGTCTGGGAGCAGTCACTGGTTCTCCTTTTTTTTTTTTTTTTTTTGTACTCTTCTGGGAGGAGAAGGAGGGGTCATTGCTATCCAAATTGAAAACCCGTGCTTAAAACAGACACAAATTTTAAAACATGCTGATGAATTTGCAGCCCTATGATAGCTTTGGAAGCCAGGATAGACCAGTTTAAAAGAAAATCCAAAGAAATTAATAAAATGTTGCCTGTCAGAAAATCCTGGTAAGTAGCTTAAAAAATGAAATTGATAAAATTACTAGTTCAACAGCCAAATGACAATCAAAGAAAATGTGTAATGAGAGCAATTAATGATCCACTCTTACAACATAATGGAGAGAACTTCTGTCCCAGCCAAGCAGTTCAGAACGACTGAGAGAAAAGGAAAGAAAAGTAAGATATGCCAACTGTAAATTTATTTCAATATATCCACCATGAAAATACACATGCAGAGAACTGACAGAAATCTCTATTCACTGGTAGTAGTAGTCTTTATTCACTTGCCTGCATTTTGAGCTTTAAATATGAAAAACAACCTCCAGAATATCATCTCTCTGGTGAAAAAAAAATATCAAACCCAAGTAAATATTGGAAGTAACAGTGATAAACCCATGATGTTTGAATTTACTCTGTTCATTTCAAAATGGTCTATTTTGATAAGTAACCTGTCTTTCTTTGCTTAAACAGTACAAAAATATTTATTCTTTATGCTAAATCTTTCAACTTACTTAACCCTTTGAATTTTAAGTTGCAGCATCATTTATTTGAAATTAAATTATATTTATTTGTAGAATAATTCAGCTCACTTTAAAGCTGAAGGATATCCATAGAGCTATGCTGTACAAATGACATACAAATATATGTTCTCTTCAACTACCAATGCATTCACAGATTTACTCAAAGTGATTTTGAATAGAGACCTTTTCCAGTGTTTTCCAGACATTTCAAAAGCAATGTATATTAATAAAGACAAATGATGAACAAGTTGAAAGGAATTTGTCACTCTTAATAGTGATATGAAACATCAAAATGTTGTCTTCTGGGATACTAAATTTTGTGATTCTATTGGTTTATTTTAAGAAGTTTTTAAAGACTGCCAAAGAGACATTATTTCTACAGCATTTATTTTTAAACAACAATATTATGTAGTAAGTTTAAGATAAATAAACTTAATATCAGCATATCAGTAAACTGTCAGGTTATTGTTGAAAGGCATGCAGCAGTTTTATTTCAGAAAATGTTGCCTATTTCTTCATATTTAGGACTTTGTTTAATTCAGAATTAGGTACCAAACACTTGAATCACATCTGTAGAAGAAAGGAATAATCCTAGATTATGTATTAGAATTTATTTAGATTTGTATAGTATTGGTACTTTCTTTAACATTATGGGTCAGAAACAGACTAAGGATGAAAACCAAGTTACAGTATTTCTGGGTAAAAACCACTTATGGCACAGAAGATGAAAAAAAAAAACCATGGAGTAAGAATATTAATTTCAACCAGTGAAGTGGCTGACTCCTTCTTTGACATAGTCAATAAATTATTACTTGCAGTATTTCTGTTTTGATATCTGCCTCAGTTAATTAACTACAAAATTGATTCATTGGAATTTAGCATACAAAAATCTTCATTTGCATGAGCAAGCTTCTCTGGATTTGTTTCAAGCTTGTCTGAATGTTGTGGCCTAAGTTTGTTTATAAAATAATGTAGAAAAGAAGGAGAAATCAAATAATGAAAAGATCATAGGGAAAACCAAATATAAGTGAGCAGAATCAGAAGTAAAATTATAGCTACTGAATGAGTGAATGGGGGGTGTGCGTCTATGCAGTGTTAATAAGAAGATATTGTCTTTTCACTGTATTTCAGGTGACTATAGAGAAAATGCCCTTTTAGATTCTGGCAAACTAAATGTTTCAGAAATTGAGTGACTATGTTTCAGGTCCTTGAATAACTGCTCTGAATTTTACTTTAAGACCAAACTAAAAAATGCAGTCGGCTAGATGAAGGCAACTGTAGCATGAATTTGGGCTTTTTTATAAAATAGTTTTATGAGACCGACTTTTTTTTTTTTTTCATCTGTTTTGGACACTCACAAAAGCAGGACTCATGTAGAAAGTGTGCCAAGCATATAAGGGGAAAAAAGAACATCTCTAAGAATTTCAAGAATTCTGAGTCATATCCTAGAAAACCAAGAAACTGGCTCATTAAGACATGGGCTGTTGACAAGATAAGGTTCTGTTCCTGTGTTTTCTCTACAGGCTTGTGTTCTTTGGATAAGCCATCTGTGACAGCTTTCAAAATACTATGTTCAGACGGAAATGTTTGGTACTCCTGTTCACTCTTCTTCTTGGTATTCACAAACACAGGGAAAAGAATGTGTCATTTTTTTTCACTTTCATCTATTCCTTATATTCATTAATGCTACCTGATTTTTGAGAACCAGATAACTTCTATTTAACATTAAAAAAAAGGAAGAAAAAAAAAAGCAATAGCTAATTATATTTACCCTCCTCAACTGATAGTAAAGAACATTTATGGTTCACCAAATCTGTCTTTACATTTTTTTCCTTCTGCCAGCACAATAATACTGATAACTGCCTGTAAGAACACAACATGGTCACTGGGACTCGAAAAGTTATTATTTATAAATTTATACTTAGGAGCTCTTCCCTAAAATTAGAAAGAGCAGTAGCCTTTGTTATCTTCCCATAGAATCATAGAATAGTTAGGGTTGGAAAGGACCTTAAGATCATCAAGTTCCAACCCCCCTGCCATGGGCAGGAACACAACAGTCTAAACAGTGTCACCCAGCCTCTGTCCAGCCTGGCCTTGAACATTGCCAGGGATAGAGCATTCAGAGCTTTCTTGGGCAACCCATTCCAGTGCCTCACCACCCTAACAGGAAAGAACTTCCTCCTTATATCTTACCTGAACTTCCCCTGTTTAAGTTTGATTCCATTACCCCATGGCCTAGCAGCTACAGTCCCTAATGAAGAGCCCCTCCCAAGGATGCTTATAGGCCCCATTTAGATACTGGATGGCTGCTATGAGGATTCCACGCAGCCTTCTCTTCTCCAGGCTGAACAGCCCCAAGTTTCTCAGCCTGTCTTCATACGGGAGGTGCTCCAGTCCCCTGACCATCCTTGTGGCCCTCCTCTGGACGTGTTCCAAGAGTTCCACATCCTTTTTATGCTGAGGACACCAGAACTGCACACAATACTCCAACTGAGGTCTCACAAGAGCAGAGCAGAGTAGAAGGTCTGGATCACTTCCTTCAACGTGCTGATCACACTCCTTTTGATGCAGCCCAGGATACGGTTGGCTTTCTGGGCTGCGAGCGCACACTGAAGCCAGTTCATGTTAAGCTTCTCATCGACCAACACCCCCAAGTCCTTCTCTGCAGGGCTGCTCTGAATCTCTTTTCTGCCCAACCTGTAGCTGTTCCTGGGATTGCTCTGACCCAAGCGTAGCATCAGGTCACCTCACCATCATAATGATCTGCTCAAAACGGAATAATTTCCTCATTGTTGGAGTACCTTATGAAGCAGTGTTTCAGAATTATGGTGAATCCTAGAGGTCATATGAGAAATTTAGGATTATATGCACAAAATTACAGTATTTCTAATGTATACAAACTTCAAGTACAGCATTAAGTGTTAGCTGCAGGTTTCTTAAGAACCCCTCAACTTCTTTGTCCCAGATACCTCTTTTCACAGCTCTGAGATAAGTAACATTTCAATGTCAAAGTTATCAAAATGCAAACAAGAAGCTAAATAAAGGTTGCATCACAGAATCCCAAGGGTTGGAAGGGACCTCAGAAGACCATCTAGTCCAACCGCCCTGTAAGAGCAGGGTAACCTAGAGTGCATCACACAGGAACTTGTCCAGGCGAGGCTTGAATATCTCCAATGTAGGAGACTCCACAACCCCCCTGGGCAACCTGTTCCAGTGCTCTGTCACTCTCACAGTAAAGTTTTTCCTGATGTTCACATGGAACCTCCTATGCTCCAGTTTACACCCATTGCCCCTTGTCCTATCACTGGATATCACTGAAAAAAACCTAGCTCCATCATCCTGACATTCACCCTTTGCATATTCGTAAACACTGATGAGGTCACCCCTCAGTCTCCTCTTCTCCAAGCTAAAGAGACCCAGCTCCCTCAGCCTCTCCTCATAAGGGAGATGTTCCACTCCATCATCTTTGTGGCTCTGCGCTGGACTCTTTCAAGCAATTCCCTGTCCTTCTTGAACTGAGGGGCCCAGAACTGGACACAGTATTCCAGATGTGGTCTCACCAAGGCAGAATAGAGGGAGAGGAGAACCTCTCTTGACCTACTAACCACACCCTTTCTAGTGCACCCCAGGATGCCATTTGCCTTCTTGGTCACAAGGGCACATTGCTGGCTCATGGTCCTTCTCCTGTCCACCAGGACCCCCAGGTCCCTTTCCCCTTCACTACTTTCCAGCAGGTCAGTCCCCAACCTGTACTGGTACATGGGGTTGTTCTACCCCAGATGCAAGACTCTACACTTGCCCTTGTTGAATTCCATCAAGTTTCTCCCCGCCCAACTCTGCAGCCTGTCCACGTCTTGCTGAATGGCAGCACAGTCTTCTGGTGTGTCAGCCACTCCTCCCAGTCTAGTATCATCAGCAAACTTGCTGAGGGTACACTCAGTTCCCTCATCCAGGTCATTGATGAAAATATTAAACAGCACTGGTCCCAGCACCGACCCTTGAGGTACTCCACTAGTTACAGACCTCCAGCTAGATTCTGCCCCATTAACCACAACTCTGCCTTCTTCCTTTCAACCAGGTCTTGATACACCTCACTACCTGATCATCAAGCCCACACTTAGCTTATCTATGACGATGCTGTGGGAGACAGTATCAGATGCCTTACTGAAATCAAGAAAAAACACATCTACCACTCTACCATCATCCATCCACCTAGTTACTTCCTCATAGAAGGCTATAACGTTGGTCAAACATGACTTCCCCTTGATAAAACCATGTTGGCTGCTCTTAATGACCCCCTCATCCTTGATATGTCTAGAGATGGTGTCAAGAATAAGTTGTTCCTTTACCTTTCCAGGGATGGAGGTAAGGCTGACCAGTCTATAATTACCTGGGTCCTCCTTCTTGCCCTTCTTGTAGACTGAGGTGACACTTGCCATCCTCCAATCCTCAGGCACCTCTTCTGTTTCCCATGACTTACCAGATGATGGAGAGTGGCCGAGCAATGACCTCCGCCAGCTCCCTCAGCAACCGCGGTTGTATTCCATCCGGACCCATCAATTTATAGATGTCCAGGCTGCTTAACTGATCCCTACTCCAATCCTCATCTACCAAAGCAAACTCCTCCTTTATCCTGACTCCTTCTGAGGCTACAGGAATCTTGGGCCTCTGGGGAGAGTCTGCAGTAAAGACAAACGCAAAGAAGGCATTCAGCACCTCTGCCTTCTTTAAATCCTCTGTCTCCAGGGCACCCACTTCGTTCAACAGTGGGCCTATATCGCCTCTTGTGCTAGTTTTATCTGCTATGTATTTGAAAAAGCCCTTTCTATTGTCCTTAACCAAACTTGCAAGATTAAGTTCCAAGGACACCTTAGCTGCCCTAATTGACTCCCTACATCCTCTAAGAACTGTCCTATATTCCTCTCAAGTGGCCAGCCCCTCCTTCCATAATCCATAGATTCTCTTTTTCCACATGAGTTTGCCCAGCAGTTCCTTGTTTAACCATGCTGGTCTCCTGGCTCCCTTACTTGATTTCCTACCGATTGGGTCACTCTGATCCTGAGCTTGGAAGAAGTGGTCCTTAAATGCTGACCAACTATCTTGAGCCCCTTTATCACCTAATACTCTTTCCCATGAAACTTCCCTTAGCAATTGATTGAAGAGACCAAAGTTGGCCCTTTGGAAATCCAGAATTGTGGCCTTGTTAGGTATTCTATTCCTCCCACATAGTAGCCTAAACTCCGCCATCTCATGGTCACTGCACCCAAGGCTGCCATTGACCATCACCACTTCAACCAGACCCTCCTTGTTGGTGAGTACTAGATCCAGCAGCACTCCTCTTCTAGTTGGTTTGTCCACCATTTGCATTAAGAAGTTATCATCAATGCACTGGAGGAGCCTCCTAGACTGTGAATGATTGGTTGTGTAACTCTTCCAGCAAATATTGGGGTAATTAAAATCCCCCATGAAGACCAAGGCATGTAGTCGTGAGGCTGCTTTCAGTTGCCTGTAGAAAGTCCTGATAAGGAGGTCTATAATAGACCCCCACAACTGTATCACCCATACCAGCCAGTCCCTTAATTTGTACCCACGACTTTCCACTTGCTGCTCATCTGCGCCTGGACAGAACTCAACACATTCTAGTTGCTCTCTCACATAAAGAACAACTCCACCACCTTGCTTTGCTGACCTATCTTTCCTAAAAAGGAAATAGCCATCCATGACCACATTCCAGTCATGTGAGCTGTCCTACCATGTCTCTGTAATTGCCACCAGATCATAACCGTTAGACTGCACACAGACTTCTAACTCCTCCTGTTTATTCCTCATGCTGCATGCATTGGTGTACAAGCATTTCAGGGAGCGAGCAGAGCACGCTAGTGGGACCCTTGGGAGGCAGGAGGCCTTCTGGTCTTCGTTAATACTACAACAATGCCTCACTAGTTCAAACCCAGCTACAATCCCCCCACACTTTGAGTCTAACCTAAAGTTCTGTGAGTGAGCTCTGTTAACTCTCGCCCTGGTACCCTTTTTCCCCTGCAGGACAGGGTCTAAACAACTACCCTTTCCCTCAAATGAAACAATAGATTGAGAGTCCTCCCTAGTCCACCATCCTTCAAGCCCTAGCATGTTTCTCTTAGGCTTGTCCCCAACAGGCCCAGTTATCTCCCCTTCCCCCTTCATATCTAGTTTAGAGCCCTGTCAATGAGCCCTGCTAACTCCTGCCCCCAAAACCTTTCCCCCCTCTGAGACTGGTGTATCCACCCGCCACCAGCAAACCAGGTGTGTCATATAGCAGCCCATGATTAAAAAAGCCAAAACCCTGAGTTTGGCACCAGTCACGTAATCTGCAGACTCTTCCTATTTATCTCTTCACCCTTGCTTTTAACAGGTATGGAGGCAAACTCCACTTGCGCTCCAGACCCTCTAACCAACCATCAAAGGGCTCTGAAGTCTCTCTCCATTGCCCTTGCCCTCCTTGTAATAATCTAATCACTGGCAACCTGAAAAACCAGCAGCGAATAGTAGTTAGAGGGCTGTGCCAAATCAGAGAGTTTAATTTTAACATCTCTAATCTGAGCCCCAGGTAGGCAGCAGACTTCCCTGTCTTCGATTTCCCTTCCAACGTGGTGTTCTATGATTTTAACATCAAGACTACAGAATTATCCAAAGAAGAAATATAGCTTAAATTTTAAATTAGTTGAGTAATAGCATTTTAAATAATTACTTTAAATAGAAGCTTCAGCAGTTTTATTTGAAATAATGCAGGTATTGAGGAAAATACACTGCATAGCCAAAGGACTGAAAAATAGTGTCTTATCTTGGTAAAAGAATTTGCCCATAATTTTCCTGTAGAGACTGTGTGGGTGCTAGATCAATAGTTCATATACCGTGTTCATCACTAACCTTCAATAGTTCTTGAAGTAAACTCTTAAGTTAACTGTTCTTGAACTTCCTTGATAAAATTCCAAATGTTCTTTACTTTTTTTCTTTTCCTGCATTAATCTCACATACCATGGATATTCTCACTGCATATAAATTGAGAGCTGAAGAGTATGGTAAATGGTCTTCAGATTTTAGATTGTCAAAATATAAGCTCTGTCATGTGCCAGCACATATAGCTAAGTAAGTAAGTTTATTGTAATTGTGTATATTTAAAAAAAGCTACATAGGACGTGTAATTAATGAAGCACATAATGCAAAACATTAGCAGCACTGAACAATCTGTTTATCATTTGCATCAAATCATCTTTTCCCATTAAAATGCTGGCATCCCATAACAAGTATAAGCCCCTTGTCTTAAAATGAAAATACCAATTTACTGGCTTGTCATTATAATATGAATGATAGCAATACTCTGGAAAGGAAAAATGCAATTAAAATATATATAATCTAAAGGGTGCTTCTCCCCCCCCCACCCCTTTTGAACTAAGGCTTTTGTAGTTAGATCATATGGAAAAATAAACTGGTAAAATAATTTATTTTCTTAATATTCTTTACAGTTTAATTTACGTGTGGATTATATGCGGGGACAAAATCTCCCAATTTGATTAAATAAAGCAGAAAGTGCCTTAGAGTGAATTGCTATCTGAAACTGGGGAATGTACTTCATCTAATTGTTTTAATAAACTACACTGGTGAGGTTTGTTTAGTAAGAAAGACTTCTGACGTTTTGGTTTAGTGTACAGTAGAAAAGATTATATCTTGGTCTTTTAGAGTATTGTCATTATGTTAAGCAAAATCAAACACTTTTGCAACACTTGATCAAAATGAAAAAAATGGAACAATAAAGACTTAAATTAGTTGAAGAGGGACTTACCTATGGTGCTTATGAAACTTTAACTGTTGTTTTTGTGTTGTTAGACGTAAATTACAAGAAGGACCAATTGTAGTCTGACATTTTTGTTTAACGAAATTTGTCAGTTTTGTCTATTAGTGTGCTTCGTGAATTTTGCATTTTATATGAGATGATGTGGGTTTTTTTTCTAGCTTCAGTGAAATCAGGATGTTGTTATTGACTTGCGTTATGCTTGTTCATAATAATATGTATTGTATACACTTGATTTTATTCATCTGAAGTAATAATATCATAGAAGATTTTTCTGAAAATTGTGAATAGATTCAGGAAAGAAACAACAAAACTCAAAATGTGATAGTAGATTTTAAAATATTTGAAACATTTGTTCTGCTGATCACCTGAATTCCACTCAGAGCCAAATATGAGCGCATTTATGTGAAATGAATCTAAGAAGCGATTCTGAGTAAAAGCAATAAAAACAGTACCATGGGATGGGATTTTGTTTAGAGAAACACATTTCTCATCTCTGTAATGTGGTATACAAGAGAATGGACACTCAGAAAGATTGAAGTATACAAAGATATTCATAGCTGTAACATCAGATTTTAACTATCTGACGTGAGAGTGTTACAGTGGAAAAAGAATACCAATATAGCACAATCAATGAAATCTGCAGTATTATCTCTTTGTATTTTGTCTATTTCTGAGTCAGACTTTTTTTTTTTTTCTCAAGTGGAGTATGTGACATTTTTTTTTTCTAGGTTGCACAGCATATGTGCTTATCTTAATGGTTGCTGCAACTTCATCATTTCACTTTTTCCTTAATAACTTCTGTTTCTTTATCCTATCTGTAGCTTGCAGTCAGCAGACTTAAAAAAAAATCCCATCTCTTTATGTGTCAGTCAGGCAATATTACCAACTTCCCAAAAGTCATTGTTGTTCTGTTACATTTGATACATAAGCTTCTTTTCCAACCTTCCAATTTTGAAATGCTGCATGGAACAGTTCCATACAACTTATCTCCTCTGAAGGACTCCATTGATGTGATTCTATCAGCCAGCTCTCTTCTTCAGTTCAGCATCTAGGTTTATAATTAAAGGAACCAAACTTTATAAAAAAAAAAAGTCTTTAGAAATCATAAAATATCATTATTCTACTTTCTGTAAATAATTACCCATCCCTTGCTATTATCTTACTGTAGCTGTAGAATGATTTAAATGTCTTAAATGAATACTAATGCTTTCATTCAGTTTCATGTACTATGCAACATAAACATTGGAAAAAGGAATTTAAATAGTGCTTCCCTTATCTGAATCATACCAAGACTGTAGAAAAATATTTCACTGCAAATATAATTGTGTAGTTTTACAGAGTTAGAGCTACACAAATCTGACAGTTTAACATTATTATACAGAATATTTCTTGCTGTGTATTTGCTGTTATTTATTTTCATTGTTTTGCTGTCCTTATTTTAAGGCTTTGCATGTTGTCTCTTTCTTGAAGGCTCACAACTGTTTTGAAGAAAATTTCTTTCTTAACAATGAGAGTTTTGCTTTGCCTGGGAAAGGCAAAAGTCTGCCTGGCCATCATTTTGTCACATAAGAATTAAATCAATGGTACGCAGGTTATTTCTTTGTTCCAGTATGTTGAAAATTGATGACATTGCCTATTTAAAAGATTTTCCTTAGAGATGTATATGCCACCATAAGTTTCTGTTTTTGTGTGGCATCCTAGCTTCCTTCTTATTTGATCTCTAAATTATAAGGTAGAAAATATTTTATCAGAAATTTTATTGCTGACCAAATATATGACATAAACTGTCTTCCTTTTGAGAATTAGATTATTTTCAACCCAATGTGAATTCTGAAAAGCAAAGTATATCCATTCTCAGAAAACTTATGCATGTGTAGCATTCCAGAAACAGGTAAGGCTGAAATGACTGAAGCCTTTACAATAGCAGGGGATCTGCTGGGTAGAATACACCAAGGTAATTCTGAGAGCTGAATCATGTCTGCACTGTGGAGAGGAGGAAGGGAATGGAGAATAGATGGAGAGCAAGTTCAAAAGAGGACATATTCAACACTTCTCAGGAGGGTTTGGAAGCCGTAGCTCAGATCAAAATTTAGCTGTCAGTATGTCCCTAAGGATGTGAGCAAGGAACATCAGCCAGTCATCAACGTGAAAAGCATTCTTTGAACAGTCTGTTATTACTGATCTCTTTTCTTGACTTTATCATGGCCAGTTTTTGACAGGAGAAGAATAGATGACAACAAGCTGATTGTGCATCACACACACAAAAGATATATAACCTAGAGGATAGGAGCTCATCTGCTGAAGTATGAATTTTTGTTTTAAGTAAGAGCTACAACTGTTACAAGCATGTAGCTCACACAGCCAGTTCTGTTCACTGAGGCATGCACAAATAGAATGAAGATGATGATTCCAGATCTTCCAACTTCCAGTGACAGAAATAGCCATTATGCAAAAATGCTGCTGAACTTTTCACAGAACTGTATTGGAGAGCATCTTTTGAAAGGTTAACTAATTATTTTTAGAAGACTTTGAATACTGGTAATTGTATCACCCGCCACATTATTGTACCAGCATATTACCCTTAAAGTCTGGAAACAGACTTTTGATTCTTACATCCTTTCATACATTAGTCAAAAAGGCTGGAAAGCCTCCCATTACCATTTTCTATGTGTTTGCATCTCTACGCAGAGAGCAGATTGTTTATCTGCTTTCTCTGCAATAGATGGTTTATCTGATGTCTTCAGGCCCCTGCTAAGGCTAAAATATTTAACCTGATGAAAAGCTTTTAGCTGTCTTTTCCACATTTTATATGTCTTCACATTTTTCAAATGTCAACACTGAAAGTGTCTGGAGATCTTTGATCTCCTGAAATTCTTACATATACAGAAACATATTATTTGATGGTAACTACTGCTTTCCCTCTCCTTCTTCAGCATCTTCATTCATCCTTTTTGTCAGTTTTAATACTGACAATACACACTGAAGAGATTTTGTTGTGATTCCTAAATACTTATCTGTACCATTCTTTTTCAAGACATGTATCTGTCAAATGCAGACATAATCTGTGATTTTTGGTTTAGTTTGGCAGTGGTATACTTTATTGGTTTGCTAACAACTTCACCAGCCAATGAAGATGTTTTATAGCAATAACATCTACTACTCATTATTTAGTATCCTACCAAAGTTTATTAGATTTTAAATCAGCCTTGAATTTTAAACAATGCACCAATTAAAAAATGGTTCTTTGGAGTATTGGGAGATTTATCTCTCTGATAAATATTAATAATAGTTTTTTGAGATCTGTTGAACCAGTTATTATTTTATTATTTTGAGATACTTGTAAAAATTTCCTCTGCAAGTGATGAAAAAAAAACAACTTCTAAAGCTTCATCACCAGTACCGTGGCTTTAAAGTAGTTCAGAAGACATGACAAACTGATGTGATTTAACTGTACAGATTAAAACTTGTCAAGTCTTGGAGATGTACAAATGGAAAAAAATGCAGAAAAGATTAGAATTAATTAAAAAATATGCATGGCTGCCAAAGAAGACAGAAGAAAGCACTGATATGTCAATAACTTAAGAAATTAAAAAGATCTAAGAGAAAAAGAATGTTAAAACAGCAGAACAAGAACCAAATATTGATATTAATAAGGAAAAAAAACAAAACAAAACAAAACAAAACAACAACCAACCAGCCAGAAACAAAACAAAAGATAACCCCACAGTCTTTTACACTGAGCTGGGACTAACAGAAGAGGTTACATTAAGAAACATAAAAATGTTGCAAAATGAGTTTTTCTAAATTAAAATTATTCAGATTACTAGATATGGATACTCAGTTGAACTGAGTACAGTAAAACAATAGCTGAGAAACTAATTTTAAACATATGCTTTTTTAAAAATCCAGAATACAGCATTACATTTTCTAAATTTTTGCACTTTTGAAGGCTGATGCAGAAATGACTGACTGTATATTCATTCTCGAAAAAAAATAATTCAGTCTAAATTCATGACTTCATTATTAACAGATTAGACACGTCAACCAGTTTCGTTTTAAAGCAGGTACTGCATGTCACATAAAATTGTTATCTTCAGGAACAACAGACACAGGGATTTCTTTTACAACTTCTTAGCTTAACAGGGTTGACTGCATCTCTGACAGAATGTGACCTTCACTGAGAAATGCCGTTAGCTCTTAAGGCTTCAGCCTTCATTTTCTTGGGGGCAGTAACTTGAGAGGTGCTCTTCCAAGCAGCATTTTAGAGGCATAATCATCTTTCAATTTTCTTTAGTTATTTCAGCAAGTGTAAATTCAGTTTAACACCTGGACTTTATTTTAGAAAAGAAACAGCTTTCAATAACAGTAATACGTTTAAGACAAAAAATTTACAAAAATTATCCACTGTAAAAAAAATAAACAGTTCACACACATGCAGTATCTGCCAGTTACTCATAATTTTTCATACAGGATATTGACAGGTACTGTTATAAATTTGCTACTTAGATGTTTCAGAGAGAATCTGATTGCATCTATCAGATCAGATCTACAACGTTATATAAAATACAAGAAAATTACCTAAGTTCATTTTCGTATTAATTTTTCCTGCTTTTTTAGAATCATAGAATAGTTAGGGTTGGAAAGGACCTTAAGATCATCAAGTTCCAACCCCCCTGCCATTGGGCAGGGACACCTGGCTCTAAACCATATTACCCAAGGCTTCGTCCAACCTGGCCTTGAACACTGCCAGGGATGGAGCATTCACAACCTCCTTGGGCAACCTATTCCAGCGCCTCACTACCCTAACTTGAAAGAATTTCCTCCTTATATCCAATCTAAACTTCCCCTGTTTAAGTTTTAACCCCTTACCCCTTGTCCTACCACTACAGTCCCTAATGAAGAGTCCATCCCCAGCATCCCTATAGGCCCCCTTCAGATACTGGAAGGCTGCTATGAAGTTCATTTTCTCATCGACCAGCACCCCCAAGTCCTTCTCCGCAGGGCTGCTCTGAATCTCTTCGCTGCCCAGCCTGTAGCTGTGTCTGGGATTGCTCTGACCCAGGTGTAGGACCTTGCACTTGGCATGGTTAAACTTCATGAGGTTGGCATCAGCCCACCTCACAAGCCTGTCAAGGTCCCTCTGGATTGCATTCCTTCCCTCCAGCATATCAACCGAACCACACAGCTTGGTGTCATCGGCAAACTTGCTGAGGGCGCACTCAATCCCACTGTCCATGTCAGTGGCGAAGATGTTAAACAAGACCAGTCCCAACACTGATCCCTGAGGGACAGCACTCGTAACTGGTCTCCAGCCGGACATTGAGCCATTGACCACAACTCTTTGTGTGTGGCCATCCAGCCATTTCTTTATCCACTGAGTGGTCCATTCATCAAATTGATGTCTCTTCAATTTAGAGACAAGAATGTCGTGTGGGACAGTGTTGAATGTTTTACACAAGTCCAGGTAGATGACATCAACTGCTTTACCGCTGTCCATCAGTTCTGTAGCCCCATCATAGAAGGCCACCAAATTGGTCAGGCAGGATTTCCCCTTGGTGAGGCCATGCTGGCTGTCACCAAGCACCTTGTTGTTTTTCATGTGCTTTAGCATGCCTTCCAGGAGAATCTGTTTGAAGATTTTGCCAGGCACAGAGGTGAGACTTACTGGTCTGTAATTGCCCGGGTCATCCATTTTTTTAAGAAGCAGAAATTACATTAGTACTGATCAGTAGTACACAGGAACTTTTATTATCTGGCCAATTACATTCTATTCTTCTGATTCTGTTTAACTACAGCCAGTTACAGGAGAAGATGCAGAGGTGTTCACCCAGCTAATGGGAATTCCACCCCACTTTAAGAGTATTAGCATTCTAATTTGTCTTTCAAGTATCTGCCATTCCATGTTAAAAGAACAAGCGTTTGTTCATCTAAGGATATTCTCAAAATAGAAGTATTTATAGGGATCACATTTAGTTTACTATCTTCATAAAAAGGGACGCCACCTTTTTCTTTTTTTTTTTTGCCCTTAACTTTCAAAAACTTCTTACAAAACAACCCCAAATTATGGAGTTGATATAGTTTGTGGTATCCTAAAAATTGATATAAAAATGACATTGTGATTAGTAAGCATGCTGTAATTGCTGTAGCAATTTATCACTGTTAACTCTGTGACTATTTTAATAATAATTCTGAGTCTCTTTCAGCTGAGCTTCAGATTCTCAGATGTTAGTCTGAATCATTGTAGGGGTGAATGAAGTGGGATTCTGTTGTTTTAGCTGAGTTCTTACCTTGAGAATAAAAGTTATATTGAATTCAGATTCCAGAACTGGGTTGATGTTTTCCTTTAAAAAATTTAGTTCACGTCATGAAAACAGAAGAGACAGTAGTTCTGTGTCAAGAATCACAGGGAAAAAAAACCCCACCAAAACACTCTGATACATTTCTGTCTGTATTGCCAAAACAATAGCTAATAATTAATAAGCAGTTGAGCTTACTAATGAATTTGGACCAAAGTTTAGAATATCTTTTGGTTAAAACAAGATTTAACACCAGCTGTACTTAAAAATATTTAAAGATATATTGTTAGATAAGACTTCATTGATATTTATACATTTCTAGTGTAAGCTTCTCTAGAAATGAGTATTTCCATTTTCAGTTCAATAACTTGGTGCAAAGGGAACAATACATTCTCAGATACACTGACTTAGAGTATCTCTATGAGTGTCTTTGGTTTCATCTTCTCTGAGGGGTTTCTAGTCCATTTTTTACCAGATGAATGTATTAACTATTTTGTCCTTTTAAAAGGGTTTAAAAAATATAAGGGTTTGTGGTTTTCTTGCATCCTTAATAAAAAAGGGAATATAATTACTGAGAAAAAGCAAATTAGTAAGTGAGGGTACCTTCAAAAGTGTAGTGTTCAGGCAGGTAGAAATGGGACAAGTACAGCACCAAAGCACACAAGTACATGTGCCTGCAAAGTAATAGAAGAAAGACACATTTTTCCAGGAATGTTAAGAAGCTGAATACAGTCCATTACAGTCTTGGAGGACAAAAAATACTGTTGGATTGAGGACAATACCAGTGAACTGGACTTGGTGAATAAAGACTCAGAAAGCAGATTCATGCACAAATCCCTCTAATACTACTTTCCCTTTCTCACACAAAGTTTTGCATTTCTCAATTATAATGCTTTTAGTTCTAGTTTCTTCTTAGTTGTTTAGAACTTAAAATAATTTTAGTGTTCTGAGTCCTCACTTTGAGAAAAACTTGTCAGCAGAACCCCAAAACTCTACTTGATTGTGGTCTTCAGAAAGTACCTAATAATATCTTTGCTTCAGCAACAGGGTTTCACTGCACCTGCTTACATATTCAGCTTTTAATAAAACCTAACACCTTTGCACATAAAACTATTATATATCATTAAACTATAATGACAGACTTAGCATAGTGCTGACTTACTAAGCATGCACATGAAATACTATTAATTGTAGCATATGTTTGCACCTGAGAAATATTGATGTGGCAGTTACATCTGCTTTGTTCTGTAGCAGTGAGAGGACAGGAAGGGGCTATGTGTTATTAACATGGCAACAGCTTATGCACTGGATTCTGCCTCCACTAAAAATAGCTCATTTGAAAAGGGTCAAGTCTGGCCTTCCATTAATGATGTTTTCACATTTGGTGAAAACGTAGTCACAAATGGCAACTTGCTGCTTTATGTTTGTTCTTTGTCATGACTCTAGAAATAAAAATAATGAAATCAAAAGTTACCATAAAAAAATCACATTTACAAGCAGAATTTTCTTGATCATCTCCACTATTTTCTTTCTTCAGGAATTATTGTTTTTTCTTTTTTTCTTACTGTGTCTTCATTTGTCACTGAATCATCACACACAAATTACTGTGATAACTGGAATTCTTAAGTGGTCTACCATTTAGCTACAATTCATTCTTAAACCCCAAACTTTCAGACAAGTTCTTCTGTGTATGAAAAATGTTGTTTCCTGCTATGATATTTGGCATGTAGTAGATCTGATCCCAAGATTTAAGCTCACAGTAGTTGTGAATAGTTCTAAGACCTTAGTATTTTAAATTAATGTTGTTTAATTCAACATTTAAAAAATAAGATACATTTCTATTATGTTTCACTGTTAGAATCAGTTTCTGATGCAGCTGTTCAGATCGCAGTTTCCACAGTTTTTCTAGGACTGCCTAGCAATTTTTGCATCCAATTCTTTGTTAGACTGAATGGTGGAGCTTTAAGCCTTCGGTTAGTGTATCTGTAGGAACGCTAGATAATTGGAAATACTAGCAAAAAATATCTTTTGACAACTACCATATCTGTGTCTTTTAATTTATAATATAGTAATGCATCGATGTATTATTCCTTGGTATTTTTAAGAAATACTTATTCTTCATATTTAAACAGTTGCTCTCGATCCATTTATCTCTTACCTGAACTCATCAAAATGTTAGCTACTGAGGCAAAAACATTTGACTACCGCAACTGTTTTCCCATAAAGTAAAATGTGGAATATACTGCCATTGTAAGTGCTCTTAGATTTTTTTAGGTTGATAAAAGTAAAATATCCTGCCCTCTTACCTCCAAAACCTTCCTCTGAACTTCAGTGGGAACAAAGTAACAAAAAGCCTGTAGCAAAGATTCTTCCTTTTCATACCCAGTATCAGAAAAGCCAGGTTCTCCTGCTGGTTGCTTTGTCATGTTCATTCTCCTGAAAAAGACAGCTCAGCACACACTGAATTTGACACTTCACTTCAGGACAAATCTGCGAGTGTGGTTTTTGTGTTCTCTCTTCTTTTCATAAATGCTTTGAAAATAAGTGGATCTCCATCAAGAGTCAGGACTAGAGGTTGTGAGAGTGACAACATGTTTTACACACACGCACGCCAATGTGATAACAAAGTCCATTTTTAGAAAGCTGCTTAGAAACCTCTCTGCATCAGTGTCAGATTAGAGACACTGTTGTGAAATACAGATTACGACTGCATATTTAGGCTGTGTCAGCTGAAGGAATCTGTCTGACTTATCTATCTGTCTATTGCTGCCTGCTGCTCAAATGAATGTCATCTTGTCAATGGGATCATCATTACATTCAAACGGAAGGTTTGCAGACTTTCAGCTCTGAGAAAGCTGTTACGTTGTTTATAGATGACTTCAATACTAGCGCATACCTTTTTTAAGAGTGTCAAACTTCTTGGCAATCCATTTTGTAGAACACAAGTGAATCCATGGCATGGTCAATTCATGACGCTGTGCGTGACTTTTTTCAAGGAATAATTCTTTATGCCCTTATGGATGGTCCACTTATACTTTTCCTTTAATCCAGCTCTCCCTGCTCTGTCTCCAAAGGTACAGTTCTGTGTGAAAATGTGTTGCAGAACTTCACATATAAAAGACAAATTCTGTGACAAGCTGAGATGCAAGACAGAACCATTTAGAAGTACTTGATTTTATTTTAAACACTTGTGTAGGTTAAATGATTGTCTTTTAGAGAGTACAGTTAGTGCTTTTTAATACCAAAGTATTTCCTAGAAAGTCTGCTGTTTGCAAGGTACCTATCGAGATTGCCGAAGTTAAAAGTTTTTTGGTCTCCAAGTTTTTAAAGCAGTGAAATTGTGTTATCTGAAACTTAAGGAAGACATATTTGGGTGGTGTTTTTTTTTTTTTTTGTTTCCTTTTGTTTTGTTTTGATTTTGTGTGTGTGTGTGCACACAAATGGCTAAAAAGAGTTTCATGTTTAGATGACTGCGTACACTCAAAGACCTTGCAGAAAAAAGCTGCTAGCCTAATGAATTTATTGTAATTTTTATATGTCATAAGTTAGTCTTTTGTTTTCTGAAGTTTCTGACAGGTTAGAAATACTGTATGGATTATAAAAGAACACTCATTGATTTGCATATATAAGTAAGATAAATAAGAAATGCTTTTAAAAGAATGGAACCTGGTAAGGTGAATGGCATAATTTGATCAAGAAGAAGAGAAATCTAGGGGTTTTATTGAGGGTTTCTCTTTGTATTCTGGACTCTGTTGTTGGCTGCCTCACTGAAGCACACCCTTGCAAGATCACATGTCAAAGAGGTGATATGATTGAGCAGAAGTAGAACTGTGCTTATTAAAGGGCTTACATTCCACAGATGGGAATAGACTTGGCAGAGCAGAACAGAGCCAAGAAGAGGAAATCTTTCTCTTTTTGGATGTCATTAACCATGGAAAATAACTGGATTAGTAAGCATGATGCAAGGAGTTAAGGACTTACCTGTGAATGAGTATTTTAGGTCCCTATTCAGCGTAAACACAGTCCTACTAAAATTAGAAAAAAGAATAGTTACACTAAAATTAATTTCCACATCATTGAAAATTATGAATGAAAATACAATAAACTGGCCTTGAAATTGCTTTTGCCTCAGAATTGTCATTTGTTTTCATTTTCTGTTGTGCTAGTTAAGCCAAGGCTAGGAGGACAACTAGACAGCTAAGGACTAAGTGGAAATGTAGCAGTCTATAAGCTCTGGAGAGAACTCTGCAGTCCCATTCCAGAAGGAAATGTAGCCCAGTTATGGATTTGAAATAGCAACTCCCATGATTTGAAGTATGGTAGGAGGATTTTCTGACCCCTCTATGTTGTTTTCTGTGTTGAGATTTAGCTGCAGCTTTATAAAACAGTCAAACCATGATTTTTTTATTTTTCCTGGCATGAAAAATATTTCAGTTTGGCCTACAAGTGACACTGAACTAGTCATCTCATACAGAAGTGGAGAAGATGTTAGAAGACCTCTATGATTATGGTAAGAAATAAGATCTGTGTAAGGTAATGATAGCGGGAATTGGTTTTCTAATTTAGAAGAGACTGTCTAAGCAGGAATATTAATTTTTTATAATACAAATCAATATTCTTTTTCAGAAAAGTCTGCATATATTCTTTTATTATATTTTGCAGAAACAGTCTGTATTAAAGTTCAGCTCAAAGCATCTTTATACCTGCCACATACCTGTCTTTTTTATGCATATCTCAGTGAGTCATAAAATGTCATTATATTTTGGTCATCATCAATAATATTTTAAGGGTAAAATATCGACCATCTGTAATTTTCAAATAAGTGCTTCCAATAAATGATAAAGTATGACAATAATGAAGACTAACACCATAATGTGAAGACTAACACCATAAATTCATAATATAGTGAAATATATACATAAACTTGCAAAATAATTTTCTCTTTGCTTTTAGGATTACAGTTATTTGAATTAGTTGAGTAGTGTAAAGCATCAAAAAGTTAGAAAGTTTGATTCTGAATGTCAAACAGGGAAAAAAAACCCAAACCAAACAATTGAAGACAAAGGTGCTAAATGTGAGAGATATTTATCTTATTCTTTGGGTTTGTCCTAGTTATGTTTCTGCAGTTTTATAAAGTGCATTCACAATCCAGTGAAGAAGATAACAAGGTCTCCCCCTCATCATCTAAACTTCACTGCTAGAGAATGTGGAGACTTCAAGGAAACTCCAATGTCTTAAATGCCATCTAAAAATTATTTGGCTTCACTAAAATTTATCAGTCAATTAATAAACATGATATTTTATAAATGAAACCATTGACTTCCGAAGTTGTCCATATTGGTTCAGAAACAAAAGGGAAAAATGTGGTGTGCACTTGAGCAGTGGCAAAATGTAGCTATAGTTTTATGTTGTGGAAGTAAGTGATAGTTTTTGAACAAATTAACTTTGATTTGATCACCTAGTCATCCTGTCACTTCTGGATGACAGTTTACAATGAGTGGCTTGATTAACTACAGTTAAAAGTACAACCTATTGCAATAATGCAGAATCTTGAGAATTTCAGTTATTTGTTTTAGCATTTGCAAAGCTAGAACCTAACTCAGTGTTCTGAGAGACAATTAATTTGTTAACATGAGTCACAGTATGGATGCAAAATTCAGCCTTACATATAGTGTTGCAGAATGTTTATAATTCTTTTTATGGAGTGGAGAATAATAGAAAGTTATTTATAAGGTGCAGTTTAGACTGTTATTAAAGGTTCAGGTATATTTTGCAGGGTTCAAAGATGCTTGTTGTCTAATTCAAGACCTTTAGTTATAGGATGACAGAACACAACCATCAGTGTGGCTGACCAAGTTCTTGTTCTCCAGAGGCACACAATCAGTTTGAAAAGTGCTGTGAGTCCTGCTTTCCTTTCCACTGTTAAGAGCTATGTGGCTCTCCCTTCTCATCTTTCATTCATATCCTGTTCATTTTACATATCAGTCAATAATTAAAATTATTAGACAGTTCTTACACTTAGAGGCCATACAGGATACAAGCACATCCAGGTTAAAAAAAAAAACAAAAACCAACAAATAACAACCCCAAAAGCAATCAACCAAACAAAACAAAAATGAAATTGGAACAACAAAAAAATCAACCACAAAATAAGGGCTGGGGGAAGTCCTCTAACACCTCATAAATCATCTCTTTCAAATAGTAGGGTTCATATTTTAGCCTTTGAGAGGCACCAAGAATTTTACAGATACACTGCTGCATACCCAGATCCAGTAGCTGCAGTGACACTGATGTGCTGAGAGAAATCAGCTGGGCTGTTAGTGAAAGACCCTTGTAGCATCACAGAATCGTAGAATGGTGTGTGTTGGAAGGGACCTCAAAGATCATCTAGTTTCAATCTCCCTGCCATAGGCAGGGACACCTCCCACTAGACCAGGTCTCTTGAAGCCCCATCCAACCTGGTCTTAGCACTGCCAGGAATGGGGCAGCCACAGCTTTCTTGGGCAACCTGTGCCAGTGCCTCACCAACTTTATTGTGAAGAACTCTACATACACGCAAACCCAAGAGTGGTACGTAGCTACCTAACTCAGCATTATGTTTCCTCTGTTTTGTAAAGGCAATTCAACCTGTCAGCTATCTGAAAATTATGCCTTATTATTTCAGGCTTCCTTTTAGAAAGGACTTTATGGCATGAGAACAGCAATAAAAAAGAACCTCATGGTAGACTGACTTACACTGTTGACAGTAGAGGTGCATACAGCAGACCATACACATAGATAATGTGAAACTAAACTTTATTCTTTAATATGATAATTAAAAGCTTGGAATTATACAGAGGGTTTACAAGTCTATTTTAGGTTTGAATATCATCTGAGGTCTACAATTCTACAGGCAGCTGAGAGCGGCCTCACAGTCACAGGCCGTGGTCGTTGTGGGGGATTTTAACTTCCCTGATGTTTGCTGGAAGGACTACTCGGCAAAACAGCCGCAGTCCAGGAGGTTCCTCCAGTGTATGGATGATAACTTCCTCATGCAAATGGTGGATGAGCCAACCAGGAGAGGAGCGCTGCTCGATCTCATCCTCACTAACAAGGAGGGTCTGGTTGAAGGAGTAAAGGTTGAGGGCTGCCTTGGTTGCAGCAACCATGAGATGGTGGAATTCAGGATCTTGTGTGGTAGGGTCAGTAGAATAGCAAGTAGAATTGCAACCCTGGACTTCAGCAAGGCAAACTTTGGCCTCTTCAAGCAATTGCTAGGGGAAATCCCATGGACTAGGCTGCTTGAAGTTAAAGGGGCCCAAGATAGTTGGTTGACGTTCAAGGACTGCTTTTTCCGACCTCAAGATCAGAGCATCCCGACATGTAGGAAGTCAAGAAAGAGAGTCAGGAGACCTGCATGGCTAAATAGGGAATTGCTGGGTATGCTGAAGTGGAAGAGGAGAGTTTACAGGTCATGGAAGGAAGGGCTGGCCACTTGGGAAGAATATAAGGCTGCTGCTAGAGGATGTAGGAAAGCCGCTAGGATGACTAAGGCCTCCTTGGAATTACAGCTGGCGAGAAGGGTCAAGGACAGCAGAAAGAGCTTTTTCAAATACATGGCAGATAAAACTAACACCAGAGGCAATGTAGGCCTGCTGATGAACGGGACGGGTGCCCTGGTGACAGAAGATGCAGAGATGGCAGAGTTACTGAATGCCTTCTTTGTCTCTGTCTACTCTGCCGGAGGCAGTCCTGAAGAGCCCTGTACCTCTGAGACCTCAGATGAAGACACGTCAACGGAGCGGTTTGCCTTAGTCGATGAGGAATGGGTTAAAGACCAGTTGAGCAATATGGACATCCATAAATCCATGGGTCCAGATGGGATGCACCCGCGGGTGCTGAGGGAACTGGCGGAGATCATTGCTAGACCGCTCTCCATCATCTTTACCAAGTCTTGGGAAACGGGAGAGGTGCCTGAGGACTGGAGGAAAGCAAATGTCACTCCCGTCTTCAAAAAGGACAAGAAGGAGGAGCCGGGTAACTATAGACCAGTCAGCCTCACCTCCATTCCTGGGAAAGTGATGGAACACCTTATCCTTGGTGCCACCTTAAGGCATATCAAGGATAAGAGGGTTATGAGGGGCAGTCAACATGACTTCACCAAGGGGAAGTCATGCTTGACCAATCTCATGGCCTTTTATGAGGAAATAACACGGTGGATGGATGATGGCAGAGCGGTGGATGTGGTCTACCTTGACTTCAGCAAAGCATTTGACACAGTCTCCCACAGCATCCTCGCAGCTAAATTGAGGAAGTGTGGTCTGGATGATTGGGTAGTGAGGTGGACTGTGAACTGGCTGAAGGAGAGAAGCCAGAGAGTTGTAGTCTATGGGGCGGAGTCTAGTTGGAGGCCTGTATCTAGAGGAGTGCCTCAAGGGTCGGTACTGGGACCAATATTATTTAATATATTCATCAATGATTTAGATGAGGGAATTGAGTGTACTATCAGCAAGTCTGCTGATGACACTAAGCTGGGAGGAGTGGCTGACACGCCAGAAGGCTGTGCTGCCATCCAGCGAGACCTGGACAGGCTGGAGAGTTGGGCGGGGAATAACTTGATGAAATATAACAAGGGAAAGTGTAGAGTCCTGCATCTGGGCAGGAACAACCCCAGGTTCCAGTATAGGTTGGGGAACGACCTGTTAGAGAGCAGTGTAGGGGAGAGGGACCCGGGGGTCCTAGTGGACGATAGGATGACCATGAGCCAACACTGTGCCCTTGTGGCCAAGAAGGCCAATGGCATCCTGGGGTGTATTAGAAGGGGGGTGGTTAGTAGGTCGAGAGAGGTCCTCCTTCACCTCTACTCTGCCCTGGTGAGACCTCATCTGGAATATTGTGTCCAGTTCTGGGCCCCTCAGTTTAAAAAGGACAGGGACCTGCTGGAGAGAGTCCAGCGCAGGGCAACTAAGATGATTAAGGGAGTGGAGCATCTCCCTTATGAGGAAAGACTGAGGGAGCTGGGTCTCTATAGTTTGGAGGAGATTGAGGGGTGACCTTATTAGTGTATATAGATATATAAAGGGGGAATGTCACGAGGATGGAGCCAGGCTCTTCTCAGTGGCAAACAATGATAGGACAAGGGGCAATGGGTACAAACTGGAACACAAGAGGTTACACTTAAACTTGAGAAGAAATTTCTTCTCAGTGAGGGTGACAGAACACTGGAACAGGCTGCCCAGGGAGGTTGTGGAATCTCCTTGTTTGGAGACATTCAAAACCCGCCTGGACATGTTCCTGTGTAACCTTATCTAGGTGTTCCTGCTCCGGCAGGGGGATTGGACTAGATGATCTTTTGAGGTCCCTTCCAATCTCTAACATACTGTGATACAATATACATGTATTTAAAGTCTTTTAAAACTAGTTATAGGTCTCAGTTTAAGTTCAATATAATAATAATTTTAACATATTACTGTATATATGCAATCCTCAGTAGTGTCTACCAGTAGGCTATTACAAGTCTACTGAAGTCTACTACTTCAGTGTAGTAGTGAATGCCAAACAACCCAATATGTGACTTGTAAATATATTTATAGAATTTGTAGGCAGTGCTACCACCAGCATAAAGATCAAAATATTGGATGGCATTCTGTAGGTTTTGAGATCTTATGACAAATAAATCCACCTGATTCAAACCAAAAAGGCACATCAGAGCTACTGCAAATTCTAAAATATATTTCACATTTTAGAATACATTATATATTTTGCATATTATATATTCATTCTGGAAAACTGAAAGAAAAATGTGAGCAAAATCCCTAAAATCTTTTTTTCTTCCCACTGAAGTAAGGCTGTCCTTGAAATAATTTGCAGAAGCAGCTTAATCATGCAAAGCAATGTTATTAAATACATTAAGAAAGGAAGTAAATTAGAATACTAAATTTCCTGGAAACTGCAGGGGTTATTTAGGCAGATAGAACTAACTTTTGAACTAAAATTTAGTCAAGACACTGAAGTTATGCTAGAAGGTAGTCTTGGAACATTGTCTTAGTTTTAGGATGATTCATTTTTCTCACCATTCCCAGGAAAGGGAATTGACCAGTCCTTTCCTATTTAATTAAAATTCTTATCCAATAATTCAGGTGGCTAGACATAATTAAATGCTTCCATTATTGCATTCAATGCATAAAATAAAGACCATTCCAAGAGGGAAATGTTTAATATGCAAGGTACAAAGAGGAAGAGTTATTCAGTAAACTGTAAATACTCTGAGGCATAAGCTCATTACCTTTCTTGCAATGCAGAAGAATCTTACTAATTCACAGTAATGACTTGGAGACTCACTGTAAATGAATGAAGTTTATTAGGAAACACTAAATGAAATAAACGGTAAAACTCTCATGGACATGAACTGTAGTTTGATTGGTATCAAGACAAATTAATAAGAAAAATAGCAAGAATAATTAATCAAAAATATTTACTAGTCATTTATATGATGCACAACTTCATTTAAAGTATTTGGGGGGGATTTACTTTGGGGGTGATATTTTTTTTTTTCTTTCTCTCTACAGATCTTAATTGAGAAGCAACTTTTTTGTTGGGTACAAATTATAGGATATGCAGACTAATGAAATCGGAACGGGACCTTTTTAAATCTCTAAAGCCAGTAGATTGGGCTGGTGAGAATAGATGAGACAAAAATAGTCTAATTAGTCTTTTGAATTTCTAGAAACAATGGAAGTAGAACAGAATTGTATTGATTTCTGAAACAAAATGCCCCCTTTTTTTTCAAGCATTTCTTCATCTTACTGTAATTATTTTAGGTCTCCATTTAATAAATAAAAATCATAAACAGGTAACCATTTTTTCTGCCACGAAGCCATCAACTTTTAAAGGTATTGAAGTAGTGTTAAAATGCTGACTATTGCAGGATGTTGCTATCATGTTTTTTTGCATGGTTCTTTTAAATAGATATTTCCTTCTTTAGGTCAGTGTCAGTTGCCATATTTTGTGATTAGATGCAGCAGGCTAGCTGCAGCACATGTAGCATTATCCTTTTCTGGTTACATTCTCTATTTTTTCTTACACTCTGTTTTTCTTGATACAAAAGGAGGCAATAAACTATTTTATGTCTTAGTGATTAAACACAATAATAAAAACACAAGGTGTTTTCAAACTTTCATTAATCATAAGTACTCATCAGCTCCTCTAGGAAAATCTGCTACAAATTATACTTCATTGAGTTCCTGAAAGAATTTTATTTAATTTTTCTAGATTTTTTTTTTTTTTTTAGTCTGCTTGCTATCTCGATCTGGATTTAAACTTACTATTCTGTAAAAATTGGAGTTGTTCAACAGGAATGAATTAGTTAAAAATATGTGGAAGAAGGAAAAATTACATGGACTAATGATTTCACCAGAAAAAAATAATAAAATACACAGAAAAAGACATGGAGATGTAGCTACTGGAAAACATCTCGGATTTGTGCCCATTATCTCTCAAAGATAGAAAATTAGTTCATATATCCAATTTCACAAAAGCAAAGTTATTTATATATGTTCTGATAAGTAGTTTTTCTACATCAGGAAAATTAATTTTCAGGATTGTGGCAACTAACTTAAGTAGAATAAGGAATTTCTGAGGACTATTTCTCTAAGAGGCTGCAGCTTCTGATTCCAAGCAATTGTTTTATCTGGGTTTGTTGATGTGTTTTTTTGTTTGGTTGTTGTTTTTTTTTTAACTTAAATTAAATGCAAACCAAACAGAGAGTAATGGTGCTGGACATTTCCAGTTCATTCACGTGCATAGAAACACAAGTTCTGAAAGGATTTAGATGCTATTCTACCTAGAATGGGGAAGCAAAAGCAAAGAAAATCAAGCATTTAAGTACCACTTTGGAACTCTGCATCTAACAATCTAACACTGAGATATTCAAATATATATTTATTGCTTTCTAGTGCAGGAGTGTTGAATGTGCCCTGTATATTTAAACCTTTTACCTGGCTCTAGTGATTAATTGCTCCTTTGTCGTGCTTTATTTTCTAGGTGTGCTCCAAATTACAAGTAATTGGCAAACAAAAGTCTCAACCACAGGCAACATGGCACTCCAGAGGGGAGGAGCAGAGGTGCAGGCTTACTATCCTGCTCATGTGGTATTCAAAAGACCTGTCTACAGTGCAGGCAGGCTTCAGGGCACCTGTTTCAAACACTGGTTTCAATGGCACTATTTCACAGGCTTCTGCAACGGTATCATAAGGTGGGTATCTTCTGTCTTTTCAGTCAGAGAATATTCAATTTTTTTATTACTATGTATCTACTTTCAATAAATAAACCTTCTTGAAACAGATTTAAGATTCAAACTTCCAAACATCTAATGACTAGCTTACACTTTGTCAGTTTTTGATTTTCTGAGTACTTAGTCCTTAAATAACTTGTGAACTTTCACCAATAATGAGTAGGAGAGACTTCTATTACTCAGGATCCTGATAGCTAGCACACTTTTGTGCAGTGACAGACCTTGAACAGCAGTTCTTTGAAGGAAGGTAGTGGTCTGAATACTTGAATGACCTCAGTAAAGTGATATCTTTGCTACCAAGTCTTTTTATGTTACTTCACTGTCCAGTCTTGTAGGTATGGTCTGAAACCAGGCATATTATGGAACCCAGAACAGGTATCCAATATTAGGTATCGAAATTTAAGTGCTTGCTTACAGTTAGATGCTCTTTTCACACTAAAGTACGAATCCTTTTGAAAAAAAAAATCATTGGTGACCACAGTTTATTCTTCTTTGTTAGGTATCTATTCAATGAACAGTTTATATATGAATATATAAATATTTCATAATCTTATTGCTGGTGCTTAAGTGTCCAATTAAAAAAAGATACAAAAAACTGAACAATTTTTTCAATGGAGCATCTGAATTAAACTGTATCAGTTTGGTGACCTTGTCTTTCCTAAACTAATCAAATGAAATATTGTTTATTTATACTTTCTCCTTGAGTGTGTTATATTTTAAGAATTACTTTGTAAGCACCATCTCCTGTTCTTGTACATGTTCTGGCAATAGATTTAAGAAAATGGGAAAATGTACGTGGACATAAAGTCCAAGTTAACAAATAACTAAGATGCATTGTTTAATCCAGAGTAAATGCAGTTAACTGAAGATTTCTCAGTATTTCAAAAACAAAATGTCATTTGCTTTTATGTACTGAATTCTGTATAAGAGATACTTGAAATTGAAAAATAATATAGAATAATACAGTCTGGAATAAGCTGTGAACAAAGAGAAATAGGGATTAACTGCAAACAAAGGTAAATGATATATAAAACATATATTTTCATATACATGTGTTATGTACAGTCCAGCTACCTGGAAATATTAAAAAAAATAAAAGAAAAAAGTATAAAAAAGCTTAATGACTTTATATTTCTTTTTTACTTTTTAGTTATGTACGAAAGAAAAATATCTATTTATTAAATCAAGTACCAATGCCAATTATGTGTTTAAATTTTGTAACATAAACTTCAAAGTTTTACTTTTATTATAGTGAAGTAACAAGATAATATTATATCTATTTCCACTGCACTTGCCTCTCTATCACCACCATTTGCTGCCAAAAGCAAGTGATCTACAAAAAAATAACAGGATTCACAAGCTTTTTAGGAAGAAGTATTTCCTCCTTTTTCTCAGAGCAGGATTGTGAAAGAACCCAATTTACCCTTCATTTTTTAGCTAAAAGTCACTAAAATCCTTGAGCCAAATCCAAATGTGATCAGCAGGTGGTGATTACTTCTCTTTTACATTATAATACATTTGCAGGTGAGAAAAAATCAAGTGGGTTGCAGTATATGTCTATCTGTCATTTCTGAACACTTAAAGAGCTGAAGTGAAAAAAATGCTCCAATAAAGCTTCCAGACATCCTAAAGTAAGATAAAAATACATTGACCTAGGCACTGTAGTGAAGGAAGCTGAAGTCTGGGGACTGCTTTTGGAGGGTTTCTATACTTGTGGCTATTCTCATCCCATATTTTGCTTGATATTAAAAATAAATTTTCAGTTATCACTAAGCTCAAGAAAAGTTCCAGTCCGTGATATAACTGCCACCTTTTGCTGAGACTTCCAAAAGCATAGCTACTAAAAAATTATGATTAAACAGAAAAAAAAAAAAAAGTGTTCTAAATAAATAGAAATCCAATAAACTATGAACTCTGGCATCAAAAGTGCGTCATGCATTCCTTTGTAATGTTTGATTGAATAAGTTTAACTAAAAATACAGTTTGATAACAAACATCCACCAGTTATATTAGTCCAAACCTATTTCAGAGGGACAAAAGGTTCACCTAAGATAGGAAGTAGATCCCCCATTCCTATGTGTTTTAAAAACCCAAAACAACCCTGCCCTGTTTGCCAAATAAGTCTTTCTTAAAGGTACTTTCTGACAGTCACTCTGATAGAGAAAATGGCCATCAGCATCAACTGACAGCTAAAGAATACTGAGCTGTTCTCAAGAGATACTAATTCTAGTGAACAAATCCTTTTACACTGGCTAAGAAAATTCAGGTTTGTACTTGCTGTCACTACTGAACAAATAAACCTTTGCTGGAGCATCTTTCTGCTTCATGAGATTCTTTTGAAGCATTGCAGTTCTATTGGCTTTTTGTACTTTAAAAGTTTGTTGAAGTACTATAGGTGTGTTTCTGTCTTGAATTACTTCTTTTTTTTTTTTGTTGCATAAGAAACACCTTATATCTATTTTTTCATTATGTGAGTTATATAATGTCCTCTTCTGAAAAATAAGAGTAATTTCCAAGTAAAAGCAGCATACCAGCTTTTGCTGTAGTGTGGTTTGAATAATCACAGTCATGTACAGGTCAATCTGTGACCGTGTAGCCTGATAATTAGTACTGTCATGGCTAGTAACAGGCCATAGGCTTTGTATTGAATTTGAAAGACATCATGACTGAGGCTTGTCAGTCTTCCTCTGTCTAAACATTATTTGAACTGCCTTACAGATTTGTTTCACTTTATTTCACTGTGAACATTTCTCTATTTGACCAGGTATTTATGCCCAATTTATTTTACTTGTGTTTATCTTTATGTGGTACAAGTATCGTTTTATAGAAAGTAATGAACAGTAATTCTGTATGAAATGAGATATTTACAGTTCTGACACAATGAGGTAGAGAAACACAGCCCTGGTACAATAGCAGGGGTCTTGAGAAGTGGAGACAAAGGGTGTGGCATAGAGGAGTACAGGCATGGGATGATAAGGGATGAGGTAAAGACTAAATTATTTAAGATTTAAATAAATAAATGTCTTGTTTAAAATATATTGTCACCTAAGATTACCTGTCTCACTGTGTAAAAATATATATTTTTTAAAACCAAAGTTGTTGATAGGATGTTAGGAAGATTTTCATTATAAAATAATAAGATAAAAACGCATGATTCCACACTCATATGTGTATATATATATTCATATGATGATCTTATGGTCCTTTCCAACCCTGGCCATTCTGTCATTCTGTGATATAGTCTATATGCAAATATTCTGCTATATGGTATCCATTTCCTAGTTAAGCAAAAAGAATAAGGGGCACGCCTCAAGAGTTTTTTAAGGGTTTGATTCTTCAGGAAACAGTGTAGGGTACAGCATTTCAAGAAATGTAATGACATTAACATTAAATTCAAACTGGACTATGGAAAAGTACCTTGAAATGATTGAAAACATAAGTGTCGTTTTAGTGAATGGGCTAAAAGGAGGTTGGATTACAAACTGCTTTGGAAAACTTCATCTGTTACTTCTACATATCTGCATTACACATCTGAGATTGAGGCAACTGTGTAAATTGCTTCTTCTGTATTTTCACATAATGCTCCTTTTTTGTATTCAAATGCATAATGAAGAGCAGCTTAATAAATAACTCATTTTACATTCTTCCTCACTAAATCTCAATTGTATGGTTTTTGTACAATACAAAAACATGATGCAATGATATAATGAGAAAGGCAATAATTACACAGATGACATGAAGAATAAAAGAAAATAGCTGGCATAACGCAGAATCAATTTTCTAAAAAAGTTTACGTAATGGAATACATCAAATTGCATTAAAAATGCAAACAAAATTTGTTTATAACACAAAATGAGATTAGTAAATAATAGTAATGAATGCATTAAAGTTAGTTACTAAATTGAATGAAAAGTAAAAAATAATTGAGTTACAGAGAAATTGATTTGATACAGTTTTATTAAAATTCTGCATAAAAGCTTTTAATTATTTTGTCCCTGATTTCTTTGCACAACTCTGAAAAAAAAGTAGGACTGCATACATTCTATTTTTGTCAGTACCACAGCTTTCATTACCCTGTAAAGAATTTGATTTTAGTTTCCTGTATTTTCTTTAAATAATTTTCTTGTACAGACCTAGCTTGTGAGGTCTTTTACTGTAATTCATATGTGTGGACTAAAAAAAGTCAGCACAAGGGATGTAAAAAACATTTAAGGAAAATAAAGGCATAATGACATCCAATTCTCAATAGTCCGAAACAGTCTGATAGCTCTCTTGTAGTCATTGGCCAAAAAATTATTTGGAATATGCTGAAATGGTCTATCAGTCTGTGTACAGTTTTTACCAGTAATGCTGCATATCAGTTTTCAGATTCACATCCACAAGTAGGATAGTTCAAGTTTTACCATAGTCTTTAAGGAGTGTACCCCTTGCCCTTAGGATTTTACCTAGGATGTTCCCCTAGCCTTTAGTTTTATTACCTTATTCAGTACTCTGCTCTCTATTCCTCACATTTTTTCTTTCTGACACTCTGATCTTCATGACCTTATTTCCAGCTATTTACTTTGCCTATTAGTTTAGGATGTTCTATAACGTAGACTTCAGGAACTTCTGCTGTAATAAGCTTACACTCTTCCTATGTAAGAGAAAAAACAAACAAACAAACTCACATAAGCAAAGCTCATTTAAAAATAGAAAACAGTTTGAATAAATGTAAGTGAAAATTCAATAATCCTTTTAATGAAAAAGTAAATGGAATAAAATTTAAGTGGATGAAATAGAAACTCTTCTGCTTTATGAAATATATTTAAACATTAAAATATTTCCATTTATATAATATTTTATTTAAGATATAGATTATTTTATAACAAAAATACTTTATATCAGGTTTAAAGTTTTCTGAAACTAAGAATGTTTTAAGCATTTAAATATTTTTAAAGATAGAATTGGATAACATTCATTGCTCACTCTGTCCATAAGTGGCTGCAGGAACAAATTAATTTATATTCCTGGTTTAGAAAAGCTTATGAAGAATGTTCCTTGCTTAAAAATAAATGTGAAATATATGTGCTACACTATATTAGAATCTGAAGCACCACAAATGTGGTGTTTTGAAAGTCAGAAGGATTTAAGCTCTTAATTCAGTTAAGTGCATTTTTAAAACTGATGCATATATGCATCCCTACGTCCATGAGGATGCTAGACAAAAATAGTCTTTTATATCCTGCTATTTAATTGACCCAAAAATGAGTTGCAAGTATTATTTAAAATACAAAATTAGGTTGCTTGCATAATAAAGAATGACACATGAATGACAATAGGTCTCTAATACAGAACACTCAGCCTTTATCAGCATCAGGGAACAAGTTCTTGTAAGGGTGGCAGAATGTAAACAGCCAGCAGAATTCTCTTGCTATGAAGTAAAAGCTACTTTAAAATCTACCATGTAGATCAAAAAGCTGTCTATTGCAGGGAGGACGAAGTATGATAAGAGAAGATGTTATGGTATCTATACTTGAAACCAGAGCTGTTTAAATATAGCTTTATTGTTTACTGGTTTTGCCCGGTTACTTGCCTACTTATACTGGAAAACATCCATCTTTGTGAAAGGCAAAAACCAGAGTGAAGTCCATGAAGATCCCTTTCCTTTATTCCTTTGGAAAAGGGAATGAAGAAAAGAAAATATAGGGTCTTCCCTTGACAAGTCTGTGCATGTTTATTTACTTTTGACAGATAACAAATGTCTTGATAATAACTTTTGTGTGAAGCTTGGTTTTGCTTGCTTTTTCCTCCTTTGCACTTCTTTTAAATTTGGAACATGTTAGATTTTTTAAGAATGAACATAGAATGTTTGCTACTGCAACAGAGGTATCACAAGAGACTGAGTTTTGTGGCTCAAATTTTTCCTTGCAAAAAAAAGTATATGGTCACCTATAGCAAAAGTTACCTTCTTGGAGGTTTCCATGGTTTTGATTTAATGTAGCACAACAAGCAATGATAAATCACATGCAAGTTCCATACACCTTCAATTCACCTTCAGCCTGATCTGCAGTGCTCAATCTGTCATGCTCTGGAGTCCCTTCTGGACAGAGCTGCCAATCAGGCTAAAGCATGTGAATGGCTTAGTGACACAGACAGATGTTTGCAGAGAATGAGACAGAGACCACCAAACTCACTTGTTTGTGAATTTAACTGGGTTTGAACATAGGCCTCCAGTGTGAAAGTCTATTTCATTAATCTGTCAGTTTCTTTCAACTGTATTTTTATATTTTTTGCTAACAGAATCCATCAACTTTTACTATTACTGCCAGCAAACCAAAGCACGTACCCTTATCCCCATTCCAGCTTTCCAGCTCGACATCCTTCTTTATAATTTTGTGTAAATTCAGAAAACAGCCTTTTGTAATAAGCCCTGAATTGTGCTTCTCAAATCTTCTTTCAGTGAGAGAGAAACAGAACACTGAGGCTTAAACATAATAACAGGAACAAGAACTTGGGGAAAGGAAGTACATGAATGCAAAACCTGAAATATAGGAGCACATGAATTGAATAATCTACAAAAAATTGCAACAGAAAAGTTATTCAGGTGATAAATACTTAAGGAGTCTGATTTTCACATAAATAGGAAACCCAGGAAAGTACTTGATAGCTACATTAAGATGAAAAAGCATTAAAAATATTCCATCTGTATCTATTATAAGGCCATAGACACAAAATGGAACAAAACAGTAGAGGGACTATATATAATTAAGCTAAAATATACAATCACTGTACTTGTAATTTATTTTTTTTTAAGCCTATCTCTGTTTCATGTAATAACATGTAATAAAGCGTTTTCTTTGGTTATAATTACCATTTGTCTGAGGTTACTTTCTATGAAAACTGTTTTTTCTCCAAAAGCTTACCTGACCATCCTCATTGATATTTGTTTTGGTTTTTATGAGACTGGGTATAACCCATAATGCAGAAAAAAGCCTGGATTTCCATCTACTGGTTTTTATTAATTATTTTGCTTGATATTTTTGCAGAGCCAGTAACCTGAGTGTTTCATTTCCTGAGACAAAGCTGAGGCAACCCCTAGAGAAGAATTCATATTCAGTGATGGTAAACAATATCTGATTTTCATATAATTGTAAGCATAGCTGGACTAAATCATCCAGGGATGATTCTGTCTTCCAGGAATAGTTTTTGGTTCTTTTAGACTCACGCACAACAGTGTGGGAATGTGTATTTGAAGCTGGAGTGCATTTGGTTTTCAAGGAAAATTTATCTATTCCTAATGTGTATTTGAAGCTGGAGTGCACTTGCTTTTCAGGGAAAACTTAGCTGTTCCTCAAAGGCCTAGGAAAATCTCTGTATGTGTGGAAAGTTAAGGATATAGGAATGAGATTCCCCCACCCTAAATTTGAATTGTCAGCATGGAACTACCTAAATTAGTGAATAAAAATAAAAAAGAAATATCTCCTACACTATTTTCCACCACAGATTTTTTTTTCCACCAGCAGTAAATATTCAAAATATATACAAACTACAATTTTGCACCTTTTTCATATATATTAATTTTGTAACTATAATGTCTAATAGGATATTATTAATTCAAATAGTACTTCAAAATTTATATTAGATGCAGTTATTTGAGAAGAAATTTAATCCCTTAACCTTCTGAACTTTTATCTAGTGTCAGTAAGATTAAGCTACCTGTCTTTCTTTACAACAAATAACTCTTATTACAGAATGGAAAAAATCATTTTACTGGGAAACATTGATAAAGAATTGCCATTGATAACCCTGTATACTGGAAGTTATTTCAACAACCCTATTGAAAAGGTAAATTTCAGCCTTCTCATGCTGAATCTGTCAATTCTCACATGAATGTTTAAAGTTACCAAACTAGTGAACACTGAGACGGTTAATGATTGCTGTCCAGAATTCGTAGGGCTTTTTTCATCAGCAATTGTAGATATCCCAAGACTGATGGTAGGTAAGCAATTCTGCAAGTGAGGGGAACAGAAGGCATCTCAGATTTTGGATCTTCTATTTGGCAACTTCCTGTGCAGCATGGAAAATCTTCAGTAGTTTTAGTAACAAAAAGAAAAATGAAATTAGATATGCATTTATTAGATGGCTGGCTCAACCAAAGGTAGGTGACACTTAAGCAAGTGTCAAGTATAGCCAGTTGGTTACATTGTTTTCTTTTATTTAAAAAACAATTTTAACTTGAAGTATTTAATTAAATATTATCAGATCTTTGCAAAAAAAAAGTATCAAAAATTAAAATTTGGCTGCCTTATCTCTTCATGTCACCAAAGAAAACTCTTAATATTGGGAAATGATTTATTCTCATTTCTAGTTAAAAAATATTCTTCACTGTTAATCCTTCTCTGCATATTTACTTAAGAAATACTTCTTTCTTATGTAAGAACTTAATCTTGTAGAGCACTGTCAATGACAACTACAGACCAAGGGTAAGCAACAATTAATTTTCAGACACAAATGAAACAATTATGGAAGCAAAAGAGTTATATACTGTATCTGGAAGGAACGCATTTACATACTTTCATTTCTGGAATGGGATTCTTGCTTTGAAATGGAAACACTTTTCTAACTTAAAGTAGGTAATTACACACTCCATTAAACAAGTAATTAACAGATCACAATTTAAAAAACCTCTTGAAAATAAGCAATTCAGATTCTAAATGCAAAGCATACTTATAATTAGCATAATACTTTTTGAAATGTATTAAGGAATACACAATGCAATTGAAAAAAAAAATAATCTATTTTCTCCATGCAAAGCATAAGCAACAGATAGCATTTTATGAGCCAAACAATACCATTGTACAAGAAAAACCTAGTGAAATGCCCAATATAATATTACTTAAAAAAAACCTCCAAACAAAAACCCAAACAAACCCCTCTTAATTCCCCCCCCAAATTAGTTAGAAGTTTTAAATTACTATTACATATGTGCCATGCTGGGAGCATTTTTTATATGAAGGAATCAAAAAGACAGATGCTATTTTTTACAACCAGATATGCTGCTTTTATTATGCTTCAAAATGCATTTGAAATTTTACTTACCACTATTCTAAATATCAGGAAAAGCTACTGTAAGGCAGAAACACTGATACTTTATACCTCTATGTCTTCTGTTTATTTTGCATATTTGATGAAGTTTCTTAAAATAAAAGTTAATATACTCAGATAAGATAATGAAAGGCATGAATTCATTAACTAATTTCTTCACTCCTTCACTCCAGCTGGTGCGTATTGGCCACCTGTCTGTTCCACCAGTACAAGATGTGTACTTGCAGCTGATGCCTTGAAGCACTGTTAGCTCTGCTTCAGAATTAAGGAAATGGACTTTAACATGAGACAGATCCTTTGTATATAGACAGCTTATATAAAGGCACTATATATCAACTGTAGACAAAAACTGATCCAGACAGAACCTAGTTTAACCTCTTTCCAAAGGTATTTCATTTAGCTGTTATAGATTCCCATTTTAATAATCATTTTACTAGAAGAATGATAAAAATTCTTTTACCTTAACAATTCTAATATACAGGAAGATTTTAATTATTGAAACATTATTTTCAAATGTTCTTTCTTCCATGAAAGGGAAGAATTAGAATAAATGCTAATAACTTTTTTCATTATATTTATTAAATCAGAAGGTGTAAGAGAGTGTGCTTAATCAGAAAGAGAGTAGAACCTGCAAAACTGAATTTTTAGGAACATATTTCGAATGAAGTCCAAAACACGCAGAAAAAAATCATATTCTGTCACTTCCTTTTTTTTTCATTTTATTTTCTATGAATTCTGGAATCCAGCTACTGGTAATCCAATTTTGCTTAATCTATAGGACCTGACAATCAGAGCCCATGGCAATATGGCTGCACAGGAGCAATGCTTTGTTGAATGCATTAATGTCATGATAAACTGGATTAGTCTCTTGCTAATGAAGTTGACCTCTTCTGGTGTTATTGCTAGCCAGTGCAGTAGAGAAATTAAGATATCCTGGAAATACTCAAGGCTTAATCTGCATTGAATCAGAGGGATTATAAAAATTTAGGAAGTTGAAGTACTGTATAGTATCAAATGAAGTATCTCTAGGTAAAGAAGTCTGCAAATCTTCCAAAATGGAATTGTTGCATGTCAACATGCTGGGTAAGTCCCACATACAGCACATCAGTTTCTTCTGCTTTCATTTACCACATAGCTGTTTTGATGAAGTACCAGCTCATACAGCTGGGGGAAGAGAAATACTGAGGTGGAATCAGTAGAGCAAAGGTAGTTCTTCCTCTAACAATCAGCAATAATTGTAACATTTTCTTTTTTTTTTTTTTTAATATGTTTGATGAGACATGACAATGCCTTATGTTCCAGTGTTGTAAAGCCTAATAAATGTCAGGAGGGTCAATAAATGACATAGTTTCTGAAATCAAGTAAATAAAGGCCTCATTATTTTCTTTCTTACACGACTTTTCCTTCCTTAGCAGTCTTTTTTTGGATCTCTTTTTAGACCTTTTAAATATTGTCACAGATGGTTCTCATCCCAAGATCATGCATGAGAGTAATGGCAATTTAAAAGTTTGTCTTTTCATTTGAATACTACAAAAGAAATGTGAGAATGCATTTAGAGAAATGTTCTCTTACTGTCTTATATCTCTTTCCTCTGTGAAGGGTTATTATTTTTATGAAATCATAATTTTTTACCCAACTTCAGGAATATTGAGACTCTAAAATGAAGACTAGTTGAAAGTATTCAAATGATGAATAGTTGAAACTAATAATTCTAACTATAGTTTGAGTGTAATAAAGACAAAAGCTTATGTGTGTATGTATATATATTATATATATATATGTATATGTAAATACACACACATAAATGGCAGCAAGGGACTCAATGACTGATACCATGTTGTAAAATGCCCCAAAAGGCATAATCTTGGTAGCTTTGATTTTGTTGTTGTTACTGTTGTTTTAAATCTGCAGATACAATTCTGCACTTGTTCCATTTGTATAGTTTTCTTATTTACTGATGTTCCCTTTCTCAACAAGTATAGAAAAATATTATAGAATATGGTTAAACTGATTATTAAATTAATGTTAAAATAGTCTATTTTAATAGAGTTATGTAATTTCAAAGAATTTAGCACACTCTTTTGAGGAACAAAAAATAGAAAAAACAAACAACTTCTTTCCAAACATGTTATAAAGACATATAAATGGCAATTCTTTTCCTAGTCATTTCATTTCAGGCATAGCTTTATTTCAGATATAGTTTTATTTCAAATATGCTTTTGTTCATCAAGAGAGATATTTGATTACTAACTATAGGTCTTTCTAAATCTTCCTAAACATTATTTAACAGAAATAAACATCCAGAGTTAATAATATTTCTATAAAAAGTAAAAATTATATTATCTACATTTGAGTTATTCATTTTTATTTCCATTATTTTTTTTTAAAAAAGGAAAAAAATATTGATGATAGAACCATTAGGCTAGTAATGAAGTAAGTAGTGACTGCAATGGCCAGTCTTATATGTCCTAAAAACTACTGAGACAAAATATTAATCTAGGAAAGTGCTGTACACAGCCAGCAGTTCTGATCCTCTTTCTGTACCTGTCAAAGACAAAAATACCTCTCACTTTCTATCTGTGGATTATTTTTATGATTAGTCCTCTTTTCAATGATAGAATCATAGAATCATAGAATAGTTAAGGTTGGAAAGGACCTTAAGATCATCTAGTTCCACGCCCCTGCCATGGGCTGGGACATCTCACACTAAACCATGTCACCCAAGGCTTTGTCCAACCTGGCCTTGAACACTTATAATAATCAAGACGCGGGTGCAAAACCACATTTGCAGTAACTTACGTACTGAAAGCATCACTTTGTTTCACAAAATATTCCACCAGAAATTCTATTCCTTGTTTTGGACACCAATGTTTTGTTGCTTCTTCCAATAACGTCATCTTTATTAGAGTCAGACAAAGAATAAATATTACCCCAGTAAGCCATTGCAGTAAGTTTTAATTTTAGAAATGTCTGGCATCTCTTACTGCTTCCAGTCAGACTGCAGCCTCAGGTGCAATTAGTTAAGGTGTCTTCCTTAAAAATAACCATGTCTTATCATTTTGCAACCAAATTCTGGTGTTGATCAAAGCAAAACCGCTCAGGTAAATGTTAATAAAATCTGCCTGATAATTTTCTACAAGTCCATTAATATCAATTTAGGTCTGCTAGGTAGGCAGCAAGTGACCTGCTTGAGGTCTTTTATCCAGCAAGATCTGGCATAGCTTCTCTGTGCAAATCATAGCTGCCTACTGCAATAATAATGCAATAATAGTTCAGAGTTCTGTAATAATAGGAAATGTAAGATCTCTATAAAATGAGTATGGGTTTCCTGGCCAGATCCTTGGAGAGATACTCAAAATGTATTCAATGTCTATAATCTATACCTGAGACCATTGTTTGGATTGCTCTTTCAAAGAATGTCAAGATGAGTTAGGAAGGACTTTGACTTCATGTCAAATAGACAGAAACCTGAATGTTGAGCTTCCTATGTAATATAGTGTTTGATCTGCCTGCTGGGGTTATCTAAGCCTTTTTCCATGTTCAATTCCTTTGTGTCTGAGGGTTCAGAGATTTCACTGTATTGAATATCTCAGAGGATGCATGTGCTTGCACATTTCTGAAAAACTGGGACTTAAATATATCTGGATGGCTTTAGTTACAAAAAAGGAGGGGTCACAATTGGATATTGAAATACCTTTCCCTTATAATATACTCCAAGGCTACATCTAACTTTGGGATAGATGTACACTGAATGCAACACATAACAAGTTCTAGACTCCTAGAGGACACAACAGCTTCATCCATTCCGTTTTAACCTTCTTTTGAAACATGGAAAAATGAAATGGAAGAACATGTATAGAACTGCAAGCCTGGGTATCATAGTGACACTGAAGCAGAATCAATAAGGAGAGACACCCAGACATCAAAGCTGTTATGTAGTTTTAATACATTGATATATAGTAAATTTTCTGTATGACATACAAGTTAATGAGGGCATATGACCGTAATCTCTACCTGATATATTATCTCTTAATTAACTCTTCAGGATGAAGACATCAGGTCTTTCTTTCACATTTTATGGAAACAAATATAAAAAATGACCAGTAGATTAGGGTGCTGTATTGAGATACAGAGGTATTATCTTAGTAATATATAAGTCTTTGCATTTTAAAGGACTAGTATCCAAATGAAAAATATAGAATCCCCTGTATTCAGACATAAAAATTATAATGGGTTAGTTCCTTAACTAAAAAAAAAAAACATGTTGAGGTGGGAAAGGACCTTTGGAGACTCTCTAGTCCACACACGTAAAGGTTATAAAAAATGTACATCAACTTTTTATGAAGCAAGTGACCATTGTGTAAGAAAATCCTGAACCTCCATTGGCTGGCTCTCTGGACTGTCATTTATACCTGTACAAAGAAGGTACAGAGTGCGCTTAGATGAAAAGGCTCACCTATTCCAAATACAAAGTAGCACTTTTTGGTTTTATTAAGCATATAAACATGATTTCAGAAAAGACCTGAGTGAATCAGATCAAACATTGAAAGAGGTTATAAATCACTTCTAAAATATTTTCTTGATAGTCGAAAATATGGTAGAAATATTTGTTGTAATGTTTTTCGTTTCTGGTCTGAAACCAAGTCCAAATATTTAATCAGGCACAGAAATACAAATTAAAGCATGCTAATAAAAATTATACATACCTTACTGAAGTTCCTGTAATAATAATTAGAAAGACAAAGTGCATGCTACAGGGGATTCCCCATTTAGTATGCCTGAAGCTGTAGGCAAAGTTCTTGCTTATGAGAGCTATATGGGCGATATTTTATATTTCATGAAGTATTGCATCTATTTATCTGTGATAGATTCAGTGACAAGGAGGAGATCTTTCTTAATCTAGCACTCATTAGCATGTATTAAAAAAAGCTTTGCTGGTCATACTTAGGTATGATGCATGTCTCCTAAGTTTTCAGTGTTTCAGCAAAATTGTCACATAGTACACTGAAAAATCCTACATTACGACAATACTCATTAGTGCTACTTGCACATAATTGCTTTGTAAATACCTCATCCATCCAGCTGTTAATATATCAGTGTTAGAAATAGATTTGGAACACCAATGTCAGCGTCTTGATACAGAAGGCTGAAACAAACACATTGGTTATGATTCTCAGTGCTACCTAAGAGATTTGAGTGTTCAGCTCTCATTAATTAACATCCAAGACCCTGAGTGCCTGACTACTTCAGCTTTCAGCTCCTGTGAATATTTCAGGAAATAATACGAGCTTTGACACTGCAGAGTTCAGTATATTTAAATTCTCATACACAGGACGTAAAGTGCTTATATAATCTGAAAAAAGTGTTAAAAATACTGAATATGCAAAAAAGGTAACATACTTCAGAGATATTAGGAATGCTTGTTAACAATATTTAGAATTACTTTGACAGCTTTCACTACATTTCCACTCCCATTAATTTCTTTAAATATTTCCCCTCTAAAGAAACGCATTCAACTATGTTATAATTCACTTGGCTGCCAAAAGATATTATATATCATCAGATGCTCACCGTCCTAAGGTAGTCAATGAGTGGCAGTTGTATTGTTCAGTGTTTAATCAGGTCAAATCTGTGGCAACTTTAATTATAGCTATTGTCAAGATGCTGCTTAATGCTTGCAACAAAGCTTGTCATGTGTCAGCTCTTGAATCTTTTCTCTTAGCCATGTATAAGTAAAAAGACTGTCCCTGTTAAATCTGACAAACATGATTCTATAAGAAATATTGGTATATTGCTACTTAAATTTGGGGTGATTTGGACATGTAGTTTGAGGATAGGTGGTGGGCAAAAATATATAGCAAAATGGAGAAAAATCTTACTCTTGTAGCTAACACAGAACATGAGAAACAAGTGCAGAGAAACGTGGAGACAGTGTTCTCATGGGAGAACACATAATTGATACATAAACTGAATAATCCTGAAAGATACAGCAAGGGCGTGAGAGGTCCTAGGAAGCTTAAGCAAGCAAGATAAGAAGAAGCTGGAATTCACTGAGTTATGAGAACTGTGGACTGTTGGCAAGCTTTTGAGGTCAAGTTCTCACACCTGTGCTTAACCAATTATGTGTTAGTCGCTAAGGGTCTTCAAGACATGTACCCAATCATAATATGCCAAACCACTGTAAGTGCCTGTAAGAAATGGTATATAAGGAGTTAAAGCTTTGTAATAAATTGGCATTCGCTGATCACATTGATTGTTCCTACATTGTCTGTGACTCCTGCGTCGACAAATGGCGCCCGAACAGGGACTCTCAGATTGGTAACATGTGGCATGCAAGTTTGAAGGTCCGATCAAGGAAGAGGGGGTGGAGAGCCGGCCGAAATTCGGCGCTGTCCCAGTGCTGTGAAGTCAGACATCTGCAAACTGTGGGATCTCACCCTGATCAGGTGAGCTGCTGGGGAGGAGAAGGGGCAATTGCTATCCAAAGACGAACAGGCAGTGATGGAGCTCCTCCAACATATTATCTCTAAGAGAGGACTGCAATATGATAGTGCCGCCTCACAGAGGCTGTTAAAGTGGGCCCCACAGCGCAAGCTACCTTTGAGGTTTCTGAATGGGAACGTATAGGCCTGGCGTTGTGGGATTAGATTAGTAAAGGGACAAAGGAAGCCCTGGAGTATTCATTATGGAGATTGATAATTGAGACTTTAAAGGAAATGAAACCAAAACAGGCAGCAGCGGCATCTGTTTACCTGGCCGCTGCTCCTTCACAAAGTCAGTCAGAGGTAGAGAAGAGTGCTACGTCTATGGTATCTGCCCCCCACCACTGTGCCTGGCACGGCATCGCAGAAGCCTCCTCGGCATAAGGGGGAAGATAAAGTGAAACAGCGCTTTTGCCCCAAAGTACAGGCAGAGAGTGCAAACGCGGTCACCTCCAACCCAGAGGAAGGAGACCCCGAATCGGAATTGGAACCAGACCCAGAGTCTCCGGCAGAACCGGACTTGTACCCTCCCGTTCCTGATCCCGACTCAGACTCAGACGCTTCAGACAGTTCGGCTCGTCAGCAGATGCAAACCAGACTCAGTGATGGTCAACTGCCACAACTGCTGAAGAAATTAGAAGCATTGGAGACAAAAGAAACCTCTGAATCCTCTGCCCCACCCTCCTACAATCCAGTAGTAAAGAAAGGGGAGTGGGAGGGGGGTGTTGGGCACAGGGTAGGGGATTACGGTAATAACCCTGCTAAAAGTTGGCTTGGGATGATCAAAGATGCAATTGTTATGGGGGAATTTTTGGCTATGGGTCTCTCAGCATTCCTGGTGTTTAACAATCCACAGGGGGGAAAGGAGTGGGAGGCATTGGATTTAAAGGCAGTAAAGGAGGCGCGTCAACCGGTAACATCCTACGGGTTAAAATCGTCGTATACTCAGGCAATTACTGCACATATTTATTCTGCATATATCTTAGCACCATATGATATCCGTATGATAGCTCAATCGTTGCTTATTCCCCACCTTCAGATATGGTTTAAAGGGGGCACAGCAGAGGAAAAGGCTGGATATATGGCTACTGCCTTTGCTGCTGCTCTTAAACCCCTTCTACAATAAGGTTAGGGAGATCGTGGGGTTGCTAAAGGTATGAGATGTTATAATTGTGGATGGAAGGGACATTTCAAAAATAAACAGTGTACTGTAAAGAAAATTAGTTCTGCAGCCCTTCCCCCCCCCCAAGGTGGGGTTACTGGTTTTGCAGATAAATGTATTAGATGTGACAAATTTGGACACAAGACAATTGAATGTCGTTGCTTTGCAGCCTAGCTTGCCTAGCCCTTCAATGGTACCTCAGGGCTGGGATTTAATAGTAATTGATTTAAAAGACTGTTTTTTCACAATTCCTCTACACCCAAGCAATTGTGAAAAATTTGCTTTCTCTGTCCCAGCAATTAACAAAGGAGAGCCTGCTAAGAGATATGAATGGGTTGTTTTACTTCAAGGTATGAAAAATTCTCCTGTTATTTGTCAACTGTATGTTGCCTGGGCATTGCAACCAATCTGACAAAAACTGCAAAAATTTGTTATCTATCACTATATGTATGATATCCTAATTGCAGGCAAAGATTTAAACAAGGACCATCTGCTCTACCTGCTACAATCAGAATTAGTGAAAGCAGGACTGGTAATTGCACCAGACAGGGTGCAGCGTGAAGTCCTTGGAAATATCTCGGGTGGATCATTTCTGGAACTGAAATTAGGCCTCAGAAAGTTAAAATTACCACACAGATAAAAACCTTGTCTGACGTGCAGAAATTGATGGGTGATATTCAATATATCCGCCCTTTGTGTGGAATCACAAATGATGATCTGACTGATCTCATGCCCCTTTTAAAGGGTGAGTCAAAGGAAAAAAAAAAAAAGTTCTATTAAAAGCTCAGAATGAAGCCTTAGATCACATCATGACAAAAATCACTACCTCTTATGCTGCTCAATGGAATCCAGATTTACAGGTTATTCTGTTTATTGTCAACAGTGAGTATTATTATCCATTTAGTCTACTAGCACAGTGGGATCTTCAAAAGACTGATTATGCATTTTAGAATGGATTTTCCTACATAAAACTGTAACTACTCGGTTAGAAGTATTTGCTCTTTTGATTATACGAGGTCATTCACGTTGTCAGGAAACTATGGGCTGTGATCCATCGCAAATTTGTTTGCCACTTACCAGGGTATGGTTAGACTGGGCACAACAATCTAGCTCTGCTATTCAGTTTGCTCTGATAGGTTTTGTTGGTCCTCTTAATATATGTTTTCCACCTCGTAATATGTTTACAATGTTAAAGAATAATCAGTTTGAAGATGTTACCTTTTATCCTAGTAAACCTGTTGTAGGATTAACTATCTTTACAGATGCAAGCAAAATCAATCACACAGCCGGATATGTTTGGCAAACAGACGATGGTTGGAAAGAGGAGAAGATATTTGGTCATTTTTCCAATTCGCTACAAACACTAGAGCTAAGTGCTGTTATTGCAGTATTTCAACGATAGCCTGACACCCCTCTTAATATTGTCTGCAATTCTTTATATATTGTAAGCATTGTTCAACATATAGAAAGGGCAATTTTACAAGAAGTCACTAATCACAGGTTGTGGATCTTGTTAAAAACCTTATTAAAAAAAAAAAAAGGGCAATGATGCGGCAAACTCCTCATTTAACCTGTCTACTTCTCAAGAGCTGATAACCTGGAGGAGGGGGTGTATTTGTGTCCTCCTGCCTACAGGTCCATGGTGACTGCCTGCAAAGTTTGTCAAGCCTTGCCATGATCTGGACAGACAAATGGAGGAACCTGATGCCTCAGCTACAGGAGCTGAATGTGAATACCCCATGCAGAATGAGATAGAGGAAGAGAAAAACCAATGATTGCTAAACATCATTTGGGGGCAACTGAAAAGGAGCAGCTTGAATATGTGTGTTTGTAAAGTAGCTATTCTTAGAGGCTTCGATTTTGTGTATGAAACCACCTGTATTTACTAGCCAGTTGCTGATAAGAAACTACACCTTGTATTATATGGATTTGTCACTTGTAAAAGAGATGTAGTAGCTGCTAGAAAATGTTAAAGCAAAAGATAGAAATATTCTAATACAATGGTAGTGTTATAAAGCAGGTAATGGAGCAAATTAAGAGGGTGGGAGAATTCCACTGGTAAGAAATTTCTTTGGCTAGTCCCCTTGCTTGCATCAGCATCTTCAGCATGCTGCTGCACCCTGTAATAGTTACTCTGCTAATGTAAATCTGTGTGTGTGCCTTGCCATAATATTGGATGAAGCAGGTGAAACTGCATTGACAACAAGGTGCAAGGACTGAGGCTGACCAAATGCCTGCTACCATAATCAAGGGCAAGACGGGGTTGGCCTCTGTGTTTGCCACCAAGAAGAACCTCTAGCTCCGCTGCTGGCTGCAACCCAGCAGGCGTGGAGTGGTGGGGACACATGCCATGCCAGACCTTGATGTGAAGGATGGCCTCCCCTGTTACCAGAGAGGCATACAGCAGAAAAAAGGGCCAGGCCCAGCAGCCTGTAGTTGGCATATGTTGAAAATATGATCTAGCCCAAATCCCCTGCTCAAGTAGGGTCATCCAAAACATATAGAACAAAAAGTGCTAGAGGTCTGAGGTAGGTGTGCTCAGAGCCATTAAGGCCTGTTTGAGCTCCCAGGGTCCTGCCATACTGTTAGTACAGCTCAGGAGGCTCCTGGCTGTGGAAGCGTGGTTGGCAGGCAAGGGTTACGTTCCCATGGCTGAGCTTGGCCAGGGACCAGTTTTGTAAAAGTCAGTGAGAAACCCAGCTCGGTAAAAAACACCAGCTGTGCAGGGGGGTAAAACTGACCTTGTAGTTAACGAGCATCTTGAGGGGAGGAATAAGGAGGTTAGAAAACGGGATGTGCCTGTAAATTGTAGACCACAGAAGTTTCCCAAGAATATGTGAATAACAACCTGGCTATATATACCCCAGGCTTAAGCAGAATAAATGGATCACTTTTATCAATCATACTGGTTGTGCTGTGTTCCCTCCGCATCGCTACGACATAAAGTCTCCGACACCTGGCTGCCTTTTCTGCCAGGAGAAACTGCTGGCTGCTGCCCAGCCTGCCACCTATTGGCACACTCAGGTCCTCCTTAGCAGAGCTGCTCCCCAGCTATGTTGCAGGGGTTTCCTGCTCTCCAGCTGGAGGACTTTACATTTATCCTGGTCCTTTTTCTACCACCATTGACATCATTACTGATTATGATTTCTGGCTCTGTTGCAACATTTTCCCCATAACGTGCAATGTACCACATTCTCTAAAGTGGATGGAGGCTTACCTGGCTTAAAATAGTCATACTAGTTGCTCAGACTGATCTGTTCCAGTGACACACCATTCTGGGATGTTACTTGATTTGGGTAGTTATCAGCATAACACACTGGAGCTGAACAGCAGAGTAGGAACAGCTTAGTTGTCCTTTTGAAGGCATAAGCCACTTTCAAGGGATGATATTTGAAGCAGGATGACTTCCTATACTCCTATACTAAATACTCCCTATTTAGAGAAGGTTGGTGAAGCACCGAACTAGCACAGCAGACACAGGTCTAATACTTCTTTTCTTCCTGTGTACCCCTGCTGTGTCTCTTTGCTCAAGCAGCCTTTCTAAGGCTGCTGCATGGATAATCTCAGACCATTATTACTGATACCATTACCAAGAGATGATCACAACAATCACTGGGATGCCGTCTGCCAAAGAGTGACGTGACAGTCCTGGTTTAACTCCAGTAGGCAGCTAGGCACCACACAGCCACTTGCTCACTCCCCCATCCGTGGGAATGGGGGAGGAAATCGTAAGTGCTACGTTTTGGGTTTGTGCTGAAAACAATGCTGATAATACAGGGATGGTGGGGCTGTGTGAGAAGCAGGAAAGGCCTTGATGCTATGTAAGCATTGTTCAGCAATAGCTAAAACATCCCTGTATTATCAACACCTACTTTCTTCACAGCACCATAGAAGCTACTATGAAAAATTTAACTCTGCCCCAGCCAAAACCAGTACAATGACTCTAACATGTTCAGACTTTGAATATGGTATGCCTATGTCTTCAGGAAAGAGTTGGAGTATCTTCAAACACTGCAATCACTTTTTATTCAACAGGTTTAGATTGACAGAGGTCCTGGCTGTAGCTATATTATAACTAATCTTACTCTCTGATCTAGGAGAACAAGGCAACAGCAAGACAAATAAAGAATCCAGAAAGATAGATATTTATAAATTGGACTGTTCATGGGAGGCATAAGCTTGTAGACAGGATATTCACTTTTGCTCCGGTTGCACAGAGGAGAAAAGAAGCACAGAAGGAAAAGACAGAAGCCACCCTTGTATCCCCACTGCTACCAAAAACTTGCCATGCAAACCAAATACAATTGATCATGTTTGTCCCTATAGTAACAGCTTCAAAAGAAAGAATGAGTTTATTAATATTAAGTGTTTGGGAAGAGCAAGCCTAATTTATAGTTTATGGCAGCATGAGTGAGTAAATGTTTTTTATTTCTTACATGTGGAGCTTTAATGCACTCATTCAGGTAGTTTACAACCTGATAGTGAAGGCTTAGAGTCTTTGTTTCTTCATGATTTTGTTATTGCTCTGAAGTACACATATGCAAGTAGCATCATGAATGTGTCGACCGTCGCCAAAACACTGAGCAACTAATTGTCATGCATGGGCTAAAGGGAAGGTGCCCTTCAGCTATAAATGCATTTCTCACCATTTTTTGAAGAAGTATACAAAATACAGCAGACTTAATGCCAATCTAAAAGTGATAAAAATTCTTGTAGCACATATATCAGGTATTCCTCAAATTTTGTCATTGAACTTTTGCCAGAGTTCGTAACTGTCATGATTCATCCTGATTCAGGTTTGTCCTACTTGACCCCACTGCATGAGGTGGATTCCATATATTCTGTGCTGCTGAGCAGCTGGATCAGGGAGCAAGAATATAAGTAGTACTAAGACAGCAGGAGCACTAAGACAGTACTAAGGAGCACTAAGGACAAGAATATTTTTCCTTTATGAAACCTACTGTGTATGGATCAGAAAATAGGCAGAGATAACCACACTGTGTACTGCATGTAAAAGAAATCTTCTGGTGAAATACTGAGCCAGCATTTGGTTTAAGTTGACCAGGGGCAAGGGCTTACTTTTCACTCCCTGGTCACATGAATGGAATAGTATTATACATGGTTCAACCACAAGAAAAGAACGAAACAGAATCTGACAACTATTTTCACAGATAAACGCTAATGTGTGAAGAAGACTTAGAAAACCTGGAGTCTTCCATATTCATACTATCACAGACCGTAAATTTCCCATAATTCTTCAGTTCTCTGTTTGTTGAATCAGTTCATGTCTTTTCCTCCGTTTCTCAGTGTTCATCTTATTCTTCATTTGCTGCAAAGATTGTAAATTCTATGAAAATTGTTCTTGTAGTCTAAAAAATGGTTATGCATGTATCTATTTCCCATCATTGTGAAAAATGATGAATCAGCTATCTCTCTGTCTTGCACAATTTCAGAGTCCTTTCTAATAACTGCTTTAAAAAACAAATAGTTAAAAAAATAAAAATTCCCACTGATTCATAATCATAATTATTATGAGAATGGTCATTAATTTTCATATCTTGCAATGAAATTACCTAATGATTGAATTGTTGTGTGTGTCCTGTTCTAGGCATCAATTATTTCCTCCCCCTAATAAAAAACAACAAAACTCAAATCCTAGTTAAGTAGAGGCATAACATGAAACAGGACTAAAAATCAGTCACCTGGATAAGGAAGAGTGTTGATTCTTAGTGATTCATAGGCCTCGAAACCATATGTTGTTTTGTGTCAGAATAAATTCTCCAGTTATATTCACTATGACAGTATGTTGTTTTTTTCCCAAAGATAGAGGTTTAGAGCAATAGGAATCCAGCAAGTGATATAAAAAACCTGGTAAGGGAAAATACCCCAAATTCTTTTGCCTTCTGTTTTCTCATAAAGCCCAAGTTCACTAGATGCATGTTCCTCTGCAGAAAGCTAAAAGTATCACAGTGCAGACAGCTTGGGTGGTTGGGAACTTCTAAGAGAATTAGAACTTCTAAATTATTTATGTTGATTTTTGGAGTTGGAAAAGAAACTGTTGGGTTCAGAAACATCATGGAAAAACTCATGATTTTTAATTTTTTACATATGTATTAGTAGGCTATAGAATTTTTTAACTGAAGTTTTTATGAATATCACTTCTCTCAGTTTAAGGATTGAAATTTCTTCAGTTCAGCAGAGTGAATGGAATTCATAATTATTAATAGTAGTTGTTTGGCAAATTTAAGGTTTTATTGGAGTCTGGAAAGCTGTTAAAGGAGATTACTTTTATCTGTTAATCTGTCATCATGATTAACTCTCTAAAATCGAACAGGTTACATTACCCATGTTTTGGAAAATAGCCGTGAGTAGAATGGTTATTTATCAGGTATGAATCAATTAATTTATACTATAGCTAAGTAAACCATTATGTTTTAGTGCATGTCAGGTTTTTATTCATTCCCTTTATTAATTTCTTGAAGATAATTTCTCAGGTCGTAGCTTCTAATTTTTCAGATAATTTCTGTTAAAGGATTATGATACACAAATCATTGGAAAAAATAATTCAAATAAATGATTATAATAAAAAGCTTACATTTGTATAACATCTTTCATCTTGACTGAATATCCAGTATCTAAGTAGTGCCTTATTTTGTGTTACTTCAAACATAAGCCATCCCTCTCTAAGTGCTAATTGCAATTAGTAGGCAAATAGAGAGGCAGGTCTTCCCATATTAACAAAAATTATTAATGGTCTTTCTGAAGGAGGTCTTTTGCAAAAAAATTCAGTGTAGAGCTGGGAATAATAGAACCATTTATGGAAAATTCTGGTTGCTTTTGATATGTCAGGTTCTGGAAAGAAACATTCTTGTATTAATAGCAAATGCACAAATTGGTCATTGAAAAGTGCTCTTTTACTTTGGGGGGACTTTTACATAAAATTGTATTAGAGCTTATTACAAAGTAAATAATAAATCTGTCTTCCCTATGTTGGTGAATAATTCTTATCATATGAAGAAATAGGAAAGTCTCCATAGTGGCATTATTTGCCCACTGATCAGAGAATTAGCACACTTAAAGATATGTACCTGTCTTCACTCAAAAATCTTGAGTGTTTTCACAACCTCGTATTTAAAAGATGCATGATCTGCTGATCCTGAGATTATAACAGCAACAGCAAACAACAGCAACAGCAACAAACAGCAAACAACAGTAATACAGACCTACATGTTCAGAATGATCATAAACAAGAAATTCTTGCAGTGGATCCTGAGTTAAATATCACATATTTAACAGCTCTGTACTGAAAACTTCTATCCTCTGGGCAGTTTTATCTTTCAGATATGTTGGTGCTTGGATTGATCAGTCACAAGTCCATGTACTGTATATGTTATATCATGTACTGCATAATGTTATAATGTAAATAGAATTAAAAAGATGTATCAAATATTTTTCTTGAGTGAACTGCAATGATATCTAGTATATTAGTGATAATTTTTAAAAGAAATGTTAGGAATCATTTAGAGGTGAATCTGTCAAGAGTAGTAATGACCTAATTCTACTTTCACTAAAGAGTGGTAAATTTACATGTAATGGGAACAGAATTTGGCCACTGCTTTGAGAATTCCACCTTTAGGCTAAGCATTTTTCAAGTGCTTCATTAAAAATTCTGCTCGTTTTCTACTTGGTTATTATTCCTATGGTGAGTTTAATTGCTATTATATGAACATAGCTTTTGACTGGAGCTATTTATTAGTTTCCAGTTGATAAGCATTCATTTATTATGCACAGTTTGTGGTAAGTTAAAGAGTACCTTACTTCTGTGAGTGTAGTTCACATGAGTAAGTCTGTAAACGTGAAACCCTATAGAGCTTTTAGTTTCTATTGTCATTAACAACTCACAACAATACCATTATTAGTTCAAATGCTGCAAATTAGTAGTCCCTCTATGTATGAGAAAGTATTATTCAGGCATAGGTATTATTCAGCATTATACCCAGCATGCAGTTAGGGATTTTCAGAGGTTGTGCAAGTTTCACATTCCATACATGTAAAACATTCCATTCCAAGGTCATACTGAAAGATTCTGTTTTTTCAAGCCCTTTTGCTCCCCAGAACAAAACCCGGAAAGGACAATTATGATCATAATGGTAGACAGAAAAATTGCACAAATTAATACAACTGTCAAATACAAGAAAAAGTAATTTTTTGTCTTTTTTTTTTGTATTACGTATTTAATCATTAAATATGCTTGCTTTCAGTCTTTTGTATTTAACTTAAATATTTAATAATCCTTCCTTTTTATACTGTACAGTTCTGACATATTCTTACTTCCAATTTCTTCTTTAACTGTGGAGCCTTGTCAGGAACATTAAAAATATAGTGCATTGATCCCAAAAGCAGTTAGAGGAGCAAAGGAACAAATTTATCTTCTGGAAAGACACTTATTTAACTCCCTTGTCTCTTTCATATCACCTCAATTCAGGCAGATTTTGATAGTTTTCACTATGTTTCTGTATCCTCCAAGAGGTTTTGACTAACAATTTCTATGAATTTTTTTTCTCTTTTTTTCTTCTCAAATATACAAAAGCTGAAAAGACAGATGTATGATATTGTAGCATACAAATGTTAAAACTAAAGATGTTTATTCTTATGGAAAGCTTACTGACTATGTTTAAAGGATATTTTGATATCCACTTTGTACTCTTATATTTAATGGACAAAGCTAGATGTGTTTTTTGTGTCTATTTTCTTTTATAATTTTTGCGTCATTATATCACACTGTAACATCAAGTATTCCGTTTTCACATCACAACACTTCTTCAGGATAATAATGTTTTCACCTATTAGATATTTGTAAAAGTGAATGTATTCCTGAAGTTTCTGCACAGTTTTATATTTTAATTAACATGTCAGGTTCGCGTACCTTGATTTCAAGGTATGTTTGATTTCATGCATACAAGGATGTCTAGTATTCCTTCAATTTCCTTTTTCTGAGTTTAACCCATGTTTTCAGCAGGAGCCACTGTGAGTCATTTTGCCAGTGGAAAAAAAAAAAATAAATCTTATAAATCTGTCAATTACCTAAGAGAGAAATATACTTTTGTGAGTTTCTACTATATAGGATTGTAAGTAAGTCTTTAATTCACATTTAAGGCATATATCCCCTAGAAGTTCTGATTAAGTTTTTAGTCTAAGGAAAAAAATAACAGCAGTGATCGAAATGCTAAACCAGTAGTGTTTTCAAAGAATAGTATTCAAATGCATATATTTATCTGTGAAAAATCCACAAAAAAAAAAATACTGCTCTTTGCAGAATAATACAACCATTGCATCTGTTTGCACTCTATTTGTCCTGATATGTGGAAATTTTCCTAGGACACAAAAACAGGTTAAAGACTCCTCAGATATTTTCACAAAATGGACAGTTTCGTAGGCACAGACAAAGGAGAGGCAAAGACAACTGAGAGGCCATTATGTGGATTAATTTAAAAAGCCATTTTAGCCCTTGGAAGATATCCCAGTGTCCTAGAATTAAGCAATGACAAAGTTGAGCTTTATGTCTCTTGTGTGCAATCACTTACTTCTCAACCTTTCAGCTGGCACTGTATACCCTTTGGCTATTACTGAGAATGTAGTTGAGTTTTAACTCATTAATGTGATAACAACTCAGCAGCTGACACCGGAGGCCTTGTTCTTAATGGGCATGTTCACTGAATTCTAGTAGGATTCCTTTGTTGTGAGTGAGAATGGATCAGAGAGAGCAACCTAATTGCTCAGCAGCAATGACATACTGACTCTGTATGGGAGAAGATATGTGAATAACTCATGCCAGTTGTCTGAAGTAGTGGGGACTCTGACTAACTGCTTTAATGACTCTTTTAATATTAAAATTTTAATGTAACCAGGGAGAAGGTAAGAAGTAGAAGGAAAGTTAAAATGAGCTAGAAATATGAATGCAAACTAGTTTACACTTTTCTGTCTGGGAGATTATATTTGTTAGGTCTATATTGTTGTCAACTCAGGTTTACGTTCTCATTCATATTAACAGGACTGATTTCAATGTAAAGTAATGCATGGAAAATAGACTGCCAACTGTCTTTCAAAAACAAACCAAAACCAAAACAAAATCAACCCCACTCTCTCACCCCCACCTAAATTGTAGTATGAGAGTCTATTTTGGCAGCTTAGTAACTCAAGTATTTTACAATATCTAAAATAATTTTCTGGTACAGTAGCATTTTATGTCTCCACTTACTGAAGTATGCTCTCTGCTGCTGGCCCTATTTACTGTCATCAGTTGTAAAGTCAAGGATATTATTTGCTATTATTATAGAGATTAGGACTTCTCTTCCCCTCTCCTTGCCTCGCCTCCCCTTTCTCCCTTTTTCTCTCTTCTATGTCAGTATAGGTGTAAACCAAGGATGGAAAACAATATACTGTCCACGCCAAATACAAAAGTCTGTAACTAGAAACAAGTCTCTCTACAGTTCTGAAGTTTAGTAGCAGATGGGTTTTCACAGCTTGACATTTTGAACAAGAGTGGATTTTTTAATTTCCCAAAATCTTCAATAGAAAGTGACCCAAAATGTCACAGTTTAGCATCATTTTAGGAAAGATAGAAGGGTTAAGGAATATTCTGCAGACAAATGTATTATTTTTTGCATAATTGTAGTTAGACTGAAGCAGGGAGTAAGTGAAGAAATATATTTTTTTTTTTAAAGGCCTTTTAATGTGTGTTTTAACATTCAAGATGATTTCTGCTTTGGTGTAGTGAAAGTGTTCCCCAGTGACATGAAGAAAGGAATGACAATACAGCTGAGCATGTGGTAAAGTGTCAACACAAATACAGTTCTTAGTCAAGTGAAGTAACAAATTCTATCCTCAGTGCCAATAGTTCTTATCTCATAAGGCATTATTTGGTGAGTTTAAATACCTCAGAAGAATTTTCAACAGAAGCTTCCTTTTTTTTTTGATTTGGCATCTGTTTTAAGTCATTTTTGCCACCAGCTATATATGAATATGACGCTAGATAAACTTCTGCATAACAGAAATGGTGACACATATCATTCACTTACTGAACTATAGAAAACTCGCATGTTCCAGTCTACTGTTTCATACTAACAATTAATAGTAGATAAAATTTTAAAAGCTTACTTTAGAAAACTATCCAAGTTCAAATTATTTTCTTATGTTTAAAAAATTCATAAAATCAAACCATCTCATGACAATGTCAGTTACTTCCCAATAAGAAATAATATGTGAATAGGCATAAGGGAATAGATCTTGAAAATGTCATGCATGTAACCCTAGTCCCTCAGAAACCATCTGAGCTATGGACATGAGGGAATCATTAGCGTGAGAAAGGCTTGAAAGATCAGTCACTTAGGTATGTTGTTACTTTTTATTGTTAACTTTAAAAAAATATATCTAAGCAAAAGTCAACTGAAAATTTCAAATATTTGGGAACATAGTATTATAATGGAGGTAAATACAATCTGTCAAGTATTTGTATAGAGAGATTCAGGTTCTAGAAAATCTTTTAGTACTTTATGGGATTGAAGAGTGAATAGTTCTGGGAACAGCCATACTTGTCCCAACAGCTATATTCATCATATTTCTTGATGTTAATAAAGTTGAGTAAAATGGTTGTCCATCACGTAAACTACAGACTCAGGGACAGTTTCTGAAAGGGTACAACTGGGTAATACGTGTATATACACACACTTGTAAATGCATTCCAGAAATAGAAAAGCAGGAAACAACCTATGTCTAAATTAATTTTTCAAAATATTATTCGTGTGTTTTTCTGGTGACTTTTTTTTTGTTTTATTTGTACCCCTTTTCTCAATGATAGAAATATAGACATTTTAATCATCAGAAACTATGATGATGGGTATTTTCTAGATTTGGGGAGAGATAACGAGTGCTAATGGATGTGGATAACCATTTTGTATCAGATGGCAGACTCTGAATCAAACTGAATTACTTTAATGTTCATTGCAGTCCTATTTAGATGCAAGTGTGCTCTAACCCGAGATCCTCAATGAGGTTGGAAGATCAACCTGAAGGAGTTGATCTCCAAGGGGAGATTTTCTCTGTTCTTGAAGAGTATCTTGCAGACGGCTTTTAATATTCAGAAGATCACTTTAGCCTATGAACTTGGCATAACTCAGAAACTCCTGTCAGCTTTAAAATTTACCTTTGGAAATAGTCCATAATATTTCTTCTCTCAGCTAATTTGATGATTATAGTAAAGCAAAAGCATGGAAGAATGTTTTGTAATTACATAGCTCCAAATTCAGTTTTCAAAGCCATGTAAATGCTGTGTTCAGTGCTTTTGTTTGTTCACATAGGTTAGTCTTCCACTAAGAAAATAAATAGTAACCTGTAGCCAGAACATTAAAGTTTCTGTAACAAGGAGGAAAACAACACTTTCTAGCTTCTTGGAGGAAAAACATAGGTTCTGTAATGCTGGCCACTAATCTGAGTCACTGTTGTATTCTGCTGCGACAATTGATAAGGCAGATAATTCCTCAGGAAGCAGTCCATGAAACATGAAGTAATCATACAGCAGGAATTTAAAAAACAACAACATTTTAACCCATGTTAATAGTCTGGAAGAGTTTACATGTTATATTGCATATAGAATTACTACCAGTTGCTTTTTAGTCCAGGAGTACTTTCCATTTAGAAACAAATAATAGTTAGGGTTGGAAAGAACCTTAAGATCAACTAGTTCCAACCTCCCTCCCATGGGCAGGGACACCTCACGCTATACCATGTCACAAAGGCTTTCTCTAACCTGGCCTCGAACACTGCCAGGGATGGAGCATTCACAACTTCCCTGGGCAACCCATTCCAGTGTCTCACCACCCTAACAGGAAAGAGCTTCTTCCTTATATCCAATCTAGGCTTCCTTTGTTTAGGTTTGAACCCATTATTCCTTGTGCTATCACTACAGTCCCTAATGAACAGTCCTTCCCTAGCATCCTTATAGGCCCCCTTCAGATACTGGAAGGCTGCTATGAGGTCTCCACACAGCCTTCTCCAGGCTGAACAACCCCAACTTTCTCAGCCTGTCTTCATAAGGGAGGTGCTCCTGTCCCCCGATCATCCTTGTGGCCCTCCTCTGCACTTGTTCCAACAGTTCCATGTCCTTTTTATGCTGAAGACACCAGAACTGTACACAGTACTCCAAGTGAGGTTTCACAAGAGCAGAGTAGAGGGGCAGGATCACCTCCTTCGACCTGCTGGTCGTGCTCCTTTTGATGCAGCCCAGGATATGGTTGGCTTTCCGGGATGCAACTGCACACTGCTGGCTCATGTTCATTTTCTCATCAACCAGCACCCCCAAGTCCTCCTCCTCCTCATGGCTGCTCTGAATCTCTTCTCTGCCCAACCTGTAGCTGTGCCTGGGATTGCTCCAACCCAGATGTAGGACCTTGCACTTGGCATGGTTGAACTTCATGAGGTTGGCATCAGCCCACCTCACAAGCTTGTCAAGGTCCCTCTGGATGGCATTCCTTCCCTCCAGTTTATCAACCGAACCACACAGCTTGGTGTCATCGGCAAACTTGCTGAGGGCGCACTCAATCTCACTATCCATGTCACCGACAAAGATGTTGAACAGGACCAGTACCAACACCGATCCCTGAGGAAAACCACTCATTACAGGTCTCCAGATGACCATTGAGCCATTTACCACCACTCTGCATGTGGCCATCCAGCCAGGTCTTTATCCACCGAGTGGTCTATCCATCAAATTGATGTCTCTCCAGTGTCGAATGCTTTGCACAAGTTTTGGTAGATGACATCAATAGTTCTACCGCTGTCCATCAGTTCTGTAGCCCCATTGTAGGAGGCCACCAAATTGGTCAGGCAGGATTTCCCCTCAGTGAAGCCATGCTGGCTGTCACCAACCACCTTGTTTTTCATGTGCCTTAGCATGCCTTACAGGAGAACGTACTCCAAGATTTAGGGAGGCACAGAGGTGAGACTAATTGGTCTGTAATTGAGAACATACTCCAAGATTTAGGGAGGCACAGAGGTGAGACTAATTGGTCTGTAATTGAGAACATACTCCAAGATTTAGGGAGGCACAGAGGTGAGACTAATTGGTCTGTAATTCCCTGGGTCATCCATTTTACCCTTCTTGAAAATGGGTGTTATATTTCCTTTTCCAGTAGTTGGGAACTTCACCTGACTGCCATGATTTTTCAAATATGTTGGACAGTGGCTTAGCAACTTCATCTGCCAGCTCCTTCAAGACTCGTGGATGAATCTCATCAGATCCCATGGACTTTTGCATATTCAGGTTCTTAAGATGGTCTCAAACCAGATCCTCTCCTTCACTGAGTAGTATTATTTTATTATTTTCTTACTTTATTAGTAATTGCTTAAATTTTACCGTCACTCTTGCATTGCATGTACAATGTAGTGTTTTATTTACCTTGACTCAGTAATGTTTTTTTATATGCATAGTTAAAGTAATAAAATTACTGTAACACCTTACCTTGAGAGCTGTCACTGAGCTAGTGTTTTCACAGGATTTTTATTAAATTTGCTGTCACAAATTTTTTGACTGCAGTTATACAATAGGCTCTTACTGAGGTATTCTTTCTGCACTTGTTCCACTCTGGATTTAGAATTTTCTGTAGCCACAGCTGTACATTAAAGGTCATTTTTACTGAATGCCAGGAACCAGTACAGACATGTATACACATCTAGCTACAAAGAAAATGCCACTTAAAAACAAAGATGTTTTTGTCTTTGGCATTTATATGTCAGGAAATTAATTTAAAAATCTAGGATGCTTCTGTTCTCTTCACCAGGTTCTCCCGTTGTATCTTACTGCTCTTAATAGTCTAGTTACAAGGATGTGAGATTTTTTAAATAATCTTCCTAATACATTCTTATCAAGAGTTAACATCTTTGTGTCTCTGTGTGTTCATGCTTGTCTGAAGGATCAGTTTTTAGCCTATAATGAATAGCGTGACTCAGATGCCAACCAAGATAATAAGCCAGGGCAACTTTTTCATAATATTGACATCCTTTTTTTTTTTTTGGCAACAAAATATTACAAATAACCATGGTATATTATAAAGGAATGGAAATGTGGATACCAAAACTGTATGAAACAAACAAGTCATACAACATGCTCACCACCTGCTGACCAATGCCCAGCTCCTCCCCTAACAGCAATCTGTCCTTTCAGGTAACTCCCCAGTTTATAAATTGGGCATGACATGTGGTATGAATAGCTTTGGCTAGTTCGGATCAGGTGTCCTGCCTCTTCTCCATTTTCCTGTGCCTCTCCTCACTGCCAGATCATGAGAGACTGAAAGTCCTTGATCAGGGTAAGTGCTACCGAGCAACAACTAAAACATTGGTGTGTTATCAGCATTATTCTCAGACTATGGCAGTATTTTACACTAATGTTCTAATACAGAGGCCATCTATGACTGCTCAGCACCAAAGTAACAAAACTCAAAGGAGCAAGTGTTTTGTAAGGAATTTAAAGGTCTGCATTTATCAGAAGGACAGAAAAATATATGTGGACAGGTGACAACAAATGGATATTTTTGGCCAAATAGCTCATTAATACTTTCTGTTTCTCAAGCTTGTTTAGTGTCAAGATTGAGATCTGCATATAAGTAGATCAGGATGGAAATCTAGTTGCAAATTATTGAAATAGCAAACATTGCATGCAGTAGAGGTAAAGTCTTTTCTTCCTGTTTTTCATAATATAGTATATAAAATAATTCTGGTACTGTGGGCCATGGAGAATCCCACAATAAACAGGTGGACATTTCCTGGAGGCTCTGAAGTCTGTGGAAATTCCTTGCAGAATCATTTTATCCTGCAGTATTTTATCCCATACGAGGGAATCCATGTTGGAGCAGGAGAAAAGTGTCAGGAGGAAGGAGCAGCAGAGAGGAACTGTTACATACTGACTGCATCCTTCCATACTCCATTCCACCATGCTGCTCAAGGCAGGTAGAGTAGTGAACAGTACCTTGTTCCAGAAGAAAGTAGCTGAGCCAGGAAGAAAAAGAGGATAGAGAGGGAACTGGGTAAAGTTTTGGTTTTGGGGTTTGTTTTTTTTTTTTTTTTTTTTTTAGTTTTTGTGTCTCAGTACCTGAATTTGTTTTGGCAGTAAACACAATTAATAATTAATTTTTGCCTCATCAGGTCTTTCCATGACAGCAACCAGTAAGTGATCTCACTTTCTTTATCTCTTCCCTTCCCTTTCCATTTCCCTTTCTTCCCTTCATTTTCCTTTTCTTTCCCTTTCCTTTTCCTTTTTCTTTTCCTTTTGTTTTTCTTTTCTTTTTTTTTTTTTTAAGTGGGAGCAAGTCATTCTGGGCACCAGAACTTTGGCCCTTTTCTGCTCTACTTCTAGACATACTGATACCATTTCCACCACAGGCCTGTTCTAAAATGAGCAAAAGTATTTTTATTATTGTCTGTTCTTTCTAGCCATATATAAATGTATCTCTGTAATTTGAACAATGATAACTTCAGTAGGTGTCCATTAGTCTTTTTTTTTTAACTATTTCTCTTCAGGTTCTATGGCCACCACTGCTTACTGCACCCCTGGGTGCATTATAAACAAAAGCTGCCCACAGTGACAATTAAGTGACACAGTGACTGAAATGACAATTAGGAAAATCTCTTCAAAAAAGAATTCCAGCTTGCCTCATACTTTATGCAGTATTCTAGTGAGAACATCTGTATATGCATGTATGCAGAGTATGAAGGCTTTATGTGAACAGAGGTGGTTCTGCACATGAAATCTGAAGAGGGGGAAATGTTGGAAATAGATAACATAAATAGTGAAGCTTGTAATAAAGTCTGTGTAATTTTGGGGCTAGGTGTACGTGTTTATAACTGAAATGTTATTTACTATCGTCGATTATTAATTAGTAGTATGTACTAATTCTACTTAGGAGGTTTTTCATACTGAATTCCTGAAAATGCTTGGTTTGTGCTCTTGCAACATTTATAAAATCCAGCTGCTTTGCTTGTAGAAGCAGCTCAGAAGTTTTCCAGCTTTCATAATGTTATTGTGTAACTGAGGAATGCTAACGTTTGTTTACTCCGTGAAGTAACACACCCTGGTGGGTGTTTGAAGATTTTTTTAAATTGTCCCTAATACCTGGAACTGCAGATTTTATTCTTCTTGTCCATACTTTTGTTTATGTAATTTCTTTATGAACTCATTTTTTTCAGAAGATATTCTTAAATAAGTATCCACCTATTTGCATATATGGTCTTTCGTCGCAGTACTTGCGAACATATAAATGTTTCTTAAATTGTTTATGTTGGATTTCTTTTATTCCAAAAGGAAGGCCTTATAGAGAATAGGGTAAATTACAGTGTTATGAAGGACTTGTCCAAATCTTTGTAAAAACCTATGAGGAAGCCAAGAAATAAACATAGATCTTAAGGGCTGTGGAGGATGGCCAAAACTGCAGGCCACTTATTCTAATAGCCTTTCTTAACTATCTCATACGATAATATGTCTATATAGATATAGTACCATACCTCAGATAAACTTGGCCAAAATAGGGGCTTATTCATATTAAATACTAAATCAAGTTATGGTAACATTTTAATATTACAGCCTGCTTCTACAAGGAAGAAATGAGGGAAAAATATTAAACAGTGATAAAAATTTGGTCAAAGCATACCATCCAAGAGAGCTAAAATATACGAATGAATAGAATTATCTTAGATAATACACCACTATCTGAAAAGGTGAATAAATAGCTATTTTACCCACTTTTTTCAATAATGAGTGCTGAAAACAATCTGATTTGACAATACAAACCAGTGGTGTCAAGCTTGGGTATTATCTTCATTTACTATAGAAATATTTGTCATAACCAATCCTTCTCTCCAGTAATCCCACACTGATTTCTTTAAAGGCTTTTGCAGTTCTCTGAATAAACATACCACATATTCAGTTTTCCAGGTTTTCATTATCATAGGGAGGCAGCCATTTCTTAACTATAGCCTGCTATAGACTTGACTTGATCTAGATCTCTTTACTAACTGTGGCTAAATACTTTTTTGGAAAACTTTTGTTTAGAATCATTGCATGTTTGAAGAAAAATGTTTCCACTTTGATTGTTCTGTCCATAAACTTAAATTAGCATTGTATTCTGCAGCATATGACCATATGAATATATGATTCATGGATGACACTAGGAACATCTTGTTAAATTATGAGTTCCTAATCAATGTGATAGTTACTTTTTATTTGCTATTCTATGATTCTATGTGCTGACAGACATGATCAAGACAATAAACCAATGACAGCACTAGACAGATGAAATAATCTGTTAGTTCTTACTTTTGATAGAATATATAGTAAGATATTACTCCTACTGAATGAACAGAGGTGATTTTGAAAAAGTGAGATGACTACCCGTAACAAATGTAACTAATAGATACTAGAAAGACTGATTCAAAATGCAGCAGTGACCATCTTACCTTAAAACTGTTTGGAAATCGTGGTGATGCCCATGTATTTCCTAATAACATTATGGTTAAACCATTCACTTGGGGAGCAAGAAACTTGAGTTTAATGCTTTAAAGTTCAAAGCCTCTTTCTCCAGATTTCAAGAGAACAACTTAACCACATGGTATGCTCAAACTTTATGCATCCCGTTGAAGCTGTGAAGTTACAGAAGAGTAGATATTTTTTTATATCAAAGAAAATCTATAAGAAAAGACTATTATGTGCGCAGTGGACTGTTATTAGCTATGCTTTCAACAACATAAACATTGTCTACTTACGTTAGTAGATAAAATACGAAGACATTTATAAGACAGGACACACAAAGCAACAATTCTAATTCCCAATGAGTGTCCTAACCATTAAGTTACAGAATTATGTTCTTGCTTATGCTCTCCTTTTTCCCTGTTAATCCCTAACTATGTCCTATACACTGGTACTTCCTTGAAATTAATAAAAAGACTGCCTCTTTTCCACCCAGGCAAGGTTATTAACTTGGTGCTTTTTGGTGCTGTAGATATGAAAGACAGAGCCCCCTCAGGCCATGAAACTGAAAATTCCTCTTCCTGGTCAAGTGATCAGACAACTAGGCATTGTATTAAAGATTGATGGTGAACACTAGAGCTCTTTCTATGGGTGGAATTACTACAAACAATGGATTGTACTCCACTTTTTCCCAAAATATGGGTGCTATGGAATGATTTCAGACTGGATCTTACTTAATAGATGAGGATGTTCCAAAATTTCTGAATTAATAATTTTGCCTCCAGGAAGAGTTAGAACTTCAGAAACAGCTTTCATGAACCATGGGGGGGGCCCCCCCCCGATTTATATTCCAGAAAATTATTGCTACATATGTTCCCAAAATTTTGAAGCAATTCATATGCATTGAATTCTCAACCCATGTCTGCTAGTCATCTTGGTTAACATAACCATCTCAGAGCACCAGCCTAGGGTCTTAGGGTGTATTGTTTGCATTTTCATTAGCTTAATTTCCCTTCAAAATTAGTGTTTCAGATTTATGTTCTTGAGTAGACTGTTCTCTGACTACTGTTTTAAATACTATTTTCACATTCTTTCCTACCTTAAGAATACAAGGTATCTGGGCTAGTATATGTATGTCGGAGGTATAAGCAGTAGATCTATTTTTTAATCAGTTTGCTGCTATTAAATCTATAACTTAATTTGTCACATTAGCTTGGAGTCTTTGGGGGTTTTGGTTTGGTTTGGTTTTATGGCTGTACAGATGGAAACATGTTTGGTTAGGCACTTTTTTTTCCACAGCTTGTGCTGATGGTACATACAGATGATGTCATGGTTTAAACCCAGCCAGACAGCTTGTGTACTCACTCCCAGTGAGTGGTGCCGAGCTGGAAGCAATCAAGGCCCACGTTCCCCCCCCCCTCCCTGGGGGCTCCCCCCCTTCCCCGCTCCTGGAGGGATGGGGAGAAGAATCGAAAGAATGCAACTCCCATGGGCTGAGGTAAGAACAGTCCAGCAACCAATGTACAACACAAATCACCACCTCTACCACCACCACCACCAATGATAAGAGATAATAGCAAGGGAAAAGAGTACAATACCACCTGCTGAACAACGAGTCCAACCCAGCCGACCCCCTGTCCTTCCGGGTAACTCCCAGTTACACCCTGGGCATGACATGCTATGGTATGGAATACGTCTTTGGTCAGATTGGGTCAGGTGTCCTCTCTCTGCTTCCTCCCGGCTTCCCCTCCTCCCGGCCAGAGCATGAAACTCACAAAGTCCTTGGCCAAACCAAAACATCATTTTTATCAGCTTTGTTCCCAGCCCAAAAGTCAAAACACAGCACTGCACCAGCTACCAAGAAAGAGAAAAATGACTGCTACTGCTAAACCCAGGACACTTGCTATAAAATAATCTCACTATCTCTTTGTTGTTTCATCTTTCCTGTGTTCTAGGCCTACCACCTGTGATAGTTTGTTGGAATCGTACACTTATTTTTAAAGTCATAGTCCCAGACACTTCTGTCATAACTATGGCTGAATGTTCACAGCTTGGAAAAGACAAAGACAGACGTTGTTTAGGTTATGCTTAGTGTAGACAATTTAGCTATTCTTTCCTCCACTTCTCTACTGAAAAGCTGGAGTGGCAGCAGATGTAGAATAGTACTTGAAGGAATTTTTCTGTAGTGTCTCTGCCTGTGAACTATGGTTTCTTCCCTGCCTCTGCCCAATAGCTTAACATAGAATGAACTGAAAATTTCATTTTAGAGAAGATCCAGTAGTTAAATTCAGCAAGCAAACCTTTTCTTTTTCTCCACTACTCATGAATAAAAGCAGAAAGCCTTTAAGATGTCAAAAATAATGGAAAACTTCCCTAGGGATATTTTCCATCTTGGCCTTTGCTATCATGCATTCTCAGGCTCACATTACTTTTCACATTGTGTGTTGTTGTTAAGGTGGAAACATAAGTAATATACAAAATAATCTCCACACCGTTTCCTTAAATCCATTAGTGTTCTCTTTTTTTTCTTTTTTTTTTTTATACTAATAAACCCAATTTCCTTTCTTTTTCATTTCACTGTCAAATATATAACACTATGGATTATACTGATTTCTTCCTTTGTTAAGTCTAACACTATGTATTAGTTTGTTTATACAGTTCATTTCTTTAAAAATAAAAAAGTGGAAAAAAAAAGGAATAAGAAAATATCAATTTTATAACTTTTTAATGGGCAAAGCCAGTGGCACACAAGTGACAATGTTGCTGACAATTACTTTGGCAAAGCCAGATCCCTTTAGTTTAGTGTTTGAAAGCTATCTGACAGCAGTGAGTAGATGCTATTTGATTTGTAGCTATGAGTTAAAAGACAATGGATGAGCACAGGAAAAAGAACTCATTACCATGGAACAACAGCTGGAAGGAATGGAAATGCACAAGCAAAAGCAAAGGGTATATGTTCCTTGTTTTTTGTTGGTTTGGGGTGCAGGTTTTTTTGGGGGGGGGGGGGTTGGTGTTTTTGTTGTTGTTGTTTTGGGTTTTTTTAATTATCTTTATAGCCGAAATTTCAGTGTCTTTATAGCCGAAATTTCAGTGTCTTTATCACCATTACAGCTAAGTGCTAGTTTTTATGTTTCCTTTTCATTTTACATGGTAAAATAGGAAATAGGATTACGGTGTTTGTTCATCTTTCTAGATTTATCATTGGGACAAGTTGCTGCATCACATTTGGAAATGAATCCAAAGCATGGATTCCTCAGTATTACTGTGTAAAGAATTCTTATGTTTTTAATATATCTATATATATATATATGTTCGGGTTTTTTAAATGTTTGGGAGAAAGATCTCCCTTTAAAATTTAAAAAACCATACTCCCTGAGCCTCAAAGCAGAGATTAGCAGAAGATCTGATGAGTCATCTGAAAATGTAACTGAACAAGAATTGCATTACTGGCTCTGTTCCAACAATTCAATATCTTAAACAGTATTTATTCCCCCCCTCTAGGGATATTTTATATATTACAAGGCTTCCTTTGAATGTTCACTGACTAGTTTTGACCAGCCTAGCTGACAGAACAAAGCTAAATATATATAAATCGTGCATGCACAAAGAGATTCTGTCTTTCTTCGTAAATGTACACTTGCCAAAATATAAAATAAAAATGAGTATGAAAATCCTTCCTCCTTTGGCAGCTGAAGGTCTAAAACACAAGTTTTATTCACATTCACCAGTACACATCCTTCTCTGAAATTATTAAGACTCTGATACTTGAGAGCTGAGAAAAAAATTAGCTCATTGACATGAGGGTTCATAACGAAATGTAGAACAGTTGTGGTCTGAGGATTTGTGGCAATCAAACCATCCCTGGTGCATAGCGGATTTCAGATGTTCTTTTTCTTGCTGGCTATAGTAGAAATAGGAGTTTGATCAGAAAATTTAAGCTGTTTTGCTCATGTGTACGACTTTACTAGACTTAGTTCATCATGAACATTAAAAAAAAGCAAGTATGAATTCAGAAATTCATAATTTTCCTGTAGGTCATTACACTTGAAACAGGATTATTAACTCATAATTCTTGGAGAGTTATTTTGCCCTTAATGCTACCACTTTCCCAACAGTCAGGAAGAAAATTATGTACATAATGCTGACTTGGTGAGGTTTATGTCTTCCCTTATGATACAGCTGCGTAGAAAAAGACCAGCTAGGCTAAGGAAGTCATATTCTGTCCAATGCTGATTGTTACATTTTAGAGGCTTGATTTGAATGAAAGCAACTTTCTCTAATAAATCTAATATTATCAGCTATAATCTGAGAGCCAAATTCTTCTATTTTTATTCTTACAAAACAGCCCAATGTCTAATCCCTGACTTCAGATGACAAACACTTTCTGACTAGTATTTAGCTTTAAATATTTTAGAGCCTGTTAAGAGCCTGAAAATCACTAAGCAAGAAGACACTGAGACTTTTCACTCCTAAGGTGAATTGATTTCATCTTGCTTTAGATGGTGTATCACACATGAAGTTTTTTTCCAAGAGGCATAGTAGAGAAATAAATATCACCAAAAAGGTTTTAATCCCACATGTTTTAGAGATCTATCTTAGAATAGGGTGAACCACCTTCTGCAAGTCCTGCTCTTTCTCTGCTGACTGATGAAATGGTTCTAATGAAGTCATTCTTCACTAATTCTCAGTGAAGGCTAACTGGTATGAAAAAAACAGAGCTAACTGGTGTGAAAAAACTAACATCAGAGACAAGATCTGAATCTTACCATACAGGTATTTTACTTGTGGGTACACTTAAGCCTTCTCTTTAAGTATAACTTTCACTTTTTTCTTGAATTAAAGGGCCAAGGCTTTTTGCAAGTGTCTTCATGTGTCTCACTACATTTACAGTTGAAGCCTGGTGTTTCAGTCTGGTGGCATTCAGCTCAGTATCTTGCCATATTCTAGCCTCCTGGCTATAGAGTACTCTGAGGTTAGAGGAACATTCTTCAACATACCCGTTAAAGCTGTTTCCCTAGTGGATTCTATTATGAAGCATGATTCAACTAAGTTTGTGCCAGAAATAAAATATAGAGGAAAAAATTCTTTCCTTGTTAATAGCACACTCATCAAGAAGAATAAATATCTTCATTCTTCTCCCTGTTCCATTAACTGTTCTATATTTTATGGAAGAGCTGTTTCATGTAAATGTGTGGACAGTCTTACAAAGTTTGGATTTGGTTTCAAAACTAATCATGTTATACATTATTCTTTCAGTGGTGACTATAGCTGAATTCTCAGAGTACAAGATGTATAAAAGTTTACATAAATTACTTACTAAGTTTTTGTCGGAACTACAGAATCCCTGAGCTTCAAGTTTTTAGAGGCTAGGAGACTATCTGGGAACCACCATACAAGTTTGCCTTTTTATAATACAATTCCTTAGGTATCAACTAGCAAACTCCAGTCTACTGCCAGAGTCAGGCTACATGATCAGATGTGGTTTTGCTCTTTCATATTAGCATTCATAGCTTAATAAATGGAGATAATATTTGGGCAATTAAGAATTTATAAATTTACAAAAACCAAAAAGTTGATTTGTTTTTACTTTTTGGTTTTGCTTTCACCTGCTGCTGGACCACTGGTTCCTTCTCTAACATGAAGTAATTTTAACTCTTTTCTGAAGAATAGCACATTTTAACATGACTGGTGTGAATGGGAAGAAATTGATTCTGGCTTTTTGTTTTCTTTGGTGAGAAAAGCACTGTAGATGTAAAAACAGAGCCAGTGACAGTGCCATAATTGCCGTACCAATATACAAAGCAACAGCTGTACCTGCAGTTCACAGGAGTCTCACACGAAGCTCAGTGCTGCAAGACAGTGTATAAGGTAATGATTGAAACTCACAGAGAATTTCCAAGAAGAAATGTCTGGGTTCTGACTGGGTATAAGAACTTTGTTATTGTTAGTTAAATAGTGGTAGGGACCAACTGAGCTGTAAGCCAAAATGGAGTTCAAAACTGGCTCATATCAAGTATTAGCTTGATGCTCAGATAGACTCCACAAGCTGTTAAAGTTGTAAAGTAGGTATGCTTTATTCAACACTGAGGCACATGGGGGATAGCTCCTCCAAAGGCATGCACAACTCAGTGTTGTTTTCCCTCTACATTTATTCTCTAAAGTGTTACATATGCAATAGGTTACACAACACGCCTATACATATTCATATCCTTTTCCCGCTTCATATTATAATGAGCTAAAGCTTCCTTCACACCTGCGCAGTGCCTCCTGGTGGTCATGGGCAGGGGTCTCGAGATGAAGTAAACGAGTCTTCCTCACTCTTGAACTTTTCACCTCCGTCTTGTACACATGCTCACTAGTCCCCTGGCTTCGGCTCAAACCGCAGTTCCAAGTCTCAGCTGGGTCTTAACCAGATGTATGGTGTTGCAAGTGGAAACTTTGACCACCAGTTCCCCTTATCTGATATTCTTTCCTTTCTTACACAAGTTTACATTAAACACCAGCTGCACTTTTAGACAAATACTTATTGTTAACTAAAGAGGTTAAAGATAATTAGAAGAATAACATAGGTTTAACATTCAGTTATTAATTCAGGCCCCCTATCAAACTGATAAGAGAATTTAGTATCTTAATTGTCAAGTCAACTGTATTAACTTCATCAAGTCTCTGAAGCTATTTCTTGCGACAGTTTTGCTAGTACTATTATTATCCAACATTTTCCATGACCTCTGAAAGTTATACTACTCTTAGTGCCTTATTTCCTTTCCTTTAATGCCCCCTAATCTCAGCAGTTCACAGAATCCTACTACTCTTTTCTACAATCTCTGAAAATCTTTCTTTAAAGTTTTCTTCTTTTAGTTTCTTTCTGAGATGCTCCAGGCAATTTGTCATCAAGTAATGAACTCCAGTTGACACCCTGTGTTTCAGTACTTGTACATCATGTTTCAACCCAATAACTTTAATGTGTTTTTTCAGGTAGGTGTCTGTGTCCTATTTAAATTCTACTTGCGTAAGGACCTTCCATGTTGGAACTGCTCTAAGCTTTCACACCTGTAAAAGAGACATTTTTTTCATTTAACCTTGACCCATATTTTATCACGTATAATTTGAGCAGTTCTTATAATATCAACACCAATTTTCTAGTAATCCAGTCTAGAATTGTATTGAAATTAATTCTGTATATTATGATGCAGAATTATTTGATGTGATGGGATATTTTAAAGAGTTGCCCTTAATTCCTGTGCTTTAGCATCTAAGTAATTCTGAACAAAACTTATGAGACTGAAGACACAAGAGAAGTTTGCCATTGACAAACACAATGTAGGAAGGTAGTAGAGATCTCCTTTAAGTTAAACTAAAACAATGCACTCAAGTTTTTAAATTGTAGTAACTTTTCCCAGCACACCTCTCCTTCTTTCTCTTTTTTTTTTGTCAGCCAGGCTTGTAATGCTTTTTAAATTTTCCCCAGTTTCCACATTGGAATAAGAAGCTCTTCCACCTGAAAAGCTGCCACAGACCTTTTTCATCATAATCCCAGTTTCTGATTTTTCTATAAACATTTCCTGATCTCTTATTAAAAAATACACTGATTCACAAAAAATATTCTTTTTATTATACTTCGCTGCCAAGCAGAATCTTGTCAATCTGTACATATCAAAAGTAAATAGTAAGTGGTTCTTGGAATACCATGACTCACTTTTGTAACCTTAATTATAATCCTTAGATATAACATGTTTGCTGCAAGTAAATCGTGCCTATATACCCTGAAATGAAACTAATATCCTGAACTTCCTACTAATAGAGCAGCCTGCTGTTTGTACATTTTATTTGATTTATTTTTTCAAACTGGCATTCTTTTGCCATTGGGAAGTGGAATAAAGTGGAATGAAGATTCTGACCTTGGAACACAGTAAAGTGAAACACCGTGAATGTCCTGGTGTACATCTCCAAGTGTATAAACCTGCTGTTAAAGCACTTGAGAGACAATGTTTTTAAACTAGGTAAGTAAGTTTTTCTTGCCTTTAGAAAGCCATGTTATTAAGCCAATCTGAAGCTATTTTTGGTTGAGATCAAAACAGTGAAAGACAAATGCTAAATTTGAATGAGATTAATTTTTTCCTGCACTTTAACAGAACTTAGAATTCAATTCAGCTGAACTCTAGTTTGAAATCCCCAGGGATTTCTCTGAGAATTTCAAGCTTTGTTCAGCTGTGCTTTTTTATTGTTAGCATCAGAATACTGTGTGCTGGAGCACAAATAGACTCACGTTACACAGCATGTTAACTAAACTGAAATGTGATGTCTAAAACTGTTACATGTACAGATGAATGAAGTTTTGGAGTTAAAACAGACCTATCAAAAGTTTTCTGAGTTCAGAGCAATTTCTTCCCCAGGACTACAAACTTAGCCCACTCCTTTGGCTTATGTAGTTTTTTTCATGGGAAAGCATATTTTTAATATATATATACTTGAAAATTTCTTATTTTACTGCACCCCCATGCAGCCACATGCTTTTTTAAGCGTACATAATTTTAATTGAGCATATGTATGGTCCTTCTTAAGTAAAATGTTGATCCTTGTATTTATCCCTGGTGCCCAAACACAGTGAAAACAAAGTTTCTCTGTTCCTTAAAGGCCTACCCCTTCCAATTTGATCAACAATCAATCTACATATATGGTTCAGTTTTTAACTAAGTACCAGGTGAAAAGTTCCAGCAGGAAACAGCAAGCAGTTTGTGTCCAAACAGAAGGAAGGTTTTCTGGACATTTACAGTATTATTATAAGTGTTGGATTTTTCCTGTCAGTATCTTATATCACTGCTGAAAATTCACTCACTTTAAGCTAATGTGATGCCAAGTGGTCTCACTAGGAAGTGCAATTTTCACTCATATAGATTTGCAATCTAATTTACTTGCATAGACTCACTGATCTGATTGTAATCATGTTACTTATCTTCTAATTTTGTGTGTAGCAGATGTACTTCAGAAATGACATACGGGGGGACTATCATATATTAAACGAACTGAATCGCATTATATATTTCAAGGTTTGGTTTTTCATACAAAGCTGGTTCTTGAACAGGCAAACTACAAAAGTGAAACAAAGTCATAGTTACACATCCGTCTGTAAGCAAAGTTGTTTTAACACAATTAACCTTAAAATAATACAATTGCTGTCCACAGATAAGAAGCCTTGGCCAACAGTTTATTTTAAGAATGATAGAACTATAATGTTTATTGAAGAAAATATATAGTTTCCCCTACTCAAGGGGTAATTAGTCTTTAATAAATTTATATTTATAATTTAATATTTAATCTTAATAAAGATATTACTAGGCTTTCTCAGACACATACGCACAATGTGCAATTAGATTTCATCTCATTTGGTTACAGGCCAAGAGGATTTGGACTTGGATCAAGAATACAGGAAAACTATTCAAATTCCTTGATTCCAGATATACCTTAATTTCCTGCAGCATTGTCATTTGTGGTGAAGACAGAGGTTCTTCCAGTAGCAATAAGCATGTTGCAGTTTCATACTACAGGGGTGCCTTTGAGTGGCACTAAGCCTGGCTGTACTTCAGGTGATACCATCCGTATCTTGTCAGTCCTTTCTCCACAATCAATCTTTATGACATTTTCTGAGAACATATTATTATTGCCACTAAAATCTCTCAAGTCTGGGCCTACTTCTTCAGAACACTGACGCATAATATTTTAAGACCATATGTAGCTTAAGCATGTACTTGAGAAGCACTAAGGCTGGTTGTACTTGAGGTGATAACATCTGTATCTTGTTTGTCAGTCCCTTCTCCAAAATCAAACTTCATAACATTTTCTGAAAACATTATTATTGCCACTAAAAGCTCTCAAATCTCGGCCTACTTCTTCAGAACACTGACACGTAATATTTTAAGACCATATGTACCTTAAGCATGTATTTGAGAACACTCTGTGCAAGAAATATTTTATAAAAAATGCATAACACAGTTATTTTATGCAAAAAGAAATTACATATAATCTCAAAAAATTAATACATACATTCAAAATAGCATGAGCAAAACTTGTGTGGAGAAGTCATTTTATTATATCTAAATTTCAAAAAATGTATTTGCCATTTTTCACATATATGTTGTCGTGGTCTAACCCCACCCAGACAGCTTTTCACTCACTCCCCCCCCCTTCTTTCCCTCCCCCTATTCCCGAAGGGACGGAGAGGAGAATCAAAAAGAATGCAACTCCCAAGGGTTGAGATAAGAACAGTTTAGTAACTAAGGTATAACACAAATCACTACTGATACCACCAATCATAGTAATGATAAAGGAAATAACAAGGGAAGAGAATACAACACCTCAGCACCAGGCGACCGATAACTCGCCCCCCCGAGCTTGACCAAGCACCAACCGATACCTCCTCCAACCCTGCAGTCCACCTAGCCCTTCAGGGTAACTCCCAGTCACATCCTGCGCAGGGACCTGCTGGAGAGAGTCCAGCGCAGGGCAACTAAGATGATTAAGGGAGTGGAGCATCTCCCTTATGAGGAAAGACTGAGGGAGCTGGGTCTCTATAGTTTGGAGGAGACTGAGGGGTGACCTTATTAGTGTATATAAATATATAAAGGGGGAGTGTCACAAGGATGGAGCCAGGCTCTTCTCAGTGGCAAACAATGATAGGACAAGGGGCAATGGGTACAAACTGGAACACAAGAGGTTCCACTTAAACTTGAGAAGAAACTTCTTCTCAGTGAGGGTGACGGAACACTGGAACAGGCTGCCCAGGGAGGTTGTGGAGTCTCCTTCTCTGAAGACATTCAAAACCCGCCTGGACACGTTCCTGTGTAACCTTATCTAGGTGTTCCTGCTCCGGCAGGGGGATTGGACTAGATGATCTTTTGAGGTCCCTTCCAATCTCTAACATACTGTGGTACTGTGATACTGTGTGACGAGCTGTGGTATGGAATACCTCTTTGGTCAGTTTGGGTCAGGTGTCCTGTCTCTGCTTCCTCCCGGCTTCCCTCCTCCCTGGCAGAGCATGAGGCTCACAAACCAAAACATCATTGTTATCAGCTCTGTTCCCAGCCTGAAAGTCAAAACACAGCACTGCACCAGCTACCAAGAAAGAGAAAAATGACTGCTAATGCTAAACATAGGGCATTTTCCACCCCTTATTCCACACCATTAATGTCATGCTCAGATTCCACATTTTCAATACACCATCACTCTTCTCTAAGTGCACTCTTATCTTAGTGCATGGGCCACTCCCTATAAAGCTGCTGAGTCCATCTGGTCCATGATGTTAAGCTCCATCTCTTTTAACAGTCTTTCAGAGCAGGAGAGGCTGTGTGCAGTGTTCACACTTGTGAATAACCTGGGCAATAGTGTCCATTGCTAAGTCCACCCCTCGATCATGAGTCCATCTCTATGTTGCATCTCTGCTCTGATGGCCTTAAGGGTCATGAGCCCACCAGGCTCAAAATAATTCACTGTCCCCTTCAGCAGTTTCTGCAACTTGTAGCTGGGGACTCCATACAGCTGCCTTCCATCTCCAATGCTTCCAAAGCACTGGAGGGGCCCAGTGAACTAGATACTTGCCCATACTGTCCCACATGCCCTGCCACTCATGATTGCCCAGCCTTGGGAAAAACCTCTTGGTCCTCCCATATTGTTGTCTAACCCCAGACAAGACCCAAACCTGACTCTGCTTAACTTCTGAAAACAGACGAAATGGTGGTGGGTAAAACACACTCTGTATGTGTGCCAACATGGTGAACACCATCACAGTCAGCAGACAGGTGCCAAGGATACCCAAACACCATTCAAAACCTTCAGAACTCTCAAATGATGCTGCTGTACTTGTCACTGGGGCTGGTGTAGCTGCTGTGCTTGCCGGCTCTCCCACCACCAGCTTCTCTTTTTCTGAGTCCAGCTCTTCCTCCTCTGGCTTGCTGGGAAATGCTGCGGGGTCTCCTGCGTCCTCCCGGGGCTTGGCGGGCAGCTTCCGGGGAATGCTCTCGGCCATCGCGGGGCTGAGCTCGGCCGCGGGGCTCAGCTCCTCTGCGGGGCTCGTCTCCTCTGCTGCCTTCTCCCGCTGCTCGGCAGCCACCTCCTTCCGCTCCTCAACCGCCCCGACCTCCTCCACCGGCAGCCATCCCCTTGCGGCCTCTGGTCCCGCTCCCGCTTGGTCCCCGGGGCCACTCTCCCGGGCCGCTTCAGCAGCCACCGGCTCCCAGGGCTGCTCCTCCTCAACTTCCCAGAGCCTCACGTAGACGGAGACGAGGGCGAGGGCCAGGACGGTGAAGAGCAGCCGGACGGCCAGGTACCAGTCCACGGCCATGTCCGTCCTGCCCTGCTGCTGGAGCCCACCCGTATTACAAGTCATTGCCATAAAGAAAAGTGAGACAGGAACCTTAGCCCAAGCCCCACACTTGATAAACACAGCAAATACCGGGTCTAAGTAATGTACTACATTCTGAAGCTGTGAGATCAAGAGGAACAACTCTGACAGCCAATAAATCAGCATTGTGATGAGTTACTATTAATCCGGTCAGATCTGTCATTATCTCAACCCCTTTGAGCCCCACGTTGGGTGCCAAAAAGAACTGTCGTGGTTTAACCCCAGCCAGACAGCTTTTCACTCACTCCCCCCCTCTTCTTGCCCTCCCCCTATTCCTGGAGAGACGGAGAGGAGAATCAAAAAGAATGCAACTCCCACGGGTTGAGATAAGAACAGTTTAGTAACTAAGGTATAACACAAATCACTACTGCTACCACCAATACTAGTAATGATAAAGGAAATAACAAGGGAAGAGAATACAACACCTCATCACCAGCCAACTGATAACTCGCCCCCCCAGCCCGACCAAGCACAGACCGATACCTCCTCCAACCCTGCAGTCCACTTAGCCCTTCTGGGTAACTCCCCAGGTACATCCTGGGCATGACGTGCTGTGGTATGGAATACCTCTTTGGTCAGTTTGGGTCAGGTGTCCTGTCTCTGCTTCCTCCCGGCTTCCCTCCTCCTTGGCAGATCATGAGTCTCACAAAGTCCTTGGCCAAACCAAAACATCATTGTTATCAGCTCTGTTCCCAGCCCGAAAGTCAAAACACAGCACTGCACCAGCTACCAAGAAAGAGAAAAATGACTGCTATGCTATACCCAGGACAACTGCTAGTTGCCAAATCTTACATCAGCAGAACAAGGCTGCCACAGCTTCATCACCTTGGGTCCATCCAGTAGCATGTATTCCTAGTAGACCCATATATAAGCACACGTATACAATACATGTTCACTTGTGTACATTGCCAGCCATACTGATCAGCACATACAGGCACATGCAGCACTTAAACGTAAGCCACGAACAGCCTCACCATGTTCCCTTCTCTGGCATATCAGAGAAAATAAATACTGAATCTATCTGTAAACTATCTCAGAATACTGTCAGTGATATCTTAAAAAATTATCCGACTACTGTGTTGAGAGGTATCTGTGATCATTAAGTATGTTTTCCTACTGAGTCGTTTTCAAACAGTTTATATAAGAACAGATATTTTAATCATTTTCCTTAATTGAAGCTGCTCAGATCTTGCAATGACAACTTCATGTTTCTCTTCACCCTCTTTATGCCTCTTCCTTATGTTAATACTATTGGTAAGCAATAGAGAAACATCAAGCTTAGAAAAGTCACAATAATAAGTGTTTTTGTCTAATTTTTTTTATGTTACCATAAGAGAAATGATACTATAATATTTATGAATAATCTAAACTAATATAAAGGAACATTCACCCAGAAAATGTGGACAAATAAAAGTACAGATTCAGTCACAGAAATTTAAGGATTTGTGTCCAGAGCAACTTAGAAGGTAACTTCAATTAACCTAGGTATACTGTAAGCTAAAGCTAGCGTAGTTTTGTCAGTCAAACAGATTATAGACAGACATCACACTACAACTGGATTGCAGGTGGAAGACTTGTGTTACAGTTATGCCCTCTAACTGCTTATTATTGCCTTTTGTCAGCAGAACTGGGAGGGTAGTAACCTCCAGCAGAGTATTTCCTGTGATTGATCCCTCATGCTCTTCAGGCAAAATCACCCAGGTAAGGACAAGCAATTTAAACACTTGGCTTGAGGCTAAGGACAGATACTCTCTTTCACATCTAGCTGTGCTGATAGTTGTTCCTAGTCCTCTCGATGCTGCAGTTGATTCCACTCAGAATGTCCACCTAAGCTGTAGATCTCTCAGAACAATTTCTGGGACAAGCTAGCTGAGACCTACATACACACTTTCTAAGATCAGTTGTTAAACCTCTTGGTGGCAGCTAATTTCTGTGGTAGTCTGTCATAAGTAGCCTGGTGTGCTTTTCTGTATCATTTGGAACCTGCTCTGGCTTTCTTCTGATTGTGGATTAGACAGTATTTGCCAAAAACACTTTACCAGCTGAGCTGTGAAAACGGGTAACCTTCAGACAGTGAAAAAGACAGGTAACTGCTACTGCTACATCAGCACCTGCAGAGGTGTCTGCTTGGGCTTTGGACAGTTAGGAGGGGCAAGAGGTGTGATCTCTGAAAGAGTTTTGTTCACAAGTGAAGAGGCTTTACAGACACCACTGTAAAGCTGCATTTGTTCTGTTTGAGCTACACATTAGACAGACTTTCTATACTTGTACAAAAATACTCATTTTCATACATGTATCACGCTGCCAGTAAAATATTTGATCTCAGATTCCAGATGTGCTACCCACAAAAATGCCCTAGCTAAAAAAAATAAATGTAGTAAAAAGTATCATATAAGAAGATATTTTTACCTATGTTCTATCAGCTGGTATCAAACCTGAGCCTTATATAATCTAGTGCAATTAAACACGAGGGTTATAGGTAGCAAATTGCAGGTATTGCTGAACCTGCCTACTCACAACACAGATCCTCCCTCATTTGAAATACAGACTTTTCAGAATGTAAGAAACAGAGATTCAGCTTGCAGTGCTTTTAAATAGAGAAAAATTATTTTAGGAATTAATCTGTTTTATTAAATAGAAGAAAACAACTCAGGGAAAACCGTATTTTAGTATTTGTGACACACTGAACACAAAGAAAGTTTTTTAGTTACAACTGAGTGTATTATAAACACATTAGCTATAACAACTGCGTTCAGTTTGTAATGGTGTTAAAACTGCTGCTAGGCAGCAGTATTACCTTGGTCTGAAGGGAGTTAGCAAAACTGGCCAGGAAATCAGGCCTCTTCTAACCACAGAATAAGGAGAGGCTGGACAGAGGCACATAGCTCAGCCCCAGTGCACACACATAGTACAAGTGTAGTTCCTTTTACCAATGTCTTTCAGACACTGTAGGACAGTGTTATCACAGTGCAGTTTCTGCATGTCAGTGATACTAAGAGGCTGTGACTCCAGTCAGTGATTCTTTCACTGAAACGAACATCATTAAATAAAATGTGCTGAACAGTTCTTCAGCATGATTCCAAGAAAATGTAGAGAAGTTTCATGAGCTTAACTAAGCTAATGAAAAGGCAACATGAATTCAGGAAGAAGGTCTTTATAATCATCAAGCAACTTTGTGCTATGGCTATTAGCAGAAAATTAAGCTGGTGTCTTCATTGATAGTTACGATACTTACATGAGTGAAGCTCTTACTTGTACATTAACATGCACTGTAAGCACAGTCATTTTGTCGTATGGAAATACTCTAAATTTTAAGTTTCCCCTGCAGTGGCATTAACTCTGCAAATTCTACTTCTACTGGTTCTTATGTCCCCTTCCAATATAAGCATAAATTAAATCTACTTTTTATTGATTAGCATTAATGCCTTTATCACATAGCCCATAGAATCATAAATGAAGTAACAGCAGTGAATATATGTCCTTCAAGATAAGCTACAGTAAAAGCTTCAAACTTAAATGCTGAAAAATTTACTGAGCAACTTAGTTCCATATGCTGTTACTAGTTACATTAGTGGCAGATTAACTTTTACCTCAGTTACTGCAACTTTTCCTTTAGTATCTCTGATGTTAAACTTAGCTTTTTAATCTATTCAAATCACAGATGATAAAATCATCTTCTTCATCTTTAATTTATTTTGTTACATGTCAGTGAGTCCAGGTAATGATACCTCTTCCATAGTGCATTAATATAAGATCAACTTCTTCAAGACCTTAAACAATTTAGACCTAATTTTGGTTTATGATACCTCTTAATCTCTTATCTACATTGCCACAGATGAAGACCTTAATGTTCTGTTCTCCTCCAAATTGTAGTTCAGATTTTAATGCTGATTCATTTGCATGCAGTATAGTTCCTGTTCCAAAATTTTGTTATTAAAAACAAAAGAAAATAAACTATTCTCTGAAGTTATAACAATAAAAGGATAGGGGAGAGTAAGAAGCAGTGTGGCAAAGGTTTAGGTTACTATTTCTTAAATTTCTCCCACTCCTACTGAGAATATAGCATTGTCATATTTTGTACATTAAAAACATTAACTGATAATTATCAATAAATATAAAAAATAATAATAATTGATAATACTGTACCTACACCTAATTGGTTTACATGGAATACTCTCAGTAAAGCCCTTATTTAGCAAAATGCTTTTCTGATTTTAGAATAAAAGAGAATCTTATAAACCTAAAATAGATACTTCACGTTAGGATCCTAAAACCTTATTTAGCTACGTATATTAATGGCCTATTTTTTGTAACAACTGGGTGTTCAGTCTGTCATTGCAGTTGGTAGGTGCTGGAAATGAGCTTTCCAAATAGAAAGCCAAAACCATTCCATCTTCTTTATGAAAGTAATATTTGTGTATTAGATGCAGTAGCATTAATTGGCTTGCTTACCTCTTAACCGTCTTTACAGCCCTTATTACAAATGTCTCTTGGAATATATTTCAACATTCATTATTTCTGACAATTTATAATCACCACTTCATAGTTAGTGTGTCAGTGAGAAGTCTCACAGAGAACTTCTAAATGGTGTTCACTGGGATGATGTTCTGTGGCATATTCAACCTTACTGGTAAGGTCAGTGACATGGATTTGCTTTCCAACAATGTAATCCAGGCTAAGAGTGACAGCCAGACTATTCAGCATGACAGAAATGAGGAAGGTTTGAAAAGGCTTTTCATTTGTAAATGACAGAAACAAGCCATACTGGGAATTGCAGACTGCCGAGCTAAGGGGCACCTTTGCACAGAGTGAATTACTACTTCTTCAACTGTTTTAAAATGCAGAAGGTAAGATGCAAGTGTTTCGGTTCCAGTATTCTCCGTATAACTAAGTAGAAAGGTATTCTTAGAGAAATTGTTAATGCCTTCCTGATGATTCTGGCATCAATCTATGTATTTATAATACTTTCATAGAGAAATGTCACTTGCCATTGACACTCCTTCTAACAGTTTATTTCCCACCCTTCTCTTCTGGCAAGCGCAGATGCTTCTTTAAGCACCATTTCATATACTGCAATGCCTTCTTTCAGTTGTGAACTTTCTGGAACAGCATATCCACATGTTATGTTATCAAGTCTTTAAATTATACGAAGAAAATACACAGCAAATTCATTATTCGAGTGGAAGTTTTCCACATGATATAATAACTAGAATTATCTTAACTGATTTACATAGGCATGGATATTGTTATGATACACTTGTGAGCATTTAGAAATAGAAAACTAATTGGAATTAAGTTAATGAAGTCAAACAAACAAAACCATAGGGACTACAGGATCAGTTACTAGATAAAATGGTTTGTGGCCTTGAGGACTTGCACCTCAATATAGACAGGAAATCTGAAGGAAGATTGGTGTTTTGATTATAATTTTAATTTTTTATACAGTTCAAGATCAGATGTAAACAAATACTAATAGCCACCTGTGCCTTAGTTTGGCACATACATATTACAGACGGTCAGTAAAATGTTTTAGTAATTCACCTCATAGTCTTTGATGCCCACTGTATTTCACCTATACGTTGCTAGTTCTGTTTGGCTATGTGATTAAAGATGCATAAAAAAAAAACACATGAAGGAACTCAGAACAACAGTGACAGAAAAAAAAACAACCACAATAATTCAGGGCAAATGGAGGCCCTGCCTCTGGCATGGCCCCTTCCTGTAGTCATTAGCCCCATGGCCCAGGTGTGATACCCTTCATAATTAGTCAAAAGAAGGACATTATAGATTACTAAGGAGTTAATGCCTATAGTGTTGTAGGAATCATTATGGAATGAAGGGAGGAGCATTTTGGGACCGTACAAGACTTATTATGGGACGCTTAAGAGAGTGATAAAGGCAGGGAAAGGATAAGTCAACTTTTTTTCAAAAAGAACAGATGTGTGAGAGTAGATGTATAAGAGAAAGAGACTGTTCATGTGTAAACAATTGGCTGGTCAGTACCCTTGCCTGGATGTGCCCTCCACCTGGTCACCAAAGTCTGTCCTGACTTTCAGTTGAACTCCATTTCTATTTTCCTGGATAAAACACACACACATGTGTGTGTGCATGTGTGCATAGTATCAAGCACCAGTAGCTAGAGAGGGGTTGCAGGCCTCCAGCAGCTTGTCCATCTGGCTACTGGGTAGACGAGTATCTAAGACCAGCTTCTGAAGAGGTCTGTACTGTATTTATGTACACATATAATTCCACCCCTGCCCACTAACTGGCCTGCTTAGCCAGACAGGAGAACAGGGTGAGTCCATTGGAACTGTTGGTAGGAGTGCTTGGTTTGCTGTCTGTGTTGATCAGTGTGCCCTATTGTGTGCATATGCATGTATGTATTGGGTGTATGTGTACATGTGTGCCTACTGGGGAGTCATAATTGGCTGAGCCTGGGAACGTGGAGATGCAGCAGCCTCAACTCAATTGGGTGAACAGATTTGGCAGCTCCTAACAATTTCTACTTTAGTCCATTGCCTCTCAATTTAAAATTCTCACTGCTGAGCACTTACAAGCTCACCTGTTTGGCAGCAGCAGAGGTAGTAATAGCTTTATCTGACAGAATTAAGACCTATTCAGATCTTTCCTAGTTTAACCCCAGCTGGCAACTAAGTACCACACAGCTGCTTGCTTAGTCTTTCCCCTTCACCTCCTGAGTGGGATGGGGAGGAGAACTGGAGAAAAGTAAAACCCACAGGTTGAGAACAGTTTAATAACTGAAATAATGAAAAATATAATAATGAAAAAACAATAATATTGATAACAATTCTGCTGCTAATAACAATAATAATCATCTTGATATCATTATAAAATAATAGATTTAATTATTTAAATTATAATCACCATCATTATAAATAATAATTGTAATTACATTATTATTAATAATAATAATAGGAAAATAAGGAGAGAAGGAGGAATAAAATTCAGGAAACAGAAGTGATGCACATTACAATTGCTCACTACCTGCTGAAAAAAAATGCCCATCCCATCCCCAGGCAGTGATCAGTGGCTCACAGCCAGCTCCTACTACTTTGTATAATGAGCAGGACATGCTGTGGTATAGAATATCCTTTTGGGTAGTTTGGGTCAGGTATCCTGTCTCTGCTCCGTTCCAGCTTCTTGTGCGCCTCCTCACTGGCAGATCATGATGGACTGAAAAGTCCTTGATCAGGGTAAACATTACTTAGCAACAACTAAAACATTGGTGTGCTATCAACATTGTTCTCAGACTAATCAAAAAAAAGCAGCACTGCAACAGCTACTTGGAAGAAAATTAACTCTATCCCAGACAAAACCAGGACATACAGATACAATTAGCATTGCTTTGCAAGCAAGGGTACTCAAATCATATCTCATCTAAGAGAAAAAATTTTGTCTTGCCCTTGCTTTAATTGTAGAAATGATGAGTATCAAGAAAAATATAGCAGCAGCAAGACTGGCTTCAAAATCATGTAGATACTTTTATGTACTTTATGTAAAGCCTCCAGCTTTCAAGAAAACTTAAAAAAAAACCAAAAAAAACCACTGCTCAGAAAAACCCAATCCTCAGTGTTATTGACACCATATATTGAGAAGATTTTTTAAATAAAGAAATAATTTTATTTGGAAAATGAAGCAAATACATGAATAAGCTTATGAACTGTATAAAAATCATATCCCCTGATATTACATGAACTGTATAAAAACATGTCCCCTGATATTACATGATCTCTCTTCAGTCATGGAGCAAGAAGTCTTAGTAATAATGTGTCCCTTTTCACCACATTAATCTCAGTTATGGCAGCTTTTAAGCAAAACAGTAATGACTACTGTGTAATTAAAAAGAAAGAAAGAAAATTGTTCTCTCAACACTGAAACAACTGCCTTGCCATCCTGAATTTAGCAATTAAGATTTTTCCAATGAAAAGGAAAAATAATAATAAAAAATTTACTCAATCATGTTAAAGAAGCAGAATCTTTTGGTTTTCATGCTAAGGTCATCGCAAGCATGATGTTCATATGAGGTCATGACAAGGAAATTCAGTTATGACTAAAAATCAATATATCATTATATATATTTTATGTTCTCAAATTTCCATATTATTTCATCACTGCAATAATAATAATAGGAAAGGCTAGATTCAGTATAGAATATAGGCATTTCAAGGTCAGATTCCATAATACTTACCTTTTAGACATTGCTTTGTCTGAAAATCCCGCGTCAGGTAGGTGGTTAGGAGCCTCAATGAGACAAAAGCAAGGTACCTCAAAATCATAGCTGTTACTTTCAAAATTATAAGAACTACCCAAATAATGATTATTTAATTGCCCAGAAGTTTACTTAGAAGTGGATCATAGAGAATACTACAGAACACTGAAATCACGTCCCTCAGTTCTCATGGCATGTCCTAGTTTTTCAGTACAGCAACATCTGTGATACAAGTTTAACAGCTATGCAATAAATGAATTTATTTACGATAGCTCAAAGCACTGCTAAAGTTAAGATTTCCAGGGAATGTGGGCAACCATTTGCCACATGAATGCAAATAAAGTAGGTGAAGGATCTATTCCTTCTACTTACAGAGCAGAGAGAGGCAGCTTAGAAAGCATGTTCTTACTCTTAACCAGCTGCAGTCACAGTTCTCATTTGAGACTGGGTAAGTGGGTGTGGTTGAGTTTCTGTTCTATTTAAGTGCAAACTCTACCATATTAGTTGAAATAACTAAAGGCATTCTAAACTAATGTATTGGACTTGATTTTTTTTTTTTTTTACTTTGCCTAGAAAGGGAGTAGAAACAGAGCACTGTCAGGTACAGATCAGTTAGTTGAAGCAGTTGCTCCTTTTTTACTGCTGTTTAGGTTGTAGCTGCTAACTCCTGCATCAGAAATAGGCCTATTGCATGCAAACACATCAGGCATGGATTCAAATTTGACTTGTAAGTCAATGTGTCATAGCTAAAATTAGTATCAATTACGAACATGGTTTAGGAATACCCTTACCTAACTGAATCAGGACAACAGAAAGGTTCCGCCCTTTTTTCCACCCAGTTTTGTAAATTGGATTTTATCAAGAGGGTGGATGGAGTTTACATCCAGTTACTCAAAGGATTTAACAGTGTTCTTTTTCTTCACATTTGGGCAAGGAGAAAAGCAAGCCTGTTACCTCTTTTTGTGAAATATTTTGGAGATAATGTTGGTTTTGGCTTGGATAGAGTTAATCTTTATAGCAAATCATATGAAGCCATGTTTTAAATTTTTTACCAAAACAATACTAATGTTTTAGCTTTTGCTGAACAGTGCTCTGTGTAGTGCTCTTGATCTCACTCTGTTCCTCAGTAAATAGATTGGGGGGTGTAATAGGTCAGGAGAGGACACAACCAGGAAGATGACCTGAATTAACTGAATATAGCATACCATACCATATAAAATCATACTCAGCAATAAATAGGAAAAGAAGGGGTTTTCAGAGGATTAGCCATCTTTTGATAGAAACTGGATGGGCGTTTGTCTGCCCATGGATGGTGGGGAGTGATTGACTTTGCAACACTTGTTTTGTTTTGTTTTCTGTTTTCTTCCACTTACCCTTGACTTGTAAAATTAATATTATTGTTATTTTAATTTATCTTCATGAACAAGTTTTCTTGCTTTTATTCTTCCTTTCCTCTTCCTCCGTCCCCTAGTGGAGAAGGAGAAGAGAGTAAGCAGCTGTGTCCTGTTTAACTGCTCAGGGTGTTAATCCACAACAGGAAGATAATTATTTCAGCAAATGGGGAATCAGGTTTCATCCCTGCTTTCATTGTCAGCGAATTCAGATCAATGTCTTTCCTCGGAGATTATGAGATCTCTGCAAGATTATGATTATCAGGTTCTGAGCGAACTATGTAAATTATTTTAGTGTCTCTTTTCAGTGTTGTGCCTTGAGCCCAATCATTTAGCTTATTTTCTGTCAGTGATAGTGATGTTAGTTATCCCTGCATAATGAATACCTTCAAATATAGTATGTTTCATGCCACCAAAAATAACATGTCAAATTCTTGTCATTTGTTCTGTTTCTTGTAACCTACTCCTTCGCTTTCCTGTTACAGAGCTAAAAAAGCAGCTAAATAAATGGCAAATGATTATGCTGTTCAAATGCTCTACTAAACAACATTCAAATTTGAAGATAATTGCCAAAAACTTTAATGTAAATCTTCACCAATTTTAGTTAATTAAAGGGTTTTTTTTTTGTTGTATGTTTTGCTTGTTTTAATCCAGTAATTATCTGTGGATTTTTTTCTTTTGCTGCCAGTCAGAAAAGAAACTTTATTTCAGTCTGAAAGTTCTGTATAATGAAAACACTTTTTATTTTATTTTCTCTACGTTGTATGTTCAGAATAAATCAGGTAGGTCTTCTTTATTATTTCTGTGAGGAGATACTTCAGTTACTATACATCAACACACATTTTGACAGTGGAGCCAAATTACAAAGATATAAAATCCTGATCCTATGGGACCCAGACATGATCTGGTGTCATATTTTAAAATACATTAAAGTGTGCCATTCACACACCTGTACAGGATTTCCTAACTAAAAATACCTAAATAGCTTAAGAGTCTTTCATTAAAAAAAAACAAAAACAAAAACAAAAAAACCCTTTTTTTATTTAATTTAGGCAAAATTAGAGAATTTTCTCAATTTTTGTTGTTAAATGATCTTAAATACTTTGTGTGCTTCCATTGTCTCTCTTGATTCCTCATTTCAGACAATTTTAAACATTCAAGATACTCTAATGTTTTTTACCTCCAACCTAAGAATTGCCTGAGAGAAACTGGAGAAACTGTCTTTGCAGCACACAAACTTAATTGCTATGGCTGTCTAGCTTCATCTTTTTAGTGACTGCAGGTCAGTTTGGAAAGAGAGCTGTGTTCACGGTAACCCTATTTCAGGTACTTCTCTCACTTTTGGGTCCTTTCCAACCCTAACCATTATATGATTCAATGATTCTATAAATTATGGAGTCATAGGTTACCAGGTTGAAAAGGACCTCAAGGATCATCTGATCCAACCTTTCTTGGCAAATCATGACCTAGACAAGACATCCAGCACCCTCTCCAGATAAATATCTTTAGTGTCCAATGCTGAGGAACCCACCAATTCCTTAAGGAGGTTATTCCAATGGCTTATTGTTTTTATTGTGAAAAAATTTTGTCTTATGTCCAACTGGAATCTCACCCAGGAGTAACTTGTACCCACTACCCCTCGTCTTTTCCATGTGACTCCTTGTAAAAAGTCTCCATCTTCTTTGTGGCCACCCTTTAAATACTAGAACATGATGATAAGGCCTCCTTTGAGCCTTTTCTCAAGGCTCAACAAACCCAGTTCTCTCAGCCTTCCCTCATATGGCAGGCTTCCCAGTATTTTGATCATCTTTGTGATACTTGTCTGGACCCTTTCCAGTCTGACCATATCTTTTTTGTGTAGTGGAAACCAAAATTGAACATAATATTCCAGGCGTGGCCTGACAAGCACTAAGTAGAGTGGGGTGATGACTTCCTTTATCTCTGCTGGTGATGCGCTTGTTGATGTAACCCAGAATCCTGTCGGCTTTCTTTGCTGCAGCTACACACTGTTCCCTCATATTTGAGCTTGTTGTCTACCAGGATCCCCACAGCCAAGTAGATTCCAGCCTGTTGGGTTGTGTTTTCCCAGGTGCAAGACCTTTCCCTTGTCCATGTTGAATTTCATAATGTTTTTGTCAGCCCACTCTTCCAGGTTATCCTGCAGGGTGGCTCTCCCTAGAAAGAATCTACTTCCCCACTCAGTTTGGTATCATAGGCAAATTTCATCTGGGGACATTTGATGCTGAGGTTACTTATGAAGACATTGAATAGTGTTAGGCCAGATATTAATCCCAATATTTTGGATCACCAGCTGGAAAAAGAGCTATTTACAAACACCTGTCCTTGGTTATCAGCTCTGTTCCCAGGCCAAAAGTCAAAACACAGTGCTGTACCAGCTACTAAGAAGGAGAAAAATTGACTGCTACTGCTAAACCCAGGACACCAGCCTTCAGGCACATCCTCTCACCCAATTCTTCACCCACCATACAAACCATAGGGGGCCTTTAAATGAGCAGCTGGTTCTATCTCGAGAAAAAAAATATAAAATTCAAGACCCAATTATGTGGCCTTTCTGCCACTTGGCAGGCTACAATACACTGTAAAAGGTGTTTTCCTTCAAGTAAAGGTGGTTGTTTCTGAGTTAAGGACTAGCTTCCTTTTGGAGACAGAAAAATGAGATTACTGGTGTGTTTTGCTCTTAATCAAGAAGGCAAATTTTCTCAGGCTTATTAAGGTATTTGGTGCTAAAGCAGCTGGGTGATCTGGCAGTAGGTTTATCCAGCTAAATGAAGGAGGCAAAGATAAGATGGATTGCACATAAGACAAAGTAAGTCTGGTAATAAAACTGAATTTTACTGTTGTTCTGATGTATCTATTAAGGACTCCTGTATTATTCTGCTTAATGAATTAGCATAACAACTCAAAATATGATTATATGTTTTTGAGAGTCTGATACCTTTGGTTTCATTGGCATCTATGCTGAAATGTATTTCTTCTTTCTGCCCCTCCTCCCCCCCAAAAAAAAACAAACCCCCAAATTACTCAGTTTTCTGGGTTTATGTGTAAGCTCTTAAGTAGTTTTCTGTTCTCCTTTTGTATGCTCTGATTTGAGTGATTGGTTTTGTTCCACACAATTTCAGGATCCTGGAAAAGCTTCATCAAAAATCACTCTTAGTATAAATTAGTTTGTTGGGTTTTTTTTAATTTATGATGTGCTATTGGCTTCTATTTTGTGGTGTGTCTGCCTAGCTTTTATCTAGGAATTTACTGTTTTGAACATATGCTGAGGAAATGAGACAGAGTTTTATGCTATCATCAGAAAAATAGGATCAAAATCTATTTCACATTTTTCTTAGGATACAGAGCAAATAATGGGATTTCCTTGCCTTCCTTTGAAGCTGTTTTGTAGAAAGAAAATAAAACTGATAGGGTTATGAAGCTCAGTTGGAATTCTGTAGTGCAGTATTTAACTTGCAAGAGCAAGGCCACACAAAATTGTTTGTGAATAATGGGTTACAGGTGTCGAAGTTGTACATGTAAGCTCCAAGTTCAGTAGCTCCAGAGAGAATTGCTCCATTTGAATGACCTTATTTATTTAGTCATTTGTAGTAACAAACAGAATGCAACTGCATTAATGTTGTAGCTGCCTATATTAAGTCCTAATCAAAGTATAGAGAGGCGTAGGTGTTTGAAATAGGAACTAGACTGCAGGTAGGGCACCCAATCAACCCAATCATGTTGGTCCTGAAAACTGCAGTCTCTAGCACAGAATCTAGGAAACACTCATCTGAACAATTCCACAGAAATTAGTGGCTGTGATTCTGATATATAGTGACAGTATTTTAATAGGCATTTGTTTGTTTGTAAAAAAAGTATATTCATCAAGCTATAAGACTCCAGAAAGGATTCTCCTTTTTTTTTTTTTTTTTTTTTTTTTCCCAAAGGAAATCCATTTTTGCTCCTATCTTTAATGTAAAAGGAGACAGGAGGTTAATACTATTCTTATAGGTAGGACAGTTAAGTAAAGAAAGAACAACTGTTATGTCACCTGATGAACATTCAATTCTGTAAATTTCAGTGAAGTGAGAGCACCTTAGTGCAGAATTGTTTTGTGACATGATAGGTGTGGAGAAAAATAGTGTTTAAGATGCAGGACAGGTGCTGCTTATTGGATATCTGCTGAAATAGATGGGAGTGTGCCTTAGCACTTTCCTTGAAGGAAATAAAAGCTACTGTAATGATCATATTTGGTGCATAAAAAGTCTGTTCAAAGAATTTGTTTTCTTATTAAAATCCAACTTGTGTCTGACAGGCTAAATGCTTCTATTGACTCAGTCTGTCATATTTAGACTGCATAACTGAAAATGGATTTTTACTATAACCTTTTTTTTTAATATGTCAGCATTCTCCTTTAACATTTTACATGTGTGGTTTTGGATACATATTCCTAACAGTTGGCCAAAAGCTTAAAGTTGCCGAATAAAGCCTCCCAGGTTTGTTGTGAGAAGTACTTTCACTTCTTTTTTTTATGCTGCTGATGTGGGGGTTTCTTTTTCAATATAGGAACAGTTCTAATCAGAATAGTTTCTCAAATTAACTGATGTACTTAAGCATTTAAAATATGACTAAGAAGCCCTCCCTTAAAATTCCTTCACTTGCCTAAAGTTGTAGTAGATAGTTGTTACAGTTGATTTATGGATATACTAGAAACTCTAGTGAGAAGAGGGAAGCTCTTGTACTGAAAAAGTGAGCAGCATATTTTTCACCTTGTCATTAATTTAAGCAGTGGTGAGTTGGAATATGAGTGTTTCAGTGAGCAAAACACATAATTAAACAAGATAATAAGTTCCACTCCTCAGATAATCTGTTTCCTTATTGTGAATTTTTAAGTAACTGTCCATCCTTGCAGACAGATTTGAATTTGGACTCAGGAGTACTGGTAGACCAAGTACAAATATTTAAAGTTGACCTCCCCACGGCAAAATTAATTAACAGTGCAATTTACCTTTTATGTTGATATTAACACTTGAGTTACTAGAGTAGAAGAATACTCAAGTTGTGCCCCATAGTCTTAAAATGTATACTCTTCCATCTATCTTTGTAAAGTAATACCACATAGAAACATGTTCTTGCTAAACATAGCAGGTATTAAATGTCTGGGAGTTGATACAATTTTCAGACTTTCCTGTGGAAATACCCTAGAAACAGTAGTGACAGACTTGCCTTCCAAAGCAGGTTTGGTCATGTGTAACTGCTGTTTGAGAATGACTTGTGTATTGAGTGACAACTGAAACTTTGAGGTAGCTTGCCATTGTATAGAAACTCCAAAACAGGTTAATGGGTAAAGCTCTATGTTTTCAATGGTTATATCTGTAATTAAATAACTCACGTAGGTGCCACTTTTAACATCAGAAGCCCCACTTGGTTACTACCTTCAGTATTGTACTCTAGTGGTTGGGAGGCATGTCTGTTGGCAGAAAGCTACAGTAAATTCAAACCATTGGCATCTATATTCATGTGCAAGCTTAGAAATACATTCTAACTAGCTATTCTTTCAGTAGTTCCAAGCCAATGTTGTTAGGGAAAACCTGATTAAATTCACACTGTTCAAACAGAAGATCTGATTTGGAAAATCTGTTTTGTAAATTAGCATTCTACCACATGCTGAACCAAAGCTCTTGAGTAGCAGGTTCTCTGGACTTCTAGAAAGCTAACTAAAAGAAGTATAACAGAATTCTATGAATTATAAAATCATAGGATGGGTGGGTTGGAAGAGACCTGAAAGATCATCTAGTGCCAAATACCCTGCCATGGGCAAGGACAGCTTCCACTAGACCAGGTTGCTCAAAGCCCCGTCCAGCCTGCCCTTGAATACTTCCACAGACTTCCATCTGTAACTTCTCTGGGCAACCTGTTCCAGTGTCTCACCAACCTCAGAGTGAAGAATTTCTTCCTAATAATACTCATAAAGGTATTTTAAATAGTACTAACCTGTAAACACCTACAGAAGGCTTCTACTGCAAAAAAGCTGACATCATTTATTAGTTTAAATACAGCAGGATTTCATTCTGATTTTACGTGGAATTAGCTACATTGGCTGAACAAACTAGCTTTAAGGAAGCAGCATACTTGGGTATAGTGATTTTATTTTTATTTATACATGTATGTTTGTATATATATACATATCATATATATGTATGAACGTATATAAGAGGGTGTGTATATATATGTACTTATTTTTAAGTCCTCTAAAGGTGCTCAACATATTATCATGACTGGAGTATGGAAGGTTTTAGTTTAATGAACCCAGATGACCAAAATCACATTATCAACTTAGGCAGTTAGGTTGTTAGTAAAGTGCATAGACCTGAATCTTGGCAGGTTTGTAAAACAGTTGTTAAAGGCATGAGTGACAACAGCAGGAGCATGACTGTTTTACAACAGTACCTATATGAGAAGAGTGTGCAACTCAGGATTACTTAGATAATAATAAATTGAGATTCATCTACTGAAAGACAGTCACCTCTAATTATAAGCTAGCAAGTTGCTGTTCAAGTGTAGGCAGTTAGGTACCTCTAGGGGTGACTTAGCAATGGTGTCTTACAGCTTTATCCAAATATCTCAGTTCACTGGATTAGCCAATTCCTTCTTATTCTTAGTAATTAATACTTAAGCTTTGAGAACACTGCAGAAGTTGCAGTCAGCTTGCTGGTAGTAAGTATGCTCTCAGCTTGTAACTGTAGATAGCTTTGGTTTTTTATCCAGACAAATTACTTTAAATCTGTAGTCTAATAAAAAGGCCAGTGGTGTGTTGATTTTTCTTTTTTTATACTGCTTACTGATATAACATTACTGATATTAATCTAAATGGAGAGTTGTAAGCAGGTGTAACACTCACTTATCATCATCTTAATTTCATAGCAATGTCACACAGAATCATAGAATAGTTAGGGTTGGAAAGGACCTTAAGATCATCTAGTTCCAACCCCTTGCCATAGGCAGGGACACCTCACAATAAACCATGCCACCCAAGGTTCTGTCCAGCCTGGCCTTGAACACTGCCAGAGATGGAGCATTCACAACTTCCTTGCCCAACCCATTCCAGTTCCTCACCAGCCTAACAGGAACTTATATCCAATATAATTTATATTGGAACTTATATCCAATATAATATATCCTTATATCCAATCTAAATTTCCCCTGTTTAACTTTTAACCCATTACCCCTTGTCCTACCACTACAGTCCCTAACGAAGAGTCCATCCCCAGAATCCCTGTAGGCCCCTTCAGATACTGGAAGGCTGCTATGAGGTCTCCACACAGCCTTCTTTTCTCCAGGCTGAACAGCCCCAAATTTTTCAGCCTATTCTGATACGGGAGGTGCTCCTGTCACCTGATCATCAACGTGGCCCTCCTCTGCACTTGTTCCAACAGATCCATGTCCTTTTTTACGTTAAGGACACCAGAACTGCACACAATACTCCAAGTGAGATCTCACAAGAGCAGAGTAGAGGGGCAGGATCACCCCCTTCGACCTGCTGGTCACGCTCCTTTTGAGGCAGCCCAGGATATGGTTGGCTTTCTGGGCTGCAAGCGCACACTGCTGGCTCAAGTTAAGTTTCTCATCGACCAGCACCCCCAGGTCCTTCTCCGCAGGGCTGCTCTGAGTCTCTTCTCTGCCCAGCCTGTAGCTGTGCCTGGGATTGCTCCAACCCAGGTGTAGGACCTTGCACTTGGCATGGTTGAACTTCATGAGGTTGGCATCAGCCCACCTCACAAGCATGTTAAGGTCCCTCTGGATGGCATTCCTTCCCTCCAGTGTATCAACCGAACCACACAGCTTGGTGTCATCGGCAAACTTGCTGAGGGCGCACTTAATCCCACTATCCATGTCACAGACAAAGATGTTGAAGAAGACCGGTCCCAACACCGATCCCTGAGGGACACCACTCGTTACTGGTCTCCAGCAGGACACTGAGCCATTGACCACAACTCTTTGTGTGTGGCCATTCAGCCAGTTCTTTGTCCACCGACTGGTCCATCTATCAAATTGATGTCTCCAATTTAGAGACAAGGATGTCATGTGGGATAGTGTCGAATGCTTTGCACAAGTTTTGGTAGATTACATCAACTGCTCTACCCCTGTCCATCAGTTCTGTAGCCCCATCATAGAAGGCCACCAAATTGGTCAGGCAGGATTTCCCCTTGGTGAAGCCATGCTGGCTGTCACCAACCACCTTGCTGTTTTTCATGTGCTTTAGCATGCGCTCCAGGAGAATGTACTCCAAGATTTTGCCCGGCACATTTGTTTGGTTTTCTTTACCCAGAATTTTCAAGATCTTTCACTGATTATTGTTTAATCCAACAGATATTCATCATCTTTGGTGTTGACAGCATGGGGTTTTTTGTTAGTTGGGGGGTTCTTTTTTTGGCAAATATCCTCTCAAACAGCTCTGAGTATTTCAATCATATAAACTGTTTACATGCACATTCCTCTCTTATCAGATATTGTTACCCAGTATCTGTTCTACCAAAGGAAAGCCATTAGGTTTCCTCCAAAAAAGTGTAGTGTATCTAGTTTATATGGCACTACAGCAGTTTTACAAGAGCAGCCTGAACTCGGGTTGCATACAGATCCCATTTTCTGAATGAAATATTTAAGTTTGACAGCAAAGAACCCTCCAGATCTCTGCAGACATCTTAAATGAGAGAATGACACCATATTTCCTACATTCAAACTGTAAATGTATACATGGGCTCTTTCTATGTAGTGAACCATGCTCAAATTCTGTTCTTCCAGGCCCCCTTAAGATTTGCTGTGGCTTGCATCAACACAGCACGAAATGAGGTTCAGTGCATAGCTTTTTTCCACATGTTGATATAAAAAATGCACAACTAATTTTTAAGGTAATCTTCCACATGTTTTAGAATCAGGGAAGCTAGCATTTAGAAGCAGCTATGTCTTCAGCTATTGAGATGATAGAAGCTTGGGTGTTTGCTTTCTACAGTTAAGTTCATGATAAGTGATTTTTTTAGATTTTCTTTTTTTTTTTCCCTCAGTACTGGTAGTACACACACTGTATTTCTTCTCTGTGCTTTATGCCACCTACGTTTATGAGCCTATGTAGCCTCAATTTTAGCTGTGTTTTATTTCTATTCAAGATACCTGAATTCATTTTGCCAGAGTAATATGAAGTAAACATAATGAAGAGTCTTAGGTTATTCTCAAAGTCTGGTCTGTGGCAAATTTGTGACTGTAGCATATCTCTTGTCCTGCCTATACATCTACTGTGTAAAAAGCAAAGTATACCTGCAGTGTACTTTGAGGTGTGTGGGTCTTCGCTGCCTTGAGACAGTATAATCTTGTGCGCTATGGCAAGTGCTTAATGGAAGCGTGTGTGCATGCAAGATGTGTCATGGGATTGTACTCCTGTAGCTTCCTGAGCTCTAACTGGCTAGCAGAACAGTGGCTGCAATGCACTGTAACCTCCAACACAAGCCTGAGGTTTTACACAGATGTCTTATTTCAGCTGCTTAAACACTTTCTAAAATATAGCCAAAGGTGAAATTATATGATGCTGATGAACTCATGCCCCTATTCCTATTTTTTCAAATGGCGTTGTCTTTCTCAGGAGTAAGTCAATAGTCAATTCAGTTTTGCCAATCTGTTAAAAAATTCTTTTTTCCTTTTTTTTTTTTCTTTTTTTTCTGTGTTTGGATTGTTCTGGTGCTGGGTGTTTGTTTTTTTTTTTTTTTTAATATTTGTAGTTTTTCGGTGTGGTGTGGTATTCTTTTGGGGGCGAGTGTCTGGAGTTTGGTTTTGGTGGGTTGTTTGGGGTTTTCGTGGTTGGGTTTTTTTTTTATTGTTTGATTTGGGTTTTTTTCATGATTAAACTTATCTATACAATTGAAAGAGTCAAATGAAGACCAGTGGAAAGGGGAAGACTGCTTTTCTGGAAAGCTGGTTTAAATCTGTAAGAGGTATCAACTCTACCCTATGTTCTCTGAGAAAAAAACAGATTTATATGTTCATACAGAACTGCCAGCAATTAAATTTTGATCCTGAACTGAGAACCTTATCTTGTGCTGTAGTACAGCAAAGATATTTTATATTATCGAGCACTAGAAAACCAAGATATAAGTAAAGGAAAAATAACCCCTCAACATCCCTTTGCACTAATGTACTTTCATGCTATTGGATTCATCATACAGAATTGTGCTTTTGCACAATTGTTGTTATAATGTGCCTCTGGACTTTGTCATAATAAACAATTACAAGCATAATAACATAAGACAGACACAGCAGGTTTAATTTTTTTTTGTTATGCATCCCTTGAAAAAAAATATTTTTGCCTGTTCTTACTCTATCCTCATACTTTCTTATTTCAAGTCCATGTTCAAATAGTTTCTATATCCATGTAAAAGTTTCATTTTTGTAACTTGATTTTAGTGAATAAAGAACCAGGGTAATTTTTATGTATGTGTGAATATCTGTCCTTGAAATCTCACATTTGATCAATAATTAAGCTGCAAAATGAAGTGGAGTGTGATCTCCTTAATATCGTACTCATTTTTTTGTTGTGCATGTACAAGTTTAAGTAGTGTTGGCTTTCTAATGCTGTTATGCATTCACTGAGAGATCAAGAGTGATATCAGTCATGGTCACTGGATTTAGTCATGAAAGGGAAGTGCACAGAAGGTGAAAGTTGTAACAAGCTACCTAAGAAGAACATAATGGTTTTGCCGGAGCATTCAGGAACAGAGCTGGGAAAGTCAAAGCTCAGTCAGATTTGAAACTAGGGACCAGTGTGAAAGGTATTAAGTTTCTGTGACTAACTCAGCAGCAAAAGGAAGCATAAGGAAAATGAGGTACTGCTGTTCAGGGGGGCAGGCGAGGTAGTGATGAAGGACATGGAAAAGACCAAGGGCTTGGAAGCCCTTTGATTTTCCTCCCTTCTCCCCTACCCCCATCCTCTAGTCCTCATTAAACAAGCATGACCTCAGGTTATACCCCAAGCCCTTTACACTGCTAGTAGATGATGAGCAGAAGTTATTCATTTACTGTGGAGGAAGAAAGGGAGAACTTAATCCTACCATATACAAATGCATGGGACTGCGTGGCACGCTGCCAAAGGTGCTGAGAAAGCAGTGCAATACTGTTAGAGGGCATTTTAAAAATTATGTTTTATAATAAAAGTAATAAAAGATTGTACTTTATATTTGTTTATAAAGGTCATGTTTATAGTCATGAGGAATTTTGACTACTGTAAAAAGGCAGATGTCACACCTATCTTCAAGAAGAGCAAGGAGGAGTCAAGAAGCTACAGACTGGATAGCCTGATCTCAGTATCTGGGTAGATTATGGCGTAATTTCCCTGAAAGCCATTTGCAGCCACCTGAAGGATATGGTGATTATTGTGGAAGTCAGCATGGGTTTACCAGAGACAAATTATGTCTGACCACACTGCCTTCTCTGATGAAATGACTGCTAAATAGAACAAGGGATCCCAGGAGATGCTGCATAATTATCTTTAGTAAGGCTTTTTACTTAGTTCCTCATGGTATCCTGATATCCAAGTTGATTAGTTGTGCACTCGATAAATAGATAATAAGACTCATGGCTGGATCATTGGGCTCAGACGGTTTCAAGCAGCAATACAAAGCTGAAGTTTGGCCCATTACAAGTGGGATCATTAGGAATAAATGTGAGGTCCATTACCACTGCTAATGACCTGAATGATGCACTCTCAGCATGTTTATGTACAGTACCAAACTGGAAGGAGCAGCTGATTTGTTAGAGGATAGGGCTGCTACGAAGGGGGACCTCCAAAGTTTGAAAAAATGTATGAATAGGATGCTCATTAGTTTTAGTAGAGATAAATGCAGATGCCAAGTGCATCTCGGATGTGCTAACAGTACAGTCTAGAGTAGACTGAAGTGGATAATCCTCATGAACAACCAAATGAGATGTCAGCACTGTTGCATTACTACAAAAGTAACCAATATAAAATCATAGATTAGTTAGGGTTGGAAAGGACCTTAAGATCATCACATTCCAACCCCCCTGCCTTGGGCAGGGACACTTCACACTACACCATGTCTCCCAAGGCTCTGTCCAACACAGCCTTGAACACTGCCAGGGATGGAGCATTCACAACTTCCTTGGGCAACCCATTCCAGTTCCTCACCACCCTCACAGCAAAGAACTTCCTCTTTATATCCAATCTAAACTTCCCCTGTTTAAGTTTGAACCCATTACCACTTGTCCTGTCACTACAGTCCCTAATAATAATATATAAACTGGACTATATAAGGAAGAGTGAGTGTAGTTCACAATTAAGGAAAGTAATTCTTTGCTTCTGTTCACTTCTTTTGAGAGTACACCATAAGTACCATGTCAGGTTTTGGGTTCCTCAGTACGAGAAATATGTTGATATACCTCTATGTCCAATGGAGGACCTCCCAGGCACTCAAGGAGATGGAATGTGTAATGTACAAGACACAGCTGGAAAAAAAATGGGTTTGTTCAGCCTGAGAAGATGAACGAAGATCATCTTCTTATCTGTAACTGCCTAATATGGGAGTATGCAGAAGACAGAGTAAGATTATTCCTGAAGATGTAAAGTCAGAGGACAAAAGGCAATAAGCACTATTTAAAACATGGAAAGTTCTGACTAGTTATGAAGTCTTTTCATAACAAGACTCTTTAAATGTTTGAGGTATGACTATGACAACCATCTTCCCATTCTCACCAAAGAACTGTAAACATAAAGCTGTAGGATTTGTGGAGGTGGGAGGAGGGATGTAAATCTCTATATACAAGAATGCAGAACCTAGTCTGTTCTGTATTCATTAATTTTCGAGAAAATTCAATCTGTAATTAGGGCACTTCATTCTTGTCTTTCCAAATAAGCAAGATTCTGTAATCTAGTAGAAACCTCAAAAAACAAAAGCTGTGAAGAATATATTTGAGGTATATTGAAGGAACGTTGGTTGGTGTACCAGATAAAAATGCTTTTTCTAGTCCTTACTGAATGCAACACAACTGTGTTGGGACAGTCTGCAACACCTCTGTAATCTTTTATAAGACCAGGGAAATTACCTTCTGCAGCTGTAGCTGAAAGGCTGCTCTGGGTTGCTCTACCTGCATAATCAAACTCAAAGGATGTGCAGTGAGTACCTGTCATGGTTTAACCCCAACCAGGCAGCTTGTCCACTCACTCCCCCCCCCCCCCCCTTCTTGCCCTCCCCCTATTATCGGAGGGATGGAGAGGAGAATCAAAAATAATGCAACTCCCACGGGTTGAGATAAGAACAGCTTAGTAACTGAGGTATAACACAAATCACTATTGCTACCACCAATAATAGTAATGATAAAGGAAATAAGGGAAGAGAATACACCACCTCATCACCAGCCGACCGATAACTCGCCCCCCCAGCCCGACCAAGCACCGAGCGATACCACCTCCAACCCTGCAGTCCCTCTGCCCATCCGCTCACTCTCCGTTACATCCTGGGCATGACATGCTGTGGTATGGAATACCTCTTTGGTCAGTTTGGGTCAGGTGTCCTGTCTCTGCTTCCTCCCGGCTTCCCTCCTCCCTGGCAGAGCATGAGGCTCACAAAGTCCTTGGCCAAACCAAAACATCATTGTTATCAGCTCTGTTCCCAGCCCGAAAGTCAAAACACAGCACTGCACCAGCTACCAAGAAAGAGAAAAATTACTGCTACTGCTAAACGCAGGACAGTACCACTGGATGTTCTTTGTCTAGCTTCATATTTTTTGGAATTTCTTATTTTATAGCCTTTCCCTATGGCCCCTGCAGTGTTGATCATGCTCTATTATGACCAGGAGAAATAATAAGATGGTACACTTGTTTTAAGAAAGATGAAAAATTATCACCTGTTGCATGGACTGATTTGAGAAAAAGTATATTCCCTTCTAATTACATATATGAGAAACTGAAGTCTCTAGCAACCCTGCATCTCTTTGTTATTTCTTTTTTGTGTAGTTTACTGAGATTTAAAAAGAATGTTGATGAAGATCTCTAGTTTAATTATGTTTCAAATGCCCTAATTTTTAATTATAAAGTCCTTCAGCATATCTTGTTACATAATTGGTCATGATTTCTGAAACTCTTGGAATATTTCAAACACTGCTGTGCTGCTGGAATTCAGGCCAAGTGTAACTATCTACATGTAGATCTAATATCTGCTTTACTAAGTACAGTAAGTAGCTTGGTAACATTACTTCAAAACAGCAGGTTTGCTATTCTTGGCAGATGAGTTATTTATTTTCTCAAACCTCTTTTATTAAACAAAATTTAACTGGAACAACATAAAACCAAAGTCCTAGACCATTTCCTCAAATAATATAATATTTCATGTATCACAATGGGAATAAATTGTTTTTTCTTAGAGCTAGAAAAAATTTATATAGATCCAGTGATACTAATTCAGCTAAATGAGTCTTAAATTAGAATAAAATCATTATATACTACATTAGAAAGGATAAGGCTTTCCTTTCTCCAAGATAGTAGTTTACTGTATTGATGTTTTCTCTCTTGAACTCCTACTTGGGAGCTTTATGAAGGCATACAGCAGGGCTTGCATCCAAAATGTGGACAAAAAACTATTCCAATGCAGATGAAACAGTATTTCTAATTCTTCACTCTTGCCAAGTGGTCTACAAAAGATGAGCTCCAGTCATAGCTTTCATGACAAGTAGGAAAATAAATTGCTCAGGATAATATGCAAATCAATGACAAAGTTCAGCTGACTACCAGAACATATAATTACATTTTGGTATGTCACAGAGTAAGTCTCACTTAATTTAAATTTTGTAAACTTAAAATGTTTGGCTGGAAAAATGATAGCAGAGATGTGTATAAAAACTGTTGATTCTTGATAAATGTAAATTTGACTTTGAAAAATAAATCCAAAGCAGATTAGGAAAGCTCCTCTCTTGAATGCAATTTTAAATTAGAACAGTGTACTGATAAATTTATAATTACATTTATTATGTGGGTGAGCTGGGCTGCCCATAAATGCACCACTGTCTGAGGGTCAATAAATGCACTTTGAGGGACAAAGATTCTAACATAATAGCTACTGCAGAATACTAAATATATTGCATAATGTGCTGATAATGAGCAAAAAACCATCAATAATGATGGGGAAAAAAAAACCAACCAAACCACAGCCAAAAACCAAACAAAAAAACCCCAAACCCTAAGAACCAAACTCAAACAAAACAACAAAGAGGAAGACTCCTTGAAAATCAATTCCAAAACAAGAAGATTTGAATTCTGGAATACAGTAGGTAAGCAAAAGGTGTGTGGCTGCCACTTTGCAACACTTCAAGGGCTGTGCAACCTAATTGGTACTGAAAGCCATCATTCCTGGAGTAACTCACCATTATAGCTGTTAGGAATCTGATTTTGATCTGTCATTCCTTGGCTATGCATTTGTATGTATACTTGCTTTCTGAGCATTTGAAGTTGTATAGAGATAATTACATGTGTGATTTGCATGCATGTAAATAGCCTATCACAATGTTAATTAATGAATGTAAAGTCAGCTTTTTTTCAGAGCTAATGACTCACTATAACTCAGCATCTGTGGATGCCAGACTAATGGTAAGCATGTATGTAACATGGATTTAAGTGATCAGTGTTAGAGAATTCTAGCTAAGCATATCAGCAGATAGAGAGCAGTTATTCTAAGCTTCTTGGTATCACATATTCCATAAGGTTAAACTTGCCTTTAAGCACTTGATTCTCCCTTTAGTTTAAGGCTTGATAGTGTTATACTTTCCCGTTCACAGACACAACATTTGATAGAAAAGGAGTGTTTTTATCTCAAACAATACAGGCATCTAAGGTCTAGGTTGGATTGCTTGCGCAAAGTGGTGGAGTGATATGCAGAGGTTCTTGTGAGAGTCTTGACAGCAAGGTAGCTCTTTCATCAGTCATAGGCCTGTCTGCACAGCAGCACTGCTTTGCTTGTTCATATCTCAGCTCAGAACAGCATTGTACAGTTTGGATACAAATTATTCCCCTTCATTTCAACTAAGGGGATCTTAAGACCATAATGTATGATCTTATTTTAAGTTTGCATTCAGTGCTGGCTGTCCTTCTCTCTGAATCCTTTCACTGACCACAGGTGCTTAGGAGACATTCTCAGCAAAGACTGAGGCAAAGGTGGCATTGAGCACCTCATCATTACATATCTGCTGTCACTGTATCACTGACCCCTTTCAACATTGTGCTTGCATTGTTCCTGTTACTTTGCAATAAATAGCCTTTTACTACTATTGCAGTACTAGAAGCTCTTCTAGCTGCCCTTGAAATCCCTAACAGATTTCAACTGCTGTTGAGCTGCTCCTTTCCTAATGCTTCCCCTTCATGCCTGAGCAATGCTTCTAATTTTTTCATGAACAGCCTCTTCCTGCTTCAGATTCTTGTATACTGCTTTTTTTTTTTTTTAACTGGAATTCCAGTATTCTACTAGGTCAGGTTGGCCTCCTGAGATATCTGCTTGTTTTCCTGAGAAACAGGATGGACAGTTCATGTCACTGCACTTTTTCTTTGAACTAAATTGTTCCTGCTGTTTTGTCGCTATGTTTCTTTCTCGTGGCTTGGGGAGGAAGAGCAAGGGGAGGCTTGAGGTACTGCTGTCATGTATATCCAACCCTTGCTTTGTTAATCCAACATTGACTATTACTTTTTCTCCCCAGGAAGCACTTTTTAAAGTCTTTAAGTGCTATTGAGAGCAAAAGGGTAAATGTTCTGTAATGACTGTAAGGTCAGCAAGCAAAAGTCGAAGTTTCTGGAAAAGTTTGAAGGGAAAAAAACAAAGAAAAATCTATCAAAGGAAGATTATTTTCACAGAATCCCAAGGGTTGGAAGGGACCTCAAGAGATAATCTGGTCCAGCCCCCCTGCAAGAGCAGGGTAACCTAGAGTACATCTTGCCAATGTAGTGGCGTACCAGTGTCATGTATCAATAAATAATACACACCTATAGCTGACAATTACAATAAAATCATGCATTCAAGCAGATCCTTCGTGGCTCCAAAATCATCACAATGTAGTTTTAAGAGGCTTCTTTTCAAGAAGAAAGGTTTGTGAGATTTTCCATTCCTAGCATTCCAACCAAGGAATTAGAGTTTGCTAGAATCTGGTATGTCCAGCAAGGAAAAGAATTTACAGAAAAAAAAAAAAAATACAAAGAAGGCTGACTGGTTTTCCCATGTAGTTTGAGTATATTGGGGCAGGCTCTGTTCACAATTGTCCCTGTGCAGCTTAGCTCTTGTTATGTGGGTAAATTGAAAGCAGAATTTGAGTGGTTATTCTTCAATGTGAATATTCTGCTGTAGTGATCCAGAGGAAAGATTTTATTTCTATAACTGAGAGATGGTGCAGCTTTCTCTGGAGTAGGTCATGAAAATTTCTGTAACTTCTCACTTCTTATGTGTACAGTCTTTTCATTCTGAAAGATTTCTGTAAGAATTTATCCACAAATGAATAGCAGATAGATAGATTCAAAGATTACAAATAAAGGTCTTTAGGCATATCTGATTCCTTTTCCTTTCCACAGTTGTAGTGTTAAAGAAAAGGATAGAAGCTGTGCGAGTCGGCAGACTATTTCTGTTGTTCAGAGGCAGAAGCTCTCATTGAGGCATGGTATCTGATCCTAGCTTTTTCTACAGTGAATCAGTACTCTCACAAAGCTGGTAAGATATCTTTAGAGTTGGAGTACATCTCCTCTGTGTCAGGGTGTATGCATAAGTTGCTCAGGTTCTAAAAGTTAAAATAGCTTCTCCTTTCTAATCTGCAGAGTGTATCACAGGCCAAAGCCTTGCACCATGCAGTACAAACAGACCTTTTATCAAGCTTTATGAAGACACTGGAACTAATTCTAAATGATTTGAATAAGGTACCAGTCTCATATCAGTTAACGTGGTTACCATCTCTGCACAATGCTGCTTTGTTTACAGTAGCAATATCCTTTGAGGGAGAATGGATTCTGCTCATTTCCATGCTAAGAAAAAATACCAGAACTTGTCTCTTAACAGATACTGCAAATTTGGCAATTAATGATGTTACTGATTATGCTACAAGGAATTTAAAAGACTGAGAGAGTTGAGGCACCTGGCTGGGATAAAAAAGCCTTTTTCTTCATGCTTAGATAGTAAACTTCAGTAGTAGTTTTCTTGTATCACTAGTAGCAACTATGTTTTGAAAAAAAATAAAGAAGAGGGTCATATTTCTTTCCATTTATGTAGTCATTTAAGCCTCCTCAAATTGTCCAGTTTCTCAACTTTGACCAAAATGCACTTTGCATAAGTTTTATGTGAGTTTATGTAAATGCCAGTCTGTTTATTTATCAGTCTTCCTGGGTCTTTAACTGTGTAGGGAATAGTTTGTTTTGTAAGCCAGATCTGGAGTTTGAAAAGGTTGCAGTATCATTGCTGCCAAAGGATTTTTACATACATGAGGCACTCCTCTGGTATTCTGAATCATTCTGAAAAGAATATTAGTGTAAATGAAACCAATGTATCTTCACATTTTAATCTTGCATTTTCCTGTTATGTTACAGCATGATTTAAAAAACCTACTGCATGACTTGAGCTCTTTAAAATAATACTAGCTTATACTCAGTGAAATATTTTTAATGTACAGCAGCTTCATGACCTCAAAGTTAAATTAATTTTAATGAGAAATAGTATGAAATGAAATTACTAGTGTCTTGCAGATTAACTTGCAGTGATCCTAATGACTCCAAAATGAAGTCATATTAATAAACAGTAGCGTTCTCCAACAGAATGTGAAGGTGAAGAAACACTGGGGGTTTTATTTCTTTGGGAGGAAGAAGTGTATTTTCATTGTTATCAGAGGAAACTGATTACATCACTGATGCTAAAAGTTGTAGCTAGAAGATTCAATAAAACAGACATCTCTAGGTACTCTAAAGACCGCAAACATCACCTGGTGAGAACTCAGATATTATTATATTATTAAAGTATTTTCTATTATCTTCTGCTTTGTACTTGTGTTCAAAAAGTATAAAGTTTGAAATATACAGAATTGTTTACAAATGCTTTTGGTTTGTTTTGCCACATGTTTTTGTCTATATGAATTTTCACAATCAGGAGTGCACCACAAGATAAATGCCTGTCACTGATTTTAGCAGGAGCTAAATACATGTCTATTGTTAAATACCATGTAATGAGCTGTTCATGTCTGAATAAACCTAGTCATAGTCTGTTCTAGGGTTTATAACGTACATAACTCTGTGAGTTATGTGTTTCCCATGGCACAGTTTTGGAGTTTAATTGGTAAGTTTAATACAAATTGCAGAAAAGAATAGCTAATATTTTTCTTTAAATAGTTTTTTTCACTTTTTCCTGGTTAAAGTTTTCTTAGCAGATGAAGATTTGCCAAGAGTAATTGTGGTTAGGCATAGATGATTTTTCTTCACTCTCTTGGGGAAAGAGTATTAAAAGCACTGAGTGTCAATAAGAAATTCCTGAAGCAAAGCTTTTTACTGTGTTAACAGAATAGTGGTGGTGAGGGCTGGGTTTGGTTGTTGGGTGGTTTGGGTTTTTTTGTTTGTTTGTTGGTGGGTTTTTTGTGTGGTGTTTTGGGTGGTTTTTTTTAGTTTGTTGTTGTTTGTGTGTGTGTGCGTTTGATTTAGCTCAGGGGTTGTGAGAGAAAGAGACTTACAGCTCAGTATTCTGCTTCCAATAGTTGTTGATGTGTCTGTTTATGTAAGAAAGCAGGAAAAACAAAGAGATATGTCTTTTATTTATGTTATTTTTAACTGATGTGCTTCATAAAAAGTGTCAATCTGGAAATATTCTATTTTTTTTATTTTATTTTTTATGTGAGCCAGTTTCATGGGTGCATCCCAAAACTGAGCTTCACTAGCAAGAAGTTGAACAGTTTGATGCACTCTGAGAAAACACATCTTCCATGTTGCTTGGTAATTTCATATGTTTTTCACAGCCCATTTATTAAGGTAAATGGATAGTTCACTCCATTTCTTCTTATGTCATCCATGATTTTATTTGGACCACTATCAAACTTCTCAGTTCCTTCTCTAGGATTAAGAGGCCTATCTTATTTATTCTATAACTTTGATCGCCCTAGTTGGCATCTCTTTTGGTATTTATATCCTTTTTAATACAGAAGGGTGGAGGTCCGAACTGTGAAAAATATTTGTTACTCACCTGCATCTTGATTTAAGCAGCAGAATCTATTATATTTGATAACCTTCCTTAATTCTAAGCTTTCATTCTGTTTGGTGTTTTTGTTTTTGGAGTGCTACTGAACAATAAACTTCTGGAAGCTTCAGAACCGGTCACTGTGTAAGGGAAGACAAGATGTATTATTTGAGTGTTGCTAAATTTATTTCATCTGCAGTCACTCAGTACAGAGTAATTATTCTGTAACTTTTAGATGTGACCTTCTCAGTCCATGACTAATCAAACTCTCCCTTTTTTTCTGAATCCTTATTTTGACTAGTTGAATCTTCTCTGGAACTGAAAAGTGGTATTTAACTTCAATACTTATACTCAATACATTATAGCACCTCATGGGAGTTATAGTTTGAATATCTTGTTCTCCACAGTGGCGCTATTACATCATTTCCCTTAATCAATTCTATGCTCTCCTAAATAAGCATAATGCCCTACTAAATATCACACTAGCTGTATCATTATTTAGAAGTTATCATTGTACTGTTGCTGCATAAACACAATCAGAATATTCAACAAGGGCATCCAAACTGATTGGAAGGAAGCTTACCTTACCAGGGGTGGACAAAAGATGATTCTGCTTTCCTGTATTTATGAAACACTGTTATCTGTCTTTAGAGGTATCTGGGACATTTGCACCTTTTCCTTTCATCTCTACATATGGCACTGATTAGAGCAAGAAGAGATGCACTGCTACTACTCATTGTTATAAGATTGTACCTAGAATATTGTTTGCAACTTTTCAATCCTCCGGAATTCAGGATTTCTTCTTTTTTTTTTTTTTTTTTTAATCAGATTAGCACCAGATAATTCTAAATTCTAGGCATAATTCTTATTCTACCACCTCTAAGGACCCTTTTAATATTCAAATTCAAACTCATATTCAGAGTTATGTGTGAGTCTACCATGACTTCATGCTTCTAAAGATAAGGTGGCAACATGATGCCTGCCAAATGCTGAGGTCAGACTGAAAAAGAATATTAAATCATCTGTTTTTCTGGGGCTCTCTTCTAGTTCAAAATAAAGTGGGGAAAAGCAAAGTAGGCACCAAGCTTATTCCAGGAACTGTGAGCAAAAGAAGACAAACTAAGACTAAAAGAAATGCTCTGACTTTTGTTTTAGCAGCATATATGAGACACGAGACTAGAGAGAAACTGAAGCAAGCTTGGTATTTACTCTGTTTTCTAATTCTGTAATCACCATACCCTGCCAAAATAGGTGATAGCCACTAGTCTATGTATTTTGTTCTGCCTTGCTAAACCTTTGAATAGCTATAGGAGCTTGTGCTTAAGGTCCCTGTTGCCCAGTATTCTGTCTCTCTGACATTGGCTACCAACAGTAGACAATTTTCTGGAATCTTGAAAAGTATCTTAAAATCTGCTTCAAAAGCTAGAAATGAGAGGTGTGTGTGTATGTGTGTGTACACATACATACACCTGTACACATACACTCATACATACACCCGTACACATACACTCTACTGGTGCTAGGTTTCTGTTTTATTTTTTTTTTAATTCCTTTTTCTTTTTTTATTTTTTTGCTTATGAAATTTTCAGCCTCTTCTATTTTCATAGAATCATAGAATACCAGGTTGGGAGGGACTTCAAGGATCATTTGGTCCAACCTTTCTTGGCAAAGCATTGCTTAGACTAGATTTCCCAGTACAAGTTTTGATCAGACCTAAAGAATAAAACATTACAATGTGTGCAGTAGATTGTGCATCTTTTCAGATGAACTAGATCTTATTCATCTTATTCTGATTTCTTCACTTCATAGAATCATAGAATCATAGAATAGTTAGGGTTGGAAAGGACCTCAAGATCATCAAGCTCCAACCCCCCTGCTATGGGCAGGGACACCTCGCTCTAAACCATATTACCCAAGGCCTCATCCAACCTGGCCTTAAACAGTGACAGTGATGAAGCATTCACAACCTCCTTGGACAACCTATTCCAGTGCCTCACCACCCTAACAGGAAAGCATTTCCTCCTTATATCCAATCTAAACTTCCCCTGCTTAAGTTTTAACTCATTACACCTTGTCCTATCACTATAGTCCCTAATGAAGAGTCCCTCCCCAGCATCCCTGTAGGCCCCCTTCAGATACTGGAAGGCTGCTAGGAGATCTCCACGCAGCCTTCTCTTCTCCAAGCTGAACAGCCCCAACTTTCTCAGCCGATCTTCATATGGGATGTGCTCCAGTCCCCTGATCATTCTCGTGGCCCTCCTCTGGACTTGTTTCAACAGATCCATGTCCTTTCTTATCATATATATATATATTTTCAGCTAACTTAGAGAAAACTACTATCACCATTATCTTGTCTCAGTTAGAATCAGCCTAATTTTCTGGAATCTTGTAATACGGTTACTATGTAAGAAGAAAAAGAGTCAAGAAAATTGCTTACCACTACTAGACTTAGTAGAAGTTGTAAAACCTGCAAGTTTCCTTGAAAAAAAGTGGATGTGTACACTTGTGTGGGGAAAAGAAATACTTAGTATTACATATTCCATTCATGTGATTTTCTGTAGGAGATGGAAATACATGAGAGGTAGATAACAAAAAGGGGCAATTTTTTGTTTTTTCCTCTTGCTCTAGTGTTTCCTTCCTTGGGAAAAGATTGGGATTGGGAAAGGCTTAGCAATTCATTCTTATATAAGTTGCTTCTTAAGTAAACATGGTATACTATACCTGCTTTTATGCTACTTTGAAATATTCTGGAAAGTACTATATTCTGGAAGGTAGCGGTAGTTGAAAAGGTCGTAGAAACATGAAAATTGTATCTTGTCTATCTTGGTCTTTCAAAACCTGCCTTTTTCTAGAGCGAATAACGTAGAAGCCTTCTGAAATCTGCTTTAGTAAGCTTACAATGAAGCAATATTAAGATATAAATATTTTAACCATTAATTAAAGCATTAAAAGCACACCCGTACATAGAATCACACACCTTGTAATTAGCAAAAATCCTTTCTTAGAAATGACCGCACTGTAGATAGCTACAAATTATGCATAATATCTCCCTATTTTAGGATCCTTAAATCAGTTTGAAAGTCTTAGAGATTTGTTTGTAACACTTCTGATCCAATTACTTTGTACTTGTTTGCTTTTCTTTGTTCCTTCTCCCAGAGGCTGTTCCACACTACTACAGAATAGGTATTTTGCCACCTTTTTTTTTTTTCTCTGCCTTCTTGGTAAGTGTAAGTCTTTAAACAAGCCCTACTTGCCTTAGAAGAAATAGCCATATGAACTGACTCAATGGAATCCTATCATTTTGCTAACAAATATGCTAAATATTCTTGTCTAACTCTGGTGTTGCTTGCTTGCTTTCTTTGCATAGGGTAGATGATTTGTGCATTTATGAACTATTAAGCATCTTCCATGCACTACCCTCAGGAGGCTCAATAAAGACATGAAATTATTTCTGCCTATGTCACATTTATTAATTTTAGTCTCTGCGTAAGATTTACATTTTACTGCAGTGCAGGAAGAAGAAATTAAGCCAGGGTTAAAGGGGAACATAAATTGTTAGCTTGTGCCAGTTTATATTATCTTCTCTTACCACCCTCTGTGCTTCAGAAAATTTATTTTATCTTCCTGTAATCGCCTTCCTGGATGCAGTTGGTAAACAAGAACAATGCATATAAAAGACAAAATAAACAAACATAAAGTCATTCCTTGCATAGTACATCTAGTATAAAATAAACAGGAGAGTTTGATTGAAGTTACCAATTAAGATACTGGAGCTGCTTAAAATGATTGAGGGGTAACCCATTCAAGAGTGATTGGGGAGATCTGGGGTCAGCTGGTGGACTGAATTCTCTCCATAGGCATGCAGATTTAAACCTATGCTTATGGAAGGAAGAATCTTGACACATTCATTAGAGAAGACCAGGCGATGTTAACCGAAAGCACAATCAGAGAAAAAACTTTTCAATGTAAAGTTTATTTAAGAAAAAAAAATAATTCTGGCCAGCCTGTGTTCACAAAAATCAAAGCCTAATCTGTAACTAAGGTAAAAAGGTAGAAACAGCATTTTCTGTGGTGTTCAGTGAGAAACTGTACATAATGATTTGCAAGGTCTCTGTAGCAATACTGTATTTTGTAAAAAAACAACAGGGAGGGGGTTCAGCTTGGATCCCTCTCCCCACAGATGTATTTTTCACCTATTGCAACTGATGCAAATCCAAATTTAATGGCTGGTTTGGAACCTGCTTTTTTAAAACAAACAAAAAAAAGTAGTGTGTGATACAGACAGCTAAGGGATTAAATCTTTCTACTTCTTAGACATTCCTTCTTGAGGAGGGTTTGTTCTTGATCTATTGTTATGCTGAGATGGATAATTTGATTCACAGTTAGAAAGAGCTGGAGGTTTTAATTTCAAATTTTGCTCTGAAATGCTGCATTACTTGCATTATTCTTTTCACCATAGATTCGTTACTGTCATTTTAGGATTTGTTAATATTTGTAAACTTGTAAAAAAATAACAACCTTGCTGATAATTAGAAAATTGCCATTCCATAATGGAAATACCTGAGCTTTTACTTAAGACTTTTTTTTCCCTTTAATATGAATGTTTTAAACACGCCTTAAGAAGAAGCCCTTTTGAAGAGCAATTGGAAGCAGCTAGTGTTACAAGTACTTTATTTCTACTGCAAAAATAGCTGTATGCAGTCCTGAGTGATAATAATCTCTACTGAATTTCACTCTCTAGACTGATAAAAACCTCAGCTGAAGATGTGGCCAGTTACAAAGCCGGTTTCATCTTTGCCATGCACAATATAGCTTATATATGCAAACTAGCATGTAATTTAATCCGGCAAAAGTGGAATAGCCTGTTAGAGAAAGTACACTGGAAAATGGGCAACCAGTTGAACATGTTATATTTTAATTTGCAGAGACAAAAATGACAAGCAATTTATTTACATAAAACTGTACAAAACCAAATTAAATTATGTAAATATTTCATAAATAGAGGTGGACTAGCGTTTAATACATTTTGTCATGTTTAGCATAGTTGCGTGCATAGTGACTCATAATAAACAATGATAAATTGTTCTCTGCTTCACTATCAACATCCAAGTTGCAGAACAATAGTCAATGATTAATATTACAAACAGATCATACCACACTGAATGCAAGTGCTTTAAAATTTAGGAAAAAGTTGTCTGAAAGCATACCCCAGGTAGATGGCGAATGTTGTCTTCTTGCTTGTGTTTATGATCTTCAGTCAATAATACAGTTTATCTGATGGGCTTTCATTTATATTGCTATTTTATCTTGCTCATTCCTTAAAGAAACACTTATCACCAAGGAAACAAAAGGAAAAACATTTTGTTGTTCAGGTTCCTTACAGTGTTTGGTGATGGCTGGATTTATGGCAAGGTCTTTATCCGTGTTCTTCATCTTCCTGCTTGACAGCTTCCTAGGGTAGCCTTTCAGGCAATCATTTCAATCCCATTTATGTTTATTCCCCACGTAAAAATAATGTTTAACTTTTCCTGAAACTCAGGCAGCAGGCCAGTCAGAAACCATATTGAATAAACATAGTGGATCTGAGATTCAGAATGAGCATTAGATTTCAGACCAAAGCTATTGAACTTTCTAATACATATAAAGTTCTATATTAATGCATCAATCTATGAAGGTGCCCTAATGTAAAATACATGCAAAGCTCATTGGAGTTTCCCATAGATGAAAATAAAAGGGCGATTTCTATACTGTGTAACTGAAATGTGATAATGGCTAAAAAGCAATTAAAAAAAAAAGTCAGTTTTTCCTGGCAACATTAACTGGTGACACCTTGCTAAATAATTATAATATAGACTGATCACAGCTTTCCAGGCAGCAGAACTAAAAACAAATAAAAAGAATCCCAAACGCTACATGAATAGTAATTAAAAAAAAAAAATAGTAATCCTCAAGACCTACTTAAACCACAGCCTTGCGTTAATAATGCTTAAGACTGGTCCATCAACTGAGTTTGGCAAAAGGCTTGTTTTTAAATATATTATTTATAATTTCTGAGAAAATAAACACAGATAAATATACAGGTTCAAAAAATGTTGGGAATAGCCCCTTATCCCTTAGTGTCCAAACCCAGCTACCATTTTACCATAATAATAGGTATAAAAGGCACAGTTGCATATTTTGCATTCACCCTAATTATTTTTTATAGTTTTATTTGTTTATTTTTATACAAAAGCACTCTATTTATGGAGTGGCACCGGATGTAACCTATTTCAAATAAAGAGGAAAAATACAAACACAAAATATATTTGTGTATCATGCCAGGTCAGAATAGCCAGCATATTAATAGTGGCTAGTTCCACTAGAATTACTGTGAATACTTACAGTAGATAGATAGAATTAAAAAAAAAGACTTTCACACCCATTTTAGATCTAAGGAGATGCACAGGCGTAAAGTATTTAATGACTGCCTTATGTGGTGCAAAAATTGGTGAGTGACCGCTGATCCATTTAATCTGAAAGACCTCTATGACCTGTATTATTAGCCTTTGTAGAAAAAGTGTCTAAGAATATATGGAACCAAGCTACCTAATTTCTTTTTGTGTGTGTGTATTACTAAATAAAACCTTATTAAAGGAAATTCTGTTGAACATCTGTGTTATGCAATTGTGCAATCTGTTGAAACGTGCAAGAAAAATGTGTTTACATTACATAAGCATTTTTAGAAGCATTTTTAAACAGGTACTTATACAAAGCGGCAACTGCTGTATGCAGTCTCATAACAACGTACTAGTTTGCATCTCTCCATGTTACTTAAATTTAAACATAAAAATGTTCAATCTTTATTAATCTTTGATTTTAATATTTTCTTTCTAAAATGTGCCCATTCATCATAACTGCTATACACAAACTAATGTTACTTGAAAAAAGTAAACTTGATGGGGGAGAATGAAATAGCCAATAATGGCACATATGAATTCAAAAGATAAATGTGATGAGTTGTATTGATTTACCAACTTCTACTTTAGAATTTTTAAGGTTATTCTATGCAATTTGTCAAAGCAGGAAACTACCCAAACTACATTGTGACTACAGTATACTAGCGAGCCATCTAGCCATGCCTTAACACCTGGTTAAACAGCCAGGGATCTGAATGCTTTCCCCCTCCTGTCCTTGCTGTGTTCGATTGCTGCTTTTGTCTGAATGTCTGATCTCAGTCTATCATGATTACTACAGCTTCAGCTACAAAGCAACTGGTTGAAGTTGTGCACGTTTTTTTGCTTTTATTGCACAAAAAACTGTTTCATTTCCTCTTCCTTTGAAGAAGTACTCACCATGAGAATTGTTAGAGCCCAGAGATCTTGCACATCATGGTAGCTTGGACTCCTCTTAACTTTTCTTGACCTGCTAGGCAAGTACGATTCCACTGTTTATCAGACCATTTTCTATCTAGCCTAAATGTTCTGAGTCTTGATGCCATTTAGGATTGCACTTCTCTTGGCTTTAATGCACTTGTGTTTCAAGAAAACCTTCTTTTTATCTTTGATATAATTATTGTTAATCTGCAACAGTGATGACAAAAGACTTAGGATTCATTCCTTGCACTCTGAAAAGAAGTTTTTGCATTTGACTTGTAATATTCTCATCACTGTATCATCCCATTATCCACGCTTTCCATCCCACCAAGCATTCTCATTAACACAGCCTTCTATTACTACTGTTAGTTTTTAATCATGATCTTAAAAATTCCCTGGAACTAGCATATGCAGCATACCATATGCAGCATCTGCTGCAACATACTATGTCTTTACAAAAAAACCCCCACATCAGTTCCTTTGGGCATTCAACTGAACTGCACTAGGAAAAAAAAATTGTCATCTGGGCTTGTGAACTGTGCTGCTGTGCAAAATGTAACTGAAGGTATGTTATGACTACATGTGTGTATTTGTAAATATATTAGTTTCCTCAGCCAAGCCCCAATACTTAGCAGTTCCCCTGATCCATTGTGTGATCTTTGGCCTTTTTGTTATTATGATCTTCCCAGCTAGATGTTAGTCTTGCCCCAAATAATTATTTCAACAGTTTATCATTAATATCCTACAGTATATGTGTTACTAATTGTGTTTACTTTGAAGTAATCATTACAGAGAACGAGAGCAGGACAGAAAGAGACACAAGCAAGAACACATTTGTTCTATGGACAAAACAGAACCAGAGTTCATGAATAATAGGAAAATGTGCCATGCTTTTGACTGCAGTCTCAGGCTGAATGTATTTCTGGTGCTTCCAGCCTCAGATGAGAGGTGAGAATATTAAAGCTGTGGTCTTCACAAAGTGCCTATTAATGAGTATTCCTTTATATTTATCTCCATATCTGTACGGTTTCTGAAGGATTGTCCCTGGCGGGGATCAGCAATATTCAGATGATATGTTTTGAATACATTTTCCCTGACCTGTTATCCTCAACAAGTCGGATGACAATCAAACAAAACAAGTGGCTTAACTCATGCTTCTGCAGAGGGGAAACAAGTGTGTTGTGTTCTTTTTAATCGAGCTTGTTACTATGGGAGGAATTTGCAACCATAGATTTAGGAAAATAAAAATCAGAGAGGGGGAATTAGACATGCAAGTAATAACATTTTCTACATTGTACAATATAGTCAGGCAGACAGTATAATTAAATGCCTGCTATGGAGGCAGAAGTTGCAGCTGCATCTTTTGTCTCTTTGGTGGCCCCCTCTTTTTTTGTCTTTTTCTTTTCTTTCTTTTTTTTTTTTTTTGTTAAAATTGTTTCCATTTTAAGACTTTTGCTGCATTTCTTTCTTATAAATGAAACTGCTCTTTATGTAGGCTGTTCTTTAGCCTACAGGTAAACTTCTCTTCTAGTTAGAGTATTGACAGGAGATGGCTTGTATTCCCCTGTCTGTGTAAGGGGAATATCCTCTGGATTGCCATCTTCATTTTTGCTGAAACTAGCCGCACTGAAGGTCTCATAGGATGAGGTCAACTTTTTGTTAAGGAGGTTTCTGTTGCGATCACCCATGAGGGAAGCTTCTCCATTGGCCAGCTTTTCCTGACTGCCCCGTTCATCGACAGGCATAAAAGTGGAGAGTTTTGGCTGGCTCTTCTGCTTTCTTTCAGGAGAAGTGCGAACTGGCATCCAGCAGGAGTCCGAGTGGCCATACTCATCACATTCTCGGGTACACTTCCCTGTCAGGGCTACATCTGGTAGAGGTCTTGAATCTGAAAGTAAAATAGAGTTGTCTTTACAAATGACTAATATTACAGTAACTTCCAGTGAAAATGAGAATCTTTAAATTCACAAAAGGTATTTTAAAAGGTCTTGGTATGAATGTTGCAATAATCTCCTCAGTTAAGAAGCTTTTTTTACATTGCACGTGTGCATGGCAGCAAGCATATTTGTACAGATATCCTCAAGAACTGAAAAATAAAACTATTAAGCCACTTTTTGTACTTTTAAATCAATCTCAAAAGCATTTGGTATTTGGTACTGAATGATTTTTTTATATCTGAGAGAGTCAACTAAACACTTAATTCCATACAGCCGACTTTATTGAATTTATTAAAAATACCTTTCTTTGATTTTTTTCTAAAGAATATTTTACATTTACATGAAAAGAATGTGAGGGCCTGCACTCTCAAAATAGTTATGGCCATGCTCAATGCCCTGCAAGTGAGAGCTCTGTTATTGACAATGGAATTCAGTATGCTCATAACATAAATATCTGCTTGTATTTCTGACAACTGGGCATTCATTGTTAGTACAAAAATTGTTATATGAATTGCACAACCAAAAATTAGTTGAAGCATACAAAACCCCTTCTTTATAAACTTAATCTAACGTGTATGGATAAAGGTGTTTTGTTTTGTGTGTGTGTGTACTTTTAAGAGCTTTCACTGAAAACTAGCAAAGTTCAGGGGACTGCATTGACTCCTACCTGACAAAAATACAGTTTGTAATTTTTGCTTTTTGATACTCACATTACAACTGAATTAAAAAGCTGCCTCAACTGTTTTAAATAACAAGTAAGATTCAAAATGTTACTTTTATTCAGTTATACCATACTTTATGATCTATAAGAAATAGCTGCAGCTGCCTACAAAGCAACAACATAATATTCAAATAGTTAAAGTTGACAAAGAACAAAAATTGACAAGTAAATTAACTTTTCCAGTTTATTTGATATGACTTTCATATTATATGACTTACTTGATGGCACTTTCAAGGTTTCTTTTATAAAAAAAAAACTTAAAAAGGAGGAAGGAGCTTCAACATGAAAATGCAGTAAGGTACTTCACAGGGGCTGTGGCAATTTTCTACCTCCTCAGTACAACACATTTATGTGGACAGTAGTTCTACCAGTTATCCTTACAAAATACCTTTCAAAGGCTTATTCAACTTTCATTTTGTTACTTCAATTTTGCCTATTCTTTCTTTGATTTTGGCTCCTGGATGGTTTTCTTTATTAGTGACAATTCCATCTATGGATTTTTTATAAATTCATATAAAAGATGGCTGCTGAGATTAAAAAAAAAAAAGAAAAAAAAAAGAAAAAAAAAAGAAAAGAGCAATGCAAAATCCTTTGCCTTTTCCAGAGTAAACTGTTTTAATTTAAAGTATTTAAAACAGCTGCTCGCAGAGAAAGAACATTTCAGTATGTACAGATTTAATTCTCATAGAATTGAAGAAGCTTTTGAGTCAGGTTTATGTTCATCTTGTCCTTATTTTCTCATGTATTTAAGCATTCATTAAATTAGAAATTTCTTGCAGTGCTGTAAAAAAATATGCATATTATTTATTATTAACAGTTGCCAACATTTTTATGGAATCTGCTGTACTGTATAATATTTCTTATTTCAATATGGCATTGATTATGATGAAGAGAACAGTACTGATGGTTAGATAACTGAGTAACTCTGTACCTGAGAAGTGTAAGGCTGGGAGGAAGAAACTGAGAGATTTCTCCCCTCCCTGCCCCCAGTTTTACATTTTAAGGCTTTTGTGCTTAGACTTAGCCATGATTCCCTCATTGTTTCAATGAAAAATGCAAAGCCTATGGACAGTTATCAGCCCACCAGTTTTCAAGATGAGTGTGTTCTGGAGACATAGACAGAAGATGGGAACTGTAACAGGAAAATTCTCCATTTGTCAGGTAAATCTAGTATTATTCTGGCAATCCCTAAAGGTAACAAGCTTAATTAGCTGCTGAGATGAACCTAATGTGCATTTATTTTTTTAAATAGAAAAACCCTTTTAATATTTTTATAACAGCGCAAATCCCATTTCCATGTAAATCTCAATAAACTCTTCAAACAGCACCATATTTCCAAAAACTGACCATTAAACATAATGTTTACTCCTAGAATTTTGCTTATTATACTAGCAAATGCTTATCAAGGCAATAGGTCTGACCTTTATTTAACAATTGGAGTATGTGTTTATTGGAAAGGGGGTTTTATTGTTGTCCATTTTTTTTTCCAGATTATAACAGTTGATGTCTCCTTATATCTGATGGTTTCTTTTCAATGCGAACAAATACTGAGCCAGAATTACTTGGGCTGATAAAAGATCTTTTCCTCACTAGTGGTCACACACTCAATTTTTGTATTTTAGCACATCCCCTGTTCACTTCTGGACAAACATTAGAATTTGTTATTGTAAAGCATAAATACTTGCTGTACAATTCAGCCTTATAGTGTTCTTTTATGAAGTGACAGCCTCGAAGTCAGCATGTGGCTGGCTTGCCCTGTTGGGTTATGTGATAAATGTTATCTTCACAACCACAAAAGAGCTCAGAGAGACACAGGCAGGTAAATATCAGCTTAAATAATAGTACTCCGATGAGCTATTCCAAGGCCCATCACGGAGGTCATCAGCCCATCAGAGGTCCTTCTGCCCAGGCCCAGGGTAGCACAGGTGTGTATAGTGGCAGAAAGGAACCCAAATCAAGGACTAGGTAGGGCCTAGCAGAGCCATCTGCTCCACTGTCCAGGTGTGAAACCTATCACTGTGAGTCATTGGCAGCTGCTCTACAGATCATTTTTGTGTCTTAACAGGGAGATTACTGCCTAAAGTATGTAGGACACATTATGGGATATGTGGGAAAAGTAGTCTGGGATAGTACAGGACTTATGCAATATTTAGGGGAGGAACCAAAATGGCAACAAGTGAGGGTTTTAAGTGATTTGGGGAGGAACAAGAATGGGAAAACAGAGATATAAGGGGATAAAAGGGACAGTCACATATAAATAGTTTGTTGACTAAACAGTTTGTCTGATGTGTCCTGTACCTGATCAACACTGTCTGTCCTATCTTCCTATTAAATTCCTTTCTATTTTTTTCCTGGGTATGAGCTCTTTATTATGTGTGCATATATGTGTATACATATAAGTGTGTCTGCTCTCACTAATGGGCTTCCATCCTGTCCAGCCGGAGAAGGGAGCAGAATGAGGCCACTGGTACTGTGGCCTCACTCACCTGTGTTCCCATGAGTGCTCTGAGTGTCAGTGGTCTGTGTGGCCAACTGTGTATATATTTGATGTATGTGTGTGCTCTGTGTGTGTGCCTACTGTGAAAGCATCCTCATCTTTGATACTGGTTGGACCTTGGGACATGGAGAAGCAGCGGTAACCTTGTCTCCCTTGGGCTGTCAGATCCGGTGTGATATATTTTCCTCTAAAACACTCTTCAATTAATATTTGGCACATGCAGTTTATATAGCTTTCTACTACATTGCTTTCTTGCATCTCTTCCAAGAACTTGAATCAGTACAGCATTTAAGCACACATTAACTCTAACATGTTTTGAAACCTGTTGCATTTTAACTGCTCTTCTGCTTAAAAAAACAGACATAACATCAGCATTCAGCTGGGGAAAACCAGTGAAGGGAAGGAGAGAATGTTTTGTATGTGTGTGTATTATTTCAGAATATGAGTAAAATATTCAGTGCTGTTGGGACTAAATTATTACCAGTACCTAAACTAGTCAGTTAAGAAAAACTTGCATACTTTCTATACCCTGCAGTAGATAACAAAGATTCAACCACTGTTTTGAATAAACTGTCATACCACTTTAGCCACAAAGTAATTAACTGTATTTTTCCTAATTCCCTGAATAGATTTATCTTCTTTTTGCAAAGTAGTGTCTTTATGCTCCACTTTTTACATTTTATAGTTGTGAAGAATCCACGAATTTGAAAAAAACCCCACCTCTTGTCCTGTAGCATAATTTACGTCCAAGTGTATCTGTTTCTAAGTGATGTGCTTTTGGAAGTATTTCTCAGTTTAAAGTTAAACATTTCAGTAGCAACCGCCCTGCCAGCTGACAAACCTAATGGAATATGACACAGCAAAGAGTTTGTCAGAACAACTGGCAAATCATCAAAGAAAAGTATAACAGGTTTCTATCAGTTACATATCTGGAAACTTACTCAAATAAATGCTTAAAATGCCAGTTATTAGTATACAAATTTTATCATATCATTAATTAGTAAGAAAGTAAACCTGGAAGGACAGTATTTCTTATCATATGCAAATTTGCAAATTTGGGTTTAGGTTTTAACTGCTTATACATAGACTACTCAAATTTAAGCTTCTATTTGCATAAAATTATCTTCGGAATTACAATGGAGAACATTACTTTCAAACATACCTTCTTCTTATGATGTCTCTACATCAGAACTAGCTATCGCTTTTTACAAAGGCATTGAAAGCCCACTCCCTAAAATGCAGATATTTAGACAAGCTTTTAGTTGCACATGTGAATGGATACTTCAGAATTGAGTATTTATGAAGCAGATTTCACTTGCAACTGCTCAGATTTCATCTTTAAAAAAACCTGGAGAGCACTAATTTACAGGGTCCTGCAACTTATTTCTTCATTGTATCTGATATAAGCTTCCACCACCAATTTCCAAAGCTAGCTGGTAACTATAATCAATTTCTGAGAGGGTGATAGCTTATGTTTTCCATAAAACCTTGCACAACAGCATTCAAATGAATGGAGTTATTTATAAGCATGCTCATGTTTCTGCTGATTGTTGTTTTCTTGCTTTAGGGCCAGAAGGATTGCCTGTTATCAAAAATGGAAGTCAATCACAATGGCAGTGTGGAGAGAGCAAATATGATGTTCCACATCCAGTTTAAAGCAAAAAATTAAACAACCAAAATATTCCACCCAAGCAATTTTCCATTATTTTCTCTCTTCCTATTCCTTACCAAAGAAGGTCAATGTATTTAATCAAGTACAGAGAAATACAGTATGAGCACAGTAGTCAAAAAGTACATGTTGCAAGTTACATGCTTTTTTTGTACACACACATTTCAGAAATATAATCCAGGATGCACAATCACTCTGGCCCTGCTCCATGCATTTTTTAACAACCATTCTTGTACAATATATTTTATACAAACCCCGTGTTATCAGCCAGTCATGACATGGTCCTAGCATATACACTCTTTCAGAGAAAGATGCAAGGAGCTTTTCTTATTATTATCTTTTGTAAAACACACACAAAACCTATGGTAAAAAGAGACTTTAGATGTACTTAAGTGGTCAAAAGCTCTGTTCCACTTTTCCCTGGAGACGGAAAACCCTCTGACGCAATAATGATATACTAGCTGGCTTCAATAATGAGAACATTCCCAGAAAGAATTCTATGCCCAGAAAACATTCCTACCTGTAGACCATTTCTTGGAGAAGTATATATGACTACAGAAGCTATAAAGTACTACAGCATGTGAAAGTGCATCTGTAAACCATGAAGCTTGGTCACAGGATCTAAGGAGTCATTGGCAGATGACTTCTAAATAGAATCTATGACAAATTGATGACTGTATGCAGATTTTGCTGCCTTTCCCCATTGATGGGCCCATGGCATCCCTGCATGGTTCCAGTTATTGAGGATCTGTAAAGAATGGCTGTGCAATAGTTCCAAACTACTGTGAGAAAAGAAAAACTACCATAATGATAGAGAACATGCTTTGAATGAGCTGCTATTCATATCACCTTTTCCTGAACACTGTACACAAATACACAGTTCTTAGTGGACTATATAAAATTCAAGTGAAACACCAATACTATGCAATTAAACAGCAGTCAGTTTGCATGGCTTTTATGTTAAATGCTTGTCTGTTTTATGAGCTGTGTGATTGGAGACAGAATAGACTTAGAACCGCAGAATAGGGTTGGAAAGGACCTTAAGATCATCTAGTTCCAACCCCCTTGCTATGGGGGGGGGACACCTCACACTATACCATCTCAACCAAGGCTTCGTCCAGCCTGGTCTTGAACACTGCCAGGGACGGAGCATTCACAACCTGCCTGGGTAATTGATTCCAGTGCCTCACCACCCTAACAGGAAAGAATTTCCTCCTTATATCCAATCTAAAGTTCTCCTGTTTATGTTTGAACCCGTCACCCCTTGTCCTACCACTACAGTCCCTAATGAAGAGTTCCTCCCCAGCACCTCTATAGGTCCCCTTCAGATACTGGAAGGCTGCTATGAAGTCTCCACGCAGCCTTCTCTTCTCCAGGCTGAACAGCCCCAACTTTCTCAGCCTATCTTCTATGGGAGGTGCTCCAGTCCCCTGATCATCCTCGTGGCCCTCCTCTGGACTTGTTCCAATAGTTCCATGTCCTTTTTATGTTAAGGACACCAGAACTGTACACAATACTCCAAGTGAGGTCTCACGAGAGCAGAGTAGAGGGGCAGAATCACCTCCTTCGACCTGTTGGTCACACTCCTTTTGATGCAGCCCAGGATACGGTTGGCTTTCTGGGCTGCAAGCGCACACTGCTGGCTCATGTTCATTTTCTCAGTGACCAGCACCCCCAAGTCTTTCTCCAGAGGGCTGCTCTGAATCTCTTCTCTGCCCAACCTGTAGCTGTGTCTGGGATTGCTCCAACCCAGGTGTAGGACCTTGCACTTGTCGTAGTTAAACTTCATGAGGTTGGCATCAGCCCTCCTCACAAGCATGTCAAGGTCCCTCTGGATGGCATTCCTTCCCTCCAGCATAGCAACTGAACCGCACAGCTTGTTATCATCGGCAAGCTTGCTGAGGGCGCACTCATTCCCACTGTCCATGTCACCGACAAAGATGTTGAGCAAGACCAGTCCCAAAAGTTCTTAGAGTACTGACTGTGTGATCAGAGAAGAATAATGCAGAAAACAGCTGAAAGGGTACATGCTGTAGAAAATCACTGGTTAAGTGGGGAAAAAACACACCTAAGCTATAGTGATACACAGCTGCTGCGTCTGAAATTCCTGCTTCCTAATTGCAGTAATTCAGGAACTGCACCTCAGTTAGTACTCTGGCACAGTCTGACATGCCAAGACACTATTAAAATGCTTAAACATGTTTGAAGGCCTCAGCAATTTCTTTCTCTGCACCTTAGGCTAAATACAGTTAAACAGCAATTGAACATATCTCAAGAAGCATTTTGTGCCCCAAGGCTTCTACTGCTGTCATTCTGAATATGGCATTATCGTGTTCTGCAGAGACAGAGCACGCCATCTCTAAAACACTTCTACTGAATAAAGTAAAACACAAATCCACTGTTTGAGATATGCCAACTGCAAGGAAGTAATGAATATATTAATTGGTTTTGGACTACACTAATCTCATTTATATCATGCCTAATTCTGAAATTCTTTTCAGTGCTTAAGATAATACTTCAGGATACAGAAATGCTTACATGTATGTTGACTGAATAATTAATACAGTGAGACAAACTATGACAGAAGGCCATAAAATAATGAATTCTGAAGGAACATAGAATGAGTGAGAACATTCAGTAATTTACTTGAAAAACAGTAAAATAAAAGTATCACTTAAATAGTACCTTAAACAAGACTCACTGCTGTATCATGTCAAAAGTCCAAGTACTTAATAGGTTTCAAGAGAGACTAGACTGGAATTTTCAAAGCTAACATGAGATACTATACAGTCCTCTACCACTAAACCAAATAAAAATACCATAAGCAAATGAAAAAAATACCATAATAAATCTGAGGCAGGTAACTGATTCTTTAACATTTGAAAAAAGCTCTTGCTAGATTAATGAAAGTGAGTTAGCCAGAAGAGAAGGCAGCTGAGGAAGAAAACAGCAATTTTTGTGTACCTAAAAAGCAAGAGTGGGAAAATATAGTTTGCATGCCCATAGTGGAAAAAAACCCTAAAATAATGACTTGATTGCAACAAAAAAATCAGGTTATAAATTAGAAAAAAAATTGAGGATAAATGTAGTGATGGAATGTTATGGAGTCTTCACCACTCGGAGGTTTTTATGAATGTCTAGAAAAACTCCCAAAGGTAACATTAACATGGCTAATCCTACCTATCCTATCTTGGGAAAGCAATGGTGCACTAAATGACCTCTAAAGGTTCCCTTCAGCTCTGCAATTCTGTTAATATAATTACCAACATTTATGTACTTTGGCATCAATCCAATCCTTAACTGTTTCTGGGTTAGGATTCTTGATTTATTCTGTAATAAATCAACCTTGGAAGTTGGGTTTAGATTCAGCTAAAGGTTCCTTTTGGAACGACATGCTCTTTTAAATTTGATGTTAAAAGAATTACAAACAAAAAAACCAAGATGATCAGATCATTTAAGACAGGTGTTAATCAAAAGACTACAGACACAAAAAGCCAGTAATGCTAAAAAAAAAAAAAAAAAATCCAAAACACTCTGAAGGTGAAACATAATAACCTATCATCTATAAAATCATCTTGCCTAAGTCCCGACACATTCATTCCATTTTACATTTTCATCAAAAAGATGAATACTGCTACTATCTGAAGTATTGCAAAACAAATATTTTGCCTCTGAAGTCCATTAAATCTGAAACTGGTGTAAGAGAGACTCTGAAGTAAAAAAATAAACAACCAAAACAAAACAACAAAACCCAACAGAATTATAGAATGGTTTGGGTTGGAAGAGATATTAAAGGTCATCTAGTTCCAACCCTGCTGCCATGGAAAGAGACACGTCCCACTAGACCAGGTTGCTCCAAGCCCCTCCAACCTGGCCTCGAACACTGACAGGGGTTGGGCTTCAACAGCCTATAGGAGGACTATGTTCCAGTGACTCACTATCCTCACAGGAAAGAACTTCTTCCTAATATCTAGTCTAAATCTACCCTCTTTCAGTTTAAAACAACTACTCTTTGTCCTATCACTGTATTACTTGCAGAAAGTCCCCCTCCAGATTTCTTGTAAGCCCTGCTTAGGTACTGGAAGGCTGCTCTAAGGTCTCTCACAGAGTCTTATCCAAGCTGAAGAAGCCCAACTCTCTCAGAGTTTCTTCAAAGGAGGGGTCCTCCAGCCATCTGATCATCTTTGTGGCCCTCCTCTGGACTCACTCTAGCACATCCACGCCCTTCTTCTGTTGGTGGCCCGAGAGCTGAATGAAGTACTCCAGGTGGGATCTCACCAGAGCAGAGGGGCAGGATCACCTCCCTTGATCTACTCGCCACACTCCTATTGTCGCATCCCAGCATACAGTCGGCTTTCTGCAAGCATACACTTCTGGGTCATGTTGAGCCATCAACCAACACTTCCAAAAGTCCTCCTCAGGGTTGCTCTCAGTCCATTCTCTGCCCAGCCTGTTGTTTGGGATTGCTCTGACCTAGGTGCAGGACATTGCACATTTCAACGTTTACTTTATATATGAATTTCTTGTTCTGTTTAGTCCTGCCTCTGTTTTAGGGAGGAATTGAGTTAAATTAGATAAAGAATGTGCAAGCTTTTGATGTTTTTTGGTTTTGTTTATTTTTTTTAATTAGACTATACCAGACTACATAGTTATCCAACATGACAGACATGCAACCCAAGAAATATTACCCAAGCAATAAAATTCCTGGCTTAGATTCCACAGTTATTTCTATGACAATTGTCTCCATGAGGTTAAGATCCAATATTCTTTAAGTATTCCTCTAATTATAGAATAATTCCATGAAAAAGTTTCCTACCTAAATTAACAGTTGTACGGGCTTGGTAGTATTCCACCTGTGATCTTCAAGGAATCACCAGTATTTCACTCTTGACTTAAATACCTATTTTATTTTTTTGTACACTAAAAAAATAGTTGCACTCTTCCAGCCCTGAATCATATTAATTAGTTGGTTGTCAGTGGAGAATCCTAATACAGGTTGCATACAATATTATGTGCAAGTAAAATCAAATCCAACAACCTAATTCTAGACAAACACTAATTTAAAACCCTGATTACATTGTAATATAGAAGAAAGCAGATTGCAAACAGATAGTTTTCTCTTAAGTTTTATTTATCCTGTAGTTCAGACTTAATTTCTTTTTCATTTACATGACCTATTGCATATATATATGTATATATATATATAATGAGGACTGAGAAGTGTCAGCTTATGTGATATGTGGTAAGTACTGTACTAAATACACCATTTTGAATTTAAAGTCCTTAGATTTTAATTTTCTAGATATAAATGTAATTGCTACAAAACTGCTTGTAATCCTGTTAAGTACTTTGATAGACTGATTTACTTTTATTACTGAAATGGCAACATATCTTTCAGAAAAGTAGGACTTACTATGGTTTCCTCAAGTAGCATAGACATTAAGATGTAGGAAACATTTCAGATGCCTAATTGTTCTGCCAGTCTGATGCTAAAGTATTAATCTGTCACTGTGTCAAATTACATACTTTTTTTTTTCAGTAAAACATGTCAGTGCTTAACAAACTCTGAGCAGAAATAATTAGAAGAGCAATTAAAAGTCAGCTGTCCTGAAGATGACTTAAGTGGGAATTAGAGCTCAAAAATCAACATAATTTCCTTGATACTCATGCCAAACTGATGGGGACTGCAGGAGCTCTAAGGGAAGAGAGTAGCTAGCAGTCATTACCTCATCTCAGCTGTATATTGTGCCTTCCCTTTAATTGATTTTTTGACAATAAGGATTTAATAATGTATTTTCTTCATCAGGAGTGGACACCATGTAAGAAAACTAGTGCTTTTACCACAGCAGAGAAAAGGTTACATGATTTCACTTTGTCCCCCTCCAATTTATGCCCATCTCATTCAAAAGACAACTTCTTTTTGGAGACTCTCAATGTTACTTAGGGGATATTAATGAACGCATTGCTTCCATTTAGAAACTAAAAGCACAATCCTAAAAGATGTTCAATGCCATTAGATCTCATTGGTATCTCACAAGTATCTTGGAGGATATCCAGAACTGATAAAGTTGAAAGTTGAATATGTAAGAAAAAATCAATGATCTGAAAGAGCTGCAAGCTGTTTTGTAAAAATGATATTTCATTGGAGTGATATAAAAATGCAATAATATGACTGAAATGTTCAAAGGGTGACTGATTATGAAAACATATACATACAAACACACAGAGCTGCTTAACTGTTTATCATAAGTAATGGGGGGGAAACCAACAAACAAACAGCAAAACTGAACCACTTGTGATTATGGACAACAGATGCAAGAAAAATAAAGTTCTGGTTGAATGTTTATGTGTTTAAGAATTGTCTTTAAGGGAGAATACCAATTTCTTTCATATCTCTCAGTGAGTTAAATTATTTTTCTTGCAGAATTCTTTTGCGACATGAGATAGCAACTTCAACTGATTATCTTGATAGAACCATTACATTCCTGAAAATGTATTGCCTTATACAGTTCTACTTCATGCAGCAACACATTTCTGGATTCTGGATTTCATTTCATTCCTGCATATACAGAATAAAATATTATATAATAACATATTAAGTAGCAGTACTGCTTTCATAAAAAGAGAATTACTTGTGTTCCCATGAGGTTTTCAGTATAACTCATGTAATTTTATTTTGTTACAAGTCATAGACCCTCAAAGGTTGAACTTGAAAAGTAACTGTAAAAATGTGCTGAAGCTCTCTTAATTTATATTATTTTCAAACGGGGGGGAAGAAGAAAATTCTCCATGCTCTGCATGCAAATGATCATCTAAATAATGTAGAGCTCAGCATGAAGCCAAAACAAATAACTTCTGACTACTTGTCTTTTTTTGTAGCTGTCAAGAGGAAGTTGTGTTGCAAGAAGAAATATAGCAGCCAAGTGAAGGATCAGTTTAACCTTTTATGTCACATAAAGGGAACCTTATCCCACACAATAGAAAAAAATGCTCACTTATCTGCTCATGTTGTACATGTTTCTCTCACAAATACACATATAAATTTGTAATCTTATTTACTTAATCATGCTACCAATATCTGGGATACAGAATGAAATTTAATTCAGTTCTGTGAATTGAAGAGTACAAAGAATGAACTTTCATTCCTTTAGCAGAAGATTTACATGGCGCAAGACCTAAATGAGTGTTAAAAGTAGAAATTAATAACATTTTATTGTATTAAGCATATTTTCCTTATTTCTATAAGTATACTCCAGAAGAAAGAGGTTATCTTTTATAAGATATAGTGCTCATTTTCATTAATCATGAAGCATAACAGAAGTATAAAATCACACAGCTCAGGAGTAAATGGTAATAATTCCACGTGTCACAGGGAAATGAAATTTTTTACTGATTGACTAGTTACACACTCTTGTCTTGGATTCCCGGTCAGTGTCATGAGCCATAAGGTCTTTAGAACAACTATTTGGGAACCATCAAATTTTCCTAAGAAGAGATAAAATGTAATTAATCCACATAAAAAAGTTTTTACTTTTGTTATGAGTACTAATGATTTCTCATTGAAATGATGCTGGGGAGGGGAAGTGTTTTGGGGGGAGCGTAGTTTGTTGTCGTTGTTTTTATACTGTGTGTGGAAAAGCCTTCACACCTCAAAAATTGAGAGACAAATACAGAAAGATAACGAATCTCTCAGTGTGATTTATGAACTGCTCAAAGGGATTTTTCATTAATTTTTTATTAATTTTTCAGCTGTGTGTGCAGATTACAGCTAGTGAATTAATTACAAATAAAAGCTCAGAATGGTTACATACTTATGACAGATTAATCTGGGTTACAGTCCATTAGTAATGAAGTATTAAGCACAACACTAATTCCCCTTGTGCATGTACAGTAGATAGACTGTAATCAACACATGAATCACAGCCATGCTATACTAAGAGATTAGAGTAACACTGTTTATCTCACTATAGAATGGAAAAGTATAATTTTTTTTTTATACTAATGAGAAGCATACAAGTTTGAATGAAACAAAGCATAGAAGAGAAAAATTAAGTTTTACTTGCAAAGTCTAAGCCTGTCAGAAATAGCAGGCTCAATCCTTCTTGAGGGAGGAGGAGCCTAATGTCACCTGTAGTGTCTATCATATATTTTTGATCCCTGTCCTTGACCCTGAGTATCCTGCAGTGTTTCATTCACTCACTAACTATGGGAGGCAATGAAGTAAAATTCTTACCTTGCAAACTGAACTGTGTCTTGATGAAAGTTAAAGGCAAGATTGGACTTTAACAGGTTGTCTAAGCGTATTAGTCAGGAGCTCCAAGATGAAAATACTGGGGTTTTGATTGCTTCACCATCTACTAAGTAACATTTTCTTCAAATTTCCTAAGATACTTAATGGCCAATTGAGCATATTCACCTACAGAATTCTTGAGATATTCCTCCAAAATACATTAAATATTTCCTAGCTCCGAAGCAGAAAGGGAATTATATTTGTCAGAAGTGATTCTAGAGGAAGTAGTCTTTAACAAATCCATTCTTTTGGTTTAAAAATGTTTAATATGCAATTTTTCTGCTCTTGTGTTTTGCAGCACAATATTAAAATTAGTCATTATGCTTTTGCTTGGCTTTGGTTGCTAAAGTATATATCCATATCCATAAAATTTTAAATATCAGAAAGTAGTCCATTGTTCTCAGTTTGTGGTATTTCCAGATTTCTTAAGAAGTGCAGTGCATATACTTTGGACTATGGCTTCATAGCCAACATCTACTTTTTAAAGAATGAAACAGATAAACTCCAGCTTGTTTCACTGTTGTGGTTTAAGCCCAGGTGGTAACTCAGAACCATGCAGCCACTTGCTCACTCCCCGCCTTTTCCTCCCTGCTCCCAGCAGGATGGGGAGAAGAATTGAAAGACTGTAAATCCCACAGGTTGAGATAGGAACAGTCCAGTAACTCAGGTGCAACACAAACCCACTAATGCTAGCACCAATAACAATAAGGGAACTAACAAGGAGAGAGAATACAATTGCTCACCAACACCCAACCAATACCCAGCCCGACCCAAGCAGCAGTCTGGGCTTCCCAGCTTATATACTGGGCATGATGTGCTGTGATATGGAATACTCCTTTGGCTAGTTTGGGTCAGGAGTCCTGCCTCTGCTTCCTCCTGGCTTCTTGGTGCCCCTCTTCACTGACAGAGCATGAGAGACTGAAAAGTCCTTGATTGGGTAGTAACAACTAAAACACTGGTGTGTTATCAGCCTTATTCTCACACTGAAACTGAAACACAGCACTGCACCAACTACTAGGAAGGAAAAAAATTACTATTAGAGCTGAACCCAGGGATTTTACTCATTTGAATACAATAAATGTCTTACATGATTAGTTTACGCTTTCACTCAGACTCCAGTAAAAATGACAGAAGATTTGAAACTGGACAGTGTTAAACTTGCTCCACTTGCAATGCATCACTACATTCCTGACAGTTGTTAGGAAAGATTCCTGATTATGCCTGCTAGGGTAGGAGAAAACCCAGTCAAGCAGAATATATTAACACAGAGATTAAAACTTTTTTTTTTTTTAAGACTACATATACTGAAGAAAATTAAGATATTAGTGTATTAAATGTATTGTCTACAGTATAGGAAAATAAAACAATCTTGATTATTTCCAGTGTAAATCCACAGAGTAATTTCTGGTAATCTACTCAGTATCAGTTGTAGTGGTTGTAATCACTTAGCAGCTGCCAGACTGTTTTAAAAATCCGAACAAGAAGTGGAAAACCAGTGCTTAAAGGGTTGGACAGAATGTTAAGGAAGTAGAAGATGAAAACAAGCTTGTCAGACTGAATCAGATAGAAAAATACAAAACCTGCAGGTTTTATCTGACTTGAGACACAATTATTTGTAAAGGGAAAGAAGTAATTTGTTATTTTGGCAATTATTATTTCAAACATTTTATAAACTGTTAATTTCCTTTTATTAAATGGTCATTGCCTTTTACTGCCTCCATGATATATCATGGATAGATCATAGGATGCATACTTTGTACAGGCGCCTTTCTTCCAGGCCATTCAGAATACGGTTTCCTGAATGAAGTATTTTTGGTAGAAAATTGTTCTCTGCACAGTGTTTTAGTCTCTGGCTCTTTTCTGAGATCATAATAGTGATGCCAGTTGGGACTGTAGTTCTTGTGAATGTATTGTGCTCTGGATTATAACTAATTTATTCATATAATAGATTCTCTGTTAGATAGTACAACTGGTTTTGACTTGGATCAGCTTTGAAGCTGCAACTTGAGGATAAAAAACCTGCGTGCCCAAATATTAATCAACTGAGCCACAATAATTGTCAGAGGATAGAATTATTCCAGGGCAATTATTCAAAAAGAATGGCATGCTCCTACCAGAGCTGAATGAAGTCCTACCAGAAACTGGGCACCACATTTGTATATTTCATGGTCCTTGTACAGGAGTGAGCAGCAGTGAGACCTGATGAACATATTTCATGTCCTTTGTGAACAAAGCACCTCTAATAATGATCCACTAAATTAGGCCTAGACTAAACATAGTGGATAAAGTCAGAGTACACAGTGGTAGACATCAGGAATTAGTTTATGTAATTTATTGTTCAAGTTCATATAAGTGGACTGGTAAAGCATTGGCCATATATAGATCTATTACGTATTATATTATCTTCTAATATTCTACTATCTATAATACCTATATATAAAGAGATATATTCTAATTAATTTAGATCTATTTTAAATCAGAGATGAATGAGTGGCTAGATAAACTTGAAAATTATCTGCTTACTTTTGAGTGATATGAATAGAAAATAAATGGAATAATTTATGTCTTCTCAAAATATTTTGACAAAAAATACTTATCAGCATTAAAAATAACATTGATTTTATTCTGATCTTTGTGGGAAGGTCTTTTGAGAATCTTAATTTTAGTAGATTGTTTATGTATACTCCTAAACCTCTTTGCCACCAGGTATCTGAAAACTTAATACATAGCAGTGCAATAAACATCTAAACAAACTACAGTGCATACTTTACCCTACCATAGACAGAACTGCAATTGCATATATCTTAAGTATTGTAAAACTTATTTTGTGATGCTGCAGACGTACTTTATGGGGGCATCTCTGTTTCTATTTACTGATGTTTTTAGCCACTGAAAGTAGAGAAGATACAGGAAGAGGTCAAAATTGACAGCAAAACTGAATCAGGGCTTCTCATGCCAATGAAATCATGAAAAACAGCACTGTTCTACAGCAACAGTAATGAATATAAATAGACAAACGCTCTGAACAGCTACTGGGAGAAAGAGAATAAGGCATCCATTTCAAGAAAAAATCTTTTTCTGCCATCACAGATAGCTTTGTGAACTGGATAGATTAGGATGCCATTTAAACTGTTTTCATACTTGAAGATACGTATGTGAGACAGGTCTCCCTTATTTTCCTTTAAGGGATCAGACTTAATAGATTGAATTCTATTTGTATTTTCTACACTTTTATTTCTCATGTCAGTCATTCCCATATAAAATCTGTTACTTCATCTTTGACGTAGTTCAATACTTAATATGAATGCTTTCCCACCCACCCCAGATTTATTGTCTTGATCACACATCTCCCTGTCTCTCTACAGATAACAATCACAGAATGCAAATACCATCCAAATATTTATCAGCGGATAATAAAGATTTGTTCAACTCTTCTATCTGTTTCAAAACAGATAGAACATAAGTACATTTACATTTACACTACATTTACATTTACACATAAGTAAATGTGTAACTCTGAACCAAAGTAATTTACTAGAATACCTGTGTATATCTGTTTTTCTTCTGTCTTAAATGTTGTACACTGTATCCAAAGAAAGATTAAAGAAGCAAGTTTCTTTAATTTTATGACTGATAACATGTACTAAACCCACCAGTTTAAAAGTCATTGGAGAGATGCTGTATCGGTTAAATTCTAAGAGATTACAAAATTTTTATCTGTCACTAAGTGATTCTATGGACTTAACGTATATTACACCACCAACTGTTCAAAACTTACTAGATAACTATCTCGCCTCTACTTGAAACTATTTGAAAATAATTACATCATCTTCTGGAACAGCAAAATAGCAATCTGTTACAATACTTATGAATCTCATCATGCTGTAAGATAACAATTCTTGTTAACGTAGAATATTTTTATTCACAGGAAGGGTTTAAAAAATCTGAATTAAGATTTACAGAAATACCTTAGATTTAAAATTTCAAGAGGTAGAACTGAGGGAAGAGAAAGACAAAAGGTCAGGAATAAAATTTCTTTTCTAATGTCACAAATGGCATGTATCACTTAACTTCTTTGTTGCTATATTGTCTCATTTATTATACTTCAGTCATGAAAATATATTTAATTGCAGGCATCTCTTATTCTGCAAAACAAAGCTTATACAGTTTTCTACAATAATCTGCATTTTGAAAACTGCCTTAGGAATTTTAAAATTTTTTTCAAGACTTCAGCTACACAAACTTGCCAGAGAAGTGAGCAATGGCTCCAATGGTAAATATTTGGGAGAATTTCTCACTGGTTCACTTTTCACCTGATCTGTCTTTCAGTGGAAGGCAATATACACCTAAGGCATAGCTTTCACAAGATGCACTATATCATTAGCACATAGCATTCAGAAGTCCAGTCAATCCAGCTTCATTTAAATTTAAAAAAAGCACAAATAGTTTGCATATTCAGAGACTGACCTCATACAACTTTGACATCCTTTGGATCTCATATTTCTGTCATCAATGAGAAGTACAAATTCAAATAATCAACTAAAGCTGGTGGCATGTCACAAATCTGAAATAAATGTATGATACACATTGGTTCCAGGGATAGCAACTGACAATTTCAGTTGAACAGAAAGGAAAGAATAAGATACCTGAGATTTATGTGTTTTGAGCGTTAACTGTTATAAAGCAAATGAAGGTTAATGTAACTTTAAACTTTTTAAGAAGACACTGAAAACAATAGCGTACCCAAATCACAGATCTCTGTGGCTAAAAAGAAAACAGATACATGAAAGATGGTACTAAAAGTTTTACTATATTTGATTGCATCTCTATTAATGTTATAATGACAGAGATGATAAAACACCATGATAGGAAGTACAATTTAGAGATTTGTTTATAGCTTGTCATATACTGTATAACATACTTTTCAGCTGAAAAGTGTAAAGCTGCTCAGCAAAGCTGCTCAGCTTCAGTGTGTCTCTTTTTCTGATTTATGAGCTTTAGGTTAAGTGGAACTCTTTAGAGGAAAAGGAAGATTACTCCTTTCTCAAGTGCAACTAAATGTGTTTAACTGAGAGAAGTTTCTGTAGGTCACAAGGGAAACTGTGCACCTGCCTGCAGAACTCTAAATTTATAGGTGATGGAAAGAGACTTTTAGGAGATTGTACAGTTTATTCCATATAGAAAGTCACTGAAGGTTGTTTGAAGAAACAGTCTGGAAGAAATGGATGTGAAAGAGGAGTGGTAAGACTTTTGTATTCTGTTTCTCTTGGAAGTTCTCTCTTTTCACTATTATAAAAAAAAAAAAAGTCTTCAGCTTTATACTTAGTGGTCTAATATAATAAGGCTTTAGAGAATTGGATGCTTTTGGCATCTCTTCCTGTGTTACAGTGCAAGACTGAACCAAGTAGTCCATCAACAAAAAAATATAAAAAAGGAACATTAGGAATTTAACAAGTACTGATTTATAAAGTTATAGCAAAAATAAAACAAAAAAAAAAAAAAAAACAAAAACAAAAAACAAAAAAAAAAAAAAAAAAAAAACAAACCACCAAACAATGAAGCTGAAGCTATCTATGGAGGTATACCAGCTTTGTTTTACCTAGGGGTTACTTCCCTAAAAGTTCACTAACCCAGAAACTTAGTCTGATGAAATAAAATACATTCTGGACTTGTGCACAAAACTTTTGTTTTGAAATTGCAGTGATTTATTTGTTGATGTTAATATAAACTTCAAAAGGATGACTGTAACAGAAACTTGACCTAAACCTTAATCATGAAGTAATATTGCAAATAACTCAGTATATAATTTGTAGGAAAAAATAGTTTGCAAGAAAGCAAATGCTTTTTGTGTCAGTCCTGTTTTACAAATATTATGTTTCACCAACTTGCAAGTTATATATGCCTATTTGTTGCTGAAATGCAACTGACAGACTATAGAAGGGCATAAGAGATTATAGAGGGGAAAAGAACAACACTAAAGTTTGCAGGAGGGAAAACTTAAGTAATTAAGACTAGTTTTCACCAGTATCCTCTGTCTGCTATGAAACTGGAATACAAACAACCTTTACAGCTATGTAGTACACACATTGTTTTACTTTGAACTTCTGTCTTGGTAAGATATTGTCAGGTATTTTTTGATTTGGGGGATTTTGTTTGTTGGCTTTTTTTAAAAGACACCAAAAGAAGGTTAAAAAGAATATAAAAGAAGCATTTATGCATATAATGTCTGCCTACCAATTAAAAAGAAATATTAAATTTTAAAGAATAAACTTTTACCCAAAGAGGAGATAAGCAATTATAATGACATTTATGTGACATTTTGAATAGCCATTCCAGACAGTAAACCTGACTTACTCCAAATAGTGCAATTATCTCCTTCATGCTTAATACGCTGTTCTTCAAGTGAAATGCAAATAAAAACCTAACTCCAGGTAGTTCTGCAAATCTGCTTAGAAAGAAAAGTACTACCAGTAACTGTAGGTCATCTTAAGAAAATGTAACACGTATCCAACACATCTAAGGACTTACACTGCAGTTTTATTCCACTCTGTTTTAATTATGAGGTTCTTCTCTGCAGGAAGCAATTCTAAGAGAACTGAAAGAATTTATTTTAAAGACTACTAACATAAGAACAATTCTGCCTCATGCATTCTGAAATCCAGAATATCTTAACACCTTACAGCTTGTAACAGACATGTACACAACCCCTTTCTAGATAAACAGATTAATTTGAAATCACAGGCTTTCACAATAACTTCCCAAATGCATTGCTTACTACTAATAACTGCACAACCTGAAATTGAAAAGAAAACTAGTCTTTTATTGACCAAATGCAGTTTGACTGTGAAAAGGTATAATTTTCTAATACCTAACTAAAAGACATATTCTGAATTTCCCATATTGTAAATACTGAGAAATAAATAATGTTGCAAGTAGAAGTAAAAAAGAATTATGCATGTTTTGCATATGCAGAAAAGAACTTATGTGGAAATGCCAAGATATGGAGAAAAGTTTTTCAGACAAAACCAGACATTTTAAGACTCACTTGTTTGTGAAAAGTCATAGTGACTCACTATTACAAATATTTATCTTGTTCTGAAAGTGCATGTCTTCTGAGCTCTGCTATGCTCACCAATTTTTAAAAGAGCATTTTATTTTCATAAAACTGTATCAGCATATTTCAGAGAGAAAAAAAAATGCCAGTTTGCGTTATTACATTTCTTTATTATATTGTCTTCCATGACCCTCTACAAGATTTTCATTTTATTCTCCTAAATTCAAAACAAACTGAAATGATGTCATGAAAATATTCTGGTTTACAAGAAGTCAGTAAGTATTACTAGGGTGAAAGTTGCACCAACAAAACGTCGTGGTTTACCTTAATATAGGTACAGAATTTGTATCCCAGAATAGATAATTTAATAACAATTTTTTACTTTATTTTTATTTAATGCAACCAATAGCTTGAGGCATCATGTCTGTGTTGAAACTTGACTGTTTCATAAACAACCCTACTCCCTTCCAAGTGTTCCCTTATTGATTATGAAAGAGATCAGGAACATGCTCTGGCTCTCTAGATGGATGGTAAGCACTCAGCTAGAAGCGGAGAAAGAGAGCTGTGGTCAGATTTTAGAAAGCAAACCTCTGTCACTAGTTGAACAGCTAACAGTCAAGGTCATTCTGCTTCTCTGTCTTTCAGTAACTCCAGATTGTGGCTGCACAGCAGACAGCTATAGGGCGATGATGGCTCTCACCAGGAAAAGTTGGAAGTGCTGGACCTGAACCCCTTTAGGCTAAATATAGTACCTCAGCTTCCAAGAGCCACACTTGAACGAAAATGTTGGGTTTACTCTGATTTTAAGCTGTGTACTAAGTTTGTTTGTTTCAGGAGCATTCAGACCTAAACTGGTCCTTTTTGCCTTATTTCTGTATGTCATCAGAGCATTCCAGATTAAATGGTTTTGTAACTGTAACTCAATTTAGGTTCACAGGTAACTTTGTGGTTTGCAATACAGTCATAGTTAGAGTAGCTTCCTCGAATTGTTTCTTAGGGACATATGTCTAAACCCCAGCTCTATGGCCAGAATAAATGTTCTTGATCTCTTCCATTTGCCTGAATGAACCAGTCATAAGAGCTTCGTCTGGCACCAAAACTGTCAAACCAATGCTAAGGTTTTTAGTTTGAAAATGGCAAGGTCTAGACATACTCCATGACACAAAATAGTTGTTAATTAAACTCTAGAGCAAAGACTAGATTCTGAGCTGCAATAATTACCACTGTTTTCTCTAGGGCTCAATATCAAGTATTTATGTCAATTAATTAACTGGTATGACACCTTCAATAACATTTAAAAAGGGAGGTGGTTAAAATTCAGCTGAGCTTATTAATAAAGTCTTTGTTCCTCAAAAGGTTAGAATTTAGCTTATTAATACCTTATTCTCAACAGATTAATAGCATGAAGTCCAGATGACAACTGATTAGAGATCTATCAGCTTGAGCAGGAAGACTTGACGCTTTGTTTCTAACTGAATTTCAAACCTGTTAGTTTCCATAATTGCACAAACAAAACCCTTACATGATTTTCTAAGATGTGATTGCTATAAGCAAATAAGGGCTGTCATTCACTTATTAAAGTGATCTAAAAGGAACACAATGAATGCAAGCCATTTGATTGGCCAACGCTTTCTTTTCTGAACCAATACCGTGCTGTCTGCTGCACATTTTGAAGTCTTCTGAGGGATTTGCATCAGTCATGATGGGTTATGAAAAGCAATTGCTTCTCTGTTCCATTCATACTCTTCAACTCACCAGTCTTCCAACATTAATCAATGTCTCACTAACCAGAGTGATTGAACAAGAGTTGCAAGAGTATTAGAAGCAGTCTGACTAAGCCGATATTCATTTAGTATTTCCCATCAGTCTGCTAGGTAGTTTTGAGAGTTTCATGCCTGTATCTCTTCAAATTTTTTCAGAGAATTCAGTACTATCAGTATTGCCAGTATTTATTTAATATAAAAAGAAACATTCAGCAAAAAATACCCAGACTCAATTTCTCTGGCCAGAAGGTACCATTATGATTTTCCAGACAGCTCCTTGAATACATAAATTGAAGATTTTCCCCATTCCACAAACAAGATCAGAAAGCAATAGAATCATAGTATCATAGAATAGTTAGGGTTGGAAAGGACCTTAAGATCATCTAGTTCCAATCCCCATAAAAAGTGTAAAATTATAAAAGTATAAAAGTTCCAACCCCCATAAAAAGATAAAAGTATGTCTTCCAGGAAATAGTATCATTTAGACTCCAAGCAATGCTGAGTTCATTGTATCCCCCTAGTAAACAATTTTAATTATCCTTACTCTTCTGCCTTGGAGGAGTTTGTTTCATCATTCCTTTATGTACCAGAAATTTAAAAACTGAAAAAAGGTATATAAGTATACGTATTGCACTATCCTTCCCCTTTCCTGTATACTTTCTTTCTTCTTTCCAGTCTTCTGAAGGATAATCATAGCTGAAAAAGGATCAACTGTAATGTATTTCCCTACATTAACAGAAATATCTATCCTGCTCAGTTTTTTTAAGAACTTCAGCTGGTTTCCAGGCTTTAAAAAGTATCTGTAAACAAAGATTGAAATGCTAGCTTAAGTTTTCTTTCCAAAGAACTCAAGATCTTAGAACATCTTTTTGCATTAAAACCAATGCTTTCCTCCTATTCAAGGAAAAAAAAGCATCTCAGTAGCCCATTTTATATCAGACATACAAAGGTATCTTGACTTTTTTTTTTTTCCAGGTTTTTATTGCAGAAACTGTTCTATTTTTCTTATACCTTTGTTTCCCCTGAGCTAAACCATGCTACCACCAACAGTTTCTATGATAGACAACAGAACTTGATTGTATACACCACTGTAGTACTGTTCTCTAAGTAAAAAAAAAAAAAAAAGGAAAAAAAAGTTTGAATATTGGTTAGACAGAAAGCTTTATTACAGTGCTACTATAGTTATACTATAATGGGTTTACTATACATAGTAATTTATGAAAGGCATGCTGTCTGAACACTTCAGTATACCTACAAATTGCTTCATAGATATTTAATTAAAAAAAATCAACAACCTAACTTTTGCTATTATTTCCAGTTTTCTTAAGACTTTTCTGTTCTAAATAACACACTCCTCTTTGCCAGTGAATATTAACATATGTTTGATTTCCTTCAGTTTCTCTGGGTAACACATAATCTGCTTCTTAGATAAATACAAACATGCAGTTTCCCAGAAAAAAAAAAAAAACACAAACTAAACTAAACTGAACAGTGAGGCAAAAGCCATTAGAAGTGTTCAATCCATAATTAGCTGTTAAGAACTCCTTTCTTATTTAAATAGATATTCTCCAGATATTAGACTAGCCATTGTAGTCCTACATTCTTTATCATGGGCAATTTCTAGACAAAACAACCATTCTGACACACACATTCCTGCTGTATTACACCATATGAAACAATCTGCATTTCAATCATAATGGTTTAGCAACATACTAGATTATATAAACATAAAATATCCTTTCAAGTCAGAATGGTGTATCAGATTCTATAAAAAACATGTGTAGTAGTATTATCTGACATATTCTAAACATAAGAACCTAATTCTCTGTTTATGTACTAAATTAAATCACAAGAAACATTTGTTTCGCAACCACATATTAAATGGCTCTGTATTGTCCCTCTACCAAGAGATATTTCTTAGAACCCATTTTTTGTGTCTAACTTTTCTCTACACTGTTATATATTTCGCTTGAGCTGGCACTAGTTGATCAGTACTTTTCTCCTTCAGCCATTCAGGAAGCAGCTAGCAGGGCAGCCACAACAAACACAGTTCTGGCAGCTCCTAATGTGTCTCGCTGCCTTTTATTCATATGCTATTTACACAGTTTTACATGTAGACCACGTAGCTTTTATAAAGCTCAGAGCTCAGATTTTAAATGGAAAGCTTATTAGACATAGGAGTCTCTCAAATGAAATTATACTAAGTAGCTACTTAAACTGCTTTGGAAGATAGAATCCACAGCAATATATTTTTAATACACAGATAGTATTTGCCTAAAGAAAAAGTGAAAAATGAAATAGCAAATGCAATCAGTGAGATGTACTGGACACAGAAGTTGTACTGCTACACCATTTACTTACAGTAGAAAAAACCCAAGCCTTTCTTGTCTTAATTTCATCACATATAGGAAATCATAAGTACAGAGCACAAATAAGAAATGTAAACAAAATTTCCTTAGCTAAGCCTCCAAGTAGTGTGTCTAGAAAGGGAGTAATATATTTCTACTGTTAATTTTTTACTCCTGACCCAAGGATTCTGGACAAACAAATCTGGACTGCCTTTAAAGCTATTTATCTATCTATCGATCTATCTATCTATCATCTATCTATCTATCTATCTATCTATCATCCATCCATCTATCCATCTATCTTAATATGGTATGTAGGAATGTAGAGCTTCTAATCTGCATTTTGTCTCGAGAGAGACATGGGAATTACTCCAAGTTGGGTGACTTTATCCTACAGTAAGTTGGCACTCTGTCTGGGAATTAAGCTATGAAATCCATTCACAATATTTCCATCAAAATTCATTTGTTCCTATGAAATCTTCTGATGAACATGAACTGAATTTCCATTGTGCTTGCTCACAGACTGGGTGTGCTGAAACAGACTTTTAACATTTTACTATTTCCTCTTCAGTCTACTCAAGTGTCTGTACAATAATATAAGTTTTAGCACAACATAAACTCTTTATTTTGTATTTACATTGTGGCTGTCCACTCTGCCTTTCTGGTCTAGCACTGCAGAGAATATTCATTGAAAACAGACATAAATACACACCCTACACAAATGTGACCCTGCAACATCCCCTGAATCCCATAAGCTTTTTGCATCAATGCCATTTTACTCAGAGCTGAATGCTGTAGAGTTACCATTTCAGTATGCTATTAATGCATACAGCTCACACATGCAAGCAAAAGAGATCTTACAGGATGAGTTTGTGAAATTTTGCTTAGCCTCGAAATTACTTCACTGACAACTGAAATATTCTTTGAACACATACTCCTGAAATGTCATATGAGAAGGTTGAATTGTTGAGAATAAATGCAACAAGTTTTTAAATTTCTAAAATATTTTTTGTTTACAGTTTCAGTTCCACTTTGATGTGAGCTGTTTTTCATTAGTAATGGATGACATTTTTGCAACATTAATGATACATAACGGGGGTTTCTGTGCAAAAATATTGCCTTAATAATGTGGTTAATAATTGCAGATTAAAATGAGTCTCATCATGCCAGAGGCAGCCTTCCTAACTTCTTTACCGAATTGTTTTTCTGTATATCCTAGAAAGTAAAACAGTATCAAATATGCTAGTATGTGCATATGCAATCTTTTAACCTTAAATTACCTGAAATACTTCAATAGTTGAACATTCAAGGGAACAAGGTGAAGTCTATCTTAATGTAATACACATCAGCAGGAGAGGAATAAAAGTATATAAATATTAGGTTCTTTTTTAGCAAGCCCTCAGCTTCAAAACTCCCTGTCTTATACATGTAATTTACAGCAATGTCTATGAACAGTAGTTTAGGAACACTTTTTTTATGCGTTTAGAAACACTTTTTTATGCTGCTCTGGAGATGATGGCTCAAAACCCAGTACATAATTAAATACATGGGATGGATGCTACTGAGTGGTTAATGTATGTAAAATTTCCTTTGACAATTCAAATTTAAACTCACTTTAGTTCTTATAAATCTTGAAGAAGTATAGTTGACTTAACACTTTCTCCACTACAGTTAATACATTACTTTCATTTCCAATAGCCAACATTGAAACATCTGGGGAAGCCTTTTTATTTTTTTTTTTTTAATCTAAATCTTCTAGCTGTAGCTATATGTGTGAGTAGCTGATGACCTAAAAGAATGATCTACTAATGCCAAGCCAATAATTGCTAGTAAAATTAATCTGATTGATTCTAATACTATACTGTTAGAATCATAAGCAAATAAATTATTATTAACTATAATTTTAGTTGTCCATTGGACATTAATTTTCTGCATTTCATTTAATAACAGAAAATGCATTCTTTTGATAGTTAACAAGGAAGAAAGGTATTCCCTCCAAATATTAACTTCACATTCTCTATTTTGCTGATTTGACTCCATAGTTATTTTCAATGAAATTGATTAACTTCTGAATTCAGTACTTCTTTCTGCTGCTCATCTCAACCTCAAGTATAGCCCTGAATTAAAAACTAATTTTCCTTCTTTTTTTTTTTTAATTTGAGATTTTGCCAAGCTCTTTGATTAAATTACTCCATAGTCATGCATATTCAAATTTATCTTCATAACCAGCTACCACATACTTTCTTTAGAATGTTAAATACACACATATTAAAAATAAATAAAAAAGAAAAAAGAGAAAATAAAAAAAACCCAACCCTACAAAATTTTTAATGGAATCCATAGAAATAAGAGAAAGGATGAGTTTTATGTTGCAGTCCTGTTAATAAAGTCACATATACAAACTTGACATTTCTTTGTCATTTTTTGCAGCATTTCTTTTTATGCAGTCACTTTTTTCTGGCTTTCAATGTTTTAGAAAGTATTTTTGGAAGTCTTTAAAAAAAATTTATGGTGGTGTTTTTTGGACTGATTGCTTGCTTGCTTTGGTTTTGTATGAGTATTTTCTGTTGCTTTTTAAAGAGGGAAAATAATTTGGGGTGAGCATACTGACTGGCACCTACGCTGAAGTTGCTCATCGGGTATCAGATTATTCTCTACATGTATAAAACAAACATTGTCTGTTGGGAAGCTCTACTGAGTGCCCGCCAAACAAATAGGAAACAATGCTCATTTTATAAAGCTTGCAGACAGAACATCAATCTCCTTTAACTGATCACTGTATGTGTACACTGTGGGAATATGCAAGAACCATTTCCTTGTTTATCACTTTAAGACCACATCCATAGCATTGTGGATTGTAAATCAAAGTAACACAGGAAATAATTTTATTCCTATTGAACTTAATGGTAGTTTTCAGAAGAAATAACATTAACCAATTGTCCCAATATTTATAAAACAACCCAACCATTTTACTAAAAAAAAAAATAAAAATTAAATTTAAAACAATCCTATTATACCACAGGAAAATTTTATCATAAATACAACATTAATTCCTTCCTAAGTTCTATGTTAAATTGTTTTCAAGGTGTTATCTTCTATTTTCTGAAATAAAGGAATCTGCCTATTCCACCTTATTTTTCTGAAGTTCATTTTCCACTGTATTTACACTCCAGAATGAATTCAATTGCTCCCACTCTCTTTATAACAAAGTCAGGCATTCCTGTATTATAAGCTGGTCATGCATGCTTTCAGACCTGCTGATTTTTACTTTACAGTATTTCCTAAATTATTTACAGAGTAGTGTATGTTGTAGTTTCTCTTTTCTCCTTTGATTATCTTTTAGTCTTCAATCACCTTCCAAAGATGGAAGCTTCATTTTCTTGTGAAAAATTACATTCTAATGGTAAAAAATTTAGCCAAGATGGTGGACTTAACTGTGTTACCCTTTCTCAGCATTGCTACCTCCTATTAAGACTGTGTAACAAGATACAATTAAGTAACACTCAACACTTCACTAACTGCAAACCTACTCTGCCTTTAATCATTTACCTGATACACTGTTCTTCTCTATTAGATAAATTCAACAAGTCTCAAGTCCAGGTTGGGCAGTGCCTTGAGTGACATGGTTTAGTGTGATGTGTCCCTGCCCATGGCAACGGGGTTGGAACTTGATGATCTTAAGCTCCTTTCCAACCCTAAGTATTCTATGATTCTATGATTCTAACTGTCTGTGAGATGGTTAACATTTATTTTTTTATTTTTATGATTAATCAATGATCTTACCAATTAATTTTCCATCTTATGAATAGCATATGCAAACATAGTCTATTTTGAACTGGCATCAATCCCATTCTCCACTTTATTTACTCATAAAAACAGTGCTCAGAAACAGAGAAGTAAAACTAAATAAGCCAATGGTTTGCACAGCTTGTATATTAATTACAATAAAGCAGGTTATGCTTTCGCTACAAATGCTGATATTTCAAGCAGTTGCCCTTTCTACTCTGGTAATGGCTTATTTCTCACTAGCATAAGCTTAAGCTAGAAAAGAAGAAGCTTCTTCAGGGACTACGTCTAAGGTTTTCACCTCTTCCCTGCATCCTTTTCTATTAAAAACAAACAAGCAAAAAACAAACACCCAAACAACACAATACAACATAACACTGCATAACATGAATTGCTGAGGTGAGTAGCTCGAGAGAGGACGCCTTCAACACCGGAGAGGGGGGAAGATCAGCGTCCAGGAGCCTCAACTCAGGGCGGGAACAACCTCAAGTCCTCGACAGGACTTGCACAGGAGCCGGCAGCTCAGCTGATGCGGCAGGGACTCACAGGGGGCGGAGCCAGGAGGAGCGGCACCAGCCCTGAGTGGGTAAAAGCCTGCCCCAGGGAACGCGACTCACCAGGGTGGGTTGATGTAGTTCGTGCGAGAGGGTGAGCGGAATGGTGAGGACTTGCCATATGACCAGGGCCTGATCTGGGAGCTCTGCTCTGGCTGCCCCGGCGGTGGCCAGCGTAGGCACCCAGACAGAGCCGATGAGAGGGGAGGCTGCAGTGCAGAGCTCGGAGTGTAGTGAGTGCCTGCACTGCTCTGGTGAGGGAAAGGTACACAATGGGCAGGGTTGCACTCGGTGCTCCCTGGTGGAGGTCCTCCTGCAGCAGGTGGCTGAGCTGCAGGATGCTATTAATTGGCTACAAGATGTCAGGGAAGCTGAGAGGAAGCAGGAATGCTTGCTAATGGCCCAAACTGTGCAGGGGCCTCAAGCGTCCCCTGTAGTTCATGGGGGAAAGAAGGAGGCCATTAATCCAGGAAGGTGGGAAACAGCAACAAAAAAAGGAGAAAGAGGACAATTAAAAGCAACGGACTTCCTACTAAATCTGTTGTCCCCGCACAGAAATGCTTTGCTGTCCTGCAGGGGGCTGATGAGGAAACACATTTGCACCAGAAACAACTGGCTGGTGCCCGGGTAAAGAAGATCTCTACTGGTGCTTATTTTTTCCATGATACGCATTTTTATTTTTGCTTCTCTATCCTGCTCCACTTCACTGAAATCTTACTGCTCTGTGATGCATGAGCATTTCCAAATGCTCTCATTTGGAAGACACAGTAAGTTTCAAAAGTTACTGTCCAGTACAGATCCTAGTTCAGTATCTTAAAGAAGACATTATACATAGCATACTATCGCATATATTGCCAATTCCTTGCAGGCAACTGCTGTTGATAGTTTGATGTGTTATTCTCAGGATTTGTTATCTTAAGGCAGAGATAACAAGTTCACAGTAAAGCCTTTACAAATACAGATTACAAGGCAATTTTCAATATATTAGAGGAAATGAAGAATTAGTGGGTTTATCCATAGTGATAAAAATTTAAAAGAATAATGTGTGCTTTGTGTGGTGGTGATCTTTTGAACATCTGAACATCTGGGTTGCAGTTTTCTGGTGGCTGAGTGTTGGCTTATCATATGCACTTTTGACTACACCACTTTGCACCTTTGTTTTATATATTGCTATCAGTAAAAAGAAAAGGAATTCTTTATCAGTAAGGTGGCAGAGTAAGCTCTTGCACAGGGTGTAAGTGACCATATATAGGGGATTAGGATCCCACTGATGGTCTGAAATCTACATAGTCTTATCTCTGTTTCAAGAATCTGGGAGACTTGGGTTTCAGTTTTAGTTTTTATATTGTCTCAGATTACAGTTTTCAAAATAGCTCACCCCAAAAAAAATTAAAGCAAAAGTAACCAAGTGCCAGGACAACAGAACTCAGCAATGTGATCTGGACCAGACTTTAGTCCTGCTTCTTGAAAACTAGTATGATAAAAAAGTAACATTAAATGTCACACTGAAGTAGATATCCCAAGGTATACCTAAAGTTTATTTGAATTCATGCTTTGGTTCCTCTCCAGACTTAAGAAAGAAGTAACAAGTCTATTCTGTCTGACTAGCACAGTGTCAGAGCTGCATCTCCAGTAGTCCATTGCCCATTTCTCAGGGGGTATCTACACTCTTATCACCACAGTATTTGAACGCAGGGCATAAAACTGTGCATTACATTTCAGTTTAGAGATGAACCAATAAAGTCTCTTACTACTTGATCATTTGTGTTAATGTTTTCTGAGTATATCTGAATTTCTATTGCCTTTCTTCTGATAGTATTCTAAAGGAAAGAAAGAAACTTGTTCAGGATTATTGTTTCTTCACTCCCTGATATTTTTCCTGCTGTTTCAGGCTACTGTGCTAGAAAAATCATGGAAAAATGGAGATAAGCTTCAAGAATGAAGATGGCATGAAATGCTATGAGGATGTGTGCACTTTTCCCTTTTTCTTTACTTAATAAATACTGATATCGAGAAAAGTTCAGCGTTTGCATAGGACAGTTAGATTAGGAATCTAGCATGAAGAGATTTTCATGAAGCACAGATGGTGGCATATACCTGTTCTTTATGAGGTAATATTATTCACAGTATTGCTCAAGCCTGCCATATTTTTAATGCATTTCAGAGTGAAGAAAGCAAAGCTTCTTTCCTTGTGTTTTCATTTCAGATTTTAATAGTGCTATCCCTGGGCTTTTTTTTTTTTTTCTTTTTTCCCTCAGTTAATATTTTGTTACCACTGGAAAAGCTCTTCCATGAGGTATGCCTGGAGTTCTCACACCTGTTTTCCCCCTTTGCCTCCTAAGTATGAAGCATTTTCTTTTCACCATCCCTAATACTCAAAATATATTACTGAGCCACAGGGGGGCAAAGGTTTCTTATATATAAAAAAAAAAAAAAAACACCCCAAAAAACAATGCTAGAGGAGTTAAAAACAAACAAAACAAAGCAAATAAAAAATAACCCCACTTCCCTACTTCTTGTTTAGAGACATTTTTTTAAAATATATATAAAAAAGTTAACTAAGTTAACAGTGACAGACACAGAAAAAAGGTAAAAATTATTAGTGCTGGTAGTTCCTGTTTTCTAGAAGAAGAGTTGATCCTGCCTGGTCATTCTTGCTTGATCATTCTTTATCTCTTCTCATTCTCAGTTCAAAGAACATTCCTTGAAATGTTGTTGCAAAACAGAATTTTCCTATCGATTTTTTATGCTATAGAATCATATAGAGTAGTTAGGGTTGGAAAGGACCTTAAGATCATCTAGTTCCAACCCCCCTGCCATGGGCAGGGACACCTCGCTCTAAACCATGTCATCCAAGGCTCTGTCCAACCTGGCCTTGAACACCACCAAGGATGGATCATTCACAGCTTCCGTGGGCAACCCATTCCAGTGCCTCCCCACCCTAACAGTAAAGAATTTCCTCCTCATATCCAATCTAAACTTCCCTTGTTTAAGTTTGAACCTGTTACTGCTTGTCTGTCACTACATTCCCTAATGAACAGTCCATCTCCAGCATCCCTATATGCCCCCTTCAGATACTGGAAGGCTGCTATGAGGTCTCCATGCAGCCTTCTCCAGGCTGAACAGCCCCAACTGTCTCAGCCTATCCTGATACGGGAGCTGCTCCAGCCCCCTGATCATCCTTTCTCTTTAGAAAAGACGGGCCTAGCAGGCAGGAATGGGGAGTTGCTATTTATGTTAGGGATAGGCTGGAGAGTATGGAACTCTGTTTGGGGACAGGTGAGCAGTCAACAGAGAGTCTGTGTGTCAGGACTAAAGGGAGAACAGCGATGGGGGATACAGGAGGTGCTCCAGCCCCCTGACCATTCTCGTGGCCCTCCTTTGGACTTGTTCCAACAGTTCCATGTCCTTTTTATGTTGAGGACACCAGAACTGTACACAATACTCCAAGTGAGGTCTCACGAGAACAGAGTAGACGGGCAGGATCATGTCCTTCAACCTGGTGGTCACACTCCTTTTAATGCAGCCCAGGATATGGTTGGCTTTCTGGGCTGCGAGCACACACTGCCGGCTCATGTTCATTTTCTCATCAACCAACACCCCCAAGTCCTTCTCCGCAGGGCTGCTCTGAATCTCTTCTCTGCCCAGCCTGTAGCTGTGCCTGGGGTTGCTCCGACCCAGGTAGAGGACCTTGCAGTTAGCATGGATAAACATCATAAGGTTGGCATCAGCCCTCCTCACAAGCATATCAAGGTCCCTCTGGATGGCATTCCTTCGTATCAACTGAACCACACAGCTTGTTGTCATCGGCAAGTTTGCTGAGGGCGCACTCAATCCCACTGTCCATGTCACCAACAAAGATGTTGAACAAGACCAGTCTCAACACCAATCCCTGAGGAACACCACTCGTTACTGGTATCAAGCCAGACATTGAGCCACTGACCACAACTCCTTGCGTGCGGCTATCCAGCCAGTTCTTTATTCACCGAGTGGTCCATCTATCAAATTGATATCTCTTCAATTTAGAGACAAGTATGTCGTGTGGGACAGTGTCGAACTCTTTGCTCAAGTCCAGGTAGATGACATCTGCTCTACTGCTGTCTATCAGTTCCACAGCCCCATCGTAGAAGGCCACCAAATTGGTCAGGCAGGATTTCCCCATACTGGTTTTCACCAACCACCTTGCTGTTTTTCATATAAGCAAGCCTTCTAGGAGAATCTGCTTCAAGATTTTGCCAGGCACAGAGGTGAGACTGACTGGTCTGTAATTCCCTGGGTCATCCAATTTCCCTTCTTGAACATAGGGGTTATATTTCGCTTTTTCCAGTCATAGGGAACTTCACCTGACTGCCATGTTTTTCCGAATATGATAGATAGTGGCTTAGCAACTTCACTTGCCAGCACTTCCTTCTAGTTGGGATGCAACACTCCTGAGCTTGTAGTAGGTGATCCTTGAATATCAACAAACAGTTTGGGCCCCCCTGTCCTCTAGTGCTATATCCCATAGAACCTTACTAAGCAGGTTCCTGAAGAGGCCAAAGTCTGCTCTCCTGAAGTCCAGGGAAGTGAGCTTGCTGCACGCTCTTCTCACTGTCCTGAGGACCTCAAACTCAACCAGCTCATGATTGCTGCATCCAAGGCTGCCCTCGAGCATCACATTTCCATCCAGCCCTTCCCTGCTGGTGAGCACGAGGTTAAGCATGGCACTTCTCCTTGTCAGCTCCTCTATTACTTGCAGAAGGAAGTTGTCTTCCACCCAATCGACAAACCTCCTGGATTGCTTGTGCTGGGCAGTACTGTCACTCCAACAAATATGAAGGTGGTTGAAGTCCCCCATGAGAACAAGGGCCTGTGAATGTAAGGCTGTTCCTATCGTTCTATACAGTACTTCATCCACAGAGTCCTCTTGATCAGGCAGTCTGTAACAGATCCCCACAGTAATGTCTCCCATCGCTGTTCTCCCTTTAGTCCTGACACACACTCTGTTGACTGCTCACCTGTCCCCCAACAGAGTTCCATACTCTCCAGCCTATCCCTAGCATAAATAGCAACTCCCCCTCCCTGCCTGCCAGGCCTGTCTTTTCTAAAGAGCCTGTAACCTTCCATTCCAGCACTCCAGTCATAGGAGCCATCCCACTATGTTTCTGTGATAGTTAGTATATCACACCCCTGTAGATGTGCATGAATCTCTAATTCCTCTTGCTTATTCCCCATACTGCGGGTGTTTGTATAGAGTTAAATAGTTTACCATCATGAAGTTCTAACATTTCATTATTATAATCTTTCACTATCGTGGGCTCTGAAAATGGAACAAAAAGAAATGCAATAATGGGACTACATAACATCCTATTATATAACCAATTTGCATATTTCTGCCTTTTTTCTATCATAAGAGAGGGCTGGAATGGTATGTCATGTTAAACCTCTTCTGGAGGATCTCCTTCATCCTACTCCAGATACCTCACAGATGCCTAACTTTGGTCCGTTCACTTATTGTGTCTCAATTACTGTTGCTTTTTTCGTAATTGAACATGGAATATTGATATCAAAGAGAAACAAAGATCAGATAGACATATATCTAACAAAGACATACTTTTGGAAGTAGTATAACAGGTTAATAAAATACACATTACTGTACAAGACACCTGCACAATATATTGTATCTAATAAACAGGATTATTATCTTTGGGGTTGTAATCTAAAAATATTTACTATACCCAAGATTTTGACAGTACCAAACTGCCACAGGCTTAAGAACTGGAGTTATTTTAAGCTCTGAGGTGAGTAATAGATAGATATACATATCCCATGTAAAGGCTTTTTTTTTTTTCCTTTTGAGGGGAACATAGGAAAGGGGAGAAAAGCATGTGAAACTGTATGACTACTGTGTGTAAAATAAATCAAATAAACTACTTTTTTTCTTTTTGACACTCAGAGAATCTCTGTGAGAACTGGTATATCAAATCACTTTTGATAATCTTCTTTCAAAATTATTATATCTTTCCTGCTTACAAAATAACATATGTTCACTTTCCCAACACAGCACGCAGAAGATAACATACTGAAATGTGAAATTTGGAATCAATATGCATAATGTGGTTAACAAAAATTCTTAGAAAACAAAAAACATTAAAAAATATTTTTTGGTGGGAGGGTTGGCATTCATCATATATTTTCCTTTCTATTTTTATTGGCATGAATTCCAACTCTATTGACTTAAATGGCCTGTTCCTAACTTTATACAGACAGAAATAAAATCAGGTTATATATAAGTATAGCTACAACAAAGAGTTATAGGGAACCATTTTTGGCATAAACAGCCTTCTGATCCCTTAGTGTAAACTGACATATTCCCAGTGAAGGCATTTTTGCCACAATTTTACTTTTTTTCTTTATACCAGATAAAGGTCTGGACCAAGAGCAACCCATAAATAGAAATCCAAATTGTAACGCACATGGGCTATTCCAATAGTAAGCACAATTTTTAATGATGTGGAGTTGGTGACCCTAAGTCTTCTTCTCCATGACCTGCTAGCTTGCAATGCTATTGTTTAGAAATGCCACCATGCAGCCTTGCTCCAGCCATTTTTTTTGTCTCTTCATGCTCTTTAGCAATGAGTTTAATGATAAATGGTAATGGTAAGTCATCGTATGGAAAGCTACCAAGCAAACACACATCTCTTTTAGCTAAAGCAAATATTCTATGTCCAGTCAACAGTCTGCTCTTTCAATAGTAAAATAAACCTTTTTGAAACTGTTAGCTCATGCTTGGAGTACTGTGTTCAGCTCTGTGGCCCCCGACGGAAGAAGGATGTGAACCTGTTGGAGTGAGTCTACAGTGTTTCACAACATTATCACATAAGTGGTTGATTTGTTAGTAATTATGGAAGGAAAATTTTATATTTGGAAAATCTTAAGACTTTCGTGACAGTTTGATGACCTAAGTGGAACAAACCTTCAGTCTTTAAATGTGTCTATATTCTGTGTTACAGAAAAAGGTGCCCTCCCTCTGTCAACACTTCTGAATTCACTGGAAGCTGAAAACCAATGCTAATACATGCTGAGCCTCACTTCAGAAGCCACACTTAAGGAAAGAGGTTGTTAGCTTGGAGTTGGCTCCATACTGATGCAGATACTGAGAGATTACAGCACATCAGAATTGCACTCTGCCTGCTCTGAGCAAACTCAAGCTTTTCCACTACCTGCCACCCAGGCAAATTTCTGCCAACTACACTGCAAGTATCTCAAATTGAAATTTGCTGACTTTGTTTCGCCACGTAGAAGATTTCCTATAGAAAAGGCTTTCTTACCAACAACCCTTGAAATTCTACTCTGTATCATTTAAATATCTGTCCTACAAAGAGAAATATTAGTGTGAAGTCTTTCAGTATTTTTAAAATAAACTAAACAGCCTTGCGGTGACGATTCTGAGTTTTGGAGAAAACGGCATAAAGTAAACTTTCTTTTGCAGAACTTCAGCTCCAAAACATAAAAAACATTGCATTTTGGCCACAATTTCAACTCTGTTTAACTGCAGTATCAAGCAATAGATCTTTGTATAATGAAAAAAAATTCCCACAAGTAACTTTAACCATAAAGATATAAACATCCTTTCTCAGGCTGCTGTAGAGCTTTTGCCTAAAAATGATTTTTTTCCTGCAGTTTGTGCTCTGCAGCTCTTCTCTGTTGTGCTGCTTGCCAAAATTTTCACCATTGGAGGCATCCTCTGTTACTGCTAATCAATTAATATAAACCACAATGATTCAGCAAAACAAGGGTAGATTCTAGAAAAAAAGAAGCCATGCAGAATACCATAAAAAATTGTGATTTTTAACAGTAATTTATTCACACACACCACCCCCACCCCCAAGTATAAAGAATTACTGTATGGGAATAAGGTGAGGGAGTACACAAACAAATAAGAAAGAAAGAGCTGAGAAAAAAAAGAAGTATATTGTGCTTTTTTCCACCTCAATGTCTTGGATTATTAGCACAGTTGAAACTAGCAGGAAAGGTTTTATCCACCTTTCTAAAAACAATAATTTCTACTCTGTCTCTGGGCAGTTTTGCATCAATCGTGTTTGGCAGCACTTATAAAAATAGTACTTTAATCCTTTGTACAAAGAAAAGCTTTGTTTATCTTGGATTTTAAAGAAATGAATTTTTTAATTAATCAATACATGTTCTGTAAACTCAAAGTTGTGCAAAGAACATCTATTTTTCCTCTTGTCCTAAGAGAGAAATGATCTAGCTGGGTAATTACCAGAAATTATGTAATTTAATTTCTAGAACCTTTAATGTGGAACATACTTGACTTTCCTAAGTCATCTAATTCTAACTTAACTCTATTGAGCACTCTAATATAGAAAAAAAATGTCTTATGCTTCAAATCAGAACATTTTTTCTGTCATGTTTTTGCATGGTTGAAGGCTATCATCTTGTCTCAGGGATTTCTCTCTTTTCTAGACTAGAACTCATTTATTTTAGCTTTCTGCTCTCACGTCATATTTCTTAGCGTTCTGAGCTTGCTGTTCTTCCACAAATTCTCTCCACTTGCCTAACATATTTCTTTAAAAGTACACAAATGATGACACATTACTTGATTCTCACTGGTACAAGTATAGTGGAAAGGTAACATCATAAATCTCATAGAAAATATTTTTGCATATATCTCTATGTGATTGTTGTTGGGTTTTAGTTCTTTTTTTGTTCCCCAGATCATTTTGGTTTCTACTCCTCATCTAAAATATTCCAAGTCTCCCTCAGAGTAGTGCCATCTGATATTTAATAAAAGTACATGCTTTTCATCCTACTTTTTAATGAAATGTCTGAGTGAGTCCAGACCTGGGACCAATCTCTCCAGAATATTACATTAAAACTTTGGCAGCTGTTCTGAAAACAGTTTCCCAGATAGGTTTAACCTGCTCCAATACCAGCTTCATTGGTCATAATTCCCTGGCTTTCTTAGGAAAATATCACACAATAGTCAAGAGCCCCAAAGAAGTAAAAACATATCATCACACCTATCTTGCTTATCTTTACACTTTTATAATTCTCTACTCATTTGGTGGATGTCTCAGAAATGCTAAAAGGAGTGGGACTCTGAATAATTATTATCTAACTAAAAATCAAACTGGAAGGCAGGAAGAACTGAAAGGGACAAAACAGATCCTTTAATACTTCTGGAAGCCTATATGCTCCTGATACCATCTGAGCTGCTGATTGCACAGATGTGATTAATCTTGTATGGTGAAGATCTAGTCCTTGTTTCCGCATTCCAGTTTACAAGTAAGAAGGTAAAAAAGAGTAATTACAGAGAAAAACAACTGTCATTTCCTGCATGAGTTAGAACTACCCTCTCCCTTCTGCAACAATTCTTTGACTATGGCAGTAGAATTATTTCCGCTGTTTTACTGTTTGTCAGATGTCAGCTAGATAGGAGATTGAGGTTAAAATAAAAATTTCTGCCTTTATTGAGGCTAAAAGATCACATGCCACAGTTCAGAGGCCACTTAGGACTGGATTCCCTAAAACCTAGCAATAATAATAATGTAATTTTTTCATCACTGTATAATGACTGTCAAAAATCCAACATGTTAATTTAGAGGTTGCTTGTAAAGTCCTTCACAGATCCAGCACAATTTACAGTTCCATAGCACCAATAAAGTAATTTGCTCTCTAAAATTTAGTGAACAGCTTTTTGCTCCTACCTTAATGCTTCCCTACTCTGTTGCGATACTGTTTCCAAAGACTGCTGTCCCTGTTGCTTGGGGAAATGTATCTATAATGTCTTGACCCAATCATTTCACATTCAACAGCTGGTAATCTTGGCTGTACATTCATTCTGGTTTCTCTCAGTCTAAGTGCTTAATACCTCTTTCCCTGTCAATCAGTTATTAACTATCAAACAAATTCTGATCAGACATGTGTCCTTCCTGACATTCTCTCTCACCTTTAGTGAACACTGACACCTTCAGACACTATTCTGAGATATGTACTTCTGTTCCGGCAGGTGACTGTTCTTTAATCCTGAACATGGGTAGAGAAGAACACATGTCTAAGTTTCAACAGAATTAATATTTATTTCTTCATCTGAAAATGGTCTTCCTACCTACCTGTAGTCCTACAGGCAGAGAAGCTGACCCCTCAACCGACTTTCAAACCTAAATAAGATTTGGGTTTAAAGACCCTAATCATATTAAAGACCAAATCATATTTGTACAAGTGATCTTTTTCTTTCATTTTCCAAACTTGAGGAACACAGAGGAATGAAGCTACAGGCTTCCTGTAACAGTATTTACAATTTTGTTGGTTTGTTGGGTTTTTGTTGTTGTTTTGTTTTGTTTTGTTTTTTAATTTGTTTTTTTTAGAAACTTTTTTACTTCCCATTCCACAGACTACTATGTGGATGGAGTAAGAAAAGATATAATTATATGGTTTTGAACAATGCAGACAGTACTGCTCTAAACTGGGTTAGTTCTTGAACTGCAACTTCTATGCAACAGTTTGTCATTTGCTGACTGCATTAATACTTGCATTTTCACTTGGATCCTTGAAGGAGTGGGAATGACACCAGCAGTCATAGAACCCTTCTGGTTTTGTACATAGAGGAAGTGGTGAGGCAAAGCATTATTTGTTCATGTTGATGACTATATCAAGAATAACTGTTACTTAGTAGTCTGAATCCTAGTAATGAATTTGCTGAGAACTATGCAAAACAAGTCTGCTCCACATGGTTTATGTAGTCCAATTAAAGATCTAAACATGTCAAATTTAGAGCTTGTGAGCTATTAATTTTTGATACTATATCAATGCATGCTATGCACCTTAAAAATCTGTATTATTATGCATTATCATTCTAAACACCACAGAAACAACTGTTTTAGTCTGTTAATCCCTAGATAGAACAATAGAAAACAAATTTCTATACTACATAATTACTTTCAGTTTTCCTGCTGACACTTTGAAATGGTTATTTCAAGAAAAAAAATCTTACTCATAAATTCTAATTTCAATCTTTTATACACTGTGAAAAAAAAATCAAAAGGATGCTTTAAGACTTTATTTTCTTATAGTTTTGCATATCATAATTCAGACTATAATGCAAGGTATCATCATCATCATCGCTAAGATGTTTTACACCATTATTCAGGTATGAAAAGATACACAAAATTCAAAACTGTGTTGTTTGCCAGCTTCAGTTAGAATCCATAGTATTTGAATTTCAGTTTTCCTGTTTAGTGAATATTTCAGAACACAATTTGTGGATTCATTATTTTTACACTTTTCATCTAGAATTCTGGAGTCTTTTCATTCTTGCTTAAATGGTGGTTTTTAACTCAGTGCTATTTTTTATCTACTGTGGGTTTCACTATTAGCAAGATATTTTGGCATTTTCCATTGGAAAAAACAGTAATAATAGATTAATAAAAATAACCAGAATAGGATATCTGTGATCAGTTTTGTCTGACAAAGTCTAGACATCTGACTTCATATAACTTCTGCAATTCTTTGCTGCTGAAAAATTAGCGTATTTGAGACAGGCTGGCGTAATCCAGCGATTTTGCAGGTTTTACTTAATCTTTTTTGAACACTTACAACATCTCAGAATGTCATCTTTGAATGTCAGAATTAACAACATAATCCTTAGATATTTGGTTACAGTACAAATAAATCCTGTTCTTCTGGGACAAAGGCAAAATGAGATGTCCTCACTTTTATATAACGGTATGTAGGGGGAGGAGGAGAGAGAGAGTTTGAGCAGTATTCAAAATCAAATAACACTATAAATGTCACAAAGTTTGAAGGTTAATGAAATATTTTGGGGAGGTGGTCTACTTCCTACATTGTACAAAGGAACAAAGATTGCAAGAAGCTAACAGAAGTACAAAATGGACTTTCTGTACTCTATACTGCTTCACAGCCATATTTTTTTTAATGCATCACAAACAAATCTCACATAGTCAGTGAATATCTAGTCCACTGTGAAATATTCAAGTTTATGTGCTTAATTGCAAGGTTTTGGGTTTTTTTTGTGTTTTTCTTTTTTTCTGTTTTATATATGTACCTTAAAAATACTTGAAAAGGAAAGAAGTAAGCAATAAATTTGAAGTTATTATCATAGGTTCCATTACTGAATGCTACTGAAATATTCTTCAATGAGCTGATATTCTACATCTCTTCTAAACCAGTTTATTATTTCTCCTCATTGAACAGAGGACTTGGTACTTTAATTCCTAACACAGAAATTTGTTATTACATACCATAGTTAATATTGAGAACTTTAGTGAGTTTGGTGTTGTACCTGCACTCCAGCAATGAGTAACCTAAGAGTCTCTTTTGGGATCTGTCCTGCTTAAAGTCTTTATCAGTAACCTGGAGGAGGTGAATAGTCTCATCAAGTTCGCAGATGAAATTTAGCTCGGGGACCAATTCATATGCTTGAGGGTAGGACAGCCATCCAGGGGGGTCTAGACAGGCTGGAGGTATTGTCTAATAGAAACCTTATGAAATTCAACAAATGTCAGGTACTGAAGCTGTGAAGGAAGAGTGTCTGGAGTGATACAGGTTGGGACCTGACCAGCTTTGGGGCAGCTTTGATGAGAGAGACCTGTGGGTGGTTGTAGATGTCAAGCTGGACATGAGCCAGAAGTGTGTCCTGAAGAGCAGAGGGGAAGAACATCCTGGGCTGTACTAGCAGAAGCATGCCCAGGAGGACCATGGGAATAATTACCACCTTTCCTCAGCACTTGTGAGACTGGAGTCAAATACCTAGATTTGGACCTTCTGCTCAGTATAAGAGACACTGACAAACTGGCATGAGTTCAACCTTGGGGCACTTACTCTCTGAGGAGAGGCTGAGGGAGCTGCAAAGAGACATCTTCAGAGGGGCCTAACAGCAGCCCCCAGGTACTAATGAGGATGTCATGAAAACAGCAGTCAGGCTGCTTACAGGCATGGGGAGCGGATAAAAGGTAATGCACAGAATTTGAAACAAGACAGAGTCCACCTATAAGGTATAAGTAGAAAGCCTTCAACCCAAGAATAGCCAAGCAGTGGGGCAGACTGTTCAGAGAAGTTGTGCAATTTCCATCCATGATGATCTGCAAGTTGAGACTGCATAAAGTAACAATCTGACCACATAGCTGATTCTGCATTGAGCAGGAGTTTGGACTAGAGACCTGCTGAGGTTCTTCCAATATGAATTATTGTATGAACTTACAATAAAGGATGAAGATCACTGATACACATGCAAGACCTTTAGCTGTGAACAACAACCTTACTTGATCAAGAAATAGAAATAATTATCTGAATAGTGATCCTCTGTATTTTTTCATTAGGTAGTTTGCATTATCATTGCATTTTGGAATATTAATGAAAATACAAAAAATCTCATTAGTGTATATATAAAGACCCTGTATAATGAAGAAGCAGCTAATTTCCCTTTCCATTAGTTTTTGCTCATTTCTCTCTATCCTTAGAATTACTGAGGTAATTTGAGTTGCTTTAACAAAGGAAACATTAGACTTATTACAGAAACAAGTGTCAATGAGACTTGACGAGATAATGCACCAATTTATTATATTTAGTTACCTAGAAAATAGTAGCTTAAATGATTACTTGTACTAAAACTTGCTACAGTATTAAAATTCAGGGCACAGTGAATAATAGCAGAAAGTATAGATCTAATTTCTGTTAACTATATTAAAAAAAAAATAAAAATCTTGTTTTCATCTTTGTCATGGCAGAAAACGTTAAGTCCAGAGGTCCCAGTGTGACTTTTGGTTCTACCACTGAGTGAGCTTTTATTTGGCTTTTATAGCCCAGTAACTGGATTCCTTAGTCTATGAAACAAGCCTTTTCGATTAAGCATATAGAGCAGCTATTTGGGTAGAAAGTGACTTATATGAGTTCTATTCTAAGAACCATTTTTAAAACTTTATTCCACTCTAACAAAACTAAGATTGCTTAATCACTAACACAAATATTTGGAATGCAGAATATTTAGACTAGTTTAAATTATTAATCTGTGCTACATAATGTTTTCAGCATGAAGCATAGTGATAACACTGATTATATATTTATACTTTCATTTTCTTTTACACACAAAAATAATTTTCCCATTTAACAAAGTACAACACATTCTACATTCATCTGTTTCTTTTCCTTACATTGACAAACAAAAAAGCTAGTTAAATGAAGTATAAAAATAAACTCTCTAGGGGAATAAATTTCCTGCAAGAGGTTAATATCCAGTATTCTGGACACAAGGTTAATTATTGTAATTTAACACACTAAGAGAACCTACAATAGAGAGATAATAAAAAATCTTTTGGGTTGTCAGAAAACTGGTATGTTTCATGACTGTTCTCCAGCTAGGTATAATTAATAGCATAGTAAATGTATTTATATCTGTTCCCTTTGGTTCTTCTGACTAAATTGTCTGGCAAGGTTGTCCTGGGTTTAGCAGCGGCAGTCATTTTTTCTCCTTCTTGGGAGCTGGTGCAGTGCTGTGTTTTGGCTTTCAGGCTGGGAACAAAGCTGATGAAAATGATGTTTTGGTTTGGCCAGGGACTTTGTGAGCCTCATGCTCTGCCAGGGAGGAGGGGAAGCCAGGAGGAAGCAGAGACAGGACACCTGACCCAAACTGACCAAGGAGGTATTCCGTACCACAGCACGTCATGCCCAGGGGGGAACTGGGAGTGGCCGGAAGGATGGGGGGGGGGGCGGGGCGGCCGGGTCGGACTGGTGGTTTGGCGCGTGGTATTGTACTCCTTTCCCTTGCTATTTTCTCTCATCATTGTTGTCATTGGTGGTAGCGGTGGTGATTTGTATTGTACATTAGTTGCTAGACGGCTCTTATCTCAGCCCGTGGGAGTTGCATTCTTTCGATTCTCCTCCCCATCCCTCTGGGAGTGGGGAAGGGGGGGGCAGCTCCTGGGGAAGGTGGGGGGACTAACGTGGGCCTCGATTGCTTCCAGCCTGGCACCACTCTCTGGGAGCAAGTGCACAAGTTGTCTGGCTGGGGTTAAACCACGACAAAGGTTTAAAATACAATTTTATGCAGCTAAAACTAATTAAAAAAAAAAAAACAAACTGGTTCAAAGCTGAAATTGGTAGTGAAAAAATTCTTAGAGGTTTATGCTAAAAATTCTGGTTTTCACTTTAAATTCTCCCTTCTGCTTTATTAGCATTTCTACACGTACATGTAACTAGCAGGTCAAAGGGGGTGATCCTGCTCCTCTACTCTGCTCTCACGAGGCCTCACCTGGAGTATTGTGTGCAGTTCTGGTGTCCTCAACATAAAAAGGGCATGGAATTGTTGGAACAAGTCCAGAGGAGGGCCACGAGGGTGATCAGGGGACTGAAGCACCTCTCGTATGAAGACAGGCTGAGAAGGTTGGAGCTGTTCAGCCCGGAGAAGAGACAGCTGTGTGGAGACCTCATAGCGACCTTCCAGTATCTGAAGGGGGCCTACATGGATGCTGGGGAGGGACTCTTCATTAGGGACTGTAGCGATAGGACAAGGAGTAATTGGTTAAAACTTAAAACAGGGGAAGTTTAGGTATAAAGAAGTTCTTTACTGTAAGGGTAGTGAGGCCCTGGAATGGGTTGCCCAGGGAAGTTGTGAATGCTCCATCCCTGGTGGTGTTCAAGGCCAGGTTGGACAGAGCCTTGGGTGACATGATTGAGTGGGAGGTGTCCCTGCCCATGGCAGGGGGGTTGGAACTAGGTGATCTTAAGGTCCTTTCCAACCCTAACTATTGTATGATTCTAAATAATCACATGATAACTAGGGCATTTCATACAATTTATGGTTTAAAAGTTGTAATAAACAAACTAAAAGCTATCTAGGAAGGTACTGAATCACTTGTATAAATAAATGCACATACAGGACAGAAAATCAAATTAGTAAATACAGGACTGTTTTCAGCATATAAGAATATTTAAATAAATAGAGCGTACAAAGAAAACGGTTGTCTTTCATACACATCCACATTTTTAAAAACTCAGCTTTAAAACATAAACATTAAAAAAACCCTTACTTGGCTCTTAGCTAGGCTAAAAGGTCACTAGGTCCTCAAACAGTCAAGAACGTAATTCCTGTAATTGTCTGCTTCTGGTCATAAACAGACAGGCCTCAAGATAAGCACCTTAAATTCCAGCTGAGGTTTAATCCATATATTTAATATATTGTCTATAGCAACAACAATGCATGATTGAGACATTTTCGGTGCACATCTGCAGCTAAAGAAAGTGATGGTGGAGCTGTGCACATTTCACTTTACAATTCAGTGGTTTTAATACTTATTAAAAAACACTGGAAAACCACATTCAGTTGCATCCTCTACTCAAAATACAAACCTACTTTCCAGTCTTCAGCTATTCTGAACTTAGTGTTTGTGCACATACACATATTCCTACCTGAAGAACATTTTGTTTTACAGAAAATAATATTGTTTTCCTTCCCCTGGCACTTGTAGGAATAAATTTATGGCTCTATAGCTTACTACTGAAGATATTCATAGACTTATGAAAAATAATAAAATACATATTAAGTTGGGTTTGAAGCCCATAACTTTTTCTTGGTCTCACAGTAAGCATCAAGGTCTATGGCAATACGTGGCATAGTTCCAGTTCTCAACCAGGTGAATTTTTCTCAGCTATGTAGAAAAGTTGCAGCAGAAGAAATTACACTATTCTATGTGAGTTTACTTTGTAACCAGACTGCTAGTGATGCCCTCAAGGAAAAAACTACTATTTAAAAACTACAGAGACAGAAAAACAAAGCCAATTCATGCTATCAGTATTCTGGGTGTGATAATAGGAGATAGAAGCAGCTTCTCCTTTGACCGTATTTTAAAAATTATAAAAAATGGACGACAGTTGCTTCTTGAACAGTGAACTTAAAAGAAGGCACTTGATCTGAAAAACACTCACTGTAGAAATGCTTCTCAATCCTGTGTCTCCCTAACCTCAGTAATTTAAGCACAATTTCTGCTACTGGCATTGGATTGTAATGATCCCCTTTTGTGAAACTTCATGCTTCCTTCTTAATGTACACTGAGCTTCCTCTGCAACAAGCTACATAAATCTTAAGCAGTACACTGTTACCTAAATTCCTCTTTGCATCTATCTCTATACTTTTCATGGGATACTGGGACATTTCATGAAAATGTACAACCTTCTTATACATTTTGTGCACACAGGTATGAAGAATATTCTTTCTGCTCCTTTGTGATTGAAGAAAATAAGAAAATTCAGAGCAGTATAATGTTTATATAAAACAGTTAAGCTCATATGACTTGCACTAGCTGGAAAATAAGAACAGAAGTAAAAGCAGGTGACTAAAGCAGACTGACTATATAGAGATCATTTACAACTTCAAAATGAAAATAAATAGTGAATTCAGTAACTGGAACAGAGATTCTTTTTAGACCCTTCTACTAACTGAAAAGCTGGAGAGTAGGGCAAAATCATTCCTAGTAAAATGCATTAGAATTACTTAGAACATAGCGAAGGGACGACAAAGAATAAGGAAAGAAAACTTTTAGACTTAAAAATTATTTACCCCACCCTGTAAAGTAATGATTAGGAGCAGGTCAGTAACTCTCTCCAAACTCCCCCTGTAACTTCTCCTCCAAAACCAGATAAACCCTTTCATAAATTTTTATTCAGGCATTACATGTTAAAGTACTTTGTACTATATTCATAAAATAAATCTTTCAATCCTTTTTCTAAGCCATTACATTCAGGTGGGGTAATATATAATTAAATGTATTTCTGACCTGCTGATTTTTTAGCTGAAATGGACTTCACATTTATGAATGTATTAACAATATCAGCTAACAGAATATAGCTAATTAAAAAAAGTCCCCAAACCAGTTAATTACAGTTGCAAAAAGCATATGCTCATGTCACTTATTTTGGTGTTATTAATACTTAACAGTGTTTTTAATGGTGTTTTGGTTGCACTTTCAAGTGTACATTCAAGAAAAAGAATCAACGTGTATAACCCATAGAATCACAAGTTTTTAGACCAAATAATCCTTAAGTAACACATGTGGAGCTACAATGTGCATATATGCTGAAGAATTGAGTCTTGACAAGCAAATGTTGAAAACCAACTAATTCTTCATTTAAACACATATGCTTTTTCAGTGTGTAGTGGGAGGAAACCGAGATGGTGTTAGGTTTCTTATTTTGTTTTTCAAATTATTTTAAATTCAATAATACAGAATTAAAAAAAAAAAAAAACACTTTCAGAAACATTGGTAAAAACATGGTTAAGTTATGTTGCAGTTATAAGCATTCTTTTATTGCCAGAAATACTGTAACTAACTCTCCATACAAAAGAAAATGGGTACATATTAGCCATTATATTCATTCTGAAAGGAGTGTTATTTGGAGGGAAAAATAAAGTGAAAATCTGTAGTTCATTTGTGCACAATGCTACTATATAATGCTACTTCATTTCCACTTTGCTGGAAATAAAACCAGTATATAAGACAATTTTAAGAAAAAACACACAAAAATAATTCCTAAAATACAAACATAAGCACAGACAAAGAGAAACATTGTTTAAATGGCAGCACTGAACTGAATTTGCAAGCAGCACTTTAGCCAAACATATTAACAAGCACCATTCCTTGTTTAGATTACACATTAAGAAAAAATTCTTTACTATGAGCATGGTGAGACATTGGAACAGGTTGCCCAATGAAGTTGTGTATGCCCCGTCCCTGGAAGTGTTCAAAGCCAGGCAGGATGGAGCTTTGAGCAGCCTGGTCTAGTTGGGCATATCCTTGCCCATGGCAGATGGGTTGGAACTGGATGATCTTTGAGGTCCCTTCCAGTCCAAACCATTCTATGTTCTAGTCACTTTCTTTTCAAAACAGGATTTTTTTCCTGTAACCAGGCCACAAGATCAAGTCCTTTCAAAAAAGGCAGTTGAGAAGCTGAAATGATCCTCTCATCAATTTCAACTAAATTAGGAACACTCTATGCAACTGATTTTCAGTCTGAAAAGGATTTGTTTGTAAAACACCATTAGAATTTTTTTTTTTTTATATGCTACATCTTTCAATTTCTAGTTGCAATCCAAGTCAGGAAGAGAAGAAAAAGAAAGAATGAAAGCAATATGCTTCTCTTCAAGAAAGTTTCAAATTTATCTTGATTTATATATATATATATATGGGGGGTTGTTGTTTATTTTTGTTTTTGAGCTGAATCACTTTGTAGAGATCCTTTAAATTAATCAGATACTGGAACAAAATAAGAAACCTTCTATAACTCACTGTAGTTTCATACCTTCATTATGCTGTTCATAAAGTTTACTTTGATAGCATTATCTGACAAAAATATTAAACTTTGGTCCAGAGTACACCAGCGACACCACTTTTAATGTTAAAATGTACATCTGTAATCTGCATTTATTAGACGGACGTGACAAGTTAAGTTGCACAATTTAAACAAGTTGTTGTAAAGTTTGTTTTAATAGCATTATCTGACAAAACAGACTCTGTCAAGAAAGCTTGTGTCTACAGCTTCTGCCTTAGGCTTGTGTACCTGTACGGCAGAAAATTATGTATAGCTACACTGTCATGCTAAATGAATTTCCAAAATAACATCTGCAGACGATATGACCAGGAATTCAGTTTAAAGTAACTTTGTCATACCTTTGTCTACAAAGACCTGAGGGGAAAAACAAAGGTGAGACAATTTGATGGAAAACCACGGCTTTCATAACACTAATCTGATTTCTTAGCAAAGCAATAATTTGCCAAGCTATACAACCATCACGACTGCTACTGTATGTCTGAAATATTGAATTATAGATAACGCTATCAAAATAAACTTTACTACAACTTGTTTAAACTATTCAACTTAACTTGCCACATCCTTCTAATAAATGCAGTTTACAGCTGTACATTTTAGCATTAAAAGTGGTGTCTCTGGTATACTCTGGAACAAAGTTTGATGTACTTTGCCAAAAGATTTTCTAAAACTCCACATTTTACATGCAAATTCCACCCAGTAAATATGGATCTACTAATCATAATAGAACCTTCAACTAAATTATTTTACTGGTTTAACTTGCATGCTACTCAGTTATTTGGGAGAGTCATCTGCTAAACAGCTTGATAGCTCCAAATATTTCACATTAAATCCATGACAAAATAGAGATCCTTTTTTACAGTAGCTAACCAGTTGTTTACTTACTGGATTAGTTTACTCATTTTGTTTATAGCTGCATTGTTAATATAAGATAATGGCATATGTCAAGTAAAATTATCTAAAAAACACAGAAAAGACTCACTATATTTCAGTGCTATTTTTATCTCTGATTAAAGTTTTCAGTACCAGACTGAATTTTATGTTTGTTTTTTTTTTTTAATGAAAAAAATTATTAAAGCCCCAGAAGTTTGTTAAGTGCTTTAGGATTATTTCTATTTTAATATCATCAGTGAATATCCTGATTTCAGAATAAGTAATAACAATTAGCTTTGAAATATATTATGCAGTCTTATATTTTTTAAATGTAAATACATTGAAACTGTCCACAAAATAAACAGCAGATTATATAAATTATTTCAGAAATGAAATGATGATTTATTGAATTTTATATCTGTTTTTAAATGTGTTCAAGAAAATAGCATTCGTTACCACCTCAATATCATCAATGAATAGCCTGATATCAGAATAAGTAATAATAATTAACTTTGAAATATATTATACATTGTCTGACATTTTAAAAATGTAAATATATTGAAATTCTCCACAAATTAAACATCAGATTATATAATTTATTTCAGAAATGAAATGTTGATTTATTGAAGTTTCTTTTTAAACGTGTTCAAGAAAATAGCCTTCTTTACCGCTTATATTCTCAGATTGAAAGAAAATGCAGGTTGCATAGCTAGCAACAAAAAAATAGAATAAATTATTCTGCTACAAAAGAAAGTAAAATTAATTATATCACAGTTTACAACTAAAATTAATACTTTCCTTCAGCTACAAGTTGTTTACAGAATCATAGAATGCTTTGAATTGGAAGGGACCTTGAAGATCTTGTTTCAACCCCCCTGCCAGGGGCAGGGATACCCTCAGCTAGACCAGGTTGCTCAAAGCCCCATCCAGCCTGGCCTTGAACACTTTCAGGGATGGAGTATTCACAGTTTTTCTGGGCAACCTGTTCCAGCATCTCACCAGCCTCACAGTAAAGAATTTCTTCCTAATGTCTAATCCAGATCTCATTTCAGTCACCTTAAAGCCATTTCCCCATGTCCTGTTACCCCATGCCCTTGTAAAAAGTCCCTCTCCTGATTTCTTTTTCCCAAAAATAGCTTTTCCACCATGCTTTTTGAAAGCAGAATGGGCTTTTAAATTTTCCTTGCCAATTTTTTTCTTCCAAAAACTAGTGCTTTGAGTTTTTAAATAATTACTTGACTAAAAAGCAACACAGAACCCCCCCAAACAAACAAAAACCACCAAAACACACACCCCCAAACCCACAGGAAACCAAATTGTGCTAGATTACCAGAACTGTAATTCAGAACCTTAAGGAGTTTTCATTTGAGAAACAATTCTGAAAAAAAATATTTCGACTTTTGTAAATACAAGCATTTAAAACTTGAGTTAGACTTCAACTAGGCAGTAAGTCTCCAAAAACATAGTTACAGTCATTAGTTTACCTTCTGGATAAGAAAAGCATTTTATTTAATACATTTTCCTTAAGTTTTCAATTGCTATATATCAATATAACTTTGTTCTACTAGATTAAAGAGCTGTCTTCAGTCAGCTATCCTTTCTCAGCTGGGTATTTTGAAACCATGGTCAAGTCATGATTTACTATTTAGAATTAAATGTATTGATTACTAGGTACTAATTTTACCTTATCCAACAGAATGTGAAAAACTTAAGGCAATGGTGTGCACATCCCATCATTCCATTCAGGCTTTATTGTTAGAGTGTACTTTGGTCTCTACACCATTCTTTATGTTCCAATATGGCCTTTGGATACTTTTCCAAGTAAAGCTTGCAAACCATCCATGCAATTATATGCTACTGTCACCATAACATTTCTCTCTGTCATAAGACAATGTAATGTTTCTTGGTTTTTCATTTATTAACCCTGTGAATTAATCTTCCAGCAAGCTTAAGTTTGGAACATAAAACATGTACATGTACATTAATGAGATTAAAATCTGGTAGACACAGTGTCAGATCAACTAATTGAATTAGCTGTATTAGTATGCATAAAAATAAACATAACTAAGCATAACTCCACAGATACAAAACCTGAAAGTTAAAGCCACTAAATACTTCTTGTTCATATACATTATTTTATTTTTTATTTTTTTTTTATTGGAAGCTGTGCTCCATTTGCCGTATGCATAACTGTAAACAGAAAAATCTGGAAACAGCATGCTTCAACCCTCATTGAACATTAAAAATGTCCCCAAATCTCAAAAAAAAATTAAGGTTACAATTTACAAGAAAAAGATACACACTAAAAAGTGGACTAACTTTGACCTCAAATGAAGTAGGTATTTTGACAACAGCAATGAACTAAGTTGCCACATAAAGTCTGTAATACCCTTAATTTATAAAGAACTGATTGATAGTCTATCAGCCACAGAGTATGAAGTGCCAAGATTTACCTGCAGATTCCTGAAAGGTCTGGGATATTTTCTGTGCCTGCAAAAATACTTACAGAGTAATGCTGTCGTGGATGGGGATGTGACCAATTTTATAACCAGTAAGTGATGGTCAACAAATACTGTGTGATAGCTTTTTCCATAAAGCCTGTCCTTTACCACACCAAATAATAATGATTTTCCTTCACATCTATGCAAATTTTGTTTCAGATGATCAATATATCATTCTGCTAGTAAAGATGTAAAATTCACTACTACACACAATACCATTTTTAATATATTTTCATATTTTCAATGAGAACTGACAGTTTTCTTAGAGGTGGATGGATAACTTTTTCCAAATATATTAATGCTAGCATTTCTTAATGCTTTTCTATAAAAAAAATAAAAATGGAGGGATGTTTCATCCTTGTAAGAATCTAAAACAATTCTACATGTGAATTTTTTTTTAATTATTTCTCTTCTGTCAAATGCATTTACCATCTCAACAGAATAAGTCTTTAAAAGCAGATAAAGAGAAGAAAGGCTTCTGAACTCACTTTGTTAGAACTAGGTTTTTCTCTCAGACAAAAGGTGAGATTGAACACATCTTTAGCACTTAATACAAGCTCAGATAAACACTGCATAATTTCCTTTGTTTATGATCTTTTTTCTTTAATTTTTAATTTACAGTGATAGGTACTAAGTTTGAGATTATTGATTTGAGGAGGGTTTTGTCTACTGACTAGCACCTAGAGCAATTTCAGTTTCAACACATACACACATGAAATACATTTGCATATATTTTTCAGTAGTCTTCATTTTTACAGGCATTAAAGTATATGAAAATGTCAATATCACTATGGCTAAGATCAAACAAAATAGCTTCTGTATTAACATCTGCATCTAATAAATCCATTTATATCTTAGTTTGTGGTGTAAGATCTTTCCCCATGCCAGCTATCACAGTTACATTATATGCATTTCTATAAGTATTTCTGGGTGCAACATGTCCTTGAAATCGTCAGTAAACCACTAAAAATTCTCTTCCATTTAGAGAGTAGCACATTGTGTAGTGACTCCTAGTTTAAATAGAAAGCCTCTCTGTGTATTGTACCTTATAAGATCAATGAATGTGATGAACATTCCCCAACTTGTTTGAAAAGCATTAATCATCAGATGTCTGTCTAAGGCTATTTCAATTTAATGAAACAGTTCAAATATTTTGTTGCTGACTGATTTTGTTATTGTGGTAGATCAATAACTCTCCCTGCCAGACAATTACATGCTGAAGCATATCTGGAACCAGAGAAGCATACTGGACCTTAGACAGAGCTGTACTTCATTTGTTCAGTACTTAAAAAAAAAAAGCATTGACTATATAATGGTTAATTTACCAAGAAACTGTAAAACAAATATTAAAACAGCAGCCTTTGTCTTTCATAGGGACATAGTATCTTTGTTACTTTCAAAAACTACATTGGAATCCTAGAGAATTTTAGGTTTTATGGATGAGTCATTAAGCATGATACAACCCAAAATCTTTCCTTTTCCAGTAGTTTATGCATAAAAATCTATATTAAAAAACAAACTAAAAATCTGTGTTTTATTTATTTATTTTTTAACAGCAATGCCTGGCTGGGGTTGTGTTTGGAGAGTGAAGAACAGGGAAACAGGAAAACTAATACTCTACATAAACCCAGTATTTCTCATAAACCCAGTGAACAGCGAACCTTGAGCTAATAGCTAGTTTTTTCATACATAATATGACTTGCACAGTGCTTGCTTGACCAGTGGAATTATGCTTGCTTGAAGAGTCACAGTTGACCTGCAATCTAACTTGCATGCTGCCATCAGCAGCATGTAATAAATAGTATCAGTAACTGCAAGAACAATTTTCTCATTTAAAAGAATGCACAACACATTACACTTGTTCCATTTACAACACTACTGTCTTCAGTGATGAGAGCATCCATCTCCTTTGTGCATAAATTTTACTTTTATTCTATTTAATAGCAAATATTTATAACCAGGAGGACAAAAAGTAACATCACAGGCAAAGGGAAGTTGTGACCAGAATAACCACCACTATGACTATTTAGCAAGTTTATTTTGCACATTAAGTGATTTTTGTATTTTGTGATTTTTTTAAGTGATTTTTGTATTTACTTGACAATCCAAAACTATGATACTTCATGGAATCTTTCAGTTACAAAAAAAAACCCCACAAGACCAATATTTGAGACATTTTTATAAATTAGTAAATGTTAAGCAAATTTTATGGAAAATCCTAACCACTAAAGCAACTTTTCTGAAAACAGCATCCTTAAAATTTTACTACCCCCACCAATGAACCTAATTCTTTGTAATAGAGTAATTATGCTTAATTTTGTGGGAACTATAAATCTGTGTTTCTTGATTTGTCTCAGCAGACAAATTATAAACAAGAGAACAAAACATGGATGTCTATGCAGAAAGGCGTAACTCCATGAAAAGAAGGAATTTTAAATAGCTAACATCTCATTAGCGGGCATAGCATCTACAGCTTTGCATGTCTGTAAATGATTTACAGTTGTATAAAGCTTAGTTTCTTACCCCCTACTGTGTCTGTTTTGCAACGTTCCACTAAGATGCAGATCCAGCAGCTCAAAGATTGCCCCATGGAGTAAAAATAATGCTTCATTTACTCCCTATAGCATGACCTGAGCCCCTCTGCCAAGTTTTCTTCTTTCCTTTCTCCCTAAACAATATCTGCATATCTCAAAAGCAGCATAAAACATAAAAAGGTGTCAACAACTTTCAACATTCAGATTTTTCTGTTTTCCTCAAATGCAAAAGCAAGATATAAAGTAAAAACAAGTAGGAGAGACTGCTTTTTCAACTTTAAGTAGCTTATTAAGGAGCTGAAGTGCACCATATGGCACCAAGATAAAAAAAGGAAAGGCAAACCTCACATTCTGCTAAAAAACCCCAGATGCATTATACCACAAAAATAAAGCACCAGAATAATAGGGGGAGGGGAGGAAGGGGGAGAGAGAGAGGAAGTGATTAAAACACATCAATATGTCTTCATGCATATGTTGTCCATTCACCTTTTCTCCATGTTCTCATCTGCAGCTCCATATCTACACAGCAAGCCCTTTATCAATGCAATAATAAATTCATATGTGCAACCATCTGCCTAGCAGATGGGACAGGTGCTTCGTATTGTCAGTCACCAACTAAAACTCGTGCTTGTCATTACCAGGAGCTAATAGACTCTAAGGCAGGAGGTGAACCACATACACAGCAGGACCAACAGCATGTTCTGCCATGTTTGTTCACTCAATGGCTTCACGGAGAAAGGGGGAAAGGGGGAAGTGAAGGAAGGAGTCAAATGAAATAGGAAGATTGTTCATCTAACATATCATTCTGTAGCACACAGTAAGCTTTACCTCTACCTGATGCCAAAAGTTACCTCTCCTGCGCAGCACATCCCTTCCAGCTGCGGGTCACATATTTGTACACTGAAATCACACAATATTCCGAAACTTGTCAATGTGAACTTATGATCTAACACCTTTTTTTTTTGTTGTTGTTGTTGGTTTGGTTTGTTTGTGTTGTTTTCCAAGTGTGACCAGGAAAAGATTATAAAGGCAAGTTGTCAGGAAAAGGGGTGGAAATAGGCAAAAGCTGGTGGGAATGGGCTGCTGCAGAAATGACATTAGCTTGTGGCAAACGTGCAAAACGACCATGTAAGGGAAGAAAATTTTCTTTTTTTTTTCTGAGATCGGAATTCCAATACTCATCTCTTATCCAGATTAGCTAACATTGATTTTCAAGAAGAGACTAATTTTTAACTCCATAAGTTTACACTTCCATTATACATTTTATGTGACTGTCAATAAAAAGTCAACATTTACGGTAAAGAATTCCCACAGAAATCTGGAAAACTTCATATCCTATGTAATGTTTCTCACTGAAGTGTCAATGAAATCTGCTTGTGACTTACTGTCCCCACAGTACATGGCCAGAGGATATGGACTCTCTTATTTACCACTGTTTTTACAACTACAATCCTGGTTCTTGTAATCTGAAGCAATTATTTTCTCTGCACATTTAACTGATTGATTACAGAGAGAACTTTCCATTTTGAAGGATGCTGAAAAAAGCCCACATAAAATACACTCAAAACATAAGTCTTAACTATGAAGTTGTTCCTTCTGGATGTTCGTTTTTTTTCAGTAGGAAAAGAACAATTTTAACTGCTGGGTTTTTTTTTTTTTGTTTTTGGTCTTTTTTTATTAGCATAACTTTAAAATGTTAATTTTGTTTTGATATTAATATAATTTTCATTACACTAATTTAACATTACAATGGACAATTGGTTTTTTAACAAAAATAGATTTTTTTACCCAAAGCCAAGGTATCTTACTATAGTTTATAGCAAATAGCATCACCTGAGCTTATTCTCCAAATATGTGTTTCGTAAGTTGTACATTTGATACCAGTTCTTTATTTTGATTTCTTTTTCCCTATTTAGCAATCCTGGATGTTGGAGAAAATACATCTTCTTCAATGGAGATCATGAATTTTGTGCTTGAACACAGGGTAGACTCTTTCATTTTCAAGTTAAAGATTGTATTCTTCCACATTTTCTGCACAGTCATATCACTAATGTTAATTCTGCTCTAGAGCACATCTTTACTGGATAGTATGATGACTCGCCAAAAAATACTCTGTTAGGACATGTATAAATATAAAAAAAATAAGGAGATGAGAGCTTAACTATTTCAGTGTTTAAACACAAGACAACTGAAAATAATAAAACAGTAAATAATTTTTAGCCTTCCTCACATCCTGATTGCTTTGTAGGAAGCTCTACTTGAAAGTTGTAATATATGAGCAGTCTTTTTTGACTGCCAAATATCTACATATTCATACAAATTTTGTACATACATAAACATAAGCATACACAGAAATATCTTGTTCTCTCAAGATGTTTTGCTGCTGATTTTTCTGTTAAATATATTGATTTCAAAAAGCCTACAACCTCCAAAGAAAAATATACAACCACCAACTGGTAGCTGATGCAAAGGAGAAAGTAATCAGGGGAAAAAAACCAAAAAAGGTTCCTAGATCAAGCATCCAGAAGTTTATTATAAACAATAATAAATACAGACACATTTTAAACCATGCAAAACATTTAATAGGATGCTAGGCATTTTCCTATAAGCAAGTCTCTTCAATGTATTTTTAAGCTTTTTCTGTTCTGTTAGCTCATAAACATCTGCAGCTAATGCAGATTCCTCAATTTGTCATAATAGCACATTTATCTCCCTTCAGACTCACACAAATATACTCGCTAAACCTCATAAGTACGCAGGCCCTGACTTAACCTCATTTTGTTGACTTCTATGACCAAGAATTCAAAAGCTTGAAATCTATACCAAAAAGATGAGGGCCAGCTGTTAACAGTGTGAATCTGTCAGCCCATGAAGGAATATATATTTTTTCTTCATGTTAGATACTCGAAGCAACACAAAGACATTTAAAACTAAAACCAGAAGTTGGATGCCTTGAATTCAAAAGGGTAAAAATTAGTATTATGAAATTGTTTCACTTTATCTGGGCCCTGTAGCATTTTTATAAAGTAAATCCAAAAAATAAGAAGGAGAAACAAGTGAAGAGTGCATCATGAATGGAGATGGAAATTATTTCCATCGATTTTCACTGTCAAAGGAGTTTATAATGAAAGGGTTATATTTATAAAAAGCAGATCCTGATTCATCAAGAGGCTTTATACACAGGCCAAGCAAAGTTTGTTTCTCATCTTTTAATTATGAGCATTTTCCTGGTGGCTATCCCTAAAAAAAAAAAAAACAAAACCAAAACCAAAACCAAAACCAAAACACCAACAAAAAAACCCAAACAAACAAATAAAGCCCCCCCCCAAAAAAAACCAAAATAAAACCAAACACCCCAAAACACACAAAAAATATCCAAACAAAAAATCACATAATACATATACATTAGAGGAACTGAGGAAAAAACTTGATGCTAGCGGTATACACTCACATACAGTGCTAACAGTGTACAGAAACAGTGCTATCCCTATGTAATATACAAATCTTCTACTGTATAATATGTAGTAACTCTAGGGTATTTTTATGTTTTCAGGTAGTATTAAAATACCACTGTGTTAAGTGTTGCACAAAGCATACAGTAAAAAGCCTTCATGTGCTGTTGTTTGAGCAAGTAAATTATGTAATAGTTATTCTAATAACCACTGGTGTATTTTTATAAAAGTCTTCATAGAACAGGACAGCAGAATGTTTCACTGTTTAGGTTATGTAGCAATTTTACGCTCTAACCTGCTAGAACAGCCTGAGCTGGGATCATGCTGATTGGAGTAACTGCTGTGCCTTCAGGTTTATCAGAGTATAGTGCAATGACTGATTCTTTCCTATTTAAACCTAAGTCATTACAAAACTGCAACCACAATAGATAATCATTGCTCTTCCTGAGTTCTTAAGTTTGTAGATAGCTTCACTCCGCAAGATGAAGACTCAGACACAAGGCCTGGTTGTATCCTCATTTACATATATGTACATTTCGAATAGTTCCACAAAGGCCAGTGGAAACTCACTGAGCTAAGTGTTGTAAAGTGTCTTGTGAAGTTAGACATGAATTCATGTTTTTTTGTGTAACAAATTGCCTCTTCCACAAGAAAGCATGAGGAATTGGAATGATTCATAATGCACAATAGTAAATCACTATGTATAATTTATTTAGTTATAAAGCAGTGCTTTTTTGAGGGCTGTTCCTTGTCTCCTGACTCAATTACATTTTCTATTTCTATTCCCTTTCTACTTTATTATTAAATGGTTGCAGTTTTACTGTCTTCCTTAACAACAGGATACAAAACAATGGGATTATGAAGGGTGGGAGCAAAAAAAAGGTAATAGCTATCTATTCTTTAAACACAAATCACAGAAATAAAACAGCTTAGACATCAGTTTAGAAACTGTACACTACCTTTAATACTTCCAAAAAACTGAACTGAAATATGTAAAATCTTAAGAAGAAAGCTGTATGCTTTTTAACCAGAAGCAACTGAAACAGAAGATTACTTCAGGTAAGGTTTACCTGAATCCAAAGCAAGCTTTAGTTTTAAGACAGTGTTACCTAATGATAACATTATAAGAAGAAATGAATCTTCTTAGTTGCCACATAAAATCTGTGTTGTTTCCCAGTTCTTTGTATGGATATCCTTTGAACATTAATGACCACCATGGTGAATCAAAAGACAATGAAGTATTCAACATGGGCCTCATAAATAAGTCTCAAAACTTTGGAGAATATTTATAGATTATTCTCTGCATTAAACATTATTCTCATCTAGGAGAAAGGCGGGGACACTATGCTCCACATACACCCCGATCTGCCCCACTCTAAACAAATAAAATAAATTAGGAAAAGAATGGAATGTTAGAACATGCTGCTCCCCTCTAAGTGGGGGAATCATAGAATCATAGAATAGTTAGGGTTGGAAAGGACCTTAAGATAATCTAGTTCCAACCCCCTGCCGTGGGCAGGGACATCTCAGACTAAACTGTCACCCAAGTCTTTGTCCAACCTGGACCTGAACCCCGCCATGGATGGAGCATTCACAACTTCTCTGGGCAACCCATTCCAGTGCCTCACTGCCCTTACAGTAAAGAACTCTTCCTTGTATCCAATCTGAACTTCCCCTGTTTAAGTTTGAACCCATTACCCCTTGTCCTAACACTACAGTCCCTAGTGAAGAGCTCCTCCCCAGAATCCTTGTAGGCCCCCTTCAGATACTGGAAGGCTGCTATGAGGTCTCCACGCAGCCTTCTCTTCAGGCTGAACAGCCCCAACTTTCTCAGCCTGTCTTCACATAAGAGATGCTCCATTCCCCTGATCATCCTTGTGGCCTTTCTCTGGACTTGTTCCAACAGTTCCATGTCCTTTTTATGTTAAGGACACCAGAACTGCACACAATACTCCAAGTGAGGTCTCACAAGAGCAGAGTAGAGGGCCAGGATCACCTCCTTCGAGCTGCTGGTCACACTCCTTTTGATGCAGCCCAGGATACAGTTGGCTTTCTGGGCTGTGAGCACACGCTGCCAGCTCATGTTCAGTTTCCCATCAACCAGCACTCCCAAGTCCTTCTCTGCAGGGCTGCTCTGAGTCTCTTCTCTGCCCAGCCTGTAGCTGTGCCTGGGATTGCTCCGACCCAGGTGGAGGACCTTGCACTTGGCATGGTTAAACTTCATGAGGTTGGCATCAGCCCACCTCACAAGCGTGTCAGGGTCCCTCTGTATGACGTTCCTTCCCTCCAGCATATCAGTCGAACCACACAGCTTGGTGTCGTTGGCAAACTTGCTGAGGGCGCACTCAGTCCCACTGTCCATGTGTCCTGGGTTCAGCAGTAGCAGTCATTTTTCTCTTTCTTGGTAGCTGGTGCAGTGCTGTGTTTTGACTTTCGGGCTGGGAACAAAGCTGATAAAAATGATGTTTTGGTTTGGCCAAGGACTTTGTGAGCCTCATGCTCTGACAGGGAGGAGGGGAAGCCGGGAGGAAGCAGAGACAGGACACCTGACCCAAACTGACAAAAGAAGTATTCCATACCACAGCATGTCATGCCCAGGAGGTAACTGGGAGTTACCTGGAAGGGTAGAATGGACTGCAGGGTTGGAGGAGGTATGGGTCGGTGCTTGGTCGGACTGGGGGGGTGAGTTATTGGTCGCCTGGTAATGAGGTCTTGTACTCTCTTCCCTTGTTATTTCCCTTATCATTATTGTTATTGGTGGTAGCAGTAGTGATTTGTGTTATACCTTAGTTGCTAAACTGTTCTTATCTCAACCCATGGGAGCTGCATTCTTTCTGATTCTCCTCTCTGTCCCTCCAGGAGTAGGGGGAGGGGAAGAAGGGGGGGGGGGGGGAGTGGTTGAACAAGCTGTCTGGCTGGGGTTAAACCACGACACCATGTCACCGACAAAGATGTTGAACAAAACTGGTCCCAACACTGATCCCTGAGGGACACCACTCATTACTGGTCTCCAGACAGACATTGAGCCATTGACCACAACTCTCTGTGTGCAGTCATCCAGCCTGCATTCCATCCAGGAAAAGTGCTTCTTTATCCACCAAGTGGTTCATCCATCAAATTGATGTCCAATTTAGAGACAAGTATGTCGTGTGGGACAGTGTCGAACGCTTTACACAAGTCCAGGTAGATGACATCAACTGCTTTACCGCTCTCCATGAGTTCTGTAGCCCCATCATAGAAGGCCACCAGATTGGTCAGGCAGGATTTCCTCTTAGGGAAGCCATGCTGGCTGTCACCAAGCTTTTTTTCAAGCTTTTTTTTCACCAAGCTAGTTTTTCATGTGCCTTAGCATGCCTGATTCCCTTTGATCGTGAGATTCCCTTTGGGAATCATATCCCCAAATACCACATCCCTCCAAGAATGTTTAGCATCCATTTGTCTAATTATCATTGTTCTATTTCCTAAATGGAAGTAGAATGCACAATACTTGGGAAAAACAGCAAACAAAGAAACTAACAAAGCCCTCACAGCACCTAAGGTGAACTGAAAGATATAAAAGATAGATACCCAGATGTCAAATTCAAGACCTCTAATATGCATATGTTTAAAACAGCTAAAAGAAAGCAGAAGGAGATGTGTTTGCAAGTTCTGTCCTCTAGGTGAGTGATCTCCTTGCTTTGTGTGTTATATAGGATAAAGCAAAAGTGACTACTGATGGGGACTGAATTAGCTGCTATAGCCAGGTTGATAATTATATGCTGTACTATAAAAGTGATTGTTTCCAAAGATATTCAGCATCAGTTCACAATAAAATTTTTTACCAAGAGACAGCCTGATTGTCTATCACCTAGTAGTGATAAGGAACTGCAAGCAAAAAATCGCAGAGTCAGAGGTTGGCTAAGAGTGGAAGAGACTTCTGAAGATCACCTTGTTCTATCCCCCTTCTCTAGCCACCTAGAGCTGGTTGCCCAGGGACATTTTCAGATGGCTCTTGAATATCTACAAAGAGGGATATTCCACAACCTCTCTGAGCAAAATGCCATACTATAACATTATACAGCCTTTTTTTTTTTTCACTCCGAATGCATTTTTTCGCAATTTTAACTCAGTTTGCCTGGTATAGTTTATCATTCCCAGTGTTTTGGCTTTATAAAAAGCTCCTTTTTATTTGAGGAGGGAAAAAAACACACATTTTTACTAGCTTAAGTATTGTAATGGGAAAAAAAAAAAAAAAAAGAAGTGTGTAAATCCTGATTACTTTACCCTTAAAAAAAACCCTAAGAGCTACAAAGGAGGAAGAAAGCTGAGTGAGAAGTTTGTTGCACACATTCTACCAAAATAAAGCTAAACAGTAAATCAGCCTGCAGCAAGCTAGATATTAATTTCCAAAGTGTCCAGCTGTAACTATCTCTCAAAGGGAAGAGTTCACAATAGAACTGCAGGAGGAATATGGTTGGTAAGAAAAGTCTATTATTATTGCATGAATACAATTTAACTTTACTACATGGGGCATGGCAAATACTCAAAGCCGCATTTAAAATCCTTTTAACTAACAGTTATATAGCTAAATTTATTAAAAAGGAAATAACAGGTCAAATCACTTAAAAAAGATTATGTATGGGAGTTTATTGTATAGCTAAGCAAGTCAGATCTAACCAGAATTTAAGTCTGGCATGTGGCCTGCAGAAAATCTTTTGAAAGGGTATTGGTGAAACATATGCTATGAAACAGTACTCATACTGTTTGAGTATAGAGTTTGACTAAGAGAGATATTTGATGTGTTGCAAAATATTTTTATGCAGGTACTTTCAGCTTTCGTGTATATAGATTTATGCATGGGGTGGGGTGGGAGAATGTTTTTAAATGTTCCAAAAACAAACACAGGAATTCTGAAAACTTCAGTAACAAAAATTTTAAAAATACTTTTACAAATTTTATAAAGCATGGATATAATTTTGAGATAGGATGAAGAATGAGCCTAAATCAGAAAGTAACAAAACCTGTAATGAATATTAATGAAACAGTAACAGATACTGATGCTAGAACTGTTTGAGAAATTACAACTAGTTCAAGATTTTCAAGGCAGAAAACGGACTAGATAAGACACAATCTGAGAAGAAATACTAGATCAACCATGTCAAATTCTAGGAACAGAGCAGTTCATGTAGAACAAAAATGAAAGTGTGCACCTAAATTATTTCTGAACATATTCTGGAATAACATAACTCCTCAATTTCAAAAACAGCTGATGTTGTCCTGTAATAAAAACTACATCATTGCAGTTCAAAACTTCAGGTATCCTCCAAATACTTAGATTAGCATCAGAATAGATAGATAATGGGCAACTGCATTAGAAGAAGAAAAAAAAAATCAGGGAAGTTAAATAACATATTAACATGGAAAGGTGTAAAAATTACATTGATGTAACTATGTAAACTCACTCAGAAAAAAAAAAAAAAGATGATATACAACATGATCTTGGCCCCATGACAGTGACATCGTTTTTTGTGCATTTTCATCTTTGTCAGACTACTATTATATGTTATAGAATCATAGAATCAGGCAAAGGTTCCCTGGCTGTTCAACAAGAACTATAATCTTAATATTCTTTGGCTTTTAAAAATCCTTTTACTTTCTTTTTCCATGCCAGACATTCCACAGATATTTTTCTATTCCATCAGACAAATATTTAGTTGATTTTTTTTCCAAATAGGCAAGATGACGGCAAGATGATGGCATGATTATCATTGTAGCCTAGAGTTCTGAACCCGTTCTGGTGACACTATTTTTTTTGAACATTTTATTTGAAGCTGCACATTATCCACTTAATACATAAAGCTAGTATATACCCTGAGAAGCTTGCTGTTCCCTGCATCTTCTCTTACAGAGGTAGAAAGCCTGCTTAGCTTTTATCAGTGTTTCAAGATAAACAGTGAACACGATACTACTGAATTTCCTACGATATAAACATCTTTGCAACAGCACAGAAATAGTCGTTGCAGCTTTACATCTCAGATTAAAACTACAGATCAGAATAAAATATTTTTACTTAATTAAGGACTCCCCAAACCTTCACAAGAATGAGAATGTGTATAGCATACACTCCTGAACTTCACAAGCAATTGAATTGATAAAGCAAACAAATGAGCAAAAGAACGTAAACTGCTTAAGGTGGGGAGAGCGGAGTAAAAAAACTAGAAAATCAGAGCAAAAGAAATGAGATTGTATGTTTTCATTCATAACATCTGACAACATAGGTACATTGCTACAGAAAATGTTGTTCACTACCTTAGCAATAATAAGCAAGAAAGTAAAAACCAAACCGCTATGTTCCAGAACATTAACTAATTGTACTCAGATATTAAACCCCTCTAGAAGCCTGGAATAATGTAAAAGCATGTAGACAGCTACATTACAACAAATCAGGAAAAGTGCTTCTGAAGTTAAAAATAGATAACTTGTGCTCAGAGCCAAGATGATAAATAACCAAGATTATACTAAAACTGAACCACAGAAATAACATTTTAAATGCACCTTGTTCTTATGGAATTGAAACATCTAAAGGGGAAAGACTGTGATAAAATACATGACATCTAATACGAAAGAGAACAGCAAAAATAACTCTTCCCCTTACCCTGATCTGAAAGACTTTATGGACATGAGACAGTGTGGAGGGCTTTGAAAAATACTAAAAAAAAAGGGATTTTATATAGTCCGAATGTGGGTCTATTATACATGAATGCTAAATATTAAATTAGACTAAGGTAAATTCAATGTCGTGATATTATTTTCATGCACTGATAAAGAAAAACAGCATTCTTTACCAGCTCCTGAGACTAAAGCAAAACTGGAAAATATTTATTCAGGCCTTTAATTTAAATCACAGTGTAAGGAAAGCAGTAGGCTATATGTCTGCAGCAAACACTGATATAAACATGATGCAAGGTAGTGATTTATAACTATTTTTGTAGAGACTTTCCTATGATACTGAGAATTATTATTGATAATTACCTCATCTGCCCCCTGTTGAGGCTTTTTTACTCTTTCTTCTGATCTTCATGATTTGCATATGCTGACACTGCTCACAGTATAGTCAGTTACAGCCAGTATACACATGGCTCATACCCATGTTATTATAATATACCTATTCAGAGCACTTTGGAATTATTAAAACTTTATAACATTCCCTCTAGTCTATTAGTTGCTAAAATACGCCTTTAATATAAAGGATTTTTTAGACTATAGTGAAGGACTGATACAGGTTGTATTACTAATATCATTACAAGTAAAATGTCAACATCTGAAAAGAAAAACATTATTTATAATTCATATAACATATTTATAAAGTAATTATATATTTATTATTAATAATGTTTTTAGTATATCTGCTATTATACTACCACCTAATGGTAAAATATAATTAATATAGCACACAGCTACATAAAGACAACCTGTCCAATTCCAACACTTGCAACTAGCAACATCATTTTCTCTGTCTTTTCTAGATCTCTTATTTCTGCTGCTGTAAGACATGCTTTGTACTCCTTCATTCATACTTCTACCTTTTCCTGCATTCTTCAGTACTCCAATTATATTTCCCAGTCATACATAATTAAAGAAGCATACGTCATTACAGATAAGGTCATAGTCCTGCATTCAACAGCATAGAAATGTCCTGTGTACATACACTAACACTAGCAGTTGCTTTCAGCTATAAAACTTTCTTTCTACTGAAATAGTAACTTTCTTTCAATTTTATTTTTAAGACATATTTAGTTAATTTTGTAGGAAAGGACCTACCTAGAGTGTTGAGTCTTGCTGGACAATCTGAGCAGGAGCAGCAGTATATCCTTGTGACAAAGAAGGCCAGCCGCATACCTGGATTTACCACCAAAACCATCAACAGCAGGTTGACAGAAATGGTCATTCTCTGCTACTCAGCATACTATAGGAGGATACAGGTGTCCTGTTTCAGGTTCCTTAGTACAAGACAGATATACATTTACTCTTTTCTCTCAGAAGAGGCACCAAAATGATTAGGGGACTGAAGCATGTGAGAAATGAGGAGAGACTTAAAAACTTTGGTTTGTCTAATCTCAAAAAGAGAAGATCAAGGGCAGATCTCATTGTAGCTTTTGACAACCCAAAAGAAGAAGATGGAGACAGACCACTCCTGAAGATGTGCAGAAAACAGGCAAGAAGCAAAGGACACAAGTTGCAGCAATGGAAATTTCAATTACATATTAGAAAAAACAAGTCACAATGAGGGTAGTCAAATATTGGAAGATGTTATTGAACAGGTTGCAAGATTTCCATCAGCGGAAATTTGACTAGACAACACCTTGAACAAAATGTTCTAAATTGGCCATGATTTCAGGAGGGCTTTTAGTTACCACATGCAATGGGTTGTGTATCATCTTAATAGGCTGTTTTAAACCATTCATCAAGGATTTCACATGGAGAAAACTATCACCATCACTTTTCTGAACTTCTCCTTACCTTCTCTCAACTTACCGCTTGCATAAAAATGCAAACAAAATGCAAACAATGCAAACAAATGCAAATAAAATTTTGCCCAGGTTTTGGCTAGGGTGATTCAGCACTATTTGCTTCAGAATGAAGATTCTTATTTGCTTTTTAACCTCATATTCATCACATCTTTAGATTTGATACAAGAAAGAATATTTTTACGGTGAGGGTGATGAAACACTTGAACAGGATGCCCAGAGAGGTAGTAGATACCTAATTCCCAGAAACATTCAAGTTAGACGGGATTCTGAGCAACCTGATGTGGTTAAAGATGTCCTTGCTCATTGCAGAGGGGAGGAATTGGACTTCAAAGATCCCTTCCAACCTGAACTACTCTAGGATTCTATGATCATATGATGACAACATAGGGAGTGGAGAGGGGCAGAAAATCACTGTAGAAATAGAGCTAATTTTATTTTGTCTGAATGAACAGAAATAAAACCCAAAACATACCTAAGGATGGAAAAATCTTTTATGAAATGTATTCTTTAATAACACAAACTGCAGGTTTACCCTCATCTAAACAGAACACAGATGAATTAATTCTGCTGCATATTAGATTTCAACAAAAAATATTTGATTGTGTTCATGGTTGAACACACATTTTGAAGACTGCAATAACCAGAAAAATAAAAATATGGCACATAACCAATATTTTAGTTGAATTTTAATTTCCTTTTTTTTTTTTTTGTTTACAGTTATTAATCTGTATTAAAATTAAACCTTCAAATTAAGAGCTTTCTTGATTTATGTGAGGCACTGGCACAGGTTACCCAAAGAAGTGGCAAATGCTCCATCTCTAGGAGTGTTCAAGGACAAGCTGGACGGAGTGTTGGGCAACATGGTCTAGTGTGAGGCATCCCTGCTCGTGGCAGGGGAATTGGAACTAGGTGATCTTAGGGTCCTTTCCAACCCTAACCATTCTATGATTCTATGTGCTAAAGCTCAAATATGTGATTAGTCAACTCAAGAGATTACTACTGGAATTACAAAACATGAATCTCTGTTTATGTGTTTTAGCATGAGGGAAATACACTACTGACAATAAACACTTTCAAAAGCTAAGACCTAAACTGAATACACTTGTCCCTCTTTCTCCAACTCTGTAACCGACCACTGAAGTTCTAAATGAAGTTCAAATTAAATATTCCAGATCACACAAATAATATGTATACATTAATACATAACATACATATAATTAAAATCTGCATAGTCATGTAACTGAGACATAAATTCAGGTTTTTAAAAATAAATAATAATAATATAATAATTATATAATATTGGAAAGTGATAATCAGATGATACTGAATACAAATACTGAACAGTATCATCATTTTAAAGAAAAGGGCTACTTAGACGAATACTTATAGTAAAAAAGAGCTAACTTTACTTAAGTAACAATTCATTTGCATTTCAGCTTGAATTTCTTGTGTCAGGTACAATTCCAAACATGGCAGGAACTTAAATCTGTTCTCTTAAATGTTTTTTCAGTTTTGTAATCCCTGGGTTTAATCTGAAATCAATCTGAAGGCTGTCCTTCTTGCGCTCCAGTGCCTTCAAAATTCTAAGGGAGCAGTCTGCCCTATTTGTGTTGATGTCTGTAGGAGAAGCTTTGTTAAGACAGCCTCTGGTTTAAGGTTTCTGCTGCATCCCTTGGCTTAAGATTTTTCCTTTGCTGAAGTGCAATAATGCTTGTTTGATGGATTTAGCATTCTGACATTTTTAAAGCACAATTGTGATGTTGTATCCTGAGTACAGTATGCAGAATCTACATCAACTGTTACTAGTAAAAGCTTGAGACTTATGATCACTTTTGTTGAATTTACCTTTCATTCCACATAGAGTAAATGAGTTGGAATGAACAGGTCTGTCCCTGCAAAAGTGAACAGGAAGTCTGACAAAGTAATTCTCTGGTAATCATACTAAGTTAGTCTTGAAGTCCACTGACATGAAAAAATTCTTACTAGCAGAAATCCCTTGCAATAAAATAATAGTATTAATTAGGAAATCTTAACAAGAAGTGTGCTTTTTCTTTGTTTTGGGTCTTTTTTCTTTTTTTTTTGTTTGTTTGTTTGTTTGCTTTGGTTTTTTTTCTTCTTGTTTGCATTTTTATCTCAGATTAGAAACACAGGTCACCAAAAATTATGTGTACATGTACAAAGCGCATATACACACACTAGTAATATATTGAATACATATCCACAACTGAAAAATACTACCCACATCTTGCTTTGGAGGTGTGTGTGAAAAAGAACAAATTCACATTTATCAATTGTGAATTTGGAAATATCTTATTTTCAAATATATAGGTTCTCACAATTGCATGCAACTCAAAATGCAAAAGCCTGATGTGGGGGAAAAAAAGCCCAAACCACCAGTCCCCATTAGAATCAGAATAGTTAGGGCTGGAAAGGACCTTAAGATCGTCAAGTTCCAACCCCCTGCCATGTGCAGGGACACCTCCCACTATACCATCTCACCCAAGGCCTCGTCCAACCTGGCCTTGAACACTGCCAGGGATGGAGCATTCACAATTTCCTTGGGCAACCCATTCCGGTGCCTCACTGCCCTTACAGTAAAGAACTCTTCCTTGTATCCAATCTAAACTTCCCCTGTTTAAGTTTTAACCCATTACCCCTTGTCCCATCACTACAGTCCCTAGCGAAAAGTTCCTCCCCAGAATCCTTGTAGGCCCCCTTCAGATACTGGAAGGCTGCTATGAGGTCTCCACACAGCCTTCTCTTCTCCAGGATGAACAGCCCCAACTTTCTCAGCCAATCTTCATATGGGAGGTGCTCCTGTTCCCTGGTCATCCTCGTGGCCCTCCTCTGGACTTGTTCCAACAGTTCCATGTCCTTTTTATGCTAAGGACACCAGAACTGCACACAATACTCCAGATGAGGTTTCTCCAGAGCAGAGTAGATGGACAGAATCACCTCCTTCGACCTGCTGGTCACCCTCCTTTTGATGCAGCCCAGGATACTGTTGGTTTTCTGGGCTGCAAGTGCACCCCGCCGAGTCATGCTCAGTTTCTCATCAACCAACACCCCCAAGTCTTTCTCTGCAGGGCTGCTCTGAATCTCTTCTCTGCCCAGCCTGTAGCTGTGCCTGGGATTGCTCCGACCCAGGTGGAGGACCTTGCACTTGGCATGGTTAAACTTCATGAGGTTGGCATCAGCCCACCTCACAAGCATGTCAAGGTCCCTCTGGATGGTATTTCTTCCCTCCAGTGTATTAACTGAACCACACAGCTTGGTGTCATCGGCAAACTTGCTGAGGGCGTACTCAGTCCCACTGTCCATGTCAGTGACGAAGATGTTAAACAAGACCAGTCCCAATACTGATCCCTGAGGTACACCACTCGTAACTGGTCTCCAGCTGAACATTGAGCCATTGAACACAACTTTTTGTGTGCGGCCATCCAGCCAGTTCTTTATCCACTGAGTGGTCCATCCATCAAATTGATGTCTCTCCAATTTAGAGACAAGGATGTCATGTGGGACACTGTCGAACGCTTTACACATGTCCAGGTAGATGACATCAACTGCTTTACCGCTCTCCATCAGTTCTGTAGCCCCATCATAGAAGGCCACCAAATTGGTCAGGCAGGATTTCCCCTTGGTGAAGCCATGCTGGCTGTCACCAAGCACCTTGTTGTTTTTCATGTGCCTTAGCATGCCTTCCAGGAGAATCTGCTTGAAGATTTTTCCAGGTACAGAGATGAGACTGACTGGTCTGTAATTGCTCGGGTCATCCATTTTCCCCTTCTTGAAAATGGGGGTTGTATTTCCCTTTTTCCAGTCGTCGAGAACTTCACCTGACTGCCATGATTTTTCAAATATGATGGCCAGAGGCTTAGCAACTTCATTTGCCAGCTCCTTCAGGACCCGCATTAGTAGAAACAAACATTCCTGAGTTTTACACATGGATCTTGAAGCTGTCAATCTCACAGCAGGGACAAATGTTGATGAAATGACTTACTGCTGAAGAAGCAACAATTGGATAATTATGAGACAGGCATGCCAAGTTCTGCTTGCAACATGTGTGCATGTTAGAGCATGTTTTGTAATTATGCTAGTATTTCTAGTATTTCTAGTATTTCTGTTGTCAGTCTTTGTGTACTTGTTTGTATACATGCAAGTTCTTGGACATAGCAGATCATTTCAAAAATTCACCATAGTAAGTTATACATTATTACAGAAGCATGACAGGCCTTTCTACATACTTGCAGATTCAGAATTTTGAGTATTCAATATTGGTACCATTAACTGCAACGAAACAAGCTTCATTATGATATGGAAAGTTTCACTCAGAATTCTGTCTTCTTTGAATCTCTCTCTTCAGCAGATAACTGTATGAAGAAAGGCATAGATAGCTCAGGTACACAAAGGTGTATTTCACAGACATCAGGCTCTCAAACAAGCTTTTGGGTTGTACACTTCGATAGAACTATTCCTAGATGTGCACTTACTTTGACACTCAAATATCTCTGAAAATTATAGTTTGATACAGCCAAGTCAAGACAGCATCATCTGTAAAGTGTCTTCAGAGCCAAACTGACAAGAGCAAATGGTAAAAGCACTGAACACCAAAAAGTTTTCATCAGCTGGATTTAACCACTGAAAATTTGAAAATTACATGCTAGCATGCCAATAGAGCATCAAAGACTTCCTGCATAAATATGAGATTTAGGAGAACAGTAGTGAAAGTAGTAAGGTGAAAAGTTTCATTGTGTAAGATGCATGAAATGCAGCAATAGATAAATAGGAGGGGAAAGATAAAACACAGATGGCTTTTTACTTCATTAGAGACAAAAGAAAACTATAGAGGAGAAATTGCAAAAACAGTGGCTAATGTGGACAGTTTTAGAATCAAGATGTGTGAATTGTCAGTCTCTGGGAAGTGAGAACATCTAATGTCATCTGTAGAACAGCAAACTGCATTATTACAGATATTGGTTTGTTTATACCCTTATCTGTAGTACATCTTCTACTCAATAATTGCCTTGCATAAAGCATAGGAGGAATTAGCTTTACAGGGATTTTTGGTTGGTATTACCACTGCACATTAGAAAAAAACATTCTTATGCTTTAAAGAAGGACTTTAACATCAAGGTTAATAACTGGTACTCTGCATTTGGAGGTAACTCATAGAGTCTGTAGATGATAATATGAACAAAATACTCATCCCCATTTCTTCCCATTCCAACACAACTGCACTCAACACACAGATCCTCAAGATTCATAAATAGCATACGTTTGAATTTAAAATCTAAAAGCTGTACAGTTATGTTTGTACCATGGCTACTATCTCTAGTCACAGTCACCGGAAAAAAAAAAAATAGCACCAAATCTCATGTTTTCCACAGCTTCCACATTCAAAGGAGAGAAGGAGAAAAAGTTGCTGTCTCATTAAACTCCCAAAGCATAATGGTACTGATTATCCTCCCATGAAATGTGCGTATTGTTTGCTCTTACTATTCATTGAACATTCTTTACTAAAGAAGGACTTGTTCTTTGCCAGACAATTTCTTTATTAAAGCTAGCTATAGTGTTATCATGCTTACAGAAGAATGGGAGAGATACAATTCTTCTTTGTCATGCCAAAAGCAGGCAAATAATCAACCATGTTGCAATTAACAAGGAGAAATACCCTTATCTTTATGAAGCTTTCTAGTCTTGCATTTCATAAACTAGATGGAAGCCATACAGGATAAAAATGTTAATAGAACAATAACTCTACAAGCCAAGGCCTGGAGATGTTTACTCTAGTAACACAGTACCCTGTGTGGACATCAGTACCCTGTGTGGAAGGGGCTCTGATGATCAGAAAAACTGGTGGCTCTGCAAATATAACACACAGTCACCTTTTAAATTAGCTTTCTTATTCTTTTTATTACTTTTTATAACCTGATGAGCCACATACACTATCACAGATATCCAAATCTTGTTCCACAAACAATAGTGCAGTTTCTCTGCACATGAAATATTAGATAGTAATGAATTCATTTAGCAGAAATATTTTAATGGTGGGGGAGGGAATGTGCATTTATAAAATTATTTTCTTGGTGGCTTTGTGTCTTAAGCACATTCTTTAATGTTGTGGCTTTGTTCAGTTACTGATTTGCAAAACTATGTGCAAGCTGAGATTGTGCATACTTTAAAGGTATGAAGTCTCAAATTAGATAAGCATATGTACTATGTAATATTTTCAAAAGATTCTCTCAGGTTTTTAAGTTCCGTTTGTAGTACTTACATACAACTAATAATACATAAACAAACTAGCACATAAGCAAAACCCAAATTATGCTTTCAGGCTGTTGCTTGCACTTTAAAACACAGTTGGTGCCAGGATAATAATGTCTTTAGTCAGCTTAATTCTCTCACTGTCATTCTGTGGATTCCCTACAAGACAGAATTGTTGTTTAGCCTACAGCACACCGAAAAATGTGGCTTGATATCCACCTGTCAAATGAGAATTTGCAACAATGCTAATTAGAAGTGACTGGATTTTGACATGCTAAGCATGATCCTACTCTTTAAAATTGCTGAAATAGGAACCTGGAGGGAGCGGAAGAAATTCTGAGAAGTATACTGGTATCAGTATGCTGACAATCGTGGCAAAGTTATTCACAGTACTGTGATCTGGTCACTACAGTTTCTTCCAGGATAAAAAGGTCTACTTTGTCATGTTGACCATTCTCAAAGAACACCTCCCAAAGAAAGAAAACAGAAACATCATTTTGAGCGTAGCATATATCATGACTACTGATGAAGGAGATGAATTGGCAGATTCATTAACCAAATATTTTCATGCACATTTGACATGACTGAGGATGAGGAAGCCTGCACAACAAATACTGAATTTGCTCAAAGAGCCTACATATTTTCATTAAATCTATTGCATATGAATCCTCTTAGAGGCACTGTTGCTCAATATTTTTTTCTACTTCTTTCCTGCCTAATTGTTTCACTATCTTTGAACATACTGGCTCACAGGTACGTACCTTGGAGTACCTTTTAAATAACAGTGTCAATATGCAGGAGCTCTCCAGAAAGAAATGTTAAACCCAGTGAGGATTTATGGAGGTAGGTTTTTTATTTTTGTCTTCTGTTCTTTTTGCTGTGTGGGAAAGAACAGTACCCTTGCACCATTAAATACACAGAGCAAACCAGTCTCAACGTTTTGTCAAAACGTTGCATGAGGGAAAGCAATTTTCAGAGAGTAGTTATAAGTTTACTGGCAACATCCCAAACTCAGTATCTCAAAAGCAGAACCTCACAAAACATTAGCTACTCCATTAGCCTGTGATCCTCTGTAGGTAAGCACAAATCTTGTTAAAACTTTGGCATTTCTGCTGCATTTCTGGGAACAGTTCAACAAATCTCTAAATGTGTTTCCACCCTGCAAATTTATTTACTGTGCTTATGGGTAGTTTGAATTCAAAACTGTATTTCTGTTAATTGGTTTCTGAAACAGAACAACTTCTGGAAAAAAAAATCAGTGCTTGCTCAGCACTTCCTATTTTCACAGTTGGCAATTCAGTTCCATTCTAAAGGAATATGGAAAGAGGAATGCAGACATACAAGTTCTTCATTGCAAATTATTGTCACTCCATTTAGTTATATCACAACTGCTAGAAGTACAATTCTTGAAATCACTCTTTGTGGCACTACCAAAATGTTAGCACTATAAGGCTAACTATTATGTAGTCAAGAAGGAAACGGGAAAGCATTCAGGAAGAGTTGCAGATTTTTTTACATCTTTTGCTTAGGCTCTGAGGAATTAATTGTTAAAAGTTTTTTTAATTTTTATAAGTTACAGCATAAAAGAGATCTAAAAGGTAGAAGAAGACTAGATAACTCTTGGTATTTCCATGCCCATCATTTTCTTATATTCATGAACATAGCATACTGTATACAATCATATATACCACAAAAATTGCTTATATCTTTGCAAGTAGTTTCTGACGTGCATTGGATATTTTTATTTACACTGTTATTTTCAGAAACATGATCTTCACTTGCCTGAGAACACTTTTGTGTGTGTAGATCTCAGGACAAGAAAATACATCATGGAAACATGAGACATTAGCTACCTTGCATATAAAAGTCTACACTGCCAATACCTAGAAAACCACCTAGCTTTAGGCCACACTTTACTGAAAAATACAACATTCAGCTGTGCTTTGGTAGGAGGGAATTCTAATACTGACAGAGCCTAATCTCTGCAAAGGGTTCAAGCCTGCAGCTCTTAACAGAAGCATTGACTTCTTGCAGCTCAGGCATGCACGCTCCTAAAGAAGTCTGAGATTAAACTCTCAGCAATATCCTACAAATTTTGTATCAGTCAGTTCAATAGCTGACTAACTGTTGTTGCCTGCTGACTGTCGTAGAATTCATTCTTATTTGTCTACATGATGCATTGCATAGAGGGATGAGATGTTTAATACAGGACTGTGAATTCAATAACAAATTACCTAAATCTTTACACATCACAGTCATTTTCCAGATCCAATCCAAATTGCACAGAATCTTCCTGAGTGTATAATATCTCACCTTTCCTCTTTGCATCTGCCAAAGCATAATACCTGTTTTCAGGACACAGGCTAAAGTTGCACTAGTATGAAATATACAGAATTCTTTATTTTTTCTTTCTTTCTGATAACTTCACTTTTACAGGTAGAAAGATAGATGAGTTTAAGCCACATGGTGATCCTTGGCATGGTAGTTCCAAGGGATACTTAAGTATATACAAAATGTATTTTAACACAAAAATTATGGAGTTCACATAAAAAAAAAAAAAAATGCATCAAACTATTGTAGTTATGCTATAATCAATACAAAGTATGGAATTACTGGCTTTGAATTATAAAATTAATTTACGTGCCAATAGGCAGACATTTTAAATTCAACATACAGAAAAATGAAAATAATAATAATAATAATAAAATGGCCTGCCAGATCACAACAGTACTCGGATACTGAAGAGTAAAGAACTGGAATACCTTGGACAGTAGAAAAAAAAAGAGAAGTAAGAAGGAAAGAAAACCAGAAGCTTTTGCATGGACTCCTCTTGTCTTTGGTGTTTTCAGCTCAAAGCCAGGGATTTAGAGCAGTTATAAGTGGACAGATCCTAGCAGAAGCATTCAGGTGTATGTGTCCTCCATCAAAACAGACTTAAAGTACACTACTAAGTAGAAATGGCTAGGTGCAAGCATGCAAATTTGCATGTTTGCAGATTTTGTTGAGTTCTTGTGCCATGTTGAAGCACTAAGCTCATTCTAGACTTAATTTGATATTGAAGGCATCATAGCTTCATTTTCACAATGCTTAATCTGACCTAATCAGCCTGGCAAAGCCAGAGCAGCTTGATGTTACTGCATCTGCTGCACAGTTGCTCTACAAACCAGTTAATCCACACACAGAATTGACTGTTTAAGATATAGAGAAATAAGCTGTATGGGGACCCTTTGTAACTGGAATTGAAGTCAATTCTTTTGGTAAACTACATACACACATGATTTACTGAAAGATACAGCAGAAAATAAAGTGTGAAATTACAGCAGCTCTAAATTTAGTACAGAGATTTTCACAGACAACAGCACTGCTGATTTTCTTCTCCGAGGGAAAAAAAACACCCAACAACTCTATTTAACAACAAAGAAGAATTAGCTCTTATCTTTTAGACAATACTTCATTGGGAACTTGAATAAGTCCATCTGCAATCTTTGGCGTTTCTGCATTGCTACATAGGAGGAAAGAGGTGTTTCCTGGGATTCTTACTTGCATGCTATTCTAATGCTATTCACATAAGCAATTTGTTTTAAGGGACATACTATTTGTATCTTGACTACCACATTACAGTTGTGTGAAGAAAATTGCAACACACAAACCGTCTAAACCTTTATTAGTCTTCAGCTGTATGGAAAGTATTTTAAGCTGTCAGATCTTGTGTTGCACTGCTCTAAGATCAAGCCATGTATAATGTTCATCAGTTTAAATGATGTCGGAGACAAACACTATGCACAGCAACTTCCTCAAACACTGAAACAAGAAGCTTTGTGTTGAATACTATAATGCCATTTGTTATCTATCTCAGCAACAGAGAGAGTTCATTACTGAACAAATTAGTTTCTAAGTTACTGATGCTGCACCCTAAATAACTGGAATCAGCAGAACTGTTCCCAAGGATTTTTCTGTTGTGTTTTTACATATGGTAGCTGCTAGGAATGAGTAAAAATTACTTATTTCAAGACACATTTTTCCTCAATATATGTGTGTTTCTATAGCATTTACTGCAAGCTATATAACATCAGGTTGATATCACAAATGAAACTGAGACATAACTTTCTTTAGTATCTCAGAAAATTCTAATAACAACTTGTGTTTTTTGAACGTAGTAGTTCTGCAAACGCCACTGTTTTGAATGAACAGCTTAAAGGCAGGTTCAGTACATGTTGTAGGATGTTATCAGGCAGTTAAATTAAAAAAGGTAGCACACCAGAATAAGGAACAGAGTTATTCTTCAGCAAAAATAAACCAGCCTTAAACAGATGAACAATCGTACTTCTCTAGAACCACAAACATATAGAATGAATGGCATCTTGGCTTCATAGAAGACAATAGCTCCTGATAAAAAAGTGCAAAGCAGGGACTTCTGCACGGGCAGAGCTGCTGTTTCCTTTGGTAAGGTAAAGACTCCTGTTTCCTAATAAATTCATAGATGCTTTGCTGATCTAGAAGCTTTATACGCAAGGTCAATGCAAATTCATCTGGAGCTACTGTCCCAGCTAATGAATGCTGTTTTATCCCAGTGGAGCAGCCGTTCCCATGTCTCTTCAGTTTAGCTAGAGTTAGGGTAAGGGGTAGGAATAGAGCAAATAAGTTAGGGTGGCTACAATAAGCTTTGAAGGCAGGAATCAAAAATTTCTAAAAGGTTACAATATGTTTTTAAACCACTGTAAGATGAAAACTCTCTGTGACTACCTATATGATCTCCCACACAAAAAGCCAAATACAATCATGAGAAAAATCTATGAAAGCTGCTAAGACTGATATTCTAAACCAGTTCTATTTTTTCATAACTGTTGTCTGCCCACTAAACACTTTTTAACCTCTATTACACTTTCACTGCAAAGTAGCTAAGACATTGAATTTTCACAATGAACTAGATTAAAACTTAGTAGTTAGCTGATGGTATTGGTCCTACTTTTCTTACTTCATTGTTATTAAATATTTACCATCTGCTTCTGGAATTTCAGACTGTAATGACTGCCATTTTTCAGAACCTCCCACTGTTTTGTACTGTGCATGAGGTTGTAAAGAAGCAGTAAAGGCTAGTATTTTTCTTGCTACATATATGAATTTTGTCAGTATGTTCAGTGGTACAATACTCTCTCCATTCTGGAAACAGAATACAGGCTTTATGTACCATACAGGTTATATATCTCACCTCATTTTGCCTATAAAGTGCAAGACTACTGGGGATAGGAGGCTCTCCACAACTGGAAATCAGTTTGTGAAAAATACAAAGTATGTTCTCAACCCTACAGAAGAATGATTTTATTACAAATTGTTGCTAATATCTTCTAGTAATGTTTGAAACACCATATGCTCTAGAATAGTTAAATCTCACTTCAGTCACAACAGCAATGAAGAAAGGTACTTAAATGGGCTATAACCATATTGCAGAAGTCAGTTGAAAAATAGACTTCTTCCACTCATTGCTGGGAAAATGTAACCCAAAGCACATTAGATACACAAGCAGTTCTTCAACTTTGGATCTAGCCACTTAGCAGGAAGGCATGAGCCATTCATTTGCATTAAGACTATCAGCATACATAACTCTCAAAGTAGGCTTCAATTTTTATTCTTTTACTCAACTTTATTGGACGGTGCTACATACCAAGTATTTTTCTCAGGATAACAAACTTAGTATCTATTTGACTATATTCAATCTGGTTTTGCAGCACCACTGGCATTAAATATTTACCTCCCATTTCTGAAAAGTCAACATCTTAGAATCATAGAATAGTTAGGGTTGGAAAGAACCTTAAGATCATCAAGTTCCAACCCCCCTGCCATGGGCAGGGACACCTTGCACTGAACCATATCACCCAAGGCCTCATCCAGCCTGGACTTGAACACTGCCAGGGATGGTGCATTCACAGCCTCCCTGGGCAACCTATTCCAGTGCCTCACCATCCTAACAGGAAAGAATTTCCTCCTTATATCCAGTCTAAACTTCTCCTGTTTAAGTTTGAACCCATTACCCCTAGTCCTACCACTACAGTCCCTAATGAAGAGTCCATCCCCAGCATCCCTATAGGCCCCTTTCAGATACTGGAAGGCTGCTATGAGGTCTCCACGCAGCCTTGTCTTCTCCAGGCTGAACAGCCCCAACTTTCTCAGCCTGTCTTCATATGGGAGGTGCTCCAGTCTCCTGATCATCCTCATGGCCATCCTCTGGACTTGTTCCAACAGTTCCATGTCCTTTTTATGTTGAGGACACCAGAACTGCACACAATACTCCAGGTGAGGTCTCATGAGAGCAGAGGGACAGGGTCACCTCCTTCGACCTGCTGGTCACCCTCCTTTTGATGTAGCCCAGGGTATGGTTGGCTTTCTGGGCTGTGAGCCCACACTGCCAGCTCATGTTCATTTTCATATCTTAATGAACATTTTTAAGTTTTCTCTTCTAACTCCCACTGTTTTACATCTGCCGTTCGAAAGTAGTAGTAAAGGTTAGTGTTTTCGCCATCACACATGGAAAATTATACTTGAAACAGATAAGCTGATGTAGAAATGGCACTTTCATATAATTAGATCTCAAGTGACTTTAAAACATGTACTAAATTGCCGAAGAAAACAAACTAGCAGAATGACAGATTAAAAAAAACAACAAACCAACAAAACTTCTTTATTTTAAAATGCATACCGTGATTCTTACTTTAAAGTCATTTCAAATCTGATCATTTCAAAGTAGCCACTGCGAGGGAATAACAAGGTCTAAGGATCCCCTTTAGCCTCTGAAATAGATAACCTGTGGTAGAGTAAGTTTCAGTGAAAAAATCTTCTGCGTTCCCCAGGTAGGTGAGAGTGGAGCAGACGTGAAGCATACTGGCTGAGCAAATGCCATCACTCACACTATGTACAGCTTTCTTACTCACAAAATTTTACCTCAGACTACACATAGATTTTAGAATTGTTTTCCTTAACCAGAGGGTTAGAGGTGATTTGCGTAGATGGACCCCTAGAAATAACGTTCAGCTCAAGATGTGTCCTTAAACTAAGATGGTTGGAGCTTTCAAAACCCAGCGAAAAAAAATGAAGCAGAACTGGAATTACAGAACAAATATCACAGACAAACAATAGAGTTCATCAGTATACAAAAATATTATGTGTGGAAAGAGACAAAAGATAGCCCACAGTAGAGAAGGTCTGCTTTAATTTTTGTTTTCTTGCACTAGGGCAGTAAACATGTACAAACAAATACACATTCCAGACGGCTAAAGCAAGCATATTCGTTCCTAGTAGATTCAAGACATTGTTTAATACAAACTTCACTCTTGCAGAAGCAAAACTATCCCTGCAATACTGCCAAGGTCAGTGAAAGCATAAGTTGCCTGCTGTGCAAGTATCATTGCACCATCCAGCACGGTCCAGGAGATGCATGCTAGTTAAATGTCCCCGCCCACATTAAGCCATCTCTGCTGATAAATTGCCATTCTGTAGACATTAGAAGGACCTTAAGTAGAACACAATAGCATGGAAATTGAGCAATACTTGAGCGTAACTAATTCATAAACAGGCAACATGGTTTTATTTGTCAAATCTTACCATTTATTGCATATACTGTAATTAGAAAAATCAAAGAATTAGAGCTGATTTTTCTTCACGGTGATCAAACTCTTTTGAATTCTCCTGTTTCCTTTCAGACTGTAATATACAGAAGTTCATGGACTTCAGACTGGTTTTGCAAGTTTCTGACAGCCAAGAAACAGGGAAAAATAGTATTATCATCTGAAAGGATGCCAAGCATTTGGAAACAATGTAAAAAATAAAATAACTCTTTTCTCCTAAATTGTTATTCAGATTGATTTTTTTTTTCTAAACCTGTTTCAAAGTATGCCACCTGCTATATTAAGAAACAAGTACGTCATAAACCTCTTAGTAGCATTTGTCATTTGGTAGAAGGAAAAAAATTTTCTAGTGAGCACACAAATACAAAAGTTGGATGCCAAGGCTCCCATATTCAAGAAGACAAAAACAGTACAGTGATGCCTTTATATTCTTTTCATTACTCATTTTTCCTAAAATCACTGATTTGAAAAATGTGACAATAAGGAGTCACATTGGGCTAACCTAGCAATAAACACTAAATCTATTTACAACTTCATACAAAATGAATTTTATGAAATGAACATCTTGCCATGGTTTTCCTGAACTTTGGAATGACTTTAAAATTATTCACTAAACACATAATTTTTATATAATGTGTATTCACATATGCATATGTATGTATGTATGTGTACACACAAATACATACACTAATACATTAAAAGTAAATATATGGATGCAGGTGGCTGCATGTGAAACACATGCAGACAGACATGTTTCCTTTTCCCTTTCCTTCTAGAAGATGCCTGGGAAACCAAGTCAGTTGGAGAAAAAAGCATACAATAAAATATTGCTAACTTTTATATGGAAGTGATGAGATAGGGCTTTAAGCTGAGTGTTTAGGAATGAGACACAGAGGCTGCCATATATCTCTCTGACTATACCATCTCATTACTTATTAGTCACTGAAAATCAAATAGAAAGAATTACAAATTGAGAAAAACATCATTGTATTAATGAGTATTTGAACAGCATCCCCAACATTCACAGTTTTGTACCTGCTACACGGGGCTAGAGGAGTCAGTGTAGTAGTTTTTAAGTTTCTTATCCAGGCATTACTACCAGGCAATCCTGTCTGTTTACAGAACCAGATTGTATTCACAGTCTCTGTTTTTGGTGTCTGCTTCTCCAGTAACTGATCAGTGAAAAGCTGTAAACAAAACCATCTGCTGGTGTCAATACTTTTTCCCTAACCAGGTAATCACTTTCTCTGTACTAATTGCTGCTCATTTCCTTCTAATGTAATTTTTCAAGGGGAATCAGGTGTTTAGTATTGGAAGTTCAACAAGTGTTGGCTTTCAACTTCTTTTCTAGAGAGCAAAAACATAGTTTAGGCAAGGTAATCTACCACAACATTTACATTTACAGCTAGTTAAACAAGCTATGAAGTGTACAGTGTTAAAGTTTTATAGATCTTGGTTTCACAAGGAGCTTAAAGGCAGGTTCAGTCTCTTCAGGTTTGTGTTAAAAAAACCACACTGTAGCCTGAAAGAACTGGTGGCTATGGTCAATTTTATCAGATTGATTTATGAAATGTTAAAATGAAGCTGCACTCCTATTAAGTCAGAATGGGATTTTCAATCATGATAATAACTCTTCATTGATTAACTTTGTTTTCTGGAATAAAATGGTTTCCTCTAGGAATAAAAAAGATCTCTGCTCAAGAGCACACAAAAATGTCATTCTTAAGAAAAACGTGGTATTTTTAACACAATCACTTAACAATAACATAAACAATGTCTTCTACCTAACTTTTCTAACCAGACTGGAGGATTGCGTGTTTGAGGCATACTGAAGGTTAGGCAAGATTCTGTTTTCCCAAGATGTTTAAAACTGACACAGTACACTTGTCGATCTATGAAGATAGACATCTTTTTCGGTGACATGGACAGTGGGATTGAGTGCGCCCTCAGCAAGTTTGCCGATGATACCAAGATGTGTGGTTCAGTTGATATGAAGGAATGCCATCCAGAAGGACCTTGACATGCTTGTGAGGTGGGCTGATGCCAACCTTATGAAGTTTAGCCATCCTAACTGCAAGGGCCTACACCTGGGTTGGAGCAACAGGTTGGAGCAACAGCTACAGGTTGGGCAGAGAAGAGATTCAAAGCAGCTCTGAGGAGAAGGATTTGGGGTATTGGTCGATAAGAAACAACATGAGCCAGCAGTGTGCACTTGCAGCCCAGTAAGCCAACCATATCCTGGGCTGCATCAAAAAGAGCATGACCAGCAGGTCGAAGGAGGTGATCCTGCCCCTCTGCTCTGCTCTTGTGAGACCTCACTTGGAGTATTGTGTGCAGTTCTGGTGTCCTTAACATAAAAAGGACATGGAACTGTTGGAACAAGTCCAGAGGAGGGACATGAGGATGATCAGGACACTGGAGCACCTCCCATATGAAGATTGGCTGAGAAAGCTGCGGCTGTTCAGCCTGGAGAAGAGAAGGCTGCGTGGAGTCCTCCTAGCAGCCTTCCAGTATCTGAAGGGGGCCTACAAGGATTCTGGGGAGGGACTCTTCATTAGGGACTGTAGTGGTAGGACTAGGGGTAATGGGTTCAAACTTAAACAAAGGAAGTTTAGATTGGGTACAAGGAAGAGTTTTTTACTGTAAGGGTAGTGAGGCACTGGAATGGGTTGCCCAGAGAAGTTGTGAATGCTCCACCCCTGGTGGGGTTCAAGTCCAGGTTGGACGAGGCCTTGGGTGAGATGGTATAGTGGGAGGTGTCCCTGCACATGGCAGGGGGGTTGGAACTAGATGTTCTTAGGGTCCTTTCCAACCCTAGCTGTTCTATGATATTAAAACCTGTTATCATATTCCCATTTCACAAAAATTAAATAAGAAGACAGTTAATATCTAAAGTTCTTTTAAAGTCACTATCTTCTGTAGCCTTAAACAACAGCTAAGTAGGCACAATCCACACAGCATGATATATTTATATCAAGTGCTCCTGATAATGCAAACGGTTATGTGCAATAAACCATCATCTATAAACACATTTGTACAAACAAAGGCATCTAAATAAAGGATCTCACAGGAAGAAAAGTATCTGGGGAAACTGCTGTTCTGAAGACAGTAGGCAAACCCACAAGTATATTCACCATATTTCTGTCATTTCTAGTTAAAAGTTACTTCATTTATCACCTTCTAATACCGAATGTTATATTTCTAGTAGGTCAGTAATGACTTAAAATGAAGAAAGCTATAGAAGAAAGTTCTGCAGGGTAGGGAGCTGGAAAAGAGAGCTAATGAAGAAAGTTCTGCAGGGTAGGGAGGTGGAAAAGCGAGGGGGGAATATAGTACTTTCTGCTCAAAGAATAAAATATATTCCTATAATAATTCTATAAGGATTAATATGTGTAAGCACAACATATTTTACTTCATAGCATTTTTGATGTGCCAGCAAAGCTGCCCCTAAAATATATTTTACTTAGAAATGCCTCCAAGGCATTGAGTTCCTCATGGTATAATTCATACACTTCAAAATAATTACATACAGGATGAATGTGGTCCACAATATCTGCCACACATCAGGAAATTCTTTTAAAAAACCCTCTTAAAGTAGCTGTACCTATTAGTCATATTTTCTGTGCTGAATAAATATGAATTTGAACAGCTTTGAAAAACTGAAAATTTCACTTATCTCATGCTGTCCTACTGTTTTATCATTTCAGTTCTTATGCTATTTTCTAAGCCATCTTAATGTGCACAAATATGTCAAAATATATCCTGATGTTAATATTTGCTATTTTTATGAAGAATTTTAAAAATTAATTCTTTATATTTATTTGTATACTCTTACTAAACAGTCTGTTATATTTATTCTTCCCAGAAGAGAACATAAGTTATATATTGGCAGGACCACATTACTGCTGTAGTCAGCTTCCAAGGATCAGGAAAACAGTAACTTTTAAAAATATATATTGATAGTTCTTGCTAGTGTTACTTTTCTGAACAGCAAAGGCATTTTTAAACTCATGAGTTCATGAAAAAAAGAGACTGCATCAAGAATTTCCTAGATTTCCCACTTTTATTTTTAAGTAGCAATTAAATTAATGGCAACACTAATTTCTTTCAGCACCCACATTTACATTCTGGTAATGAAACACTGAAAGCAATACATGTCTAAAACAGAAGCACACATTATAGCTAGAATCAACTTAATAGTTTGCTGCCACAAAAACAGGGAGTTGCCATTGCCAGGGATGGATTCTTTATCCTTCTGTGAGGCCCATATATATATATATATGTATACACACATTTACATATCAGATCCAGGGAAAGGGAGGACATGATAGTACTTTTACAGGTAGTGAAATTAACCCATCTGGAAGCAGAAATTATTAGACTATCACAACTTTAACATGGAATTTCCCCCTGAAACAACCTCAACGTTTATAAAAATATATAAATAAAAACTGCTTCAAACAGAAGCAGCAGAGAATGAATGAATAAGAAAGAAATTTGTTTAGGAATGGCGGATAGGAAGTATGAAGATTAGGAGAGTTGGAAACTTTCACTGGGAACAGTGAGAGAGCACGATCTCTTAGGAAAGAACAAAACAACAAAAATTTTAATGTGCAATAGAAGCATCTGAACCTTTTCACAAAAGCTTGTTAGGTAAGATCATAAGTTCTGATAGTAAAACCAGGTCCTTGGTCTTTCTTGCTCATTTCATAATGATGTATTTCCCTTGAGACTGGGGTGCTGGCAATTTTTTTGTTTGGGGTTTTCTTTTTTTCTTTGTTTTGTGTCTGGGGAGGGGAGGTTGGGTTTGTTTGGGTTTTTTTGGGGGGGATTTTGTTGTTGGTTTGTGGTTGGTTTTTCTTGTCTGGCTTTTGCTTTTTTTTTTTTTTTCCCTTTCCCTCAAAGAAACAACCAATTTACAGTCTTTGTTTCCTATTTTAATGACTTTAAAGGAATCAATGCTCTAACACGTTAAATAAAAGGAAAACAAAGAAAAAAAAACAAATGAAAACAAAGAAAAAAAAATAAAAAAAACACCCAAAAAACCCAAACAACCAAACCCAAGCAACACAAAATTATTTTTAAGTATGAATCTTTATGTATGACTCCCCACTTGGAGTCTGCAGCTTAAAAGAATTGGTGTATGACACATCTCGACTCTCCTCGGAGGAACTAACGAAAAGTGGTGAATAGCTTTAGACTACTACCATCAACTCCAATGCAGCTACAGTTTGCAATTATTACGAAAAGCATGATCTAGAATCAGTGCTATGATGTTAGCCATGCCAATACTTCAGGGCTGTCCCAGTCACAGCTTCAGTCACTCCCCTGAGCACTCCAGCACTGCATGAGCAATCCAAACTCACATCAACAGTATCAGAGTGCCTCACAGCAGTAGAAATCCAGTACTGCTGAATGACTTATTCTTCAACAGTAATTGCAAAATAATTTTTAAATGAGATCAGAATTGCAGCAGCTATTCTTGAATTTCTCTGATTATTCAATTCCTGTGGTTACCCAGGAAGCATTAGAGTAACAATAGACATATGGAATGAAGTCAAGTGAGATTTTCTTGAGATTCTACTGGGGGTGAAAACAACTAAATATGCTTAGCAGATGTAGCTGATACAGTGTATCTGTCTCCAGATAAGAGTTCGCAAATTGCAGGCTAAATCTCAGGAAAAAGAATTAAAAGTAGCCCTATGGACTTGATATGAAAGTTATTTAAATACATACATGTACAGCATTTGCAGTGCTGCTTATCATTCACAGTTACCAGGATGCCTTTCAAAGTGCATGCCTGACAAGACTTTAACTACAATGACTACTACATAAAAACTTTTCTTTTTAAAAGTACTTTACGGTTCATACAAACTAAGCTTACATACTGAAATAAAGAATCACTCAGCTATATGGAGAGCGCACCAAATATTCACACTGTGTTAAACAATTTCCTCTGGGTGACAGCTGTAGTCAGTGAACTACAATAGTTAATCTGCTATGAAGACTGTTTATGCCCCAATGGATAACAAGCTGACTACAGCTAGTCCTCCAGTAGAACTTGATAGAAACAGAAGAGCAGCTGCTACCAGGGTTAAAAAGCATTCACTGAAGGTACAAAAAGCATGTGTTTTCCTGAGAAGCAGTATCTAACTTCAAATCTGATAGTCCTTCAGAATTCTATCTTAAAGGCAACTTTTACTACTGCAATATTTCTCATTTCTTTTCAATATCCATAGGACTGTATTTTAGATTGTTTAGAGGTAGTTTTGCACTACTGCTTAACAAGACAAAAATCTGATTATATTGCTCTAGAATGAGCAAAGGTTCTACCTCCAACCCTGCAAAAGATACTCAATTACTCCATTATCACCATAAAAACAAGTCTAAAAACAATAAATGTCAAAGCTAATGTTATGGTCCTTTTTCCATATTTTTCCTCCTTCCATAAAAAATTACAGAAATGTATCTTAAAATACTTCAGTACAATGCTGTTGTGGTTTAACCCAGCAGACAGCTAAACAGCACACAGTTGTTTGCTCACTCCCCCTCAGTGGAATGGAGGAGAGAACTGGAAAAAATGTGAAACCTGTGGTTGAGATAAAGACAGCATAATAGGACAGAAAAGAAATTGAAAATAGTAATAGTGATAAAAGAATATACAAAAGTAGTGATGCACAATGCAAATGCTCACCACCCACTGACCGGTGCCCAGCCTGTCCTCAAACAGCAAGCTACCAGCCCCCCGCCAAATCCCCCTAGTTTTATTGTTCAGCATAAAGGGGTAAAGGGTGGTAAAGGGTGCCCCTTTGGTCAGTTGGGGTCAGCTGTCCCAGCTGTGTCCCCTCACAGTTCCTTGTGCACCCCCAGCCTACTTGCTGGCAGGGTGGTATGAGAAGCAGAAAAAGCCTTGACTGAGCATAAGCACTATGCTATGTCACAGCAGTAACTAGAGATATCAGTGTGTTATCAACATTGTTTTCACCCTAAATCTAAAACACAGAACTATCCCAACTACTAGGAAGAAAACTGACTCTATCCCAGCAGAACCCAGGTCAAAGACTTACCCTACCAACAATATAGACGAAGATATATTAACCTAAGATTTTGACGAATTTTGACAAGATTATTTCAAGAAATTAAGAACGGGATTATCTGATAGACAATTTTAAAACTCACATGTGTTTTTCACCTGCAGAAATAAATCACGGCTAGGAATTCCAGTTCCTTAGTCATTCTCTCTTAGTGCTGTAGATGAATTTTAGCTATTAATAAAGTATCCCTTCCCCCAACAAAATCTTATGAAGAGCAATTGAAAAGTAATTAAAAGCACAGAGATTCAGTGAACACTATCTAGTTCATTCTTGCAGCTCATGGATTATTTCCACTCTGTACCCTTGAGGCAAGATTTCAGTTAGTCGGGATCTTCTGTAGAGATGTTTACTTGACTAAAGAACACTTCTGATGCAATACATGCAAGTCTTCCTGTCAAGCACACAGCAGAACTGTGCAGAGCTGACTGAAGAATACCAGTCAAGTAAAACTCACTGACTGAGATTTGTGAAAACACATCACCTTTAAAATAAAAAAGAGCTTCAATCAGGCATATGTCTGAGGATGGAAACCTAGTAAACGCCACTAATGTTATTTAATAACAGTATTTAAATCTATTCTGTTCTCCTAAAGTAATCATATACAAGTCCTGTTTATCATCTATTAATCCATGAAAGAAAACCATAAATATATCAATAAAAAAAAATCCTGTCAAGAAGAACCATGAAAAGAAACTTTTAAAATAATCCAAGTATGCAAAGAGTGTCTATTATTGTTATAACCCACTAAAATTAAAAAGGAAGATTACACAGTTTCATCTGTATGCTTGGGTAGTTTGATACCTCAGATACTTTAAACTCATTCAAGAGAGAGCAAAACTAAGACCGAAGATGATGAAGTGGATTTGCTGATCACCTGTACAGTAAACCTAATGTTTAAAAATGCAACTTGATATTAAGAGTAATTTGTGACCAAAATTGCTACTGATAGGATTTTGCAGCATCTTCAATGACTATTTCTAGCCACAGCCTAAACAATACAGATAGTTTCGGGCATGAAAGTCTCTAAATTTATCCTGTGTTCTGCCTTTTAGGACTTGTGGTTGAGAACGAAGAGTCACACAAACACTGTCCTTTTTATCTGTTTATTAAACTGCTAGGAATACAATTCAGGCCATGGATAACTGCAATCCTCCCCTGGCCAAGGAAGCTCAGACCCACACTGCTAAACTTGAAGAGTGCTCTCACTGTTAACAAAGTCTGACAATCTCTCTGCTTACCAGGCAACATAAAATCACTAGGGAAAACAGGGGAATTAACCCATGCCCTTCCTGTAAAACCTATTTGGACTCCATCCTGGGAACATAAAGATCTAAGATATATATTTTTTAATAAGTTTTAAATCAAGCATTCATTAAAACAACAACTGAGATCCAGGTGTCCTAGGGAAAATCACTAACCTTTCTCTCTGAAACAACAATGCTCAGAAAGGAATCAATGTAATAAGGACTATGCAGATTAACTATGAAGATGATATTAATCCTGGTGAACTGCAGTTTACCCAAACAGTACAAATAAAATGCATGATTTCTTCCCATTTTTACAATAAGATTTAAGAACATCATTTCTCAAAGATGGCTTAAACACTGAAGCATAGTTGTAATCCTTGTTAACTGAGCATTTTTATAGTTTTTCTTTTTACAGAAATCACCAGTTATATCAATGCTAGCTAAGACTTATAAATCCTTAGGCTAATTTACTCAGATGTTATCTTCATTGACTTCACTAGGAGCTGTGGGGGTTTACTGTAGAGAACATAGCAAATACCACTTCCAAGTTGCTGTCTTCAGATCTGGTTTAGTTAATGAAGATAATGATAAATTCCCTGATTCACAGAAATATACTTTCTTGTTTACTTTGTTTTTATATCTGAAATGACTTGGTGATAAAAGGGCCTAATTAAAGTCTACTGAAGTTCACAGAAGCATCTCCATTCTGTTCTACTGGCTGGCATTAACCGGTCTCAATACACAATCTATTAATACCAATGACCATTAATGGACTTAGTCCAGCAAGCTTCATATACATAAAACAACTTTTAAAAATCATTCCCTTAGTAATTCAACATCTTCAAGCAAGTACTTTTTTACACAATTCTGACTTAAAATGTGTGAAGTACTATGCTGCATGTTGGATGTTCCACATCCTGTAACACTGCACAGAATCACAGCTGGTTCCAATCTCTACCACTGTGTTAGTCCGTGCATGGGTCAGGCCAGGACCTTTCTCTAAACCCAGGTCTCTTTCTGAGATCCATATCATATTGCTGTATGATAAAGTACAGAACAGGAATATTAGCAACAAATTATAAGAAACAGAAGTTAATGATCAAAAACTTTACATAGGAAAAGCAGCAATAAATACTTATTAGAATTCACTAGAATTGTTAGGTCAATTCACATGGATTTAATTTTGCAAAATATAAATGAGAAATTGCACAGGTTTGAATAGACTTATATTTCTTTCTGAGGAGAAAGACTAAAGCCATCTGGTTCTTCTTTCAGTGTTTGTTATTAAAAATGTTCATTGCTCTACAACCCTTTTCATATATCACAACAGTTACCCTTTTAAAATAAAATTGTTACAAAAGGGAAAAACATTTAAACAAAATCCTTTGATACATGAAAGAAAGTCATAATGCTTTTCCTTCACAGAGATTTTCAGGTTATTTTCATTCCAAACTTCAAAACAACACGTGATTTGGAAATCTTGCAGAAGCCTTGGTGGAATACATTCGTTTATAGTTAGTGCTCAGAACAGTTTGGAAAACAAAAATATTTTGTGATTATTGCAGTGTAATTTTACATTATTGTAAACAGGCAAGTATATCACTTCATTTAGTTTCTGCCTTTATCTCAGGATTACTCTTGCAGAGAATTGATCGAGGTGCTTCTTATACTATATATACTGTAATTCTTCGGGGAAAAAAAAAAAGTAAGCCATGACACTTTATCATAGCTATTGCCCTGGCAGAAAAACTGTTCTTACTAGAGGTCTTCACACATTTTCTAGAAAGACTTAAAATAAGCAGACATGAAGAATCTTCAATCTTTATATTGGGATGTATTCATTCTCCTGACAAAAATGTTTGTTACAGCATGACTTTCATATCAAAAGCCATATCAAGATTTATCATTAAAAAAGAGGTTTGTTGTTTTTGTTTGGTTGCAGTATTTTTTTAAACAATGACGTAAAAATGTTATCCCTGCCTAAGTATTCCTGATGAAATCCATCTGCGGGTCCTGAAGGAGCTGGCGAATGAAGTTGCTAAGCCACTGGCCATCATATTTGAAAAATCATGGCAGTCAGGTGAAGTTCCCGACGACTGGAAAAAGGGAAATATAACCCCCATTTTCAAGAAGGGGAAAATGGATGACCCGAGCAATTACAGACTAGTCAGTCTCACCTCTGTGCCTGGCAAAATCTTCGAGCAGATTCTCCTGGAAGGCATGCTAAGGCACATGAAAAACAACAAGGTGCTTGGTGACAGCCAGCATGGCTTCACCAAGGGGAAATCCTGCCTGACCAATTTGGTGGCCTTCTATGATGGGGCTACAGAACTGATGGAGAGCGGTAAAGCAGTTGATGTCATCTACCTGGACTTGTGTAAAGCGTTCAACACTGTCCCACACGACATTCTTGTCTCTAAATTGGAGAGACATCAACTTGATGAATGGACCACTTGGTGGATAAAGAAATGGCTGGATGGCTGCACACAAAGAGTTGTGGTCAATGGCTCAATGTTCAGCTGGAGACCAGTTACGAGTGGTGTACCTCAGGGATCAGTCTTGGGACTGGTCTTGTTTAACATCTTTGTCACTGACATAGACAGTGGGATTGAGTGCACCCTCAGCAAGTTTGCCGATGACAACAAGCTGTGTGGTTCGGTTGATATGCTGGAGGGAAGGAATTCCATCCAGAGGGACCTTGACAGGCTTGTGAGGTGGGCTGATGCCAACCTCATGAAGTTTAACCATGCCAAGTGCAAGGTCCTCCACCTGGGTCGGAGCAATCCCAGGCACAGCTACAGGCTGGGAAGAGAAGAGATTTAGAGCAGCCCTGTGGAGAAGGACATGGGGGTGCTGGTTGATGAGAAAATGAACATGAGCTCGCAGTGTGCGCTTGCAGCCCAGAAAGCCAACTGTATCCTGGGCTGCATCAAAAGCAGCGTGACCAGCAGGTCGAAGGAGGTGATCCTGCCCCTGTATTCTGCTCTCGTGAGACCTCACTTGGAGTATTGTGTACAGTTCTGGTGTCCTCAACAATAAAAAGGACATGGATCTGTTGGAAAAAGTCCAGAGGAGGGCCACGAGGATGATCCGGGGACTGGAGCGCCTCCCATATGAAGATCGGCTGAGAAAGTTGGGGCAGTTCAGCCTGGAGAAGAGAATGCTGCGTGGAGACGTCATAGCAGCCTTCCAGTATCTGAAGGGGGCCTATAGGGATGCTGGGGATGGACTCTTCATTAGGGACTGTAGTGGTAGGACAAGGGGTAATGGGTTAAAACTTAAACAGAGGAAGTTTAGATTGGATATAAGGAGGTAATTCTTTCCTGTTAGGGTAGTAAGGCACTGGAACAGGTTGTCCAGGGAGGTTGTGAATGCTTCATCCCTGGCAGTGTTCAAGGCTAGGTTGGACGAGGCCTTGGGTGGTATGGTTTAGAGCGAGGTGTCCCTGCCTGTGGCAGGGGGGTTGGAGTTTGGTGATCTTAAGGTTCTTTGCAACCCTAACTATTCTATGATTCTATGATTCTAAGTAGGTCTTAAGATCAATTTTTGCCATTTTGGCTGAGCAATATTAACAAAGCAAAGCAAAGCTTTCCTAAGTACTGTCTCGTCATAGCATGTACATGAACAAATCCTAGTTTTTATTGATTCTCACTTGTTTAAAAAACTAACAGTAACAGCAAAGTTTAGTTCTGGAGAGATGGTATATCTGGATTTGCTAAAAGTGAGAGACACACAACCAGAAAGGAGAATAAAATTTACTGCCTTTGAGCAGCATGCAAACAGTTCTGAATAAAACCTATTATTCTTTACTTGCAGCTGGTGTGATCTGACACAAAAATACCTCAACAGCCACATACAGAATAAATAAAAATATACAATCTGGTATTCATGGCTCTTTCTTTGAAAAAAGGGAATTCAGTTGCTCATACTTTTAATACCGCATAGCTAATGGAAAAATACAATATTAACATATGGAAACACCTACATATACATAAAGGATTTTTTTCCTTTCAGTTTTCAGTATAGGTTTAAGAAATGGTCAGGTTAAGATATTGTGACTTTAATTTGTATGCATATGGATTTACTAGGTACATGAGGGAGCAGAGTGAACAATACAGAATGAGAGCAGAGAGCAAAAAGGATATAACCTTTCCTTCTCCTTCTTCCATATAACAGTGCTGAAAATTCACATAGTCCCTAGCTGCTACTTTGCACTTTGACTTTTTCCTCTAAATACTCCAAAGCCAATGGAAAAATAAAGTGTGTGTCATAGCTAACAACTGTTTTGCTCAGGCTTCATACCTGTGAGCCAGCCAACTGTGCAATTCATTGGGTGACTAAAGTTTACATGCTCTCATCACAGTTTCACTGAAATTATGGCCATAAACAGCTTTACTGAATGATATAGTATCAAGAGACATAATTCACCATGAGCAAGGACTATGTATCATGTTATAAGAAATACTACTGATTAGTATTTCCATTGATTTCTATAATAAAATGCAGATCCGATCACAATTTGTCCTTAAATACTAATGTAAAAATAAAAATATTTCCAATCATATTCATAAATTGTAATACTTCAGGACATATAAAAAGGCAAACTTTTCACTCCAGTTAGCGGAGCTGCAGCAGTGATTATTTTTTCTTTTAAACATTTTTTTTCTTAATTATTTTTTAGTCAAAGCTTACTCCCTTTGGTACAGGAATATTTTACATTTTAAAGCAGGAGATAAATTAATTTATTTATCCAAATAAATCTCTAGTAGGTAGCAGGAAGCAGAACCCTAAAAACGAGCCTAGCAAACTCACATTACCTCTTTTTGTGAAATCTCTTTTCAGTTCACTATTTATCTGGCTAAATCAAAAGGTGGGGGGGAAGAAATCATGGCCTAACTTTTCTCCAAATCTGAAACACTTCCAAATGCATGCTGAGAAATGATGGAAATCTCACTTCCCATTCTAAACAAATAAGTAAAAAGCAGATAATGAATTTGGAGGGGTAAGACATTTTTAAATTAGAAGGGTTTAAATTTTATAAGCTCCACCCTCCATAATAATGAAGCAGTGAAAAATTTCAAAATCTCAACTGAGCTCTGTTAGACTCTAACAGAGGAAGATACACAAACTATTTTCTTTCTTCTGGAGGATACAAATGGAATGAGGTCCTAGTCCTATGAAATACTATTCTTACTCTAAATGGGGCATAGTAATCCCCATTCCCATTGACTTCAGGTGCTTATGTTAAGTACTATTTGTTGCACAGAAATATTTTCAGTCTCAGAAGATCTAGGCTACACTCACATGAATAATATCCATTTTCCCATGCAACTGATGGATTCAGGAAAAACTGTTCTTCATACAAATGAGATTACACCATGAAAAGAATTAACCTAAAACAAAGGTATAAAAAAGTAATAGAAAGCTTCTTCCCTTCCATATCCATTTCAGTTATGGGGGGTGCGGAAATGATTCTGTGCCCTAGGTGAACTGCAATTTGTAATATGGCTGTTGTGAAAAACTTACTGAAAACTTCAGGTGTTGATGTCACATGTAGAAGATCCTCAAAGTATTATTTCCCTCTTTATTTCAGAGTGGTCACAAAAGAAAGCAACTTAAACACATATTCAAGTTTCATATATTAACAGTATCAGTTCTGGCCACCTTTTTTCTTTTCATTTTATTGCAACTGATGCTTGATTGGAAGCAGCAAAGTGAAAATACAAAACCAAAATCATATAGGCTCTACTAATAAACACTACAGTCTCTAAAATACGCAGTCCATTTTCACAGACTCTAATAGACGTTCTAGCTCTTTCGGATTATAGCTTTGAAGTACAAGTAAAAGTACATGAAACCATAGGCTAATCAATACCCCACTGTTGTAGGGGACTCCACGGGCTTAAACCATGACACCCACATACACTTATCTCACCCTAAATAGGGAACAGAGAGAAAACCACTTTGCACAGTCTTTGGAAGGACGTACAGTATTTAGGGGCAAAGAGGAAATCAAACTGTCCATAAGAAGATAAAACATTAACCTAAGCCCACCCTGCCACCACCACTCCATCAGAAGTAGCTCAGCCTCCATAAAGTGGAGGATTAATGATAAATAGATGAATTGCAGAATGTGTTACATACTTGCTCTGGCAAGCTCCTTTTCCTTACCGCTTCCAGCAGTATTCAGTACAACTTCCCCCATAGCTTGCAAATTTTATCCAAGCCTCTTTGCTTAAGAAGCAGAGCCTCCACTCCTTTTCTTATGGTTTTGGAATTACTTATTCTACAAGGTGTCCCATTGTCTCATTTTACTCTTCTCACATAGCATGGATAGATACAGAACTATCTAATTAGGGCTATATTCTACCTAGCAAAAGATGGTGAGAGAGGATTAAAGATGATGCTGTGCACAAAGTCTGTCAAGAAATGCAATCCAACATTACTCTCTTAATTCTTTTTATCTGATTCCAGTGCAGGTGTGTCCTAATTTGCATAATAAGTCCAATTAAGAAACCAGGAAATATGGAAATATTATGCCTGCCTTCAGTTAAAATACAAGGAAGGGCATAGTTCATACCTTTATATCTTCTCTACCCAGTACTGAAGAATGTAAGAAAAAAAAAAAAAAAAAAGAGGCAAAGAAATGCAAAGATAAAATGCAAAGAATGCAAAGGAAAGCGGAAGCAGCTAAAGAAAAAGAGAGAAATAGAAAAAGATAGGAAGTTTGAAACAAAATATTTCTTCTGTTGTACATCGATTAATTTCCTATACAGAATATTTGTCAATGCATTTACAAATACACTGGATTATAATATAGTAATTGTTCTCTCTTTAATGGAAAACTGACATTTCATTTGACTTACTGGTCCATTAACATGGTCGAAAAGTTACTTTAAGATTTTCTTGAACCGCAAAGTATTTTTCAGATGTTTCCTTTCTACTCCCAAGAGTTCCTTTTTTTACTTGCACATTTCCATGTCTATAATATTATAGAAGTTAACACAGATAGATATGGCTATATTGTTTTCTAGTTCCTGTGACCACAACGATCTCTAAAATATTCATAGGTTATCATAATAAAAGTAAAACAATATGTATTAGTCTGAACAGATTTCTACAAGTGCACACAGTATTTATGAGAAGACATCCTTTATCCATCAGGATGCAGTTTGACAAAGATATCACCTAACAGTAATTCATGGGTACTTTTTAAATGTGCAGCTACTAAATTCACATGCAGTCTGTATGCATCTGACCCTGAACTCTGTTTACAATTTCAGGTTATAACACTCCCTTGGCATAAATATAGCTTAGTCATCATCACTGAAATATTCAGGAGTAGATCTCAAGAGAGGTTTCAAGTGACCTATATTAGGTGCAGTTTGGAGTGATGCTCATTATAAATGAATTATTGACTACAACACAGGTGGATGCATTTATCATGTCTTTCTCCTGTGTATTATATTGATACACATCTGTATGCTTTAGCCTCCAGATTTAAGATATTTTTTTGAGAAATGGATTGCATCCCATAACAGAAGCACACTACCTGTGCTGTAAGACAGGAAGCTATTTTCTGAACTGCTGCAGGTTTCATCAGTGGGTAGGAACTGTGCTAAACCAGACAGAATGTCAGTCGGATTATACAACTCCTTCAGTTAATATCACAATTCAGATATTTTGGGTCTCACATTCGCAACGTGAAAGCCAAAGGTCTTCATGTATTTGCACAAGCCATTAAAAAATCCTGATGTGTATTTAATATCTATCAGTGCAAAAATTTCTTCAGTTCTTACTGCAGTAACTGAGCCTATAAAAACACTTATATGCTCAGAATTGACATTGGGTCTCAACTTCATGAAAATCATACTGTTATGCTGTTTTTACAGGAGTCACTTGTATAAAGAGAAAGGGCCCATCAAAACATGTTTATTACCTTTGGCACTTGAAACAGGTATTATACAGGTGCAAATCTTTTTATTAATAATATTTAATAATGTCATTATTAATTTTGCTCATTAGCTTTATAAATGAATGCCAGGGAAGTTTAAAGTATCGAACAGGGTGATGACTGGAGTATTATGTGTTAGACCAGTACATTACCTGCATTACCAGTATATTACACTGTATTACACTACATTACCTGTACACTGCATTACACTACATTACCAGTACATTACCAGAAACATATTCCAGCACTGGACTCTGAGGGATTCAAGACTGCATAAAACTGAGATAGAATAACTGAATATAATTGAGAGGAGGAGTGGGGGGAGAAGTAGAGGGATGGGGGGAGGACAAAGAGATGAAGACTTGAAAGACTTGTGAGAAGACAGGGATTAAAAATATTAATTCATTGTTTTTTGTGGTGTATATAAACAGGCACAGTGGAAGGTAACAGAACAGATCAGGAGGCAAAATCTCTGACAGACTGTGCAGGCAAGATTAGAAAAACTGAGCCAGTTTATTTGCTGAGAATTACAATACAGTCTAAAACCCCCAAAATGAATAAGGTCAAGACAGTCTAGCAGTGCCCGACCATGGAAGGAGAAAAGGAAGTCAGAATGGAGAAAGTCGGGCAGGACAAATAATTTTTTTTTTTTTGTTTTAAGTAAGATTCAACTTCTTAAGTTAATATGTAGAAACACAAGTACCTCCATCAATTACATGGCAATGAACCAAGATCAGTATAAAGACTCAGCAAATTGGACTTTGTCCCCAGGCTGATCACATGCATGCCTCAGTTGCTGGAAAAGCAATTTTTTATACAAAGAGTACTATACTATATTTTATATCTGAAATTGATCCTGATGGCAATACACAATAAAACAGAACAGCAAAAAATAGCTTTTTACAAGCAGAAAATAAGGGAAAAAGTAGCTAGCAATTTTTACAGCTGGTATTTATATAGAATTTAAACTCTGTAATCTTCTATTTTTTTTTAAATGTAATACAACTTTTTCTATTAAACTGTTATGCAAGATTTAAAGCTTACAAATGGTGCTTAGCCTGCACAAATGAAAACAAGTTAATACAAATTAAAATTTTCTCACTTTGTGAGCTGGTGCAAAAGACAAGTGCAGTCCACATCCATCAGTTCTCAGAAGTAAAAGGGTTGCTTTTGACTAGTGTCTCTATTCCTACTAGGCAGTCGAAGGAAAAAAGGAAGTAGACACAGCTGAAACAATTGCACTGAGAATACTATTGACTATAGGTTCAAGAGGCTTTCCTGGAGAAAGTAACATTTGTGTGTTAAATACAGGTTTTAGCCTGTAATATTCCTTTACCATACCTGACCTATTCCAGGGCTGCATAGGATGCCTAACCTCAACAATATAATTCTACTGAAACTAGAAGTGGGTTTAACTATAGTTAAAAATATTTTTTTTGCTGCTTTCTTGATCATTTGAGTAAAAATAAAGGGCACATATAAAAGAGACCCTTCAAGTAAGACAACCAGCAACTATTGTACTTGCATAGATATTGCCTTTAAAGAGGCAAGAAACATCTTGGGTGGAAAGCATAAGGTTTTGAAAAACATACAGAAAACTTTCAGAAAAGGGTGAGGAAGTTGTCTGAATAAGACAAAAAAACAATCAGCACTCTAGTTAGTACTTGCATTGAACTGGAGCATGTGCAGCTTTTTGTCACTAGAGACTAAATTCCATCCTTGGAGACACCTGTCAAAGAGTTATCCCAGCAAATAATACATCAAAAGAAAAGTCTAAGTTTTCTAGATGATAGGACATAGGAACTGAAAGAAAGTCAAGGTATTCCTTACCATGAACAAGATCTCTTTTCCCCACATCTGTCTTTACTTCACATATCAGTGCAATCAAAAGCCAGCCTATAACTCTGTGTTTATTCTATGATTCAGCAGAGAAATACAAAAGTGTTCACATTTTCACCTAAGCTCAAATTATGGTTTCAGTGTAAGGAATTTAATTTTGGATCTGAAAGTGATAAACAGTGCAACAGGAACCGTTTAGATCATTTGAAGCTTAAGTATAAAGGGAAAAAATAGTACAAGAAAATAGAATGCTGCAGAAAACACAGTTATAAACAGAAAACTGCTTTATAAAATGTAGGAACAGCTATAAAAGTGTATTTTATACAGACAGTGTTCCTATACTAACATTAATCTAGATCTCTAGGAGACTAGGAAACTATTTATATACAGAACTCCTGGTGAAATTAGCACTAAACTCTAAAAACAGTCTTTCAGAAGCAGAAATTCCATGCTTCTCTGAATCAGTATGGTAACTAGTTCTGCGTTATCATGGTGGAAATTTAATTTTAAATAAATGCCAGATACTTTACAATAAAACAGGTGTTTAAGGAAAAAAAAAATTATCAAGTAGTACTCATGCCTTTGTAATTTAAAAGTAAATGCTAAATGGACCCTGCCATGCCCTTAAGATGACAGGTTTGTATACACTGCCGTATAGACCCATTGTGTATAACTATGCCAATTGGTGTGTTTTTATTTTTCTACTGAAAGTTAAAATATGATTTATAGTTGTGCTAGGCTTAGAAGCATTTGTTGCCAAATGAGTGAATTACTTCACAAAATGTTATGACCTAGCCTGGTTCAGCATTACATGAAAACTTCTGTTTGTCAAAGCATATAAATAAATTCTCCTGAATTATGATTTTTTTCAAACATACATCTAATATCAGAAGACAATCTGTTGAGAAACACACTATATTTAAATTTTTGTCCCTAATTTCTGAGCTCTTGTAATTCAAAGCACCTCTGTACATTGAAAATATGAGGTCTGAAAGGTGATGGGTCCAGCCCTTTTGATAATTATATTCAGTTTACACTCTTATCTGTGGCCAGACTGTGTTAGGAGAACCAGGTGATCATGCCCAAAACTGAGCCACAGATGACAAAATGTTATCCTCCATTGCACTATTAAACTAGAAATTTGTAAGTATATCTATCATAAGTGAAAGCAATACTCTAAAACACAAAATAAGAAAAAAAATGTTAACAAAGGTAAACGATAACATATTAAAAAGATATCAAGTCTCTATACATCTCACTACAGGAGATAGAATTCTTCCCTGTTCTGGGAAAGCTTGCACAGATACTAATCATAAAATGTCTAGCTGAAGCATGTCCTGATTTTAACTTTTCAGCTAACTGCCTTCTTTTCACTCTGCTTCCAGATAGTGTGTTTGTGTGTTCTTTTATCTTGCACCAGGCCTACCATACAGCAATAGCCACTGCCTTTAGGCAAGTCATCTGCCAACTGCTAAAATATCTTGTATGATTTAGCAACTTTCTTACGTTCTTCATGGGGCTATTAAACCCTATCTCTTCTTCATAATTCAGTTCTTTGACGCTGGCATGTTTAGCCATCAGTTTAATTATTTTACTGCTAAGCTTTTAAGTTCATCTGCTACACCCTGGCAACCTTGCAACACACACAGTGTTAATGGGCCTTTGCCCAGGCATGTTACATCTTTGTAGTTGTTTACATCACTCTCCAATTACCAACCTGCTATAAAGATAGCATATATCAGACGTAAAACTTCATAGACTTTAAAAGGCATCACATGGAAACATAATGCCTGTTGTACATTCCTCTGTTCTCACAGAGCTTTCTGAAATGTGAGTGAGAATGATTCACATTGCATCCGATAAGGAACACTACCTTTCCTTCTCAGTGCAATTTTGCATATTCAGTTTAACCTGGCTTAAATAGAAACATTTTATTCTTTAAGGCAAATTGTGTGTGGCATTATTATATCACTGTTCTGAACTGTAGTTTTATTTATAAAGAAAAGCTTTTATTCTTGCAAGAAAGCATCTGGGAAAAAAACAAACGAACACCAAATACCCCCAGATTCAACTCTTCTCTGATTCTTTCCTGATCCTAGGTATATCAGGTTTATGTGTAAGTTTTATGCTAAAAAAATTTATTAAGCTGTAAACACATTATTAAATATGGCATGTTCCAAGTGTACAGTGAGGCCCAAAACTATTCTGAATGTACTTAATGAAGCAAGCAAGCACTGTTCATATACACAGGAAAGAAAATAATTCCTCAAAGCTGAACAAAGTGTCTTTACTGCACTAGCACTCAATCTCTAAGTAGGGTTTTGTTGTGTTAAAAAAAAACATAAAAGAAAAAAGGAATCACTCATAATCACTCATGCTCAGAACTCATGAATATTGCTGACCTCCTTCTCTGTATGTCTAGTTTCTCTGTGGCATTTCTGTTGCAGAATTTTATCTCAGTTTGCTCTGAGTAAGCACAATTCATATGTAAAAGTTATTTGTGACTGGGCCAAATGTATAACTGCTGCATCAGAGAAACTAAGTTAGAATATTGCTCTCCAGCTTCTTTTCCTGACTGCCTCTACACAGCTGTCTTTTGTTAAGCTTGTGGGAAGGAGAAAGGGGAAAACAAACAACTCTGCATTCCAAACATGCCCAGTGGGGTTGGGCGTTTTGGAGTAGTGTGAAGTGCTGACATACATGATGTAGCTGAGACCAGCAGTAGGGCACCTGAACCTGTTGTGACTGCTCTTCCTGGGATATGGGAAAATACTGCAGTGCTCTTTGCTGCCTTCTGAGACCTGCCAGTCTCTTTGGAGACAGTTCTGGTTTCAGTGTGGGATCTTCACTGTGTGGAGGAGGTACGCTCTTAAGCCGTCAAATCTGTGGCTGTGAATTAAATATGCAGAATCCTCTTACTGTATATTGGAAGAGCTAGATCCCAGAGTGACACCAATAGGAGCCACTAATAGGGGGGGGGGGGGGGGGGCGTGTTGCAAAAACTGGTAACCTGAGAAGTTTTGTTCATCTGATTCTCTGACTAATGAATCAGAGTTGGGCACTTTCTTGATCCTCTAGTGAAAGGTTCCCGGGCCCATGGCAGAGCAGTTGGAACTAGATGTCTTAATGTCCTTTCCAACCCAAACCATTCTGTGATCCTATGATTCTATAAAACAATGAAAGCAGAAATATTACAACAGGTTAGACGACACAATTACAGGAGAACTACAAACATTAATATTTGTGAATCTGCTCCATACAGCATGTTGACTCCCTTTCCACTTCTCATTGGATTTCAACTTTGCATTTAATATAAAATTACTGCTTAATAGTAGTAAATTTTAATTTCAGATAAATTTCATAGGTTTCACAAAATTTGAGGATACTCATGTTTGCAGTTATTTAACAAGCTACTATAAAAAAAAACAGCTTTTACAGTAACTTGTAGCTACTTCTATTTTAAAATGCTACATTAAAATAGTAACATTACACTCAGACATATCATTTAAATATTCTTTTTGTGGCTACAACTATTATGTGAAGAAAGCACTTTATTAAAAATTCAACCTGACAGAAAAATTCTGAATCATAAAAAAGCTTTTTTGGCTTATGATTGACCATGTAAAAAGGCATCTCAAATTTTACATTACCCACTATCACACAGATGTGAAAGGTATGCAGTCACCATCAACTAATTAGTAGTAATGAAATTAATGCAAGGCATTTAATAAATCTGTATAATTGATAGATAAAAAATAATACCTATTAGTTTGATCATTCCATATTGAAATTTGTTAAGCATGAAAAGTAGTAATAAGCCATTGTCGTGGTTTAAGCCCAGTTGGCAACTCAGCCACGCTATGTCTATAATGACAGAACAGGGTTGTCTAGCATACTGCTTACGATTCTTTTCCAGAAGAAACTTTTTTGCTGCATCTCAGTCATTATCAGAGCTGTCTTTACAATTGGAATTTAAATTGTGTAGTTCAGAATGCATCAGTATATCATTAGCATCTTACCTGACAATGTGATATATTTAAAAGAGTCAACTCTTTCAAACAATGTTGAGAAAGTGTAATCACTGCTAAATTTATTTTCAATTACCATTGTCTAATTATCAATAGAAGTAAAATATTTATTCAGTATGTTATTACATATTAAGATGTGAAATCTATCTCAGGTTCTGCCTTAAGTGCTTTGCATAAGAGCAAAGTGGAATGGCTTCCATAGAGGAAGTCATTGTTGCAGAAGAAAATAATAAAAAAAAGAACTCTCCTAAAAACAACTAAACAAACAAAATCACAAAACACTTTGTATCACAGACATCATGATGTTATTTGTGGAACAATTATTAATTACTTTTTTTCCCCACAGCAAGTTGCACATCACTAATATACTTTTATAAAGGAAAAGTTCTGCCCTGCAGCCTATCATCTACTGTATGGTAGAAAACAGACCTTGTAGATTATTTCTGTTTGTGACAACAACCAGTGGGTGGAAGCAATTTAACTTATTTGTGGATATAATATGTTCCAGTTAATATATCACATTTTATCTATTTATCCTGCTGGTTCAGCTAATATGCTCTTAAATTTTGCATAGTGACAATTCCACTGGTAGCTGATCATTATTCAATACAAACACATTCCCAAACCTGATGTTGAATGAAGACTGCACCAATGTAATTTATGAGCTATGTTTCCCTAACCTTAAAATAAATTATAATCCTTCATGCCATTTGGCCTAAACCTCAAAGTGTAAAGAGAGAATTGTTTCTGTGTTTAGAAAAAAAGGGTTTAACTAAAATCAGATAGCTTAGGTTGCATTTTAAAAAACACATTCTTTTCCAGATCTCGTATTTACAGATATATTTTACTGAAGCAAATGTATCTCCAAACTATATAGCACTCCTTTGAAATATTAGGTTAACAACAAGAAAATTATGAAGAATGTTTTGAAAAAAATGAAACTTCTTTTAATTGAATAATTGTTCGTGATAAAACAAATAAATACTGTGCTAGTATTTATAGCAGTGAATTTAAGGATCACTAATTTTATTACTTTAGTTCTCTCTGGCAATTAAGAACCCAGATAGTTAAGGCCAGAGTACAAAATAATTGAACTGTTTTCCTCTCTCTAGCTTAAATCATTTTCACTGCAAGAAGAAAAAAAATAATTCAAACAATGCAGAATTAACCTTACACATAAATACAATGTGAAGATGTCTCCAGATTATTTAGATAAATATTTGTATCATAAAATCATCCAAAGAAAATTAGTAGAAGCTACAATTGCACCACGTGTAGAGAACTAGGAACACCAAATCCTACATTATTTTCCCAATCAGAGGAATCTTCAGATACAGTTTTCAAACATAACTGCACACACACACACACCCCTCCAATGCCCATGAGTAAAAGTCCTACAAAAAAGAAAGAACAATGGAAGAAATCAACCCACAGCATTAATAAATACAGGGACTAGAAGAGATGTCAAGAAGAGATAAACCATGTCTTAGACATGATTTAGAAATTCTCCCTGTCTGACATTATCTTATTTACTTCATGTCTAAGGAACTACAGACACACAAAAAAAATCTGCCTTGTAACAAAAATGTCTCTTTAATATGTAGGCTGATGATACAAAAAAAAAAAAAAAAGAAAACAAATCAAAGAAGCCAGTTTCATTAGAAGTCAAGATTAAAGAAAGATTTATTAAGTTATTGGGCAGGGAAAGGAACATTATGTAAGCATAATGTAAAATCATGGATAAAAAAACCAAACCTACTATTCAGATCCACATATTAGGAAATAATTATTTTGTATCCTCATTGTGTAGACTACATTATTATGTTGAAAGCTAAAGGTTAAATATTATAATTATCACTTTATCCTCTAAGAAAGATAAACCAATGCTAAAGATTTAAGTTTTGAGAAGGAAATTGGAAGTGTCTTACTGAATAATCAAGAGCTTTAGATAAACCTGGTTTCACAATATCTGACATACAGTTTGTCAAAATAAAATACCATCTGACTGAAAAAGAATTCTTACCCATCATCCATTATTTTAAATTTCTTATTATAAGTAACAAGGATAACACTGGTACTTTCAGATCCACTGAGAGAGAGCATCGAGACTTGCCTTTAGCCCTAGAATTGCTTCAGCTTTCACAGAGCAAGCAAAGTTGTTCCATTGGACACATAATGCATTTATCTCTTTGAAAGCACTCTAGGTTCTCTCTCATGTGCTGTATGAAGCCAGATCTTGCTTTGCATTAATGAGAACACTTAGATGACATCACTCTTAAAAGTGTCCATAAAAGAAATAACTCAGTTACTTAATGTCCCCTTGACATTTATTTTTCTCTAATTGATTGCATGCCTGTAATATTACAGAGGTCCTAAGCAGCAGAAAGCATCCTTCTCTGTTTTGGGTTTTTTTTTTTTTTTGGTTTAACACCTTCCTTTCTCCATCTTTTTTTATTAAATACCTTGATGTTTACTTTCCCAAGATAAAAAGCATGTGTAGAGCTCTTTCATCAAGTGTATGGATATTTAACTATACATTTAACAGCACAAATGCCAAAAAGTGCATGTCATTGGTTTTTTTACTAACATCATTGTAACTCTTATATAGTCATATAGTTATTTTGTATCAATTTTCAAGGCCTGAAAGGCTTAAACTATGCATTATTTAGCTTTGGTACTTGCCATCAACTCTATAATAATGTCCTTAGTAATCCTGGCACATGTAATACATGGAAACTGCAAAAGTCCTGTGGGTTATCATTTATAATTTATGAACTGGAGGGAAACTGTACTTTTAACATCCTTCATTTCATTCTTTATTCTCTTTGCCCCCTATTACTCTTTTAAACATTAAATTGCTTATGGTCTCAAACTACCAAAAATGTTCTCTTCTACTATATCTACTTTGCCAATAAAGATTTTGAAAAAAATCCTGTCTTGTATATTTTAATGCCTTAAAGTCTGGAATATCTTAAAGCAGCTGGCTTTAAAAAGAATACACACTCAGCACATTCCAAATATTTTGTAAAGTTCCTCACAGACAGACACAAAAAAAAAAGGCCTAACTACTTCAGGGAGGCAAAAAGGAAATCCTTTTTCTTCATCAAAATATATATACTTGCAAAAAGAAAATCTCCAACTGAAGTATAAAAGTAGTGGAATATGGATTCAAACAAAAATCTTATCTTTCTATATACTTGAATCATTGCAGTTTAATGAGAAAATTGTATCTGTAGAAATTTAAATATTATAGAATATTAGAAATTTAAATATTATGCTGGCCTGTAAATTTAAATCAAACTATCAGATCAGATTTACTTAATCAATATGTAAAATATTTGGAATCCAAATCGAAATTCTGGTTTTTAAGATCTTTCATGCTTTAACTTTTTATTATGCTTTTCTTTCAACTACACACAATCACAACAGGACTGAATTGTTTTTAAGTGAATAAACAAGAATATAGAATCATAGAATAGAATCATAGAATAGTTAGGGTTAGAAAGGACCTTAAGATCATCTAGTTCCAATGCCTCTGCCATGGGCAGGGACACCTCACCCTCAACCATGTCACCCACAACTCTGTCCAACCTGGCCTTGAACACCGCCAGGGATGATATGCTCCCTAATCATCACCATCATCACTGAGCATCATTCACCCTAAACAAATTTTAGTATGGATGACAATGCATAAAAAAGAAATAACAGGATGAATATATTTCCAAGACTGTCAATTAAGAAAGAAAAGTGTTATAATCTGATCTCTTAAACCTGTCAAAAGCCTAAGAGAGGGAGGACTTTTTTCTTTCTTCACATTCACCATGAGAACTGATACATTTCAAGAAGATTTAGCTTTCAAATTATTTGAAAATTTGAGCTAGGAATGCAGGGTCAACTCAGGTTTTCTCCTGCTGTTGTTTGTTTGTTTGTTTGTTTAAATTGCATTAATTTATGTTCATTTTGTATCCACAGTGATCTCATATTTTGGTACATCAGAAAAACAAACCCAGAGAAAAGATGCTGTCATGAAAGTTATTTATCGTACCAGACTCCGAAAAAATCACAGATCTCTACAGAGTAAAATTTTGTCAACATAGCCACATATTCAAATAACTCTTTCCCCTGTTAACACAACTATTATATCTATGCCTACAAACACCTGTTGTGACTACACATGTAATCATAATACCAGATACACAGAATGGAAGTAGTTAACTTACTGGAGATTTCACACATTCTTCAACAAAATGAGCAGAAAATGCAAATATTTCTGCAGGAAGGGTCTAGGAAGAAAGTGTTTCTGAGAGTTGCATTACTCCCTTCCACTGGAATAAAAGCTTATTCTGGAAGAGCAGCCCTGAGAAGGACTTGAGGAGAATTATTTATTCAATGCCTCCAAATGACTGTAGCACTAAAACCCCAGCACCTGCAGAAGACTTCCTTTATTGCCACATCTCTTCAGTATACATGTGGTTTTCCTTGTCCTCCTCTCAATGGATCTCTTTTATTGATTTTCTTTTTCAAATGCTTTAAATCAATAGAAGACTAAAACAAAATTTGGGGGAGGGAACAAAAACTTTTGATTTTATCTAGAAATAAAAAATATATTTGATTTATTATTATGAAAGTCACAATAAAGTTAACACATTTAACTGATTCATGTAAATTTCTCACGATATAAACATATTTTTGTTCTTGCTTGCCATTTCTAATCATTAATGATTTTAAAATTTTTAGAATGTATTTCAGTGCATTACTAACTCATATTTTCTGTAACTTAAAAAATCTATTTTATCGCTTTTGTTTTGCCAGTTTGGGAAAAGAAAACAACAAAATGCCACCAAAACCCCAACGAATATTTGATGCGTAAATATCTGTTTTGCATTACTGTTCTGGTTTTGGTTGGGATTGAGTTAATTTTCTTCTTAGTACCTGGTGCAGTGCTGGGTTTTGGCTTTAGTCTGAGAAAAATGCTAATAAAACAATGTTTTCATTGCTGCTCAGTAGTTCTTACCCTGTCTTAGGACTTTTCATTCACTCATGCTCTGCCAGTGAGGAGGGGCACAAGAAGCCATGAGGAACCAGAGACAGGACACCTGACCCAAACTAGCCAAAGGGGTATTCTATACACCAGCATGCCATACCCAGGATATAAATGGGGGGGAGTTACCCAGAAGGGACAGATCACTGCTTGAGTTGGGCTGTGCATTGGTCAGTGTGTGGTGAGCAGTTTTGTTGTGCATCACTTCTGTTTGTCATGGATTCCCCCTGCAGTTTTATATCTCTTTCCTTGTTATTAATCTTATTACTATTACATTGTACTGTATTTTAGCTATTAAATTGTTTTTATCTCAACCCATGGGTTTTACATCTTTTTGCTTTTCCTTCCCATCCCACCCGGCTAAGGGGGAAGAGAAGGGGTGACCTACCAGCTGTGTGGTACTAAGTTACTATGATTCGGTTTAAGCCATGAAAGTAACTTACTGATGATCCCAATCACGAACACAGGCTGTGTGGAGACTGGATTGAGAGCAGCCCTGAGAAGAACTTGGAGTTACTGACCAATAAAAAGCTCAACATGACTTGGCAGTGTGTGCTTGCAGCCCAGAAAACCAGCCATTTGCTGGGCTGCATCAAAACAAGTGTGACTAGCAGGTCAAGGGAGGCGAATCTGCCCCTCTTTTCTGCTCTAGTAAGAGCCCACCTGAAGTACTGAGTTAGTTTCTGGGGTCCCCTGCATAAGAAGGACATTGACCTGCTCAAGTGAGTCCAGAGAAGGGCCACAGAGATGACCAGAGGGCTCAAGCACCTCTCCTATGAAGACAGGCTGAGAGAGTTGGGCTAGTTCAGCCTGGAGAAGAGAAAGTTCTGGGAGACCTTACAGCAGCTTCCAGTACCTAAAGGAGGACAGCAGAAAGTCTGGAGAAGGACTTTTCCACGGTATGGAGAGACAGGACAAGGAGAAAAAACTTTAAACTGAAAGAGGGTAGATTTAGATTAGATATTAGGAAAAAATTCTTTACTACAGAGGTGGTGAGACACTGGAACAGTTTGCGCAGAGAAGTTGTGGCTGCCCCACCCCTGGAAATATTCAAGGCCAGACTGGACCAGGTTTTTTGCAACCTGGTTTAGTGGAAGGTGTCCCTGCCCCTGGCAGGGGAGTTGAAACTAGATGGTCTTTAAGATCCCTTTCAGCCCAAACCATTCTATGATCCCATGATGGTGTTACTTTCAAAACATTAAAATTAAAGAATATGCTGTCAGTTGGAGATGCACACAAAATAGCTGAAAACATTTCCTGAAAAAGTTGATATTGTGTGCCCACTCTGTAAGGGCTAATGTTTAATGAGTATGGGATCAATGTACATCTAATCTGACAGCATGGTAGTTACCTCAGAGATTATATGTTGCCACCATTTACATGGAAACAGGACAAGAGAGACCAAAGAATGCCTCATATTAAGCAAGGCTGCAGCTTGAATCAGTTATATTTGACACTAAAGAAGCTGTACCAGACTACAGGTCATCTTCATAAACTATATTAGTCATAGAAGAGCTTCTTTTTCTTAAACCATTTCTTCCTTTGAAAGGCCGTTGCAGGCTTGCAGAATATGAGTTAATCAGCTTCTGTAATGAGAGTGACACTATGTTACTCTGCATACTGTGTGTAGAGAGTTAGGTAATTATGAATGTTATTTAAAGAGGGCACAATGTTGAGAAGAAATCTGCCAAAGCAAGCAAGAAGTAAATGCTTGTAACACAAGTAGGAGTTTAATACCAAGTTCAAGTCAGATGCAGGATGCTCACATATGACTACTCTCATTGGATCTGTTCTTGCTTGACCACCTTAAGTGCTCAGTGAAGTAAACCCTTTTTGAAGGAAAGGCCAGAGATGGAGAATCAATCTTAGGAGTCCAGTAGTCACAGGAATAAGAGAAAGTTTTACCTTAATGTCTATGCCCTGCTATTTTTTTAAATTACAAATTATTTATTAAATTTATAAAGCAGAAGGGTGTTAACTTTTTTACTCAAATGTCTCGGGCACTCACATTCATTGTGAAAGATTCTATTTCCACTCTGTTTCCCTGAACATTTAATGATCTATATAAATGTGGCTCTGAGAACAACAGATTATGGCAAGCATTTTGGGTCAGGGTAGCCTCACTTCTAATACCAAAAGCACAGTGAAACAGCAGTTATCTTGATGACTTTAGCCCAAATGAAAGTAATGGAAGACAGATTCACAAGGAATTAGAACAAGTACGTATGTTTCTCTACCAATAATCATGACACTGAATTGAAAATCCAATTTAAACAAAGATCACAGACACCAAATATTGCAAGATTCATAATAAAATCAGGAGAGTTGGTCAGACTGGTTGCAGCACCTGTGAGAGGTTGGTTAGCACATATAATTATATTACAGAAAGTTGTAGACACACTACAGACATAGAGTATCTGCATATAAGACAGACAGAACATGCACTGCTGCAGGCACACTACAGCTGGTAGGCATTGCAGCTATGATTAATGCTTACCATGTACATAATAAATTGATCCATTGCTAATTAAACATCGTAATAAACCAAAATTCCTAACCATAAAGAAAAATAAGCTACCCCTTTAGATGGCTACTAAATATGCTGGTTATTGCCAAATATCTGTGGCTTTCCACAGTTGAAATATACAAAAAAATTGCAGCTCAGTACTTGTAATGTACCAAAATGTTAGCCATGTTTGATTTTAACTGCAATTGCTTGATTTTCATGTGAGTTATCTTTGTACAAATAATGCAAGATTTTATGAAATATATATATAGCCATTTGCAAAAACTGAGTTTACCAAATATTACAAAAAAAATTCCAGATTAATGAACTTTCTTGACTTAAAGCAGGGTCAGTTAAAAATATAAAATAGTAAAAAATGTTTAGTATAACTTGCTTTTGTGTACAAAGACATATAAAGAACAATGACTGATTTCTCTAGACAGCTTACACATTTACCTTTCTGTAAAACTTTTTCTGGGAAAGTGATTTGACTGAGGTAGTTTAGGGGTAGCACAGAAAAACATGCAGTAACACTACCATTGCTGTAGATAGCCTGCAGGCAAACTGAGGTCTTCCATTCCCAGTCTCATTTGACATCATTAACACTCAATGCCGAGGGTAGGATTTTCCAACACTAAAGTTCTGTCAGTGAAATTATCAAAGCAGTAGTAGTGTTTAGTGTTGCAAATCTGTCTTGCCAGCATAGTATGTTTCTGTGGCAGTTCTACATCCAATAGTATAATAAATCAAGATTTTGATTATCTGCCTCAGAATTTTTATTTTTTTTTTCATAAACCAAGATGGTTTAGGCTGAGAAAATACTGCATAGATAGCAAATATCAAAACAATTGAAAAATAGTTTGGTTTAAACTTTTGTATCCTCAAGTCTAGATTCATCCAATACTGAATGTTAATGGAACATGAATATTAGAAAAATGGATGGAATATGACAGTGCATATGGAAAATATTAGGTTTCTTTTTCTATCGGAAATTTGTTTCAACTTAATTCTGAGTAGAGTGTTTTAAAATTAGAGATGAACAGTTAGAAAAGTGACAGTCTACAGACTGAGTGTCAGAAGTAATCTGTTATATAATTCAAACAATTTCATTGCTGTTTATGCTTCTATTTTTATTGTTCAGTAGCGTGTGTAGAATTTGATTTATGTGTCAGGGTGGCAGGTTTTTTTATTAAATTCTTCTATTAGCATTCTCAATTTCATCTATAGGAAGCTCTTTAAAATGTCTAATACCTTTAAAGTGATTTGATATTACTTTAAACATTTTGGGAATTACAACTTTATAGTATTATTCATAGAAAAGAAATATTTATTAAACAGTTTGTTTTTAAGGGCTTTCAGTTTTGGGGCAGCCCATTTTTGGTAATTTGGGAGCTGAGCTGAATTTCACATTTTCTTAATTCTCAGAACAACCACTAACTCAGTGAGTATTTGATAACGCCTATGATTTCTAAAAATCAACCCAAGAATGTCTTAAACTGATTAGAAGAAAAATCAAAACAAACAAAAACCCACACCACAAAAAACAAAACAACAAAAAACAACACAAAAAAACACATACAAAATCACAACCAAAAAACCCACAAACCCCACAAAACAACCAACACGAATGCAAAACTTTATCAGTAATTGAAGAAATAATTAAAAGCTAATCCTAAATCTCTGTGCTGCACTATACTTTGAGATGGTAAATTATGGCTTATTCAAGTCCTGCATTCTGTGTTCTTTGAGGAATAACATGCTATATTCCTTTGAAAAAAATAAGTCTTTTTTAATGAAAAAAAACAATCACAAGAGAGGAATATGGGCCCTGGAAAACACACAGTTCTCTGCCTTTCACATTTCTGAATACCAAACCTGAAAAGATGAACCAAACTGCACCAAACATACTGAGTTTGGGGGCCATACCTGTCTATTAAAGAAGCAATAATTAAATTGCAGGATCTTTGCAGACAGTTAGAACACTGTTTGGCAAACTCCATTTGGCATTTTCTGATCATGTTTGTCTAAGAAAAGGCTGAGGAGTGATGTCATGGCAGTCAATAACTATGGTTGTGTAGGGGGTGGTACTGACCTCCTTTCTCTGGTGACCAGTGATAGAGCACAAGAAAATAGAATGAAGCTGGGGAAATTCAGATTAGACATTAAGAAAAGGTTCTTCACTGGGAGGGTGGTTGGCCACCCTCTTGGGAACAAGCTCCAAAGGGAAGTGGTCACAGCATCAATCCTGCCAGAGTTCAAGAAGCATCTGGATAATGCTTAGTCATATGGTTCAGTTTAAGGTGATCCTGCCAGGAGCAAGGAGTCGGACTCACTGATCCTTATGGTCCCTTCCAACTTGACATATTCTATAATTCTACACTTTTATATTTATTTCTATTATGAGACTCAAAAACTTCATAGAAGAGCTAACTGAAAAAAAAAAAGAAGTGATTTATTTCCATGTGTAGTAAAAACTATATGTATCTCTGTCATTCCTTTTCTGTTTTATGAATGATCTGTATTATTAAATGTGCAATTATTCATATATTTATAAATTTAGTGTGAGCACTTAAACCTGCCCATTAGATAATATATAATTTTATTTGCAAGGGGAAAAAATACAAATAAGTGTGTCAGATTACATTTACATTACATATTGGTTTCCTTGACTCTCTTACAAAAGACTTAAGAAAACTCAGAAGTTACAGCTCTCAGAAGTTTCCTCAACATGGAAAGCAGCTTTGATTATGTTCAAATGATGATAAGAAGGAAAGTTTCATTACGTTAGTGGTATAGCTTAATTCTAATGCTATGAAACTACAGACAAACGCAAATCTACTGGTATGACACTATTAGAAGTATTTATAACAATTCTGCTATATCTGATAAATGAAGTCATAGTAATTGGTTTCAGGATCTTATTCTGTCTATCGAATATCCAGTGACACTTTTCAATATGAAATTCAGTATTTCAAAACATCAGTTTTGTTACAGTTCCACTTGGAATGCATACTGATTACAGTTACTTTATAAATATAGATGGTATTATAAAACCAAAAGAATCTCATTAAACTACTACAGGCTGTGAATTTTGACAAAGTTCAATGAAAAATAAATAAAGGATAAACATATACCATAAAAATTGCTAACCTACCAGCTTTTGTGTATGAAGAATACGAAAAACATTTTCTAAACATGTTGAAGATTCCAGTAGTTGTAAGACTGAGGTCTATTAAATCTTTTTTATTCTTAAGTCTAGAAATAAAACTAAGTTAATTTTTACTGTTATCAGTAGGGGTATACTACATGAATTATTTGAAATCTGAGTCTTTCCTTCCACTGTATCAATTTGTTGAATGTCTTGGAAAGAAAAAAGGACAACTTAGAGTATTGCTAATTATGCAATCTGAATTAAAAATGAAACCAAAAGAACCACACAGGTAAAACTTACTCAGTTTTATTTTATATAAAGACAGTAAAAATAAATGCTCTTCCCCAAAATTTCAGCCTATTTTTTCATATCGCTACCATTTTTTTCTGAAAGTAAACCAGTCTTGCATTTTTTTAAAGTGTCTAGAATGTGCAACTTTTTCTGATTTTTATTTAATGATTTTTATCCCAATTCTATGGAAATGTTCACCGGGGAAAAAGAAAACCACACCAAAAACATAAATGGGTGTGTGTGAAATGAAGCAGCAGTATTTTAAATACAGTTTTGACTTGTGTAACTTTTCAACTAAGATTCATTTCTTACCTGATTCTAGAAATAATATAAAAGGACATTGTTAGCATTTTCCAGAAAAATGTGTAAGAGGTTATTGTAGAAGGTAATTGCAATGCTTGCGAAAAGGGAAGAATATTGATTTGATCGAGACTATATTGTGAAATACTGAAATGTGTTAACACTACTGAGTTTTCACATACACAAACCTTTACTCTTCCTTTATCATCCCTTTCCACAACTTCAAAGCTACATCAAGAAGTACTATGGTTCTCCAATTAGGTTACACTCATAAATTTGTACTCATGAATATCAGTTCACTGTTTTGAAAATACAAAGTTTGCTAAAGGTACGATTCTTATTTATTTGAAAAATAGGTATTAATTATGTATTGGACCACAGGTCTCCAAGATCAAAATGCTACTTAATATACTACCTGAACAAAGATAATTGAAAGCTGCTTCGTTTCTGAAAAATAATCAGCTTATATTTTTACTATAAAAATGGCAATCACCTCAAATCAGTTCAGAAGATTCAGACCATTAAACAATTCATATACAAGAGGCTAAAGGAAAACAGTGTGTACTGTTATGAAAAATCAATTTCTAGGATTACTGTTATTTTGTCCCATGACAATACTATATAATGAAAACCAAACCTTTAAAGCCCAAGCAACATGTACAATGTAAAACTGTGTGCATTTTTTTTATTTTATTTTTATATCTGATATTCATCCAGGAGAGAAAAGATGCTTTTCCTATATTCTCTGGCTCTAGGCACATTCTGAAATACGTGAAAATTCTGAATATTTCACGGTACAAGAAAGGATTGAAAACTGAGATGAGAGTCATTTATTCATTGTCATATTATTCAACTTGTAGTGAAGTGTATTACAGTACTTCATATAAAAATAAGTGTCATATGATATCTGAGCAGAATGATCTGGGACAGGATTGTTTGGATAACACTGACTGAAAAAATATTTTTGTCTTATGATATTTCCATGAAAGCTCATGACAGTTTCAAGACAAACTTATGTGACAAAAATAAAATACCATACGCCATATTATCATGTAATTCATATCAAGGGACTTTATTGCAAAGACATATGGTGTGGTCCCATTACTCAGTTGCTGAAATGCTACATCTTTATTTACCACTTTTCATATGCAAATTGTGTAAAGGTTTCAGAGTGACAGAAGACTTCTGGCTCAACTTATGAAGGCAAGCCCTGTGCTACTGTCAGATCTTTAGTCTGAATTGAGATCAGCAGAACCACATGGTTTGTAATTTCATCAATACTCTTTCCACTACTGAAACTTGTAACACTGATGAGATTAATAAAATGATCCATTTATTTCCTCAAGTGGCAAAGATTAAGAATGCCAGTTAACATTTTCTTTCCATCTGGCCTTGCTATACTGTTCACAGAATGGTAGTACCCATGGTCTGCTGATTCACAGTGACTCACAGTGCTGCCTACCATTCAGTGCTCACTTTGTATGCAATGGTTTCTAGCACTAATCTCCCAGAGCAAGAACAACAAAGTAAAATACAACATGCATATCTAAAGGCGAGGCCTTATTTATTGCCTGTCTCAGCACAACGACTAGAAGCCTAAACCCAAGCCCAAGACACTGTTTTACTATATATTGACCATCCTATTCCAAATTTCCACTACTATGACTTTGTTGCTTATATGATCTGGTCAGAAGTAGGCGCATCATATCATACAGGTAAATAAACTTGTGACACACTCTTTTTAACCTTGCAAAAACACCTTTTAGCTTATCTTTTCTTCCTTCGTTCCACTTATATTTTTTTAGTAAATTTGTTTACGAATAAAAAAAAATGGTCTTATCATTTAAATTGCCACTAGTAATTCATTATGCCAACATCTGCTACTAGCTCTTTTTACAATATATACAAATGTATCTGTACAGTTGAGAAAAATCTGTTGCATGGATGGATTTTAAATATACTTATTGTTCATAAGTATATTTCTAGTTCTTTTACCTACTGACACAGTGTACTTGAAGGATGGGCAGATACAGAGTCAGCTCCTGGTGTGTGCTTGGCAGCTGTTCTCTTTTCTCATGAAGAACTACAGATCACAGGTAACAATATACAAAATATCTTGATCTAAATGAAAAGCAAAACTTACCAAGGAAGACTAAGTGAGAAGCCAGTATGCAATCCTCTGTTATTGGCTGCCTCTTATTTCAGGAAGGAGAGAGACTAAGTTCCTAGTCACTTTTTAGTTCAAATATTTAATTTAAATTAGTGTACACCCTGAGTTACCACATGCTGCTTAAAAGCAAGAGATAGATGTTTCTTAACATTTCAGTGTCCTCTGGTTTAGCATCACTGTGTTAAATGTGATTAATCCTACTGTCACATACATACAGTAAGAAAGTAAAGTAAGTTTGACACCTGAAATAACCCATTACAGGGTAAGGAACGGGCTGATGAGGTTAATCTACTCAAGAATTTGTTGTCTGTCACAGTTGTACAGAGTTATCAAATGATTGTTAAAATTTGCAGTAAGTTGTAGACTTTAAATAAGAAGGAAACACTATAACATAAAACACGTTTGGGATGAATTTTGCTTGTGGTTTAGGTACACTTTTAAGTAGTATTTTCATGGTCAAAATAAAAAACAAGAATAGCAGACAGACACAGAGTATCATAGAATCATAGAATAGTTAGGGTTGGAGAGGACCTTAAGATCATCTAGTTCCAACCCCCCTGCCATGGGCAGGGACACCTCACAATATACCATCTCACCCAAGGCTTCGTCCAACCTGGCCTTGAGCACTGCTAGGGATGGAGCATTCACAGCTTCCCTGGGCAACCCATTCCAGTGCCTCACCACCCTACTAGGAAAGAATTTCTTCCTTATATCCAATCTAAACTTCACCTGTTTATGTTTGAACCTGTCACTGTAGTTCCTAGTGAAGAGTGCCTCCCCAGCATCCCTATAGGCCCCCTTCAGATACTCAAAGGCTGCTAGGAGGTCTCCACGCAGCCTTCTCTTCTCCAGGCTGAACAGCCCCAACTTTCTCAGCCTATCTTCATATGGGAGGTGCTCCAGTCTCCTGATCATCCTCATGGCCATCCTCTGGACTTGTTCCAACAGTTCCATGTCCTTTTTATGTTGAGGACACCAGAACTGCACACCATACTCCAGGTGAGCTCTCACAAGAGCAGAGTAGAGGGGCAGGATCACCTCCTTCGACCTGCTGGTCACGCTCCTTTTGATGCAGCCCAGGATACGGTTGGCTTACTGGGCTGCAAGCGCACACTGCTGGGTCATGTTCATTTTCTCATCAACCAGCACCCCCAAGTCCTTCTCCGCAGGGCTGCTCTGAATCTCTTCTCTGCCCAACCTGTAGCTGTGCCTGGGATTGCTTCGACCAAGGTGTAGGACCTTGCACTTGTCATGGTTAAACTTGATGAGGTTGCCATCAGCCCACCTCACAAGAATGTCAAGGTCCCTCTGGATGGCATTCCTTCCCTCCAGCGTATCAAGCGAAGTATCCTTGAGTACACTCGACAATTCTATCAAAATACAAGTTCTAGATGGTTTTGATTCAATGCACTAATCTCCATTCAAGGATCTATTTTTACCTAAATGAGAGGATGCAGTTCCTCTCTTAACATTTAAAAAACCCTCAAGAACAATCTTTCCATCCATATTTTCTTACTGTGAAACGCAGTGATTATAATGTTTCATAGTTCAAATATTTTAAGTGAAATGTCAGTTGGTGGAATTAGATCAATTTATTTATTTTAAATCAGATAGATAGTAATAATGCCTTGTCTGCCTTACAGAAAAACATGGGAAATGATCACTGGGATTGGGAAACAATTAGTCACATGGACAGAAAATGCAAAATAAGATTCAGCATAAAAATATAAAAGAAAACAAACAAATAAACAACAACAAGAAAAACTCAGAAAATAAAATTATTTAGGAATAAAAATACTAGAAAAATAAGAATGATACATCATACCAGAAGAAATTTATTTAAAGTGCACAGTAAATTAGGTGTGGATTTGTAGCCATTTATGCCATGAAACAAAAGACCAGTGATTTGCATCTGAATGTATAAAGTCATCCTATTATAATAGAACCAGGATCACTTAATTATGTATATGAGTAATAACTTCATACACACAAAACCTACATTTATTTACTAAAATGACTGTAACAAGAACATCAAAATGCTACTTAGCATATTTCTGTATGTTTTATAGACATGGGTTAAAAATACTGTATTTGTATAAGTAAATTAGCCAGTCACAGGGGTCAGCTGATGTTTGTACGATGCTAACATCATGAAGGCTTTTATTGACTAAATATTTAATCAAAATCCAGAGATAAAGGTCATCAAATTGTGGGCCAGAGCAGAAACAAAGTCAGTACAGTCAATGTATTTCAGTGCTGTCATGTAAAATAGTAAATCATAGCTGATGAGGAGGACTCCACAATGACATAATACACATTTGGAGAACTTCCAGGTATGAGAGACCTATGAAAGAAATGCCTACTACCAGCTGGGGCATGTTATGTTGTTTTTTCCCAGAACATATTTTTTTGCCTAACTTTGCTTGAAAGGAAGTCAAACATCACGTGGTATTGCTCTCTGCAGTATGAAACAAAAATTTAAATCATGGCACTCAGTGTTTTAAAAGTATGCTTTTGTACAAAGTAAAATGCTTACATAGGTATACCCAAAGTCCAGAATTGAGAGAACAAAGACCTGGACCAATTTAACCTTTTGAGGAACTTTGCTTTTTAGCTTCAAAGTTTTAAGACGCACCTCCAGGCACACTTAGAACTATACTGTTTTGACAAGGGTAGGTATATATGAGCTAGGTGTAAAACTGCAACCAAAGCGGTTTCTGGAAATCAGGTGTTGTTCTGCTTACAAGGAGTGGCCCTCTCAAAGCATTTACTCCAGTATAGGTGAGAAAGATTCAGTTCTTAGTCAGAGGGTGTTAAATACCACATCTTCATTCCCCGATGATGACATATAAATACCATGTGTAATCTACATCTAGGATCTTCGCCTCTTGATGAAGTTTGGACAGGTTTTTTTTTGTAGAAGGTCAGGCTTATTTGGGCAATAGAAATAGCAAACACAAAAATCATGGTGCCATATAAGTGTTTAGAACATCTGACTATGCCATAGAGACAGTAATAGAAGTGAAAGAGGATTTTGTTCCATGTTATCTTAGTATTTTATCCAGCAGCTGTCTGATGCACAAGCAAAAATAGCCATGGGAACAGGGATCATAATCTGAGATGTTTCCCTCCCACATGCAAGTACAGAGCGGCTCATAAAGAATACTTTTTTGTTTCATAATAACTTTAGCATGAAGAAAGAACTTGGCAGACTCAGTGAGCTGGATGTAGATATCATTTATCTGAAGTCAAATCCAAGCCCATCCCCCACTCCAAAACAATTATGTTAGTCAATGAAATAAATTTAATAACTAACATAATCAGATCAAATTCAATGACCTAGTTTTTTTCTTTATACTAATAATATCTTTAGGACTAGCATTTTCAATGAATTTTATTTGGGACTTCTTTCAATATATTAATGAGTCAGAGGAGAAATGATGTCAACAATTCAGATGAAGACCAAATACATATTTTTTTTTATCTGTGTTTGCCATGGACAGCATGAATTCTGAATGTACATCCCAGGGTGCTGCAGAGACATTAGGAGGTGCTGTCTGATCTTGGCTAGTTCATCTAAACTTAAGTTGAAAAAATAATCTGTAAAACATTCCAGTTTTATTTTTTGTATCCATCTTACACTCCCTAAAGTAGGAGAACAAAACAGCTGTATTGTAAAAGGGGATTATTAAATTACTTTGTTTTCTCTATCTACTTAACCACACTGGGTGCTCTGCACCCAAAATCTGTCTGCTGGCAAGTACAAACTACTGTCTGTTGAAACTACAGCACAGCTGTATGAATGCCATGAAGGATTCTTTTCCTGCACATAATATATCCCAGTTTCTTAACCTACACTGAACTAGCAAAAAAGCTGCATTAGACAGATGAAATACATAAATTGAGTTAGTTTCACATATTCACGTCTATTTATTAATGTCTACATTTTTTTCCCAAAATAAAAAAATGACAATTAAATAACATTACAAACACAATAGCCAGAAAGCTATTTTGATAATTATGTTTGTAATCTAGCTGTGGTTTAGAAGAACTTGTAATAGAGCCTGCAAGTAAAAAGCCAAATTACTTTACTTTACTGTCACAGGAGTCTAAGGGATTGTACTGAAGATTAACATGGACTATTGTTTTTATACTCAGTTAGTTTCATCCTTCAAGTATTCCAGTGTGCTGAGGTCCCCATGAGGCAAAAAAAAATTGTCAAAGAAAAATTGCAAGTCATGAACAACTAAGACTTTATTGGTGTCCAGAAAACACTCCATGGAGCTTAAAAGTAAGTGATGCTCACCTCGAAATGCCAAGGCACCTTGGGAATTTGCTTGCATATATTTCTTGGAAGCAGAATCATGAGAAAAAACAACTAAACAACATACGCCATTTTCTTTAAACTTTTTTTTTTTTCCTGTCACTGGGCATTAACTGAAGGCAGTCTTACTACTAAGATTAATAGCTTTCAAACATTGACCAAAAAGCTACAGGAAAAAAAAGTTACTGGATAAATGAGTTACTGGATAACTCACATAACATCTTTTAGTCGTGTAGGCTAATCTTCCTTGAGTCACTGATTTGCACTCATTTTTCTTTCATCCGCTTTTCTTCTGACAATGAAAGATAGGTAGACAACAGCAGGAAGCACAAGTAAAATAGAAAGCATGAAATCTATTAATAATGACCACCAAAGGAATACTGCTCTTCTGGCAGATACAGCAGGTGGGTGGTTAATGATATGTGATTAATATAGGGAAGCTCAAAGTGAGCAAGATTTTCCTGAGTGCTAGAACAACAATTAGCAGGTGAATACTATCTTCTGTTGTTTGGGATTTTGTATGTTGGCCTTTCTGATTGGCAGATCTATTTATTTTCCTGATACTATGGGCAAAATTGCAAATTTCTGTCTTTTTCCCCACCCCTAATATTAAGTACCTAATTCAATTAAGTACTCAGGCATCTAAAGTGCTATTCTGTAATCTCCAGGTGCTTACTCTCTTCTTTGTTTGAAGTCAGTAAATTATACTTCAGAGTTTAGCATTAAGTTAATATTTAAACATTTATTTTTTAATTTTAAAGTGTATTAAACTTAATTTCAAAATGTATGGTGATTACTTGTTTAGCAAAAAGGTTAAGGTCAGTTCCAATGCTATAACAAGATCTTATTTAATAAATAATGTTGAAGTGTAATTTTCAAGCAAAGAGTCCTTTAATTTAATGCAGAACTATACCCATGAAGAGCAAACATATAACTGTTCTCTAAATTAGGAATATTTCAGTTACCAAAAACATACTCATGTCAGTTGGTATTTTCATAAATAACATGTTCTAAAAAAAAAAAAAAAAATTGCCAGGAGATTCAACTGAAAAAGTCGTATTGCCAAGCCTGACGAAAAGCTGAACGTGTTTTGCCCATAAGTAAAAAAATCCAATGCTGAATTTTCAAATTACATTTTAAATTTTTAGTAATTAAATTTACATTTAAAATTTTATTAAATATTACTATAAAAAATATGATTTAATGAATTAACACATAGGAATATATTTTTATATGAAAAAAACATAAATGGTTCTAGGAAATTAAAATTAAAAAGATAGATGCAAAGTAAAAACTAAATCAAAATGGCACGGGAAGTATTATGAGCTCTTAAAGTTTTAGCCACATACAGAATGTTGTCTGCTGAAGAGGAATTGCCTTCCTTGTTCCTTTAATTTTTTCTCCTCTCATATGCAGCTTTTATTCTTTCAATCTTATCCCAAATCTGACATTTATCTAGTTATTTTCTTTTTGTTAGGTGTTTTTTCTTTAAGAAAAAAATCTGCATACAAGATGTTTCCTTTGCACCTAAAGGTAGCAACAAACACAAACATGGCTTACTCTGTAGACACCAAGTTCACATAAGAAAATTAGTCATCTATTTTGCAACCAAACCATGGTGTAAGGCAGAATTTCCAAGCATTTCTGATGTAAAGCTGAAAATCCTTTCATAATTATTTTCTGTGTACAGGAGTTATAATATTAATAGAGTAAAGAAAACAAAGGGAAAACTTCTACTGACTCTATAAAAAAAAAAAAAAAGCCAATGTACTAACATTTACCATTTCACTTCTCTGAAAGAAGTTAAATATCATTAAGAGTTTCCTACCAGCCACAGAAGTTTGTGCTAACCATGAAGTTACAAGCTAAGCTGAAGAAACTGTAGAGGACTGTGCACTGGGTACTCTTGTTTTGCAGCAGGAATACAAATTTGCAAGGGTAAAGACAAAACACAAGTCAGAGAAAGCAGAAACCTGTGTCCTAGTGCTAGAATCTCTTCTGGGATGGTGGAACTGTGGTTCTCTGGAAATACTTTATACTTCAACTAACCATTACTGAGCATATACCACTGATGCAGTCCTGTGAACAGAAATTAAAACTCAGGACCCCTGCCTTTGATTATAACAGTTAAAGATGGATAATCTTGTATCCCAACCCAGCAGTTCTTTATTCATTTTACACAAGACAGTCATTTTATAATTCTTGGTGGTTAAGGCACTCCCGAGGGTTGTGGGAGTATGAATTTCAAGGCTCTGCTAAAACTAAAAATACTTGAATCACAATTTGCCATTACAGCTAAAACCTTTCAGCACTGATTATGCTGGCATAAGAGAAGCACATACAGATGGCTTAGAAGATCTTACAGCAAGCTAAAGCAATCAGTGGGGAAAAGGGAAGGGAAATACCTCTTCTGAGAATCCTTGTTCACAGTTTTGGGATTTTTGCCCAACACCAGAGCTTAAAGGTGTAGCAAGGTAGCAGCAAATTAATGCCTTTGTGTATATGCACCAATGAGAGTGTAAACACCTAAAAGATTAGATTCAGCTGAGTTGTTCTGAGGTTATCAGTGACAAAGATAGATGAGCACTTAAAAGGAGATAAATAACTACATATCTGAAAAAAACTTAGTGTAGTTGGTAGATATAACTATTTGTCATAATTCTAGAAATGCCTACTGGATTAACAGAACAGCCTTTGAGCAAAAGATGTTCCTTGCTCTACAGTTAAAAATGTTCATATAAGGCCTCTATCTCTTCTTCTTTCACAAAAATATTATACTTTTTAACAGTAAAAAAAACAACTTGGCAGTTAATTTTCTTTTCCATTTAATTTATTTTGCATCTGTCACACATAATTTCAAGCCTCAACTGTCAACTCATCAAAAAGATGAAACAGGAAGTGGCTGTATTCTTTAATCGCACTAACTTACATAACAAAGAGTGAAACGTGGTGGTTTTAACAGGATAAGCCTTGGGTCAATGTTGTATGTTCTCAAAAGGCTTATCTTCTGATGCATATGAAAAGACATTCATCCAGAAAACATTTTGAAGTGACTTCTGATACTGCTTTAGTTTAGAAATAGAGGATGTGCTACAGTTTAACTAAAAAAGAATCTATTTGTCTTTCAAATTTATTTTTTTTTTGTAAAAAGGAAGGGCTAGACCAAAGGCTGCCTGTCTCATGCTACCTAGTTACGAATATGTAGAAAGAATCATAAAATGTTTTTTCCCAGAACTATTTAATAGTAGAAAATTAATTATCTCAATAAGAAAACTAGAATAATATGTGAAGATTAAGAAATTTTGATTTTTTTTCTAGTCATTTATTACATCTGATGATTACTACTACACTTATAGTGATCTATATCCTTTTCATGAACATGAGAGGTTATTAACAATAATCATTTTAAACCTTCCACAAAACAAATAAACAAACAAAACAAAACAAACAAACAAACAAAAAAAAAAAGCCCAAGCCAAGTAAACAAAACTAAACCAGAAAAAACAAAACCACCACAATGGATGCTGATATAATGAGGACATTTCAGAAAGTGTCCTTCTGACCTTACTGGTAAACCAAGATTAAATACATTGAAAAAGGAACAGGGCTAAACAAATAACTTGACTACAGTTTGTTGTAACCCATTAGCTGGTATCAGTGCAGTGAAGGCCATGAAAATTGAAACATGGTTCATTAACTGTGTGTGGGTTTTCGATAAGCAACTTTGATAGCTGTGTTCTCTCTGATGCCAAAGAATAATCTGCCCTACAGCAACCTGATGGCGTATTTCAGCACATAGCCTATTGACCACCTGCTGCTTAATATGCTATAGACGATAGTTTAACAACTCACAAGAAGCTAAGAATAGACAAGAAAGAAAAGCCTCTCATTTGAGCTTCGACCCACATTACCAAATGATCACTGTTACTTGGCTGAAGTAGTTAGGGATGCTTTAGTCTGTAATAAAACTTTCTTTTTTCTCCTCCTGAACTTCAGAACAAAACCTTTACTTGAAAACAATAAACAACTAAGTGAATAGCAGTATTTCTACTAAAACATAAGTTAATTTCCTGGAAGAGACCTTAAGACAAGGTTACTATTAAGTGCAAGGCTCCTTACTGAAGCACACATTGGGAGACCAAGAGCCAGTAGTTATATGTATTGAAGCAGGGAAATGTTTGACTAGATATAAGGAAAAAGAATATAACTGTGAAGATACCAATCATTGGAGCAGCTGGCTCAGAGAGGTTCTGGAATCTGTCCTTGGAGACCCTCAAGATCCAGCTGACCATAGTCCTGATCAGAGCTCAGTATGAGTATGAAACTGGATTTGACAAACTTTCTTCCACTGTGACTTGATTCTCTGGACAAGGGAATGACAAGCAAAGACTTCTGAAAGTTTTAAATATTGTTTTGTAGATGTACAATTTATTTTTTTTTTTAAAGAAACAAGGAACCATAAACTCAATACATGCTATCCAGCACTTAGTGGAAAGACTAAATACATTTTTGTTCCTCTATAGCCAACAAAGAGAGGCGCATTGCTTCAGAAATTCAGAGTTACATTTTATACAGTGATATGCCTCTAAGCTAGTTCAAGCTCTGCGTTGTTATGGAACACCAAAAACCACTTAATATACTTTCTAGTTTTAAACCAAGAACAATCAGAAGAAAAGCCATAAATTATAATAGGCAAGCTGATTTTTACTTTATCTTTTTTCATCAGCCATGTAAGGAGCCAGTTTTATATATAAAATGTTTAATTAAAAAACAAAATTGTAACAAAGCTGTAGAATTTGAATCTTACTGGACTGAATTTTTACCACTAGCAAGCTTCATTCATTATCTCATTGTAGTTCTAGCCCTGGTCCCAAACTCTGAGTGTAGATGCCTTTTTCCATGGGTAGCAAGTTAATATTTGCCTGGAAATAATTTTTTTTGTTGTTGTTTCTGTTAGTTCTAAGAGCTAAATAGAGCTAAATATAGCTATATAATGTTTAAAGCAAATTCAGAGTTCTCAGACACTTCTGATTCCAGGAACATATAATGTGTATATAAACATGTATACAGTTAAATGATATAATAAATAATGTAACATTATATAATATTACTTATATATAATTTAAATACTTACAATATTTGTGGAAAATGTCTAAATGTGAGATGACGATTTTAAATCAAAGTTTTATTATCATCCCTCCAGCAGAGATGAGTTTCATATACCTGCCACCACTGAAAACTCTTTATATGTCATTTACTAGTATATTTGAGACTAAGTATTCTGTTAAATGGAAAACATTTATCAGTTCTTCATAAAAAAACAAAACAAAAACAAAAACAGAAGTCTTTTACATGTGAATGATTATTTTCAAGACATTAAAATAAGCTACCTCTATCATATAGTCTCCAAAAGTTTAAGTGATCTCATGAATGTTCTAAACATTGTCTTGCAAACCTGGACATTTTCATGCATTCTTTTTTGTCGTCTTTTTAAAAACGCATCTACACAATTCAGTTCTGTGAGTTACTTGATTAGCAAGTGCTTTAAAATGGTGTGACTCTCTCCTTTCCTGAACTAGAAAACTTTTTTTTTTTTTGCTTCATTTACTTTTTTTTTGAGGCATAAAACTGATGTTGTTATCTTTTCCCCTCCAGTATAATTTTAAAATTGCTTCTATAGTATGCTATTTGATTAATACTTTCAGAAAGTCTGTAGTCACACATCATAATAAATGATGTTTATTATAATAATGATGTTCAAGACAGGTTTTTCATGGTGCTGCATAGTAGGAGGATGAGAGGAAACAGGCTTAAGCTGAAAGATATTCCAACTGAAAAAACTTTCTTCCTCATAAGGAAAGTCAGGCAGGACAGCTTACTTCAAATTGCTGAATAAGGTTCCTGAATAAAGATTCTCAAAAGTCAGTGTTAATACAGAAAGGTTTCTTTCTACCAACTTTATGATAACTTGAGGAGATAATGATTTTATTGACCATGACTGCAAGATAAAAATACGTTCTAGTGACATCTGTGGAATGGTCTAAAGGATTAAATAAAGAGTTACTGAATTCTACACTGTAATTCTCTCTTTTGATATGTTATGGGGTTTTGGTATAGAGTATAACAAAGTTCAAGAACTTTTTATACAACTGAAAAGCTCTTTACTACTCTTATTACTAACTTCAAAGCACGAATGATGCATTTTTTAAAATTCTTTATTTTAAATAGCAAAAAAAATTAATCATTGTAAATAAAAAAATGCTTATCTTCATCCCCAAATTAGAGTCCTTACATTGCTATGTATATCTCTGTTAAGCAGAGAAATATTATTACATTGTTACAGCTATTTTAGGAAGAACAACTTAGGAATTCTTACTCTAAATTATGCAACAAAATGGATAGTAACATTTCACTAGCATTTTGTGCATTCAATACTGTTCAGGAAAATAAAACGCCCATTGCATCTTGGTCTGACAATCATGTCAGACAAAATTATGTGAGTGGCAAAAATGAAAAGCGTGTGTATCTTATATCACTGTCTATTCATGTGATGGAAAAGTTGTTCTCTAATATGCATCTGATGACTTTGCAAAAAAACAAAAAAGGTATATTTTCACACATGTGAACTATTTCACATAAATGTTAAGAAAAAATAAAACAGAGTTGGTAGAGTGTACTATAGTGGTGCTCTTAACAGTGACATATTTATTCTCCAAAAGATACGTTTGTGGGTGGGCTGGGTTTTTAGAGGAGACAGTGTGTGTGTGGCAGGTGTAACCTAAGCTATTATTTGAAATTATCTACAGAAAGATTTCAGTTTGCAGGTTGTTTCTACACTTGCAAAGTTGCAAAATTTAAACTCAGTATCCTGATATCAGCATACATACTGAAGGAATATTGCACACCATGTGGTCAGTTCTGAAAGTTTTGGTAGTATAAAAAAAGAGAGTTGGGAGAAATCAAGAGAAATTCAGTATTACTCTATCAGTAATGATAACTAATATGCAAACAAACTCAAGTATTCAGTGAAAACTCCTATTTCTCGTTCAGTATCCAAAATAAATCTATTTGCTGAAGAAATAATTAGGTAGAAAGATAAGATGTGCACGTCTCTTTCTGAAGAAAAGCATATGCTAAATAACTCATGTGATAGATAAGTTTCCCAAAAGAGTTGATCTGTGTAAAAGCTGATTTTTTGATGCCAAGGGCAGTAAGACCTTGGGCAGTCTGCTGAGTGAGCGTGGGTCACATAAATTATAGCTGCCTGAAGCCAAACTGAAGTAATTTTTTTCTAGCAGAAAAATCAGAAAACAAACAAAAAAAAAAGAGCAAAACAAAACAAACAAAAAACCACAACAGAAACTAAAAGAACCAAATGCATTCTTATCTCTGTTTTCATTTCTGACAGGTTTTGTAAAGTTGTTACAGCAGAGGATACACTGCTATAAGCATGTCTGTCCAATAAGAGAAATGCCTAGCTCAATTTATCAAAAACTACAAGGAAAATGAGGCAAAAAAAAAAAAAAAACCAAAATGGTAGTATGCAACCTATAAACACCATGAATTTGATTAACTTGTTTATGGACCATTAGTTAAAAAAAAAATCACATTAATAAAATAGATATCTTCAACAGTAAATAATAGGTCTTTTCAGTAAATGGCAACAAAAGAACAGAAAAAAAAAGAAGCTTGTCTTCACATATTCTTCACATTTTAAAAGAAAATTAGAACTTGGCTACATTAACTGATGACATGAAATCTCTAATGACTTCTAGCCTCAAAACATAAGCTTAGTCAACATCTGGCACGATATTCTACACTTGGAAGTCTTAGTTTTGACTGACTATATCTAGGCGTGAAGCCAGAAATGGTGAATCATGGCAACTCATCAATCTGAAATTGTTAGATCAGAAGTTGGGGGAAGAGACTTGCTTGTTTAAAGGCACCTAAAAGGCACAGAACTAAATTGAAATTTACATCACTGTCGCAGTCATATTTTTCACTAACCTTAAGTTGTTGTAACTGTATATATTAAATAGATGATTGTATATGTTTGTCGTGTTTTAAGCACAGCCAACAACTCAGAACCATGCAAGTCAACATTTCAGAGGAAGGTAATGTTAATGACAAGATAGTCAGGTCTACATTCCTACTAAAACTCTTCGTTGTTTATATAGTATAAAACCCTGTGAGCAATTTCCATATCCACCTTTTACACTGAATTTCTGATTTTACCAATACAGAAGCAATGAGCTTCATTGTAACTACATTACAATGTAGTAGGGATTGAGTGTGCCCTCAGCAAGCTTGCTGATGACACCAAGCTGTGTGGTTCGGTTGATACACTGGAGGAAAGGAATGCCATCCAGAGGGACCTTGACACGCTTGTGAGGTGGGCTGATACCAACCTCATCAAGTTTAACCATGCCAAGTGCAAGGTCCTACACCTTGGTCAAAGCAATCCCAGATACAGCTACAGGCTGGGCAGAGAAGAGATTCAGAGCAGCCCTGCGGAGAAGGACTTGGTGGTTCTGGTCGATGAGAAAATGAACATGAGCCAGCAGTGTGCACTTGCAGCCCAGAAAGCCAAACATATCCTGGGCTGCATCAAAAGGAGTGTGACCAGCAGGTTGAAGGAGGTGATCCTGCCCCTTTATTCTGCTCTCGTGAGACCTCACTTGGAGTAGTGTGTACAGTTCTGGTGTCCTCAACATAAAAAGGACATGGATCTGTTGGAACAAGTCCAGACGAGGGCCACAAGAATGATCAAGGGACTGGAGCATCTCCCATATGAAGACAGGCTGAGAAAGTTGGGGCTGTTCAGCCTGGAGAAGAGAAGGCTGCATGGAGACCTCATAGCAGCCTTCCGGTATCTGAAGGGGGCCTACAGGCATGCTGGAGAGGGACTCCTCATTAAGGACTGTAGTGATAGGACAAGAGGTAATGGGTTAAAACTTAAACAGGGGAAGTTTAGATTGGATATAAAGAGGAAATTCTTTCCTGTAAGGGTGGTGAGGCACTGGAATGGGTTACCCAGGGAGGTTGTGAATGCTCCATCCCTGGCAGTGTTCAAGGCCAGGTTGGACAAGGCCTTGGATGATATGGTTTAGAGTGAGGTGTCCCTGCCCATGGCAGGGGGGTTGGAACTAGATGATCTTAAGGTCCTTTCCAACCCTAACTATTCTATGATTCTATGCTTCTAACTGTATACGTTAAATAAGACAATACTTTAGTGAAGAGGTCTCTCACCTGGAAACAACAGTAATAATTTCTAGCCCTAGAAAATCTTGGCATAGATTTATCTTCCTTTTATCCGTCAAAATCCTACTATGCTAACAGGACTACTGTGGAATTTATTCAAATAGTTTAAATAAATAAACCAAGAGCAAATACCCACAACAATAAATTAATTCAGAGAGGACAAGTACATATGGCTGGATAATTGCATAATGCAATTAAAACCGCAATTGTCCTAAAGGAGGGCCAAACACTGCTAGCAGTACAACAAAACCAGTCAGGTTACTGGTACGAATATAAGCTCTTCAAACTTATTTTAGGACAAAATTTGTCTTAATATATATGGATCACCCATATAATTTCCCCTTGAAAGTAATCAACAGTCAAAACTAAAGCAGTTACAGAAAAGAAAGCCTTCTGCAATTGTCATCTTTAATTCTCTTCCATAAAGATTTCCGTTTGAATCAAGTGTCTGAGTAAATTACAAACACATCTACATAATTAGAATCTTGTTTAGTCTATGAGGAGACCTACCCAGTTCAAGTTACAGGTGAAACAGAAATAACTTGATAGTCTGACTCTCCAACATAAACAAGAACATTGTATCTGAATAAACAACATTTATGTTACAGTCCATCAGTAGCTGTCTTGCAATTTTCAGAATTCTGTTAGACATTAAAAATCTCCAAGTAAATTCATGGTATGTGCTAAATGTATCATTGACAGCAGACATTCATCAGAAGGCAAAAATGTAGTGAGCTCAGAGCACAAAGCTCTGAGTTTGGAAATCTACTCTTGATGGTTGCCTGAAAAGAAATATATACAAGTATCTTTTCTTCCATTTCTGAGTCTCCTACCATCACTACCTCCCATTCCACTGGCCTAGTTTGTGGTCTTTCTTTTAGAATTATAGAATCATAGAATAGTTAGGGTTGGAAAGGACCTTAAGATCATCTAGTTCAAACACCTGTGCCATGGGCAGGGACACCTCACACTAAACCATGCCACACAAGGCTCTGTCCAACCTGGCCTTGAACACCGCCAGGGATGGAGCATTTGCAGCTTCCTTGGGCAACTCATTCTGGTGCCTCACCACCCTAACAGGAAAGAATTTCTTCCTTATATCCAGTTTAAACTCCCCCTGTTTAAGTTTGAACCCATTTCCCCTTGTCCTATCACTACAGTCCCTAATGAAGAGTCCATCCCCACCATCCCTTCAGGTACTGGAAGGCTGCCATGAGGTCTCCATGCAGCCTTCTCTTCCCCAGGCTGAACAGCCCAATTTTTTCAGCCTATCTAGATACAGGAGGTGCTCCAGTCCCCTGATCATCCTCATGGCTCTCCAAGATGCATTTTTGTTTGAGTGCTTCCAATATGTTTGAGTGTTTCCCATAATATTACTTCTAATAAACTTGGTATTAACAATACTGTGCTCAGAAAGACCTGGCTCAGTTTGATACTTGTTCCCTTGCATATCTTCAATATGCCTTAAATACGATTACATATTTTGAGACAAATGCTACTTACATGATTCTAGACATCTTCTTACACTCTGACTCAAACAAGAAATACCACTATGACTTCTCACATTTTCAGTAAGAGAGAAAACTCGAAGGTGTAAACCAACAGAATTATTACCCTAGTAGTATAAGCTAGCACCTCACAGGGAGTTTCATGTTACTTACTGATGACTCACTGTGACAGCTGTGGTGATTACACTCAGCATCAAATAAAAAGGAATAATAGGCATGCCATTCTTCTAGAATCTCAGTGGTTTGGGGATAAGTGTTCAGAGAATGAACTGCACAAGCTAGTACTGAAATCTAGGGAAAAGTCTTGGGTTAAAAGTCTTGCCTGGCAGTATGTGGTTCTGTTTTGTTGCTTGACAGAGCCAAGAACAGTGATAATGAGCATAACTTTTGTTCAGGGATGAGAAGGAGTCCTTTAATGTAAACAACAGCAAGAAGCATGTAACTAGAAGCAAAAAGTGAAAAAGAATATTGGTTCTGCCTGAGTTGTATGGTTGAACCTGACTTCATCACAGCACAGATTTTGGCTCAGCCTTGTTTATTATTGTTGATTCTGTAGTCAGGTGAATGTTCTAACTGGAAAGCAGCACACCTCAAACTCATTTGGCAGAAGCCAGCTGTGATTAGAGTTTTCCAGCGAAGTCATGTGCTTTTTTGAGTTAATAACCCTGCTCAGTTCTGCTAATAGTCTCTGTTAAATTGCTTGCTTTTAAAAACTGGCAACCAAAACACTGTAAAGCAAAGTAGGATCATTCATTTAGGCATGTGGTAGTTTCAGCTACTAGTTGGTGATTCCTGCTGTCTCACAGTCCATATAGTTATTTTTATTTCAGATTTTTAATCTATTTGATAAAAACTTTTTTCTACTATGTACATACCTCCTCTATAAATGAACATGTATCATATGCACTTATATTTGCACATTATATAAGGACTCATCAGTGTTACAAACAGCTGAGCTAGAAGACTGCATGTGTCACCCTTCATCTTCAACATTCTCAACTCTTTCCAAGTCTGTATTTTCAATTTTAATATTAGATGGGGGAAAGAAAAAAAAAAAAGGAAAAGAAAAGATGAAAAAAAATGAAAGCTTGGTCTTGCATCTCAGATACAGGAAAAGAAAAATCATTGGCTTGGAGCTCACTGATCCAGGCTGGCTGAAGGTCTGAACAGCAAAATACTTTTTACTTAGAAATTTAGATTATCTCATATCCCAGAGATTTAAGAACCTGAAGGCCTATGGACTGTGCTGGTTTTGTTTGGGATAGTATATTTTCTTCATAATAGCCAGTATCAGCTATGTTTTAGATTTGTGCTGAAAACAGTGTAGATGATACAGGTAGGTTTTAATGATTGCTGAGCAGTGCTTACACAGGGTCAAGGCCTTTTCTGCTGCTCATAACCCCACCAGCAAGTAGGCTGGGAGTGCACAAGGAGTTTGGAGGGGACGGAGCCAGGACAGCTGGTGTCAACTGACCACATGGATATTTCATACATATGTCATGCTCAGCATACAAAGCTGGGGGAAGAAGGAAAGGGGGAGTCTTGGGAATGATGCCGTTTGCCTTTCTGGATAACTGTTGTGAGTGATGCAGCCCTGCTTTCCTGGAGAACTGAACACCTGCATGCAAATGGGAAGCAGTGAATTAATTCCTTGTTTTGCTTTGCTTGCATGAGTGGCTTTTGCTTTGCTGTTCAACTGTCATTACCTCAACCCATGAGTTTTCCCACTTTTGTTCTCCCAATTCTCTTCCCCATTCCACTGGGGAAGAGTGAAGAGAGCAGCTCTGTGGTGCTTAGTTGCCAGCTGGGGTTAAACCACAACAGGACAAAAGGGAATTAATTGGATGCACAATCATTTTTCATTTTCAGACTCATAGCTCCTGTCTATCTCACAACAGTGGTCTAGAAATTGGCTTTTCTTATATGGTGGTTTTAAGTTGGAGTTAACAAATTTATAACACAAATACAACAATGTTTGTAAGGGAATGAAACTGCTGAGTGGGAGGCCTCTACCAGTCCCTACAGCCTCTATTTTATGAGAAGAATAAATCTCAAAGAAAATAATTTTTTAAAGAATATAACTACAGCATTTTTTGTTATTGTAGTTTCCTTCAGTAAAGCTATGCAACATGAAAACATTTTCTATATCTTTTAAGAATGTTTTTATTCCAACATGATTTGTCTTGTGGATTATACTGAAAATAAAACCTAGTCACATTAGAATAAGCTTCATTGTTTGATCAAAAATTTACAATAACCTGAATTGCATAGATATTTTCTGAACTGGACATCCTTAACAAAGAGACATGAAAAACATTATGAAAAAACAAACCCTAGAAATATAGTTTAGAGTGTAGATCTGGTGTTCTTTCCTCTTCTTTTTTCCATTCCATGGTGCTACATGAAAATAACAGGTTTTTTAAATTAGAATAGAACAGAACAGTTCTAGTGGAAAGGGACAAACTTACAACAATCATCTAGTTCAACCAAAAGTTAAAACATTACTAAAAGCATTGCCCAAATGCCTCTTCAATACTGGCTTGGGGCATTGACAACCTCTCTAGGAAGCCTGTTCCAAAGTTTGACTAGCTGCTTGGTAAAGAAATGCTTTCTAACATTACATATAAACCTCCCCTTGTGCAGCTTTGGACTATTCCCACTCATCCTATCTCTGGATCCAGGGAGAAGAATTCAGCATCCCCATCTCCATTTCCCCTCCTCAGGAAGCTGTAGAGAACATTGAGATCACCCTTCAGCTTCCATTTCTCCTATGAATAGATATTAGAGAATGATCCAACAAAGTGAAGAATCAGGAGATCTACTAGATCTTATGTACTTTTTCATGATAGATTTGTTTAGGGAAGTTACAAGGGAAAAGCTATTATCTTTACGTTATTTTTTGCTCTGAAGTTTTAGTTTTCAGTCATTTGGGGGATTTTTTTTTTATAGATCTCTCCAATTGATATTAGTAGTTTACATGATATTTTACTGTAAGACAAGAAATCACCATGCAGTGATATAAATATTTTTCATGCAGCACATCCTGCTGTTTTATTTTTGTACCCCTGCAAGGCTAATAAGATACATGACATAAAGTGATGGTAACACTCACAAAAGACATAAGTATTTTGTCATTTATTATACCTGAAGTCAAATAATTTCCTCTACTATTAGCATAATCTATATTATCTACATTATTAGTATAAAGGGTAAAAAAACCCGAAGGATTTCCAAACCTACACAGATATGAAATATAACTAGAAATTTTAAAAACCCCATTCTTTTTCCAGAGAAGAAAAATGTATTATAAATTAACAGGATTTCCCCTTCATTTTTTCACATAATATTAAAATAAAAGGAAGCAATACAAATATTTTAAAAGTAATTATACAATGTAAGATTAACTCAAAAAATCTGTCATTGTCAAAAAAAACCCAACACATTAGTAGTGAAATTATGTAAGAGAGATAAAAAAAAAGAAAGGATTGTAAAGTCTTAACACCTCAAGAGTATGTACAACCAAGCACACTAAGATGATAAAAAAAATATACTGTATGTTATTAATGCCTGCAATATCAAAGAGCAATAACCTATTTCATAGTATTAAATTCTGGGGAAATGAATTGTTTAAATCAGGCTTGACATATAAAAATTTCTGTAATTAATTTTTTAGGTGAAAAAAAACCCCAACCAAACTCCTAAAATCCAATCCCACTTTTAGAATCCTAATATCTCCTAAGAATTCAGATTTTTTTATGAAGACAGATTTTTTTTCTCTTTTTTTCTTTTTAGATTTGGTTCATCCTCTTTCTTTTTTAATTTATTTTATTTTCTTTTTTTTTTTACTACCTCTAGTGAAGGATTAAAAACTTATACCTTGAGCATACGAAAACCTTGTAAGCTAGCATTTTAAAGAAATAAAAGCACAAAAGAGTAAGTGAGCTTTAATCTACATGAAAGCAGTTTCAATTCTTTCACCAGAGCTGTGATCCCATCAGCACTTCCATAAATAACAAAATAATGATAGAGAGGTTCATGGTAAAGATGCACTGGGAAGGGAAATGTATGTGTTTTTATGGAGTGAGAGAAATCTGCCACTCAAGAAAAACAGGCTATTCTAATTCAACAGAATACCTAGAATAGGAAAACACTGCAGTATATGCCAAAGTATCTATGTTTTTGAAATCATTAAAATCCATTTTCTTTCCAAAAGTGAATAATGAAGCATTTAATGCAAAATTTTTTCTTCCTTAGATTATGATTATTCTTAGCTAGCTGAACTTAACCTTTAATTGAATGTAAAATAAATTATTTTAAATGCTAGATTTATGACACTATAAAAAGTAGAAAATACATGAAGTATTAATATAAAAATAAAATGCTTCTTTTCATTTTATGCTAAAATGAAAAATAAAGAATCTCATTTATTATAATTAATGCTAGAAAGTTACTTTTGTTGAGATAATTTTCACATTAGCGGATATAGTGTTGTCATATAATTATCTGCTGCAAGTTTCTTTATTTCTTATGACAATTATAAAAATTAAAAAGCTACAGCTATGTTGGCTAATATGTTTTTGAAAGGCATGCAAAAGATCTTTAAGCTTGTTAAAAACCCAAAGTGAAACATAAATGTGCTTTTCTGAAGCACTGAGGCATCTTCACCAATATGCATCTTTACTACTGGCACAGCTTCTTGGTTTGAATTCCAACACGACCAGGAAATAGACTTCACTTTTACTAGATTGTTTAAAAATATATTTTTTAAAGCACCTACGAGGATGACTTAACATTATCTTAATTACAGTGTTAGCTATTTCTTCAAGTGTAACAGAAGGATAATTATTCCTTAAGTCTACTAAAACATTCAGCAAAATAACCTGTTTATTAGTAGCAATAGCACTTCTATATATTACACTAAAAATAAGTTATTGTTCAACAGATTATTTTTTCAAGTACCTATATAAACACTTCTCCAAATTCTCCTGAAAGCCAGTGCACTGCATGAAATTTCAGTGTTAAGAAAGGAAAGGTCTTTTATGAATAATGCTGGAGTAGCAGAAGCTTTGGAAACTTCAGAAACTTCTTTCCCCCCCCCCAACCCCCACCCCCGGTACCAGATAGTAGATATGCTTGTTAATAAAATTCTTGGGGAGAGGGAGGGGGGCAAACGGAGAGGGGGGAAAGGGCGAGTGAGAAGGGGAAAACCAGGAAGGCTTAAAAAGGGTCAGAGCAACTCTGAATTAAACATTGTCAATTTAATTCTAAAATCAACAGGACACGCATGTAGGGATTAGGTTAGTTATCAGACATTCTCTCACTTGTGAAGGAAAATATTTATTTAGGAAAATGAATATATTAGGCCATATCAAGCCGATAAAGTTTCTTTTTTTCTTCTATTTCATTTTTTTTTTCTTTGTTGACAATTCTGTGATTGGAAAACACCATTAATGTAGAGATTATTTGTATGATGAGAATAGTCACAGTGAAGGTTGGCCTTAGTCAAACTAAAACTTGGAACTAACATACATGAAAGTGGCAATTATCAGCATCTTTCCCTTCAAGAAGCTCACTGATTTATTCCTTTCTATTAATCATATGAAATTGATTTTGCATTTTTTGTTGTATAATTAGCAAATGTTTTTATTGTCTCACACTGACTGTGGCAGAGCTGAAAGCAGAACCTAGACTATCCAGATCCCAGTATCTATTCCCATTCATGCTGTGAAATGAACTCATAAGTTGGAATCAAGGGCGGAAAGAGCTTATTTCTTGCTGATGCAGCATGATAGAGCTACGTCCCCTGCAAAGACTAGTACTTGGCTACCTGAGTTGCTGATTATGCACTGATTAATAGTTTGCTTACCATTTGAATGAAGGTATTATTTTAGTTACTGTAAATGATTTTTCCAACTTTTTACTTCTTAAAACCTATTATTTCAAAGAGAAGCCTTAAAAGTATTCTTATTTTCATTTTCTCATTTTATTAAAGGAAAGGTCTTTGCAAGACAGTTCTGCTAAGGTGCTAAAAATAGTTGTCTCTACTTAGCTATAGTAGTAACTGCACAGGTTTAAAAGGCTTCCAAGTTCAGATCTCAGAGATTAGAAAATGCATGAAAACTTTCATAAAAATCTTTCCTGCTAGAAATCTAAGGAAAACCAAATAAATAGTTCTTTCTATATTTTCCTTAAAAATAATTTAAAAAGTAACTTAACATTTGTTATTCTTTTGGAGTTGTATCATAGAGATCAAAAGCTGAAAAGTTACAGACACTGCATATTTTGCCAGATTTTCCATGACACAAAGCACCACGACTCTAACTAAAGTCAGTGGCATCTTATGCTAAAAGAGAAGAAGTTGCAGCATTTCAGAAGCAACTGTATACACAGCTAAGACTGATGGAATTAAAACATGTATTCATGTTTTTAATCATGATATTATTTTATATCAAGAAGATTTCTAAATATAATTATATTTACTAACCCTCTCAACGAACTACAGATTTTTCTTCTATGCTTTGCTGGTGTCTTGAGATGCACACAGAAGTGCCAGCTTGCAGAATTTAGTTATTTTGCTAAAGTCACATCTCTCAGAGTTATGAGAAATACACACACACACAAAAGAAATCCAGCCTTCAGGTCTTAAGAATGAAGCACAGAAATATGGAAAATAAAAATGAAAATGTATGAAGGCAGATAAAAACTATCATGGGTTTATATATGTTTATACATTGTTTTGAGGTCAATCTACTGCCTGTTTTCCTTATGAGGGTTTTCTGTGATTTCTCACATTAATATTATGTATATCTGTAAGCAGCTCAAGATTTGTAGGATTCAGACAAGTGTTCTAGCATACAGTTAGTATTTGGCCCAAAATGTCTGTAGTCAAATAAGCATAACATATAAGAGGTATAGCTATTTCATGCAATTCCACATCCCCACTGATAGTGTTACTTACAATCTAGTCATCTGCAACCCATGGCTTGCCTGGTTGAATAGATTTTACTTGCAGTGTTCTTACAATGTCTCAGTACAGTGTTAGCTACATGAAAAGCAGTTGCAAAACATAGGACCTTAAGAATGAAACTATATTTAGCTGTTTCTAGTGGTTGTAATTCCCTTCTTTACAGAGGTGTTCAACTATTGTAGATGAAGTTTTAATCTATCTCCTTCTAGATGAACCTCATAAATACTGTACACAAATACTTTATCCCTTCTGCAGACTACAGTTCCTGTGGAAAAAACAAGTGACTGTTGTAGCACTGTGCTAAGGAAATTTTAGTCCTGTAGGAAAAAAAACCAAAAAGATAAGAATAACTCAGATTTAGACTGTCTAAATGAGTTTGTGGTTTAATTGTTGTTAATTAATAATGCCTTTGGGATTGGAATGAAAGAGATTATGCAGGCAAGTCCCAAAAAGCCCTCTCAGTGTTCAAGCCGTTGGAGATTTTGAGACCAGATTTCAAGGCATAAAGCAGGGATTCTCTGCTCTTCGACAATATACCAATGAACACAGCAAAAACTTTTGAAAAGATGCTTTTAATAGAGTTTTTTCATATTTGATTGTTCTCTCAAGACCTATTTGAAAACTACATCGTATACATTTTCATACATATATATGTGGATTTATATAACTGAGCAAAGATGGGATTATTTATCAAAGAAGTAGTCAAAGCACTGGGAAAATCACAGCATAAGATATTTTTAAGAGACATTTGTGAGAGAAAATAGAGAACCAATATTGTAAAATTTAGGGAAAAAAAAGCTCTTTTCTGCAGGAGAGCAGAATTGGTTGAAAACCTTGAGACCAGAAAAAACGATTTGTTTATTCCATTCTATTTTCCATACTTTCATGGCAAAAAAGCCCTGAATTTATTTTAAGCTAATAGAATGCAAGCACTCCTGAGTTCCATTACTATTAAGTACCATTACTTTCCAGGAGGCCACAGTTATCTTTTTTTAAAAATTCTAATTGCATTACAAAACCTCTTTATATTGGGGTAAACTGAACTTGAAAGACTCCCTTCAGTTAAAAACATTTAAAATTAGGTTAATACAAGTGCAAGGAAATATAGGAACTAATTCTGTTTTGAAACTTCTGCCTTGACTAATCTCCTTCACTACTTTCTGTTTGTCAAAACTATTTTAATCTGTTATTGAAATTCAGTGCAAGGAATACAATCAAGGAAATACAGGAAGTAATTCTGTTTTGAAGCTTATGCCCTGACTAGTGTCCTTCACTACTATTCTGTTCATTAGTAAAGACTACTGAACATTAAAATGACTATTTTAATTCATTGTTGAAATTCAGTCCTAGATGGATTTTCTATTCCCACTTAAACCTAGAGCTGATGGGATGTGTCAGGTTGTGAGTCAATAGAACACTCTGTCTATGACATAAAGCCAGCCAAGACAGTAGCACATGGCAGCCATTGCCATTCAAAGACTAATGGACTTTGTGTCAGACCCTTTTTCCTTAGTTGTTCTTATCTATCCTCTTTTCTTGGCTGACAGTCTCAACCAGGATGCTATCGCTTTTGGGGGCATAAGTACCTCTCCAGTAGGTAATACTTTCCAAGTATTAACTCATTTTACACAAGCCACTTAAAAACCACCTTAGAGTAATAATTTTCTATCTCCACTGACTTGGGCCTGTTTCCATTCTTTTACTATTTATTTTCACAGTAATAAAAAAATTTGCCTTGTCAGCACAGTTTTCTTATTTAGGGCTTTCTGAAAAAAAAAACACCTTCTGACAGTCAGTTATCTATGGTAGGAAAAACAACAGCGCCAGATAAAGAACTGTGTTATAGCAAATATTTTGCTTTTACAACTTTCTTAAGTTCATCAGTTAGCATAACATTTATCAAGAAACTTCAGAACAAGGTCTTTACGTTTTGGAGAAGTTTTTCCACTTAAAATTCTTATCATGAGCAGTGGCATATGGGACTCTACCTGGTAAAAGCTAAAGGCAATTGTTTCCCTTTGAAGAGAAAAGCAAGAGAAAAATATTCACTTATCTGAACCTTTGGGAGTGTCAGGAATTTTTCTGTATTCTCCCATTACTATTTGTGAGATTAGATCTGACTGTGTTTCAAGTTTCCATATCTATGCTCCTGGCAAGTGAACTATGCCTCTAAAGAACATCCTTTGTTAGGAATGCTGCACCATGACAATATAGAGTCTGTCTTCATATTGCCATTTATAAAATCTGGCATATATTCCTCTTTGACTCTCAGACTCCTTTCCTTCATCAGGGTCTGTCCATGAGCCAGTGTCTTATTGTTATTTCTCAAAGATTAATTCTGCAAGTATGGCCATTTCCAGTATAGATGGAAATAATGGGTGGAAAAAATCAATTCTACTCATGCCCTTTAAATACTGTTGTCAAGTGCCTCAGATTAAAAAACAGAACCCAAACATAAAGAGATTTTTGTACAGATTACTTTTTTTTTTTTTCCCCTATCACACTTGGTGTCACCCAGGTAGAGAACAATGGACAGAATATTTTCTACTAGCTAGGGGTTAAAAAAATAAAATTCTGATATTCTTTCAGTTTTCTTCAGCCCTATGCTAATTACTAAAATCTGACACTGCAGTCCAAACCATTTTCAAAGTAGAACCAAAGCCCATGCTATAGCCAGTTCATTGTACTTAGGTACACTAAAAAGTTCGATAAAGGCTCTCAGGAAGGACATGAGTCATACACTCAAGTTCTACACAACTAGTGAGTCATACCATGCAGGCTCCTTGCATACTTGTCAAATGGATCAATCACCATTTTTTCAGTGCTCCAGGACAGTTTAAATATTTTTTTATATGCTTTACATGTCACTACAAAATTTCTATCTTCACTACTGCAAACTTTCAGTAAGCATAAAAACTCCTGGCACCGATTTTTAAGTAGAAGATTTAATTTTAACTATCTTTTTTCACTTTTTTTCCTCCTATAACATTTTAACAAAATAAGAAAACTGCATTAAATACTGTACCTTAATCACGCTGTGCGGTATTGAATCAGACATCCTCAAACAAAATCAAAATACTTGGATTGTTTACATTTTAAAAATCAGGGTATGTAATAATGTCACTCTTCTTTCACCCTATTAATGCCACTATGCCCCAAAGCCCACTAGAAACCTAGAAAACAGCTGAAGTTAACTATTTCATTACATCCTCACGTACTTGAACTATGGCTGTATACAAGACATCTAAACCAAACAAATCTCTAGGGCTGTCAAATCCACTGGCATATCACAGTAATCCTGTATTATTATTGTAATACATGGCAGGATATGAAAAGAATGGTAGTATGTAATTCAGTAGCCAGGAATAATGGCCACATCTAATGGAATTCAATATTGTAAGTTATTAATAAAATACATATTTAAATTTATTTCTCAGCTATTCTTATAAAGATAAAAAAAAAAGGTTTCTATTCTCCACTTACAGAAGTTTCTGTTACTAGCTAACACCAGTGGAAGGTGAAATTACATCAGTTCTCTGACTTCTCTTTGTAATAAAAGCTTGCAATGTCAAATTCCACCGATAAATGTTACTTTAACATCTCAGGATAACATAGATGTCATTGCATGGCCTCAAAAAGGGACACGGATTCTCCTCTTCAAAGATAATATGTATTAATTGTGAGCAAAATAACCCTACATTAGAAAACAGTGTACAGTGCAGCTGGAACAGTTTAAAGATAGTAAGATAAAAGGACACAAGTACCACATACTTGGTTTCTTGAGATTAATTTAAAAATCTTTTTTCCAAGATTTCCTCCAAGACATTACTGGTCTTTATAGCACTGTTACAATCTCAGAAAAAGACAGAAAAAAAAACCCTAGATCAAGAAAAAAAACCTGTCATTAAACCATAGGAAATCCTGCCATTAAGCCATAGGATAAAAAAAACCCATCAAACCAAACAAAACCAAACACTTGGGTGCAAGCTTGTTCTATGGCTTGTTTACATGCAATTTTAGATAATGATACACTTTGATTTTACTTCCCATGCTGATGAAATAATGCAGATTGCTTAGTAAAAGAACAAGTGTCCCTGCAGGGCTCTTTAGGGTTGATCTGTGTCTTAGATGATACAGGAAAACACAGGTTAAGACAAGCAACCTGGGAAAGCTAACGTATGCATATTTGTTTGGTTGCAAAAGAACATGCAACCATGAAACTAAACTAACTGCACCAATACTTGTCTTCCTCCACTGTGTTTACATTTTACTTTATCTAATTTACACTCATGTCTTCATTTAAGTTATTTTATATGGTAGGAAGAAGAACAGATTTGAATCATGTATCAAAAACATTTTTTTTTAATTATCATTTAATGAGAGATCGGTTTCTCATTTCCATAATTCCTAAAAGCAGTATGAGAACGGACAGCTTTTTTAAACATGAATGGATCAATCATTGATGCAAATTTATTTCTAACAGCGTGTTCCAAGTCAACTGTGATATAAGGGTTGAAATTAGTATAATTTAATTCTCTAATGTAACTAAAAACAAACAAAAACCTTTATAAAAGTCAGATTACTAAAATATATTTTCTCACATAACTAATGTTGACTTGATTTTGCTTTTAGTGCTACACAAAAATTATGTGGGACCCTAAAAATCTTTTTTCTTTGGTGGTGGAGGTTTCGTTGTTATTGTTGTTCCTTGTCCAAAACAAATCTAATTCCTCTGGAATTTAATTTTTTATTGGTAGAATTTCTGTAAAATCCTAATATTCATTTTGTTTCTAGCATATGCTATGATAACTTTTCTAGATATTCAGCTACAGATATTCACAATGAATAGTATGTTGCTGCTGAGGCAAAAAAAAAAGCCCATATAGATGATAGTATGGTAATATTCAGAAATATTTAAATGGCCCTGATATCTTCTCTTCATTAAAGAAACTGTTACTTTTCTCTGAAAAAGCAATTGCTTTCTATAAAATAATTTTTGTCAGAACTCCAGATGTCACACATTGTACTTGGGCTTTTAATTCTTTTAAATACCATTCTGTGGGTTTTGGCATATTAGCTAGCCTGACATTAATACTTGCTAAGATGCATAAGAAATACACACACTTCCTTTCATTCTCTGTTTTTCAGGCCTTATTTATTTCTGTTTTCCTGTATAAGGAAATAAATTAGTAACATAAAAAAATACTTCCAGAGACAACAGAGTACATTATGTGTTCAACACAGAATATTCTTATTAGAAAATTTGTACCTACTGCTCCCCACCAGGCTAGGAAGTTTATTTTTCCTTTGCCCAATCCAAGACTAATGGCACATACAATCACTTAAAAACCCTTGTTAGGAAAAAGATATTAATAGTTGCATGTAATCTAAAGGAAACTTGACAAATTTATGTATATAAATACATAATGGTTATTAAATTCACAGTATGTGACTCAAGGAATCTGCATTACAAATGGTTTATATGTAGTAGAATACTTGAAATATGAATCAATTTATCTGCCCTGCTATATTCTTCCCTTAATACCCTGTGTTGGCCACCAGATGATCTTTGGTCTGATGAATATTTTGGTTGGGATTCCCATATATGGGATTTAGTAATAGTTCTGTGGAGGGCTGACACACAGGCTTATCATCAGGACCATGAACCTTTTCAGATTGTGATTAGACATGAAGAATTAAGTCATATAAGAAACTTGCTGTTCTAACTCTGAATTCACACATCAGCATGTAAAAAAAATAAAATTGCTTACAGGAAACTTTTTTAGTTGTTTAGATAAGCCACAGGCTGGAAAGTGTAAAGTTGCAGTTTTGGATGTAAAAAGAAACGCAAGATTGAGACTTTTAATCTCTTTTATGTAGAATCGTAGAACAGTTAGGGTTGGAAAGGACCTTAAGATCATCTAGTTCCAACCCCCCTGCCATGGGCAGGGACACCTCGCACTAAACCATATCACCCAGGGCCTCATCCAACCTGGCCTTGAACACTGCCAGGGATGGAACATTCACAACTTCTTTGGGCAACCTATTCCAGGGCCTCACCACCCTAACAGGAAAGAATTTCCTCCTTATATCCAATCTAAACTTGGGGAAGTTTAAATTTTAACCCATTACCCCTTGTCCTATCACTACAGTCCCTAATGAAGAGTCCATCCCCAGCATCCCTATAGGCCCCCTTTAGATACTGGAAGGCTGCTATGAGGTCCCCATGCAGCCTTCTGTTCTCCAGGCTGAACAGCCCCAACTTTCTCAACCTGTCTTGATACAGGAGGTGCTCCAGACCCGTCATCATCCTCGTGGCCCTCCTCTGGACTTGTTCCAACAGTTCCATGTCCTTATGCTGAGGACACCAGAACTGTTCACAAGACTCCGAGTGAGGTATCAGGAGAGCATATGTTCTGTGTCTTGTCACAGTGAACTTTACATTTTACAGAATGTTGTAAGAAGTGACTTTGTTAGATGTGAAAATGTAGCAACTTATGAAACTAAAGTATATATAAGCAATTTGGGGTAACACCTATCTGTTCTGTAACTTGCACTCCACTTTTATACAATGTCTTCATATAGCAAGCATAGTTTATGTTTAATTTTTTGTTTATGACATAGATGAGCACTCGCCAGTTTAATATACTTGCGATTTTAATTTGTTTGCATATTTTTAAAACCAGATATTTGTGAATATTATGAGTCCTTTAAGTTCAACTGTGGCAAATTAGACATGCTTTTGCCCCTTCAGTACAAGTTCATCATTCTGAAAATACAGCCAGGTTTTTGTTTTGGATGGATAATTCATGGCTGAATATTTTTTTAAATGGACACAAGTAAAACTTACAGTTTCTTCTCTTACTTTAATCAAGAGTGTTTTTGCATGTAGGAAAAACTACTGCAGTTTTAAAAAATCAAACCCAAAGCATCAAACTTGTACAAGAAAGACAAAAGTATTAAGATCTCTTATTCTATAGGTAGCATATAATAAAATATTGAGGTTTTCATCAATTAAAATTAAATAATAAATAAACAGAACAGTAGTTTGGAATCAGCAACAGAGAACAAAATGTATTTATCAATCAGTGAAACAGAGAAGAAATACCCCTATAAACAACTTCTTTTTGATACCATTATACTTAAAGATTAGAAGGGACAGAAAGATCTAATGTTGTTCAGGAAACTGAAGAAACTGTCATTAAATACAAACAGACAACTGGGAAAACACAGCATGCTGAAAGGCTTCCTTCTGAACTGAGGAAAAATAAATTTCCTTTGACTATCTGCATTAGATTTTTTCCAGGAAAGAGCCTGTTGTGGATGCAAAGGTTGCTAGATATTCAGTTCACAAACCAGATGTCTCTTCTTCCTTGAGTCTGTAAATTTTGGAATGCATTTTGTCCTCCATCTACATTCAGGACTCTGACAGTATCAAAGGGAGTTCCGCAGTCTGCATCAGAGGGAGGCAGCCTGTGCCAGCAGCTGGCACAGCGGACTTGGCTGAAAGCCTAACTCCACTAAGTCAATCGCAAAACCCTCATCCAGTTAACTGCAAACTAGAAATTGGTGTCCAAATTATTACTTTTTGAGGGGTGGGCAATGTTTGGATTAATTACTACATGAAAGCTCAAGTCATAGCATGACACTAGAAATACCGCTTCACTTTCTGATGATCTAGTGCTCCACTTTTCAGTTTAGTGTGTTCTTTCATAGCCACCTCAGTGAATTGATTTTAAATTCATAGATGAGGCAGGTTATGTAACTGTGACTATCTAGATCTCATGAGTATTTGCAGTAAGAACTAACTCACCAAGATTTGTATGTGTGCACACCCACATACACATATAAACCTGTCTGTCCCTCATTGGTGTTTCATCCTAACAGAACTGCATAAATAATTCTTTACGAATCCAAAGTCTTTCTCCATTTTCAAATTATTGATTAAAACCTGATGGAATGTAAACATGGACTTCCTTTTTTAAAGGTAATAAATGAAAGCTGGTTTAGTAAATGGCAGTTCACTTTGTCTGATATCAATATGCAGCTTTTAAGATTGGTGAAAAGTTAATGCTGTATATATTTTCTAGGAGCAAGATGCTGAAATCATGAATGAAGGAAGCAATCTTGTAGTATACCTTAAAAAAAGAACCATATGCTATTCTTCACTATGAAGTACAAAGAGAACTACAGTAAGTACAACAGGAAAGGAACAGACAGGTAACAGCAAGAGAAATAACAATACTACTCAGAAAATCAGAAAAATGATGAATAATCTGTTAGCTTTGCTATCAATGTATAGGGGAAGATTTTCAATACAGAAATATGCCTTCCTTCTTTGATTCCAGCAGATCCAAACATGCATTCTTTAAGCTGCCAAAATCCTAATCAACGTGAAAAAAATTCACAGCAATACTCAGGTATACTTCATGAATAAGTAGTATACAGAAGTTGTAGGTATTTCTCTGGAAAGTCATGGAAAACAAAAAGGTAAGGAAAGAGGAAATAAACAATATACTATTCTGGCAGCTTCAATAAAAGTTATCTCTCCTCACTGCCAGGCTATATTTGGTCTTTTACTTTGCATTGTGCATTTGAAGTACAATGTAAACATAGAACAGTAGGTAAGATACACTTAGTAAGTAAGATAATCTTAGTGCAAAAACATATAATGCACCTAAAAAAAATTCTCATCTTTAAGTAGTATGTTATTAACTTAATAAAATAAAAATATATGCAAAAATAGATATCAACACTAGGAATTTGCAACACAATCAAAATATACTTCTCTCATTTATATCTTCAAAATGCAAGTAACTCTTAAAGAACAAACACCATATAGTTTTGAAATTTAAAGTACTACAGTGCATATAAGTCAGCAAACCACATATTCCTCTGTTGAAGAAACTCTCAGACATATGGGGTAAGGTCATCTAAAGGGACATAGTAAAAGGTTAAAAAGGAAAAAAAATCAAGGAGGAAAACTGCCAATGTTCTTCCCAACCAGGTTCATTGCCTTACATAAGACTACACTAACTAGTATAACAGGGATCCCTGCACAATGTCTTAGGACTTGGGTTTTTTTCCTCTTATAAAATGTCTTTTTACAGATCTTGCTGGAATACTCCATTCTCAAAACAAACTGGTTCAAGACGTAATCTGTCACTGAATACACACACGTGTGTTCCAAAACATTACAACTATATGATGCTAGGTTTACAGAATCCAGAGTTCATTGTGTGCCTAATTATAGGTTAGGATTTATCAGAAACAATTCTTATGTATAAGTATTATACAATAATTTGTGCAGCACTTCCTGGTATTTTGGGTTCATACATGCAGGGTAACCTTTAAGAAAAAGTAGATATAGCGGCACTGAAAGATGAAATAAACCAAAAAAAGAACTATTAGCATGTAATTACTACATTGAAAACCTTTACTGACTCAACCTCTCAGGTGGACTCCTTCCATCAACATTTTCAGGACACAGTTTAAAAAGAAATAATTATTCACATGCAATTTTGGGACCTCAATTCAAGCGGACAAAATATCTGAAAATAATGGGAATGGAAAAAGTACAGTAATTCTATGAAATAAGTCAAAGAATGACTGCTTTACAATGCTTACAACAAGGACTTTTAAGTCTTCAAGAACATTAACCTGTGTTATTGGCATTGCAAAAAGCTAAAGAGAAATGGATTCTGTAAACATGGATTCCGTAAACTAATGGATTCTTTTTTTCACTTTAACACTTTGAAGCAGAGAACAGATTAAAATTCTACTTTACAACTAAATTGGATAAATTACAACTAAAATGGATAAAATTAATTGCATTTATTAATTATCAGAATTCCTTTCACATTTTCAAGTTATCTCACATAGCATGAAAACCTTCTCTAGACTGACAGTGGAACTTTTGACACTTACAGTCTAAATCTGAAATTGTCACTGAGAACATAGCATATTATCAGACTATGAATAGAGATAATGTACTTCCCTTGCCTTTTAGTTCTTCATGTGTCAGCCAGAGTGTAATTTATCTACTGATTTCTTTGTGGGACTCAAGTAACTGAACCACAAAAATTCTTAGCTCCTTTTCAGGTTTTGCCCCTTACTTCCTCTGTGACTTCAGACATGGCACTTAATCTTTCTTTACTCCATTTCCCTCTGTAAAAATGAAAGCTATAAACCATTTCCTTATTTTCCTTTTTTCACAGAAGTGACTGCTGTTCTCCATCCTTACATATTTTATACTGAAACATGGGCTAACTTAAAATGGTGTGATGCAGACCAAACATATGTTCATGTAGAAATACCTGAGCCTAGTTTTAATGCAAGTATCTTGGGTGTGGCAAAGACTCTAATTATGACTGTGTAGATAAAAGTCTCCAGAGAAGAACATGTGAGCCAAAATTTAGAGTGCTGCAGTTTCACTGTCATAGGCATTTTAGCTAAATTAAAAAAAACAAATATGCAAACAAACAAAAAAACCACCCTCCCGAAAAAAAAAAAAAAAAACTCAAAAAACTGATTAGGTCATCACATGCATAAATAAATAGTAAATATACAGATATGTGGAAGGAAAAAAAAAAAAAAAGGAGCATAATGAAACATTTCTAAGAAGGCTGCAAGAAACACGATGTGGCATAAGGCATTATCAAAACCAGAAGGCTACGACTAAAGACCAGGAAACTCCTTTACTGTGGTAATGGCTTTACCCTTAATATACAAATATGTATGTAATGAAAATGCTCTCTAGAAATTTTTTGTGCAATTTAGGTTCAGACAGTGACATTCTACCAGCAAAATTAGAGAAGTCTGCGCCTATGAGCAAAATTTCCTTGTAAGGAAAGCTCCAAGGGCAGGGGATAAATTAACTCAGAATTTACTTCTGGTTCTGCAGATTTCACTAATTAACAAGATCTTTGCATACTAAATTTTTACAGTCAATCTGCTAGCATTTCTTTTTTTTTCTTCCCTTTTTTTCTTTTTTCTACTGCATCTGACACCACAGCTAATCATCAGAATAAAACTTCAATCTATATCTGACAATCATGTAGGCTGGTAGATAATGTACAGTATATTCTAAGAAAACCACCCCCCTTACCCTTTCTTTTTTCTTTCCAGCATTTTATTACCATTGCCTGAGAAAATAGAAAGATGCTCTTACAAAGAGAAAGCTGAATTTCTTATCTAGTCTGACTGTGAACTCAGCCTTCCTCCATTTGTCTTAACTATAAAAAATTAGTTTTCCTTTGTCATCTTATCTTGCAAAAAGTATCAAATGTATCAGAGGGTTTAGTGTATTCTGCTGAAAACTATAATTTCCAGATTTAAAATAAGAGGAAATCCAAAACAATTAGTTATAAATGCATTGTTTCACACCAACTGAAATTAAATGGTAAATATTTGAAGTAATAACAATTAATAGCTAAGATAGCTTCCAAAGTGCCGTTTCCATGGAAAGTCTGCATAAAAAACCTAGTATAAACCCTGATCAAAACCTAATCAAGTTAAACACTGCAGATTAACTAGATTCCAATTAAATGTGACAAATTAACACTTGACAGGCTTCAATTCCCATTCTATTTCTGTCAGAATGTTCCATTAATATTGAAGATTACATTATCAGAATTTGAAAATACAATTATGCTTAGAATAGTTAAAATACAAGTGAACTTCAGAATCAGATCACAGAAACCTCCCACTCAAATACCAGATAATACATATATGAAATAGCAAATGTATATTTCATCCTGTTGAGTCATTATTTATAGACTAATGTTAACAAAAATGTTTGGAGGCAGATGACATGACACTGATGAAATTTTGTTTTTAAAATGTGAAAGCAAAATCCAGGAGTCTGTAGAGTATAATTTTCATTACACTGTCACCCACCTTTCAAAGGTCTCCATTCATGGTTTTATAAAGGAGGAGGAATTCCTGACTACTATATGCAAGTCCCGCTGTGAAATTATTTCTTTATGGTAAATTTGTTTTCATTCATTTATTAATGGAATAACATATCTATCTAGCTCAATGTTTCTATCCTATATAAGTGATACTATTTTTTAAAAACTGAACCCCACAAATTCATCCTACCAAATATGAAGTACCATATATTAAAAAAAAAACACCACAAAACAACATCTAAAATACTTTAACCTTTAGAATGCAATACCAGTTTTTGCATCACCACAAAATCTGGTTTATTTTTTACACAGTTCAAGCATTCTTCATTTTCAATTACACTTCAGTAAGTGTGATGATTTTCATTGGCTACCAAATATATTAAAAATTATATTCAGTTGTGGCTTTACAGCTTTGCCTGTATGGTTCAGGCATACTCCATGTTAGCATACTTTCTGAACTTGGAATTTAAAGTCTAGTAATCTACTACACTGCTATATGTCTAGGGGAATTAACAAATTGTTTAGTTTCATTATCTGAACCACAAAACAGACAGTAAAATAATCACCCCAATTTAGTCACAAAGTCTAGAAATTTTTTTTCTGACATTTTTCTAGTAATACCAGTATGACTTTCTTCCTTACCCTCATACTCAGAAAAATTAAATGTAGAGATATGTTCATATAAACAACCAAAGAGAAAATATAGACACACAAACTTACACACATACATAGCCTAATATACCTTCTTTTGAGATGGATAATACCATCTTCCTTTTTTGGTCAGTTAGTCATCTGTTGTTCGGATATACGTTATAATCATACATAGACTGTTGTAGCCACTCTTCAGTCATACATATTAGATATCTTACCATGGAGAATAACGTACTTTTATTGGGTTGACATGCCTATCTGAGGAAAGACAAAAGCCCAAGAACAATTCTCCAGTGCTGTAATCTCCGAAAAACTAAAACACGCACTTAGCCAAACTAATTCATTGATTCTATTACAGAAAATAAGCTGCTCTTCTTGCATATACCCACCAATTCCAATTGAATTAGCAAAGCCATATTTTTTTTGGTTATCAAAAGTCTGTAGGCTTTGACATACAATAATTTCTGTTAATGTTTATGGGCAAATGAAAAGACAATTAAGTCAGTGTCTGACTTTATAAAATTTTAGATTAAGGGCAATAAATAGAGAACAGTAAAACATTCATGTTTATGAAATACATTTCAAATTGAAAAGATTTTTAAAAATTCTAAATAGTTTTAGATGAAAAGGAAAACTTGAGATTTAAATTACTTTTTCTTTTAATAGCTGCATAATTACTATTGAATAAATAAGGATTCAGCATTTTCTCCTACATAAATAGATTCTGAATTTAAATGAGATGTTCTTAAAGTACTGTACAAAACAAAGTGTGAAGAAAACATATAATGTTATTTTCTAAACAATGACTTGACACTCACTGTTTTTTTTGGAAACAGTCTATATAACATTTTTTGGGAAAAGGGGATTCTCTAGAGTGGGATTTTTAAATTTTACTTTCTTTTGCTGATGCTATCCATATTACATTCTGGGAAGTTTCCTAAGTAGTTTTTGAACCAAAATTGAAAGTAAAATGGAATACATGTCCTTTATGATGTTTGATCTAAAATGAAAAATATAGAACTTAATTCAGTGACCATCTCCCCAGCCCTCTATTTGTATTTTTTCACTGTTTTAAGTGCTTCTGCAGTGTAGTTTTTAAATCATGTAAAGAAAAGAAAGTGCTGGTTTTATTAGTAGTGTTATGCTCCATTATTTTGTGTATCTGCATTTTAACAAACTTTAAAATAAAATAATTACAATTTTAACTATTTAATTTATTTATTATTTATTTGGACTGACCTTTCAAAAGTCTACTTAGTATCACTTGCTAGTGAGATTATGTGTGTGAATGTTGTGTTTGCCCCTACCATTTTCCATATGCTCTGCCTCACCAACACTGCCATCCGGCGTAGTCCTTTCGTAGTTGTCCTCTGGGAGTGGAAGGGCACCCAGTCTTGGCCCTGATGAACTCTTACTGCTTGGTGTTTCTGACTCCTCCAGACCGCTGTCATAGCAACTCTGCAATGACCCCTGATGTGGGTCCTGAGGCTGACTCACAACAGAAAACGTCACTCTACGAAATGGCTGCAAGAGAAAAGATTCTGAATGTCACTGAAAAGTTCAGTCTTTGAACAACTGATTCTCAAAACATGACTTAAGCAAATTAATATTTTAACATTTACCAATTAAACAATTTGTCTAAATTAAAGCAAAAAGCAAGTACAGTCCTTAGAAAGCCACTGGACAGAGTATCTGTGGATTTTTACTGTGATACATGGCCCAGAACCTTCACACAGTTTTTCACAGCCTCCATTCAAATGGCTGCATGAGCTAAGAATGTTGGTTTATAATTGTTTATAAATTCTTTTATAAATGATTTATAAATACAGTTTCTCTTTTACCTAATAATAATAATTTGAATGGAGTTTGTATCAGACTGCATAAAGGTACTTGACAGTGTGTGTGTGTGTGTGTGTGTGTGTGTGTGTGTGTGTGTACTAATGTGTGGGTGGGTATAAATGCTCACCTGTAAACTATATTGTGGGTATTAACATCATGACAGCACACCCAAAAGCTTTTTATAAAACCACTTCCTGTGGTTTTGAAAGCTGGTTGACATGAGAAAGACGAAAAAAAGAAAGGGGAGAGGGGGAAAGGGTTCAGTCTTTTAGCTCCTTTGCCATAAAATTCAGTGCCTGGAGACAGGGTGTGTTGCCAGCTGACTTAATAAAGCCTTTAAAGTACTGCGAGCACAGCTGACACCACATGCTTCCACTGGGACTGCACAAACATAGATTATTAGAGATTTGTATTCATTCAAAATGACAGATACTACTATAGCTCTGGAAGCCTACATGCTGAACCCTGGCACCAGTGAATATTCCAGGAAGTGGGTGAGTAGATCCTTCACATTTCAGAGAACGCTGAGGGCAGGCAGTATTTTCAGTAAGGAGCTAGAGGATTCACCTATGATGATATATCATTACACTCAAGCAGTAATGATATATTTCAAATAATTTAATGATAGATTTGAAATAAATTGCTGTTTGCAAGGCTATAAAACCACAGAGAAATATCTGGTTTTCTAGAAAGCACCTTCTACAACAAACACCGATAGTTCCATTTTATAAGACACTATGTAGACTTTCCTATGTTTAAAATGAGAGTGCTGCCCACCTTTAAATTCAGATGTATTTCAAGCGCTATGTTACAATGAGACAAAGGCATACATCACCCCACCTCTGGTCACTCTATTGTGGAAGCGTGTATGCAGGCCAGAAGGGGGAAAAAGCAACGACAAGTGCTTACACAAGCCCTGAAGAACAGAAGTCCACATTAGGTAGTCAACAAGTAGAGGGGTGGGTGGAGTTTCAGTTAGAATTTTTACTTTTTCTTTTTTGAGAATACAAAGTTTGGAGGATATATTTACTGCTGATGGTAAACAGTTTGGACTACAAATACAATGTTAAGTCTTCCTGGCACAAGTAGATCAAAAGTTTATAAATGTGAGTGTTGCTAGAAATATAAGAAGATTCTAAGGGAAAAAAACATAATATTCTCATGGTGAGTTTCTGACCTTTTAGAGTTTCTTTCTATTCTTCACCTGCAAAGCGCTTTTATACCAATTTAATTTAGAGCTTCATATCATATCTAATGTAAGGAGAACAGAGGAGCAAAACAGAAGAATAGAGAGAAAAAATAATGCAGATTTGAAGATCAAATTAAAATAGTTTAATGTTGCTGTTTCTTTCTCTAATGTGGAAGTAGTAGAAAACATAGGAGAACTAGAACTGCTGGATTAAGACTCTATATCTAAAATATACATTATGATTATGTTTTCCCCAGTAAGATCTTTCCCTTTCAGGAGTATTTGAAAGGAATACCATTGCCTAACTCCAAAAGAATTCTAAAAGCTTTTCTACCAGTTCTGAATCATGCAGGAAGGATAAAGCCCTTTTGCAGTAGTCAGTGCTGCAAAACATCAGCATCATTCATACTGTGCTTTCATATTTCAATTAGACCTTGTGTATTGTGTTACTGGCAATTTATACTCTAATTCCCTCAGAGAAATAACTAAATAAATGCAAAGAAGAGTAACAGAGGTATAGTTCTTTCTGCTTGTTTTGCAGGTTGTGTATATTTCTGTACATATGACATCTTTGAGGTGGACCCTTTTTTTTTTTATTACTCTAGAGGTCTCTCTTGTACTTGCCAATTTGCGCCTTTTGTTGTCCACCCCTGCTTACCACCTCCTTACTAAGCTGCGGGTTGTAATTTCCCTCCTTGGCCATTCCCAGTTTGAGGTTCTCACCAGGATGACCAGCCTCGTAGCAAAGATGCCATTACCAGCTTTTTCAAGCGAATCCTGTCTCTCTGCAGACGTCCTCAATCCTCCAAAAGGAATCAATTTGTCTAAAACCAAAATCCCTGTTCCACAGACATACCTGCTCCTTCCCAAGCTTTTCATTTTTGTGACTGAAGAGACACTATGAACTCCTATGTGCCCTTCACCTTGTAGTACCTCTTGATACAGTCAACATCCTCACAGTGTCACTGGTGTCCATGTGGATAAGGAGCAGCAGATAATGATACAATGAGTGACTAAGCCTCAGGAGTAAGGCATCCTGCATCTGATAATCTGGCACACTGCAAACCTCAGTCCCCTTAAAAGAGGGTTTCTTATGCTGGAACTTCCTCAGGCAGAATTTCCACCCTACTGTCTGGTACCAGGGCACTGACACTATTTTGCAGTTGCAAATCTGCAAGTGAATTGTCTGATCTGTGTTGCAAGACATGACAAGCTTATAGACTTCCCTATCTTGGGAGTCTCTCCAGTGAGCACACGCTCTGGTTGTTCCACTTTCTATGAAGGCAGGGGTTCAGGCTGTAAGAATGGTATATGGGGGTATATATATATATATATATGTGGGTAAATGTAATATTATATATACTATACTACTATGCTAAATAGTATTTAGTGAAAATAAACAAAGAAATATTGTGTGGAGTATTGTGTGCAGTTCTGGTGTCCTCAACACGAAAAGGACATGGAACTGTTGGAACAAGTGCAGAGGAGGGCCACGAGGATGATCAGGGGACAGGAGCACCTCCCATATGAATATAGGCTAGGAAAGCTGGGGCTGTTCAGCCTGGAGAAGGCTGCGTGGAGACCTCATAGCAGCCTTCCAGTATCTGAAGGGGGCCTATAGGGATGCTGGGGAGGGACTCTTCATTAGGGACTGTAGTGATAGGACAAGGGGTAATAGGTTAAAACTTCAACAGGGGAAGTTTAGATTGGATATAAGGAGGAAATTCTTTCCTATTAGGGTGGTGAGGCACTGGAATAGGTTGCCCAGGGAGGTTGCGAATGCTCCATCCAGGGCAGTGTTCAAGGCCAGGTTGGACGAGGCCTTGGATGATATGGTTTAGTGCGAGGTGTCCCTGCCCACGGCAGGGGGGTTGGAACTTGATGATCTTAAGGTCCTTTCCAACCTTAACTATTCTAGGATTCTAGGATTCTAGGATTCTAAATATGCTTTCAGACAAAATAGCCAGGTATGTAAGGAATATTCATACACTAGTTCTTAATGGGAAACCATATTTTTCTTTAAAGTAAGATCTACTGTAAGTCATACAGCTTACATTTGAAAAGATATGGTAAAATGTAATACTGTGGAATCACACAGGCAAGCAACAGTAATTTATACATTTTCCCTCATGTTAATATTTAAGCATAATACTAAGTGTACTTAAGATGTACTACTAATTACATACATAGCATACACATACCAGGAAAAAAGTGGAACAAATTTTACATGGTATAAATAGGTGCAAGACCATCAATTACTGTAGAGTTTAGTGAATTTCCACTTAAGTTGTCTAACACTGAATACTGATAATAGCTAATGGGTATATTAAATCAGCTTCTAAACTTCCACTTAAGGATTTATCTTGACTAGATTTCAGGATTATCACATCATAATTAGTCTTACTGTTCTCACAAAAATTAACCTTATAAATCCTTTTTTAGATGAGTACTTAAGTTGTGAACTCTCTGATACACACTCTTTGATACACCAAACCTTCATGCAATGAGATCCTGTACTCTGTAACTATCTGTCAGTTGCTACTAAGTTCTGGACCAGTGATACAAACTTTGTCAAAATGCATAATTTGGATTTACTTAGACCCTAGTTTATTCCTAAATATCATCTCTCACAGAAGGAATTAGCTGATAGAGATGCTGTGATGAGTTGGGGATACGTGCAAATTAAAGAAGCAAGTCCCATAATTTCACACAGGCTGCTATGTTTACCTGTTAACAGACCTTCCAGAGGAAACATTAAAATCTACATTTAAAAGTCCCTATTGACCTGATATGATATGAACCACAAGCCACAGCTTAGCAACTACTCTGTAAAAGATGCTGAGGACCTTTGGGTACAGATTGACTGTGAAGTGCTAAAAGTACTACCCTGTAACTCAGAGCTAAGCTCAATCAATGGAACCTACCCTGAAAATATGAAGACCTACCCCTTATTGAAGTTTCACCTTGAAAAAACACACCTGCTTAAAGGTTTTTAAGGTTTTATTCCCCAGTTGTAATGAATCAATTCTACCTACTTTTCCAGACATAATCATCTGCCTGGGGTCACTCTGTGGCAAAGACATGCTGCACCATAAACACTCTGCATCATCTACAGTTAGTACAAGTGATGCAACTTAAAATGGGAATGAAAATAAATTGTTAATTATTTGAAATTTTATGTTCTCTTTCCCACTGAGTTTCCAGAAGCCAGTGCCAACTAGATCACAAGCAGAGAATATCTGGTTATCACATCCGCAGTTACAAGACTAGCAATAATATCATTTAAAAGTTTTGGACAGAACTATCAAAGATTTAGAACCATCCTGTTCATCTTCCCATATTCTTTTAAGGATGTATGTCTTACCTAGATGGCATATAGAAAAGAATACCACTGCCACACTCAAAGTTGGGCTGGCTTATATCTAAGGCTGAAAATCTCTAACAATATCATTATTTATCCTCTGAATCAAAATGAATTTGATATGACTTTATTAAGTTGTTAATAATAATTTTTTAAAAATATCTGGATGTCTATCTCAACATTTTTTTTAAAGTGTTGCACTGAGTAGGAATTCTCTGACAAAAAACTAACACACATAGTATTCAGCTTAGTTAAGCCAATTCAGCCTATTCCACAGATTATCAGTGGGTATGATATAATGCTGTCAAAAATGCTTTCTGAAAAAAATGATGTGCATGTTAATTGCTATTCTGCAGCATTTATTACACTTCTACTTCCAGTAAAAACCTCAGAATTCTGACCTCTATATTGCATTGTTTCTTAGATCTTCTCAAGCAAAATGTATTGCAAATTTTGAATGTATTGTACCTTGTGGAATAGCATGTGCTTTCTGAATAAACGCCTGTGCTTTTCTGATAAAAAGACATAGACTGTGATTATAATGTACGTTTGTTACCTGCAAGGTTAAAGAACACTGTATTTGATTAATATAATAAATTTTAAAATCAGAAAAAATTGGATATCCTCATTGGGGTGTACTGTCATCCTTTCTGATATGTAAAACGCCACACACTTTAGCAGTATAATCTGGATAACTGTAGAAACATTCATAACAAAACTATCAGTTATAAAAGTAATAATGAATTTTCATATACTTTGAAAACTGCGGCTAAGCTAATAATGACATTTATTTCTAACACCCTAAAAACATGACATCTTAGAGGTAAAGATGAAAACACAAAAATATGGGAATGTTATAAAATACCTCTGAAAAAAACCAACCTGTAAGCATATGCATGTTTCTGTTAATGTAATTCATAGCAGTCCTTTAGTAATCTTTTATTGTTACTAACAAAAACATTTAAGTTAAATGAGATTGAATTCCTATCAAGAAAGTTATAAACAGTAGAATGTTGATACATAATAAATGTTATTTATGCATCATTTGCTATGAATGCAAAAAATCCCTCCATAAACAGGAACCATCTCCATGTACTCTAATCTTCATTTAGATCCTAAACTGTAAAGCATTTGAGTTTTCAAGGAAAACTGCATATTAATAAAACAAGCAGGAAGGAAGGAGGCTGAATGTCAGGATTAAAATTTCCAAAAAGTTATTAGTAAAATGCTGGTTATATCATACATTTATTGGAATGCCAAAAATAATGCACTTTAACAAGGAGAAAGAGAGATCCTTAATTTTGTATTTCCATTGATATAATAACACTAGTAACATTTCAAAGAAGAATGCACATGAGAAATTTCCAAGTGAGAATGCACATAAGAAATTTTCCTGACAAAATAAGGCACATACCCATGAGGGGAAAGGAGAGGATTATGTTTAATTTTATTGATTTTCACTACACAACATTAACACAGCTCCATCTGCCAGCACTGTGAGTCAACATGGTAGAGTTGCTTTTACCTAAATAAACCCACTAGCTCTTCAATTTGTCCTTCCCAGCAAAACAGCAACCCTAATACTTTCCACGTCCCTTAGTAGGAGCAGTTTTTACTAGAGTCACATTTAGTAAGAATGCAATAGGTCTGATAATAAAACAGATAATACTTTCTGACAACAGCATATGGAATTGTTCCTGATTATATCTGGTCATACAGATGATCAGATCACAGACAAAAGATAATCCTTCATTATAGCCCAAATGCAAATCACCAGGTCTTCCTTGTTTCAATTGTATTTCATAAACCGTACAGACGCTTTCTTTTCCTCTCACCAACACAACAAAAAATAACTGCAGTGCCAAAGACATGTATCTTTCAGTTTGTACTTTTTGAGTCTCACTAACTTATTCTAGGGCACAGTGTTTATATTAGCCTGTACTAATTAACTCTTCCCTATCCAAGATATAAAATAAAATCATATTACACTTTCAATTCATGGAGATCACATTTCTGAGTTTGGCCTTAGAGCCAGACTGTGGATAAATTTGGTAAAAATCAATACATACATAAAGCTGCATGAGGCTTAATCATGACACTTGTTTCCCATTATGAGAGGCATTTTCCTTTCTTTTCCAAAAAATTTCTAGTTTTGCATTGTATTTCCTGATACTTAATATTTTTCATGGATTATATTCTTTTATAGTTTCTGTATAGCAGTTACTATCAACTTTGTAAATACTGTTGATTCAAATCCTACTGCACTTGGACCACAGCAGTGGGTTGGACAAGCGAACCTTTTTTATGTTTAACTGAGAGCTAGGGTTACAACCATCAACCCTTTCTCAGCCAGTTACCTCACAATTTATTCTAAATACAAAGGGAATGCACTAAAGTGTAACAACAAAGACCTGTCAATTTTCTCAATTACTTGGTGCTTAGACAAAAACAGATTCTATCAGGCCTTCCTGCTGTAACAATACCTACTTCTCAAAAAAAATGGGATTTTTGAAAGTACTTTGAAAAAAACTGTAAAATGCAACCCAAGAAATAACTTAATATGCTTAGAAGCATGAAAAATTAGCCACAACTGAATATTGAGTTAGAACAAGTTATATTATTTTAAATATTTCTACTAATTCATTCTGCATTATCATAGGTATTACCCAAAATCAGAATGTAAAGTATTAATTTTTCCTTAATTCTCAAATCAGGTGAATTCCCATTTTAACAATGTGATATTTTAGTTTATTCACTAAAATTTAACTTGGCCAAAGAGGCAGTTCTGGAGATCACTTAATCTGATCCTCCTGCTTGAAGTAGGGTTGCCTAGAATACTTTAACCAGGGCTGCAATCAGTCAGGTTTTCAATATCTTCTGGAATGGAGCCTCCACAGCCTCTCTGAGCAACCTGTTATGCTGTTTAGCCATGCATAGTACTCAAAGAGTGTGGTCAGTGGCTCAGTGCCCAAGTGCTGACCAATGATGAGTCATGCTGCCCAGGGGTCAGTACTGGGACTGACACTGTTTAATATCTGTGTCATTGATATGGACAGTGAAATTAGGTGCACACTCAGCAAATCTGCCAACACCACCAAGCTGTGTGATGCAGTTGTCGTGCTGGAGGGAAGGGATGCCATCCAAGCAGACGGTGGTAGGTCAGAGGTGGCACAGTGCAAACCACAAGAAGTTCAACAAGGCCAAACACAAGATCCTGCACCTGGGTGGAGCAATCCCAAGCCCAGCTACAGGCTAGGTGGCAAATTGATTGAGAGTAGCCCTCAGGAGAAGGACTTTGTGCATTGATTGATGAGAAGCTCAACATGGACCAGCAATGTACACTTACAGCCCAGAAAGCCAACCTTATGCTGGGTGGCATAAAAACCAAAACTATGACCAGCAGGATGAGGGAGGTAATTCTCCCTCACTCCTCTCATGGGACCCCATCTAGAGTACTGGATTCAGATCTGGGGCCCCAAACATGAGAGGGTTGTGACCCTCTTGGAGCAAGTCCAGAGGAGGGCCACAAAGATGATCAGAGGAATGTAGGACCTCTGCTATGAAGACAAGCTGAAAGGATTGGAGTTGTAAAGCCTGGAGAAGAGAAGGCTCTGGGCAGACCTTACAGCAGCCACCCAGTACATAAAGGGGGCCTACAAGAAATCTGGAGAGGGAATTTTTACAAAGTATGTAGTGATAGGACAAGTGGGAATGGCTTTAAACTGAAAGAGGGTAGATTTAGATTAGATATTAGGAAGAAATGCTTTACTGTGAGGCTGGCGAGACACAGAAACAGGTTGTCCTGAGAAGTTATGGCTGCCCCATCCCTGGAAGTGTTCAAAACCAGGCTGTGTGGGGCTTTGAGCAGCCTAATCTAGTGGAAGGTGTCCCTGCAATGGCAGGGTGTTTGGAACTAGGTGATCTTAAAGGTCCCTTCCAACCTAAACTATTCTATGATTCTATGGCATTATTCCTATGTTTGAATGGAATTTCTGTATTTCAGTTAATGCCAAAGCAGAAAAAACACTGGTGATGAGTCAAACCTAAATAATAATATAATTCCCTTTAGCTTCAGAAAGTCAATCAATGTCAATCTCCACGTAAGTCTAACACAGTGACTCTGTGTAGGATATATCTGAAAAAATAGGCAGAAGAGATACATCAACTCATCACATAAATTCAAAGAGCTTCTTTAGCACTTGAATTTTGATAAAACATGTCATTATCCTTTTCTTTCTATTAATTCTTAATTGCTGGAAGCTTGTTGGAAGACAAACAAAATATTAATGAACAATTGCTGAATAGTTTCCACCCACACAACTCTTTTCCTTATTCAAATCACATAACTCCTCTGTTCTAAGTTTCTATCCTTGTGGTTAATATAAAATTGCAGGAAATGAAACTGAACAGGCATTATTTTTCAATGAGGAGACTGAAAATCCTGAGACAAGTATTACAGCAGGAAGCCAAAAGAGGAGAAACACACTGGTAAGAATAATGAACTTTTACTTTAGCAAAAAAGTAGTAACAATTGCACCTTTAAACAGGAGCTGATTAAAAAGAAATAATTCTGATGTTCCAGGTCTGTAGCAGGCATCACCTGTGATGAGCTGTGATTGGCTCAGCTATGAGGTAAGAATTCTACACACAGGAGAAAGACTCTCCATCATTATAGCCATTTATTTTGGTAACATTTTTATTAATTTTAGTTGCAGTAGTGAGCTGCCAGTCATGAACCAGAAGAGTATTTTTTTTGTTGTTCTGTGCAAATAAGAAATACAAATCCACTATCTATTTGCTTAAGCCCAAAGCTCCATGGTAAGATTTTATATTGAGGATTAGTATTTCAATATGCATTTTACATTATGGGCATCTTTACTGCAACATTCAAACTTTGAAGTTCAGTGTTTTTCTCAGATATCCTCTCGTGCCTGTTATCCAGATTTGCCTTTCTGAATCACCACAGTGACTTCTGAGCAGCCCCAAATACTTTTCATTCACCCAGCTGTGTTCATTAAGCCGGTTCCAAATAACCCTCGTATCTGTTAAAAGTAACACACAAATTTATTTAGAAAAAAATAAACAAAATCCACAAGGCTTTTAAATGCAGCAAATATTCCTAGCATTTCAGAAGAGCTCTTCATGGCAACTACTGAAAGTCGAGTATAAACAAAGCAAGAATAAATGACAATATGCAGCTGAAATGATAAAATTCTATTATAATTTTTTGCCTGCTCATAGAAATATACTTTTGTTTCCACTTCAGAATCCTACTGTTTGAAAATTATAAGAATCAAGCCTCCACAATCCTGAAATGCTCTCATATTTTTCTAGTGCAAGAAAAACATTGTCTTTCCAAGAATAATTATCATTTGAATTTAGATTTTTTTATCTTATTTCTATTTTTATTAAAAAAAACAAACACCAAGCTTATTCTAAATTGTACATGTGGATTAAACACTATTTCAGTGAATCTACTATTTTTGCTCTGAACTTAGTGCATTATATTCTAGCTCTTTCTAATAATTTTCATTAAAATCCTAAGAATATTGTTTTGTTTGACCAAAATCTATCACTACAGCACTGGAACAGTATTCATTTATCTGAGTGTCTTTCCAGTATCTTGTGTTACCTACTACTTACACTTTCACAATGGCTAACATTCTTCACTTTCAAACTTTTCTGTGATCAGATCTTTCTCTTTTCTGGAAATACTTTAAGAGTCTGTCTTTCCTGGAGGGGTTGGTTTGGTTTCTTTTCCTTCTGTATTTCAGCAGAGAAGTTGCTGCCAAAAACTAGCCCAGGGATTTAAGTTCAGAAAGGCTATTATGTCTGTTAGCTCCTGCTTTCAGCAAAAGTATGAGAAATTTTTATCTTTGTCTGTTTGTTACACTATTTCATTTAAGTTTTTCATTGTCTTAGATATTATTCTCTGAAAACAAACCCCTAATTTCCACCCTACCATCTCAATGATCCAGATAGTTAAGCTGATATCATCAGCAGTGTCTCTTGAATCAAGAACTTTATTAAAATAACTTAATGTGTTGAAAGGAAAAAGAAAGTAGTCCTTTACCCTAGTTAGCCTATGAGGCCCAAAAACCCCTAAAAAAGTCTGCTTACGAAGTGATTTACATAAATCTACCCTCAGTGAAAAGATGAGACTGGAAAGACTGTCCACACATATTTTTCATAGGCTACAGAATTATGATCCTTTTGTTGTCTGCAACCCAATGGGTCAAAATGATGCAATAGAAACAAGTAAGGCAATTAAGCAATACTCACATATATGTATATATCACTTGAGGTTCTGGCACACCATTCTAATTCACATATAAGTGTATATATAGGTATAAACTTACATACATATATATAGAAAAGAATAAGATTTTATAACTAAAGAACAGTTCACAGAAGATAAAATTGTCAGATTATGTATTGCATTTTTAGTGAATCTGGATCAATATTTTAGTTCACATAAGTTATGATCTACACAAATTAACCTCCTTATCATCGCCAATTATTGTACTTTGTTATTCTTGGAAGAACTATCTTGAAGCAAATATACTGGACTTTTTTTTTTATACAATTCAAATGAAGGATATGATCCAAAAGCATGCCTAGATAGATTGAACTAACAGGAGCTCAGTTCATAGGATCAGACTACAGCTTGTCCACAGCAAAACTCCACAAAATGCATATAGTATGAAAAAACGGCCTCAGTACCCACTGTTCCACTACAGAGATAGATTCTTCCTGTGTTTTATTTGGTAATGTAGACATAGCCCTTTATAAAAATTGCTTTCTCTGTGTTGAGAGAAAGCTATGAGAAGCTTGTGTCTGCAAAGGAATTTTTACTTGAATGCCACTGAAATCACAGATCTAAATAGCTAAATTATATATGAGCCTTTCAAACCATAAAGGTTTAGTATTAAGAAAGCACTGATGCACAAGAAATACTGTTTTATTTCAAGTAATGAAAAGTATTCCTACTGGTAAGATTAGATGAAATAATTTTAATATATTGATAATAGACCACAGTGTTCTGTATACAACTCATTAGATAAAGAGGGAAAAAAATAAACCATCAGTAAAGATTTGAATTATTAATGCATACGTTGCATTGAAGTGAACCTCTTTGGCTCTTAAGTGTCACATTTTGGTTGACTTTATCCTGTCATCATTGAAAAAAAAGTTAATTATTACTATTATTGAGAGTATTTTCTTTTTAGCAGCTGTTCACAAGATAAGACTCTAGCCCAATATGAACAGGGAGAGTCATAAAATCAAATATTATGAAAATTCAGCAATAATTCATGGAAGAATATTAATAAATTCTAAACACATATGAATAGACAAACCAGGCACTTCAACTCTAATAAAGTAGATATGCAAATACATATATTCATGCATTTTGTGAGTGATTAGGAATAAGGATTTTTGCATTGGTCACCAAAACTGTGTCAATTATGATACATTTTCCAAAAAATTACACTCAAAATGTTTTCTAAATGTTTTCCAAAATAATGGATTCAATATTTTATATTATTCTTATGCATCATGTACTACCCAATGCATGTTTACTGTTCATTCATCTAAGTTGTTCAAATTACTCTCTAAATGTAAATGTCTTAAATTAAATGCATCAGGATTTTTAAATGGTTGACGCATTTCGTATACATTGAGCAATAAAAACTCAGGCATAAAATATCAGATAGTCAGCTGTGCTCTCTACAAGAAATGGAAGGACAGAACTATAGAAATGTATTCTGTCTAGGAAGCTATTTAATAGAATAGAAATAGTTTTCAATAAATACTGATGAATTTAAATCAGCTAAATAACTTTTAGATCACTCAAATCAGATGCAACAAGTATTACTCTCGGTGAACTCTGTAGCTATGTAAGTTATAATAATAAAGTGCCACAGGCTCAAAATACAGGGTCTTGAAAGGGAAAATGGTTAATTTTGTTCACAAATTAGATATTTGAAAAGGCACTATAGGGTTGATGGAAAAAAAGGAGGCATAAATAAACATTAAGATACAATTTCTTCCATTATTTCATTTTAATCAGGGTTACATACACTTTCATTGTGATAAATAGATTGGTGGAGAAGATATATTTAAAAGAGGTAATTGAAGAAGAAACTGATAAAAAGTAGTTACAGACAAAATAACAGATGAGGTCCATGTCCAGAATTATACTCCAAGGCTAATTATCTATACAGCCACTTTGTAAAATTAAAACTCATGCCAAAAACAAGGAGGGAGATGTCTTAGTCATTTGCTTATTTTTTCTTGTTTCATACTGAAAAGCCTTTAAAACTATAACACTACTGTAAAATTTAAATATACATATTCTTCCATTTTACAAAAATGTATTAAGTGCAGTGGTCCACAAAACAATAGAGAGGTTGATGGTCATTTTAAAGCACTCTTTGAAAGGAGACTTTTAGCTGATAATAAACTAATTGTTGCAAAAATATCCCAAAACCATAAACATAGAAATATATTTAAAAAAAATAATTAGTTACATAAATTATCACCTACTCAAATGTAGATATTCATGCATATTTCCTATTATGGTCATCTGCAACCTCATCCTTTTAGGTTAAAATTTACTTTGTCATTATCAGTGATGTCATTTGAACCAAACTTCTTAAGTGTAAGAGCTGTTGAAATGTGAAATTATTACTTTACACTTGACTCAAAATGTCAGTAATTATTTGAGAATGTATTTAAAACAGTAAAGGTGCTTTAAACATAAAGCCTTATGAGAAGTATTGGAATATTATTTTTTTTTCTTTTGTGGAATTGATTACAACCATGAACTTCTCACAAAATTGTTACTGATTGGGAAAAAAGTGTAATGTCACAGAAAAGCATGTTGATCTTTTTTTCTTTCAAAAGTCTAGTGATGAAAGTCTATGAAACAAAATTTTAATTTGTGTTTCCTAATAAAAATAATCCTGGCATGTGTTTGTCAATACATGCTCCAGCCAATTAATATTAAAGGCATGACTTCTGAAGTAGGCAGTGAGATGATTTCTGGAAAACAGTGGAGACTTTAGTAAATTTGGGATATGCCTACTCTTGTTATCGTAGGACTTGATTTCCACATATGCAGTTTCATTTTCATTTTTGCATTCCAAAACAAAATCACTTTTATCTTTCACTTCAGATTTGGACCTGCAAATGAAGACATCTATTAATCACTTAAAAGATTTTCATAATAGAAAAAATCATTGAAGAAGTTATATATCTGAAGAAAAGTCAAATTATTATGCATCAAATACTGCAAAATATAAACAGAAGAGCATGGCTTGTAATAAAAGTGTTTATAAATAAACTTTATAGATATATTTTTATAAGTAGAACCTCAGGATAGATGTTAATGGTCAAGCTATTTGAAATATTCTGGAACTGGTTAGCATAAAAAAGAGCACCTCTTCAGTTAAAAACATCAATATACAACAATAAGTTAAATATGGAAAAGTACTTTTTCCCATCGATGAATACAGCATGTGTTTCACTGATGAGAACTAGAGATGGTGAGAAGGTTCGCTTTTAAAAGATTCAGGTAACTTGCTCCAGTACCTGCCAAGATCTTCTCAGCACAGCTCAACCGTGGCAAATATTCATGGATAATTCCTCAGATTGTTTTTCTTGCTTGTAAGAAAACTGCACAAATTTTTATTATCATGAACACATTAGCTAGAGGTCATGTTCTTTTAGTCTCTTTAAGTCATTCTGAAAGTGAGGTAGCAGGAAGAAAAATATTCTAAGCTTGCATGTCTCAAAAATACAACAGACAACAAAAGATTTATGATACATTTTGTTATGTGGGTGATGAAGGATATATTTAAATTACAGTTCACTAAACGCTACATTTTTAGTTGTCACTGTGTAGTCATCCCTGTCAATCACTTTTACAGATATTTTTTGATTGTAAGAACATTATCACGCTATCCATGAACAATTCTGAGACTTAGAAAATTTCTAAAAGAGTTCACAAAGTGGAGCTCATGTTTTTTTCTTACACAGCTATAAACCTGATGGGTAACTTACAAGGTCACAAAGAGAAACCAGCCTGATAAATTTCCTGGAAGAAATCAGAGTCCCACACAAGTGTGCTACGATTGAAAGATGATTAGAAGTAGTCCACGTTGTCTTTTCAGAGAGTAAAATTCATCCATATTATGCTCTTTCTCAAATATTCATATAAGAAGGTGTTTAATGTTGTGACTGTAATTCAAGACATTCACTCTGACGCTTGTTATGAGTTCCAAAGAAGCTTTAAATATTAAGATGTTGTTAAGAAAATGTGCCAAGGTGAAATAAATTGTCTGTTCTGCTGCTAAGAGGAGTCACATAGACAAGTGACTTTTCTACCTAACCACTTCTCTTTCTTTCCAATATTGAAGTACCAAGAGCAAAAGGTGCTTTGGATACTTGATGTAATTCTATTCTTTCATTGTACAGTGTCATGCAGGACATAAATGTAGTTTTTTTTGACAATTAGATGTCACAGAAAAAGAGGAACTTGATATTATTTAGTCAAAACATAATTAAAATAAAACAGAATTTTTCATTCTAAAACAGTTTTTGCAATATTGTCACACAGAAATAAATTAGGATCACATAAAAACATCACATAATTTAGAAAAGAATCACATAATGAAACGCTCTCTAAATAACATGGCCATTTTCCCCAGGGTCAGGCTGGCCTGCAGGTTCTGATGAACAGCACTGTTAGCCAGTACTGGATTCTCACGGGACACAGTCATTTTTATGATTCACTAGGGAAACTACAACTCTTCAATTTCCTTTCAGAATATAAAATAATGGGACTTTCTGGCATACCAGTCTGGGCCTACATCTGAACCTTGCTTTATATCTACATCGCAAGTTGTGTTGCCATGTGAAGTCATCTGAGCCAGCTCTAAGTGAATGGCACTGGAAGCTGGTTATGAGCTTCTTATGTGCTTTGCACCTCTATTCATACAACATATAGATGAATTTGTGAAATTTCCACTTCAAACGTTGCAACTTTCAGGATTAATTTCACTATTTATTCTTCATTTACTTCATGTGAATGAATAAGATTACAGAGGTCAAATCCTCAGCTGATATAAATCAATGTACTCTTGCTGTCTGACTTTAGGTATCTGTTCTTTTGTTAGTTATACCAAGATGTTTTGCCTTTTTTCAAACAAAACAACATAATGCATAACAATATTATTATGGCTGCAGACAGTCTTGGATCTTGTTTGGATGGGGCAGCATGCTCTTCATAAAGCCAGCTGGCATTAGCAAGAAAACTTTCTGGTCAATGCCCTCTAAAAATAAAAAACTATCGATTTCACCAACAGCAGACCCCTATCGCAAAGTCCAGAATTAAATGTAGCTCTCCCATTTGGCTGTTTTTATTGCTGCCACTATGCCATCTGGCCAACAAAATTATTTAGCACTGTATCAGCTTTATGTCTGTTACTTTCAAAGCATAAATATTTACACTCAAGGTTTGTCCAAAAATTCTCCTAGATAAGTGGTAGAAAAAGATGTTTCTCTTTCCAGTTCAGGACAAACAAAGCAGAAAGTCTGAGCAGATGTAAGGAAAAGAACCTTTGAGCAGAACTTAAAAAAAATAAAATAAAAATTCAAGAACTTTGAAAAAGGAATTCATTACTTCCCCTAATTAATGGCAGATCTGAATAAATTTATTATAATTGATTTTATGCTGATATCCTCATCTGAATGAAGTCACATTGCTTTCTTGGATTGTTTCATGTGATTATAGATTATTGGATCAAAATAAATGTAAAGCACAGTCCATGTATAACTCAAGATACAACTCTTACCCAGAGCTGTGAATGCAACAACGTTTAGAGGTAGTTAAACCAATTGCCTAATCATTTTTTTTTATTTCATGCCTCCGAAGATGAAGTTCTACCTTTCTTAAGCATTACATAAAAGGTAAGGGAAAATGCATGTGGTTTTGTTTTAATTGTAAAATAAAGTGGTGATCATGTAATTACATTTATCACAGCACACTTCAGATAGAAGGAAGGATGCTGAAAGGAAATGAAAAGGATGTTGAAAAGTCTGTATTTAATACCTTTAATTTGCTTTGGCAATGTCTTTCACATGTCTGTAGATTCAAAACAAGGCTTACTTTTTACTTTCCTATAATGGATACCCTGAATTTGTAACCAGACTTTGTAAGTTTATGATAGAGAGTGTTGGGAGCACAAATGAGAAAAACAAGCTAATATAGTAGTATTTCAAATAACTGAAGTTACTGTTGGGGCCTTACATATTGTCGTGGTTTAAAACCAGTCAGGTAGCTCGTTCACTCACTACCCCCCCTTCTTTCCCTCCCCCTACTCCCAGAGGGACCTAGAGGAGAATCAAAAAGAATGCAACTCCCATGGGTTGAGATAAGAACAGTTTAGTAACTAAGGTATAACATGAATCACTACTGCTACCATCAACAATAATAATGATAAGGGAAATAAGGGAAGAGAATACAACCGCTCACCACCTGCCAACCAATAACCCACCCCCCCAGCCCAACCAAGCACCAACCGATACCTCCTCCAACCCCACAGTCCTCAGCCCTTCGGGTAACTGTCAGTTACATCCTGGGCATGACATGCTGTGGTATGGAATACTTCTTTGGTCACTTTGGGTCAGGTGTCCTGTCTCTGCTTCCTCCCAGCTTCCCCTCCTCCCAGGCAGAGCATGAGGCTCAGAAAGCCCTTGGTCAGACTAAAACATCAGTGTTATCATCAGCTCTGTTCCCAGGTCAAAAGTCAAAACACAATGCTGCACCAGCTACCAAGAAGGAGAAAAAATGACTGCTACTGCTAAACCCAGGACAGACACATATCCAGAAAAGAGAGGATACTGCTGATTTTTCGTTTGCTATGTATCTTCTTGGATACTTGTACAAAAACATGTAAATTTCTGGCCAGCAACAGTACTATAAATATGCAAACATATCACTGACATAATCTTTCCAATACTGCATATGATTATGCAAATTATCTTTCAATTGTTTCCAAAGTGTAAGCTTCTGCAAATAAATACAACAAAAATAACTGAGGGTGAGGAACACATTACTAGGTCATCACAAAAATTGACTGTGTCCAACCTTTAAAAATATATTCTGAGGTTACTCTGTCTCAGTGGAATTTGTAATGGGTATATGTGCTCTCAAAAGAGCTCAGCTTCACTGAACTATGAAAAAGCTAGAACTAGAGCTTCTGTTGCTGCACAATTATGCTAGTATTTCAAATTCTAATTTTAAGATCAAGCCTGAGTTCATAGATACTCATTGGTACTGTCCCTTAGTTTTGTCATCTTAACTTGTCCTGATAAGCATCTAACAACATGGCACAACTAGAAGCTTTACAACACATATACGAAAATACCTGGTAAACCACAGACAAAGAAAACAAAGTTTAAGTTTTTGAAATACTCTCCTTTGCTAAAAATTCTTTAAAGCCCAAGAAAAATGTGTGTTTTTCTTTACAGTCACTTAATCTTCTATCCTATTTTAGTGCATATAAGAAGAAAACCTCTTTTAGGTATGTGAATATCTGAAATCTTTCCAATATAGATAAAAATGCTCATGTCTTTCCAGAAAATACACTGTCATAAAGAAAGTAGCATTTCAGGGCAAAGAAATTTCAGGGCAAGCTTAATTCAGGGTTTTTTTTTTGGGGGGGGGGGGGAATGGAAAGGGATTTTGAAAGAATTTAAAGTAGTGATTTAATTTAAAAGCAAAATATATTTTTCTTTCAGAACTTAGCTGAATTTTAAGCTGAATTGAGCAATACATATTTTTAATATGTGTTTATAAAAGATAACATTATTTATAAAACTGTTTTGTTAATGCTATTTTTACTCTCACAAATTTTCATTTTGATAAGAAAAATGTATCTTCTGTTTTGTTTTGGTTTTTTTTTTTGTATTTTTCTTCTTCCTACTCATCATTAGTGGGAAACCCCTACAGATTTTATAAGGTATCAGAACCATTACATTTCAGTGATCCCTGCACACAGCTTACATGCAACAGACCTAATGGACTGAGATTTTTCTGGCTGAAAAAGCCCTCTCTCCTGTCCTATAAAGACAGTCATTCACACAGCTTTATTTAAAATATACACATATAACCTTTAGAAAGTTTCCTAAACCTGTACACACGCCCTGGCCATGAGTGTATTTACACAAAGAATCGTTTGTGCAGTAACTTTTCTCACATTCACTGTTCCCATGCTTCCCATGTTCTTTCTTTTATATGAAACCTTCTGGGTATGTCTGATACGCTGGACTTTTGGTCAGCTGATAGCACAGTGCTAGAGGATAAAAAAGCAACAATCCAGATGGTGCCCCACTCCCTATTGACAGATGGACATATCTGTCAGAGAAGATCTAAGATAGTTTGTAGCTTAGTATCACGGACAAAATGATAAGGCTGAGTTCCTTTAGCTTTTCTGTGCTTTTGCTACCTCAGGTTTGTGTTGTACGTAGTCACAGAGTCACAGAATGGTTGAGGTTGGAAATGACCTCTGGAGGTCATCTTGTGCACTCCTCCTGTTCAAGCAGGGTCACCCATAGCCAATTTTCCAGGACTATGTCCAGGTGGCTTTTGCATACCTCCAAGGATGGAGACTCCACAGCCTCTCTGGGCAACCTGTGCCACTGCTTGGTCACCCTCACAGTAGGAGTGATTTCTGATTTACAGAAAGAAAAACCTCCTTTGTTTCAGTTTGTGCCCATTGCCTTTCAAGTATCCTACTATCCTGAAATGCAATAGGAGGAGTGGTGCCAGCAAGTCAAGGGAGGTGATCTTTTACTTCTACTCAGCACTGATGAGGTAACACCTAGAGCATCCAATTCTGGGCTCTCACATAAAAGTATATGAAAACAGTATAAGAAAAAAAAAAAAAAGGACAAAAAAGAGGATAAAAAGAAAAGGACAGTAGGAAAAGAGTGAATAAGACGTTTGACTACCCAGTTATATATTTCTTGCCAAATAGTTTTTTGTTGATAAAACAACTTATGGACTATGTGTATTGTGGACTAGGGTAAATCCCTTATGAGATTTATCAGAAAATACTAGGCAATATTAAACATGCAACTGACATAGAAAGTGCCTAATATCACTAAGCTCAGATATTTCCTAGGAATAATGCAATGATACAGTATGTTTTAACTTGAGAAACTCAGAGTACTTCAAAAATATAGATTATTTCAACTATATAGTATTATTTATAAATAAATTATTTCAGATTACTTCTTCAGGGAATAAGCACAGACTGGGAAAAGTGATTTCCCCAACTATAAGGTTCACATTTTTCTCTCTGGAAAATCTGGGTACATTTGACCTATTGCATATAGGTAGCGTGCACAGGTCATTGACATATGGTAAGTCTCACTTAATGAACATACGGAACATTTCTGTGTTTGAAAAGTGACATACCATGTAATAATTCACTTCACTATATTTGCGATACACAATGTTGAATGTTGATCTATCCATTAAGTCAAGATGCTAGGTAACCAGTTTAAAGCCATTGCTGGTAAAATGGACAAATTATTCTTTTTTTGTGCCCATTTCACACTTAAGATCAAATAAGTCAATAACAGTAGAGGGAGCTTTCAAGAATGTTAAAACCCTTACTACTATTACTGTTATTACAATATGTATTTATAAGGTCACATAATATCTGAATATAATTGTCAAAATGAAAATCATACTAGACTCTTTTAAAATTGTACTCCTACAGCTTTATTTTCTTTACCCTGCACAATTAACTAAACAATAGATTTAGAGAGACAACCAGTCATAATACCCACTGGTAAGGGAACTAAAATACCAAATTGGAACCAAAAGCTCAGGTTCAGATGAAACTGTCAAGATTATACTCCAGAATTACCAGTTGATTGCTAAGTACATGACTCCCATGACACCTATGAATTTATCTCTGGGAAATAATAACAGAACTGGCATTGCTGATTCCAAAGTTCATGACAGTACTGCAGGAAAATTATTTCTAATATAATGCTTAGGGCTCACAATTCATAATGAAAAAATGGAAATTAACTTGTATCCCCTGCAAACTACAGATAGCATATATAAACCAGAATACAAATATGAGAAACCACATCTGCAACTAAACACAATAAATGACATTCTATACTAGCTGGTGACCAAGAGATGCTTCTCATGGCTAGCCCAGTACCATTCATTTCAATAGTTAAGATGTAATGAAAAAATGGAACAAACCCTGAAGGAGTAGTAACGAAAAATCAAATTTTAATGACAATTACAGAGGGTTTTGTCACTATAGGTTCCTATGAATTTTAGACAGAAAGAAAAGTAACAAGTTCCCAAGAGAGTCAACTAGTTAAACAGATTTATCAGAGTCTGTCTGTATGTGAGATATCCTCTGACGGGACAGTTAGGATGGAACTGCAAAACTTAAAATTCTGCCTGAAACCTCTAGGAATGTTTAAGCAGAGCACTGAGGAAAAGCCCCATGTGTTAATGGTTTTGTTTATACATACTGCATTATTTGGCTTGCTAATGAATCTTTAATAAATATATCAAATTCAAAACATTTATGCAATGTTGCCAGTGACATGATAAAGGGAGATGTTTCAGTAAGCAAGCAGTTGATCCTGCATACATCAGTTATGCAATTTATTTTGTAATACCTGAGATTTCTTTTGTATACACATATTTCCAAGTCACCACAGCCGAATGGGAGAAACATGTAGCTCAGCATATTATTCTAAATTTGAATTGTTAACTAAGATTAATGAACTCTATAGGTATTTTTTGTTGTTTATATTAATCTCTATTTTTGGATGCTCCTAAACTAATATTTCACAATCAAACCCAGACTTTAGACTTCATTCTACTTAAAAGGTACTACAATTCACAAGGTAGTAGCAGATTCAATCACTTTCAAACTTGAAAAAGGAGTAAGAAAGTACTGTGGTGACAGAAAATTGGTATTATGAGCACATACATTAACAACACACATGGCCATGTTTGCTGTCAACACACTGAAAAATGCTACAGTGACATCCAATCAAAGCAGAAATATTTGTAGGGACTAAGCTTATAAAACATGTTATTCCAATGATTTTCATAGTCCTGGAATATAAACTCATAAATCACTTATACACTTCCAGACATTTTGTCAAGTGTTTACTCAGTGGTAGCAGAACTGTGGATAGTTTCTTCTTAAAGTTTATTTCCCAACATTTTTCCTGTCCAATGTTTCAGCATGAAAATAGCTCTTGGACACAAGCATTTTGCATTAATAAGTACCTGTACTTCAAGATATCAAGATATTTGTTATTACTTCATTTTTCTGAACAAATTCCAATTTTAGACCAGGCTATGAAATTGTAATTTAAAAATAATTCAGGACATGAATGAATACCAGTAAGCTCTGTTTGTTATTTGTCAGTAACCATATCAAATAAGCAAAAGCTCAAGATGTATGAATTTTCAGAGCAGCAGCAGATGTTTAATTCACTTTAATTCATTGGCCATAACCAGGCTGTGACAGTACATTGCTCTCTCCAGGCCAGCTGATATATAGCTGAGCTTTAGCTCTGACTGTGGTCTTGCACACATGGCCAATAACTTCTCTTTTCCAGTTCAGTAAGTGGCATCACTAGTTAAGATAAATATTGAAAATTATCCCTTTGCAATCCTAGATTAAGATAATTGAAATAAGTGGGAGGCAGAGAGACAATTTAAGAGAAGGATTTTGGTATTCAGTGCAATTTAAATTAGAGGATGACTTCACAGAAGTTATGATGGTGTTACATTCAATCAATGGTCAAATTCAATCTTCTAAATTGCAAAGGATCTCTATTTTATCTGACCTCCCATATCTACCAAGAACAGTCTTTCTATTATGTTCTGTTCTGTGCAAACATGGCAATGCTAGATTGAAAAGGTAGTTACAAGAATTCTTTTTTCTTAAGCATCTCTCAGAATTATCATGGGATTATTAGGAGCTGTACAACTAGTTCTACCCAAAGGTATTAGAGAACAATCTAGACTGCAGAAGAGCTGAATCACCTTCCATACATATTCTCAGGGAATGAGCAATGGCTAAAGGGGCTGTTTTCCCCTGTAAGGTATAAATGACAAGTACTTTGTAACGCATACTGAATTAGACTTAGTCCTCACAAAAGATTAAATATGAGATTATTTCTTGGAGATACAAAGACTTTGAACAACCACAAAGGACTATTAGAACTGAGATGTCTTAGTGCAGGTCACACTAAGATTGAGAACTAATAACTAATAAAACAGCCTTCACCTTGTTTATACCCAAATAGGTTAGGATCAAAAAGAAACTTGTTCTGTCTGCTAATCTACATGCATTCAAGACTCTAGCTGCTTTTCGAGTAGAAGGATTTATTGGGCTTGGACATATAAAATCATCGAATCATAGAATGGTTTGAGCTGGAAGGGACTTTAAAGATCGTCTAGTTCAAACCATCAGCACTGCCTCTCAATATGACTGTTATTATAAATGATGTTTAAAAAAGGCAAAAAAAAATCCCAAATGAACAACTGAATTTTAAATTCATGAAATACATTTGCAGTAGAACAACTGAATTTTAAATTCATGAAATACATTTGCAGTAGCAAGCTGGTACATTACTTGCTCTTTTCAGATAGGTCTCTCTTCAAGACATTGTAAATTGGAAGTAAACCTTTTGCATCAACATGCCTTGAGTCTGCACTAAACTATTAGCTAACATTTGAAACAGAAATAGGAACACTTAAATTTGAAGTGAGCAAGCACAGTAACAGGTGTCTCCTGGGATGATGGCTTTCTAGTAAGTGAGCAAGTGAGTGCCTCCTAGGGGTTTAAGGGCGGTGGTTAATTATTAAATTCATTGGCTGCAATTCTCTGCTATTTCAAATGCATGTTTTAAAATTTACAAGGTCAGAAATCATCTGTATGTAGGTGGGTGCCTGAGTGGGCTCCCAAGGGGAGGAGAAGACAAACAGCACTGAGAAATACATGCATTTACTGAGGTACTCAGTGCTGGTCCTTAAGAAAAACTATCTTCAAAGATGAGTAGCATTGGAGGAGATACATTTAAAAGTATTTAATGGAAAGAGTAGTCAATAATTTTTCTCCAGAAATTATCTTTTTTGTTGTTGCTGTTGAGAAAAGTGAGTAAGAACATCACTAAGTTATTTGCTTTTTTTTGCTGCAATTTTACAGATTTTTTCTTGTGGATTTTTTTCATACTCAGCTCTATTTCCTTCTTCATGTACATTTTATGGTAACATTGATTTCTTGTACTATTCTGTGGAGAAATTAGCATGCACATTCTTCCCCAGAGCCGTAACAGGACATCTGTGAGTATGGCAGCATCAAAAATATAACTGAAAGAGAAGCAAGGAGGGCTGCACACAGGATGTAAAGAGAAGAGCACGAGAAAGTCCTGGCATTCTTAGAGTTATTGGTCAGAAGACCTACAAGATCTGAAAATCCTTTATAAAGCTGAATGACGAAAGTCTTCAGTAGAAACGTTACAGTCTTCAGTAGAAACGTTACAGTCTTCAGTAGGAACGTTAAAAGTACAAATTACAAATGCAAAAGTTGAAATAAATATTTTGCAAATTGTTACAAGTGTCTGACACCAAAATATTTGTTTTAATCTCATTGTCTTATTTCAATGTAGCAATGCAAGACTTTTGTAACATGTATACTGACCCAACCCTAAATATAGCAATTTGCATTGATTTGCATACCATGTTTTCCTTTCAGAATAAACTTTCCATGGAAAAGTCTGCCATACTTTTATTTCAGATCAATTAAAGCATGCTGTTTCAATGAATCAGCTAGCTTGGATGTTTCTTATTTTATTTATAACATTAAAATTAAAAATACCCTATTTCAATAGTAGCAATAACAATAAATCTTTTATTTCCCTAAAAATAAAAATGTTAATATTAACCCACTTCTGAAAACTATCTTAGACTTGACAAATGAAGTTTCTATCAGGAAAGCGTTCAATGTGGAAACTTCTGGAAACACTTGATGCAATTTCATTTTCATGCTACAGTCATTTTACCTGACCATTGAAATAACATTATTTATTATTACAAAAGATTCCATCAGAGACACCCATATGCCTTGTTATTTCCACACAGTCTTACAAGAAAACACAGACTGTGGGCAGGTGAGAAGAGGAAATCTGTCACCATCCGTATCTGAAGACCTTCATTCCTTGGTTATTCAAAAGCCACAGCACTTGAGGATTCATAACAGGATTGATAATGTAATTCATACTAACACCATATGTTATCACAGAAACAAAATTAACTGTAAAGCAAATTAGTCTGTATTTTAAAGGCATGTCAAATCAACTATTTGTCTGAGTTGAACACTGTGGGTGAGCAAAAATGTGTACCATTTGAGGTGATAGAGATAAACTCGCAATTCTTCAGGCAAACAGAAGCTGTAATATGTTCTCCTGTACATAGTATTGAATGCAGAAACTGAGTCTAAGCATGTCTTAAGGGCTACTGAATTATACTGACAGATTTCTGACACAGACGGTGAGCTGAACTCTGCTGAAGCCAGCCACATACGTAGGAGACAAGTTGCTGCTAGATGACAACCCAAATATAGAATCATAGAATAGTTAGGGTTGGAAAGGACCTCAAGATCATCAAGTTCCAACCCCCCTGCCATGGGCAGGGACACCTCACTCTAAACCATATCACCCAAGGCCTCATCCAACCTGGCTTTGAACACTCCCAGGGATGGAGTGCCTCCTTGGGCAACCTATTCCAGTGCCTCACCACTGGAATGCATGTATGCATTACATGATCATTCTTTGACATGAAATTGTTAGACAGCTTTGTATATCAAGCTTTAGAAAGAAAAAGATGGTGCAAAATCATACTGAGTCCTCTGCATAAAATACAGACCTGGACTCTTTGTGATTTTCTTTTTTCTAATGTTATGCGGAAGTTAAGGAAAAAAGAAATAAAAAGAACAGATAAGTTGATTGCTTCAAATGGAATTATAAAACCATATTATGTATAAAATCTAGTCTGAGCATCATGCTGTTCTGGCAGAATATCTTCTTAAGTAGAATTTAGTCTTGAATGCTTCAAGCTCCTTTACCTGTTTTGGTTGAAGTGATTTCAAAATGAAGAGCAGAATGGAATGTTTTGAGAGAGATCACAATACTGTTTCACGCATCCTGGTAAAACAGTTTATCAAAAGTAGGTGGTCTGAGCAGCATGTAAAACTGCAATTTAAGAAATATCAATACCATCACAATGAGAATAAACAGTATGAAATTGCACCAATAGGTGACAAGCTGGAACACCTTATGATAAATTTCAATTGAACTAATGAAATATTGGCCTATTTGAAATGCAGGACAAAATATTGAAGTGTCATAGCCTATGCAGACTGACTAGATTTCAGGAGAAATCGGGAACCTCTTCCACTTGAAAAACATTTGTTCTGGTAGAGCTCTTCCTGGTTCCTAAGAGAATCCAAGGAACTGCATTCTCTGTTCTAGGTGTTTCAGTACTCATGAAATCTGGTACTATCGTATGTCCTAATGGCTGCAAGCAGGATCAACTCATGAGCAATGTCATGAGTCAACGACAAAATTCACTGATCATTTCATTATGCCTGTAAAGACTGTGGTTTTACTGTCTTTAAGTCTTGATAATTATGTCAAAAGCAGAAGAAAAAACAAGAGTACACAATCTTATTCTCCTGTGGAGATAAAGCATCCAGACTGATTTCATGTTTCCTTAGACTAAAAGAATTGAAATCCAGTGTTACTTCTGAAAAACACACATACAAACTCCTTAATTTCTATGAATATGAAAATTTGTGATTGGATACACTGTTTTCTACAGAAATTTCTACAGTGCTTTTGATTCCTCATGGGGGAAGACTATCAGTATTATCTCACTCCAGTGACATCAATTTTAGAAACTGTAGGATACAATAGGGAACACAATTCTTCACTGCACTTCACTAGCACACATTAATAGTTTTTTTTCGGTTGACATTACTATTGTGACCGTTGGAGACGGGCCTCAAGTTCTACGTCAATGATCTAAATCCTAAGAAGGAAGCTTGGTCTTCCTCTACTTCACACAGAGATTAAAAGTACAAGGAGGATAAATTGGTAAGTATCCTCCATAGGATCAATAGGGATAAAGTGACATGTTGAATGCATACCACTGTAATTCTGGCTAGTCAGCTACTGTGATTTATTCTTATGCTGATTCAGTGCTTCAGAGTGACATACTGCAATCCCTAGCAGTCCTCTAGTGCTTGCCAAATCCCATTAAGAAATGTATAGTAATTAAGGTTAAATAACACCACACTATCCAATTCTGCCCAGAAAGTACTCCAGGATGTCTCTGAAATCAGCTAGAAAGGAAACCTTTCAGTCCAGTGCCAGAAAAGATGGTTAATATCTGGAAGAAGTAAGAGCTGGGTGACCCCCACAGGAGAGTGATCCAAGTGCCCAGGGTGGCTTTGACACAGGCCAGGCAACACCTGCATCAAGAGGTAGCAGTCCCACTGCACCTTAGCTAGGCAAGCAGATCTGGGCGGCAACACCAACACGTTCTGTCAACAGCCTAGTGAACATTAGGCCAAAGCAAGGTAATAATCCAGGTTCAAGGTCAACCCAGGAAATCCAAACTACAATTCAAGAGCAGCCACGTCTGAGTTGAAATGGAGCTCCTGGGCCTATTTGTTCAATTTATTTTAAAACATGCTGTTCAAGAGCCTAGGATTTAACGTTACTGACAACTTTGTTCCTCTCACTGCATAAAACCTGTTTTTGAAAGATCTGATGTGAAACCACAATCCTCCCTTGCCAATTTTGAAACAGATGTCCTTTAAACTTTCATGTCCTCAGGAAAAAATAATAAACAAACAAAAACACAAAAAGCACAGAACACAAAACACAAAACAAAAAACAAAACCCAAGAAAAAAAACAGACACCTTTCAAGCTCTATATCAGGGGATGTATCTTTCCAAAGGGCTCTAGGTACCAAGGCACATTCTTTCAATGAAAAAGAAACCCACTGTTACGTCTGCCACATTATTTCACCTGAAATAGACAGAAATAAAAGAATAACTGCACAAACAGAGCACAAGAGTTCTTCTGTCTTGTAGTATAATGAAAGGTAGCAGACTGGACACCCTTTAGCTTTACTCTAACTGGCATGGGCAGCAACAGGTAACAGAGAAAGGGTTGTGTCATGAGTACCCTCAAAAAGTAGCCTGAAGACTCACAGGCATTACGCACAAAATCAGCAAACACCACTATTTAAAAAATTCACCATCTACCACGAGTTGAATGTTGACTTATAATATGATCTGCAAAAATATACTTGAAAGAGAACAAGGACTGTGGATGATTTGTTTTTCTTAACAATGTATGGAACTATTTCAGTTACCTGAGTCTCCTCAGTATTTTGGCACCTGAATATGCAACTGCTTAGCAGGGTGTCTAAAAACATTTGGCTTTACCCTGTGACTCATCATGCACTTTAGGTTCCTGTTTATTAATCAACAATCACACACCCTGCTGTGTGTTATAATTTTCAAGAAAGCAACACAACCATTAACATTCAGTGTTTCTTGTTTTGTATCTCACATCCAACTCAGAATTAACCAACACACCTGAGACATAATTATGCTAAGCACCAGCCTATTTCACTATTTCATGCAGTTTGGCCTTTCCCTGCAGTTCTAGGTGCTCAGGAACAGGTCTGAAAGAATTTTTAAAAGTACTTCATCAATATTGCTTGTATGTTCATATTCACATTTTAAAGTTTGAATAACAAAGGACTGATTTTATTCTGAAAAGGTCTCCATGATTAAAGTAAGTACTGGAGAAAAAAAAAAAAAGTAAGATTAATGCTGAAAAAGGCATTCATTTCAGATGGATACATTTCTAAATTACACACACGTACAAACTTACATTCCACTATAACAGTGGGATGTAAATAACCTTAATACAGTATCCAAATTTGGTATCAGACACAATAGATATTTCCTTTTTTAAAAACCTTCTTTTTTTTTATAATTAAACTTTGTGGTTACAATGCTGACTTTATCCAGTCACTTAGAGCAGTTTCTCTACTTCCTTCAATGGAAATAAAAACTATGAAAGCCCCATCAGGTATATTTTTCATTAATTTGCCTGATTTGTAGACAGGTAATTGCTGGAAGTATAGAAATGCTCTTTCTAAAGACAAATCTACAAAGTAGTATTTCATACTAAAATTAATGTTTGTTGACAACAATTCTGTTATCAAGTTGCTTATTTTTTCTCATTTTGTTTATTTTTACCAGCTCCATTGTTATAATCTTGCTGGTCACATACCGTTTTGTATTGTCTGTCTGCACTTGAAGACAGCCTTAACATAGCTCCCAATAAAATAGTAAAAGCAGCCCAAAATGACAATGAGAAAAAATGCAATAAAAAGGAGTTATGATGAGGGATATTAGTGGTATTTCAAAATCATTAGCATTATATCTCTTGGGAATCTACCTGTACCATGGCAGGGGTGTTGGAACCAGATGATCTTAAGGTCCTTTCCAGCCCTGACTATTCCATGATTCTATGTTTAATCGTTCATAAAATACTAGCAATTACAGCAATTAGAGATACATATATGCTATTTAGTGTGCATACATGCATGTAACTACTGCTACAGTAGTATCAATGTGATAGACATTAGGAACTAACTTAATTTTTTTTAATAATCACAGTATGAAGAAATAACAGAATCAGTTTTGCAAAGATGAAATAAAGGGGAATAATAAATACATTTAAAAAACCCCACAAACATCCACATTAAATTTTAAGTTTACACTGAAGTAAAATTACGTTATTTTTTTCATTTGATGATTACCTGATTCATGTCTCTAATAATGCTGCCATATTTTACTGATGACAGAGGCTGTCTAGTATATCATAATTCAGTGTAAATTTAATCTCATAGCTTCTTACTTTGAAATTAAAGACTACTTAGAAGTTTCTTGCTTCTGACCTAAAAGCCAACAATGAATTACTTTCCCATGCTTTAAGTAGAAAAAGAGCAGTCTTAGGCTCTAAAAGTTGCCTATCTTTGCAGCTTACTTTGATACATAACCAAGTTTACCAATGTAATCCAAAAAACTGTGAAGCTAAACCTCATCTTATTTAGAGGATTAAAAACAATTAAAAGTGTATTACTATGTAATCCCATTTGGCTTTGTCAGAAAGGTGCGATGACTGCAAGTCACAACTAAACCAACTTCCTGGAAAGGTTTATTATGCAGGCAATTAAACCTATTGCAGAATTAAAGTTTTCATTCTTTAGGAAGAAGTTGCTAAATCAGGTGTGAAAATCAGAAGCATTCTACGGGTTAAGGTGAAAATGTACTAGTCAAATTGCCCTTTGCGCTCATACAAGAAATGGGAATACAAAAAGCTGTACAACGAATTGATGCAAATAATGTTTTACACAGGAAAACCAGTTTGAAAGACCAAGGCATTTAAAAAAAGCATTCGTAAAGGACTATCAATTACAATATAATGTGATTTGTGTCATATTTATGTTAAGATATCTTGACTCAGTCAAAAGATTATCTTACAACACTGTTGCGTATGCACAGAGAGCAATCCAAATACATTCTAACTAATCAACATTTATCGAAAAATTTCTGAACGAATTGTGGTTACATCCCATTATTACATGTTTTATCATAACCACACAGAGGTGTAAATTGCATTTTTTTATACAAAGGGTCCTTTAAAATGTCAGCACGTAGCTTAAAGCAAACCTATATGAAAAAATGTAATGTGAAAATTTGTATAGTATTGTTACTTAAATTTTTAACACTTTTAGCATGAAATGTAAATTAAATTAAAAATTCATGGATTATTTAAATTTATAATTATTTTACCTTGATTAAAATTTTCTTGAGGCAATACAATGAAAATATTGTTTACTATATATATTTTTTAAAATTAATTTAAGCTGTTAAAATTGACACACTTCTCCAGAAATATCTAGCATGATGTTAGTAATTATTCCTTTGTTTTCAGTGTTCTTTGTAATTTCCCATTCTATTCTGCTCTCGTGAGACCTCACTTGGAGTACTGTGTTCAGTTCTGGTGTCCACAACATAAAAAGGGCATGGAAATGTTGGAGCAAGTCCAGTGGAGGGCCACAAGGATGATCAGGGGACTGGAGCACCTCCCACATGAAGACAGGCTGAGAAAGTTGGGGCTGTTCAGCCTGGAGAAGAGAAGGCTGCATGGAGACCTCATGGCAGCCTTCCAGTATCTGAAGGCGGCCTACAATGATGCTGGAGAGGGACTCTTCATTAGGCACTGTAGTGATAGGACAAGGGGCAACGGGTTCAAACTTAAACAGGGTAAGTTTAGATTGGATATAAGGAAGTTCTTTACCGTTAGGGTGGTGAGGCACTGCAATGGGTTGCCCAGGGAGGCTGTGAATGCTCCATCCCTGGCAGTGTTCAAGGCCAGGTTGGACAGAGCCTTGGGTGACATGGTCTAGTGTGAGGTGTCCCTGCCCATGGCAGGGGTTTGAAACTAGATGATCTTAAGGTCCTTTCAAGCCCTAACTATTCTATGATGATTCTAAGCTGGAATGAAAAACCGATAATTCAGATTTTTCTTATAAAATAAAAAACTGCAGGTGGGGGGAAAAGTAGAGACTGGTCAACCAACATTTGTTTAAATATTCAAAGTGCAGCACTGCGGTACAGCTATAAATAACGCATTTCCAGAATGAAAAGCCATTTTGAAATCAAGCATTTAACTTTCATTTTCTAAGCTGAAAAGCGGTATATTTCATTATTCTCCAATGTATGTTAAAAAAATAACAGCAGTTTTTTGAAGCAGACTAAGGAATATTTTCAGCTCGAACAAATCGGAATCTTCACATAAAAAATATATGTAAAACTATTATTATTATTATGTAAGATAGAAAACAACTAATTTATTTTGCCATAAAGATTTCTCTGCTCTCTGGACTTTTCCTAGGGATCTCATTTTGATTTAATATCTGTCACTTTTGTAAGTTGCACTGGTACACTAAAAATTTTCATTTACTTCAAAGCATTGTATTGAAATATCTGGGTCTGTCTGCAGACAAACTATATGGATCTCCAAACACCTTGAACATTGCAAGTTATAAAGATATTTGGAGTCTTTACTGTATATAATGTCTAGTTCTATTTTTGGTGTCCACAACAGAAGCTGTGTACCAGTACTGTTTGCTTATTAAAATTATACATCAGTATTTGATTATCTGTAAAATAGTAATAGTTCACAGAAACTGAAGCCTTGAAATATAACAATTGTCTTTTATTTTTAGAAAAACTGTCTCCAAGTGACAGAAATAATTTTCTTCCACTAAATTTAAAAGAAATCCAAGTTTTAACCTTGAAGAAAAAAACCCTATCTCTAGAAAATCCTTTTTCATATACTTATTTTAAAAGAAAATGATAACAGTAATGAAAACATAAGGAATATGGATGAGCTTAACAAAAATGTGGTTTATTCACCCTATCTGTTTATAAGTTTTTCAGGTCATGGTAATAATAATGGTATTTTACAGGCTTTACTTATTTGTTTTTATGAAAAGTAACTAAAAAAATCTTGCTAAATAGTCTTGACTACAGGAAAAATCTTTGCTTCTTTGAGCTTTTTTACATTCTCTCCAATGGCATCTATCTGGCTTTTTACCTCCTGTTCTTTTGGCAGGGTACTATTTCTGTAAGTTCTGTATCTGCTGTACTCACAGAAATTTACTGCGTTTCAAGTACACTCAGAGATCTGTCAGAATTGAAGCTGATTAGACAGAACAGTGACAGAACATACTCTCCTCTAGCACAGTTCTGAGGCTGACTAATCTTCTGGAATCTCTCCCCACATCTGGAGTAACTACTTTCTCAAACGTTTTATGTAAATTAGTTCCATCTAAACGTTTACCATCTCAAGTACTGCTGAAAAACCCTGCATGCAGCTTTGCTGAAAAATCCAATGATGCAATACTTAGGATTAAATATGATTTATGGGAAGTATCATCTGAAAAACCACACGAATTCTAGAAAATCCAAGGTAAAAAGGCAAACTACTTATTCTCTGTGGGGCAAAAAAAAATTATTAATCATTGTTGTTGCAGAGAATAAAGCAGTTTTAATTACAAAGATAGGATAAATGTTAAATCAGTATCTGATTTGGGTTTTTTTCTAAATGAGAAATTTGTTGGCTTTTGTTTCGTTCTGGCGTACTGCATTAAAGCCCTTTTGTATGAATTGATTCATTTTCAGTGCCTTGAAAAACAAAATTCTAAAGGATGCAATGCACTTTTCAATGATACTCATTTGTATCATTTTTGCCATATGACTTACATCACTTATATACAGCTCCGCCTCCTGTTAAAATCAAGCACAAACAACTAGCATATTTACAAGTCACATCAAAACTAGTTAAAATCATCACACAGGTTGTATACATCAAATTAGTTCTACCTTTGTATTTCATGGTGATACCAGAATGAGACCAGTCACATTTTAGCTATTCAGCAACAAACCTTGAACTTTGGACAGATTTCAAATTACTGCATCTCATACACTTATCCAGGCTGCTTGCTTGCCAGCATTAGCTACTTTCTGACAGTGTCTAAAATCAATACAGAGCATTAAATGCCTTAATTTGGAGTACCATCCTGGATGCTTTATGGTTGGATACCAAACTCCATAGAAGCCTGAAGACACAGGCTTATCTAAGAACTTGTTTCGTTGTGCTTCTGAGCTAAGGAGAAAAAAAATGCATAAACCTGTCTGGCTTCCTAGACAAATTTGAAAAGTTAGTCATGTGAGACCATAATAGAATATGGTATGAGCCATAAACATCTCTGTTTCCTAGGGACTTCACTAAACTGACGGTAAAGAGATCCTTATATGAAATTTAGCATAAATTTCACTAGAAAGAATTAAGAAGTACATTGTAAGCACATCTATGTGTATCTCTGAAATAAGAGGTAAAATATCTAAATCTGTTTTGACATCAGGTAAACATTTTGTTGATGAACTTAGTATTCTTAATTTACAGCTGCTTAAGGAGAACCTGCTATTAATACCTTGTAAGGACAGACAGACATTGTTCTGAAAAGTTCAATGGACTTGTTCACTTATCACCTACCTTATTAAGATTTAATTTTATTTTTATATGTTGTAAGTAACCAGCGATAAGTTTGTTGCTGCCAAAGTGTCTAAAAAGCAGCTCAAAAAAGCTTGTACAGCAGTGTGGAGAGACAGAGGTGGTTTATAAATAGAGCTGCTGACAGACCTTATCTCTAGTGTCTTGAATGTCTCTCTCATTTTTTAACATAGCTCTGAAAAGAAAACGAAAGTTCCTATTTCAACTCTTCTAAGAAGAGCTGAAATAGAAAAAGAGTGTTTGCATTCAAAAAGTCTTCTCTTTATTTTTAGCAATTTTCTGTATATTTCTCATTCTTTCAACAGTAAAATGACAAAGGATAAAACTGTGTGCATGACCATGTAGTAAGAGAGAAGAACTTTGTTAAGATCACTTCTGAATATTTCATGTCGAAAAAAAAAAAAAGAGAATAAATCTGTATGAAAAATTTGTAAAATCTCCACTGAATTTGATGGGAGGTCATTTTTTTAATATTACCTATTACTATGCAGCTGAATTAAGGAAAGAATCATGCTGAGTCAAACACTTAAAAACTTCCAACAAGCACAACTAAATGCAAATGATATGCAAAAATAATCAGTGACACAGAATTGAATATATCAGTAGGTAGCCTATGAAAATGAATAAAAATACTAATAAACAATACTGATAAAGCATCCTTGACAAATAACAGAATTGGAAATCGAAACTCCTAGCAAAAAATATTGAAAATTTAGCTCATTAAATATAGGCTTGCTCTGAATATAAGAAAGATAGCATTGATTTTTAATCAAATTTCTCTCTAGCTTCACGCAAATTCTTGATCATATTAATGAAAAAGCTGGAAATATAAGTTCTGATTAAGTGGACTTTATAAATGCACAAATACGGAATTATAGGTGCCATTAATATGAGCAATTGTACAAGCAGTTACACTAACAACTACAGAAGTCCAACTGTGAAATTGCCCAGTCTTTTCAGGTGATCCATAAGTACTACTCATAAAAATTGAATTACTCCCCTGAATGATATAGCAATTAATGAACGCAGTAATGAGTTATAAAACTTATCAATACTTCTCAATTACTCTATTATTTAATGCTATATTTACACAACTGTTGTACTAATTGTACTGTTTCCATTTTCAGTGGTGATACAGCATATGAAACTGACCTCAGCAACTGAAAAAATAAGCCTTGCATGGATTGCAAATGATTTCCTTGAGCAAATGCCTACAATATTAACAAGAGATCACATAGCTTGGTAGTTTTTTAGTTTGTTTTGGGTTTGGTTTTTTTTTGTTTGGTTTTTTTTTTTTTTGTTTTGGTGGGTTTCTTTTCTTGTGTCAAAGAAATGGATTTTGTTTCCCCATATTAGCCAGCATTAACCATTTCCTAAACCTGTGTGATATCTGAGTAGGAAAGGTCCAGTATTGCCTCTAAGGACTATTGAAGAAGAAATTTTTTTGAAACAAGGAGGACCTGTTCCCTAAAGTAATAGCTGTGTTTGGTGTCATAAACTAAATGAGGAACATAGAGGTTTTAAAGGCTATATTATTATGCTATGTCTGGCTATGGAAAGGCTGTGAGGGTGGTGAGGCACTGGCACAGGTTGTCCAAAGACATGGTAAATGCTCCATCCCTGGCAGTGCTCAAGGCCAGGCCGGACAGAGCTTTGAGTGACATGGTCTAGGGTGAGACACACCTTCCCATGGCAGGCGTGTTGGAACTAGATGGTCTTAAGGCCCTTTCCAGCCCAAACCATTCTATGATTCCATGATTATTCAGAACAGGATTCAAACTTTTCAGAAGAGTCAGCACTGCCACAGAGACACTGCCACAGAGACACAGGCAGTCAGCAGCCGTATAGACTTGTGTCATAACATACTTCAAAATCTGCAGTTCTGAAAGGTAATTGATTTGTTCAGTTTGCTTTTTTCTTTAGTTCTGCATAAAAGAAGGTTAATTTTCTATCTGTGGAGTCAAAGAAGTTACACAAAAGCTAATTTTCCTTATACTGGTATTGGGGGGAGAGTATTAATTTGGCTTAATTGGCTTAAATTTTCTTAATTTGATTATTTACCCTGGAAACTTCATTCTTAACATTTTTAAAACTGCAGGATTGGAACTTGATGCTGTGGTTTGCAAGTACCACTCCACAGACTCATGAAAGAAATTAACATATTTGGAGAGATTACTCACACTATAAATGATAGATGACTGTCTTCAGAATCACCAGACTTGAAGAAAATAAGAAAAAGTTATTTCAAGTCAAATGTCTGATGAACTTTTTTTTTTTTTATTGGAATCCTAAACTTTGACCAAAAATGTTATTTGGAGGAAAAGGTATAATCTGTATTTTTTTTTAAGCCTTTCTAAATTATCTTTTCAAATAATCACTGTTTGTTAGGAAAGAGTCAAATGAAGATGAACAAAAGAAAATCCAAACAGAGAAAAAAAAAAGGAATAAAATTCTGAACAGTAAGAAAGAAGAAAACAAATAAGACTACTATGAGTCCTAATATCACTATTATCATTTCATTTACAGTTTACAGATACAGTAATATGTGCCCCAAAAGAATCACAGAGAGGAGGCATCCAGAAAGACTTGGTGTCATTAATTAGACATTACCTTAATGAAAACTGCTTTTGCTTTCATTTTTAAGATCATATTAGCACACTGTGTTGAGTAAATAGTGGCTGTTTATTGCAGAGCTCGGAAAGCAAGTGGAACGGATTTATCAACCCAATCAGGCTACAGTTTGGCTTCATAAAGGAAACAGAAGCCAGCTATCAACAACCTCACAAATCTAGTACACTCCCATGATAAGAGGGATGCAAATTTTTGCCCAGACACAAATACAAGAAACTGCATGAATACAAGAAAATGTGGTTTATGCACTTTTACCCATACATAGCTGAGCAGAAGCATACTTCACTATAGTATGCATCCAAGAATATAATTGGAGTAAAATAAGCAGTGGGAGAAATTCCGTATATGAGGAAGCAGAACAGAAGACCTCTTTCTTACTTATGAAATAGAAGTTACATGGTACAAAAACCCCTAAAGTCAGCTCTAGCCTCAGTGGTAATAATTTATTACATAATTCTTAAAGCTTTTTGGAACAGTGTTTAAACAGAATTTTCGCTTTAGTGTGCATTGCTTTCTTCTCTCGTATTAAATAATATCAACACACACAAAATGATCAATATTTGTGAGAAGCTGATTCTTGTGCAGTGGTCAATTTTTACCCTTTTAACTACTTCAGAAGAATCTCTAGCCTGAAAGAAAAATTAAAATCTCAGAATAGAAAATCTGGACATGTATTTTTAATTGAATTTATCATCCTTGAGATACAATTGAATCAGTTGTGCCCTATCCAAGTATGTTTCATCTGAGCTACTATATCCTAAATCATTTCAGGAGAAATTGCTGTTAATGGTGTAATTATTGTCAGGTGTTACTGCTACAAACAGAACAAAGTCCTAATCACCTATCTCTACAATGGATAATGACTTGCTAACTGATAAAGAGTAGCTTCAGACCTTTAACGTTCATAGGATATAGCATATTGAATTTTTATTGTTTTCACTTAAATGCATGCCTGAATGCTGCAATCCTAGTTAATGCTAATTGAATAAAAGGTGTTCCTTCAGGATTTTTGCAGGCCATAAACAGACTGACATTTTTCTTACTGAAAAACAAGACAGATTATCCGTCAAACTGTGAATCAAGTAAAACAAACCAGAATTCTCAGATTAACTGTGGTGTCTCCTGATTTCATTTAGTCACATTTCCTTAAAATTTATGAAATCAAATAATCATGTTTCATTTCCAGAGGAGGCAAAGCTCGCACTCATTTTAAATCAGTCTAGAAATTATACTGCTGGATCATTCAAGAAAAAAACAAAACCTTTTTATTATAAATATGAACCTCTGAGTCATACAACGTGCTTCATATAAAAGCTGATAATACATAAACTGTTACTGGGAATATCAGAGAAAAGATTTTTTAAAAGTATAATCTTTGCCTGAATGACCCAAATGTGAATGATCTACTTAACTGTGAAGGAAATTTAGAAATCAGAAAGGTTTATAAATCTTCAAATAAATTAGGTTATTTCCACTAAGAACAGTCAGGGGAAACAATAGTTTTAAGATTGTATTTGATAACTCTGGTAAACAGGATTGTATGTTGCACTTCAAAAAAGGGAACTGGATTTGATGACACAATAAATCTTTTCCAGACCCATTTCTTATGTATTTGAAATGAATTGCCTTTTACAACTAGGAACTGTCATAAAAAAAATCCCCTGCTCTTAAGAAAGCAGAAAAACTCTGTTTGAAAACTCTGGTTTCCTTTTATCCTTTGCACCCTCTATAGACGTCCTCAAGGATATTATTCTGTGTCTGGAAGGAAGCTAAAGGATACAGTCACTCCAGAGATTCTTGTCATTCCAAATCAGGGACTGGAATAAAATGGAGCTAACATTTTTTTCTGCTATCATCAGTTTCTGTACAGTTTATAATTAATTTTTAATTAGGTTTTGAGAAGTGAGATATTTCTTATGCTGAATTTCTTATGATATTACTTTTTTATGTAGACAGACTGAAACTATTACTATAAAAATGATGAAAATTGTACTTCCGCTTTTATGTTGGTTGAATCCTAATACTTGACAATTTAATAATCAGATTTTGACTGTAAGACTTGAATTTCATGAGCAGTTCTGCATGCTCAGTGGCAAGACATACATTTGTAAAACTGTGTAAACTAATTAGTACAATATAGCTACTTTCTTGGGTAAATGTCTGATAACAGTGTGGTAATGGCCTGCAAAAAAGTAGCCTCCCAAAATGGGCATGCGTCTGTGATACCATGTAATAAAAATCTGAACGGGTGAATTAAAATAACTGTTGATTGTTTTGGTGCCTAAATTATTTCCAGAGTTGGTGATAAATTCTGAGCTTTAACACAGAACAATAACTTTTTAACTCTTTAGGTATTCCTTTGCCTGGACAACGTAGAGTACACACATATCACCTGTCATTGACAATTGAAAATAAAAACCACAAAAAAAACAAACAAACAAAAAACCACAAACCCACAACTAAGCAAAAATACCTTATTTCAGAAACATTTTTACCTTATAGTTCTTGATTCCTAGATTGACAGATTCCCCCAACAGAGGATCAGAGAAGCTAAAGACAAAGGATTCTTCTGTTAAACAACACAGAAGTCACAAAGCAGTTCACCATTAATCTGAGGGTGTACTAGAATAAGTGCAATAAACAACAGTTTTTACTGAGACCAAGGAAGAGGGAAAAAAAAAAAACAAAAAAAAGGAGATAATTAATTTAATCATCTGAAACTCCAGGACCAACTCCTTTCCAGTAAAGACAATAGGCTATAATTCTGGAGATAATTTGTCCTGGAAATGTCAAAACATAATATTACAGAGATGTGAGTACCTAACTGAGTACCTAAGCATAAGTTAGCGTTTCTGTTCATGGGTAAATCCCACTTTTTATAGTTGAAAGGCAGATGGGGAACACCATGATAACATTGTAGCAATAGTGAGAAGATTTCCAAACCCCTTAGATTAAATACTTTGACACAAAATAGTGATATAACTAAATATAACCCACAAATTATATTTTAAAGGATGTGAGAGAAGAGCCTTACCTACACTAAATTAGTTAAACTTTGATGACTTCAAATAAGATATGCCAATTTATATTAGATGAAAATCTTATCCATAAACTTCATCTTTCCAGGGACCTTGTGTCTGTGTTGTAGAGAACGCTAACTACCAGTCACTGCCTTGGGTGGAATAAGACATATATTGCACAACAAATTATAGTGTAATTTAGGTAGGCGTGGCCTATGGTTCATTCTCCCCCAGACTGGGACAGTTTGAAAACAGAAAGTTCAAGGCCTTGCTCAGTCAAGTTTCCAAGAATGGAGGTTCCGTAACCTCTCTGGGCAGCCTGCAGTACTGTTTGACCACCTTTATGGTGAAATTTTTCTACCTTATATCTAATTAGAATCCCTCTTGCTGCAGCTTGTGAACCTTGTCCCTTTTCTTGATAGTGTCCATCTCTGCGAAAAACCCAGCTCAACTACCCATTATATAGCTGAAAATAGAATCCAACCTAGCCAGAAAATTCAATTCTTTCAGCCTCTCCTTGGATGTCATATGTTCTAATGATTTTGGTGGCCCCCTTTTGGATTCATTCCAGTATGTTAAACAGGATGCCTGACAAAAGCCCAGACTTTGTTGCAAGGTGTCAGATAGGCAGGTCCTTTCCTTCTCCAGCAGTAAGATAATTTGGAGTTATTGGTTGATGAGAAGCTCAACATGAGCTGGCAGTGTGCACTTACAGCCCAGAAAGCCAACCGTATTCTGGGCTGCATCATGAGAAGTGAGATCAGCAGGTCAAGGGAGGTGATTCTCCACATCTACTCTGCTCTCATGAGACCCCATATGGAGTGTGGTCTTCAGATCTGGGACCCCCAACATGAGAAATGCATGGACCTGCTGAGTGAGACCAGAGGAGGCCACAAAGATGATAAAAGGGCTGAAGCACCGCTCCTAGGAAGACAGAATGAGGGAGTTTGGTTTGTTGAGCCTGGAGAAGAAAAGGCTCTGGGAAGACCCTAGAGCAGCCTTCCAGTGCCTAAAGGGGGCCTGTAAGAAATCTGGAGAAGGATATTTTTCAAACTATGTAGTGATAGGACAAGGGGGAATGGCTTTAAACTGAAAGAGGGTAGATTTTGATTAGACATTAGGAAGATATATTTTATTGTGAGGGTGGTCAGACATTGGAACAGGTTGACAAGAGAAGTTGTGGATGCCCCATCCCTGGAAGTGTTTAAGGTGAAGCTGGACAGGGCTTTGAGCTCCTTATTTAATGGCAGGTGCCCCTGCCCACAGCAGGGAGGCTAAAGATAGACAATCATTAAGGTGCTTCCCAACCCAAACTGTTGTATGATTCTACGATTCCATGAATTACTTGTTTCTTTGATTTTGCCTCTGACTATGAAAATATTGAACTGATCACACTAATACAGACAGAATAGTAAAGAATGATGTGATTCAAAATATAGTCCCACCTGTCTTAAAGATACACATTATTTATTTATTTTTTAAATTATTTAATAAATTTAAATTATCAAATACTTTTTTTTTTTGGTTTAACATGTAATGAGAAATTATTGGTATATATTTTTTCTCAATGGGACACTGTAACAAACTGCCATTTTGTACTATACATAACCAACATTTTAAGGAATGCAGCAGTAAATTAAGGAAATTTGAACTCCAAATTTATATTTCTTAATTCAGTATGTGGAAGACAGAAATATAACATATACAACTTTAAATAGTTAAATTACTTAAACCTTTGGAAGCTGATGAAATTTTCAGTCTTTGTAATGTTATTCTGTATTGGTTTATAGGTTATTTTAATGTCTATCAAAAATGAACAAAATCAAAATATATATGTACACACACAGGCATCTTGAGTACCTTACCATCACACATACAATGTATACAGACCCACAAAATATACAGTGTTGGACTTTGATGTCCTCCACAGAGCTTTACTTAAGAATGATAAAAGAAGTCTAACATAAAATCCTACAAAGAAGTGAACATGAAAAAAATTCCCTGTTTAAGCACTACATTCAGTTCTAAGGAACTATTAGCAAAGCTTATATATATTTGTGATGGATCATAGCCTCATTCTACCATATAATTTTGGTTTTAATTACAAATTAACAAACATTACTAAATTGAGGAATATGATTTAGAACTTCCTGACAAATTATATTATGATGGGGAAAAACAATAGGAAGCCGATCAATGGACACATTTGCAATCTAGAGCAAAATGCAAATGACTAGAATAGTTTAATATTTTAAACAATTAATTATTAAGTTGTGCTTAACATTGTCACACGTGGAGATAATAAATAACACGAGGCAAAACTGAATGATCCATTAAATGTATTCAAAAGCAGCTGGTAGTATTCAAAGTATAGGTACAAGAAGGTCACTATAAACGAGATAATTTTTCTTAGCATATATCAAACCAGTGCTTTGAGTCAATGATACTGTAGACATTTTTTTGCAAAAAATGATGATCTGGGTTGTGCTCAGCACTTGTCTGACCAATTTACACTGCCATTGTTGACACCTGCAGATGCCCTCAAACTCAATTCCCCTCTTTAGAAAAGACTGCAGAGCTGCTGGCAAAGCATTCTTTTGCAAGGGACTTTTCCTCTGGAATGCTTTTCCTTGCCAAGGTCTAAAATAGCCATAAACTGTTGACATTCCAGATATGATACAAAGTCCATCTGTGTGAGCAGACTGAAGCAGTAACGGGTGGAATATCTTGTGAGAAGGTGTGATGGAGGTGCACAGGTCTTATGACTAGGAATTAAATGGGGTGTTAGAGAGTGGGAAGACAGAAGAGTACTGCTTTTTTTGGAAGTTTTATTTATTGCAGTCTCTACATTATGTTTAAAAATATGTGCCAAGAATGCTCAAATTCTTAGGTGCCCTCTGGAGTGTTTATTTTGGATGAAAATCTAAATGAATGTTAATTCTATAATATTATATGAGAATTCTAATATTAATGATTCACTTTTCTTTCCAAATTTCTCAGAGATTTTTCATAAATTCAAATCTGAGCAGCAGAAATTATTTTTCAGGATCCTTCTACAATGAAAATGTTATGACTTTTTAAAGAGTAAGATACTATTCAGAGTAAGAATGCAAGAATCAACCCAAATTAGTTTGACAGCCCACGATGTTTCACAGCAACTTTCTTTGTTCAAAGTGCCCATGTTAAGCAAAATGTATCATGGTAGTAGCACTGGTTGGTTGTCAAAGAAAAAAATAATAAATGCAAGTAAAGGCTCTGGTTACACATACAAATAAATGGAGAAAAAAAACCAAACCCACTCCTCATTAATGAAATTAAAATATCTGTAAGGATATTTTGGTAACAGTATCCTCTTTATGGTGAAGAAAAAAAAACAACTGTTAATTTCTATTTCAAGAATATTCATTTTTTTCTGTATTGAATAGTAAGAACAAAATCTGAAATGTGTCATTTTAATAATTATTTCAAATTTTTGTTTAGAATAGTAACCACAGTCCTATGACTCAGCTCAATTCAGCTTGGCCCAAATAGATAGTGAACAAGAGTTGCAGGTAACCGATATTTGAAAAATATTAGTTGCTTACTGCATCTTCACACGAATAACCTTGTATCCATAATAGATTCTCTCTTCATAATTACATGAGATTCCATGCAAAAACTTTCTCTTTCAACTGAAATTATTCCACCACAATCAATTTTTAAAGATTACATGCAATTTGTATGTTCTTTTGTACATTTAACATATGATTAGGCATTGTTTTCACTGGTGGCAGAAAAGACAGTAAGATAGAGAAGGTGACATTCCCAAAGCTTTTCAGTTACCAAACTAATCCAACAGCTGAGACAATAATGAGAAAAATCTGCAGTAATTCTTTTAAACATCCTGTGTTGGGTCGGGGGGGGGGGGGGGGGTAAGAAATAGAATAATAAGAAATAAACAGTTCACAATAGACAAAGTTATGTATTTTTGTGGTATATCTCTTTTGAAGACTATGTCAATTTTTCACTATACAAAATTTATGAAGAGACAAAAGACTTGACTGTCACAAATACTGTGATTTGTTGTAAATATACATAAAAGTTACACACCGATTATGTCATCTGAAGTATGCTAATGAAGCTACTTAGACTTATAGATTTCAAGAACAAGATATATCTTTTTTCCTTCAGAATTCAAAAGGTGGTGTCAAGTCATGGCATGAAAGCATCTGAGATTTTTAATTTCTTTCTTTTCCATCTTTTGATGAATGTCATTGTTCTGCAATTCTTTGAATTTTTTAATTTGATGAGTAAATAGATAAAAGTTAATTTTGTCAATATGTCTTTAATTTCTGCTGCTTACTGGGTACAATACATTTGATGGCTTGATAAAAAAAAAAAAAAAAGAAAAAAAAAGCCAAACTAATGAATTAAACTAGAAATAACTAGAAAATGGTTCAAGTTTAAGGAAACATTAGTTAGTGCATCAAGCAATGCAAAAATTTTAGATAAATGTTAAGTTTCTGTTTTATTTTGAATTTATTTACTCATTTGCTGGGATGAACAATTTCTAATTTTAGATAATACTGAAACACCAATAATATCTTGGTATATCACATCACATGTAACAGTCACAAACAAAAAAAAATATTTGGAAACAGATTCTGAAGAAAACAGTTGAAGGTCTCAAAGTTTAAAATTATCTCAAAGAAAACTAAGATTTCTTAATAAAAGAATCATTTTTCAAACAAAAATATTTATTTAATTAATTCTTTTGAAATTATCTGTATTCATATTGCTTCTTGATTTTCTCAGTACATTTAAGTATTCTGTCCTTTTTAATTTGAAATGCGTATTCTTTCAAAACTAAAAAAAAAGGCACAAAAATACAAGTTAGCATATATTTTTTAAAGTTATCCAGTTATTCATTCAGTTAAACACATAGATCATCACCGTTCAAAAAATTTGCTTAGTAACAAACAAGCTTGCTTTGATTACCCTTCCCTTCTCCATGTACCTCTCTCTTCCTAATACTGCCTAATGTCAAACCAGACAGCTCTGCAATGACTTATGTGCCCTTGTAGCACATAGCTATAACAGCGTAACTTCCGTTGCAGGCAGCCACTAGTAGCCACACCACTTTATGTTCAAGATGAACGTAAAATCTTATCTGGGATTGTCTTTTTCTTTTATAGTTTTTTTCTGCTCACCTATATCACAAAACTGTCCATTCTATTTGAAGAATGCTACAAACTCCAACTGAAAATTTTTGAAACATTTAAAAGTAACAGAATATTTTCCTCTCTGATTTTCCATCTCTGAATTCAAGTTTCTACTCCTTAAAGAGCTTATGTTTATATCAAGTAGCCAAAAACATTCCAGTTTGCCTAAAGCCACATACGATCACACTGAATTAAAACACTGAGACCTTCTGAAGCTGTTTAAAAACAAAGCCATAACAATGGACACATTAATCAGGCTGGCATTATTATCAATGGTATAAGAAGACAGGTAAAATGACAGCTCATGAATGCCACAAAACAATTTACCTCACGCTCTTGCCACCTGCAGAAACAAGGTACAATTTTCACAGGACACAAAGGATGTGAACCTTTCCAATCATAACTACTGAATTTATGCTTGAGTTCTAATTTACAGAATCATAGAATTCATATACTGGAAAGACAACTACCTCTGATGTCTATTAAGCAAACAATGCTTTATTACAAAGAAGTCTACATTTTCACTATGGTATGTGAGAAAACAAAATGTTGTCTGGCATCAAGTTCAAGGTCAGGATTTTAAAATCATTATTTTGAATGATGGTTTGCTCATTAGGTTCATGGATCATCGGAACAACTATAAAAACGTACTAGAACAACCTTATCCCTTCCAGAAAATTAAACACATCCAAGGATAATAGTACAGATTAATAGCTGAAATAATAGCGAGAGACATATCAGCAAAATGGAAAATGCAAAGCTGATTGCAGAAATGTCAAATTATCTTTCACATGACAGTCTGTATTTTATATTGCTTGGTTTTAATATTTCACCTTTGATATGCTTTAAAAAAATTAGAGCTATTAAAACAACTCCAACACATGTTAAGAGTGACTTCAAAACACAGTGAAAAACATACAGTCTGTGTTGCTTTGCTTCCTCCTGTTAGAGCTCTTTGAACTAGGGCCAGTACTGGCAGTCATAGACACACGGTAGCCACCAAGCAGTGACCTTGCTGCTCAACTGCCTGAAAAAAAATTAATTATATTCTGCTCTCTCATCTATGAATAACTCAGAGCTCTAGAATTACCTTTCCTTTGCATTTTCTTTAATAAAACATGATGCTGAAAAGTGTTAAGAGATGAGGAATGTGTTTTGTATACAAATACAAAAAGTTATTACAAAAATCTGGATTTCTAAATACCCCTATGCTTGTTCCTTGGTACTTACAAATTAATTAAAACTGCAAATGGAAATGCATACTTTTTTTGTTTGTTGTTTAAGTAACAAAGCAAATGGCATTACTTTAAATTTTAATGCATCTAATAGGCAGACTATGCACACATACATATTGCCACTTTTTTTTTTAATTTTACAAATGCATACTGTAAAGAAGGAAAATCCATGTTTTAGGATTAGAAATAGTAATGATTTCAGAACAATATGTCTTCAACATTGTAACAATAAAGCTGCTTCTTTTTGTAAGGTTTGGTCTTTATACCATGTACACTAATAACCCAAATATTTTGAATTAAAATCATTTACAAACAATACCTTTTTCCAGAATTCATTATTTTCTGGGTTCGATTTTAGTCTTTAGAACATACCTCATTCCTCTTCCTATTTAATTTCTGTTCATTTTATTTCCTTTTAATGAAAGAAATAACTCAAGACAAAAGAACCTATAAATGGTGAGAAATTCTGAAGAGCAAGTAACTATCCACACACAAAGTAGGAAACTAAAGGCAAAACTTTCAAAAGCAGGCCTTCTCTTTTGAACCTATAGACAATGTACCCACATCTGTAATGTAGCAATATTTGATTTGCAGTCATGAGCTACTCCAAAATTCTAAAGCTTCAAATGGAAATTATGCTGAGAAATGCAAGGTGTGAAACAGACAGTTAATCTATTATGTAAATGATGCAATATTTAGAGTAATGTACAGAAGAGCCTTCTGATTAGACCTTATTATTGTAAGTTTTCTAAAAAATATTAAGACAATCAAAATTTCTGCTCCACAATTCTGGGCAGAAACATATTTCATGTTCTGTGAGGTCAATAGAGCTAAAAGAAAAAGAAACTCATGGATTAATGAGCTGAACCCCCATGGCACCATTGGAAAATGGAGAAGGTCTTTTATTATTGCTAATTCTGAACATGGCAGTAGAAGCACATCACCTGAAAATTTTGCCTGTGACTTGTGGTTTTATGTATGCTTTTGATTATAGGTGCATTTGTACATGAACATTTTATGCAGTTGGATGTAACTACTACTGAGGATAGTAATATTTAAAAAAAAAATAGTAGACTAGAAAGCAAATTAGTTTCTATTGAGTAGGAATAGTTTGGCACAATTCTCATCTTTGTTCACGTGCAACAGGTACTTGAAACACTTATTTAAAACAACAGCAGTTTCTTTATTCTTTTTTTTTTTGAAGAAAATTATTTAAATACCTAAAATTTTACTAGATTTGTCGCTCCTTATTCCTAAATTTTACCTTTGTGATCCTAGACTTTTTTTTTTTCCTGTCATGTGGCACTATACGTACAATGTAAATCAAAAAGCACAGAATCATCTACCTATCATCACAACTCTTTCTGATTGGGTAGGCATACAAAAACTATAAGCCTCTGTGTGTATGAATAACATCATCAGTGGAGCACCTGTCACATCACAAAGTGTGTGACGTATAAGCCATAATTAATTTTTGCAGTTCTCTATGTGTTTTGAAGACAAAAAAAAAAAAAGAAAAAAAGGAGAAAACATAAATAATAATAAATAATAAATGTGGATCTTTAAATATGGATGTTTAGTAGCAATAATAAAACTCTCGAGGAAGTGTTTTACAGTGGACAAAGTTTCATTTTTGTTATCAGTGCTAGAGAGATTTAGCAAATGACTAAAATGAAACAGAAGAGCTATTGTCACTTAATAATTACATTTGAGAACTGCCTTCTCCAGGAAGCTTGTGCTCTAGGAATCTGAAAAGATTGTGTGAGACTAATGTACCTGTGAATGGTAACATAAGCTTGGAGCTAAAAATTGAATTTCTATAAAAGACAAGATTTGTCAACCATTTCTGATTCAAGTTATTCTAGTCTGGTCCAGTCTAGTCTAGTCTATCTACAGGGACAAGGAAATACTGTGTACTGGCAGCTTCACGGAAATAACTGGGAGCTCTGCTGGAGTTCCCTAACTTGGACAGTCATCTATGTTTGAGTCACAAAATGTGGACCTATATGCTTACATATGTGTAAGTTGGCTACAAACATTATTCTTTGCTCCAGATCCACTGGCCATTTTCGTTGGTCCTCACTTCATTTTGTCCTTTTCATTTTGTCCTCGCTTTCAACTTCAGTGAAAGAAGAACTTAAAGCTCAACTGATTTAGGCCCTTAGTACTAGTGTTGATTCCCAGAATATCTCAGTAATGTATTTCTCTCTCATGGTTCAATGTGGTGAGCATACTTCACTGCTTTACCCAGCAAAAGAAATAACTTGAGGTCTAATACATAATACATGGCCATTCTTTGTACTTGCACCAGACTCCACTAAGGCATTCTTTTTCCATCTCTGGTCTATAGGTAACTGGTAGTCCAAATACCAGCAAATGGCCTACAAAACAAGTGCAGCTGAAAATAAATAAATAAATACACACACATATATTCCCACACGCTTGGAAGACATGCCCTGTAGCTGCCAGAAAGCGTAATGGGAAAACATCTCCTAGCTTCTGTTGGTGCCTGCCTGCAGGCAGAGTTAGCTCCATTGCTATGCATGTTCACATCAATTTACATATGAGAGAGTAGCTCATACAGACCTTAGATCTACAGGATTATTTGATGAAAAGAGTAAGAAATCCTAGCTCATACACAAAAGCTTTCCAAGTATATTACACTCACTGTTTGCATATACAGTCTGTGAGCTTAATGGCATTTTTTGCACAGATTTCACATATTTCAGTGATAATAGATTCTAGCTGTCATGTTATGCTGTAGGCAGAGGACCTTATAGACCACATACCAATATGCCCATACAGTCAAGAGCCACATGATACATATTCAGTGGTCAAAGAGGAGTTCTGGATTTATTTCACAGGTAGAAAGGAGGTAACAACAGCTCCTCATAGGCTTTCTCACAGGGGCTCTTGTGCAGAATGGAGCTTTTTGAGTACCAGAGTTGTTCCAGAGAAGCTGTTAATACTGATTTAATGAGCAGTTGTTGATCAGCTCTCTCTGATTCAGATTACCCTGCTCCAGTACAGGTCTCATACCACTGAGAAGCCTACGTTTGAGCTAGTTTAAGCTGTATAAGGTGCAGCTGCAGTTTAAGTAGTCTTGCTGTAAACCTCGATTTCATGACCCAGTCAGGTTAGGCATGACTAACTCGATTTCAGACTAATTTCAGCATGATTTAAATGTGAATATATGATGCAGGGTACGACTTTGAAAAATATTCTGTATCCAGAAGAGTGGACACAACAGGTAATGCTTAAGTCTGGTTTTTCTTTAATTGCAACTGTAATATAAAGAGATTAATAGGTCTGTGGTTTCAACAAAAACCAAATCATCTCTCAGTAAAAATTAGGGAAATAATCCTTGGTAAATCCCTGAAATCTGAAGCACAGCTTAAAGAAAAGTACGGTGATACATGAGACAATCTTGACATGCTAAGGGGGTTGGCAGAAAACACATGCATTTAACTATGTTTTGTAATTCAACATATCTCTGAAATAGCACTTATTTTTAGATATAAAAATTCTGTGGTGAAAATGTGTTTAAACATTTTCATATCCTATGAAGACCTATTCAAACTGACTCCTTTCTCTGGTTCAGAAACTTCATACATAAGCTACAATATGATAGTAAGGCAGGTGCTCTCCAAAATGAATATTAATTTGAAATGATGTATTACACAATATATTTCTTTGTAGCTGATCACTCCATGTAAATGAAGCATATGACTATTATGAAGCAGACATGCAAATCTTAATGTGACAGTGATCTATCTTTCCCTGAGTTGCATGCAGGTTCATGTGTAAAACATGAAAAAAAAAACAACTAGATGCTAAAGGAAGGCATTCCTCAAGGCTAAAAATGTAAAACATTTTACAAAATATAAGTTAGGAATATGCTGATAAGTTTATATGGTAACTTCTTCATAGCAGGGAGTTTTCCTTCTTATATCTATTAAGTGCCATTCTTCAGAAACAGCAGGACTAGTCTGATCACAGTTACAATGGTTTAGGCTAGTGTGAAACGGAGCTAAAGCAAAGCAACATGTTCATAAAAGCAAAAAAAGGGTCAAAATTACAAAATGAATCCTTAGCCTTTTGCTTACAAAGGGGACTTCATTGTGCCTTCTAACACAGTTTTGCCTATAAGGCAGTGTAGCGATGCAGGAGGCTTTAAGTTCAAGTAGTATTCCACTTACACAACAAAATTCTTAGGTAAAAAAACCCAAAGAGAAAGAACCTACTTGGAGTGATCTTAGCTGCCTTCTCTTACGTACACAACAGTAATTCTTACCAGCTCCAAAGAAGCAGCAGCAACAGCATTACACTCACTTGGAGTAGCTCACATCAAAATAATCTGCAATGCTGAAAGTGGTATCTTGGTAAAAATGAAGGTAACTGTACAATGATAATTTGAGGATCTATTGGAATAGGGTTTGAAAAGAAGACAAATATGTCCCCAAAAGAAACAGCATGTTGACATTCAAATAAAAAATGACAACAATGCTGTTTTCATTTTCTCCAACGAAAAAATTTCACACTAGTCTCCACGTAAGAGGGTTTTGACATGTAAAGGTCTTGCACTAGGTCTTGCTGAAGAACATTTAACTTGTGTTTCAAGGAATAATTTCAAAGCTTTTGTTTTCCATTACAACTGTTTTTTTATGTTCTAAAGGTCTGTGCTACTCCACACCCTATTAGCAATCTTAATGAAGCAAAAAGGTTTATATTTTCCATTATTATTGTTATCACAACTATTGCAGTACTCATTTTAATAAGTACCCACTTTTTTCTTTTCTGAAGTTCATCACCAGTTACTGAACTGAAAGGATTTTTTCCAACATTTCCTTTTATCAATGCTCAGTGCAGCAAGCTAGTATCATATTTAAACATGGAGCAATTTTATTGTAATCTCAGTGGTATCTGGCTGTCAGCAAAAGGGTGGCGTAATGGATTGTAATCATTTTGCACAGAGTAAGGACAGGTCTAGCAGCAAATATTTAATTCTAGGTGATAGCTCCTGCAGAGTCAGTAAAGGGCACATGCTAATAAGGAAACTGCAGAAAGGCACTGGTGATGACATGCTCCCTGAAAACAGCAAGCTCAGCAGATACAGTGTAGCTAATAGAACCATTACTGCCTCATGTCAAGCTATGAAAAATACCAAAGGACAGTCATCACAGTGAATGGAAAAACAAAGCTCTTGTATATTATGGTTGGAAAAGCTTTACCAGCAGAACAATGTTAGGATAACAGTGTTATCAAATGCATGAATAAAAATATGTCAAAAAGCTTGCTCAGGAGAAAGAGCAATTTTCCCTTTTTAATTCAATCTATATGCCACATGTTGTAGCCCTACCATTCATTGTATGAATTTTCAGTTTGAAACTCATTTCCCACCAAGGCATCTGTTGTCTTCTGCTGATGGCAGCAGGTTTGATTTTGCTTTCCTTTTTTTAACTTCAGTTTATGATGGAGTCCTCAAGTAAAGCATAAAGCACTGTAAATGAATATGACTACAAGGCAGCAAAAGCACACAGATGCTTCTACAGATAATTAATTTTCCAGCTTCTGATTATAGGCTTCTGTTACCACTGGAAAAGTGTTGGTCAGCTTCTCTCCTTCTAAAACTGGGAGTCTGTCCAGAAACACAGAGACCATGAAAACTCCAGAAACATCACAGGATGCTTGTATTATGGCAAGTAGTACACTAGCTAGCCATATTATGCACAAAAATCTGTCTCCATCTCACATAGCATTTACATTTTAAAATCCTGCTCACCCAACTTCTACTACTAAATTCCAGATAGCAGGAAAAGACAGAATATATCCAATGAGGCATGCACAGGTATTAAGACATACAACTTCATATAAAGAGCCTACTGGAGAAGAAAATCTTAATGGACAATGTTTTTCAAAGCAAAGTTCTACATTTTCCACAAAAATATAAACTATCTCCTAATCTATCAGACAGAAAATTTCACTTGCACATTTGTTGGTTTCAAGGGGGAACAAAAAAGTCATTGCTTGTGGTCCCTCTCCCTCACCTGTGCCTCTTCAATATAATGAGCTGGACTCTAAGCTGAGTTGCTGCTTAAGAAAAAAAGCAAGTTAACAAATGCCAGACACAAGAGTAAATATCTAACTTCACACTCTTTGAAACTGCAGTGCTGCTAATGGGACCTTTGTTTTACTACCAAAGGGTTTAATTAGGCAGGATTGTTAGTGAAACACATGTCTAGCAAAAAGCTTACTAAGTCTATGGAGTCTTCCTATTGGTCTCCATTGATGCTGACTTTCAGAGCAACAGCGTTAATTTATTTGATGAGTTAGATCCATAACATCAGTCATGGAAATCAAGAGTTACAGTGTGTTTCTGAAGTTTTAATTCTATATTTTTAAAACTTACCAAAAAATTGACAGCTTTATCATTAGATGAATAAATGATTCAAAGTAAAATTTTCTATAATTTGTTATTACACTGTTTTCTCCATTTACTTCTTAAGACAAGCTGAAATTCAGAACACAGCTCAGAAACCTCGTAAGTAGTCCTCTGGAATATGCAATTTATAATCCCTGTTCTTCCTTCTCTATTTACACTATTTAGCATGTATTTCCATGGGATATCACTTGATATTGTAAGTTTGTGCACTTCCCCTCTTCAACCTGTCAGAAACACATAACCACTATGGGAAAAAGTAGGTTACAAATTGTTCTCTGTTCATCATGAAAATTCATTGTATTAGGAAACAATAATTATACCTGAATGTCATTTATACAAAAGAGGAGGGTAAGCACATTTTCAAAGAGCTTGATCACTCATGTCCATGGGTATTCTTTACCACTTATACATTTCTGGCCTAAAGAAGCCTGAAGTAATTAGTTTCAACCTGGCTCAGATTACCAAATCAGTGAAACTGCAGGCTTGCATGGTAAGAAACATACAATTCCCTTACTTAACTATTTGCACTGCTATGAAGGTCTCTTTTGGAATGTACAAGCAACCCTGCAAAACCATGGTCACATGAGAAATCTTTTTTGACATGAATAGACCCATTAAGTCAATGGGGCTACTTATGTGAACAGAGACTGGTGTCAAAAAACACTGATGCTGACAATGCTCTCTTTTGTATGTTCTTTCATTTGTGTGGATAAGCAAGCAAGTGCACTATGTGAAATACTACGCTCTTATTTCAGTATGCTCACCATATTTCACATCACTTCCCATTAAAAACTCTATGCTATGCCATACTCTCACTCACTTTTTAAAACCACTAAAAAATATTACAACAGCTAGTGCTTTCTACTCCAGACACAATTGTAATACCACGGTAATTATCAGACACTGTATATTTCTTCCTTTGAAGTTTCCTGTTGAAGATTTTTCATTGCAATAAAGATTTATTAAATTCTTCTTAATCAATACTGTCATTTCATTAATTCTCAGATGTCTACAGGGGCTGATCTACTCATGTTTTGTTGACTAAGGTTCTGAACCAGCAGTGCTCAGAAAAAAAAAATGCATTAAATAGTTTGTTTTGTTGGGTGGTGGGTTTTTTTTCTAGTTTGTGTCAGCTAAAGAGAAAATATAAAGGCCAAAGTACATTAGAAAGATACTTCACTCTCCATCATTACCAAATCAAATATTCTCCAAACTGGATATATTTCCATTGTAACTCTGTCATATATATAGGCTAAACACTGTTGCCGCCATCTGCCAAAATGTATAACATTAAGACAGCATGCCTGTGATACTCCAGCTTGTGGGGGCAGGAAGAAAGTAGAAGTTGCCATCTGCTTCTTTTTGTCCTTCTCTGCATGTAGATTACATAGCAAGATTATGGAGGAGATCTTGTCTCCTCTGGAAAATACTGTCAGACTGTAAAAATGGCTCTGATAATTTGCTGCCACTTTTGCAATACCAGAAGCTGTGTACAGGGAAGGAGCTTCCCAAGTCTGTGAAAAGACAAAGTCCTTCAGTGAGATTTAACTGGCACTTGAGTATGATACTGACTTCCTGTATGCATAGATGCTGCATTAATGACAAGCAAATATGAAAAGAACTCTCTGTGCTGTTTTACTAGCACACTTGTGCAGCTATGCTTTACAAGCCAGATGATTATTTAGGAGATAGATAGGCTGTAGAGCTACCCAGGTTGACTATGAGCAGTGAAAAAATTAAAAAAAAAATTTTTTTAAACGTATTAGTGCATACATCTTCACAACAGAAATTCTGCTTTTCTTGTTTTTTTAATAGATTTGGAAAAAAAAACCAAAAACAAAACCAAAACCCCCCAAAAAGAAGTGTTTTTCAATTAAAATAAGAGCTATCGTTTTATTAATATCTAAATTAATTGAATCAGGGTGAAGTAATTTATCATAATTCCAAGCTAGTCTCACAGAAACTATGTTCAGAGCTCCATTTTGGTTAAGCCTTTAAATCTGGCTAGAGGGGTTTGAAAAAGTGTATGGTATTAACAGAACCCAGAAAACTGTCTAGTGTGCTGGAAGGAGCAGAACTGCTTTATTCCTGAGGATGCAGAATTTGTTTGGCTGTTTCTGAGGTGCACCTTCATGGAGCGATCTCTTCTGACAGAGAGGTGGTGTGACACAGTTATGGGCAAAGATTCTTCTTCCTGAAAAAAAGACTCTGATTTTGATTATACACAAAGCATGATCCCTTTCTTAGTAAAAGTGGTGATGTAGATATACTAGTATTAGAAACCAGACCAATGCATTTGTAAGTAAAGGGACAATATTTTTCAATGTGAGTCACCAAAGATATTGCAAGCTGATATAACTACACACATATTCTTGCTATATATTTCCATTGGGAAAAATGTCATGTTCCTATACAAAATAATTTAACTGACATAAAATCTATATAAAACTTAGTCAATATCCAACCTCCATGAAGCTTTGAAGCATAAGACCCCTATAGTCTTGTCTTCTTTTCCATCTTGGCAGCCACAGAGAAGGCTGAGCACAATAAAGCCTGTTGTTAAGACTTTACAGTTGTCACATTGTATTGTTTTATTATAACATTAAATGGTTACTACAATGAGACAGATGAGAGTGAACTGGAAATAGCCCCTCAAGACAGTTAAGGTGTACAACTTTACCTTTAATTTTATGGGAAGAGAATGTCTCCTGCTTTCCTGTAAAATAATGTTTCAAGCACAGTTGCTGAGGAGTTGCAAGCAGCTGCTTACCTCAGTATGTATGTGAAAGAACAAAAGCACTTCAGAGTATAGGCCACACGAACAAATGTCATGAGGGGAATAATTTTTCTCACCATTATGAAGTAGCTTTAAAAAATAGATAGCTCTTAACTGAATTAGTTTAAAATAGTTGCCATCACTGTCTCATAATATAATAAAAAAAACCAATAAACTCAGAATATTTATCTTCCCAGTTCCTGAAACTGCTAGCAGAAAAAATACAAAGTAGTTTAGATAAGCGTATTTTGATTATATTCCTGCTGTTCTGTCCTCACTGTTTTCATGATGGTTAATTCAAAGTTAGTTTATTCAAAATGGCTTAAAGACCCTTATTGCCTTTATTACTTTAGGCATAATATTATTCAAAATCAAAATAATATGACTTTCTATTCATGCAAAACTAGTCATGTTATCAACATTTTTTGTAGAGTGGTATGGGAAGGAGGGAACAATAGGGATAACTGAATAACTCAAAGATGGAGCTGAGCATGAACGAAAGTGTGGGCCTGAAACCTACGAAAGCAAAATGAAGATGTGACATTTGGGGCAGAAGAACTCAACCTTCAGCCAAGTCACTTTGGGAATTAATATACAATATAGATACAGACATGGTTATCTTCCCACTTCTGTGCAAATCTGTCTTTTTATGTCCTTGTCACTATATTGCCTATGAATACTTCCATTTTACTTTAATGGCGATGAATAAAAGAGGATTTCTGACTAGCATTTAATTGCCTTTAAGACTAGATAATCGAACACTACACCAGTGTGGAGAACTCCACCACATTGCTCGAGAGCTCTCAGAAGGGTATATCTGGTGGCCTTCTAACTGCACAACTGACTATGCATGCTGCTATCTCACAGGGAATGTGCAGTTGAAAAATAATCCAGTGAACACAGGCAGATATATTTACCATTAATATAAATATTTGTATTATTCTCTCTGTCAGAAGCCATCCCTTTGCTCGGGTGGGGTGGTGGTGGTGGTAATGAATAATTCTCAATAGACTTCTTAAGATAATGAATTTACTTATTTCAGTCCTGGACTTTCAGTGCAGTTAGAATTTATTGATACTTGTTCTTACACAACTTGGTTTTATATATGGCAAACTAAACCACACCCTTTAATAACTTTTTGTAATGACTCAAAAGCAATCTGGATTATTGAAACTGAATGGAAGTCTGCACATAAAGCACTAGAATAATGCTTTATTATCTTATAATCTCTTTCAGTTGATTAACTTCTTTAGGAAGGGCCTTTACAGACATTTATAGAACATACAGAATGCCTGTTATAAATCACCGTAAATGAGACTGGCACAAAAACCCCAACAGTTAGTAAGCTACCACAGTCTTGAAATATTTGTTTACTTTTGCAGTGTTTTGGATCTTTTGCTTTTCTAATCTATGTCAAATTTTAATGACAACTTTATTAGCAGCACCATTAGCGTATGATCAGTATTTCTCAGTGTCAAATACCTTCATTACCCACAAGACACTTGTTTTTAATCTGCCTAGAATAACAGGCTCTGGTCTATGACTGAATATTTCTGAATCAAGAAAAACTGTCTGTGAGTTCACGGAATTTTACACTGAATACAGGAATTATTGGACAGAGAAGCAACAGAGATTTAAACAGTTTTTAAAAACTGTTCTAAGTGCGTATATGAGTTTTAAGTGCATATGAGTATGTAAACTGATAAATTGTCCTGTTATAATTTTATATATATAATATACTGTATCTATATGATGTATATATATTATATATAATATACTGTGTCTGTTAAAAATAAACTGATGTGTCCTTAGAATAACACAATTTATAAAAGTCTTTCCAGACATATACAGGTGTACCTCATTTAACTGTAAACAATGATCTTCATTGTTTCAAATATTTTGGCAGTGTCTGCTAACATGCAGACAGACTGTGAAAATGTATATGTGAGCTATTAACATTGAAAAAGGATAAGAATTTTATTATTTAAACCTTATATTAAATTCTGTCATAATTCTATTTGCACAATTGAGTCGTGTATCATTACTCAAGACTCATGTTTGCTTGTCAATTTTCTTAGAAGAATTCTTTCAGCTAGAAAACTGCATATTAACTAGTGAATGTCATCTCACCCACTGAAGATGAAAATTAAACCTATTAGCTATTTATTTAAAATAGCTTCCCCACCCCCAAAACAACTTCTGTCTTCACATGTGAATCAATTTTGCTGCAGTTCTATGGAAAGATGTCAAAAGAGACTGTTGAAACTTTTACTTGAACGTTAAATAAATATAACATGCAAAGAAGAATTAAAGAATGTAGAATATGAGATAAGGAGAAAGAATTGAAGAAATTATGGGAAAGATGATGTAATTAAAAGACAGTTGTTGAACAGTTATGGCAACTTTCATTTATTTTAGTGATTTTTTACCTCTAGTTATTATATAGGTATGTAGTTCTAGAAATGCATTCTGAAATTATTTTCATTTATTTAGTCTATGTGTGAAATTTTTTAGTTACATTTGTGTACTTTAAAACCAATTTATTTTGAGATTTTTAAATTACCTCTGGAAAGAAACCAAGAAAAAAATCCTAGTTCCAAATCCATGATTAAAAAAGTCTTGTAAGTTTACTGAAATTTTTGTATTGTGTATTTTTACAGAGGCTTTTCATAAACAGTATGCATTCAAATAAGTACACATTATTAGTAATATATTATTAATATACAAAAATATTTTTAAATAACTTTTATATATTGAAAATAGGCATCAACTTCAGAGACAAAAAAAAAAAGCAGCTATTTCTAGTATGATAAACAGAATCAACTGCAAGGGACTTAATTTCAAATAAAAGCCCAGTAACAAAAAAGAGAAAATCTTAGCTGAGGTAAAGACAGTGAAGGAGAAAAAAAAAAAAAAAAAAAAAGGCATATCATTACTATTATCAGAGGAGAAGGGATACACTAGATGAAATTTCAATTACATTTCAAACATAAGTGCAGTGAAGGACGAAATAAATTAAAAGACATTTAATGAGCAGGAAGCAGGAACTGGTACTGTAAGAAGATTTTTTTTTCCTCAGGTTACAGAGGAAGCGAAAGCTACAAAAGATAAATGTAGACTCAACAAAGCATTTTCTCAGTATACATAAAATATTTATTTTATTTTTGTTGAATCCTGTGTGTCTTTTCAGGAACTTGTGATTTCCTTGAAAACAAGGTGTGCCTTACTACCTCATTAAGCATCATAGTTTATGCCTTTTTATAAAGTCTGTGTATGTATTACTGTAGGACTAAACATCTCAAACTAATACTGAAATGTACATAGCTACTGTACCAGGTCAGTCTGCAGGTTACATTCTTCACTTTAGACAGCTGAAGAAAAGATGAATCAATTACTTTTTAGACTAAGCAGGATTTTAAAAGAGCTCACATTTTAGTGTCATTCCCAGGGGAAAAAAAAAAAGGAAAAAAAAAAGAAAAAAAAAAAAGAAAAGAAAGAATTCCTCATCCAAAATTTACTTAATGCTCACAATGAAGAATTATTTACAGTGCTGGAAATGTCAATATAAAAAAAGTGTTTTGTTTTCATAATATTGCAATTATTTTTCACTATCTTGCTTGCTTTCATTAACCTTGCATTGGTTATTTATTATCTATTAACCTTCATTAACATTTTATTTATTTTCTGATCAAAAGTACAATTAAATTTATAGCACTTAGGGAATTTAATATAGGAATGCTTACTAAATTTGAGAAATCAAGTAAGTTGTCATCTTGCAAATCCATGTAGAGATTATACAGGCAAGTAACAGTGACCCAGCATTACTGTATGTATTAAACTCTCAGCAACTAAACAACCACATAGAAGCCAATGGAGCTGCACATAGATTTAACCATGTGATGCAATACCTAGAAAGATAAGGGTCTGAGAAGGTAGAAAATTGACTTTAATAGTATTCTGCTTGACAAGGTGGCAAGTGCATCTCACACTGCTGAATTCTGTTTTTTAATCTAGTTAATTAAGTTTTTCCCTTGGATTAACCCAGCTCCCAGTCAAATAGAATAACTAGTTCTTTCAGCATTAAAAATAGATAAAATACTGAATTTTTCTTGCCATCACTCGCTACTGAGAAGGACAGTGATTGTCTCAGATCCATAAGTAGAGAGTAGCATAAATAATGACACAGTAGAAGAAAAATAAATTGCAATTCTGTTTTCCTGGACAGAACTTATTTTACAGGCCTGTTCCTCTCTATAAGGACCTAAATGGCTGTCTAAAATCAGTGAAGATCACCTTAGGTAAAGACAGATGTCTGCATGCTCTCTCTTTATGGACTTATATGGAAAGATTTTGCATTTCATCTTGATGCTGGAAGAAGTATTAATAAGCAATCTGACGCATATACATCCTTAGCCATACAATACTTAAAAGAATTGAAGATACATAAAAGCCTATGATATTTTTAGACATTATATACAGAAAGCAATTTATTCTTAAAGAGCATACTAATTCTGTATTTAATAATATGAAATAAAATATTATTAACTAGAATCATAGAATAGTTAGGGTTAGAAAGGACCTTAAGATCACCTAGTTCCAACCCCCTGCCAGGGGCAATGACACCTCACACTAAACCACGTCACCCAAGGCTCTGTCCAGCCTGGCCTTGAACACTGCCAGGGATGGAGCATTCACAACTTCCTTGGGCAATCTATTCCAGAGCCACACCACCCTCACAGTAAAGAACTTCCTCTTTATAATCTATCTAAACCTCACCTGCTTAAGTTTAAACCCATTGCCCCTTGTCCTTTCACTACAGTCCCTAATGAAGAGTTCCTCCCCTGCATTCTTACTTATTAAAACATTATATAGTGATTAAGAGCATCATAAGAGTCTTCTGTCATATTAAACAAATACTAATTCAGTCTTTTTATATTCCAGAAATCCCACAATACACTGAAAAACAATGACTTTTATATTGATAATGTAGAGATGCCAGGTGTAGTACATCTTACAACAGACTTACAACATCTACAACATCTTACAACGTCTACAGCAGAAAAACCCCAATCTCCATTTTAGGTAAAATGAGACCTGTGTAGTACATCATTTGAACTGAAGTAAGAATGGACAAGGAAAAGGATGCTGGCACTTCAAGACAATCTTTGCATTGCTGTGAAGCAACACTAATTTTAAAGACAGGCCCTACAGGGACTTGACAAATTTGCTATGAATGCTTGTGATTCTTTTATAATGGCCATGTATGCATGGCTAAAATTCTTCTAAGTGGATACAACTGAAATGACAAGTTGGATCCATTTTAAGTACTCTTACTCCATTTTTTCCCACACAATCTTCTGTAGGTAAAGTTAAGACTTTGTTCTAAACCCCTGTGTGATACCATATTTTTGATTTTGGCTCTTTAGAAATGTCAAACGTAAGTAAAAGGCCCAGTGAAGATCTTCCCCACACCTAAAGGACACACACTCAGTTTGTATTTCAGCTCAGTCACTTTAACTCTATTTGAAATACTCTCCTCAAACACTTCCCCACTGTCTCACTTTCATAAAAGTGCTGTGAGTACATACACTGTAATTTGGTAATCTCATAGTTTTGGTAGGCTGCATGCGCAGACTTGACTGAAGTGCTCCAGTGATTTATTCAGCACCCTAAAGTGCTCTCAAACTCTATGCCTTTATCTCTTCTCCTGTTTCAATATTGACTTCTGAAAGGTAAGCTTGAGAAGACATGAACAAAGGTAAAAGTGCATGTAGCAGTGCTGCCATATTGGAGGCAGTGCTGACACATTGGAGGCAGTCCTGCCTGAAGATGGTACTTGCTATATCATGCAAACTCCCTCTGTATTCACACAGAACAGATCCACAGATAGTACTGTAATTATTTCTATACACTTTAACACGATGTCCTGGGTTTAGCAGTAGCAGTCATTTTTTCTCTTTCTTGGTAGCTGGTGCAGTGCTGTGTTTTGACTTTCGGGCTGGGAACAAAGCTGATAACAATGATGGTTTGGTTTGGCCAAGGACTTTGTGAGCCTCATGCTCTGCCAGGGAGGAGGGGAAGCTGGGAGGAAGCAGACACAGGACACCTGACCCAAACTGACCAAAGAGGTATTCCATACCACAGCACGTCATGCCCAGGAGGTAACTGGGAGTTACCCGGAATGACAGGGGGTCTGCTGGGTCGGACTCATTGTTCGGCGGGTGGTATTGTATTCTTTTCCCTTGTTATCTCTTATTGTTGTTGGTGGTGGCAGCGATGGTGATTTGTGTTGTACATTGGTTGCTGGACTGTTCTTGTCTCAACCCGTGGGAGTTGCATTCTTTTGATTCTCCTCCCCATCCCTCTGGGACTGGGGAAGGGGGGGAGCCCCCGGAGGGGTACATGGGCCTCAACTGCTTCCAGCCCGGCACCACTCACTGGGAGTGAGTGCACAAGCTGTCTGGCTGGGTTTAAACCATGACACATGACCAGCCATCCTAGAATACAGCGATGTAGTCACACCAACAGCAATCCAATTTGTATCATCACACATTTCCTGAGCCATTAAAAATCTATGTATTAGAATAGCAAAGCAGACAGAAGTATGTACAAGTACAATGTAATATACTCCCATACCAGCACTACAGAAACCAAATGTGTGTAAATAAAGGCTAATGACATTAAAAATATAATAAAAAATAGAAAAAACCCTCTTTTTATAAGTAAGTTTGGATTGGCAATTAAGGCGTGATCAGAAGAAGAAATGCAAGTAGGCTGTTTCACGGAATTATGAAGAAGAACATATTTTCACACCCGCAGGCACGACTCTGTAGGAAGGATGGGGCAGGTGTTAGAGGAGCTGCATGAGAAGCAAAGCAAATGAAGATAGACAAATGTTTGAAAAGCTTTTAAAATGTTTGGAATTTGGATGGGAGTCAGTGGAAAAGTGCAAGCATCAGACTGCCATTGTCATAGTGGTAATTAATGAATTTTAGTGGTAATTACTGGTGCTTGTGAAAGGCTGAAAGCATCATCTGACAAAGCTTGGACTCAGAAATCAATTTCATAAGACAGCACAGTCCAGGAAAGAGTCAAAGAAATCTCAGTCTAAAGGTATATATGACAAATGGAACAACAGCTCTGGTGAAAATTTGGATACAATGACAGAAGAAATATGTGAAGAATAATTTCAGTTCAGGGTCAGTATGAACACTGATATTCTTGTCTCATACAAGCACAAATGCTGAATTACAAAGCATGTGGGGCTGTTAGACTCTCTTGCCAAATGAAACAACTTTTCTTTGTGTGCATTCATTACTGTAGGAGTTGAAGGCTTTAAGCCTAATATGAATAAATATACAGGTGTCCAGAAACATACAGAACACACTTCTTATGATTAAAATATCTGTCTTTTGAAAACAAGAAAATTAACTTCTACGGTTATATATGTCATCATGAAGAGCAAAAAGATTAATTGTGCCTGACATATTTAATTGCCTGATGAACTTACCCACATATAAGATGAATAGCTTCTTATTTTGCTATGTTGTTTTTAAGGGGCCAGAACTAGTCTAAATAGCAATGATTATGTTCTTAATAGTTAGATGTTTTGAACAAGAATAGCAACTGATGGATACCACACAAAAGGCCTCCCTTCACTACTATAAATTTCATTTAGACTGTATTAATGAGTTTGGAATATACAAGACAAAAAGGTCACATTGAATATTATTCAAGGTGCAAAATAAAAATTGAACATTATAGTTCCACCATTTTCATTAATAAAAAAAAAAACCAACAACAAACCAAACAGTTCTTATACAGTGCAAGTGATAGTCTTTTTTTTTATAAATTCTGCCAATAATATTGCACAGTGGATCCGGTAAACACAAACAGACATCATTAGAAAACCTTGCAGAGCCTGCGTTCTTGCTATTCCAGGTGAGTGACCCTTCAGTTTCAGCAGGGATTTCAGTAAAGCTATTAATTTTGTGTGGAAGATGATCCAATACATGGTAGTATTGAGGGATAGCAATATAAGATTTCAGAGTACAGAGGAAAACTGATAGGGAACCAGATAACAGAAAAAAACTTATCTATACAGTTGATTGTAATAGTTTAAAAAAAAATCTCAAATCTCCAACTCGGCAAACTAAAATAATGATTAATTAAAATGAAACAACTGAAATTATACTGTGCTGGCTACAACATTTCTCTGCTTAAACTGGTTGAGAACTACCTTTTTCCTAATGCAGCAACAGAGATAATATACCTTAGACATGTGTAGGTATAATGGAGATACATTGTGGCAAACTAGTACATCATGCGTTTAATTTTGCTTTTGGCCAAAGGAGCAGCCCTTTACACATCAGTTGTGTGAAGATTTGTATAATTCTTGTTTGGAGAGAAGCGCTCGGCATTCCAGGAACACTACAGAGACATACAGAAAACTTCTCACAAACCAGTTTACTTCCCTTCAACACATTCAGGTACTACTATCCTGCCCTAGTGGTAGAAAGTCAGTTACCAGAGAGAAAGGGTTTGGAACTCCAAATTAACCTTATTACTTATAAGCCAACTTCAAATTTTCTCAGTGAAAATAACAGAACATAGGCCAAATAGCCTTCTTCAACAATTTCCACTTAGATTAGATTAGTAAACCCAAGACAAGAATTAAGGGTTCCAAACTGGAATGCCATAACAAAATTTTAAGGTTTTATACGCTAATCCAAAACTTTCAGTAAGGTTCTTGCAACTTTTACTTCTGATCATCCCACTGAAGTTCAGTGATTCTGGAGTCTTAACTCCCTGCTGTAAAAGACACTCAAAGCCTCGCACTCAAGTATCTTGGTGAAAGTATTTTCATTAGTCCACCAATGAAATTGACAGCTAAAATCAGAAATTTTGCAGATTTATGTCATTGAGACTGTATGCAAACATAGGGTTCCTACCACACACATCTTTTTTTTTTTTTTTTCTGCTGATTAATGAGGATATCAGATGATTTGGTAGACTGATGCAGTGGTGCTTTCCTTTGAGATAGAAAACAGCAGAAACTGTGCACATAAATTCTTCCTCTGGTGGTTCAAATTAAATTACATAAGCTACAAATAGTCTCTACAGACTACCAGGGATTCAGAAAACTGTCTCCTCCACAATTCTACTATTTTACATTTGATCATTAAGCAATTTTCCATCCCCTGCACACCCACAAGGGGTGTTCTACTTTATGCCTTTTAAAACACTGAATCAGATTAACACAGGCACAAGACACATGCTATTCATGCTTTTCTACCTCTGACCAGAAGACTGTGTAAGGACAAGAGATATGAGCATTCTGGTCCCAAACAACTATTGCTGTTGGAGTCAGTTCTCAGTGAGACACAATAATTCTACTTTCCTCACCCCTTTTGCTCCCATTTCTGTGCTCATTTACCTTTCCTCATACACAAATTAGTTCCTGGGACTGGCAGAGCTCAGCTTCAGATTACTATTTCTGTCTGCTGGCCATTTCACCACTGCAGCTTGGACAGGTGTGCAAATCTGACCCTGGGTTGCCAGAGTTTATAACGCAATGCTTTAAAGCCAACTACCCCTTAAACAGTTCCCCAGAATTCTTCTGAAGTACTAGAACTGCAAACAGGAAATTCAGTTTTAGGAAAGCTAATCTGGTATAACTGTAAAAAATACACACTCAAAGCTGATATCACACTTAGGTCAGAAACAAATGGCAAGCCTCAGACAGGTCAAAAACACAGAGAGTATCATTGTGGTTGATGTCACATTACCCTCCACACAGGGATTCAGTGGATAAGGGAAGGAAAAGCCAGGTACTTATACTGTACTGAATATTAACATACATTGCCCAAGTCCTTTTCCTATGGATTTCAGAAGCCATACTGTGATAACTAGTCCACAACAGCTGTGAATACTTCTCTCCAAAAATGGGTTAACTCTGCAAAGATCACCATTAACTTCTACACACATTTCTGCTGGAGATCTACCAGGCTGCTAGGGTATCATGCTGTGCATAAAGGCTGCTCCCTGGTTGTGTACCCTCCATGTGGGCACATGAAGCCCTAATTATGAGGTATATATACAGAAGAGTTTCTATGGGCTAAGGAGAAGCATCAACAAATACACTACTACCTGAAGCATTTTTCAGTTCCTTTGTTTATGCTTGTATCACCATATGGGAGGCTGTTTCATACTTCACCATAAATAATGTCTAATTTCTTACTTTTAAATTCCATTGTAAAATTCAAAAAAAGTCTGAATACCAAGCAGAAACTGAAAGGAAGTGATCTTTTGCTCTGAAAGCAGGACTGCACTTGCCCCATTTCATTGCCAGTTTAGATAGTGAGACTTCTTTTCTTTTGCAAAGTCACTTAAGGTCTGTACAATGGAAATACCTCTTTAGTTTTTGTCACATAATTACATTATACACCTTTATTAATTATTTATTTATTGGTGCATTTATATATTTTCTTGACTTTGTCTCCTGATGGGGAGTGAAGAGTAATTCCTTTCTTGAATTCAAGTTCTGTTTCACACTGTTCCTGATGTATCTAATTTAAGAGTTCTTTGCCTCCTACTTCCCTAGAACCTCTTAATTTCTGGAAGCCCAGCATTAAAGTCATTAAGGGTGAGCACAGGGATGATTTAAGTGTCCTTATAGGCTAAGTAGTATGTCTGCAGTTAAAAGCAAAGAAACGATGGAAGAAGAACTATCTACTCCTGTTGCCAAAGTTTATATGCTATTTCCATAGGTTTCCCTTCTCCAGGAGGAAAACTGTTGAGTCTGAAATTATTCTGTATTGCTACACTAGCACATAAATCTAATTGCCAAATCATCTGAGATCCCATATATGCCAACATAGACAATATTCTCCATTTCTTAAATATTCAACTATTCAACCATGCAGCTTTCTAGAATATAAGAGTAGAATACCAGAACAACAATCCTGGCACTGAGAAAAAATCACAGGTGAATTTCCTGAACAGCAGAGAGGCACCGAGAAATTGCTCTTTGATATACAGTATAAAGCCTTTCCAAATCCACACAGGTTAAAAATGCTAGTTGTCATATTTGTTTTATAGCTAGCATCTTTATTTCCTTTATGTTTAAGATGCCCTGAACATATATGCGCACAAGTATAGCTAAACTGAAATAAGAAGGTTGGAAAGATTTATAATGTTGCCAGAGATGTCATATAGGCTATGAACAGGGAATGTTTCACTATAAGAACTATGACAGTATTCTGCTTACCACTTCTTTTAAACTACATCTTTTATCTTTTTTTTATTCCTAAACTACAAATATCACCACTAAAAGATAAATTATTCATTACAACATCCTTTTTGTCTTAATCTTGCAGGTGGAAATCACAAACATAACATTGATAGAATTATGTTTGAATTACATTTGCAAAATTTACATCCAGTTTTCATTTCCTTACACTGAGATGATGTAAACCGAGTTCTCTTTAGTCCATTTCTGCTGTTTTCCTGTACTCATATCTAGGTTCATGCTGAAAGGATTTCATATCTTTATGCTTCATACATCACACTGTGTGTAATAGGGGAGGAATTTCTTTAGGTTTGCTAGACTGGAATTTATCCCCCAAAGACAGACAATAAGACCTAACCAAAACACATTCTACTACTATGTTTACCTGCTTGACAAACACAAAAAATATAAAATTAATAACAATATTTTTAAGTGTGTCCTTTAATCGCTGCATGCCTCTCATTTCAGCCAAATACCTACCACATAACAACTGTGATTGATTGTTATGCAGCTGAGCAAGTATTCAGTTAAGTTTTGCAGTTCTTTTGTGTAGAGCTTCAGCAGGCAATCTTCACCAAAAAACACCACAAACCTAAACCAGCAACTTTGGGATGCAACCCAAAATACATAGCAGTTCCCTAAACATTTAGAAGTGTGTTATCCCTTTCAGGGAGAAAAAAAAAAAAAAAGAAAGCAACAATTCTGAGGTCATCTGTACAAAAACCTAAATCATTTTGCTCATAGGGGAGCTCCTCCAAGAAGAGGAAAACTTCTCATATTTAGACAAGGAACCCCTATACAGATCTCTCTCTCAAAAAAAAAAAAAAAAACAAACAAAAAACCAACCAAACAAAAAAACAACCAACCAACCAAAAAAACCCAATTTGCTTAAAATTTCTGTTTCTATGTCAGAATAAATAAATTATACTAAAATATAACAATCTCCTAATCATTCTACTCAAGTACTGTTACTTCTTCACAACACCTTAAGAATACAACCAAACTGCTTTCCTATAATGTACAGCATTCACAACAATAAACAGCAGTCAATGAATTCTAATTTCGTGCTCACTTCAGGACATCTATTGTCTTACATTTTTAATTTAAAAAATTAAAAATGATGCTATATAAAAATGAAACAGTGGCAAGTTTCTAGGGTGAAATGTAAAACTCATTTTCTAAACTTGATCTTTTGTGCTTAGTTTTTAAGTCTTCATTTTGTTGTGACTGGTTTCTTTTTGCCAGAGTTTTTCCAGCTCCCCCTCTCAAGATATAACTGGGATATTTATGTGAAAGATTTAACCATTTATTGCAAAACAGCTAAATGTGTTTCAGCATTCTCTACTTAAGAGGTATTATTATATTGTGCTGGATTTGAGTTTGAGAATTGGAGCCTATTTACATACAGATAAAAATGTTCCCTTTTAGGGAACCATGTGTTGGGCTTTTTTCACTACTTGTGTTTTTCTCCAGCTATGTAGTTTTGGCATTACAGTGAGCAGCCCCATTTCAAGATTATCAGCTGCCTCATCCACCTTCTTTGTACTCCTCCGTTGGAGTGTTCTCTAGATATACAAAAGTAAAAATCTGAAAAAGAAAAATCCAAAACTGTCTCCAATAAGAGATCTTGGTGAATGAAGAAAAAAACTGCAGGGGAACAAACACAGGGAGAAACTAACTGCTGCTTTTTACATTTTATTTCATAAAAAAATAAATGGAAGGTAGCTTGCCCTGGGCATTGTTCTTCAGATATTGTGTAGAATACATATTCTTGTCCATTTATATTCAGCAGACCTAAATCTGGAAAGTGCTATCATTCCAACCAAGAACCAGAGACAGAATCTAACTCATGTGTTGCTCCAGTGTATGATAATGTGATCTCCATGACTAGAAAACTTCTCAATGTCCTTGTATGGGGTGAAGACATTATCAGTCTTTCTGAGCAATGTCCATTCAGTTTCCTGCCTGGACATGAGAGAGAATGACTAAAAGGCTAGAAAGTACCACAGCCCTCAAATAACAGATGTCTGTTTTGAAATATTTCCTGGTTTATAACTGGAGTTAAACAAATCTTTCTGCTGCTCCACAAATTTAGATATAAAAGTGTATAGAAACATTTATCCATTACTAGCAATGGAAACAGAGCACATCATTAGAATGAATTGCATTGTCTTCTTGCAGAAGTAATTCTTTTCTGACAGATATCACCTGGGGCTCCAAAGGAGGCCCTTTCACCGTTTGTGGGATTTTATATAAGGTATTTTGTGAAAAACTGTTGGCTTGCTATTCAATGAATTTTGAAAATTGAAGCAAAACAAACTGCACATGTTGTTTTCTGCCCCTTCTGTTAATCAAGAAAGCAGGAGCCTCCAAAAAAAAATTAAGTATGGATCACTGTTAGACTTTAAAGTATTTGTTGGAGTACCTGATACTGACATTATTAGTGCCTTATTAGAAAACATTACAAAGATAAAACAGCTCTGAAAAGCAAGTTGGAATATTACACTCTCATCAAGTGTGAAGGCTGCAGCTTGCCGATCACTGACACAGTCACAGGAAGCCAGAATGGCAGCACAGAAGGAAGAATGTTTTCAGGAGCATCTCATATTAGTGAAGTTCACTGGATATGGAAGATTTAAAAAAATCGCTTTATTACCAGGTCCTTATACTGATTCCTCTTAGAAATGACAGAAATCTCAACTTTTCCATGCATGTCTCAGATTTTACATTAATCTTTGTATTCTTTGGGTTTGTCTTCACTCTCTTATGGACATTCTGACAGAAGTTTATGATTTTTATAAAGAGCTTTACATGTTTATTTACTGCAGTGGTATATAAATGAACAGAACATCAAAGTGAATGACTGAATATCAAATAAATCAAAAGCACAAGTTTCAAAAACACTTGAAGTGGAAAAACATTTCATTTACAAAACTGTCAATTCATTATTTAATGTATTTACCTTCCTAATACTAATTCCAAACACTGCAAAGACAAGGCAATCACCAGCCCACCACAGATAGGCAGAAAATTGTTAAAGCTTTGTTTTTGCTGCGAGACATCACAGCCAATAATCATTTAAGCTACACAGGACTATATCTTTCTTTTCCACAAAAGCAGGTAGTCAGAGATGACAGCCCTTTTTAAAGCTGTACAATAGAGACGTGAAACAGAGGAATATTAAATTTCCACCAAAAAAAATAATTCCCAGGAAAGTTTGCTTCCCAATGGAGAAACAGGAAAAAAAAGGGAAAAAAATATTATCCCCAAACCTTGCCACTCTATGTAAAAAACCCACAAGCTAAAACTACAGCACTGAATGTTAAAGTGTGAATAAACTTTTTACAAAGTGAATGACTACATTTCATGGCAATAATTTAAAATATAACATAACATGCAATAAATGAATTAAAACCAGATATTACAAAGTTTACCGTTACACAGTCCAAAATGCCCATCCAAACAGGGATGAAGATGGTAAGAAATTGGTTCAGAAATGCAGAATGAAGAATTAAATGGTCACACAGAAAAGGAATGACTCATAAGAAAACAATGCAAAAAAAAAGGACAGTAGCTATGAAAAAAAAGTAATAAAATTTCAAATTAAAATTCTGATTCCAGTAAGAATTTTTGGACATCATTTAATTGCTATGATTTATTATTTCCTCAGTAGAACTACAGCACTGAGAAACTATGGTGTTTTTATTAATAGAAAATTATAAATGTCACTGCAATCAGTAACATCTACTTTCTCTTTCATTAGCTAGTGGCCTGGTGCTGATCAGATGATCAAATCAAGGAGACTGAATTGGTAAACCAGCTTGAGAAAGTATTTATAATATGATTTAAAACAGCAACAAGAAGAGAAACAGAAGAGCTTTCTCATTTTGTTTTAGTTCACTTCTATCTGTAACAGTGTGAGTTCATTTACATCTATGAAAAGTGTGCATAAAATCCTTATCTAATACTTTTATTAACTATATCCCCTTTCAAAGGGATAAATTGCATCACAATCCATATGCAGTGGAAAGAGAAGATCTTATTTTTTATTTCCTTCCAGTTGTATTTGTACAACATGAAATTTACATGCACAAATTATGAGAAATAGGTATTTGTACTCCCTTCCACTCCATCAGTCAAATAACAAAATAATCAGAAAAGGGCAACACATCACACTGTTTTGTGATTTGAATTGACTGAATGAGAGTTTGACAAGCCTAAAAGGCCAGCAAGAGACACATAGAATCTCTCTCATTAGATTTTTCACAACAGTGACTACAGAGAGCTATGAATGCACAGTACTATGAATAATAAAACATCTGTGAGTTACATAATGTCGCTAACTATGTTCCAAATGGTATGCATATATTAACCCACAAATACAGGCTGGTACTTATTTAATACAAAATTAGAAAAAAAAAAAAATAATGGTGTTTCTCAAAGGCCCTGGAAGTCCATTTTGCTATCCAAATACCACATATTGCTCTAATGAATTTGATGCTACTGTTATTTCACAATAAAATATAGCCACTTCATCAGCTTTTAGTGACAGGTAGTAATATTTTTGGGAAATCCACTAACTTTAATGAAACTCTAAGTGAATATAGATTCTTTCATGTTCAGCTGTTTGGAGTCTACAAAGAGAAAAAAACAATATGAGGAAGGTTTATATATATTAAGACAATATTTTCGCATATCATATTGTCATTGAAATGCACTGTCAAACTGCTAACACATAGCAACTTCTGACAAGAAGAAAAATCTTTCTTTGTATCACTGCAGACTGCACACAGCTTGATTGCAATCCTCTGTTTCAGAAGTACACCACCAACACCCTGATGACACATTATTTTAGGATTTGTATGCTTTGTGTTAGCTTTAATGAATGATGTGCTGCTTTTTCATTGCTGAAGCCAGGCTTCTTTTTAAGCATATATAGTCCTCTCTTGACAGTGCAATACAGAAATTGAACAGTAATTATAAAGGGGAATCAAAATTATGATTACTGTGTATTCTTTTTAATGACTAGTTCAGAAACAGGAACATAGGACTATTGTTTCAAACACAAGTCTGAAATCCCTAGAGATTTAATATTACATTTTTTCAAAAAAATCAGCTTTTTTCTTTGTGAAATTACCTGTTCTTTCAATTAGTAAAACACATCACTTGATAAAAATATATGCTATTCTTTTGTAGGTCAATATCATTACATAGAAAAGTCTTTAATAACTAGTACTACACTGTTTATCATGTAGTCATACTTAGAATAAATTTTGTCAGTTTATTACACTGAGACCTGATCCAAAACCCACTGAAGTCACTGGGACACATTTTTCTTTCACTTTCTTGATTCAGAAGTAGGCTTTTGTAAAGGTAAATGCTCTTCATCCTTTGACTCTAGCATGCAGTACTCCAAGCCCATCTCATAACTTCTACCTCTGTTGTTATAACCTCGATGGTAAGCTAGTGTAGGAGAGGTTTATCCAGTACAAGGACTATAGGATTTATGAAATCAGATGAAAACAGATGGCCTTAGACTAAGTGTATTTAAAGAAGATTTTAATTTTTAATGAAAATAATTTCAGATTGGGTATGTAAGCAAAACTCAGATATGCATTTGATCTTATCCCAGAAAAAATTCAAGGCAGATCATCCAGGTTACCATATGGACTGTATTTCATTATTAAAAGTAGATTACAGAAGGGAAAAAGCTATTTATATTTCAAGCTTACCAGTATTCATTTGAATAAGATAATAGCTGAAGGAAGCATGATTGGCAACCATTCCAGCTACCCAAAGTATAAATCTCTACAGCAGAATTCAAATGGATTGTAAAACTGAGTATCAAAAGATCTAGTGATAATTTGATCTTCCATTTTTTAATAAAGTAATACTTCTTCAGGTATTATTATTCACATATTTTTTTCCTACAGAAAAACAAATCAGTATGTATATTTTCTCCTAAAATAAAGTCCCATACTGCGAAGAAGTATTGGGAAAACTCTTAAGCGTACACAGAAGTATTAGATATGTGCAATACTAAAAAGTCTGTTGATGTGCAAAAAACCATGAAATGGAGAAAGAGTTAGGAATTTGTTCTAAGGTGCCAGCCATTTATGCCTATGTCTAGCGACATCCAATTGCCTTTTCTTTCCTGGTTATGGCATGTAGAGAAGCAGCCACTGCAGCTGTTCAGGATCTGAGAGACAGATATACAAACCAGAGAGATGACATAGATGTCCAGAACCTCCCCACCTGCCATTTGGCTGAATTCACACCAGTTATTGCAAGATGTGGATAACCATCTGTACTTCTGTCTAATATTGACACTTATGGGTCATATTTTTTAAAAAGTTAATCACTGAAGTAAGTTAAAGTGAGCATTTATGAAAATTCAACCCTATTTACTATATGCATTACAGTAGCTGTTGTAATTCTCTCTTGGTACGGTTCAATATGCCCAGAATATTAGAGATAAAGCAGAGTCAGTACCTAGTGCATTATAAGAGAAAATTTTTGGTGTATTTCTAATGAATTATACAAAAATTAAATGGTAACATTTTAAGGACAATTTTTTTTATGATAGTAATGGGGAAAAAAATCATTATTCTGAATATGCAAAGTTGAAATTCTTACGCCAGAGTTCAAGAATCTGAGTTTTTAAATCCAACATACAAAAGCACTGCACATGTGCAGATAAGTGTCCCAGAACTTTATAATATTATGGCATCAATTAGGAAATTCCCATTGACACTCACAAAACATGGATATTGTTTACTTAAGCAATCATCACCATGTCCTGTAATGCATGATATTTTACATCCATTTACTACACCAAAGAATGAAAACACAGAAGTCTAAGGTGACTTATTTCACACCACAAAAAAAGATCAGTGTCATCAGCAAGAATGCAATGTAAGATCCCAAATTCCTACTTAGCAGTTCTATGCAGTAAATTGCACTGTTACAGATTATTGATTAGAAATTAATGTAGCTCATGCCATAAATGCAACCTTTACTGAGACAGGCACTCGGTATGACGGAAATATGTCCTATTGTATGCATGCATTTTAGAAATGTAGAAATGTGATAAAGAATATCAAGGGAATTCTAGAAAGTTAATAGATTAAGTAGCATTTAAAAAATCTTCCATCTTCTTTTAAACCTCGCTAATGTTCCATCTTCTTGCATCACTTACAGTAATGAATTCTATAAAGCAGAGGTCCTGACATTACTGTCTGACCTCCCACAATTGTAAACTCTATTTTTGGAAAGCACTTTTTATTTTGGAACATATTGCAATAAGCTGCAAACTCAGTCAAAGGTACTAAAAACAAATTAATGTAAATTCACCCTAACAATGTGTAAAAAACTGCTATATACTTGTGGAAAGTCATCCTACTAGAAAGAACTTCTTGAGTGAAATAAAAATCTGTCTGGTGCTGCTCACTGACAGTTCTAATTTCTGTGATAATGGTTCAAAGCTAAGTGCAGAAAGCTTCACAACACAATACAAAATGAAATCATGTTATTTTTAAAATCTAACGCTATATTTAGAAACTAACTTTATTTTTTTAAAAGGATATTAGAATTTAAGAAAACAGTTTATTAGCATTTCACCTGTGTTTTTACCATGTTGTATTTCAGTATTAATGCCGGATATTGACACCATCAACATTAGAAGAATAAAGGAAAATTAGAAAAATAAAAGAATACTAGAGACTGCCCCAAGTGAGTTTACTAGTTTTAGCTCCCTGCATACACTTCAAGTTCTTTAGGAATATTCAGATGTCTGTACATAATACAGGCACAAGCTTTCCTCAAAAGCTATGGTCTGATTCATATAATATCCAAACAGATGATCCCTGAAAGACAACAAGCTGAATTCAACAGCTGGCCAGCAATTATCACTCCTTATCACTGAGAGATGCTTATATCAACCTCACACACTTTTAAGCGTCTGAAAAACAAGGTGAGCATGTCATGACACATGTAACTGCATGGTCTTTCCCCTTTCACTATCCTCTCTACACTACAAGCTTTTCATCATGTGTAGAAATACCAGACTAATTGCACCAGGAGCTCTTACCCTTTTTCTTCCACAATGCAGCCTATAGCTGTTTCTTTCAGACTCCCTGGAGATTTAATTCACAACTTTCTGATGTCCTCCATGGGGAGTATTTCAAAAGGAGGGATGGAAGCAGGATGAAGGCAAACAAGAAAGGACTGAGTATCCCATGGCTTGTCTAGTTTCACCTTAATAATGTAGGCTTCTAAGGACAAAGCTTATGTATAGCTGTGTCACTGCCAGCTCTGAGTAAGTAATCAATGGTTTCAGAATACTATTGAATTAATTACTTCCATACTATCTTTTTTCCAGCTTGTTGAAAGTCTTTATTCACTATCAATACATTCACAATTCACAGTCATGAAATACTTGAATAAAAGCAATATATCTATATTTGAAACAATCACAAAATAATAAGCTTCATTTTCGTCCCTAATATGATTATTCAGGAAAAAAAAAAGGTAATATATAAAATATTTTTTTCTTCAGTGCAGTAAAGCTAAATCTAAAGCATTCTTTGATGAAAGTGCACTGAAATATATATATATAGAATTGTCCCATACATAATAATGAAAATTAACATCTGCTTCAAAAATTTGGCCAGGAGGCATTTTACAGATGTTAAGCAAAAAAAAAAGGATTTGCTCTGAAAACCAGTTCTCCCAGCTTCAGTGAAACAGAAGACTTTAAAGTGTTTCTACAATATCATACTACCCTTTACAGGCATTCTATGGATCTCATCACCTTACAAACAGTTCACAGAACAAAATGGATCAAACAGTTTTCTCTAAGACAATGAAAATTTATTGTTTGATTTCACAAGTATAGCCCCCAAAAGGTTAGTACTAGTAGCAGACCTAGGAATGAAGATTAACTCACCTCACTTCTAGCCCTGCAACAGGTAATGCAAGCTTATCTTTCTGCTCTTCCATAGAAATGGCATTGTAAGGTTAGCAAAGTCAAATATGCTGTCTATCTTCTATCATTAAGTATATGCTAAAGAAAACAAAGTGAAATGAGACATTTCTACATAAATGTGTTCTGTAGAATCACAGAATCATAGAATGGTTAGGATTGGAAAGGACCTTAAGCTCATCTAGTTCCAAGCCCCCTGCCATGGGCAGGGATGCCTCACCCTAGACCATGTCACCCAAGGCTCTGTTCAACCCAGCCTTGAACACTGCCAGGGATGGAGCATTTACCACTTCTTTGGGCAACCCATTCCACTGCCTTACCACCCTCACAGTAAAGAGCTTCTTCCTTATGTCCAATCTAAACTTCCCCTGTTTAAGTTTGAACCCTGTTTAAGTCCCTCTTCAGATACTGGAGGGCTGCCATGAGGTCTCCATGCAGCCTTCTCCAGGCTAAACAGCCTGTCTCCATACGGGAGGTGCTGCAGTCCCCTGATCATCCTCCTGGTCTTTCTCTGTACTTGTTCTAACAGTTCCATGTCCTTCTTATGTTGAGAACACCAGAACTGCACACAATACTCCAGATGAGGTCTCACAAGAGCAAAGTAGAGGGGCAGGATCACCTCCTTCAACCTGCTGGTCATGCTTCTTTTGATGCAGCTCATGATATGGTTGGCTTTCTGGGCACAGAGTAAAGCCAGCTCATGTTCAGTTTCTCGTCAACCAACACCCTCAATTCCTTCCCCACAGGGCTGCTCTGAATCTCTTCTCTGCCCAACCTGTAGCTGTGCCTGGGATTGCTCCGACCCGGGTGGAGGACCTTGCACTTTGCGTTGTTGAATTTCATGAGGTTGGCATTGGCCCAGCGCACAAGCGTGTCAAGGTCCCTCTGGATGGCATTCCTTCCCTCCAGCTTACCAATTGAACCATATAACTTAGTGTCACTGGCAAACTTGCTGAGGGTGCAATCAATCCCACTGTCCATGTTGCCGACAAAGATACTGAACAGGACTGGTCCTAACACTGACGCCTGAGGGACACCACTTGTTACCCATCTCCAGTTGGACATTGAGCCATTGACCATGTCTGTGTTTGGCCATGCAGCCAATCCTTTATCCACTGAGTGTTCCATCCATCAATTTCATGTCTCTCCAGTTTAGAGACAAGGATGTTGTGAAGGACAGTGTCAAACGTTTTGCACAAGTCCAGGTAGATGACATCAGCTTTCTGCCCTTATCCATCAGTTCTGTAGCTCCATCAAATTGATCAGGCATGATTTGCCCTTGGTGAAGCCATGCTGGCTGTCACCAATCCCCTCGTTGTTTTTCATGTGCCTTAGTATGCTTTCCAGGAGAACCTGCTCCAAGATTTTGTCAGACACAGAGGTGAGACTGACTGGTCTGTAAATTCCTGTGTCTTCCATTTCCCCTTCTTGAAAATGGGGGTTATATTTCCCTGAAGATGATCAGGGGGTTGGAGCACCTCCTACTTGAAGACAGGTTAAGAAATTTGGGGCTGTTAAGCCTGGAGAAGAGAAGGCTGTGTGGAGACTTCATAGCAGCCCTCCAGTATCTGAAGGGGACCTACAATGATGATGGAGAGGGATTTGTCATGAGGGACTGTAGTGATAGGACTAGGGGTAATGGGTTCAAACTTAAACAGGGGAAGTTTAAATTAGATATAAGAAGTTCTTTACTGTGAAGGTAGTGAGGCAGTGGAATGGGTTGCCCAAAGAAGTTGTAAATGCTCCATCCCTGGCAAGTGTTCAAGGCTGGGTTGAACGGAGCCTTGGGTGACACGGTCTAGGGTGAGGCATCCCTGCCTATGGCAGGGGGGTTGGAACTAGATAACCTTAAAGTCCTTTCCAACCCTAACCATCTGTGATTCTATGATTGAGCTTAAGCACGTTCAGTGTTCCTCTGAGATCAAGCCACTCCCTAGTCTCAGGGAGAGTGATTACAGGGTTTCACCCTAAATATTAGAAAACCAACTCAAGCTGACATGAATGGGTGCCCAGAGATGCCTACCTCGTGTCATAAAATATCTCCATTGTGAAACTATACAGCTAGCTTAGATGAGATACCAAGCTTTACTATAATAATAATCTACCTGTTAAAAACATGCACATGTATCTGGCTACATTCTAACTTCTTAGAGGTGCAAGGCTAGACTCTGGCATCAGGCTAACCTTAATCTTTACTCTCTGTACACTTCTACCATTCTCACAATACAGGGGTACATAACAGAAGTAATGGTCATTATTCTAGCAGTAAAAAGAAAAGCAGTTGGACATTTATTATGTAGAACTACGCCTATAAAGTCTTCTGAGGTTACTTAGTCCATATTCCACTCTTTTGCTTACATTTGCTAAAATAAAATTGCTCTCAACAGTATTCAAGAACTGAATACATTTTTTTTCCTGAAACAACAATTATCTGTGTATAGTTTCATAGTTTAAAGAAAGGTTATTTTGTGTCAAAAAGCTAATTTAAAGTCCTGCTACTTTCCTGAATAGGAACTCTGCAAAATGAAGCATAAACAGATAATTAAGCCTGATAAGAAAGGCTACAGAGCATAATTAGGTTTCCTGAAGTCCTCCAGAACATTTTTCTCTGTCATATTTCTTAATAATAATATATTAATAAACATGGTATTAATATGTATAAACAAAAAATAATAGAAATCTTTTGGAAATTGGTTTGGTTGGCACTTGCTATTCAAAAAGGTGTTTCTGGGCTAAAATGAGCCTAAATGTGAAAAGTAAATTGATTTAGAAGAAAATTAATTTAAGCTAGATTTGAAGACATTAATGCTTTGAATTCCACCACTGAAGAATACTGAGGGCTCTGTTGTGACTGCCAGGGTACATAATGAATTTTATTTTTTTTCCATTAGCACCATAACTCTCTTAGAAAGGGCAACAAACACTTTTCCTGTAATAGATAGCTCTGATAAAATTTTCGTTTGATACTAGAAATGCACTGTTGAAATAGTAATCTACTGGGGTATGATGAAGAACAGTATTTTGACTGTGGCTTCTTGATATGTTCAGACACATTCTAACTAAAACAAATAGCTCAATTTCAAACAATGAAACTGTGTAAGCATGTTCATCGTGCTGGAAAGGGTTATTTAAGGCATTCATCACATATTACACTCAATGTAGATTCTTATAAAATATTGAGAACAGTATAGAAGATGTAACAGCATTTCAAATAATCATAGTTTTCCCTAAACGTGATGTCAAAAGTCAAATATAATGTCTGCAAGCACATTTTTAACCCAATGCAGAGGGAGACAATCTTGAGTTCGTAAGTATGGATAATAAATATACATTGGAAATTTAAATGTAGCCACTGCATTTGAGAGTAAAAAGCTATTTTTTCCTAGCTCAGCAAAACTTAGTGAACTTACTAATCCTCAAACAGTAAAATGAGTAATGGGTTAAAGTATGGATTATCGCACCAGATTTTTAAATGACGAGTGAGTAAATCCAAGCCTCTGTGCTTACAGAGCTAAATGAAGCTTGCAGGAAGAGTAGGGACACAGGTTTTTAACAAGCCTGAGAAATCTCAAGAGAAGATTTTAAGGTTTTTATGAACCTTTATAAAAACAATCTGATTAAATTAAATTATATTGTTCACCCTGAGACTAAATTGTAGTCTAGGTGTTGGAAGTTTGCTTAAGTTAATCCTTTAGTTTAGGTTTGATGGATAATTTAACACCTTATTACTTCTTTATCTATATTTAAATTTGTGATTGACATCAGTAAGAGTGCCTCTACAAGCTGTGTCAATACACAGCCCCCCAAAGTACAACCATTAATAAGAGAAAAGAGATCATGTGCCACTTAGCTCCATTTCCCACTAGTTGCCACTTCCTGTATTATTCCTGCTAATAATTTATCTAACTTGTGTTTTAACTACCTAAAGTAATTGCATGTCACAACTTCTCTAATAGCTTGCTACTGACCTTGTTCTTTACTGGTCTTGTATAAAGCCGACATCAGGATAAAGTGACACTAAAAGAGGAGTTATCTTTACTCGTACAAGCAGTCTCACTGGGTTTACTTGGCTTGCTCATACGAGTATGGCAAGTCAGACTTGGCTTTAAAAGTTCTAACTTAAACTCTTAAAAGGTAGGAAAATGAGATGCATATGGATGTACTTTTATTCTCACCTATGAAGACAACAGCAAACAGAAAGTAGAATGTCGCTTGTCACAAATAGGCTTTCACTCTCTCATTCTGATGGAAAAGACATTGCTCAACAATGAAACAGCCATAGGAAGCAAAGAGGAAAGAAACAGTTGAATAAAGCTGTATCATCATTTACAATTTTGAAACTCCCAGTGTCTTGCAAGTTGATGTCACACAAGAAAAAAAATAATCATTTGGTCTCCAATTGTTTTGTTGACCTTTCCCCACTGGTGTTGTAGCAGGAGGAAATATAAAAGTGCTTTCATTTAATGCAAATTGTTTAGGTGCTAAACTCTGTAAAATCTGAAAATTACAGTAGTTGCACAATATCTTTCAAAGGTCCTCTCTTGGTAATTGCTTCTGACCAGAAAACTAAATATAGAAGAATGAAATTGCAATGAAAACAGAAGACTTTTTTTTTTTTTTTATTTTGTTCCCAGTTGCAGAATAATTTTATTGAAAAACAGAGTTGCTGTATCTGAGATAAGAATCTGACCAGAGGTCCTTAACATCTCTCTTTACAGTTCCAGGTTAAACTTTTTTTTCTTACTGAGATAATGTCTATATTCATAAAAAGGCTGAACATTTCACAAATATATTTGCATATTTAATGTATTTATTTCTGAAAAATATTACATGTTAAATATTTTTTGACTTTTTTTCTTATCTTTCTATAAGCTTTAAAACTGCTCTGAACTCATACTGCATGGTCAATGGATTGCAAGTATTTCATATGCCATTTTTAACGATCTATTGAATTAAAGGAAAAGGCTAGAAAATGGAAAGAAGAATCTCTGCTGATTTTTCTGACAAAGCAAATTTTTATACTGATTTTTATACGGTCCTTGATATTCTTAAACAATGCATCCCAACTGAGAACAGTGCTTTACTTGATCTCTTTTGTGTCTTTTTCCTTCTCATTCCTGTATGTATTAATTTTAATTTCCTTTTCCTCTGTATTTCATTAATTTCCATAGGTTTCTTCTAAACAGAATTAGAAAAAGTCTCAATGTGTTCTCCTTTCAATGAGTTCCAGACTAGTAATCAAGGTTAAATAAACAAAGTACATGTAGAACACCCAAATCAATTAAAAAATGGGAGAATTGATTTTTTTATTTTAATTTTGCTCATTGATTTTGCTCACAGAAAACAAAATCAATACAATAGCAGTATACAGGCTTTGAAGTTTGATAATATATCTCAGTACAATAAAGAGGTCAAAGCCCCTACTGTATCATAAATTCCTCCACTTGGAACTAATTATGAGTGGAAAAAAGTAGTAGACCAGTTTTGAAGGAATAAACACAAAGCAGGAGCTAATTCAGGCATAAATGCATAACAATCAGGAGATAAAAAGATTTTTTCAGCATTGTCATTTATACAGTTGAAAGCCATATCATGAAGAGGAGCAAGTGATAACGTACAATTCAGTTACAAATATTATATGGCTTCCTCACTCAGTTATAGTAGCTTTACATCAGAAAATTGTAGGGACTGAAGTTATGCTTTATTCATAAGAAAAGGAGCTTGTAGAAAAATTACTAATACCTAAAAATCCTCTTTTGTTGTTCCTTAAAATGAGATGAAGTATATAAAAGAATAAATTATTTAGGAGAAAATACTCAGAATTTCCTTTCTCTAACCCATAAGCTAATATTCTATATAATGTAATACACGTATATATAAAATATAAAAATTGGCATATGTATATAAACTGGAGTTGGGGGTATAGTCTTTATCTCTATATGATGTATATAGCTTAATAGTGACTGCAAAGTTACAGGTCTGCCTTACATATGGTTTGGATATTGGCAATTGTACAATCCTTGGCAATTTTCTAGTCTAGTGTGCTCTAGCCAATGAACTGACTTGTGTCTGACAACCAAATGTTATGTGTATACCTGTGAATGACTCGATTTCCCTTTTTGCTGGTAGAGTCATTTAGTGTTTTGGTTTCTCCTCTGTGTCTGCCCCAATTTCCTTGTAGAGCCATTTTTCTCAGCAAAAGCTGAAGACTCAAGACTGCTTTGCCTAATTTCTCTCCCCCACTTTGTCTCAGGTCCCCAAGTAATACAGACTTCCAAACATGGAAACTACATTTGGATTTCTAGAAATTCAGTCCTGAGGTATATTTTTTTTTCTTCGTTTATCTAGCACATCATCAGGGTTGTTGATTTTTTTTTTTAGCAAACCACAAATACATCCTTAACACAAACACTGAAAATTCAGTCTTGTTCACACTCATCTCCCAGTTACTAATTGAAGCAATCATCTAATCAAATTTCAGCCCTTTCAAAGACGGTAGAAAGCAGAAAACTGTGAGGTTTTTCATCCTATTCATATTCTTAAATTAGATGGTATTTGATCCTGTTCCTCCACTTACAATCATTCTGCTTAACAAACCTTTCTAAAATACCATTTGGTTTTTTTTTTGGTTTGGATTCTTGAATCTGTTTAATCTCTCTCCCAATGTATCCAAAATGTAACCTGAGTCTCTTGTTTTCAGGAGATTTTAAAATGATTTATCATGGTTTTTCTTTTTCTTTTCTTTTCCTTTTTTTTTTTTTTTAAATAGCTTTGCTTTCAAGGTCCACTTAGTTCTGCAGTAACCCTGTCCCCTGGGAATCAATTTCTTAACATGAGAGCAAAGAGAGTTCATATACTTTGTGATCCAACATCCCTTAGAGTTGGAGTTTCATTTCATTAATAATTCACTTACGAGCACATACATTCATTTTATATGATTCCTCAATGTGGCCAGGGTGCTGTGTAGTCTGCACTGTATCCACCTATAAAAAATACAAAAATATATGTCTGCTTACCGGGATGTGAGATTTTGGCTAACCTAATCCTGTATCACAGATGTTTTAAGCACGTAAAAAGATTCCTCTTCTCTCCCTTTGGTCCAAACAGACTCCATAAAGGAACTATTTAGCAGCAAAAAAGAGTAAGAATAGTATTACATATTGCTTAAGAAAAATAATGAACTAAGTAGACTATGTCCCGGAACAGGATGGTTTTAAATCATAGAGAAATTGTAGTGATTTATGTATTCCTGCTTTTCTTACCTGTAGTTACTACAGACAGAGGAAAAAATAGTATGTTTTGGGTATCAGTGACAAGCATACCTTTTCTCCAGGGAGTGATGGGATAAATACTGTGCTAAATTGTTAATGATATCAAACAGTTATAAGAAGCAAAGAATAGGAATATTATATGAAAACAAACAGCAAACTCTTCTTCCCCCTCATCCACCTCACCCACAGCCCCCGAAAGAAGGGAGTGAGTGAGGCAGATTTTGATGGCAACACACAATATACAGTGATAATTCTATGAACATCTAAGGTATTCGGAATGCCAGGTATCAACCATTACACTTCAAGGTGAACATAAAGAAAATGGAGATCTATGTGAAAACACGTTTCCTTTGAATCACTTTGATCAATAAGTTTATGAACAAAACACTGAAGACACATGCACTTCTGATAATAAACAGTGAAGGTTTCTGTCCAATATATTCTTTAAAAAAAGCTCTTAAAATAGCATTCAGAAATGGGTCATCTACACAAAAATATTAACCCACTGTGTGTCAGTTATGTAACATGTTTGGTTGGCTTTCACCAGTCTTTTTAGGTTTTCCAGTGTTTCTGAATTATTAATAATTATATGTTTAGTTTACATCACTCACTACTAAGTCCAATCCTTATTTTCCAATGTTTTAATGAATCACTTCTAATCTATTACACATACGCAAAGTTAAAACCAAATTATACAAATGTAGGATAGCAGTGTCAAGTATTCCTACAAAGCAGCTTTTGCTCTGTGAACATAATCCATAAAAGACTCCCAAATGTCCTCAAATAAGTAACGTCTGTTCCTCAGTCTAAATATGATCTTCTTACAGGAAACCATCTGGGCTTCCTGTAAGCAAAACATTCTGCTTTGGTTGCAGAAGAAATATATTTATGCCACAGTAAAATCCTTCATCATCATCATCAATCCAATTATATGTGAATCTCTTTGTTCAGTTTCCACTGTCTTAGCTTGACTAAACAGCAAAACCACACAATGAGACAAAAAACAATATATGGAAATATAGGTGACACACCTACTTGTCTATCTAACTTGATTGATGACCCTCTCTACCTATCATTTAAGTACATTGAGTACCTCAAACTTGTTAACTTCAACAGCTATTCAAATTCATAGCAAAAATAAGCTTTGCTAGCTTTTAGGGGAATGCATTCACTCCAATAGTAGACTTGTCCAGCATGCAATCAACAGGGTTCTACTAACATGTATTTTATCTTTCTCCCAGGCACAGATACAATTGTGAGCATTTGGTGCATTTATATGATATTTCTGAAGTCCAAGAGGTTCATAAATGTAACAGATTTTTACTATAATTAGAGCTTTCTTCTGTGACAGAAACTCACACTTTCTTTTCAGTTAACAAATCAAATCATAAATCAATGCAAAATAAAAGCTAAACAAGAAAAAACAATTACCTGACACATACTAGACAAAGTGCTGGATCTTTTTATCAAAATTGCAATATATTGTATCCTCACAAATTCAAATAATCATGGTGGTCTGAGTGTGTCTGTGTATTTTACCTGCTGGCGCAGAATAAAAAAGGAAGGATGACTGTGCAATTTATTGTGCCTTTCTACACTGCACCTTAACAAGCAAGAGAGTTTGCACCACTTGCCAATCTTAGACATACACTGCACAGTTCCAGAGAGTAAACTGATGGAGGACCTTGCATCTGCATTACAAGTGCCACACACCACGTGATACCCTGAAGACAATAGTGGAAGGAAGACAATGCATCAGAAGTGTCAGTGGTGCACTAAAATATGTACAGCAAGACTCCAAGTATGGACTCGACTTCAAACTCAAATAAACCCTTCCTGTGCTCTATATCATTAATGTAGATGCATAATACATAATGATTAATTAAAAAAAGGGAGAAAATTATCTTTTCTCATTCACTATGTTTCTGTGAAATGAGCTTCTGTTTTCCCCACTTTTCTATAGCAGCTGAAAAACTCTTACTAATTTCCAGAAAATACATACCACTGGTTTTCCTCTTCCTATTTCCTGGCATGGAAATGCACATATACTGAAGAGTTAAATGAGGAACTGAGAGTCACTACCTCAGTTTTCATGAGCAAGATGCTTGGCGATCTCCACTAATCCAGTCCATAACACTGAAATGCAGGCCTGAAAGTTTTTTATTACATACCGAGTTCATTTTCTATTTATTATAGGCATAATCTCACATATTTCCTTGATAGATTACATTTTTCTTGTATGAATATTTCAATGAGAAATCTGTTCCAGAATTTCAGTGCTGCAGTATATTAAAATTGTAATAATAATCCTAAGTTTATTCGTAGGTGTTCATATTTGTTTCTTCTTTTTCATTAACTTATATATTCATTGCCATTGGGAGGTGAAATTTTAGTACTAGTGATATATATTTGTTATTATATACAATCAACTTTCACCAAATGAGAAGTCAGACTTTGAGTATAGATGATCACAGCCACAACATATTTCTGCAAACTCAGAATGACTGACTTATGCAAGCACCCTTATATTATTTTTTTTGCCACTCATCTCCATTTTTCTTAGCACTAAATTTGTATCTGTAAATACATCATGATTGCAGCATATATCATATATTGATCTGATTGATGTGTGTGCATTACTAAAAATTTGAGACAAGTTCCTGTGACATTCAACATACCTTAAACAGAACTGAAAGGCACAACATGCTCAGTTTTGCCCACTACAGCAAATGACAGATAAAAATATACCTCCTATAGATTTCCTGTTACTTTCTATGAGATGCTTCTAATCTATTTTTAAACTCATTTTACACACACAACTTCATTTTCAGTTTGTCACAGAAATCAAAACAAGGCATGGGGAATTGTAGGAAGTGTATTGAATACATTGTGTTTGAATATACATGTTGAATAATGAATATTAATTCTCATATTCTTAAAATAAAATTAATCATCAAATAAAATGTTCAATAAAATAGTTTTATGTTGTGCCATTTGTACAATATTTGTAAATCATTAAAGGCCATATATAGGATAAAAAATATAGGTAAATTGAAATTAATTAAAAGTTTGTCTGAAAAAGAAATTAGTAAGGACTGAGATCACAGAGATGCATAGATTTTAGTCATTAGAATTCCAGTAACAAGCAGGCAGGGTCTAATATAAGAAAACCTACCCATAATCCTGATTTAAAAAAAAAAAAAAAGAAATAAGCTTAAAAGGATAAAACATCTGGAGGTAGTATAGGGTTTAAGATGACTGTATTCTCATTTAACCTTACTTAAATTCAATTTGGCATATTCTTAACTACTTTGCATCAGCTGGGTCTAGTTTTACAGCTAAATTGTGGTTACTGCTGACTCCTGAATGTTAGGTAAAAGGTAAATCAAGTCTATCAAAACTAAGCTTTATACTTCATACCAAAACCAGAAAAATACACAAATTATCATTTTTAACCCATCATTACAAGCATAAAATTTATAAGATAAACATGTATCATTCACTGTCTTTACAAACTCTCTGTTTTATTGCTTTCCTGCTTATATTATGCCTATGAATTAATTTTAAACATTTAGGCATCTGGCAAATCCTGACACTTCCTATTATTACGATATTAGCATTGCATTATGCTCACAGTCATGCTTTGCAGCAATGTGGTGATGTATTAACAGCTGAATTTAAAAAATCACACATACTTAACTGTTCAGAAATCAGTTCTTTCTAAAAAAAGAACAAAACAAACCAACAAACACTAATGTAAATTTATCATGAACGTATACCTTCTGCTAGCTATAGTTAGCAATGAAAACCAAAATATAGTATCTCATTAAATATAATCTCATTTAACTCTCTCACCCCCATCATAATAAGCACTGTGAAAATAAATATATTGCATATTTAATGCTGTTTGCTACAATGCCTTGCAATTCCTGAAGCAGAGAACTGTCTTCAATACAATCCACTATAATGATATTATTGCTCTATTTTCAATATATACGTGTTTACTTATTTCAAATAGTTCACAAATACAATTTGCTAATAGGTTTTGAAGGCACAGAGTGGAATAATATAAGATTAATCTACCTAAAAAATGTCTCAATAATATAGTCTTCCGTATGTCTTGCATATTACTTCCATAATACATTTATTAAAATTCTGTCACTTACATTACTGAACTAATGCATTAAGAAGCACTCTAATGTGTAAGAATGTTATCTAAGTTATTACAATCTTCAGACAGACTACTCTGAACTGAGTAATACTGCCATGTCAAGAAAAAAAGGCTCACAAAAACAGTAAAGCAAGTACTGATATCCTTAGATGCCTCTGATGCTTCAAATCTCACACTGAGAGTTTTTATGCTGCTCTTTAAACAGCTTACAGAACATAACTTGAGTTTGGTGTAGATAATTCTACTAATAATTTAATCCATCATTAAGAAACCAAGGTGTGAAAAGCCTGTCCCATGTTTGTTTTCGTTTTTTTTACTTTACTTTCTTCCTTTTCTTAGAAGTACAGGAACATACTGGAAAGAAAATACTCGTATAATTCTTTTTCTAAACTGATGAAGTTCCATTTCAAAACTAGCAAGATATTTTTACATCACTTCATACCTCCAGAAAGTTGAAATATTTTTTGTAATTTCTAGACTGAAAATACAGTGGTATATTAATTGTTATTATATCAGTATTATTCATTAATACTTTTTTTGCTGGCATTTAGTCAAAATATTTTTATGAAGAGCAATCAAATCTCAATATCTACTTTCTCAAGGCTCTGAGGTACATGTAGCATACGTGAACGGCATAAAGCCTTCAGGGCAGGGTTATACAGCATGCCCATGAATGAGTTCATGTACTATTGCAATCTTCAGCTGGGTGTACTAAAGTAAAAGAATTCCAGAATTATCCTAATATACCAGGCAGTGGTTCAAAAAGTGATTCAAAGGAGGTTCAAGTATTCATGCCTTGAGGATAGTAACAGCTTCAGCCATCCAATTATAGCCTGCCACAGCATGTCTCTCAAGAGCCTTATGTCTGCATAAGTCAACTCCTAAAGAATTCCTGTGAAGTACTGAATTCTTAAGTCTGAATTAGTCAACTCTTTCACAGCTAACTTTATATTCCATGGTTATAAAACAGATCTTTCTGAATCTCAAAATGTAATTAGAAATTCTTATAATTCAGCTAAATTCTTCCTCAAAATTTTTGACCAGAAAAATATGATTTTTCAGATGAAGTCTCATAAATGACTCCTCAAATCACATGAATATGTCCATTTCTGTCACAGCAGCACACAACCTGATTCAGCCTTATGTTGCAGCTACAAGTTTGCCTGTGTCACACTGCTGCTCATAGTAACTCTACCTAATTAATTAAATTATCCTCTTTCTCTACTGCTTCCATATCCTGATTTCCTAACTGAATTTACAGCTTGTTTTGTTCTCACTGTTGTATTCTGAGGAGTTAAGGTTCATTTTAATTGCTACAGTCTAAGGAGTTTCCTGGTCCTTTGTCTGCTACAGTCTAGTTCTCACACAAACTCATGATGTTTATCATATTTGTTTCATGATCAAGTTTCATTACTATAATTGCATTCTATTGCACAAGCATTAAATTATAAAGCAAAATCAGTCTTAAGACTCATGCTTTACTTGATTAACTTTCCCTTTATTTACGCTTTGCAATAACACCGTCTTCTCATTTTAGTGAATTTCTCACATATTTTGTAATTCCTCTAGCAATTATCACATTCCTCTGGTGCACAAATAACTTCCCAGGTGGCACAGTATCAACTGCTTGCTGAAGTCCAAAGAGAAAAATTATTAAATTTTCTTTATCTAGGAAATTTATTATCTTTTCAAAGGAAGGTATCAGATTGCTTTGCACTAGCTGCTTTCAGTAAAGCCATTTTCAACTTCCGTTTTTATCCCATCTTCCTTCTTTTCTGTCAGCAACCCTTTTTCTTTTTCATATAAATTCTGCTCTACTTTGATAAAAAATGGTCACTCTTGTAGACCTTTATCCCTTCTTTTTTTACCTTCATCCCTACTTAAAAATAAATACTGTACTTTTTACTCTCTGACAAAACAGCACCATTTCTGTCCTAACAGATTCATTCACAGGAAGACATGGGATGCTTTGTTTAATATCACCCACAATTCTGTGATGATGTTTATGCATTCCTCCTTGACTTACATATATCAGACTTCAAGTTTTGCTTTTATCTCAGATACTTCCAGCTTTTGCCTCCTATGTACAATATTATCACCTTTGTTTAAGACCAAGGCAAAGTTCTACTTTCATTTCTGTATCACATCTATGTTAACTTTCACCTCTAAGTGTAATAATTGTCCCGCTTCTCTCTCACTCTTGTTTAGTTAATATAGCTCTAATAATTATTCCTTTAGTGTCTATCTCAGTTGACATTTGTCAAACCTTTACCCCTATACTGACCACACCCCTATAATGTACTCCTCTTTGATTCTCTCCTCCTTTCTCCCTTTTCTCATTCCTAATTTTCCTGATCATGTAATTTATTCCATTAAAAAAAAAAAAAAATAGACACCACAGAATTAACACCTGTGCATTTGATCCTCTGAAAGGGTATTTGGTATACCTCTGAGACTTATGTATGAAAATTATTTCCGTGTCACCTTCCTCCCACCTGACAGTGACACTACAATCATTGTCTATACCTAGTACTGAAGGCCAGTGCAGAAGAGAATGAATCATAGAGACAGAAAAAGGAATGTAGATCTTCCAAGATCTAGAATTAATATGCCTAAAGACAGAACGTCTGTATTTTTTGCTAGTGATCCTTTGTCATTTCAGTCACAGTGTTACACTGGTTTATAATTTTTCCAGGCATCATCTCCACTCACCAAAAAAGAAAGAAAGAAAAGAAAAACTGGCAAGACTTCAGTGCCCAATGTATAGAAAAACTGAGGTGAATGACAAATACGTGTTTTTTTTAATGCAGTTTTGTCTTTTAATGGCATTAATAACTTTTATTTTAAAGAAGACTTTTTAAATCATTGCCTAATTTACAAACTGCATGGAATGGTATATACCAATTAATTTGTTGCTTACCCCATTTGCAACTGCAAAGCCAAAGGGGACTTCAGACAAATGCTTTTGACAGAAGTATTATGCATGGAATTAAAAGCTTTATAGATATATTTAAAACAGACTGCTATGATGTGGCAGAAATAGCAAGCTGATACATTTACTGCTTACTTTGCAATGTGAACTATTACTGTTCATCTCATGGGCACAACAGACTTCACAGGAATTCTTTACACTTCAGCATTTTGGAGACATGAGGCCAGTAATCCCTGTTCAATATAGACCCTCCTTATATACTTGGGGGTATAACAGGCTTCAGGGGCTTCTCTTGCCCCACTCCCCCATGCCTGCCCTTGCTTCAGGGGGGCCAACAAGAGATTACCTATAGAGGAGAACAAATGCAATAATGCTGCATAGAGGAGCAAAGACTGCCTGAGCAGCAGGAAACCCGCTGCTTGTTCCCAGGTGGATTATTCCTGGTCTCCAGATGTTAGACAGCAAAGCAGATTATGCCAAAAGCACAGTAAGACTCTAAAGGCAGAGTCCCCTCAGAACAGCCAAAGCTAAAGTAAACTAAAAGAAAAAGTTATGGAAAGAAGTGAAATGAAGAGATGTAGGTGAAGGCTGGGTTTAACTGCTTCATACAGGCTCTGCAGGCAGGAGACGGATAGGGCAGACTCACCAACCTTTATATCAAATTCCAAAGTACAATTAGGTATCACTCTCACCCCAAAAAACTCACTGAGCAGGGCAACTTCCTGCTTTTTAGAGATGTTGTAGTAATAAAAGTAAAAAAATAGTAATTAATCAAGACCACTAAGAAAATAAAATGTTAGAAGACAAAAGTAAGCACTGCTACCAGTCTATCACAAATTTTAAAAGAAATGTCAAGAGCAGGGTCAGGATGTATCTTTTAAATGGAATAAGCTGAATCCACTATTTGAACAGATTACAGAAAGCATGCAGATTCATAAAACAACATTATTTATAGGTGAGTGCTGCTCAGTAGATGAAAACTGAAATCAGCTTTCCTGAGTCCCTCTTCGGTGTACCTCCAAGTTGTAGTCAAATGGTTGGTAAGATTTATAAATACTCAGTTACTCCAAATATTCATCTAAATATTCACTTAAGTCACATAATGGAAGCATCATAATGACAAGCTAAGTTTATAAAAAATACGGTGATCCTTAGATACTATATGTATACAAAACACTATGGAAAATATACTGACAATGTAAAACTGTTTGCACTGTCAATTGTTCACTTTCTCAAAATTAAGTTTGAAAGCAGAGGGGTTTTGTATGTATGTGTTGCCTTTCAAAGGAAGTATAAATTACATGCTTCAAAATAAGTTGCAACTTTTTAAGTCCTTTATCAATGACTAATATTGTGTTTCATAACAAGTAAGAGCTTTTGTCATAGTCTGTCTTATGAGCACAGCGTGGTAGATTGTTTTAATTAAAGTCTGTTAAATTATCAAAAGGATTTTACATTCTACAAGTAATTGCTTTTTCTTCTCTATTCACTTTTGTTAATGGAAACAGAGAAAGTTGGTTTTATCTTTAATACTTGATGTAGAATACAGAACAAAATCAAAAGAAAAATGAGCAGTTAATTAAGTGACCTTTAATTTCTTGGGCATCCTTTTACATGAAACCTGAAATGACCAAAATTAAGCTAGATTTGACAGTAGCTATATCTATGCAATTAAGTTGTGTGTTGAAATCAGGCTACCGTATTAACAGTACACACCTGAAAGTAGCTGAACAGTGGAATGTAATGATAGTTTGTCATGGTTTAAGTCCAGCCGTAAATCAGACCATGCAGTCTCTGTCTCACTCCCCCTCTTCCCCCCAACCCTGCTCCCAGAGGGATGCGGAGGAGAATTGAAAGAATGTAACTCACGGGTTGAGATAAGAACAGTTCAGTAACTAAGGTATAACACAAAACCACTACTGCTACCACCAATAGTAATAATAATGATAAGGGAAATAACAAGGGAAGAAAATACAATCGCTCACCACACACTAACCGATACCCAGCCCGACTGAGTAGTAATCTAGCCCTTCAGGGTAACTGCCCCCAGTTCTACATCCTGGGCATGACATGCTGTGGTATGGAATACCTCTTTGGCCAGTTTGGGTCAGGTGTCCTTTCACTGCTTCTTTCCACCTTCCCCTCCTCCCTGGCAGAGCATGAAACTCACAAAGTCCTTGGTCAGAGTAAACATGACATAGCAACAACTAAAAACATTGGTGTTATCAGCCCTGTTCCCAGGCTGAAAGTCAAAACCACAGCACTGCACCAGCTACTAAGAAGGAGAAAAATGACTGCTACTGCTGAACCCAGGACAAAGCTGCATGGAAATATTTGTGAGATCAGTTAAATTACCTTGTATTAGATTGTACTCTGGCAAACCAAACATAGCATATTTTAGGTGCTTACAAATATTAGGTGACCACTAATCCTTTTGCTCATAAATTCCTCAACACAGATTAGTTTATGTACAGAAGTGGTACATGGGAATATGAATTAACGCTATACACTGTTTTGGTTTAAGGTTTGGAGTTGAGAGGCTTTTTTTCTCTTTTTCATCAGAAATAAAAAGCACCTTTTTCAGTGAAATATCAAAATGCTTATTTTAGGACTAAAAATGTGTCTTAAGCATGTCTCCACTTCTTTTGTATTGAATTAAATCTAATATGCAGTGTGTGCTTAGAGTGTGAGAAGACTTTCTCTACTGTGGTAAGTTACAGAAGGAAAAGGGCAATAAGAAGAATCCTGGTGTCTCCTTGTCAGTATCTGCACAGACTGTGGGTACCACACCAGCATAACTTTTTCTTTGTGGATAGTGGGGACCATTCTTAACAGAACTTTATAAACACCAAGAAAGTGTTTCTGCATATTATCTCTCTTTTGTGTTAAATGTGAATACACAATAGCATCAAGTCTGGTGGCACATCAAAATGGAGCAGAAGAGAAGTATACACTGAACATACACCACAAAGCTACTGGGATAAACAGGAATTTCATCATGAGCAATTGTATCTGCTGAAGTAGGAAGAGTTATGTTCAATAAACTCCTTCACCCAATCTCCTTCTTTTAAGGTCAGTCTTTATAAAAATTGTCTTTCTGGATGTTTGTTATCATTCAAGATTGAAACAAGCAGTCCAGGTCAACTTTCTCAGTCCTGATGCAAGAAGTGCAGCAGGAACCCATGAAACTGGGAGAGAGTGAAGTCACTGAAATAAGCCTTATCTCAAATTTCCTTGCTACTTTTTATGTCTGCTGATATGAAGGAGGAGAAAACTGCACTCTTTGTAACAGTGACCAGGTCTTGGAGCAAAGGCACTCAATCAGCGATGAAACATGGTTACAAAATATATTCTAAAAAATAAAAAATATATGGCTTAATTAGAGGGCTTCAACCATGTAAGTGGCAAGGAGTCACTATGACCCTATTAAAGAGGTGGATATCACGTAAAAAATCTGGCATAGTTATCTCATTATTCTTTTAAAGCAAAGCATCAAGAAATGTTTATAAATCCTGATCTGACAAAAAAAATCTCCTGATTTTATTCCTAATATATATGTTACTGAAATTAACTTGAATAAAAAAAAGTTCTCATTTCTGAGCACCAACATAATCCTGAAGAATATATTTCATTTCAGTTTCATCATTCCAGATTTTACTTAGGTTCTCACTATATAACTACGTTTCATGAAAGCCCGTTACGATTCAAAACTATTGAGAGATAATTAAACCAGAAGAATTATGCTCCTCACAATGTGTTTTACATTTACTAAGTCAATGTTCGCCCTTTTGCTTTTCAGGAGGAGGAAAGAAAAAAAAACAACCAAAAACAAAACCAAAAAAGGTGGTGCATCTTCAGGGAGTGCAGACATTTTAGATATACTTGATTTACTCAATTTGTTTTAAGCTGAAGAGTGAACAGGGATCTCTGGCAAAACTGTCATCTTTAAAATATGGTGATATTTCATTTTCTCCCTTCTGCTCTATTTAGACTGCCTGGTACTGAAATGCTTCCAGCAACCACTGTGTGCAATTTTTCAGAGCTGTCACTTCCTAGAAAATCTGCTTAAGCAAAATACTTATGTTGTTAGAAAACAGAGCAAAGATACAATATAAAATGCTTTCTATACACCGTTACAGTACAACCAGTACTGAAGCATGCAATACAGGAAGAACATGCAAAAAATCATAGAATCATAGAATAGTTAGGGTTGGAAAGGACCTTAGGATCATCAAGTTTCAACCCCCCTGCCATGGGCAGGGCCACCTCGCTCTAAACCATATCATCCAAGGCCTCGTCCAACCTGGCCTTGAACACTGCCAGGGATGGAGCATTCACAGCCTCCCTGGGCAACCTATTCCAGTGATTCACCACCCTAACAGGAAAGAACTTCCTCCTTATATCCAATCTAAACTTCCCCTGTTTAAGTTTGAACCCATTACCCCTTGTCCTATCACTACTGGCCCTAATGAAGAGTCCATCCCCAGCACCCCTATAGGCCCCCTTCAGATACTGGAAGGCTGCTATGAGGTCTCCATGCAGCCTTCTCTTCTCCAGGCTGAACAGTCCCAACTTTCTCAGCCTATCTTCATATGGGAGGTGCTCCAGTCCCTTGATTATTTTCATGGCCCTCGTCTGGACTTGTTCCAACAGATCCATGTCCTTTTTATGTTGAGGACACCACAACTGTACACAACACTCCAAGTGAGGTTTCATGAGAGCAGAACAAAGGGGCAGAATCACCTCCTTTGACCTGCTGGTCACACTCCTTTTGATGCAGCCCAGGATACGGTTGGCTTTCTGGGCTGCAAGCGCTCACTGTCGGCTCATGTTCATTTTCTCATTGACTAGAACCCCCAAGTCCTTCTCCACAGGGCTGCTCTGAATCTCTTCTCTGCCTAGCCTGTAGCTGTGCCTGGTTTTGCTCCCACACAGGTGTAGGACCTTGCACTTGGCATGGTTAAACTTCATAAGGTTGGCATCAGCCCACCTCACAAGCATGTCAAGGTCCCTCTGGATGGCATTCAATCCCTCCAGCGGATCAACCGAACCACACAGCTTGGTGTCATCGGCAAACTTGCTGAGGGTGCACTCAATCCCCCTGTCCATGTCAGCGATGAAGGTGTTAAACAAGACCCGTCCCAACACCGATCCCTGAGGGACACCACTCGTTGCTGGTCTCCAGCCGGACATTGAGCCATTAACCACAACTCTTTGTGTGCAGCCATCCAGCCAGTTCTTTATCCACCGAGTGGTCCATTCACCAAATTGATGTCTCTCCAATTTAGAGGCAAGAATGTCATGTGGGACAGTGTCGAACGCTTTACACATGTCCAGGGAGATAACACCAGCTGCTCTACCACTGTCCACCAGTTCTGCAGCCCCATCATAGAAGGCCACCGAATTGGTCAGGCAGGATTTCCCCTTAGTGAAGCCATGCTAGCTGTCACCAAGCACCTTGTTGCTTTTCATGTGCCTTAGCATGCTTTCCAAGAGAATCTGCTCCAAGATTTTGCCAGGTACGGAGGTGAGACTGGTCTGTAATTGCCCGGGTCATCCATTTTCCCCTTCTTGAAAATGGGGGTTATATTTCCCTTTTTCCAGTCGTCGGGAACTTCACCTGACCACCATGATTTTCCAAATATGATGGCCAGTGGCTTAGCAACTTCATTTGCCAGCTCCTTCAGGACCCACGGATGGATTTCATCAGGACCCATGGACTTGTGCATGTTCAGATTTTTAAGATGGTCTCGAACCAATTCCTCTCCTACAGTGGGTCCAAGGTCTCCATTCTCACAGTCCCTGCGTCTGCCTTCCAAGACTTGGGTGGTGCGGTCAGAGCCTTTGCTAGAGAAGACCGAGGCAAATTAGTCATTCAGAACCTCAGCCTTCTCCAAATCCTGTGTAGCTAGCTCATCCGAGAGCTTCCCGAGGGGACCTACGTTCTCCCTAATGTGTTTTTTATTTGCTATGTACCTGTAGAATCCCTTCCTGTTATCCTTAATATCCCTAGCCAAGTTTAATTCTAACTGGGCCTTAGCTTTCCTAACCTGGTCCCTAGCTTCCCGGACAACACCCCTGTACACTTCCCAGGCTGCCTGTCCTTGCTTCCACTTTCTATAAAACTCTTTTTTCATTTGAATTTTTCTCAGGAGCTCCTTATCCATCCAAGGAGGTCTCCTGGCCCTCCTGCTGCACTTGCTTCTAGTTGGGATGCAACACTCCTGAGCTTGTAGCAGGTGATCCTTGAAGACCAACCAAGAGTCTTGAGCCCCCCTGCCCTCTAGGGCTATATCCCCTGGAAACTTACTAAGCAGGTTCTTGAAGAGGCCAGAGTCTGCTCTTTTGAAGTCTAGGGCAGTGAGCTTGCTGCACGCTCTTCTCACTGTCCTGTGGATCTCAAACTCCACCATCTCGTGATCGCTGCAACCGAGGCTGCCCTGGAGGGCCACATTTCCAACGAGCCCTTCCCTGTTGGTGAGCACGAGGTCAAGCATGGCGCCTCTCCTTGTCGGTTCCTCTATTACTTGCAAAAGGAAGTTGTCTTCCACACAATCGGGGAACCTCCTGGATTGCTTGTGCCGGGCCGTACCATCATTCCAACAGATGTCAGGGTGGTTGAAGTCACCCATGAGAACGAGGGCCTGTGAGCGTGAGGCTTTTCCTATCCGCCTATAGAGCGCTTCATCCGCAGATTCCTCTTGATCAGGTGGTCTATAACAGATCCCCACAGTAATGTCTCCCATCGCTGTTTTCCCTTTAACCCTGACCCACAAACTCTCTTCATCTGGAAGTTGAGTTCTAAAGACTCTTTTAAATCCATAAAGGTGGTAAACCCACAATTAGTATCCAATGGCAGCTAGAATTAGCTCACTTTTTTTGACTTAGATATTTTTTTCTGCACAATAATTGTAATCAACCCAATACAATCAAATAACAATCAAATGTTATTTCCAAAGAAACCACTCCAGGTCAATAAAACTAAAGAGAACACTTCACTTGAAGGACAACAAAATAGATTATAATAATTTTTAACCTTTTCTAGTATACATACTCTTTTGGCTGACTGAAATGAACTACACTGACAAAAGTTAAGGTCTTTACCTAGGATACAGATTACACTTTGCAGAAAGGAAAAAGAAACGCAAACTTTTCAAGAGTGAAATTACAGTATCACAGTATCACAGTATGTTAGAGATTGGAAGGGACCTCAAAAGATCATCTAGTCCAATCCCCCTGCCGGAGCAGGAACACCTAGATAAGGTTACACAGGAACGTGTCCAGGCGGGTTTTGAATGTCTCCAAAGAAGGAGATTCCACAACCTCCCTGGGCAGCCTGTTCCAGTGTTCCGTCACCCTCACTGAGAAGAAGTTTCTTCTCAGGTTTAAGTGGAACCTCTTGTGCTCCAATTTGTACCCATTACCCCTTGTCCTTTCATTGTTTGCCACTGAGAAGAGCCTGGCTCCATCCTCGTGACACTCCCCCTTTATATATTTATATACACTAATAAGGTCACCCCTTAATCTCCTCTTCTCCAAACTATAGAGACCCAGCTCCCTCAGTCTTTCCTCATAAGGGAGATGCTCCACTCCCTTAATCATCTTAGTTGCCCTGCGCTGGACTCTCTCCAGCAGGTCCCTGTCCTTCTTAAACTGAGGGGCCCAGAACTGGACACAATATTCCAGATGAGGTCTCACCAGGGCAGAGTAGAGGGGAAGGAGGACCTCTCTCGACCTACTAACCACCCCCCTTCTAATACACCCCAGGATGCCATTGGCCTTCTTGGCCACAAGGGCACAGTGTCGGCTCATGGTCACCCTGTCGTCCACCAGGACCCCCAGGTCCCTCTCCCCTACACTGCTCTCTAACAGGTCGTTCCCCAGCCTATACTGGAACCTGGGGTTGTTCCTGCCCAGATGCAGGACTCTACACTTTCCCTTGTTATATTTCATCAAGTTATTCCCCGCCCAGCTCTCCAGCCTGTCCAGGTCCCTCTGGATGGCAGCACAGCCTTCTGGAGTGTCGGCCACCCCTCCCAGCTTAGTGTCATCAGCAAACTTGCTGATAGTACACTCAATTCCCTCATCTAAATCGTTGATGAATATATTAAATAATACTGGTCCCAGTACCGACCCTTGAGGTACTCCACTAGATACAGGCCTCCAACTAGACTCCGCCCTATAGACTACAACTCTCTGGCTTCTCTCCTTCAGCCAGTTCACAGTCCACCTCACTACCCGATCATCCAGACCACACTTCCTCAATTTAGCTGCAAGGATGCTGTGGGAGACCGTGTTCTGGATGTTAAGAATTTTTAAATTCTGGATGTTAAGAATTTTTACAGAGGACAAACTGCAAAATGATACTGGTTGTTACAGGTCATTATTATTTTTTAGTTCCGTAATTTTCCTAAGATTTTTCTGATTTTATGAATTTAATTTCTGCACAGTTATACAAAGATCTTATTAAACTTTAAGGTTACACATGAGGAATATTTTATTACTGTAGTTACTTCACTGCTTTAGAAAGGCTGTCATGTTACAGGAAAGTCAGTGATTCTTACTGTGCACAATTCAAATCCCAATACTCTGATGGCCCGTTAACACCAAATATGTCACCCCTTAACACTGCAGAATCAATACACTAGAATGTCATGGTACCCTGATGGGCCACAAAGCCTCTGTATACATTTATTAGACAAAGATTTTTTATTACTTCAGAGAAGAAATGTGACAAGTTAAAATCAATTTCATGTTTCTTACTAAGAGGGTAACTAAAAGATTTTTCTTTTCTTTTTTTTTTTTCCAAGTTTCCCTCAGTCAAGTATAGGAACAAAACAAAGAATGTCAAAGTCATGACGACTTCCTGTTCTGAACAGGGACACTCTTACGCGCACATTGTTATAAATTCTACTCCTCATTTTCAAGTTTTTTTGTTTTTTTTTTTCACAGTTCTTTCTTAACCATATCATCACCTACTCAAGCTTTGCTGGGGTCTCCTTTCAGGAAAGGATAAGAAAAATACAAATATAAACTCCTTTCAGGAAAGGATAAGAAAAATATAAATATAAACTAATATAAATAATTTAGTATAATCAAACATCACTATCACAAAGCCTAGGTACAAAAAACTCTTCTAAACATTACTTGATCCATTTTCTCACAAGATCATTTAAGTATTGGGATTACTAAAAGGAAGAGCAGGCAATTTCTTACATTTAAAAAATGCTTCTGTATACTCCAGAGAACTTGAGATAAATTTCTTGACATTTCTGACAACATTGGTAATCTGCAGATGAGACAAAATCTAGCAGTGTTTTTTCACAATTCTTAAAAATAGAGATTCTTAAAAACATGGAGATAGATAAGCACCCAATCTTGACCAATTTGATACACCTTGGATGTTTAACAAAAAAAAGTATTTAAAAACACCCTCCCTGAGCTGCAGTGCAGCTGACAGAACAAAGAATACTCTCTTTCTTTAACCTCTGTATTTCAAATCTATGTCCATTTGATTTTTTTTATTTCCCAGAATCTTTCATATCTCTCAGACCTTATTAAAAAAACCAAAAACAAACCAAAACAAACCAAACAAAACCAAAATAAAAAGACACTATAGGCCTCAAATTTAACATTTGAGCTTCATTACTCTACTAATTCTTAGTGAACTAAGGGGATGTTTTACAAAACTGTTTACTGACTGCAAAAGAACTAGTCCATGAACAATTTCTGTAAATGCTGAACCAATAATGTCAGATCTATCCCAGAGAGAAACACAACAAAGATAAGTATTTCTGTAGGAAGAAAGTTCTAAACCCTCATTGGCTTGATTACCTTCTAGACCAACAGAAAAGTTTTCTGTTACTGTCTTCATGGTATTTTTAACTTAAAAAAAAAAAAAAAAAATGAACCTCATGGATCGACTTTTGTACTTTCTCTACACAGGTTCAGATTTCAGTTTGTAATTGATACACAATTCTTCTGGACAATTCTTTCATTTTTTTTCCTTAGTGCTATTTAAACCATTTTGATGCAATCCTCTCTTGTGTGACACCAAGCATATTATTTTCCAAACCACTATCCTCTATACCCTGCCATTTCTAAACAATTGTTACACACCTCCATTGCAAAGCTCAATATTGCTTAGAAAGACAAAATGCTTGTGCTCATCTGGAGGTGAATTTTCTAGCAATATACAGCATGTATTGTGTCTCATCATAAAAATTTTAAAAGTATTTTTGTTAAATTATTCTCATTCTGCTCATACAAATAGTCCCACTGAATTAAATGGAAGTCCTGATGCTACAATTCCTACTGTGTTGCCAAAAGCTAAACAATGTGCTTCAGTAGTTTGCAGCCTAGACTTCCAAAAGTCTTTTGAAAGCGTATATTACACATTAGCAAACTAAATCACATAAAGGTCAGCATTAATTCAAAATACTGATGCAGCATTACACTAAAATCATGTTAAGAAACATATACGACAAAGTTGTCACATGAGTTATCAGACTAACCACCTAGCGTATTAATAATAAGTCTACTTTGCTGCTTTAGTAGGTTTTGTCCTTAAGGAGGTTCCTACATGTGGGATTACATATATAGGAAATTGTATAGAAGAGAGGATAGTTTCTTCTCAGTAATAAATGATACCTTTAGCAGTGAAAATAAAGAAGCACTTTACTGTACTCAAAAGAAGAAAAAGACAAAATATGTTTCCATTAAGGTACAAAAAATATTTAAATTCATAAAACAAATGCTTACAAATCCATATGAAAATCAGTTACTGTCTCAGCTAAATAGCAAATGCACAACATAGATTAGCATCTATAAATGAGTGATAAGCCAAAATTCAAACTTCATTCTTATGAGTCTTAGTTTTGTATTAATTCACTATGATATGTTTCAGTATAGAGCAAACTGCTGTACGAATGTGGTTGTTCAAGACTTTCATAAATATGACTCTTCAACATATTTACGCATGTGAGAAAATAGTTATCAGTATTTAAGTTTTCAGGTAAAATAAACTGCATGCAAAACATTTCAGATTAACTACCTTTTAAGGTATTAGCATAGACAGTCTTTCTGCCAGACCCCAGCTAACTCCAGTTTCATTGTGTTAACTTTCAGAAAATGTAAACTAAACCAGATAGCATCTCATTATATTCCTCTTTATACTGACATTGAATACTGAGATAGAATGATTTTGTGAAAGTCTGTCAACACAACTGCTAATGCTCCTATCATAACATAAATTGAGGAGATTATCAGTAGGACTCCCCATTAATACATTAGTGAATGTCAATAAAAAAAACCTGGATCAAAAGAGGTAATGCTGCCACTTTGCTCTGTTAAATCAATGCATTCTATCTCAGAAGCTGTTTTCATACATGTGCTGGTCTTCTTTTCTCTCAATCAATGACATCCAGAACAAGTAAAGATTTGGGGAAAAAAAAAAAAAAAACAACACAAAAAAACACCACCATAACACAACAAAAAGAAGAGCAGGAGAGCTTAATATTATTTCTACATGCTACAGTAAAAACTGAAAATTTCAAAACATCTTGCCAATTTCCAATACTGGATTTTAGTTGTAAATCTAGTTGTGCAAATTCCATGCTGTGGAAGAAAATAAGAAAAAGACTCCTGAAAATATTAATATCCACATGTTTTCATGTTTTGCCTCTTGTGAAGCTTTCAGCACACAAGATTTTCATTATTGCTACTTCCCCTGGATGCTTTAATATTTTCTGTGACATCTCTTATAAATTCACAAGTGTCTCTTAGCAGACATCGCTGTGCTTAGTTCTATGTCTCAGGAGAGCTAGGGTACTGTTGTCAATTAGAAATAAGCAAGCTGTTTAATTAGCACACCCTCTTTATTAATGGTTTAACCCAAAGCTGGCAAAGAGTCTTTGTTGCAAACCACGAACAAAGAAAGGAGTACTAATTAAACATCCTGAAGCTTCTAACAGGGTAGTTTCTTTCAGTACCCAAGGGATCCTTTGAGCTCCTCAGAGGACCTCCAGAGCCTTCCAAGAGAACTTAGAATTTCTTACAGCTGTCCCACTCACTGAGGAGAGAAAAAAAACCCCAAACAAAACCAAAACCCAACCAAACAACAACACAAACAAGCAAACAAAAGTCTAAAGACGTTGACACTTCCGATGTTTTAGAGTGCTGTTTGTATATAGACGTTCAAAGTCTGGACCAGACTAAAATGCAGCAGGCTTTGACTTAATAGCACAAATCTAAACTCAAACCTAGAAAACTGTTTTCAAGTCAAACATGAATTCATCAGATCAGGATGGGCTGATGTGCTCTAACTAAATGTTAACAGTAAAATTCAAAGTGCTATGGAAGTTACTGTGAGCTACATATTAGCCATTAAATGGGAGCTAAACTGATGTGGAAGAGGAAAGGTGATTCCCTGCACTGGGCAGTAAGTACATAACAAAGGGGTAAACAGAGAGATCTGTTCTGCCCCAAACTTATTACTTTCTACTTTCCTTCAGACTTTCTGTGTGCATTTTATTATGTGCATATGACATATAAACTTTCTTAAAATCAATTGGCCAAGCTAAAAAGTAAAAACTAGATGTGGGTTTGAACTGAAGGCTTCTGATGCAAGGCAGAGTAGTTTTTCTGGAAATAGCTAGCCCTGATCTTTGCTTCAGCTGTCCATCTTACCGCCCCCTCACAGATACCTCTTCCCACACCAGGAAGAGTGTTTATGAGGCAGCTGCTAATAGCTTCAGTTTACATCCTGGTATAGAAGGAGAAAGAGCACTGGTTCTTTAATATTTGAACTTCATCTTGCACCGAACCAGTAAGTGCTGCTCAGGAGTGACAAAGGCATAGATAAACACAGGTAGTAAGTGTCATAAACACACCCATGAATCAGACCTTTAAAGTAGAGTGAGTATAAAGCAACTGTAAATGTATTGTGTTTGGAGGAAGCACAAGCAATATTACAGTCTCCCTTATACCAAAGGTACTTAGCCACTTTTAAACTTGAGACAGAGTCCAACAGTACGACAATAGAAGAAAATATGACCAGACTTCAGAAACCTGTTAGAGCTAGGGCTCAAAACACTGGCCATCCAGACTTCCTTCACCCACCTTACATCTTACCTTAGTTATGTAATATTTCCCTAATATTTTCTATAGGTTTTTACATTTATTTCAGTAGTAATCAGAAAGTTAAGAAAATGTTTCTTTTCCTTCAGTATTTTATGAGACCAAACCCATGTACTTGCTTCTTCAGAACATGTGCTCAGTTTCAAGATTTTGTAATAATTCCAAGGAATTATTTTTTTGATTCAGACATATCCAAAATTCCATGGATCCATCTATCACCACTTCATTAATAACAACAGAGCAAATGCTGTGGACTACTGTTATATAGAAATGAGAATCAAATCAGTTTGCACCGCAAAAATCGATCTACTCTTATTTATTCAGCAATGGATCAGAATTTAGTTTATGAAATAGATTTAAAATATTTATTTTGTGAAGCTTGTTTATAAATACTTTATGAAATGTATGTAGAAATACATACTAATTCTTTTATAGTGCTAGCATTTTGGAAAAACTGTCAATAAAGTCCACTGTAGTGTTTCAATTCAGTGTTTCTAGACACAAAAATTTGCCACCTATGACTGAATACATTAAGACAAAACTCTAAGGAAACACATAACAAAAAATACTGTCAACTACATTCAGTCACGGAATGCCTACAGATCCAAAGCTATACCAAAATTCACTGAGCCAAAGATTTCACAGTTTCTTGTTCCATGATTCAGTGGTAAGGATGTGAATGAACAAGGAGATAAGAGCAAATAAAAGTGAATCAGGACAAGCTCTGGAACTCTTAACAGGCAGCTGGGCTCTGGCCAGGAGTCTGCACTTGCCTCTTTTTCCTTCCTAATGAACAGCTCCAGCATACTGAATTGCTTCTTCAACTAACAAAAAGAGGCAATTTTTACACTCCCAGCTAAAAATTCAAACTAACCCAGTTCCATAAGGAAAATTCCTGAAAATATAATCCTTCAGGCTGTGTTTCAAAATTATATTTTTTAATGTGTAAAATACAATATATGCCACAGAAAATATTCACTCACAGGTTTTCTTCAGTATAGCCTTCTGTAGATGGGATACACAGGTGAGGGGTACAGCCCTCTGAAGTAAATATTTATTTTTCCAGCTCTGAAAGTTATTTCTTTTCTGTTCTCTCATCCTAATAATTAACACAGGTCTGGTCTAGCCTACAGGAGTCACATTTAAAGGGACTAATCACCCACTGCTCTTCACTGATTGTGGTGAGAATTGTCTTTATTTATCTGTCTGAAAAGCAAGTTCTTAATGGTTTGGCATAATACAACTTTATTACATAGAACTTTTTTGTGACATATAATTTTGTAACTTGAAATTAATTTCTATTTCTCAATTATTACTTTTATTAAGAATTTTACGTTACGTTCGAATAAAAAAAAAGAAAAAAAGAAGCAAACAAAAACCTGATATCAGTAAATTATATCAATAAGGCAAGTAACTTCTTGTTGCTATTTTTTTTCAAAATAGCTTTTCTTCTGATCTTTGAATGTTTTCTAGTGGCTGGCCACTTTAACTGAACTGTTCCCACTGATCTGCAAATATTACATTTTAATAAAAGTAGAGGGGTTATTCAATCAAATAAGAATAATAATAAAAGTAATCAATATAAACACTCATAAGCATGAGAAACAAGGTGGAAAAAAGTAAATAAGTTTTAAAACTATAATTATGAAAGATATGAGGAAATCTTTGAGTATTTTAACCTTGAGAATCAAAATGGGCATTTTTCATGTTTTTTTTAAGAAATATGTTTTATTTCAGTAGATAATGAACTACAAAACACAGAAACATAGTAGCCTTTCATAGAATCATAGAACAGTTAGGGTTGGAAAGGACCTTAAGATCATCAAGCTCCAACCCCCCTGTCATGGGCAGGGACACCTCGCTCAAACCATATCACCCAAGGCCTCGTCCAACCTGGCCTTGAACACTGCCAGTACAGAACCACATTTATAAGTTAGATCTCATTTTGTATGTCAGACTAACACTGTTTTGTAAGTCACATTTTATGCATCAAACTTGAAAATCAAGTACATTTAATGAGAAATGTTTCTACTGTTGAACCTAAAAAATCAAAGCCATGTTTTTCAACCAAAAGGATTTTTAATTTTCTTTATTTAATTTTGAAAACTACTTTTCAAATACATGCACATGTGCATCAAGACCTCATTTTAGCAAAGGGTTCAGCTGAAGCATATGAGCTGTATGCTAGGATCTTGATCACGTATGTAAATACCTACAAGACTGAGATCTCAACACAGTATTGTTCTCTTATACCTTGAAACAGGTATTCCTTTCTCTGTGTTTCTATAAGCAGCTTTGTTAGTCTCATCAGGCACATTTTTATCCTACTGCCATTTTTTTGCTCAAAAGAGTTGTAAAGAATAACAAAGGCTGACAATGGAATAATAATAAAGCATAAATAGTGTGGAAACAAAATAGCAAAGTTCTGTCTTGTTCTCCTTTAACAGTAAAAAAACAAAGAATTTGCAAATTCATTAAGATCTCTCCCTGAAACCAACCAAAAAGGTTTGAAGGGCAGAAGATGAAAAATAATAATTAAAATATTATTTCTCCTCTATAAATTACAACAGTGTGAGAAAGCTCATGGGCATAACCCATGAAAAAAAAAAATAAACAAATAACCCATCCATTCTTTGTAGATGTTCCGTTTCACCGGGTCAATCTAAAAAGAAAGACATTAACCATGATAATAGCAAGGACGTGCCTACCTCCATGGCCCACAGCAAGAAGAAACTAGAGTTGCTGCAACTGTCTTATTCCACGCCCACTTCCCTAACTTTAGGAAGAGCAACAATATAGATGGATTTAATGATCAAGTCCAGACAACGGAATTAACAGCCAAATACAAACTGCACTATCAGCTGTCATATACAGAGTTGGTATTTCAACAGTTAGAAGCACTCACATTAACTCACACCTACGTAGGTAGGCAGTGAATGCTCCTCTTTGAAGTTTTTTAAGAAATTAGATACAGGATATCTAACACTACACTTCTAGTGCTATATTTTTACTCCTCCTGCAAGGTCTGCAGCCTTTGCTTGAATAAAAATATCTAGCAAGTAATGTGCTAGGAAGCAACAAACATCCTTGTGTCTGCCACACGCATTCTGTTTTTCTCATTCTGTGGTCAAGGCAACGTAGGAAAAGTTTTGCAAGCCTTATTCATTACTTTAGATTAAATTAATGAAAAAGTAGAGGTAAAATGCTTAATCGAGGCATTTATGAGGGAAATCAAATGTAAAAAGCCAACATTCAGCATTTGCTTAATATTATCTGTTCCATCAGCCTTTTCCCCTTGTTCTTTTTAGATAGTGTTAACGTAAACAGAACTTTTTTTTATAAATCCTCATTTGTGACTTCCTCTAAGTTATTGATTTAATAGACAAACCTCTCATAGGTAATAATTACAGCCTGAAGGAAAACAACCCGACTGTTTTTTTACTACAATTTCAATATAGATGTCCATTTACTCTATCAGTCCTGTCATTTGCTGGACATTTGCATTTGCTGTTCATAATATGCTGTTCAGAAACATGCAAAAAGGAGTTCTTTTCACATCCCTCCTCCAAGAAGCATAACTGTGTTATTACTTTTACAGTTAGATGACTCAAAATATGGACTGACTTACAAAAGCAGGCACTGTAGTCATCTGTACACAGTCATTAAGCAAATTGCAATGCTTTCGAATTTCTCAAACTATACCAACAAACGAACAAAACAGTGGACATATAGCACAGTACCCAGTTAAAATCTAGTCCCTTATTCCCTTTCCTTTTTCTTCAGAAGACCAGTTTCTATGTCTATTTTAATAAATAATCATCATTAATTTCTGGCTCCGCAACTGGTGTCAGCACCAGAACTCTGGGAGCTTTGACCACAAATTGGTCTACAGAGCACAAGGCCTGCTGTCAGCATATGGGGTACACCTGTCTCAAAGTGGGAAAAGTATTATAGCACAGGAGAAAGCAGGGCTTATAGAAAGGGGAAGAGGATAGCGCCAGGCTCGCTAGACATAAGCCATGAGGTAGCTTGCCACTGTTGGGAGTCGAGATCCACAGGACAACTTAAATACATTTATGCCAGTATCTGCAGCATGGACAGCAAACAGGAAGAGCTGGAAGCTGTTGTGCAGCAGGGAAATCACAATATAATCACCATTACAGAAACATGGTAGAATGACTCACATGGCTGTAGAGCTGCAGTTGATGGCTACAAGCTTTCCAGAAGGGATAAGCAAGGAAAAAGTAGTGGTGGAGTTGCACTGTATGTCAGGGAGTGCATCAACTGCCTTGAACTCAGTGTTATGAGTGAGAAGACTGAATGTCTGTGGGTGAAGATCAGGAGGAAGGCCAACCAAGCAGATATCCTGGTAGGAGTCTGTTACAGACCACCTAGCCAGGATGAACCTACAGATGAAGTGTTCTTCAAACAACTGGGAGAAATTACACAATCCTTTTCCCTTGTTCTCTTAGGGGAATTCAACCTACCAGATATCTGCTGGAAATACAACACAGCAGAGAAGAAACAATTCAGCAGGTTCTTGGAGGGTGTGGAAAATAACTTCCTAACTCAGCTGGTTAGCCAGCCAACTACGGGAGTTGCCTGGCTAGATTTGCTGTTCAAAGAGAGAGGAGGACTGGTGGGTGATGGGATGGTTGAGGCCATCATGGGCAAAATGATCATGAAATGACTGAATTTTCAATCTTTGGAGAAATTAGAAAAAAGGTCAGCAAAACCTCCATCTTAAGACTTCCAGAGGGCTGACTTTGGCCTGTTTAGGACACTGGTTGGCAGAATTCCTTAGGAAACATTACTGGAAGAAAAAGAAGTCCAGGAAGGCTGGACATTCCTCAAGAATAAAACCCTTAAGGCGCAGGAGCAAGAGGTCCTTATGTGCCAAAAATCAAACCGGCAAGGAAGAGACCATCCTGATTGAACAGGGAGATATCTGTTCTTTATATATATATATATATATATATATATATGATATATATATATATCTGAGATATCTGTTCTTTCCTGCTTGAACTCAGGAAAAAAAGTTTATCACCTGTGGAAGAAGGGACAGTCACCCCATGAAAAGTATAAGGATGTTGTTAGGTTATGTAGAGAGAAAGTCAGAAAGGCAAAGGCACAAATGGAGTTAAAACTGGGCACTGCCAGAAAAGAGAATTAAAAGTACCTTCTCAACTATATTAACAATAAAAAGAGGACAAGGAGAACCTTCATCCTCTAGCAGATACTAGGGGAAGCCTAGTGACTGAGGATAAGGCAAACGCTGAGGTACCTAATGATGCCTTTGCCTCAGTTTTCAATAGTCACACCAGCCATCCTCAGGGTACTCAGTTCCCTGAGTTGGACGGCAGAGATGAGAAGCTGATTGAAGTCCCCATAATTCATGAAGAAAGGCTTAGCGACCTCCTGCTCCACATGAACCATCTGAGGCTGGATGGTTTACAGCCAAGAGTGCTGAAGGAGCTGGCAGAAGAGCTTTCTAAGCCACTCTGCATCATCTATCAGCAGTCCCGGTCTAGTGGGCAAGTCCCAGAGGATTGGAGGTTGGCCAAAGTGACACCTCCCTACAAAAAGGGCAGGAAGGAAGACCCTGGAAACTACCAGCCTGTCAGCCTGACCTCAGTGCTGGGAAAGGCCATGGAGCAGATGATGCTAAGTGAGATCATAAAGCATGTGCGGAAAACTGAGGGACTGGCCCAGGCAGCATGGGTTGATGAAGGGCAGATCCTGCTAAACCAATCTGATCTCCCTCTACAATAAGGTGACCTGCCTGGTTGATGAGGGAAAGGCTGTGGACATTGTCTATTTAGACTTAATTAAAGCATTTGACATTGTCTCCCACAGCATTCTCCGGGACACAGTGGCTGCCTATGGCACGGACAGGTGGATTCTTTGCTGGGTAGGAAACTGGCTGGATGGCAGAGCCCTAAGACTGGTAGTAAATGGTATTGCATCTAGTTGGTGACCAGTCACTAGAGGTGTCCCTCAGGGCCCAGTGTTAAGGCCAGTCTTGTTTAGTATCTTTTAGTGATCTGGATGAAGGGATTGAGTGTACCCTCAATAAATCTGCAGACATCACCAAGTTGTCTGGGAGTGTTCATCTGCTGAAGGATAGGAAGGCTCTGCAGAGGGATCTGGACAGGCTGGATCAATGGGCTGAGGCCAATGGTATGAGGGCCAACAAGGCAAAATGCTGGGTCCTGCACTTGGGCACCAAAAACTCCATACAATGCCACAGGCCTGGGGAAGAGTGGCTGGAAAGCTGCTCAGTGCAAAAGGACCTGGGGCTGCTGATTGACAGAGCTGAACATGAGCCAGCTTGTGCCCAGGCAGCCAAGAAGACCAATGGCATCCTGGCCTGTATCAGCAATAGCATGGCCAGCAGGGCTAAGGCAGTGATTATTCCCCTGTACCTGGGACTGGTGAGGCCACACCTCAAATAGTGTGTTCAGTTCTGGGCCCCTCACTAGAAGACAGACATTGAGGTGCTGGAGCAGGTCCAGAAATGGGCAACAAAGCTGGTGAAGGGTCTGAAACACAAGTCTTGTGAGGAACAACTGAGGGAACTGCGGTTTTAGTCTGGAGAAGAGAAGGTTCAGGGGATGCCTTATCACTCTCTACAGCTACCTGAAAGGAGGTTGTAGTGAGGTGGGGTCATTCTCTTCTCCCAAGTAACAAGTGATAGGACAAGAGGTAACAGCCTCAAGTTGCACCACGGGAGATTTGAACTGGATATTAGAAAAAATTTCTTCACCAAAAGGGTGGTCAGGCATTGGAACAGGCTGCCCAGCGAAGTGGTGGAATCAGTCAGTGAAAGTATTCAAAAACTGTGTAGATGAGGTCCTCAGTGATATAATTTAGTGGTGGTTTGGCAGTCCTGGGGTAATGGTTGGACTTGCTGATCTTAAAGCTCTTTTCCAACCTAGTTAATCTATGATCTAAATGCACTTTGAAATGCCTACCTCTGGATGATAATTAAGCATGCTGTTCTAAGCTAAAAGGTTAATCTCCCCTGTTTTTACTACCTGCTTCTCCCTGTTCCTTTCTGTTGGAGGTAAGAAGCTTCTCACATCTGAGAGAGCCATATGTGCAACTACTTCTTAACTCACTTCTGTCAAAATGGCTTCCTTTAAAAAACAAACAAACAATTTAAGAAGTGTTTCAGTTAAACTGGAATTGCTTGTCTGAGTGTGTCCTAAATGCAATTTGTCTTTAAAGTTCAGAATTAGAAGCTTCTGTTTGCAATGACAAACAACAATAATCAACTTATTCTTCCCAAATAGCTCCAAAGGCTCCTTTAATGTTCAGGGGCTAAAATAGGAAACATCTGAAGGTAAATAATTGTTCCATCTCTACTAGATAAAATATTCCCATGTATTACAAAGTATCACGCTGCCTTATATATTTAACTTCATCTAGGATTGTGTACAGCATCCTGACATATTAAGATACCATCATGCTAGCTATCCAGAGCAGTATGTATAATGTTTTTAGCTTTTGTCATAATTCTGCATGACTGTAACATATTCTCTGACTGTAGGTTATACAGAAACTTTCAGGAATTCTGTTATAAAAGATTCTGTCAAACAGTTTGATATAATTTGGCATTTATTGTAACTTCAGAAATAACTATTTACAGATGCTATTCAGCATACTGAAATAGGTTGCCCAAGAAAGTTGTGAATGCTAAATCCCTGGCGGTGTTCAAGGCCAGGTCGGACAGAACCTTAGGTCACATGGTTTAGTGTGAGGTGTCCCTGCCCATGGCAGGGGGGTTGGAACTAGATGATCTTAAGGTCCTTTCCAATCCTAACTATTCTATGATACCACAGCAATGACTAGCACCAAATAAATCAGAAAAAAAATATACCATGAGTTAATCCAAATTAGAAAAGAAAAAAAAAAAAAAAAAAAGAAGGTTTAATACATCTCTTTTCTCGTATAGGTAGGTATATGCAGCTATGAAAAGTTGTGAACTTTTAAATAGGCGATGATCCAACTGATTATTAGGTCAATGTTAAGACTTCCAATGGCTTTGCCATTCATCCCATGTGAGGTTCTGAGACAGTTCACCAGTTTCTATCTAATGCTCTGTACTGCCTCATGACACCAGGAATAACAGTGAATTTAATGCATTTATTTTACTGCTTTGAGGATGTGAACATTTATTAACATCATGAACCTATAATCTATACTTAGTAAGTTGAAGAAAAATTACAAGGGAATTGGTAGCTCACCTAACTCGTAGGAAACACCTTTGCAAATATAAGGTAATTAAATATTAAGGTCCTTTCCAACCCTAACAATTCTATGATTCTATGATCTGGATGGGATGGAGCTAATTTTCCTCACAGCACCCTGCGTGGTACTGGGCTTCATATTTGTGACTAAAATAGTGTTGATAACACACTAATCTTCTGGCTGTTGCTGAGCAGAGCTTTCACAGTATCGAGTCTTTCTCTCTTTCCGTCTCTGGCAGCAAATAAGATGGAGGTGGGCAAGAAACCAAGAGACACAGCCAGGACAACTGAGCAAATTGACCATAGGGGTATTCCATACCATATGATACCATGCTCAGCAATAAAAGCTTAGGGAAAGAAGAACAAAGAGAAGATGTTTGGGGTTATAGGATCTGTCTTCCCAAGTAACCACTACACATAATAAAGCCCTGCTTTCAAGGAAGTTGCTAAACATCTGCCTGCCAATGGGGAATAGTGAATTAATTGCTTATTTTCTTACTTGTGTGTGCAGTTTTTGCTTTACCTATAAAACTGCTTTTATCTCAATCTGAAAGTCTTCTCACCTTCCCGTGAAACAATTATATTTAGGTGGGTTTGTGTTTTTTTTTTCACTTCAAAAGTGATTCAGTACTTCTTTACAATTTAAGCTTGCATCAAAATATTAGCAGTTGTACTCTATTTCTTTCACTGCTATTAGCCATTTCAGAGCTTTCAGATCTGCACTAGCACATTTGAAAGAGGATACCCAGGATCAACAGGTTAACAAAGCCTTTCCAGAGCTCCTACCATTAACCCTACTGCATTTTATTAGCCTAGTGTAATGGGAAATTCCAGTCTTGCCTCAAGAAGTGAACAGGAACCTCTCAGAACTTTACATTGTCATAATTTCCTGAGTTTCACGCAATACCACTGATAACTTGTCACACTCTGTTCAGGGGCAGCTCTTGGCAATTTACCGTACCTGTAGCTGTCCTGAGCTAACATATTGCTCAATATGAGTTATTTAAGTTCCTACTCAAGGAAGGTGTAGGGATTTCAGTTTAGTGTTAAGTGAGGGAATATTTCAATTACCACTTTGCAGGGATATATGGTAAAAGTATCATGGGACATATGCTACTTTCAGCTATATAAATGTAAAATTAGGATAATTTTTCTAGTGTGCTTTTATACGTAAGCTGAAATGAGAAATCGAGTTCACAGTTCCATTGGTAATATTCCTACAAAAAACAGTTCCAAGTAGATAGTGAGAAATGCTGTGGGGAGTATTCTTCCCATGAGATTTTGCTTAAAAGTCATATATTGGAAAGAGGAAAATATCCCCAATTCTGTAGAGCACTGTGATTAGAGTAGCAATAGTGATATTTATACTAGAAAGATTTCACCTACAAAAAAAAAAAAACCCAACAAAAAAAAATGCCCACAACTTTTTAACACTTTCAGAGAGTCAGAGAGCCAAATTAAATCTAGTTAAAAATACACACACACCTACTAAAAACATTATTACTTTGTTTTGCTTTTTTGTTCCTACCTTTACTTTTTTTAAGCTGGGATCTGAAATGAATAAGCCTACAAATAGTAGTCTGCACAGAACCACAAGCCTGATGCTTATAAGTAATTTTTTTTAAGTGTGTACAAAAATACGTATTTGTGAATGCAAAGTCACTTAAAAGTCTACTTGATCTCTTAAATATATCTATATTCAGTCATTATATAAAACTTCATTTTCCATACTGAAATATGTACGTACATGAACACCTTGTCAAGTCACTGTGACAGTTTTTTGGTGGTTTGGGGCATTTTTCTTTCCTTTTTTTTTTTTTATGATGCTCATTACAGGAATATAATAAAAGCTTTCTGAGTGGATAGTAAAGTACTATCTATAGTAGGGCTATGATGGCACATGTCCACTTTCTCACAAGTGAATATATATAGCCCTAGGCTATCAGCATGGCCTTGTGCAAAGTTTTGGCTGACACTAACCAGCACTCCACCCCCATGAGTGCTTAGCCACAGCTCACCAGCCAGTTTGAACCCAGACATCCTGTTTGGGAGGGTAAGAGAAGTGTGGTAGCTGGTCTTGTAACAAACAGGTATGATCCTAAAAATTAAATTATGCAAATTAAATCAATTTTTGCATTAAAATGTAAAAAGCACAAAATGAAAAAAATAATTCTAGAACAAGGTTGCCAAAACTCTGCAGCAATTGTAGCTGCATTAGCTACTTGCCTAATCCCTAGTACCAGAATAGAAAATAGACATTTCTGTATTTTACAAATGTACATACATATTTATATAAAAAATGCAACCTGGTATTTTTTAATACTATGCTAATGTTGCAGTTCATATGCATAGACAGAAAAAGGTCAAAGCCCCAGCATACAAGGTCGGCTTTAAAAAAAAATGGAAACAAACTACAGGTATAACTAGCTTAGAGGTTATTTCGAAAGCAAAAGCCTCTGATTTTCTTCTACCAAGATAGTATCAAAATAAAATTCTACACTGACATTGCACTGCAGGATACTACACCAAACATATACTGCAGATTATCCTCAAGTAGGTCTCATCAGAGAATAAATGTTGAAACTGTAATGAGTAATATACAAACCTCTGGTATCCTCTGGGAATGTGATAACTGAGAAGGGGACTATGCTGACATTTGTAACTCCTTATCACAGATACTGTATTAGCTGTTCTCTTCTACTGGACTTTGCCTGCTGGGATTACTGGAGAAGAATCGGATACTCCTGAGTATATTACAGTGAATTTCAATCATTTCCGAAAGCCAGCAGATGCTTACATAAGGTAGCCAGTTCCCTGATCACTTTCACAGTGATTCATCAGGGTGAATGAAATGGTTATACAGTTCTCCAACTTTCCAGAATCTTTTCTTATGTAGGGCAGTAAGAATTTTTATGTCCAAAAATTTGAAATCCTCACAGAAACATCAAAAAACATTTTCCAGAAGCTGCTAGAAATGCAACAAAATATTTTAATGTGCTGCACTGAGACTGTGCCACCAGCAACAAAAGAAACACAGTAGTGATCAAGAAGTGCATAAAATTCACATCAGAATTTGTAGCTCTGTGCTTGGGCAGTTTATGTTTCTTAAAGCAAAACAAAAACCACAGAACAGGACAAGGAGTGATATAAACGTACCCTGTCTAGTGATAAGTAATATTAAGCTTCTTGTTTTGAACAGGATCTGCCTACCCACACGAATTTACACACACATACACACACACCCTTTAAAAGATACTTTACAAAATTAAATGGAAATGTAACAAATAACACTGCTCACTGTATACCTCTGTATAGTCAGTCCTATAAAATATTATTGTATTAATAATGTTAACCAAAATTGTAAAAACGCTCATACTTCAAACACTTTCTGGCTCCAACTTTCTTTACTCTGAAATATTTCTCATACCCCTTCTTAATCCACAACCATTTATCTTCAGAGTTTACACATCATTTGAGTACTTTTCTTTAAAATAACATATTTTGCATGAATGCTTTGAAATTTAAAAATAGTATATTAAGTCTATTAAAAGAAAATAACACACTACTAGTGTATATAGGCATAATTCTTTTTCCAAATTTTTTACTACTCGAATTCAAAGGGTGTACTATAATAAATGCAAACTAGATTATATGCATCTATAGGTGCTAAGACTCCTAAGTCTAAGTTAATGTTAGCTAATGAAAAAAAAAAATCCAGGGTAGCAACATTTTTTTTGAAAGTAATTTATTCCTTTTCTCCTTAAATTATTTTACTAAGGATAAAGACAATAAGTATGTTTATTTATAGTTTTATTCTATATCATTAATAATTAATGCAAAAATTAATTCAACATTGCAGAATAATGATTCTTTAAAGTAAAAAAATTAACTATATCAGAGGTTGCAAACAAAAAACACTTTTGATTAGTATTGGAAAAAACGTTAATTATTGAAAAAACAGGCTCTTTAGGTACTGATAAAAATTCTATTGTTTTAATAGTAAGTCTGAGAATAAAAAGTATATAAAAAATATTAACCTTAAGCTCTGTAAACACAACATTCATCAAAGTATGCATGGCTGTGCCTTTTATTTGTTTCTGTATGTTTGACATGTGAACTCTGTTTCTTTGTTTTTAAAAACAGGAGATAGAAACAGTAAGCCACTGATACTTGGGGGTTTATTTAAGAATATGTTCAGTTCAAGATCAGAGAAATGGATAGAATATACGTTCTCAAAACCATTTTGACAGTCATCATCATCTTCTCTTTACAGGTCACCCTCCCACTCTGAATGACAGAAACTGCTGTATTTCAGGAATGAGCTGCTCCCCAAATGGTATTCAGCTAACAGAAGTTAAGCCTGTATTAAAGCAATAGCTTGAAGACAGGCACAACTAAATCTTCCACATCTTCTCCAAATCCACTAAATCAGGGACTAATAACATAAGAAATGATGACATTTCTAACTATGCGCTCAGTCTGGCTCTTTTCCTGCTTTATGGTTCTGTAGGTGAGAAATCTGCAAGAACAGGAACCAAGATGTGGCCTTAAAAATGTTTTTGCAGTGATTGACATTAATATCCTGCAATGTTAGAGAAACCAGATCACAGGAACTAGTTGCACAGTTTATAAAATTCTTTTTATGAACCTCAGATTTATAGACCCCCAGAAATTCATAAACCATATCTCAAAAGTCTGTGAAAGCAGACCAGTAAGAGGAGGTTTATTTTCGTAATATAACCATTTACGTGTGAGAAGTACCTAGAGGAACCTATATTTTAAGAAATAAAGGCTAGTAAAGTTAAAATTGATTATTCAAAGTTCAGGCAACCTATACATTATGTTGTTTGGGCACGGAGAGCAAACTTACAGTCTATAAAACATGTATAAGTGATCATATTATAATAAGCACATTCTGGTCTCCTACGCAACTCATGTGTGAAATAAGACAGTTACAGAATCTGCCATAAAAACCCACGGTACTGAGTTACTGCTCCTTATCATAGCCACTGTGAGAGTCTGTAAGGACCTCTCTGTCACAACATCTTACTCTTCATGAAAACATATTGAACGACTTTACATATAGTTCTCATCTGCAGCTAGCAGACATTTATTAAGGATGTAAGAATCCATGTTAGTTGGATGGACCCCTCTGAACCATTTATGTTAAGATTCCCAATGCACCACCATCTGCCTGTTCAGACATCCAGTATATTCCTATGTGCAAATATTTCAAAGTTTATTTGGTTTGGGGCTTTTTTCCCCCTGCAGAAAAAAAGAAATAAAAATGCACACTTATCCTTTTCTCAGTTGAATCTCCTGGATCTACCCCATGACTTTTTTCTAGCTCAAAACTGTCAGTTGTTGCTCAGCAGAAAGAACAGGACATGACTTTGAATGTACAGACACAGACTTTTGGAAATAAATTAATCTGACATTCAGAACACTATAGTTTTCTGTTTTCAAAATGAAAACTGTGTGTTAGAGTAATTGTATTCCTGCTGTCACTTTATTTCATATTTCTACAAGTAAGTTATGTATTTTAAGGGTAGAAAAAGATCAATGACAGAAACAATTTTTATAAAGTCACACTATAAAAAACACTGCAGAACTGTATTATCACAATGCCAGGATAGCATGTTTTTTATCAAGATGACATTCTCACAAATTACTTTGCAAGCACACATGGTTAATCTTATAAGCAGGAACTGGATTTCTTTGAACTTCTTTAAACTACCTTTACAGTTTCACTGTTTTTGTTATTATTTATGAGTATGAGCACTGCTAGTATTTCCATGGGTTTCCTTTTTCTTCCTGAAGAGGTTCAACTTTAATTAGTAAACTTAAAGAGGTAAATTTACTAAACTTATTTCAAAATCTTCAGCACTGACATTATAATTATAGAAAAAACACTGCATTACTAAAATCAGGTCCCCCTTGAGCTTTCTCTTCTACAGACTAAAAAATCCCAGTTCCCTCAGTTGTTCCTTACAAGGTTTATTCTCCAAATGCTTCATCAGCTTTGTTGCCCATTTCTGGACCTGCTCCAGCACCTCAATGTCTGTCTTCTAGTGAGGGGCCCAGAACTGAACACACTATTTGAGGTGTGGCCTCACCAGTCCCAGGTACAGGGGAATAATCACTGCCTTAGCCCTGCTGGCCATGCTATTGCTGATACAGGCCAGGATGCCATTGGTCTTCTTGGCTGCCTGGGCACAAGCTGGCTCATGTTCAGCTCTGTCAATCAGCAGCCCCAGGTCCTTTTGCACTGAGCAGCTTTCCAGCCACTCTTCCCCAGGCCTGTGGCATTGTATGGAGTTTTTGGTGCCCAAGTGCAGGACCCAGCATTTTGCCTTGTTGACCCTCATACCATTGGCCTCAGCCCATTGATCCAGCCTGTCCAGATCCCTCTGCAGAGCCTTCCTATCCTTCAGCAGATGAACACTCCCAGACAACTTGGTGATGTCTGCAGATTTATTGAGGGTACACTCAATCCCTTCATCCAGATCACTAATAAAGACATTGAACAAGACTGGCCCTAACACTGGGCCCTGAGAGACACCTCTAGTGACTGGTCGCCAGCTACATGTGACACCATTCAGTTCCACTATTGTCACTTTTTACTTAATTATGGTAAAAAGTTAATTACCATTTTTATAAATACTGATATAACCTGGAATCTGGAGATGATATCTCTAAATCACCTACCTTTTGCTTACTTTCCCAACCCCCCCAATCATTTCCTGTTTCCAGAAAGCATATACTGCCAACAGGCGAGAGGGTGTCCTTCAGCAAGCCCATTCCCCATGTTCCCATCATCTCCTGCCAGCACCAAATATACTTGTCCATTTCTACATGCTCCAACAGTAAAAACATACAAAAATACCTTAAAATATTTTTTTTAAGCATAAGCCTGCACAGTCATTTGTACAGATTAGATATAACATATACCCAGTCAAATCGTAACTGAAGAGATTCAGAGCAGCCCTACGGAGAAGGACTTGAAGGTGCTGGTCGATGAGAAAATGAACATGAGCCAGCAGTGTGCGCTTGCAGCCCAGAAAGCCAACTGTATCCTGGGCTGCATCAAAAGGAGTTTGACCAGCGGGTCACAGGGATGACCAGGGGTGACCAGGGGAAGTTTAGATTGGATATAAGGAGGAAAATCTTTCCTGTTAGGGTGGTGAGGCACTGGAATAGGTTGCCCAGGGAGGTTGTGAATGCTCCATCCCTGGCAGTGTTCAAGGCCAGGCTGGATGAGGCCTTGGATGACATGGTTTCGTGCAAGGCAGGGGGGTTGGCACTTGATGATCTTAAGGTCCTTCCCAACCCTAACTATTCTATGATTCTGTGATTCTGTATCATTCATTAATGTAATGATGTAAATTGTATTACTGGATACTATTCACTGTGGATAGTAGTTTGCAATTATTTTTATTACCTCTGCTCTGTAGTATAGATGCTAATCTTTTATTCTTCTTAAAATAACAATAGGTCATCAGTGTGTTTCTATTGCTTTGTCTGTACCTTTCTTTTCTTTCAATGCCTGCAAAATGTCAACACATAATTTAATAATGAACTGCCGAGATGATGGGTGAATATTTACCCAGAATTTTCCAGTCTAAGTATCTTTCTTTTGAATCCTCTCAGCTGCCTTTAAAACTGTGTGATAAACCTTTAAATTTTCTTAACCCCCTCTAAGGATGCGCTATAAACTATGAATCTATTCATAGCTTGGAACATTAATGAGTAAGTATATTCCTTCCCTTAAAAAGAGCTGGCAGAGGCGTAACATTGCCTCATTTTTCTACTTCACTGTCAATTACACACAAAGTCACAGAATAAGCTTCTCACAAATCAGGCTTCCTGGCTCTTGAATTATGGAAAAGTAGAGAAGATGGGCACTATTTCATTTGTGCTTGAAATACATAAGCTTCTTTTTGAAAGAAAAGTGGTAGCAAAAACCAGAGGATTAGTTACAAAACTGATATTTCCTCTGTTTACAACATATGTCAGACAGACTGATTCCAAATTTAATTTGGGGTGTTGATTCATGGAAACAGAAATCACCCTGATTTGGGAAATTTTGTTGTTTGGTTTGGATTATTTATTTCATTATAATGCAGAAAATAATAATTTGGGATTTTTATTTTTTATTTTTTTTTTTTAGAAAACAGCATCCAAAGTATTATACAGACATATACTGGTAGTCTAAGGGACAAGGAAATTCTGTAAATTAAGATCTTTCCTATCTTCACCATCTTAATTTTCACCATATTTGCTCAGACCTTCAAATATTTAAAGTTTTGCAGCAGAAGTTAATCATATATAAAACAAACAAACAAAGCACCACTAAGAAACTAATACATAAAAAGAACAAATATTAAATAATGTCCAGTCTCCGCTTTTACTTCATGTTTGATGCCTTAGCATGCAATATCGTCTGACTCCTACTACATTAGAAAAATAACCTGGTTTGGTGGGAGCAAAAAAGACTGAAATGAAAATCTAGAAATCTTCACACTGCCACTGGGAAGGTCAAACTGAAAACTCAGAGCACAATAACTGGAATTAGAATACAGACCCTATAGGTCTCCAAGGTACCTTATACATGAGCAAAACTCCCATATATATAATTATACATATCATACTGCTTCCTCAAGAAACATTCTCCACAAAAAACCCCACACAATTTAACAGATTTACTTTATCTGGCTCTCAAAAGAGCTTTTCATAAAGCCAGCATATAAATAATTATTTTAAGGTTCGCTAGATTTATTTATTTAATCAGAATCTTTATATTTCAATAAAAGGAAAATCAAAGAAAAAAAAAAGGAAGAAATTGTTTCGATCACAGGTTCACTTTGTTTCATCCATTTATTTCTTCATACTACTCAGCTAGCCTATGCTTCATATAAGAGTCCCTTCAAAATCATTCCAAATATAAGCATAGAAAAAAAAAAAGTAGGCAGTCCTAAAAGCACAGAAAGCTGAAGTTTTCCTATCTATATTTCCCAGTGTCTTAAAAGTGCACTGCTTTTGATGAAGAGGAAGAAAAAGGTAGAGAGCACCAATTTTACTTCACAAAGTTATCCCAAAATACTCTTTTCAACTATTTAATAAAAATATTTGCCAGAAACTAGATTAAAATGATTAAAAAATAGCTCTTCTTTCTGAATTGTAAGGAAAATTCTTGGGGGTAAAGAAAGAAACAAACTAAAAATAAAAAGGAGAAAGGATAACTGTTCTTTTATATGAGGAAATTCCTGCTTAAATACTAGGCCTTTCCTCTGGGAGACAAAACAAATACCTGCACTTTTCCACTACAGAAAAAAGCGGTACGCAGAAAGACATACATATTAAAAGCTGGATTTCTTTTTCTCATGAGATTTTTCCTTTTCCTCCTCCAGATTACAATCTTACAATGCCTCAAGCATGGGATAGATATTGCAAATTATCAGCAAGTTACTGCAGTCAATAATCAGATTGCCAGATTATAGAACTAGATGTTCACTGATAGCATATGCCTCTTGAATCTGCAATTCTTTCTTATTAATCTTGTTGTGAACTATAAACTGTTGATTGCAGTCTGTAACACTTGCCTTGCAAATAAAGTGGGCTCTCTATCTATATCTTTTTGTTAACAATTTTGAAATGAATCTCTATTATGTCAAAAATATGAAAAGCAGCAAAATGTTTCCATCCGAGATTCCAGGACTCTGAGACATGTACTTGCTCCAGGTTAGCACGGCTTTGACGATATTCTGAAAATGTGAAAAAAATACCAGCTCAGTGAGTACTAACATTTCCAGACTGTTATGGCTGTGAAATTTAAACAAAAATACTATAGATTCAGCAGCTGGATCCTTTGTACTATGCTGCCTTGCAGTACACAGCTTTAGAATGATGCTTAATTACTACTAAAATCCCTGTTTTCACCCATAAACTGAAAATGTGGTTTCTGATTTTAAATACTCCTACCACACTGTGAATACTGCAGTCTCAAAATAGAAGACATGATCTGCCACATTTTGATTTATATACAAGTAGTTGGGGAGAATATTTTTAGACAAAACTTTAAATTTAGATTTTAAATGTTAATGTGCCTTTAAAATTTTTTGAAATGTTCTTCAAAGCCTGAAGAGTCCTTCTGACTTTTTTTTAAACTCAAATGTACTATAGTATTCGTTAACATTTTGCAAAGAAGCTTTCTGTATGTAAATACATACGGTTTGTATGTGAATGCAAATGCTAGAATATGCGAATGCTACTATGTATATACAATACCGTTCTGCACATACATTCCTAGTGTCCCTCAACATACACGTTAAGGAATTCACTAACATTGATAAGAGCTATATACCTCATTATGCACAAAAAAAAATAATTCCCAAAGATATTAAGGTAAGCATTAAATTAGTAGTAAAGATTAATAGCAGTAGTAAAAAAATGCTTAATTTTCATAAAATACAAGATGCGTTTTATGACTTTAGGTTTAGGGGCACTTTCTGACCATTTCTTTCACTGAATTTATCAAGCTCATAATGATAAATGCATGTTGTCATAATCTTTCACTGTTACAGTGTACTGCTGCCCTAACAGCATCCACTCTTGTAAAACAGAACTGCAATCAAAAAGTTCAAAATTAACAGCTGTGAAATCTCAAGCACTCATAAGCATGTGTTTTTATCACTTCCATGCTGTGCAGAGCAGGTACTCTTGTTATTTATTATTTGTGACAGTGAACAATTCCCACTTGCTTTAGTGAAAAAGTGAAGGGCTGTTTGCGTAACTAGCAAGGTGAAAAAAAAAAATCAAAACAGATTTTAAACTGTTGGAACCATTTCACAAGAACAATGTACACATACCAGAACACAGCTTTCTTTTACAGCACTGTACCATGCTGACTACAGTAGGTGTTATTCTACCCTTTATGTATCCCTTGTTTAAAAGCAGCTCTTACAGTATGTTCTGCATTTGTGAAGAGCCTGAAATGATGGAGTCTTGGTACAGCACAGGGGCTCCTATATACTTCAGTAGTCACTCTCATCATCTTCACACTGGAAAAATGTGTTTATAATGTCCTAATGTAGTAATATACATACAGGGTATACAGTCAGTACATAGTCTGCAACTGACCCAGAGAATACTCTGGCATCTGCTAGCCCACACAGCACCACTTGCACTGCACTTTGTCAGACATGTTCCTCTTCCCTCTGAGCCAAGCAGTAGAATGTGTGGTTTTACAGGTAAATACTTATTTAAGCATCAACAGTACTTTATCTCCTAAAGAAGTGACTGTTTTGAAAGGAGAAGCCAAAAAAAAAAATTGCATAATTGCAATGTTTTCCTTGAGATTTTTCTTCATTTATTTTCAGAAATGAAACAAAGATACTATCTCCAAACAGTATATATTTCAAATTAGAACCAGAAAGGTTAAAGATAGTAACTGTAATGGTATTACAAAATGTCTCCATCTGATTTAATATTAACATACAGGAAAATCTATCACAGATCAGGACAATGAGTAAGATTTGCCTGTGGTTATGACTATTATCAGTGCACAATTAGTTGCAGATTGAAGACACTAGCCTTAGATCTGAGCTCATGATAGCAATCTGTTTCCTAGCTGGTTGCAAACCAATGGCTTTGGATGAAATGCTATTTATTTAGCTACAGACAATTTGATTAAATGTAAGGGTAATAATAACAAAGCTAGCAATGCCCAACGTGAGATGAAATAGTGTCATGTCATAATTTAGTGGAGACATTTAAGTGAAGGATACGAAATTATGGAATCAAATAGGGTATGTCACATGAGAAGCTTTTATGGCAAACCAATTTTCTTTAATTAAAAAAAATAATAGATTGTGAATGCCAAAAAGAAGTCTTTTCTACTGTCAATTACTGTAAATCCATCACAAAGTACGAATTCTTAGTCCTTAATGCTAAGTCTTTCAAATCCTTGGACTTATTTATTTTTTCTTTGATAACAGATGGATTTTCTTTTATCCTTCATAATTTGCATCAATAGTAAATCATGAATTCTTATAAATACATAAAGCCTTTTAGAAACATTTGATAGAGTGACACTTCAGCCAGTCCTTTCATATTTCTGTAACACTAATTCTCCAAAAAGTTTGCTGTATAATTTGAAAAGTTCAGTCACTTTGTGTATTTAATTAAGAACCAGTAAAGAAAAAAATATATAAAGATATCATTCAAGGTTCCTAGAAAGGTGCACTAATATTCAGTATCACAAAGTTCAAGATGAATTTTAAATTCATTCAGTGTTGTCTGAAGGTCTGAATATAACATCCTCCAGACTCCTTGAAGGTCATTTAAGTGATAAAATATTTCACAATATAACAAAAACAAAAGTGCCTTAATTTATTCTGCACAGAGGAATTTCACACTGTTGCTTACTTTTAACTCTGCACTAAAAAGCAAACAAACAAATACAGGATACTAGCAACATTTCATTAATAAATACTTAAAGAACTGGTGTGGCACAAAAAAGATACGACAAATTATGTCAGTGTCCAATGATCTCTGCAAAACACAGAATGGCAAAGGCAGTGCCCTTTTGCAAACAGTTACACAAGTTTTCTTAATTCTAAACTAAAACTCTTTTGTGTATTTTTTCTAATTCACAGGGTTTTTTAGTAACATACAATTTCACATATGTACTTGGAAGACTTAAACAGAATGAGTTACTGTGCTGCATGAACCTATAGTGGTTTTGTATCTGCTCAAGGCAGCTGCCAGGATCAAGTCTGAACCAACTGAAGGAACCCACCCATTACATAAACCCACATCCTGGTGAAATACCTACTGTATGCCAGTGGTAGTTCTTTTCATTCCTATAAAGTACTACTCCCATCTGCACCACTGATACATATTTCAGATATGTATTGTATTCTACTTTGCATGTATATAGTAATATATTGGTAAAATACATGACCCAGGCTACATGTTGCAATTTCTAGGACATACACTTATAGTTGAAAGCCACCACAGAAATGGGTACTACTTTGTTTCACACCTATTGCTGTCACTTTTACTGACATGAATTAACACCAGCTCTAGAAATAGCTGAATTTTATATGTCTAAAAAAAAAAAAAATCCATTATAATAAAGTGGAAGATTCAGGCCCTTAAGTTGCAGGAAGCAGAATAAACCACTAGTATGTATTCAGATGAGCTTTCTGAGTGAATTTCTTAAATCACATGACCGATCTTACCCAAGACCTGGGATGAGGTTCAGTGGCAGAGCATACAGGGACTTGTCTTAAGATTTCTAGATTTCAGTGCAATTATTCCTTCCATAAAAGAGTTCACAATATTACTTGGAAATTAAACAAATACTCTCTCAAATAAATTAATTACTACCCTTCTGTAAACTTGTGCTGCAACTGGAACGCAATTACATGCTCATTGAAAATAGCATTTTCCAATTTAACAGAATGATGGATATCCCTCCTGACTGTCACACAAGGCACATGTTATGTCATTATAATCGAGGACACATTTATAGAGATAAGCAAACTGATTCAGCATTTCATTACTCAAATTTTATGACGATGTAACTTCATTTAGAACAGTAGTGAAATGATGGAGAATGAGACCAAATCTATGTTGAAACTAGCAGACATAAAATTTGTGAACAGTAAAGGTGCTAAAACAGGGACTTAAAATACCACTGTGAAAAGGTAGTAGCCAGGTGAAGTAACTAACATTTTAATTTTCTGATGTTTTATTACCTGTATTTTCATCTTGTCTTTCATTTTTAGAAAGCTTGCAAACTATTGAAGTGTTTAAAAAAAGGACTCCTAATTAATTGATTTCTCTAAGCAAATGGTCAATTTTCACTAGAGAGATGAAGTTTGCTTTATAAAGTGGATTTGAATTTTCAGGCCAAGTCTTCCTCCTGAGTATGCCTACAAGGGGTAACACACCACTCCACAAACATCATGACCTGTCATGTAACAGAACAAAGGTAGCTTGCCATGTATACTCTTGCTGCACCATTAGAGTAAAATGTTTTTTCATACTAAAACTCATTTTTTTAAATTATTAAAGCCACACAATTTCAAGAACCTGTTACAAAAAATATTTTACTTTTGGATATAATACATGATGAAAACCTACTCTATTATCTAGCAAATTATACTTATACACGTGCTGATAAGTTAAATGTGTGAGATTTGATGCATAAATTCCAAAATTATAAACTCATCTTCTGTATCTACATTTTGTTCTAATAAAGATGACTGAATATTATGTCACCCAATCTAACTTACAGCAGTTGATATTTGTCACATTTAATTGACTTCTATGGAACTACCTACAGTTTTACCTAACATGAGATAAACATGAGCCTGAGATGTCTGAAGATGAAGGGAAATTCAGTTAAGCTAACTGTTGCCCCTACTGTTTCTGTGAAAACACTTTCTGTCAATTAAAAAATAACTTATTAACCTAACATCAGTATATATATGAACATGTGTCTGCAACGTGCATTCTATTAATAGGCATGTGTGTGACATACACATTTGAGAATTATGCCTAAGTTTTTGCTGGAAAAATTATTTTCAACCTTGCCAAAATGCTCTACATTCACAGAGTGTTTAATTTTATTTTAATTAATGTTTCTTTAAGTAAACCAAAGGATTTAGTAATGCTTCTTTATTTGGCCTTGAGCTGCAGCTACAGTAGTGTCCCAGAAGACACTAAGGTCTTGCATCATACACACTGCCTGTGCAGCTTTATGCAGATAACTCAGGAACTTTAGGGTATCTAAAGTGACACTTGGATGCATACGTTTAGGTAGCTGAATCATACCCAGAACAACAGAACAGTCTCCACCATTTCCTATAGTTCATTTTTCAGTATAAAACTGCATCGAGTTGTATCCCTGTAAAAGTATTGTTTCAATAAAGGGTATTTTCCCCACGGGTCAGAAAGTCCCTAAGAATGCGTTCAAGCAATTCTGCCTCCCATAGATTTGCTATCCAAAGGAACTAGAGTCTCCTTCTCATATTTTACAGTGCTCCAGGGATGAAAAGTCCTTGACATCAATACATGGACAGACAGAATAAATTATGGCAGCCTCTCCTCCTTTTCCCTGAGAAGTGCTACCACAGAGAAAACATTTGGCACATACCACCTTCCGAGGACACAAGCCCAGTCAAGAAACTACTTTCCAGGTAGTTTACAGAGGATTCTCCATAATCAACATGTGATCATGTAATGTGGAAATTTCTACCCTGTCAGGTGACAAGTATTTTGTTACTTACAATGCGATAACATAAAGGAACTGTTTCAGACAAGGCTGCAAGAATCTGAGTTTCTGGCAGATGGAATCAGTATTCCAGTTCTGCCACATACTCTTGAGTGGTTTTCAGCACATCAGCTAGTACTGTAAAAAATTGACTTTATGTGCTCTCTAATTTGACTTCATGTTATCTGTAGACAAGAAAATACCCTACATCAAATACTTACATAATTATTAATTGTATTGCTTCCAGATACTCCAAGAATGCTACTTGCAACAAGACATTTCTTTCATTCTAGGATTACAAACGGAGCCATTAGGTTGTTTGATTCAGAACAGAAAATCTGTGACAAAATTTCATCTGACAGAACATTTGTCCATAAATATATACTCACGCTTGTCATTAGTTAATAAGGTAAATTAAGTTTTGAAAGACAAACATTATGCTTTTCTTCAGCTTCTAATAATCGTGATCCACTCTGAGTAAAATTAAACTATACTTTTGCGGTTATGCTGCAGCATTTCACAAACTAATGGCTGCAAAACAGCTGTGATACCTAAATTAGAGGATTGTTTGATATAAACAATTAAAAAACCCCACAATTTTAAATGGACCTGGAATATTATTTCTTTTCAAACTTCTAAAACCCCAAACTTTAGTCTTACCCATCTTCTTCTACAAAGAACAAACAAACAAACAACAAACAAGTGGTTCCTCCACACTGGTCATATATGTTATACATCAAACTTACTCCCTATTTTAATTAATACAGTCAAAAGTTGCTCTGAATTGTAATTGTAATTTTACCATTCACATCAGAGTGAGCAAACAACCCACAGTTCCACACAGATGAACAACTTCAACATGCGTCACTGACATAATTTAGGAACCTGATACTTCTGTATAATCATGTTTTGAGATTTTGACATCTCAGTTAAATTTCACTAAAATAAGAAATTAAGCTGTTTTAAATCCTCTTTTGTTGCCTTTTGCTGTTGTAAATCACATTTTGAATGTCCCAACTAACCTTAGTTACTCCAGCATTAATGTGATGTTTCGTCATCCACAAAAACAAAAATGACCTTGGAAAGTCTACGTTGCCTGAAGTATATGGAAAACAGTAAGTCCATCCAAGCTTCTTCATAATATGTGTATGTTCTCTCCCTTCTCCTTAGAATTTTTTTTTTAAGTCAAAATTCAACAACCCTTATAATTGTCTCATCTGCTGTTTTACTCAGACCTTAGATTCACAAATTGTTTTTACCTACATTCAGTTAAGGTTTAAAAATTTCAAACTGTGCAACTTAGTACAAATAAAAAAAAAAAAAACAAAAACAAAACCAAACATGAAAGGATACAGGATATAGGTGATTTTCCTTATTTCCATTTACATAGTGACATGCATTTTGTAGGATATGAAGCTAGCAAGGCTTTAAAAGGCAGGGTATTATGATATCAGCTGAAAGAAAATAATTTAAAGTACTCTCAGTAACAGGATTTTAAATGCTCTCCTCATAATTCTACTGGGCCATTCAGTATATGCTGTTAGAATAATTTCCATATTAAAACAACACAGTTTTCCATTGCTTAAAAGTACAGTCCATATTAAAACCACCATGCTTTCCATCGAACTGCACAGTCAATAAACTTGATACATTCATTTAAATGTCAGAGTTTTCTTTTACAATCTTGATGAAAAAAATTGAAATAATGCAAATTTATGTGTAAAAAAATAATAATTTTAAGCTATTAAATTCTGGACTGTAAATGTTCAACTTTTTTTATCTTAACTTTTTAATTAAAATGAATTTATAGTCTATGCTAGCAAAGTCCAGAATCTGCTGACAGGCAGACAACACATCCACTCTTCTAAGAAAGAAAAATCAGAGGAGAAAAATACAGAAATTGGATTGCCTGAGCCCACAGTGAGATAAAAACAGCTAAAAATGTAATAATAAGAAAAATAGAGAAACTAGAACATAAAATATGTGGAATATATTGCATGCAGCCTAAAACTGAAAAAAATAAAATTGGTTTGCAGCTTTAACAGTTTCTAAATATCTGCTGGAAGCAGACTTGTTTAGAAAACTTAGAAAACCAGCCTAAGTACTGTACCGAACTGCTCAAATGGCTGCACCAGTATTTCCTGTATATATAGTCACTGAAAGTGACAATGATGTGTCCTGTTAAGATTAGCAATTAGCAATAGCAATACTAAAATGATCAGTAAATACAGTGAAGACTTGACAGTGCTTGTGAAGGATTTAGTTAATTGACTCATAAGCTCAGTGCTGGCCAGCTGCTTCTGAAGTCTGACGATTTTCTTTTATATTTTAATGCAAAACCAATTCAGTAAGTTTTACATCTCAGTGCAGCCCAGCAGATCAATAACTACATAAACATGCTAAAACCTGTAACAGAAAATCACTAAAGGTAAATAAATATGCCTGAAACTGCAGGACCGGTATTTCTCTGAAACACAGTTGGTCAAACTAGCAAATAGCTCAAACACCATAACGAAAGGCAACTAAGTACTTAAAAAGAAAAAAAAAAAAAAAACAAACAAAAAAAAACAAGCTCAGAAATACACTGCTACAGTACAAAGACTGACACAGTAACAAACTGCTAACCCAGGTTCATATTGGTATGTACAATGCCAGAGAGCTGTCTTAGTTGATAAATCAGATTTTATCCTTTTAAAGATGTTTCTTACTACCCCTTGCCTATAATAGTACACTTCTTTACTTATTCAGAGCATGAATCCTCCTTCACTCAGATCCTGTCCCTTTTAGCTCTGTACATCTCCTGGGAGTGCAGAATGATTCAGTGGCAACTTAGACACTTGTGCACTGTACAAGATGATTTTAATGAAGAGAAAAAAATAAAGGCTGCACTTACCAGTGAAACACTTCCTGCTAAATAAAGATAATTAAAGCATCAACAATCCATTGATTTCATGTTTAATTAGCCCTTCTTTCATCATGAATTGTTACTGAAGGTCAAATTTGGGTCACTTTTAAAAAATGATTGTGAAGTGTTGAATGTAATGCAAATTGAGATTGGAAAATTGAGATACCAAATAGCATTAAAGTCAAATGTATGAAAGAGGTCTTCAAAGTAAATGCTTACACTTAATTACAATACTCCCACTTTTTTTCCCTGCAATGCACTTACTGCTATCAAAATCATATTTTTACAATTAGTATACTGTGGGACATTTGCTTAGCTAAAAGTTGTGAAAAACTTTATTCCCATGAGTTATTTTGTGATTATAAAAAGCAGTCTTTGAAATAAGTGTGTAAGTGCGTGCGTGTAGGCACGAAAAAAAGATGATGCTTTCTTTCATGGTTAAACTGATTACCCCCTTAATGGATGAATCTGGGGTCCATTAAGGCTGCTGGTTATATGTGCATATTTACGAGAAAATTGAGCCATTTAGTTTACAGATACAATTCACATCATGATAACCAACTAGTCAAATGCTTCTACATTGCAATAGACTGATTAATGTTTGAAATGTTATGAAACAAATTATCTGGTGACCATGCACTCTTTTTCTTTCCAGAAATTAATTTCTACATATTTCATTTCATAGAAATAAGACTTTAAAGGAAATGTATCTAGTTTTAACTAGTGGTTTAACTAGTGTTAAAACTAGTCAGCACAATATAGTGTGATAAACGTTTTTCTTCATTAAACAGTACATTTACAATGAGAAAAGGCAAAAGGATAATTCATAAATTATTACAGAATTGGACAGGAAGCCAATACACCAAGCAAAAAAATAATGCTGATTTAAAATTCCTGCACTGATTCTGCTATTTGTACCGACGGTGACCAATACTTCTTAAAGAAACAAAACAAAGCAAAACCAAAAACCACAAAACCAACAGCACAACTACAGTGTTTTAAGTAGCCAATAGGCGTCATTCATTGAGCAGAGCAAGTAAAAAAGAAACCAAGAGAATATGATGGCCAAAAATGTAAGCATATAAACAGGGTTTAAAAGGCCTGTTCTTTAAACCATGGCTGTTAACATGCCGATTTCATATTCATGATTTAAAGTTTCAGTGAACTAAACCTACTTATATGCCACTATTTTGCATTGTGAAACAAAGTGGAAAAACTAGCAATATATATACCTACAACTAATAAGAGAAAAATAAACAAATATTTACAACTAAAACTATTATTAAAGTTACGATTAAGGATGCAACTCGCCAAGCTCCTAAGTGATTCCTGTTAGGTACTGAGCTTTCCTTATCTTTCGCTGTCTTTGCTGGAAGTTATTATCATCCAGGCTCCTCACAGGCAATGTGCAGCACCTGGAGAGTTCAGATTTTAAATCTACGATTCAGAAAAACACTTGCTTGTACTCACTCCCATTCAGGTTCTGTACAGCTTTAACTTTTATCAAGTGATTAACACCTATGGAATACTAAGTGATTTAAACATTTGTTTCCCATTAAGTAGGTATGTGCTTTATTGAAGAGGAGAGAATTGATAAATGGGAGACTAAAATAATATTTGAGTGTAATAAATACCAGACAAGAATAGGAGCCAAACTTGTGAAGGATCTAAAAGGTGACTGCGAAATATCAGAAGTCAACTAGACACAAATTGTAGTTTTAAACTTTATATAAAACATATGATGTCAAGAAGGGGAGTTACAAATTGTAGTTTTCTTCACAGAAGTTCTACACAGTACTATATCAAACAATATGTATTTGGGAACTCATATAACTCATTTAAGAAGTTCAATACATTACCTTAAACAGGAAGTATTGAATAATCAGAGTGAAAACAACTTGCGTTCACTGGGGTACACCAATCAGTCACGTAAGTAGAGATTTTATTTCTTGACTGCTACATTGTAGATATACAAAAGTATCAATTACAAATTCTAATTACACTAATGGAATATTAGTATTGCTCTCATCTCCAGTAACTTCAGAGCAGGTATGTTCTGCTGTGTCGACTTATTTGCTCTAAAACTTTATACACCTTCTAATGTGTCCCTAAAACAAAGGGAATGGCCAATGAGTAAATAAAGGCAGCCTTAGATATTTCAGCCAGTTTCCTTATCATGATAACATCAGTATGCCACTGGTTCTATTTCACATGTACAGCTGAACTCTGAAACAACCTGATACACACCACATTAGAACCCTTTATCTGCAACTGCTTCACATTTCTGTCTAAGCAGTGTACTGAACAGGAGATCCACATGGTTTTGGTGTTAAAAACCTTCATGTGTTTTGCCTGGTAAACTCAGTACTGCTCCACTATCAATGTTTGAGATGTGAAAAGTCTACATACTGTTTATGCAAATAAGTCTTAATGTCCCCACTATTATGCAAAAGCATGAACAAAACTATATAAATGTCACCCAGCAACAAACTGGCAATACACGCAGGAAAGTGGTAGCATCAGTTTTCTGCATGTACTTCCTTCAGTTTGATTGTTGTAAGTAAAAGTGTAATAAAGCCATTTTCTACTAAGAAGTCTTCTAAGGTATATCAAAATGTATCCTTGAAAAAAGTTGAGTAATTCAAAACATATTTCTGTAATATAATCTTAAAATACTATTTTTATAGAACAGAATAGTCATTTGTGTAGTGTAACCCTTTACACTTAGCATGTAAGTCATTCTTTTATATTGAAAATAAATTACACTTTGGCAATTTATAATTCATATGTTCAGATTAATGGCAGCAGCAAGAAAAAAGTAGTATCTAATTAGCATATGATCTACTGCTACTTTGTTATTCCAGTGTTCACTAAACCAGCATAATCTACTATGTGCTTAATAAGCCTTAGCATATGTAAGCTTAAGAATTTTCTTAGAGCTCTGTATGTTAACCAGACTATTTTCAAACTAAAATTGTAATGTACTCTCCAGGAGAGAGTTAATGGAATGTATCACCCAGAAACTAGTGTGTCAAAAGTTCTATATAGTTCTATATATCTGTATCACTTGTAAAACAACATACACAAAAATACTGGCAGATAGTACCTCACACTTCTATGATCTGGAAGACTGATTGGCTCACACAAGCCCTTTTCTTTTACAGTATTTTAAGTATTTCTGAGCAGAATGCAAATACTGACAATACATTGTAAAACTTCTAATAGCAGTAGACTAGCGGACATTTCAAAGTATATATATATGAAAAAAGTGTACCATATTTGCATGTGAATAAGATCAAAAGAAAGCATTTTCATCAAACTAGTCAGAATTTTCTTGTCTGTGTGTTTACATGAATCAGCATTCATTTATCTCTAGACTCTTGTGTAACATGCACTTCAGCTGATGAAACATTAAGAATATTATCTTACTTGGAAAGATATAATGGAACTCACCAGGTGTTAAGTATTTCATTTTACTGTCACTCAAAGAGTACTTCCCAAAGAAAAGTGACCTCTGTTCAGGCTACATATGTGTCTTATAAAATAAACGAAACAGATGCCTTTCAATTAGAGCTTGGTTCTTCTCTATGTTATCACCTGTTTTATTTCAAGGACTGTAAAGGAGTCCCTGCTGTCAGCAGTTTAAGGCTACCGGAGCTTTACTGAAGCCACCTCCGCCAACAAGGCCGAGCTCAGAACCAGTCCCTGAAGACACACCTCGCTCTGAGGGGACTCACAGAAATCACGCTCTAGAGACAGAGCTCTGCTGCAGCTGGGCTGACAAACTGGAGCCTCTCAGAATGAATGAATGAATTTCGTGTTGGGGGGGGGGGGGGAGGGGGCGACACGACACACAAAAAGGCAATTAAAACATACTGGGCTGCGACTGTAAGCTCACTAACATTTATGTGTATTCAGAGCAACTGCTGCAATGAGTGCAGTCTATGTAGTGTAAATTAGCTTTTTAGATTATTTAAGCATTTTGGTCCTAATGAAAGACCTGGTAATTACAGCCATTATCGCTTCAGTGCGGCGGATGCTAATGCACTCTCGCCCACAGCTTTAGGAAGCGACAGGCGGGCAGCGACCCCTTTTCCCCCCGAACACCTGGCTACGGAGGCGAAACTTTCCTCCTCATTCGGAGATCTCTGCCTCTAAGGCCCGGAGAGGCACGACTGCGGGGGAAACGTAAACTGCCAGTGGGGCACGGGAGGGGGGCACGACCGCGGCTGCGGCGGGTGGGGGGCTTCCTGAACCCCCCCCAACCACCAGGATTAGCTGATGAAGGCACCTCAGTTTGCCCTACACTTCGCTGTCCGGAATGAGGACCGAATCCGAGGTCCACCTCTCCCTTTCCTCCCCAGGCGGATGGCTGCCACTGCGCCTGCTGAGGGGGGAACCATGGTCCCGCCGGCGCCCCCGTTGGTGCGGTTGCACGGTCGGGCTGGTTGGCTGCCGAAAAGTGAAGGGAAATGTAAAAAATATACTAATAAAGATCCCTGACTCTCCTTGCTTTGTTGTCCGGGCACCTGACTGCCTGCTGGGGGCTCGCACGGGGATACGAGGCTGAATAGGTCACTGAACCTGACGGTCGTGACTACTTGTGCCAGAGGGGACGCAGGCATCACCGCTCCCCCACCAGGAGCGTGTGTATGAGTATGTACGTGTGCTTCTGTGTGTGCGCATGGCTCAGGGTACGCGGACAGCAGGGGTGCAGCCTCTTACCTGCTTGCTGTATTTGCTGCTGGCCTGGCAGCTGTACTCGGAGCAGTGGTCCGACCCGATGGAGATGTTGTCGCCGGCGCCCACAAAGGTGTTGGCCGGGGGCAGGTCCTGCACGGCCTGGTGCTTTTTGCCGGCGGTGGGGGACTGCGGGTGCAGCTGGACGGTGGGCAGCGGTGAACTCGACTTGTAGTGCCTGGCCAGGTCTGGGCTGCCCGGGCCGCCATTGACTGAGCGGTACCGTCCCATACCGGGGCTGTCTGAAAGCTTCTCATTGACACTGTCGTAGCGCTGCCCATTGGGCTTGGAAGCCTCGACAGTGACGATGCTGCTGTAGAGGGGCTGCTTGCCCTTCTTGCCTTTCTTGTCCTTCTTGGGCTTCTTGGCCTTGTCATGCTGCTGCGGAGTGAAAAAATCCTCATGGTCTTTCTTGCCAGCCTCGTAGCCATGTTTGCCCTTGGAGCGGCAGTATCGGGCCATGACAACCACCAGGATGAGGAGGATGACAGTCATGATGCCAGCCACCACACCTATGACTATGCTAAGTCGCTGCTTGCTCAACTCATAGCTGGGGTCACCAGCAATGTCCTGGGCCAGGGGTGTATGGAGGCTGCGGGCCACTTGGCTCTCCACCACAGTGGCATTGGATAGGCTCTCGTTGACGAAGACATGGAGCAGGGTGGTGGTGGACTGGGAAGGCTGCCCACTGTCATTCACCTGCACTACAAGGCGATGCAGGCCATAGTGCTTGGGGGACAGCTTGCCCACCAGTGATACCACACCACTGGCTGGGTCGATCTCAAAGAGTTTGAAGGGATTGCCCCCAATGATGCTGTAGTTGAGGTCAGCATTGAGACCGGTGTCAGCATCAGTGGCAACCACAGTGGCCACCACAGTGCGCATGTTGCTGGAGGGTGGCAGCACGGTGTAAGAGCTGTTGCTGGGGAAGGTAACTGTAGGTGCATTGTCATTCTCGTCCATCACAAAGAGGGACACGGTGGCAGTGGCAGAGCGTGGCGGCTCACCTCCATCCACTGCCTTCACCTTAAAAGTGTAGCTGGTTTGCTGCTCACGGTCAAATGAGACAGTGGAGAAAATGGTTCCAGTGTCATTCTCAATGGAAAAAATGCTGGCTGCCTGGTCATGGTCATGGTCACCAGGCTGGATGGAGAGGCTGAGCTCAGCATTGCGGCCCTTGTCAAAGTCCATCACAGTCACCATGCCCACCGGGCTGTTGGGCTGCAGGTTCTCCTTCACATAGAAAGTGAACACATCCTGCATGAAGCGCGGCTCATTGTCATTGCGATCCGCCACCCGCACCACCACTGTGGTGGAGCCTTGCAGCGATGGCACCCCCTTGTCCCGGGCTGTCACCTGAAACTCATAGGTATCGCGTTGCTCACGGTCCAGCACTGCCTGCACCGACACATCCCCCGAGTCAGGGTCAATGCTGAAGATGCCACCTGGTGCATCTGAGGAAAGAGGTGAGGCCTCCAGGGAGTAGGTGATCTCAGCGTTCTTGCCACTGTCTGCATCTGTGGCTACCACTGTGGCCACCCTCTCACCGGGTAAGTTGTTTTCTGGGAAGGACACCTCCAGCACAGCCTGACTGAACATGGGAGGGTTGTCATTAGTGTCCCCTACCCGCACCAGCAAGGAGTTGTTGCTGGACAGGCTGGGGCTGCCAGAGTCCACCGCCACAATCACCACACTGTAGTCACGGACAGCTTCATAGTCCAGAGGAGCCGAGGTGTGGAGGAAATACTTGCGCTTGTTCTGAGGCTCCCCTTCGCCCTCGCTGGCTGGCTTGAGCTGGAAGGGCACATCACCCACCACAGTGCAGGTCACCACACCGTTTTCTCCTTGGTCCCGGTCTGACACCTGCACCAGGGCAATGGGGGTATCCACCAACACATCCTCGGCCACACTAGCTACCCCATCCCGGAGTGGGATGCGCCCAATTTTCCGGATGTCGATGGTTGGCACGTTGTCATTCTCGTCACGGATGTTCAGCACAACTGTGGCCTTGTCTGTCTTGGGGGGCTGGCCCCGGTCTCGGGCCATGACAGTGAAGCGAAGTTGGCTTACCTCTTCCCGGTCGATGCGGTGCAAGACACTGAGCCAGCCCGAGGTCTCATCCAGGCGCAGTAGGCGCCTGACGGACTCAGTGGCCGCCCCGAAGACGTACTCGATCTGCCCATTCACCCCTACATCCAGGTCAGTGGCTCGCAGCTGCAGGATGGGTGTTCCAGGGCTGCTGTTCTCTGCCAGGTCTGCCTCGTAGACGCTCTTCTCGAAACGGGGGCTGTTGTCGTTCACGTCGGTGATCAGCACCCTCAGGATAGCCTGCGAGGACCGTGCCGGGTCGCCGCCGTCCCTGACGCGGAGGCTGAGCTCGTAGGAGTCCCGCTGCTCCCGGTCCAGCGGCCCCTTGACGATCAGCTGCGGCTGCTTCTCCCCGTCCAGGGTGTCGGCCACCTGCAGCTCGAAGACGCTGCTGCGGACCGCAGTGTCCGCCTCCTGCCGCCGCTTGCTGCCGCCGGGGTAGAGGGCGCTCTCGGAGCCCGCCGAGGCAGAGCCGCCCCCGCCACCCACCCCTCCGCCGCCCCGACGGCCGCCGTCCCCGCCGGGCTCCTGCAGCAGCTCGTAGCGCTCAATGCCGTTGCGGCCGAAGTCCCTGTCGGTGGCAGTGGGGAGCAGGTAGAGGGTCCCCACGGGACGGTTCTCCTCCACGGTAAGCGTGAGAACGGGGGAAGGGAAGGTGGGGGTGTTGTCATTGATGTCCAGGATGATAACCCGGCCCTCGAAGAGGTCCACCCAGCTCTGCGAGGGGCCGATGACCGACACCTCGAAGTCCAGGAAGCACTCGTTCTCGTCGAAGATCATCTGGCACTGCGGCAGCTTCTCGCGGTCGATGCGCCGCTCCGTGGTGCTCAGTTCCCCAGTCATGTTATCGATCTTGAGATAGTCGGAGCCCGATTCCAGGCTGAATGTCACCTCGCCGGAGCCCGTCACGATTCCCAGGTCGGAAGCCACGTTGCCGATGCGGATGTCGGCGGGTCCCTCCTCGGGCAGCCGGTACCTCAGGAGCTGCTTGGCCGATGCCAGGCTGACCCAAAGTGGCGGAGGCAGGAGCAAGAAGCAGCAGCAGCAGCAATGCACAAAGCCGAAAAGAGTCCGCATCTTCCTCATCTTCCTCGCCCCCCCCCCCGCCCCCCCCCCAATTAACTCTCCTGATAAGCCAACAGAGCGACTGAGTGTCCGGGCTATCAATTATAAAATCCTTCTGTTCCTGGAAACTTAGTGTCTCATGGATGGTGCAATAGGTAGTCAAAACCCTGCTGCTGCCTCCTCTCCTGCTTTCCCTGCCCTTCAGTTGCGATATACTTACAGTTCACGGGACAGTGTATTTTGCTTTTTAAAGATTCATCTCCGTAGACAGGATGGGATTTTCCTCCTCCTCCTCCTCCCCTTCTCCTCCTCCTCTCTGATTTTACTGTAATCGCTTTGCGAGGTTTGCAATAAAAAGCTGGAGCAGCACTATATGATTCGAAGCCCCCCAGGTCGTCTTCTTCTACACTAGAGTTAACTACAATTCACACGCTCTCTTTCTTTTCTCTCTCTCTCAGCCATTTACGACCAAGGCTTTAGCTTTATTCTTCCCCTGCTCTGAACACACGGGGAAAAAAAAAAAAATGTAATTCGCTTTATTCAAAGGGCTTGTGTCCAGGAAAACTCCAAATCCTCTTAGCAACTGGGAGCTCTTAAAAAATGAAATAAAATAAAAAATAGAAAGAAAAAAAATCCCAATAATGTCGGTAGCTGCAGAGGAGAAGAAACCCGTGTATTACACAGCAGTCCACAGAATATCCCCTTTGGTTGGCAGAAAAGCACCCAAATCCATCTTCAGAGATCGCCTAAAATGTTCAGCTCTTTCTCCGGAGCGGATTTTTTTTAACAACTCTGCGCAAGGTCATTAGTCACAAAGCAACGATACAGAAACTGCAGAAGCCGTTTGCCCAGAATTTGCAAGGCTGTAGATATGAATACACAAACACAACAGTCCCAAGTTTGGTTTAGCATCCGCAGTTTGTGTGTGTGCCTTACCTGCATTTGCACTGCATGTGTTACAGCAATCTGGATCTGCAGCACTGAGAGCGACTCACAAATGAGATTGCAGTCTCTCTCTCCCCCTCTCTCTCTCTCCTCTTCCTTCCCGTCCCAATGCAGGTAACCAGATCTGAACTTGATCCTTTCAGTTCAAAGGTTAGCAACAAAACTATGTGTCCAAAGGCGATTACTGGTCTCTCGCAAATATACCCGGAGCGGAACACGGTGTAACTGGATCCCCCACGTGAATTAACACAGATTCTGAATTACATCCATAGAAGCGGAATAGCAAAGGGGAGGAGGAGGCAGCCGCGACGCGGCTAAAAAAAAAAAAAATAAAAAATACAAACCAACAAACCCCAGAGTTCTATTTGCAAAAAAAAAAAAAAAAAAAAAAAAATGTATCAGTCAGTTGTTTCCTGTGATCTGCACCGCCACGGTGGGTGAAATCTGCAATGTGTATTCCTTCCTGTGCCTCTCAGAGGAGTGTGGATCAGGCGCTTTCACGGCAGAGCGGCTTGTGCTTTAAAATGTTGAATGGCAACTGAGAAGCTTCCCACTCGGAAGGAAAAAAAAAAAAAAAAGCAGCAGTAAACCGGCAAGTTTGCCCTAAGTGGTGGGAGCTGCTGAAGCCTCTCTCAGCAGCTCTTCCTTAACGCTGCAGCAGCAGAGCCGCCCGCGCTACACACACACAGAAAGAGAGGGAGAGAGAAAGAGGGAGAGCAAAGAGAGAGCGAGCGGGAGTGAGGGAGGGAGGAGAAGGAGGAGGAGAGAGGAGGACGAGTCAAGCGCTGCACTCCAGAAAGCCCAGTCTTACCCTCTGTCTCTGCTAGTGCTGCGAGTGGGATAGCTGCTCATCATACACCACCAGTTCAGTTCCTAAACCCCATCCTCATTACACGCCCGAGTGTTGCTGCTGTTGCCTCCTCAAATCCGTGATCTGTACTGATTCTCTCCTATACTTTCCCTCCCCACCTCCGCTGTAGGCTGTGAATTGAGCAACAGTTTTTAAAGGAAATATTTATTCGTCTTAAGCAGAGCTGATGCATGTCCGGGGCTCTGCATTTTGCGGAATCACGCTGGTAAGAAAACTCGTTTCGCACAGATTCCCACCTTCCTCTGACGTGTCGCTGCTTTTTGTGAAAGAGCTGCAGTCACTGTAACTGCATAAAACTCCAGGGAGGAAGGGGGGGCTGCCTTAGATCTTAGAAATTCGTCCTGTTTCCCAGTGTTGTTTGAGCCTTTTAGTGTTTGCGTTCGTGTTTTTCCTGTTACCATGATTTGAATGTTCCTTTTCAGCGTGCTTTCCTAGGAAAACAACATCAGGGAAAAAAAAAAAAAAAAAAAAGCGAAGATGGTCAGGACGGGGACGAAAGGGTTAGCAGAATAAACACATGTAAAAAGTAACAGATTTATTTCTGAGCTGAGACTTGCTGCTTAGATGATTGCTAAAAAGCAGCGTCACCTACCTGGGTAAGTGGGAAATAAACTTTAATGTTAAAGCTCTCTGCTCAACTTTATTTATCTTAGCGTCCCTAGTTCGCTTCTCCTTTTGACTTTGTGTCATTTAAGCGCCTATGGCTCTTGTGTGCGTGTGCCCCTGAGCCCTGGGTGATGCCTGACTCCCGTACCTACTCTCTCCACCCGGATCCCGGGGGGAAAAGAGGGGGGTTCCGCGGGGCTGGCGGGAGACGGAGGACCCGGGCGAGCATGGACAGACAGTGGGAACAGAACCGGCGTGTGCGTGTGCAACAAGGGGGAGGCTGGAATCCAGCTGCTCTCCTCCTGTGAACACATGTGGGAGAACAAGTTGTTGCAGGTTTGTGTTCATTCCTCTTTTTACATGCCTATTTTGAATAAAGATGCATGCAGACGACTGTAGTCAAACGCCTCTCTTTCCTCTTGGTGACATATTTGAGCGAAAAGAGGCCGGATATGCCGAGGAGATTCAAAGCAAAAGTCACAGGGTGCCTTTGTCATCTGGGGCGGCGAGTGAATGTGAGAGGGAGGGAAGGTTGTCACCTCTTCCCCTTGGGGAGCCCAGAGGCACAGAGGGGCAGAGTACCGTCGCAGGAAGTCGGCGATGGGAGGGAGATAGGGGGATGGCGCTCGACCGCTCCTGCTCCCAGCTCCGGAGAGATGCAGGATTGCTTCTCCGCCGGCAGCTCCGGTCCTGGCACCGGCGCCGGTCGCCCTCCCTCCTCGCCAGAACACGAAAACGCACCCCCTCCACGCTGGAGACACTCGGCTTTATATCTGCAGCATCAGCGAGAAAGCCCGGCTCGGCGCAGGCTCAGTGTTCACCGCCGCAGTCCCGGACGGAGGAGGGGGGTTTGGGAGCTCAGCGTCTTCGCAGCGGGTTAAGTAGGATTAGCACCAAATCCCTATTATATTTGCCAAGCAACTTGAATTTATCAAAATTCCCCCTTGCTGTTCTGGAGTTCCGAGAAGAGGAAATTTTGGCCACATTGTAAGATCCAGACATACCAGTAGGCAGGAATACCAGCATACTGCATTACACTGGCTCCCTGCACTAGCAATACAATTGCAATCCGAACCTCCCGCTGTTCCCTTCCCTTTTGTGCCCTAAGAGCAGCCAGGAAACTTAACTGTATTCGCTAGGGGAGGGGCGAGATGAAAGCGTTTTTAAACCTCCCCGCCATAAACTTTAATCGGATTCCGTGCTGTTGCACGGCACGGACATCTCATGTCTTGTCTGCGTCTCCTTCCCCGTTATCTCCCATGTCTACTTCTACTACGGTCTGTCTTGCGAGAGCCTCTTTCAAGAGAATGAGTGATTTCTTGCCATGTGCAATCGCTCCCCCCCTTCCCTTATCCTCGCTGGCCTCTCTTACGCACACTGTGCCTTTCACATGCGGTCTGCGCCCCCATCCCCCCTCCGTTTCTTTCTTTTTTGCAGTGTCTTCACATGCAACATCTCTCTGAATGTGCAATGTCTTTCCTGCTCGGGAGTGCGGCGTCCTTCACAGTGGATTGGTTCCTCTTTCGGAGCAGAGGTAACGGCCCCCCCTTTCTTTCCCTACCATTCCCCCTTCCTCCTCCTACTTTCCTCCCCCAGGGCAGCCGGCCGGCGTGGGAAATGGGCCCGACGTGCGCTGCATGGTGGATAGCCGCGCTGCTCCCGCTCCACGTGCCCTGGCTGCCGGAAGGGGACGGGGCTGTGCTGGCTGGGGCGTATGTGTGTGTGTTCCGCATCCCGCTCGTTCGTGCGGAGACAGAGGGAATGACACTACCTCCCCCACCCCGCCTCCCCGCTCTCGGCCCGCAGCCAGTGTGCGCACGGCTGTCTGGGTGTCGGTAGGATCAATCCAGCTGTTTCAGGCAGGGGAGGTCTAGTCCCTGTAGGTCAAATCTGTTGCGAAGTGCCCTCCCCCCGTGTGTCCCCGTCCCGTCCCTCCCCCCCCCTCCCCCCGCTCCCAGCTGCTCAGACACACGCTCAGACACGACACGGTGTTTGCCTTCCTGAACTGGTGAGATCAAGTGGGAAACGGGATCACAAATGTAATCGGCTGTAATAAATAAAATAGCTAGAGATGCGAAACACATACAGAGGGGAAATAAGAGCTCGTGTCTTTAAAGGGAACATCTGATAAGGCCACCGAGGTGGCATCTTGCGTGTGGGAAGGAATCCGTCTTGCTGGCATTCGCAGCCTTCTGTACGTGGGGAAATCCTAAAGCAGCCTGGGAGCTTCCCCAGCTTCTCTGCATTCCCCCACAGCTCTCTTTTCGATGGTCTGTAGCGAGGCTTTGTTTTTGTTGTAGCTGTTGGCTGGAAAGACAGAGGGGTCATGGCTAAAATATGCAGATGCAATTAATGGATCGTTCATATGCATTTCTTGGCGGAGTCCCGTTTCTGCCGCCGGTGTCTCGGCTCGTGTCCGCAGTTGGCGCTTTCAGCCCACGACAATTTGGGCTTTTTTTTTGCAGTTCAGTAATGTCGATGATTCTCAATGGAAAATTACTTCTGGGATCTGCAGTGGGAATCCATCTCGGGTTAAAGAGAGACAGATTATTTGCACATCTATATCGCTCATTACCTTAATACACATACATTACATATTATTATTTACATGCACACACGCGCAGACAAATTAGGGAAAAGCTTCCAAAGGAAAAAAAAGTCAGATCGGCTTGAGAGTAACATATTCATAATAATACGAGGGAAAGGTTAAATACAGTAAACATGACAGCAAATTCGAAAGCAGGGTAAGAACAAGGACAAAAACCCCACACAAACCAGTTAAAGCCATTTGGCGGAAGGAAGAAACTAACTCAAGAACTCCACCAAGGGACAAACAGATGAAATGACACCACAACAGCACTAAGCCCATGCTGACCTTTCTTCTTTCTAAAGCGTCGTGCTGATCTGGTGTGATCCTATTATGCTCTTTTCACCTCACTTCCCGACCACAGCCTCCCTCCGGCCGCTCCAGAGCTCCCCCGCTTCGCTGCAGTGAATATACTGGGAGGTCGGCTGAATTATAGGGAGTGCTGACACTTGCTCGGTGTCTTTCACAGTGCTGCAGATCTGCTCCCCATCTAGTACCATGTAACAGGCAGAAGTGCACAAATAATTCGTTGAGCAGCAGCCTTTCTGGTGGACTTTAAAACTTAAACAGTTTAAAAAAGGAAACCACAGATTTACTTCTAAGAAGATAATAACTACGTCTCTGCTTATTTAACTGAATACCGTCTAAGCGTGGAGCCAGTTACTTTGTTTAAATCCTCTTTCACTCTGTCAAAATTCTGAACTAGATAATTCACCATAAAAGTTACTGACAGAGCAAATATAATCTGTGTTGGGTAACAGTGGTTAAATCTCACATGCTTATAATTGCTCATTCTTAGAGTAATATTTGAGGTCTGTTCAAAATAGAAAGTTCTTGCATAGGCATGATTTCATCAGCATTTCTGAGTTCTCACATTTATAGAAAATGATGAAAAGTAACATTTAGCTACAGCTAAAGTGGTCATGATTCTTGCAGTATATATATATTCCTTACAATTCCCCAGTTCACAGTGATTAAGTTTGAAGTTGTTTTTTTTGTTGTTGTTTTTTGTTTGTTTGTTTGTGTGGTTTTTTTTCCCATTCTATAGAAGCTGTTAAGATCTTTTGCAGGCAGAATTTTTGGACTTGTTTGGTGTTTTTTCCCCCCAACATGTCGACAAAAGCCTAACCATGCAGAAATGACACATAGATTATTTTTAAAATCAGAAAGAAAAAGTAATGAAAGGTCTTCATAAAGCATATGAATTTTCACGAGGAAGGGAGATTTTGGTTAGATTTATGCTTCATACGCAACTACTGGATTTCCTGGATTTGCAGGGATATAAATGAGTGCTGCATCCAGCCCGATTATTTTATAGGTTGGTTTGTTGTTTGGTGTTTTTTTTAATTGAGGTATTGTTCAATTGTTCTGAATGCAAAATATAGGGGAGATAAAAAGCATTTAAGGTGTGTTTGGATGAATTTTCATCAAAAATCAAGGGAAATTATGAATCATTAGTGTATCTTCTACGTGAAGAAATACAGTGAGACATTCAGGGGAGATAATTAAAACTGAATTTAATTTAAATGAAATGTATGAGAACCAGGTAGCACTGACAAAGAAAAAAATGTGTTCATTGTTGCTGAAAATATTAAGTGGGCACGGCTGACGTGTGTATGAATCCACTAGCAGAGAACTACACAGTTACTTTTGGAATTAATGTAGGATTTTTTTGTTCTAACAGTTCCAAGGTTGGTATCATTAAAGAACACACTGAAGGTCTCAAAGTGCTTTGTAAATTATCACTATGAGACAAAAGGAAGTGCAACGACCTACTCAGTCACACAGCAAGCTGCTAACAAATGAGTTTTCCCAGATTAAGTTAGTCAGACCACAGTTTTGCACTTCTGTAGGTTTTTTTAATGTATTCCAGATTCACTTTAATATTTGTCTTTGAATAAGAGGCAATCATTTCTGCTTCATGTGGTGGACTGCTGGAAAGTCAAAGTAGCTCATTCTCTTGACAGTGTAAAAGGAGTCTGTGTTCCAGACAACCACATATACAAATGAAAGTCTTCAAATGAAGTCATGAAATTTGATGTATAGCAGTATAAAATATACTAAGCTGTTACAGATATATCAAGATACCTCTCAAGCTCCTGCTCCCACTTCTGCCAGTTACCCTTTATATACAGAACTTAGTAAACAGACCTTATAAAACCATTTTGCCTCTACACACTCTGGATGACTTCTCAATCTCCTAATATATTTCAGTTCCATCTTTGCTGTGAGTTAAGACTTTCTTTTATTTTTTAAATGAGAATCACCAGATCATTCCTAGAACATCCTGTGCAGCTTTAATTTATTATTAATATAATTCAGGATAGGATAAAAGATCTGGCATATCCTCGTGAATCTATGGTGTCAGCTGCCTGTTGACTAGAAGAGAAAATATCCAAGCAAGATGGCAACTCTGCTGAGTTCAGAGGAGGAACCTTTGGTATTAAAATTGAAATGCTGTTATGGATAATTGAATTCTGTGGTGCTCCTAAAAATATCCAAATAGACTTAATAATCCTTTTAAGTCTACACATATACTCACTTACTTGCGAACCTCAGCAAAAATAATCATTGCTCTCTAGTTGAAACAAGTGTCATACAAAACCATAATTATTATAAATTAGGAAAATAAATACGTTGGCAAGAAAGTAATTTAGATTAGGACCAAGATGTTGAATGCTCATCAGACAGTCTTATTTGGCCTTGTTCTGCAATGATTGCTTTGCTAGGTGTTTTATAATGTTAGACTTGCCATTTCTTTTCATATGAAAAATGCAATATTACAACCCTTAGAGGTCACGTTGTTAGCTGTACAGTGCAGGAGCATACCAATTTCCTTAATCCTTTTTTTGACCCTAACAGAGGCATGGCTATTCATTGAAAAAAAGTAAGAGCTATTCACCTGCCACCATCTGCTGTTAATAGTGAGCAAAACAAAGCAAGTGTGAAGAGGTGGAGTCCCTTATACCTTTCTCTGAACTTGATTAAAACATAAACTTATAGATCCATGCCTGTAGTGCACAAGTCTAGGGAAGAGCTTCAGCATTTAGCCAAGATGAGAATTAGAGGGTGGGGAGGAGCCTGATTATATCACCTTAAAACAGGATCCTGTAAGAACCAATAGGAAAAAAATAAAGCCGGGTTCATCCAGTAGCCAGATATATTTTAGGCTGTTAAGCACTGCTGTGTATGCTGGTAAACTCTGGTAAGTTTTGCTTCTGAAATGTTTTACACTGTTACCTTAATTCTTCAAAATAAGAGTGAAGGGGTTGTAGCCGCCCTTCCTGTGAGGAAGATGACAGAGCTTGAGTTTGAAATCAGTTGTTCTCCTGCTGCCTCTTTTGCACTTTTTCCCATGCACAGGCAGTCAAACTTTTATACCTGCTTTATACCTGTTTTATAGCTGCTTTATACTGTTTTGCAAAGTTTCTTGGTGATCATCCTTTGTGTAATTATGCTTTTAGCTTCCTTTATAAGAGTAATAAGTACTGTACAGAGTGGGGTTTTATGACCTACAATATATCTAGAGGAAAAGAGGTACTGATAAGTTTCCACATTTTTCATCTTCTGATAGAAGCCTGACATATCTTCCAGTTCATTCACTCTCTGAGATGATTAAAAAGTTGCTCTTCAACAAACTAAACCTCATCCAGGGCTCAGCAGGAAATAACTGCAATCTAAGCACATTAAAGAACAGACAGGGCAAACCAAAGTATACCTCTTTCTTTGCCTTTTAAGATCATGGGAAAAAGAGAAAAGCAGTCTAATATTGTGATAAAACTGGAAGCCTGCAGCAGCTAGTTGATTGGTAAGGATACAGAAGTCAATTGAAGCACTTTGACTAAATAAGCTTTGCATTAGGCACCTAGTGAGTGAATGATGTTTAAAGCATTCATGTAGATCTTAAGCAGATGAGCGAAGAAGAAAATGATGTGCATTTTAATCAAAATGCATGGCATTAAACCACTTGGTGGTGGAAATGTTATTTTGCCTGGCCACAGAGATCATGTTTATGAGTCAGAATAAACAGGCAGCACATCCTTTTGGGTGCTGAGTCCTATACTCTGCTAATGCAAGCACTCATGTGGCATAACCCCCCATACTTTTAAAATATACGCACATAGAAAATTCTTACGTTGCTATTGATCTCAGAGTTCCATACATTAGTATGAACATCTACAGGGTCTTTTTACCCATTCATGTTTACGGAGAACATTTCTCTCATCTTAGTTCTGTTTGCAAGATAATACAAGGTTTTTCATTTTCCTCACATGAATTAAGTTCTGCATTCCTGATCATGCTGTCAGACTTCATCTTTGCTCAATTTTTAGTGAAGTTTTCAGTGAACTTTTCTTTAATATGCAGAACAGGGTTTGTTCATGATTTTCATCATGAAGATGTATTCTACCTGATGTAATAGTATTGTCTGATAGTCCTTCTCTAGTAAATTGTCTTTATCTTTCTTTTTCTCTGCAATTTCTGATGAACTTTGTAGCTGAAAATCTTATTATATTGCTTTTTGTGTTATTAAGTTTAATCCCATTTCTATTACAGAAGTCATCAAGGTAAGTTGATTCTTCCTGTATGTTTTTATGATTTTGATAATTCTCAGACTTGTTTTACCAGCAAATTTCAGCATCATGCTTCAATTTTTTTGTGACTTAATCTTTAATTTAAATGTCAAAAAGTCCTGTTGCAAGACAGCCCATGAAGAACCCTTTAACAGCTTCCATGTAAGGATACAGATGCCTAACACAACCTGTTGTCTTCTCTTGACCAGTCAATTCTTTATCTTCTCAATCTTAACTAATACCTTTTCTATCAGATAGTGTCAAAAACTCTTTTGAAATCCAGATAGATGATATATTCTCCACTTGCCTTACTTAGAAGATAAGTAATTAAAGAAAGATAACTTGTAAATCGTATAATCTACTCTTTGAAACCTTTAGATAGATTTCAGTAAGTTTGCTTTGCACTTTTGTGTTATTGTTCATTCTTTGCTTCAAAAGTTACTCTGTAGCTTTAAATTTTAAAATCAACTAAAATCATATTGAGGTAGATATTTATTATTGCCTTTCAGCTTCCTTTCTCAAATGTAGGCAAGCCATTTGCTATTTTTCATAAATGATCATCCTGCCATACTTACTAAAACTCCTTGTTAAAGACCTTTCAGATTAGTTCCTTAGGATTCTGCAGTGAAAGTTATCAAGACTTCCTGCTTTGAGTATTTTGTAGCCTTTGAATTGCTTTAATTTCAGATGTGATAATGCTTCTTCCACACCTTAACTTTCATTGATCGTTTTCCTCATTTCAAGATCATGATCCTTGCTGAAAGCTGAAACAATGTGTACTTTATTTGGGTATCCCTAGGTATATAATTATAATTTTACTTATTTTTTGCTTATTTATAGCATGTCCTGCAAAAAATGAAGCCATTGCTTTCTTAGCAAATTTCTTAAATTGACTTCATTAAAGTCAACAAGGTGACACACTATTTACACATTCTGCTATTTGCCACTGCATGTCTATATGTTTGTCTTGTGTAAATATTGTCTGCATATTGATTACATCATTTATCTTCAAGTTCATTATTTTGCCTGCCTGAATGCTTCATGTTAAAGGAAGGAGAGAATGAGGGTGAAAAGGTAGCACAAAAGAGGCTAGATGACCTTAAGGTCCTTTCCAATCCTAACTATTCTGATTCTATGATATCTAGCCAAAAGGAACTCATCACTTTCAGAGTTTAATAGTGCATAGAATGATGGAGAAGCAGGTAAAAAGAAACTGAAAACTTACGACATTTAATAAGAACAGAACTGTCCAGAATGTCAAAGGTCAATCCAGACAAAAACAGGTGCTACAGCTTCCCAGACAGAATGTATATATACGCACACAAATACCCATATGCTAGATTAAATCATTCCATGAAGATTCTTTTATGAAATACCTTAAATAAGTTTAGAGAGATAAATTAGAAAGAGAGGATTGGAAATAAAATATTGGGGTGTGTACAGACTGCACTGGTGTTTTTTTTAAAGATTTTATGAACAAATATGGTCAAAATTTTACAAGGGAGAAATGAGAAAAAACAGATTTCAGAAAGCTGAGGGAATTTAATTTTAATGTTAAAACTACGAACCAACACAGCTGGGTGAATCTACTTTTTAACTAAGTTGTTAATATTTTATTCATTAACTTTTTTCTTTTAAAAATATTATTGTACTATAATTCATTTTTTTTTTCCTCAAGGCAGACTACATGACTTGTAGTGTGATTTAAAGAGGATATATTTCGTTAACTAAACTTCCAAAAAGTTTATTAACACAAAGTGATGAAGTTTTCTAGTTCTCATCTAATCTGTCATTCTTGGAAGAAGTTATTGACTTAACTTAGTATTATCACTACTCTGAAAGTTATAAGTAAGAATGATAACATCTGCTATTATGACTTCATGACACTTCAAATAATATATCCCTTTTTTTTGGTTGTTTATTATTTTTCTGAGCTTTAGCGCATAACTTCTTTCCAGACCTAAAGTTTTGTTTGAATTTTTGAAAAAAGTCGGACTGATTCAATGACAGCTGACAATGAAGCTGGGTTATATTGCCCATGATCAAATTTACAGACAATCTTACTTAAATAATTTCAGCACTTTCATAAGTTTTGCTATGAACTTGAGCTTTTGAATGGCTACATTTTTTTGAGTATTTCATCTTAATATTAAAATTCATCCACCCAGTTTTTGTTCAACTTGCAATCCACCAAAAAATTGTGAATTGGTAAGGACTTCACATATTTAGAAAATAAGTTCCTTGAAAGTTTCACTCACACCATGTGTACCCCAACATGTGGTTGACTGATACTTTCTTGAAGATTTTGTCTCTTTGCCCAGAAACTATTGTCCTCCAGTATTATGTGACTTCTCTTTTGGCACATTACAATGTGTAGCAGGAAGCTGCAATGTTTGAACGCAGAAGGGTGAAAGATGTGCATAGAGAGAAAAGGCTAAAGAAAGGTTATGGACTGTCCTAAATATTAATGATGTCAAAAAATATCTGTGAAATTTGCTATAAAAATATCCCATTCATGGTAACATGAATCATAACATTGTATAAGTTTAGTTGTTGTTAAAATAACAGACCAAAACGGTATGGTCCTGATGATCAGCTATGTAAACATCACTAATATAGCTCATGATTAAACTTTTGCTCTCTGTTTCATTGGGTTTTGGCTGGGAAATAATAAGAAAAAGAACTGCTACCAAGAAAACTATTCACATTGCTAGATCAAACACTCGGAAGTTAGCAAATACCACAGTAATACTGTCAGCAGACCCTTAATTCAGATGCCACTGCACCATCCATTGCAATGTCTGACTGCAGTCTAATTACATGTTCACATACTCTTTCTCCACTGGATTCAATTTGGACTCAAACAATCAAACAAAATCCCAATTTATTTCATTAAAAAAAATTAACTAATACATATTAAATAAATAAGCAAATGCATTTTAATAACTTAATACATGCTTTTATTTAATCACACAGAACAAATATGTAATCTAGGACTAAATACAAAATTATTTTTTTTCCATAGTCAGAGCTTGTCTCAAGGCCTTGTTTACTGCACATTGTTCAGATAACATCATGGACAGAGAACTGTTAAGTGGATTTTTTATGATGTAAAACACTGCATTATATAAAGAATTAAAAAATGTTATTTAGTTCGTGAAGAACTATGTTATAGAATCATAGAATAGTTAGGGTTGGAAAGGACCTTAAGAACATCTAGTTCCAGACCCCTGCCATGGGCAGGGACACCTCACACAAAACCATGCCACCCAAGGCGTTGTCCAACCTGGCCTTGAACACTAGCAGTGATGGAGCATTCACAACCTCCCTGGGCAATCCATTCCAGTGCCTCACCACCCTCACAGTAAAGAATTTCTTCCTTATATCCAATTTAAACTTCCCCTGTTTAAGTTTGAACTCGTTACCCCTTGTCCTGTCACTACAGTCCCTAATGAAGAGTCCATCCACAGCATCCCTATAGGCCCCCTTCAGATACTGGAAGACTGCTATGAGGGCTTCATGCAGCCTTCTTTTCTCCAGGCTGAACAGCCCCAACTTTCCCAGCCTGTCTTCATACAGGAGGTACTCTAGTCTCATCATCATCCTTGAGGCCCTCCTCTGGACTTGTTCCAACAGTTCCATGTCCTTTTTATGTTACGTACACCAGAACTGTACACAATGGGTCTAGGGTCTTCATTCTCGCAGTCCCTGCATCTGCATTCCAAGCCTTAGGTGGTGCAGTCAGAGCATTTGCCAGTGAAGACCGAGGCAAAAAAGTCATTAAGATCCTCAGCCTTCTCCAAATCCTGTGTAGCCAGTTGTCCTGGTAGCTTGCAGAGGGGGCCTCTGTTGTCCCTAGCCTGTCTTTTACTCGCTACGTACCCATAGAATCCTTTCCTGTTATACTTAACATCCCTAGCCAAGTTTAATTCTAACTGGGCCTTAGCTTTCCTAACCTGGTCTCTAGCTTCCCAGACAACATCCCTGTATTCTTCCCAGGCTGCCTGTCCTTGCTTCGACATTTTATAAGACTCTTTTTTCCTTCGAATTTTCCTCAGCAGCTCCTTATCCGTCCAAGGAGGTCTTCTGGCCCTCCTGCTGCACTTGCTTCTAGTTGGGATGCAACACTCCTGAGCTTGTAGCAGGTGATCCTTGAATATCAACCAAGAGTCTTGGGCCCCCCTGCCCTCTAGGGCTATATCCCATGGAACCTTACTAAGCAGGTTCCTGAAGAGGCCAAAGTCTGCTCTCTTGAAGTCCAGGGCAGTGAGCTTGCTGCACACTCTTCTCACTGTCCTGTGGATCTCAAACTCCACCATCTCATGATCACTGCAACCAAGGCTGCCCTGGAGTGTCACATTTCCAACAAGCCCTTCCCTGTTCGTGAGCACGAGGTCAAGCATGGCACCTTTCCTTGTCGGTTCCTCTATTACTTGCAGAAGGAATTTGTCTTCCACCCAGTTGAGGAACCTCCTAGATTACTTGTGCCGTGCTGTGCTGTCGCTCCAACAGATGTCAGGGTTGTTGAAGTCACCCATGAGAGCAAGGGCCTGTGAGCGTGAGGCTTTTCCTATCCGTCTATAGAGTGCTCCGTCTGCAGGTTCTCCTCGATCAGGCGGTCTGTAACAGATCCCCACAGTAATGTCTCCCATTGCTGTTCTCCCTTTAACCCTGCCCCACAAACTCTCTGTTGACTGCTCAACTGTCCCCAGACAGAGCTCCATACTCTCCAGCCTATCCCTAACATAAATAGGAACTCGCCCTCCGTGCCTGCCTGGCCTGTCTTTTCTAAAGAGACTGTAACCTTCCATTCCAACACTCCAGTCATAGGAGTCATCCCATCATGTTTCTGCGATGCCTATTATATTATCCCCCCGTAGATGTGCACACATCTGTACATCACATTATACTGGGGGTATTATGATTTCAGCGTTCAAAATTGGAAAGCAATACAGAGATATGGGTCAAAAATATCTACATATTTGGGATTTGTAATTTGAGTTTTTTAGGTCCGTATTCTGGGAAGTGCTTAGAATTACATAGCTTTTACATCTGCAAAACAAAACTTTTACTGGCATAAGGTATGTCTGGGCATGCTCATTGTTCTGCAAAATGGTCACAGAATTCCTGGTAAAAACTCAGAAACAGGTGAGATCACAATAAAGATGTTTTATTCCACGACTTAATTGTCACGAAGTAATTCTATGACAGAACCGTGTGTCAGTATCCAGCTTTAAAGTACAGTGTTCTAACACTATGACACACTGTTGTCCTCTTTGATTTCACTTCAGAGAAGATCAGAGAATTCTGTACAATGGAGAAAGTAGTGATCTTGAGGGTACAAGATCTGACTCTAAAGAAAGTCTATGCACAAGTAGAGTAGAACTATGATTTATATATATGTATATGATTTATGTATAACTTAATTTCAGTAATTTTCTAACTGTGAAATAAGCATTTAATGTTTGGACCCCAATGTCATTTTAATACAGATGTGTGACATAGAGTAATTTCTGTTGAAGACAGAGGACAGCAATGATCCATGTCTTTAGAAAAGGAAATGCATTTAGGTACACAACACTCCTGAGAAGAAGGAACTGGGGTGAGGGGAAGGACTTTTGAAAAAGCATAAGTGGGAGATGCACAGATGGTAAAAGTTCCCAAATGTTCTAGTCTTCTCTCTGGGCATCTTTTGCTATGTAAGTGTGATAACATTTGCTAGAAGGCATGATTAAGGCTTTGCAGATGGAATATAATTTAGTGGTAAGACTTGAAAGATGGAAGATTCAGACATGAAATGGATTTCATTAAGGAAATTAGGGTCAGGTCCAGAGGAGCAACACAGATGTAATAACAACTAAATATTGTTCTGTAAACAAAATTTAAATTGGCATCAGTAAGTTTACTGGGGTTAGGGTAGGTTGGAAAATCTGACTGTGAAAGAGAAGAACTGAGTCATCCAGGGATAGCTCTCTTTTACTCAGGGGAATATGTAATGTAAAAGATACAGGCAGTTCAGAAAACTATTTAAAGCCATTTGACATACAGCCACCCTACATTCACTTAAGTATCTTAACTATTAGGCTACAGAACTGGGTAAGTTTTCCCTACCCACATTTTCTTCATCCTACACTTCCTTCAACTTAGGGCAAGTCTCATCTCCACTATGCTGTATGTCAGGTAGGAAGAAAGCACCATGAGGACATAGATCAGTAAACCTGGAAATATTTTGATGTTGAGGTAAATGGAAGAAAGTCATACCAGATGAACTGATTTACTGAGGCCGAGTTTCAGAGATTCCTACCCAACACATACACATATGATTATATGTATATATTCGTAAAAATATGCCTATTTGTCTACCTGATAAAAGCAAGGAAATATTTGGCAAGCAGCTGCTTCTATAAACTGATAAGAGTTTTCAATAGGACATCAAAACTATTTATCAGTACCTGGTCAGATTTCTCTGGTTAGATTCATTGGCAGAAAGACTTGGAACTAGTAATTTAGGATGCTTTTGTTTTTGTTATGCATACCTTAAAAGCAGGAATACTAGCTTTTTAGAAAATAGTTTTGATTTTAATTAGCAAGAAAGATTAGATGTCGACTAACTGCCTGTAGAAGAATTGAAGCATTATTACTGATCTTCAGTTATGCTGGAAATTTAAGGTCTGAGACTGACAACAGTCTATGTAATAGTGCTTTCCTATCACACAAGCACTCCCATCAAAACCACCATTCAAGGCCACTGTCACATCTGACTTGCTGATTCAAAAAAAATGACCTTTGGGCCAGACTGAGGACTAGCATGCCATGAAATACTATTTTAAAAATATTTTGCTCTTCATAAAGGGGAAGGAAAGCCTCAGGTCTTGCCTTATCTTTACAACTGCAAGATTTCTGTTAGTGATTCTTCATTGTATCTGATTGCAAACTGGATAGAGACAAAAATATTCTCATCTTGCAGCTGTTCTGTGGGACTTGAGACATATTTATGAAGAAAAAAAAGCATACCTTCTAAAAAAAAAGGGTGCATTTCCATTTTAAGGATGTCAGAGAACCAAACTGTCCTATTTGATGTACAAGTATACTGTGGCCAGAATCACGCTTGTATCCTGCTCTTGATAGTGCTTTGTTTGACTGACTGGCTTTCTTCAGTGTTTTGTTTCCCAGAGCTGTTTATCCTTTATAAAAGTATCTACGTGCCAATTTAAGGCATTCTGAAGTCAATCAGCTGCAAATGTAAGCGTGTATTATGGGACTTTCCTTTACTTCAGTGTGGTTAATGAATATGTTCCCATGACTTTTGAATGGACTGGTGCCTCAGCACATTTTCAAAATTACTCTATTTGAAGACATTTCCATTTATAATGGGGCTTAAATCTCATTTCCCTCAATATCTGCCCTCACTTAGTCTTTTTTAAGGCCTCTCTGGAAAAGAAAATATATCTCAGCTGCTGCTCCTGCTTTTAATACTCTCCTACTATCTGTAAAAGCAGAAACTAACTGATGCCTTACTCTGCTACTCAGAGCCAATATGCAGACACTGCACTATCCTCCGTTCCTGGCTGAAGAGCTCTGTGCTACCATTTCATATTATCTACACACACAGTTTCTGCTTTGTGCATCTGCTAAAGCTTCACTTTAGTCTCTGTGACTTCACACTATCCCTGTAGGAACTTAGAGTAAGACTGGAAAAGATTCCCTTAATTTCAAGCTACTGTAGATCCTAATTGGGGAAAAAAAAACAACAAACCCACCAAAAAACCCTCACCTGAAATAGTAGTACAGACACAGTTCTGGATAAGTAGAAGGACAGAAAATAGATAGGGATATAAAGAAGATGAGAAAAGAGGTGGAAGTTGTACTATTTGATGTGTCCTTCACTTGCTGAGTCAGCAGGAGCCAAGAACTCTGCAGGGGCACACTTAGCCTTCACATTTCTCCACAGAAATTCCATCTGGCCAACCAAATTGCCAGCAATTGAGAAGCCATGCTGGAAGCTGTATCCAGCTATTCTCATTCAATGTGAAGGTTACTGGTGTTGTAGTGGTAGTGGGAGGGGGAATAAGGAAAACATTACAAGACTGCCTCTCTCATACAATAAAACGAAGCATCAAATATGTGATACATATATCTGGGCTGTTCACTGCTGTAGTTATGAAGCACATAATTAAATATTAGGGGAAGATTTAGCTACTACTTTAGAAAGACACTATCAGGCAAATTGAAAAGAAAAATCTTCATGGAGAAAAAACTGGAGGAAATTGAATAAATTTTACTATAGAATTTGTATTTTAATTTCAAAATCAAAAGCTTTTACTTGTAATCTTTTTGTCAAGTTATCTGAAGGAAATTTGGATCTCTACTTAGCCTTTGCAAGGACATCTAACTTTAATCTCCATTTAAAGGGCTTAGTTAAAACAAAATGCCTTCTCTGGGCCTCTAAACATGCTATGTTCACTCAAGTGCAAGTATTGAACTGAGTTATAAAACAAAGCAAAATCCATCAATATTACATAAAAGAACCTAATAATCTATGTAGGGAAAGCTCCAGAAGAATATCACAGTATCACAGTATGCTAGAGATTGAAAGGGACCTCAAAAGATCATCTAGTCCAATCCCCCTGCCGGAGCAGGAACACCTAGATAAGGTTACACAGGAACGTGTCCAGGCGGGTTTTGAATGTCTCCAGAGAAGGAGACTCCACAACCTCCCTGGGCAGCCTGTTCCAGTGTTCTGTCACCCTCACTGAGAAGAAGTTTCTTCTCAAGTTTAAGTGGAACCTCTTGTGTTCCAGTTTGTACCCATTGCCCCTTGTCCTATCGTTTGCCACTGAGAAGAGCCTGGCTCCATCCTCGTGACACTCCCCCTTTATATATTCATATACACTAATAAGGTCACCCCTCAATCTCCTTTTCTCCAAACTATAGAGACCCAGCTCCCTCAGTCTTTCCTCATAAGGGAGATGCTCCACTCCCTTAATCATCTTAGTTGCCCTGCGCTGGACTCTCTCCAGCAGGTCCCTGTCCTTCTTAAACTGAGGGGCCCAGAACTGGACACAATATTCCAGATGAGGTCTCACCAGGGCAGAGTAGAGGGGAAGGAGGACCTCTCTCAACCTACTAACCACCCCCCTTCTAATACACCCCAGGATGCCATTGGCCTTCTTGACCACAAGGGCACAATGTCGGCTCATGGTCATCCTGTTGTCCACCAGGACCCCCAGGTCCCTCTCCCCTACACTGCTCTCTAACAGGTCGTTCCCTAACCTATACTGGAACCTGGGGTTGTTCCTGCCCAGATGCAGGACTCTACACTTTCCCTTGTTATATTTCATCAAGTTATTCCCCGCCCAACTCTCCAACCTGTCCAGGTCTCGCTGGATGGCAGCACAGCCTTCTGACGTGTCAGCCACTCCTCCCAGCTTAGTGTCATCAGCAAACTTGCTGATAGTACACTCAATTCCCTCATCTAAATCATTGATGAATATATTAAATAATACTGGTCCCGGTACCGACCCTTGAGGCACTCCACTAGATACAGGCCTCCAACTAGACTCCGCCCCATAGACTACAATTCTCTGGCTTCTCTCCTTCAGCCAGTTCACAGTCCACGTCACTACCTGATCATCCAGACCACACTTCCTCAATTTAGCTGTGAGGATGCTGTGGGAGACGGTGTGAAACGCTTTGCTGAAGTCAAGGTAGACCACATCCACCGCTCTGCCATCATCCATCCACCGTGTTATTTCCCCATAAAAGGCTACGAGATTGGTAAAGCATGACTTCCCCTTGGTGAAGCCATGTTGACTGCCCCTCATAACCCTCTTATCCTTGATGTGCCTTAAGATGGCACCAAGGATAAGGATATATCATGGTTTATGTGAACAATTAGTAAAACATCAACTGCACTTTAGTCCTTCAGTTCAGTGATTCCCAGTGTGTGAGACTGCTCCTCTCACTAGAGAAATGTGCTAGCATTAAAGGTGAGGCAGAGAACAAAGTATAATGCAAGGAATGTATTAAGTTAGTCTCTGCACAGACTGGAACTGCCATCAGTAGCTAACTGAAGGAAAGAAGATGGTCAGGTACAGCAGTGTAAAAAGAAAAAAAAAAAAAAAAAAAAGGAAATGGGGGAGAAAAGGACAACACAGTAGTCCAGAAAAACTTGATACCATTATTTTGTTTCTCTGATCACAGTAAAACATCTTAGGTAATCCAATACTCCTCTGTCACATCACTTTAATTCCCTGATGGCTAGTTGTAGTTTGGCGTCAGCAGTTTGTGTCATCTTGGAGACCTGAGGTACTCTCAATGGTGCTTTATTGATTAAGCAGTTTACAAGGGGACCAGTTTTTAGGTTGCAGTAGAGAAGGAGTCGTCATTCAAAATTATCGGTCTTTTGTGTTTGGTGTGAGGTATTAGGGTTTCAGGAGGAGAACTTAATTTTTATTTTGGGATTGACTTCATTTATTTATTTATTTGTTTTCACTGAATGAACCTTATTTTCCATAAGCCTCCCGAAGCTTTGGCAACTGAGGACAAAAAAGTGTCCCAGGAGTAAATTAGCCTGTTGTTTACAAGAACACTTACCACCCCATGAGTTTTATGAATCACCAGTTCACAGCCAATAAGGCTGGATATATGTGTAACACTAGCACTGAGGCAGAGAGCAGAACAGAAACTAACATACTTCCCTGAAGGATAACACAATTATACTTAATTCTACTAATGAGCAGTTGAAGTTCGTTATCAACTTTTTCTACTATCTTGCAACTGTTAAACTGGTACTTGGGGCAGATTTCTACTAGTCTTAGTTAATTTTAAATTTTTTCAAAGTTTTATGTAAGGCTGTAATTTTTTTTTGCTACAAAAGATGAAGTAACAGAAGATTAACTACATTCTTCCCAGCAATGTAGAATTACTGATGAATGTTAAGATACAGTGAATACTGAAGAGTGCTACAGATGCTGACTTGCTGCTAAAGGCAATCAGAAAAAAAAAAAGGTCTATTAGGCTTCTTATAGAAACTGTGATTTTTTATAAACTGGATTTTAATATAGGAAGTTTTTTTGCAACTCTCTGCAAAGGTTATGCATTAAGAATGTATGTCTATTAAAAAAAAAAAAACAACCCAGAAAAAAACCCCAAACCCAAGCCAATAAACACTGCAATTGCAGTACTAATCTTACTATATTTCTGTCCAAAATTGGCAATGAATACAGATTTAGCACATTCAGCTTGTGCAAAAAAATGACTGAACAACAATGTTCTTATTCAACTAGAATCACTGTTCTTCAAATATTGAAACTGAATATACATGTTTATTTGTCTTTTGCAGTACTGTAACTGAGGCACCATGCATGGTTAAGGCAGTGTACTTTTGGGGTAGCTTCTGAAGTCTTCACGGCATGTCAGAACGGATGTTAACAACCATAATTAAGTTTCTGCTGCTGCTCTCTGCCACTTTAATAAAGTGCTCTTTAACTGTAAAGATGCCTTCCTACAATCACATCTGTATCATTTCCTTGTAAAACTTTTGGTGGCAGGATGGGATCAGTAGCATGACCTTTGATTAGAGACCTTACCATGAACCAAACCTTTTCTTTCTTTCCATGCCACTGGGAATTTACATACATTTCTGGTGAGTCCCTAGAACTCAGGGAAAGCTGATGCAAACAGATGGCTTTTTTCCAAACTTCAGTTCCCTCTTGCTCACCAAAGAATGGTGGGAGCAAGCTTGTTCTCCTGTAGGCTTCAATTCTATTCCTAATTCGTCAACAGATGGCAGTAGAAAACTCCCTACCTATCTTCAGACCAAAAGGCCTTACAAATTACCCTAGTAGTAATGAGTAAGAAAAAACATTCAAATCATTGCTGCCTAAGTTTTCTACATATATATAATGCACTCTAACGTTTTCAGTGCAGTGAGAAGATCTCCTAAAGGTTAATTTTATGATGAATCTGAATGACCAGAAGCAGCAGCTGCTCTTGGAATGACTATCTTTCTGGTCACCTTCTATTTTTAAACAATTTTTTATTGATGTACTTTATTTTTCTGATTGTGAAAGAGTATATTGAATATAGATATAGAAAATAATTATAATAATAAGGTTAGACAGGGGAAGTTCAGGTTAGATATAAGGAAGAAGTTCTTTACTGTGAGGGTGGTGAAGCACTAGCACAGGTTGCCCAAAGAAGTGGTAAATGCTCCATTCCTGGCAGTGTTCAAGGCTGGGTTGGACAGAGCCTTGGGCGACATGGTCTAGGGTAAGGCATCCCTGCCCATGGCAGGGGCGTTGGAGCTGGATGATCTTGAGGTCCTTTCCAACCCAAACCATTCTACGATTCTGTGATTTGCTTTTTCTACAGATAGATTGCTGTGATAAAAAATGAGTTCTCGGATCTCAGTAAAGACTTTTTCAAGAGTCATCATTACAGTGACAGAGCAAGTAATTTCGTAAGTTTTTGAGACATGCCTCACTAGATTTTGGCGTTTCATTAATTCCTCCCCCTTCAAGTCAAGTAGATGATATAATAAGCTTAGTTAATTCTTTATATAGATTGAAAAAATAAGATGCATGAAATATGCAGTAGTTACTTATTCCATTTTTTAAAGGATGCTGATATCTTGGCATTGCTAACCAAGGAAAAAGCATTACCATAACAAATTCTGAGAGGCATTTTCTTGTGTAATCTATAATAGTGGGTGTCTGATATAGGAAACCTTGTATTATATACTTCTCTTTTAGCCTCAAGGCACATGAATTATGCCTAGAGTTCCTGATTTCTATTGTCATATCTTTCACTGACTTACTTTAATAATTCTTTGCACTTCACAATTTGCCATCATGTTTCCTGTGGTGAGAGAAACTGGTTTCAAAGGAGAGGAAGAAGGAGAGAAGAAATGGCTCTTTTAGGCACTGCTGGAGGGAGTGGCTTACTGTTCTAAACATAATGGAAATGTTTGAATCCTCTGAGCCAAAGATTTAAATTGAGGTAGGTTTGACTCAAATATTTGTCAAGACGTGATCACTGATTTCCCTTCAAATTAATAGGTGCATTTTTTTAGATTAGACTTCAAACACTGATGATGTGTTGCCTGTGAGAGTATGCTACTGAGTCCCAATGTACTTGGCAAAGGAAATTGTATGTCCTAGAAGCAGTGCAGGACATTTTGCCTCCACACACTGTTCTACAGAAATCTTGGGGGAAAGCCAGCATAGTGTCAAAGCCATAAAGACTGAAGCTTCATTTTTTTAAGCATTTTTGCTTGTTGCTTTCTCACTGTTATTTCTGGCTTGGGTTGGGTTTTTTTTTATCTGGGTTGTTGAGGTTTTTTTCCTTCTCTAGGGAAACAGTTAAACCTCCCATAGTAATATGTTTTGGTTCCATAAGCAGAAGTATTTCTTGATGTATACTCTTCCCCTGAGTGTTCTAAGTGCGATCAAGTTTCCCTAAAACTAGGTAAAAAAGATAAATAGTAAATACTCAAATTCTTTCAAACAAATTTTGGCTTTTTTTTTTTTTTAATTCTAGGTTATGCTATTTTCATATGAACAATTTTGGGTAAAAAATGGAAATAGCAGTAATTCTTTGGCTATAGGCATAAATAGTGGGGCTGCCCCTGATGCTATCCTATTCTTAGGAAAAATACAAGCAGCATTATGAAAATACGGGTTTAGTTCAGGTATATCTGTTTTAGTGAGAAGATTGATAATAAGATTGCTACGTCTTAGATAAATATAAACCGATAATAAAACATATCATTTAGAAGATAAATACTTATGCACATAGAAATGGTTGCAGAATCTTCATTTAGTCCTATCAAGCTGTCTTTAATATATTATCATATACATTTATTTCCAAAAGACCCTGGATATTAAACATGCTTCCTGAATTTTGAAGAAATTTATTCCATGAATTAAGTGTGTGTTCAAACTCTTCAGCCTGTGTCTTCTGTCTCCTTATGCTGTGAATAGGTAAAGAAGTTAGAGAATGAAAAACTCATCACATGTTCATTGGTGTTTTCTTATGGTAGTGCTATCATTTGAAAGATAGCAGTTTCCTTTGTAAATAACTTTAAAATAGGTTTTAATAAAATACTAAATGTATGATACTGACAGTGTGAAGCTTTTGTGTTCTGAACTGAGCCATTTTTCAACAACCCACCAGCAAGTGCATCTGCAACCCTGGGAACACATTTTTTCTGAATATTGAATACCTACACCTTTTATTTTACTTACTTGTTTTGAGAAACTATCAGTGTGTGTACACAGCATACAGCAAGCCAGAACCCAGTAAGCCTTGCCTTTTACTGAATCTTGCTATATTAGTTCAAGCATAGAAGTGGGTATTATAAATATGTATGTATTCGGTGTAATAGAACAGCTAGTAAGAGGGTTATTAATCTGGGCTATGCACCATATTAATACTGCAGTACTGTTTCTGGCATCACAGGTGATACATATTGCTGTGGTCACCCATCCCCACAGAGCTTAAGGTGCCTGTGTAAGACCCTGTGTAGTCCACAAGTGGTACTTTTATAAAATTCTACCAAAAGTGTGACTTGTATGGCTGGAAGTACGATATGAGAACTTGTGGGCAGTCAAGGTCTGGCTCTGCAGTGGAGGACTCTGCATTGTACATGTATGTTTATGCGTGTATGTATTTGACTGTGGCAGTGCAGATATGGAGACAGATCTGTTGCAAGCTTGTTCATACTGCCTATAGGTTTACTTTGGAGTAAATTATACCCATCTGAAGTTTTCCTGATAGAAAACTAGCTGTGACAGTTCAAAAGGGAGCCCAGGAGCAAACTGACATGCAAGCAGTGTGAACAGTCAATGAATTGCAGAGTGAAGTGAAATGGAGTGCTAAGTTGTTTGACATCATGTATAGGTGACATGGCTCACACATATTTGTCAACTCTATCTGTATGGCAGTGATGTCCTGAGGAGACATGCCCTGAAACACCATTTTCATATCTTAACTCTGCAAAGATTCCTGCACAAAGACATGCGCAGCATAACCAGTTCTTATTCTTTCATGTGCATCTCCTTGTTTTTGAAGGCATTTTGGTGTCAATTTCTTTCACTTCTCATGCATTTTGTGTTCAAAATATTTTAATTTTTCCATTCCAATGCATCTCTAATGCAACATAGAAAAATTAACTAATATTTTACTTCTATTGCAAATTATTGTTTCCAGTAGAAGACCTTATTTTCAAAGACCATTCTTTGTGTGTCCTGTCATATAACATATTTCAAAGTTGCTGTTGATAATTTCTGTTATCACTATTTTTAACATGCCTGTTAATTTTTTACGTTTTTATTTTTTGCCAAAGCATCTTACTTTTGTCTAGTTCTATCCAGTTATTAGAAAATTGTATTTCTGTCTTTATCTTCCCCTTATCCAAATTCCTGTAAGAAACTTTATTTCAGTGAAAGAATCTTCAGTAAGAGTAGTAGATTACATCAGTATTTGCCTTGTACTGTCTGATCTGTAATTGTCTTTAAAAAAAAAAAAATTTCCTCGTTCAGTTGGTAGAGACTAGACAGAAAAATAAGAGAACTTTTGAGAACACGCCTTTACAAACCTTATTTCCATCTTATTTATTTATTTTCTTTTATCATAAGAAAACATATGTCTGTAAAAAATTTGAAGTATTCTCTTGTTTTGGGAAGGCCTGTCATTTTGAATGCTGCTCTTTAAAATAATGTTGGAAGAATATTGTCCAGTAGTAGCTCACTAGGTATTCTTAAAAGAGAGCTCTGCTTTGATAGAACAAGACATCTAACATTTAGAAAAAAGGAATAGGAGCCCAAATGCAAAATTGTACTTATTGTTTCTTTGCTAAATAACTTTAGATGGCTTTTTTATGCATCCTGTACTGATTTTTTTTTTTTAATTGTACAAAGATGTTAAGCATTTTAAATAACTGTGATGTAACCGGTCATTTCCTTTTATGCATTGGGACTCCTAAAATTACAGTAGAATATGATTTTCTGATACATTCACTTTCTTGTGTCTTTCATGTAAAGAACTGTAGTCAAGAATGGAATTATGACACCCTTCTATTGGAATGCAAAACCACAGCCATTTGGTATGTATGTGTTCCATCACTTTTCTAATTTCTTCGCTACAGCCTATTTTAGTACTTGGGAGAACCTTCTTTTATTTGGTGCTTTTGTCAGAGTGAAAAATTAATGCTGAGAAGTATACAGTCTATATTAATAAGATCTTCTTTTCCCAATCTACTCTTTGCTGAATACTTTGGTAAGTATTTAAAATTGCTTATATTCATGGATTATTCTACAAATATGAAATTTTAAAGAATTGCTGAATTCATCATCACCTGCATACTTTAATTAATTTCCCAGTACATTTTTGCAGCAGAACTTTATAATGCAAAAAAAATTCTTGCTATCTCTCAGTTCATTTACTCAGTGTCTAGAACCACTTTTTTAAGGGAAACACAAACAGGAAGCAATCCAGTTGAGTTATGAAGAGTCATGCTATATAGCAATTGGATGTGGACAGATAGTCAAGATGGCGTCATTGTTTAAGCCCAGCTGGTAACTCAGAATCACGTAGCCGCTCGCTCACTCCTCACCCTTTCCTCCCTCCACTCCCGGAGGGATGGGAAGGAGAATCAAAAGAATGTAACTCCCTTGGGTTAAGATAAGAACAGTCCAGTAACTAAGGTATAACACAAACCACTGCTGATACCATCAATAATAATAATGATAAGGGAAATAACAAGGGGAGAGGATGCAACCGCTCATCACCCGCCGACCAATACCCAGCCCTTCTGAGTAACCGCCCCCAGTTCTACATTCTGGGCATGATGTGCTGTGGTATGGAATACCTCTTTGGCTAGTTTGGGTCAGGTGTGCTGTCTCTGCTTCCTCCCACCTTCCCCTCCTCCCTGGGAGAGGATGAGGCTCACAAAGTCCTTGGTCAGAGTGAACATTACTGAGCAACAGCTAAAAGCATCGATGTTATCAAAGCTGTTCCCAGGCCAAAAGTCAAAACCACAGCACTGCAGCAGCTACTAAGAAGGAGAAAAATGACTGCTACTGCTGAGCCCAGGACAGAAGGCTACTATTTATATTTTCTCTTTTCACTTTCCTTTATGGAGTGAAAAGTTAACATGCAGTTCACAATTCACTTTTATACATCAACACCACTCTCTAGTACTTGTAAATATATTTCTGTTTATTCTACAAATATTTAATAGAGAAATTGCTGTATTTAGCTGTTATTTGAGCATTCCAAGGGGAGGTGTGTGGTCCTACAGTTTTAGTCAACTCTGTGCCACCTTGGCCTTAGGATTGTGATAATTGCTACTGACAAGTAACAACAAATTAAAGTCTCATTTCCTACTCTTACTAGGTGAAAATGATCTCGTTCATCTTACATCTTTGTTTTCTGGAAAGGGAAGAAGTTAGAGAATGTGCCACATCCCATTAATTTTGCATATTCCTGTATTCCTTTGTCCTGAAGTCTCTATTACTCCCGATGAATAAGCATCTCACTGAACTAAAAATCCAGTTCTTAGTATTTATATCCTTAGTCCTTAGTCTTTCCCCCAAGCCTCTAAGTATTTTGCAAAAGTAAGAAAGGCCAGACAAAATGAAGTCAAAAGCAGTTCAGAAAAATATGTATGCAAAAAGTACCAACCTCTGAATTTTAACTCAGAAATAAGCTCTAGTCCATCTTCTACATGCTTTTTAGCATATTTTAAGTATTTCCCACTTTGTGACTCTGGCCACATGAGCTATTAGTTTACTTCTGTCCTGAAACGTCACTGTTAGAAATGACCCTTATTTCTGTATGTGACATAAACAAAAGGTATATCCAAGAGATTTTTGCATCTACCATTCCTAGACAGAGGACAGATATCTGCTTCTCTGTAGAAATAAAGCAATGAAACATTGAAAAGCAAGTTATGGATGAGAATGCTGAAAAATTCCAAAATCTAGTGCCAAAAAAAAAAAAAAAAAAGGGTGTGTGTGAAAGCTCGTCTGTATATCTGCATTCTCTGGGTTCTTAACTTCCTTTGCCACTTAATAGGGTAAGGAATTTGGAATGCTATTTAGCTACCTTTCTCTTGTCAGTTATCCCAGTAAATAGGGAATTAAACTCTAGGATTAGCCATACAATAGATTATAGTTCAAAGTGTCCTTGCAGAAAACAGCAGTCAGACAAATAGAAAATTAGTATATTCTCTTGGCAACCCATGTGTCAGGGATTGAGAGAGATGTGATAACACCCTATTAGCGAAAGTCAGTACTTTTTGAGGCAGAGAAAGAACTTTTTAAAAGATAAGAAGCTAGAGTTGATAAGGCTTTTTTGAACACAGAACCGGTTTATTTTAGTGGCTGATAATCATTCATGTGGCCTTCAGTATTGTGCAATGCTGGTAATTGTAGAATCATCTGTCAGTCTCTATAGTTAGGAGTATATAAATATTTTTGTTACAAGCAACATTTGTCAGACATGAAGGTTATAGCTATTTCAAACTAAGTAGAGCATTTTTTAGAGATGTAATAACCACCATGAGAGCTTAACTTCTTGATCACCCCACAAAATCCATGAAGCCATTCAGGCCTGAACTGGAAATTACCCTGGTGCTGGGTACTGAACTGGAAGTACCCCAGCACGCAGTTCTATGAATTGCCACAAAAAAAATTCAGCTACTTGGGAGGACAGGAGGGAAATACTTTTTTTTAGTGCCAAAATAGAAAGGGCAGTATTGCTTTCATTTATTCTCTTTTCTGTTGAGGATTTTTTTGTTCTGTATATACCTACTGCTAAATAATTTCAGTACCAATTCTATAACACCGTAATAGATCAGCAACTAGTCAGCCTTAATGCCTTTGAGGCAAACCAGCTCAGCAAGTCTGGCAAGTTATTTAAATTACATGTCATCAGAGGCTTTATAAGGATAAGTGAAGCTGCCATTTTCTGATACCAATGGCAGCGGGTAAGCCTCTTGAGATTGCTTGAAGGATTTGTCAACAATGTAGTTCCTCAAACAGTAAAAAAAAAATAAAAATCTTTCACAGAAATTCCATAAGTGAATTAAATAAGATCAACATTTTGCTTGTAGTTTACAGTGTTATGCATCTGTACATGTATAGCAATACTAGCAATTGTTGCTTTAGTATTAAAACATAAAAACTCTCATATTGAATGAGATTAATCATCCACCTAATGAAGTCTTTATTTCCACTCCTGTGCTACTCTTCCCCTTTTTTATTCTGGCAGCTTCTCTCCTTTTCCTTCTGGCAGCTTTATCACAGATACTGATATAACTGTAGAAGTCATAATGTGCTTCAGCAAATTATTTTGACTTTTATTTTCTGTCTTCTGTCAATATTTCAGAATTTCTCTTACTAAATCAATAACCTTAAGTCTAAAGAGGTGATTATAATATCTGGAACTACTGTATTAAATAATCAGGATGATGTTTAACTGACATGAAGACTTTATTTAGTGTAAGGGTTACTATACCGAAGTCCTGTTTTCAGTTTTCAAAATACTGTTTTTCATGTACTTTTGTGTTTGCTTCTATGCAAGACACATACTGTATTTTGCAATCAAAAGAATAAAAGAAAATCAAAGAAAAGCCCACCTTCATGTGGTTAAAAAAATAGTACACATATCACCTACTGCATTTCTGATTGACAGTTTTTGAAACTAAGATTGACAACATGTAGGATGTAATGAGTGGGAAGATGACTGAACTGTTCAGCTTATAAAAGAGAGGTCTGCGTTCACACTAGCACAAGAAGTTGTTACAGTTATATGCTGGTGCATTTAAAGAAGAATATGGTAAACTGTGTCTGTGTAAAAGACCCCCAAATAATGTAAATGTCTGCTTTTTTAATTATGATTTGTATTTATGGATCCCCATATTCACAGATTTGCTTTCTCATGGCAGTGCTCTCCTATCAATATTTTTAATAACTTAATAGACAGCAGGGGAAAGACAGTAATGGCCAGTGAACAGACAGCAATTTAAGACTATGTTCACAGTACTAAGGAAAAAATAGTTAATGAGTGAGAGTTTCCGAGATCTAGTGAAAAGGACCAGCTCCTTTCCACACCAGTTAGAGACAGCATCCTTGCATAAATTTACTAGATCTGCACTGCATAGTATTTGCCTCTGTGTTTCAGCTAAATCCTTAAGGTGCTGAGAGGTAGCCTCTATTTTACAGGTCTAGGGATTTGGACAGATGTTTTCTTCCTTCTCCCCTCAAATTTAAGTGTCTGAACAAATGTCAAAACTATGTTGGAACTTCCTAGAATAGCACTGTGTATTAAGAAAAATCAGAGGATGATGTTTTGGAAGTTTTGAGATATGATTTGAGAATATGTGAGGTGCAACTGGGTGAGAATAGTATAGAAGGACTGTATATGGAGGGAAAACTGGCTGAAAACTGAGTTTCATCTGCATAGACTTCTGGGATCATTTAATGGAACAAATTGTCTCCAAAAGCCTGCTCAGACTTTCTCTTGAAGAGAGATATTTAAAACAGTCTAAAGCATAACTAGGGAAAAAAATTACCAGTTAAGCAGGCGTAGAGCAACCTCCTTCTTTTATTTATTAGGACAGATGGAACCGCAGATACCAGGAGCCAGGAGTGGGTTTTTACCCCACTGTGCAAAGATTAAATTAGGATTAACTCGTAGGTTAACGAAAATGATAATTAACAAGCCTAAAAAAAGTTACATCATGACTCAAAGCCACAGAGTTTTGTGTTCTCACACTTCTTTCCCACTCTCTTTTCCAGGTAGGGAAATATACCAGTATATATCAGTATTTTATTTAGAGCAGGTAACTGTGTCACTACTCAGCCCATACACTGGAGACCTTTATGCCATTTACAGTCAACTTTTCAGTTGACCATTCACCTTTAAAGAGGGTTCATCCATGGTACTATAGAGGGCTCTTGCTTCTAATCTTGATAGCAGTTACAAAGGCAGCAAATGTAGGCAGCATGAATGCTAAACAGCCTCAATTTCTGGTGTGGGCACAAAGCCAGGATCACAATCTGGCTCTTCAAGACTTGACACATTCACAGAACACTGTAATACAGTATTGTTTATTTATAGAAATTTGGACCTGTTTGAACTTTCCTGCTTTTATATCACAGGATAAAAGCTGAAGACATTTCTGTAATCTGTAAGACATGTCTTTCTCCAATTAGTGTCTGTATGAGTCTAAACCTTTAAGATTCCTATGTTAAGTCAATACTGATTATTATCTCACTTTTTTTTTTTTTATTTCTTAGAATCATAGAATGGTTTGGGTTGGAAGGAACATTAAAGATCATCCTGTTCCAACTCACGTGCCGTGGGAAGAGTCATCTTTCACAAGACCAGGTTGCTCAAAGCACCATCCGACCTGACCTTGAACACTTCCAAAGATGGAGCAGCCACAGCTTCTCTTTGCAACCTGCTCTGGTGTCTCACCAGCCTCATAGTGAAGAATTTTTTCCTAATATCTAATTTAATTTTTCCCTGTGCCATCTTAAAGCAGACTTGTCCTGTCCCTACATGCCCCTGTAAAAACCTCCAGATTTCTTGTAGGTCCCCTTTAGGATTTAGAGGCTGCTCGAAGGTCTCCCTGGAGCCTTCTCTTTTTCAAGCTTAACAAGCTCAGCTCTCTCAGCCTTTCTGCATAGCTGAGGTGCTTCCAGCTTTCTGGTCATCTTTGTGGCCCTCCTCTGGACTTGCTCTAACAGGTGCACACACATACTTCTTGTGTTGGGGATCCCAGAGCTGAACAGACTGCAGGTGGGGCCTCTGTCCCTGAATTTATAGATGTAACACAGCAAGTGGAGTAAAATCAGACAGACGGTATAATAAAAATACTAAATAGTATTTGTGCCTATTTAGTGTGACATTGTTTCTTGGTAATTTGAGGATTAATTCCCCATATGTAACAGAAATTTTATTGAAACAATTGTCCTGACACTTTTTAGAATCTTGACACATGGTGAGCCCCAAGCTGTGGGAGTGATTTCCGCATGTTACGTAAGGCTGAAATGTGATGTTGTCTCAGTGTTTCACAGGACTTTAAAAGCCATATTTTGCATATGCATATTGGATTTTAAAGTATGGTTAAATAGTCATTTGAAAATATTCTGAACACCACTTGTGTGCATGTGCATCCTAGTAAAGTTTGTAGGCAGTGTATAAATGTTTCTATATTTATCACAATCAAATATATTTCTAAAACAAGCTTGCTAGCTTCCATGACTGGAACAAACATGCTGGGTTAGGAAACATGGCTTTAAACCCTCTTTCTGTCTTGTTTGACTTGGATTAAATTTGACAAGGTATTCAGGCATTGGGGCAAGTAGACAACAAAGAAAAGGAGGACATGAGCTGTGACTGGTTTTTTGTCACCTTTCTCAGGAGGAGTCATTGTAATGTCTAGTGGAACCACAGCAGAAAGGATGATTCTACCTGCAAGGCACCATCCAGCAAGTAATATTTGCAACACCACAGCATAACTTTAATGGGGATAAGTGACTTTGAAACTTTCACATGTTGCTGCATTGAGTGCAGCAGCAGAAATAAGTCGCAGGGAAGAAACCCTTCACATCTTTTACTCCCTAAACAGCAATTCAGGGAAAAGTGCTTTGGTACTTACTTAACTCTGAATAAAGGCCTTTGTGCAAAAAAATTCTTTTCCTTTGCCAACTTTATCTGTTGGTCTAATGAACAAAATTACTTTGCTTTTGCCCTTCTGTTCCTCCCCTTTAGATACTGCAGACACCAGAGAAAAAAAGAGGAGAATGGTTATTTCCCTTACTCTCTTATCCATATGTGTACAGGTAAGAAGCATATAACCCCAGTTTATTACAAGTATTCGCAATTATTTCCATAAATCCTTTTTCTGAAGTATGAAAGGCATATTTATGTCTTTTCATACTAGCAAATGTTAATGAAGAGATAGAATGTGTAAATACTAATGTCACTACTCACAGAAAAGTCAAAACCTTAATACCAGTTCACTTTGTTGTGTGGCAATGCAGGAAACAAGGGGACACATGAAACCATTTTCCTCTAAGCAAACTACTTATGTTTCTCACTTGACTAAGAGCAGGCAGACACAGAAAGATAACCTTTTTAGCTCAGAGCAAAATAAACTGTAAAGTAGAAGCGGGGAAGAAGCTGATCATGATGGATTCAGCCTGATCCCATTTCTCCTTTGGACTGCTGCTGTGTACAGACAAGTTGGATCTTTAACTTGTACTCTAGCCCTAGATTTATTACAAAATCTTATATGTTACATCCAAAGCAATCTCCTGAAAAGCAGTGTATTGACTTCCAGACATCTTTACATATTTGGAGGGTGGGGAGGGCATTTGTCAGATGTATGCTAACAAGTACTGGAAATTTATATCTTAGCTGGGAACAGGCTGGTTTACATCATTTTTCATTTTCTGCCATTCTAGCATTTGTGAATTTTTAACCAGGTGAATAATTTTTGCAAAGGGAGAATACTACTGATAATCACAGTTGGATTAAGTCCATCAAAACACATTTTCAACCATGCATTGATTTTTGCAAGTTTATGCTTAAGGAATATTAGGATATGCATGCATTTGGTGACTTTGGAGAATGTGTCCATTTATCAGTGCAGTCACCCCTCACACACACTCAGAAAGGTTGTAAAATTATGGCAGTTTTAAAAATTATTATCAGAAAGGTACATCTTGAGCAAGAATGACTTTTAGTATATTTATAATATGTTTTATACCTTTAAATTTTTGACATTCACTTTGTTAGCTAACTTAATGAAATGTGCTTGAGGACTGTGTTCTATTTTTCCACTGTCTTGTGCATTAGTGCTTTTTTTTTTAATCAAATAAAAGATGAAAGAATTAGAAAAATTCAGTCATAGTAGAGTCATAGGCAGATGAAAAAGTAGCTATCCCAAATCCACTAAAATATGCATAAAATCATTCTCCTTTTTCCTAGGGTTGCATTATTCCTCCTTTCTTTTTGTCATTGTGTACCTAACTTTTCATTATATGGTATGATTTTGTACTTAGTATGATTTAGTTTGATTTAGTGTATGGTATGATTATGGTATGGTTTGATCTGAAAGATAACATAATCTCTTGCTTAAAGTTACTTTCTTGGATCCAAAAATACCAGTGAGTTTTTACAGTGAGTTTCTGAATAGTATTGCTTCTGCCAGATTCTTACCAAGGAGACCTGAAGTCCTACCTAATTTCTAAACAGCGGTTCCATATGTGTGTGTTCTTTTACAGCCCAGCATAAGATTAGCTGACATCTTGAATGCTTGCACATATTTTAAAGGTACTTATTTTGCAGATATAATTATCTATTTCGTACTTGCATAACTAAACAGGCACCCAAATCTACAAGGGCATTCTGAAAAAACAGCCATAATTCTGATCATTTAGTCTGTCATGCTGTTCAGACACTTCACAGTCACATACTGCTTTTAGCACTTGTCAGAGAAACCTGAAAGTTTTCTTTATGGATTTTAATCATCTTCAGGTATGTCCTGGGTTCAGCAGTAGCAGTCATTTTTTCTCTTTCTTGGTAGCTGGTGCAGTGCTGTGTTTTGACTTTCAGCCTGGGGACAGCGCTGATAACACTGATGTGTTAGTCTGACCAAGGACTTTGTGAGCCTCATGCTCTGCCAGAGAGGAGGAGAAGCTGGGAGGAAGCAGACAGGACACCTGACCCAAACTGAACAAAGAGGTATTCCATACCACAGTACGTCACGCCCAGGATGTAACTGGGAGTTACCCAGAAGGGCTAGGAGACTGGAGGGTTGGAGGAGGTATCAGTTGGTGCTTGGTTGGGCTGGGGGGGGGGCAAGTTATCGGTTGGCTGATGGTGAGATGTTGTATTCTTTTCCCTTGTTATTTCCTTTATCATTATTATTATTGGTGGTAGCAGTAGTGATTTGTGTTATACCTTAGTTACTAAACTGTTCTTATCTCAACCTGTGGGAGTTGCATTCTTTTCGATTCTCTTCTCTGTCCCTCTGGGAGTAAGGGGAGGGCAAGAGGGGGGGGAAGTGGGTGAAAAAGCTGTGTGGCTGGGTTTAATCCACAACAAGGTAGAAAAAAATCTTCAAAATTCTGGAAAGCCACCTTTGCATTTCTGCTGAACTGTGAAGAAACATTGTACTGCAAGAAAGAGAAGCTATTTGACTCCAAATGGTTAAATACTGTCATATAGGAAGGTCTACTCTCAACAAATGGTTCTTTCCCCCCTCCCTCCCAGGCCAATGGTGGCCTAATATATAACAAATATGTATTACAATAAAGAGTATTTGGGCTTCCCTTCCTTTTTTTTTTTTTCACTTTTAATAATTTCCAGACAAGAGTCTAGCTCCATCTTATTCTAATCTGTCCTCAGGGATTTTACATTTCTGGCTACACAAAAAAAAAAGGAAGAACCAAACCAAAAAACCCTAAGTTTAAGTGACAGGCTTCTTTCTTTTTCAGCTCTTTCAGTAATTTTTTAACATGGAAGTTTAATTTCCTTGCAGCTGAAGCATTCACAGAACCCACCTCTCCAAATTTCTAGGAAAGAGCTCTAACATAAAGTATTAAGCAAAAGTTTAAAAAAACCTACTGCTATATCTCCTTTAAAAAAACCACCCTTCAGTATCTATCTCGGAATGAGATGAGACAAATTAGGTCCTGAGCAGAAAGAATAGCCTAATGGAAAAAGGTAGCTGCCTTATTTAAATATAGTGAATCACATTGTTGAGATTTTTTTTGATCTTAATATGGCTTGATGGGGATTTTCAGAAATGACACCCATCCTTCATTGATAAAATAGGAAATTTAAACCCTCTTCTGAGAACTGAATTTTTCCTCACCCCTCCCACAAAGACAACCTCCTAGAATTTAGATCTATCAGTTTAAAGCAGCCTTCCAGCCTCTTTTTAAATTTTCTTGGTTCTTCCTTTATTCCCTTTCAAATGTAATTTGAGTCTGAAGTTTGAGAACAATGATCCTTTCAACTTTCATGTCCATAGGATAAAGCCTTTAATGACAGCATAACAGTTCATTTCTTAATTTTCTTTAAAAGGTCAGGAAATATTTCAGTAACAAGGGTTACACCAGATATTTTTCTGATGTTTCGTGACAACTCTGTTTTTTGAAAAAACAAAGAGTAGTTAGTGCAGCTCTCTGTCTTTCATTTGAAAATCAAAACCAGTTCTTACCTGGGAGAAGGAAAACGTAGCATTTTCTAGAACTTATCTGTATCCATGCTTAAAATACCTTAAAGATTAGAAGCAAACACTTAGCTTTTGAAGAAATAACATATGCTATTTAAGTGCATTTTAATAGACAAAAGTACCACTGACTAGGTCAAATGTTGGTAAAAATTCCATGAAATTTGAATCATTTTCCCCTCAGCAGTGAGTATTTCACTCAGCAGTAATCTGTAGTGTGCGAAGGAAAATTGCTGCAACATTTCTGATTACCAGTTCTCTGAAGAGCAGGAGAGAAAAAGGATGTAATTTGTGCCATTATTTTCTTCTTAGCATAAGAAAAAAAATCATGATCTGGGTTAAAGCTGAAGTCTAGGCTTTTTTTCTCTGTTTTGTATCCTCTATATTGACTTCTTGTTATTCTGCTTCATGTGTAAGTGTAAAAAAAATCTTATCTTTAAGTACACCCACCTACATGGATGATACATACACACTGAACAATTTCATAGGAAATTAAGTTTTTTCCTTTGTTTCTCTTCTTTAAATATTAATCAGTTCATATTTTGTGAGTAGAATATATAACTGCTCTCTCAGTGTTGAAAAGTATTACATTTACTGTCTAAAGGTGTACACTTTCAAAATAAGTATGTCCTTTGAACCAGTTATAGAAGGCAGCTTTCTTCAAAGTAGCTGGCTACCTTTTCTCTCTGTTATGAACAAGCTGCTTTCAATGAATTGTACATTTGTCCTCTTTTCTGCTCTTCACCGTTGCCAGCCCTAGGCAATTTCTTTCCTCAGTTATCTTAAAATTCAATGAGACCTGTATTTGTGGCTTGAGTTTTGGCTCTTGAATCACATGCTAACGTGCTTATAGTATGAGAAAGATTGTTTGACTTTTTAAAAAGACAAAAGGAATTTGTTGTGTTCAATAGATTTTCAGCAGCCTCAGAAGATAGCATCTTGTTTATCTGATTAGGTGCGTGAAAAGCTTTCCAAAATAAGTGAATATCACCTGAGCAGTATTCTTCATAATTTTAAATAAATAAATGATAGCACATTTCTTTACAAATCGCAGAACAGACAGTTGAACGGCGCTGTCTGATTCTACTGTGATGTTATCCCTTTTTAGGCAACAGCTTTTGCTGTTTTATTAGCTTCAATTTAAAATACAGGTGCTTCTAATGTTCTTTCAAAGCCTCAGCTAATAATAACAGGTAAAGTGAATTTGGGGTTTAGTACAACTAATTCTTGTTATTTGAACAACCATTCTCTAAGAGGTGCAAATCAAAATGAGAGCTAGAAATGATGTTCAAAATGTACCATTTTTTTTTGTTTAATAGTAGTGTGACTACAGGATAAACCTGTTCATACCATTGCAGTTTCACTGACTGTACCATTATTTATATAAGAAAAGATGACACTGAACACAGAAGAAGAGAGGTGCTAATTTAGGGAGACACACTATCTTTAAATGTGATTTAAAAAAAAAAAAAAAAGCCTTCAGTACAAAGCAGGTGTATGTGTGGCTAGTTTGTTTGGCAGCAATTCATAGCCATAGGGAATACACTGACTAGGCCAACTGTCCAATGTTCATACTACCATCATTTAGCAGGGCATCTCTTACTCTTTTCAGCTCCAGCAGATCCTATATTATGTGGTATTCTCTGAGTCTTTCTACTTAGAAAAGACCAACTATCACAGCATCCCTTATGCTTTAGGGTTGAGTGATCATCTATGGGGTTTTTAGTGATTTCCACAATTTTATTTAAGCAGAAGATGTCAGACACCACTCCATTTATTCTCCACTGAAGAAATAGAATATGGATTAGCTTAGGTCATAAGTTTTTACCTTCAAGTGTCTCATATCTGATATTTTAAAATAAGGCTTCATTATTTCATTTCCAGATTGAATGTATAAAAAAATGAAGAAAAAAGTGCAGATATTTCCTTAGAATACAATAATTATACTTTTTTCTCTGATGCAGGATTTTTATGTTTTTTTTTCCCTAGGAAAATGATTTAAACAAATTTGTTTTAATAACAGCATATCTGGAGATCTTGAAGACTGAACTGTTGAGGACTCCCAGCTAGAATCAAAATGAGATCTGTTCTGAACATCTGAAGTACCAGGTAATACAAGGCACTCCGAATTTCATGTAATGAGTGTCAGATCTGATTATCCTAAATTTAGAAATACTTCTTCAAATTTATGTTTCTTTTCCCTACCTGACAAGTATCCCTGACTTTCAATTGTCTCACAGTGGTGGTGTGAAATTATACTGAAATATATTTGTGAAACATTCCATTAATTCAGAAAAGCCAACACGTAAATAAATAATTCCCCCTTAAGAAAAAATAAAATATTTAAATAAAAATGCTTGGCAAATAAATCCAGTTGAGATATATAAGTGAGCTGTATTCATTTTGCATATTGAAGAATCTCCCTGTTCAGCTTGTTCCAGTCTCTGTTCCCTGCTGTTTCTGTTTTTCATCTGTTGCAGTTTCCAGTCACAGCAGTACAATTCCATACTAGGTCTGGCTGGAATGGAGTCAACTTCCTTCGTAGCATCCCATATGGTGCTGTGTTTTACATTTATGACCAAAACTGTGTTGATAATATACCAATGTTTTAACAATTGCTGAGTGGTGCTTGCATAATATCAGGGGCTTTGTTTCTCACTCTGCTCCCACGGGGACTGGGCTGAGAGTGGGCAAGATATTGGGAGAGGACAAAATCGGGATAGCTGACCCCAGCTGACCAAAGGAATATTCCATGCCATATGATGCTACGCTCAGCAATGAAACTAGCAGGCAGGGGAGTAATTTCTCCAAGGTAGCCATTGCTTGGAGACTAATTTCTCTCAAGGTACGCATTGATTGGGCACTGGTCTGCTTGTGGGAGGTGGTGACTCTGCACCAATTGTTCCTTTGGGATTTTTTTTCCTTTATTTTCTTCACTTATTAAATTGTCTTTATTGTGACCTATGAAATTATCTTTTTCTCCCTTCTGATTCTCTTCCACATCCTGCTGGGGTGGGAGAGTAAGCGGGAGACTGAGTGAGGGCTTTACTGTTGCCCAGGGTCAACCCACCATGAATTCTCAGTTGATTGTTTCTGTCTCCACTTCCCCTAATAGTTCTGGAAGACTTAGAATCCAATGTCTTCTCCAGGCTAAATGCCCTACATATTTGAATCAAAGGAGTGACTATTTCATAATTTCTTTTTTACCAGTGATGTAGATGGTAACTCAAGTAGAGGAGAAGCAGATTCTCATCTTTTAATTCAAGCACTGGGGCTTAACCCAGAGCAGCAGAGAGCAGGAAAAATCCCCCTGTTCTATCCTGCCTCTGAGCTGGATGTTCATTTCCTGCATATTTTGTCATATGCAGAGTCTGATCACACTTGAAGCTGTGATAGGAATATGTTTATTGAGGGAAAAAAATAACCAGAAGCTTATTAGGTAAACACTATCAAGTGCTCAGCAGCATGAACAGTAATTCTTTCTTATTATGACTTTTCCATACTGGGCAGAGTTTTTTTTTCAGATCTCTGTCATTGCCATAAAGCCCCATTCCTCCTGCCAAATTCAAAGACCCTGTTCTAAAATAGTCAGGTGCTAGAGCATTTCAAAGAAAAGGTATCAAGAGTATTTAAATATTATCAAAACAATATATATAGTTATTATGTTCCAGAAAATATGGAGTTGTCCCACTTTATTTCTTACACAAATTTTGGATCAAAATGCTATCATTTAGCAGTCTAATAAGTGTCTGTAGAAAATATCTTAGTCCAGAGAGCACCTGAAAACATTAATGCTGGATAATGTTACCAATCCTGTCAGTTTTGGAAAAGGCCTTCCTACAAAATCTACTAAATTCATATTGCAACAAATAGCATTCCAGAAACGCTTCTGAAGGCACTGAGCTTCACTAATTCAAGCAGAATAGTGCAGATTTATGCCTGAAAATTTGCATCTTTCATATTAAATTTAAATTTTTCTGCATCACCTGATCTTCTGAGCTTAGAATTGTCCAAATTTTCTATTTATTAAAAAAACAGAATTAGTATTCAGTTCAAGAATCAAGGATATCTTCCTTATCTGACATAGGTGTTGAGGTATCAAGGATTATGCAGCCTCCTAAGGTTGAGCACAAACATTCAACTATCAATATTTTTCAGTCTCATACTTTTCATTGAACAGGCAGGTGAACAGAAAGTATGGATTTTAAAATGTTCAACACTGATTTAAATCTGCTCCTCATGAGTAATGGATTTCAGAGCTAGATCCATAAAGAAACTGCGGTGTAGAATTGCTAAATCTTGCTAATTCTAGGATCCAGATATATAGCTTCAACAATTTATTTACTATGATTCCTTAAATCCTACTGTCTTATTAGCACCGATAACGGTCATGAAGTAGTTCCAACATAACATTATATCATGGATAGAAAAAGTAATTTCTACAAATACATAATAATCTTAGGTGTTAATTTTGTATGGAGAGCCACTAATGTGGGTCCCTAATCCCATTAAAAAAACCAATGAAAGATCTAGTGAAAATTGTGAAAATTTTTTGTTGTGCCTATTTATTATTTCAGCAGGGTACAAATATCTTCATGGTCTTATTACATAATTATTAAAGGGTGAAAAGAGAATTTAATTTGTAAGGTACTAGTTCATGATGACATTTTTGTAGTTGTCAGGTTAAAACTATAACTACATAGAAATTAATACACTTGGAATGAAAGTAGCTGCAATTCAATATATGTAAAAAGTAATGAAACCAAGCTGGATAGTGTAAACTTCAGTGGAAAAGACATCTCTTGAGATGCAGTCTTTTTGCAAAGCTCTTAAATGATTAATGCAAATGGTATTTCACTTGAGGTTGTTTTTCGAAGTGGGTCAAGAACACATATGTTTATATCACACAGAGAAATGATGTTAAATTTTAAAGCTTTAAGAAATTCACGAGAGCCAGAAATGTTTTGAATTAAAATTTTCACTATGTCCAGAGTACATCCCCCCTGTGCCTTCATAATTACAGTGTTGTTAAGGTTTGACATCAGTGCTTTTATGTCATCAGTTAAAGATCAATTGAAAGCCTTATCTTTGAATTTTCTTACTTTCTTGGGTTAAAGGCACTCATTAAAACAACACTAATGCATTTCCTTTTTCTATATGTATTTCCTTTTATTAATGATAGTTAAAATGCAGAAGAAAATAAAAGGAAAATGTCTCAGAGAATTTTTAAACAAATGTACCCTATATATATCTTCATTAGGGGTATATCTTAACTTTCTCATCCAGAACAATTTGATTTTAGAATTTGCAAAAATGCAGAACTGTTGGAATTCGGATAGGAAAAGCCACCGTCTGATTACACAAGTAAATAAAACCATTCTTGAAGCATGTCTGTGAAAACTTCTGCAGAAGATTGCAAATGTGTCCATACACATCTTTCAAATCTGTACAGATGCAAACAATCCAAACTAAAATCGGCAGAGTCACAACTGTGGTCTTACTGAGCTGACGAAGATATACTGTGAGTGAGCCTTTCAAGGTATTCATGGCTATGCTCTATTATGTGAACACTGTAGTCAGGCAAAGATCAGCTGAGAAAGTTGGGACTGTTCAGCCTGGAGAAGAGAAGGCTGCGTGGAGACCTCATAGCAGCCTTCCAGTATCTGAAGGGGGCCTATAGGGATGCTGGGGATGGACTCTTCATTAGGGACTGTAGTGATAGGACAAGGGGTAATGGGTTAAAACTTAAACAGGGGAAGTTTAGATTGGATATAAGGAGGAAATTCTTTCCTGTCAGGGTAGTGAGGCACTGGAATAGGTTGCCCAAGGAGGTTGTGAATGCTCCATCCCTGGCAGTGTTCAAGGCCAGGTTGGACGAGGCCTTGGATGATATGGTTTAGAGCGAGGTGTCCCTGCCCATAGCAGGGGGGTTGGAACTTGATGATCTTAAGGTCCTTTCCAACCCTAACTATTCTATGATTCTGTGATTCTATGTTTGCGAACATCCTTTTCTAGGAACATTGCATGATTCAGTCCAGGGTTTACTCACAGCACACAGACAATTGCTTTGCCTAAACTTGATCTCAGAGACCTAGTTTTACTCTTTAGCTCACCCTTGCTTTCAACTTTATTATAGTTGCCAGTTATTACTGTTCATTTGCAATTGCAGTTATTGTCAACTAAGAAAAACTAAAACTGTGGTAGAGTAAGATCTTATTGAACTATGGCAATATTATGGTTAGTTTACTTTCAAACATGAAATATGTGTGTCCTCTGCTGATGAGTGAATATTTTTTTTCCAAGTCAGTTAGCAATAAAATCTCCTAAAAGAGTACTTTCCTTTAGGAGAGCTACACATTGTTCTTATCTCAGTGAGCCAATGTTCCATGCCTAGAGATCCTCGAAGTAGCATTTATTCTCACTATACTGGTTGAACTATTTTTAATTGTGTTTATCTATATATGTTATTATCTTCTGGTTATATTAAATTGTAACTGTTTAATTAAAGTTGAGACAAATTCATTACTCTAATTAATGTTGTATGACTTTCTTGAGAAAAACTTTTGAACAAAACAGAATAAATTGCATAATATTTTAGTTCAGGAAGATTACCCTCAGTTGTTTATTGTAATGGCAATTAGCACATACTTATTAATATTAAATCATATTCTGTTAATACCATCACTTATTTGTCCTATAGCATTTCGCACATAATGTAGACAATTTGAAAACATGTAAAGCATTATAAGAACTGACTGAGGAGTAGATGGACAATCATCTGAACACAGTAGCCACTATAATAGCTGTGGAAAGCTGACTCTGACTTCACCACTTTACAGCAGTTAAAATATAACCCAAACCAAAAGAATTACTCAGATAACAGTTCTATTGTGCAGGATAAAATGTGGGAAAGTTGTCAATGACTAGTCTGAATCAGTCAGATAGATGGCAAATATAGCTGAGAAACATAGTAAGAAAACGGGTCTAACAGCAGACCAAAATGGAGACAAGGCTAATTGTGTTTTCATTTAGACATGAAGGAAATGCAAAGCATAAGCAGGAAAATATGCATATGCATTTTTTTTCATCAGTGATTACCTCTTCTGTGTGCAACTAAATCATGTTTTGTTTCCAAAGATGCATTCTAAACTTTGGATACACTTTCTGCTTGCAGACTCACAAGGGAAATTTTTACAGGTGCCAGGTCCTGAGGTTGGCTGATTCCGTGTTTGGAAGCCTAAGAAGTATATATTGGAAGCTCAATTAAAGAACGTTTGCACTGTGGGCTTCTGACCCAGAAATAAGAAGTGGAGGCCCCGTCCTTTGAAAAGGATTCTTTCACAAAAATCTGAATAAAGTATTTTGGATAGCTTAGCCACAGATCATGACGAAAGATTCAATTGATCTCTTAATAAACTTTTTAGAATAATGTGATGAGAAACAGAAGATGGCTGCTTTCTGTAGACAAGTAGCTCATTAAAAATTATGAAACATATATGCTCACAAATGGATATATGGAGAGAAAGATCTCTCTTGATATTTTTGCTGGGCTTCCTTCCATGTTTTTATAGAATAAGTATATAACATTTTTTCTCTACGGCAGAAAAAATATCTGCCCATTGCTCCTTTTTTTATTCTTTTTCAATTCTGAATCATCTGTTGAAAGATCTGTTATGCCAAGCAACTGTAGAGAAGCTATGTAATTCAGGCCCTACTGAACTGAATAAGAACTTCGCTGCAAGTTTAAGAGAATGAATTTGCTTAACATGAATAAAAATCTAGCTGGAACAGCAGCAATTATAATTGAATGTATATAGGAGTTGTTTATACAAGTGATACAGGACCTTTAACAAAAATACAGAGACAAATAGAGAAAAAAATGTGGGGGGGCTGTTTTCCAGACAGTCAAAACTGAATATAGTTGGAAGTTATCTAAAAAATAATGTCTTAAATTTTCATTTCTAGTTAGTTATTAACTATCTGTGAATGACAGTCTAAAGACAAAATCACAGTGAAGGCTAGGTGAAACATAAGCCAAGGAGGAATAGGAGGTTTTCCCATTGTTTAGTGTTATCTGCTTCTGAACGAACCCCATTACCAGAGACACCAATCAGGCAAAGGTATTTATCCAGTGAAGCTGAATGTAGTTGTTGCATCTTGACATTCATTCATTTAAAAATATGTTGCATAAAGTAAAGGGTAGAAGCTCGGAATAGACAGTCTTGAGTACTGGGATCTTGTTGTGCAGCTTGCAGGATTCAGTGCTTCTGTGTGTGTGTGTGTTTGCAAAACTCGATTCAGCCACAGATGCAGCTCACTTTAATAGTGCTGAATTAGTTATCTCCACACCCAGGACAACTTTTCTCAATTTCCTCCTGCTGCAGTTGCCAACAATGTCATTGTGTGCCATGGGCTTGCTTTACAAACAGACCATGCTCTTATGTTGCATTCATTTTAGCTTCCAAGTGGAAGTGGTACTAATGGTTTTTTTAGGCACTTACTAGAAAAACAATTTGTCTTGTTGGCAGTTTCACATACTCAGGAATTCTATGTACTTGTCTTCACTTTGCAGATCATCTTTTTTTGGCACTTATGTATCACAGGAGGGACTTCCTGACTGGAGATAGCACTTACCGTATTACACGAGCTGTGCATTCTTTTTGGCTCTAGGGTTACACATAGCGACAAGTGTTCAGCTCTAGCAGGCAAAACAAAAAAGAATAAATTACGTCAGCAGAAAAATTCAGGTCAATATAGTTTTGAGCCGCAAGAATTTTTGTGATTTTTACCACCCTGGTGAGATCCATGGATAGTTTAGTCTTATATAATTACAATTTTAGCATTAGAAGACTGCATTTCTTTTAATTACAAATAAATGCATGTTTATTTCTTCTTATGAATGTACTTCAGCTTCTAGTTATGCCCGAGATGGTTTTTTAACTATCATTCCTTTGTTAAAAAAAAAAAAAGTTAAAAAAAATAAGGCATTTTCTTTCAGGTGTCATGGTCCCAGTAAATGCAAACTCAAAAGGAAGCAATACTACTGATTTTTACAATGAAAGTTTTCAGTGTAGGTAATTCTAATTTGATAGCACATATTTTAATTTTATTTTTTTTCTGTGAAAAATGATTTATTATAACTGTTTCAGCAAAGAAATTATGTACCTGCTTTATACTGAGGTGAGGTGACAGATGAACACTCTTTTTGAGATGTCTTGATTTGAGAGCACTCCTCAGTATTAAAATAAGTGATCATGAAGAAAGGCAGAGGAAGAGGTTACAAAGTGGTATGCAATGAATAGTAAAATTTTCAACTTTTCTCAATGCCCCTGTTGAGAAGCTGAATGTCCAATTAAAAGAGAAAACAGAATTTTCTTTTGGCAGTGATGCAACCCAGTGATAACCCGCCCCCTAAAAGGGCAAGCAAAAATTAGAACTCAAGAATGTGTAAATCAAGGTGTGGGAGAAGAAAAGCAACAGCCTCCAAGGGAGTATGATGACAGAATGCCGAATGTAAATTTCAACTGAAGAATAAACCAATACATATTACTAAAAGGTAAAATAAATTCATACAAAATAAAATTAATCATTTTGATCATACTCAGTGGAAGAGATATTAAATGGTTTCTTTCAACTCCCTTTGTAAGTAAAACAATATATGTTAGATATAGGAAATAATATCAGTAGCAGTAATAATGAAAAGTAAATGTATGCTGTCATTATCCAAGCAGGATAGTTCAATAGGCACATAAGGAAGCAGTACTGGAAAGTAACTTGAACACAGAATCACACAATCATTAAGGTTAGCAAAGACCTTTAACTTCAGACATGTTGCAGTGCTGAGATGAGGCTGAATATCTATGTCTGGACTAGAACATATGTGTCATATAGTCTCTCTCCATATGTTAAGAGTTTGCTCCTTGGTAAACCCAGCCTCTTGCTAGGAAACAAACAGAAGGTGAAAAGTTAGTGATGAGGGTATTGTGGAGACACATTGTAAGTAACTTATTATGTCCGCAGAGGGGTAATTTCGTAACACATTGTTTGGCATACACCTAAAGTTGGTATATACTTAAAATGCTAAACTACGTATCACATATTTTTGCTGCAGGAGTGCAGTGACTATCACACAGATGAAACTTCTTCAGCTACTATAATAATTTAAAATTTGAATCAAGCTAATCAGTAAGTATACTGATATTTCAGTTTCCCAGAAACTCTTTGCTATGCTTTAAGAAGGTTCCTATTTTCATTCAGTTCATTCATTTCCTCAGTCCCTTAAAGGAATGTACGATAGGTCGTCCACTCAATAAAGTTTTGTGAACTCAGCTACTCTCTGAATCTAAAAAACCAACAACAACCAAAAAAACAAAACAAAACAAAAAGTAGTAAGTTAAGACGTTTGCTTTCAAAGCGTATTCAATCTTCATACCTAGGATATATGTTATAGCCCCCGAAACTTCCAGCCTCTGCCAAGCCAGTCTCAAAAGAACAGAAAGGAACAGCAACTTTGGAAACCTGGAAACCCTCTCTTCTATTAGTACATCTTATTACTGACTGATAACCAAACTTTTCACAGTTAATTCTGATTTTCAGTATCCTTTGGCTTGGCATTACAGTTAAGCGGTTGTCGTGGTTTAACCCCAGCCAAGACAGCCTGCCCACTCCCCCCCTCCCCCCCCCCCTCCCCCCCCCCTTCTTGCCCTCCCCTATTCTTGGAGGGAAGGAGAGGAGAATCAAAAAGAATGCAACTCCCACGGGTTGAGATAAGAACAGTTTAGTAACTCAGGTATAACACAAATCACTACTGTTACCACCAATAATAGTAATGACAAAGGAAATAACAAGGGAAGAGAATACAACACCTCATCACCAGCCGACCGATAACTTGCCCCCCCAGCCCGACCAAGCACCGACCGATACCTCCTCCAACCCTGCAGTCCACTCTAGCCCCTTCCAGGTTCCTCCCCACTTACATCCTGGGCATGACGTGCTGTGGTATGGAATACTTCTTTGGTCAGTTTGGGTCAGGTGTCCTGTCTCTGCTTCCTCCCGGCTTCCCCTCCTCCCTGGCAGAGCATGAGGCTCACAAAGTCCCTGGCCAAACCAAAACATCATTTTTATCAGCTTTGTTCCCAGGCTGAAAGTCAAAACACAGCACTGCACCACCTACCAAGAAGGAGAAAAATGACTGCTGCTGCTAAACCCAGGACATTATCCACCCCTTATTCCATACCATTCACGTCATGCTCAGATCCCACATTTTCAATATACCATCACTCTTATCTAAGAGCACTCTCATCGTAGTGCATGGGCCAGTCCCTATAAAGCTGCTGAGTCCATCTGGTCCATGATGTCAGGCTCCATCTCTTGTAACAATCTTTCAGAGCACAAGAGGCTATGTGCAGTGTTCACACTTGTGAATAACCTGGGCAATAGTGTCCATTGCTAAGTCCACCCCTCGATCATGAGTCCATCTCTATGTTGCATCTCTGGTCTGATGGCCTTAAGGGTCATGGGCCCACCAGGCTCAAAATAATTCACTGTCCCCTTCAGCAGTTTCTGCAGCTTGTTGCTGGGGACTCCATAGAGGTGTCTTCCATCTCCAATGTTTCCAAAGCACTGGAGGGGCCCAGTGGACTAGATACTTGCCCATACTGTCCCACATGCCCTGCCACTCATGGCTGTCCAGCTTTGGGGGAAACCTCTTGGTCCTCCCATATCATCGTCTAACCCCAGACAAGACCCAGACCTGACTCTGCTTAACTTTTGAGATCAGACAAAATGGTGGTGGGTAAAACACACTCTGTGTGTGTGCCAGCATGCTGATCCCCATCACAATCAGCAGGCAGGTCCCAAGGATACCCAAAGGCCATTCAAAACCTTCAGAACTCTCAAGCAATGCTGCTATACTTGTCACTGGGGCTGGTGTAGCTGCTGTGCTTGCCGGCTCTCCCACCACCAGCTTCTCTTTTCCTGAGTCCAGCTCTTCCTCCTCTGCCTTGCTGGGAAATGCTGCGGGGTCTCCTGCGTCCTCCTGGGGCTCGGTGGGCGGCTTCCGGGGAACGCTCTCGGCCGCCGCGGGGCTGGGCTCGGCCGCGGGGCTGGGCTCGGCCACGGGGCTCAGCTCCTCCGCTGCCTTCTCCCGCTGCTCAGCAGCCGCCTCCTTCTGCTCCTCGACTGCCCCGATCTCCTTCACCGGCAGCCGCTCCCTGCTGGCCTCCGGCCCCACTCCCGCTTGGTGCCAGAGGCCGCTCTCCCGGGCCGCTTCAGCAGCCGCCGGCTCCTGGGGCCGCTCCCCCTCGGCTTCCCAGAGCCTCACGCAGACGAAGGCGAGGGCGAGGGCCAGGATGGTGAAGAGCAGCCGGACGGCCAGGGACCAGTCCATGGCCACGTCCGTCCCACCCTGCTGCTGGAGCCCGCCCGTATTACAAGTCATTGCCATAAAGTACAGTAAGACAGGAACCTTAGCCCAAGCCCCACACTTGATAAACACTAACACAGCAAATACCGGCTCTAAGTAAGTTACAACATTCTGAAGCTGCGAGATCAAGAAGAACAACACCTGAGAGCCAATAAATCAGCATTGTGACGAGTTACTATTAATCCGGTCAGATCTGTCATTATCTCAACCCCTTTGAGCCCCACGTTGGGCGCCAAAAAGAACTGTCGTGGTTTAACCCCAGCCAAGACAGCCTGTCCACTCACTCCCCCGCCCCCCCCCCCCACCCTCCCCCCCTCCTTCTTGCCCTTCCCTATTCTTGGCGGGAAGGAGAGGAGAATCAAAAAGAATGCAACTCCCACAGGTTGAGATAAGAACAGTTTAGTAACTAAGGTATAACACAAATCACTACTGCTACCACCAATAATAGTAATGATAAAGGAAATAACAAGGGAAGAGAATACAACACCCCATCACCAGCCGACCGATAACTTGCCCCCCCAGCCTGACCTGGCATCGACCGATACCTCCTCCAACCCTGCAGTCCACTCTAGCCCCTTCCAGTTCCCTCCCCAGTTACATCCTGGGCATGACGTGCTGTGGTATGGAATACTTCTTTGGTCAGTTTGGGTCAGGTGTCCTGTCTCTGCTTCCTCGCGGCTTCCCCTCCTCCCTGGCAGAGCACGAGGCTCACAAAGTCCTTGGCCAAACCAAAACATCATTGTTATCAGCTCTGTTCCCAGGCCGAAAGTCAAAACACAGCACTGCACCAGCTACCAAGGAGAAAAAGGACTGCTACTGCTAAACCCAGGACAGCGGTATTTTGTGGAACGTCGTTTTTCAGACCTGGCAGCAAATTTTTGCTTTCAGTACATATAGCACGAGTTTGACCACATAAATGACAGCCCAACTTCAGCTGATTAGCTGCAAACAGCAGGGTCTTCAAAAGCTGAGCTTCCACTGATTTAGGAAGAAAATATGAATGTATGAATTTCAGAAAAAAGAGAGAAGTAAAAACATAATAAAATTAAATATGTTATTAGAGATAATATTACAGTTTTAATTTTTGCTGATATTATGCTATGGTTGCTACCAGCTTCTCCAAAAAATAAACAGAATAGATTAAAGACAGGGTCATTGTGGTTTTAATGGTTTGTTTACATGGATTTTGGGGTTTGTTTGTTCGCTTTCTCATGGGAACTACCAATAAAAATTTATTTTATATCTACACACTCACTAAAAAGTACAACCTCCATACTAAAAATATTTGTTTAAACAGATCTATTATGTCATGCCCCTTCTTAAACTTTCTAAGAACATTAGGCATAAAACATCTTTTAAAACATAACTTTTATTCATATAACTAACTGTTCCTGTCAGTTCTGCTACTGTGCATCTCCCATGTACTGATGAATACCTGAAATATTAAACACCTAGATATATTTTGACTTGATGCTTTATATCTGTAAAGTGAAGATTTTAAAAGATTAGGTATCTTGGACAGGATCACAGAGAAAATCCTGAAAGGCCAAGGAACAGAGTGTTCAGAACTTACTTTCATAAATCAAAACATGTTATTAGCGTGTGTTTGAATGGCATGTGTGCTTTGCTGCATTTGTCAGTTATTATTGTTACTATTTTACCAGCAGAACCTGTATCTTATAGTAAATAATAAAGGTTTGCATGCAATCTTTCTGTTCCAGATGACTACATCATTTAACCATATCCTCCAAAAAGTTCTGAATCCCCATCAAAGAATTAAGCTCTTTCTCAGTGTTAAGCCATAGCATTATGATGTTATTATCTATTAATTAGTTCCTTATTTATTTGCAAAAAAATGCTTTTTTTTTGTTTGAGTGATTTATTCCTTTTGTTTTGTCTTTGTTAAAAGGCATCCTGTTTTGATTTTCTTTGACTTCCTCCTCTGAAATCTCTCAGTCTCTTGATACTAGTCTTGCAAAACAGAAGATATTTGCTGTCCAACTCTTCAGTTGTCAATCAATCCTTTTTCAGTTCCATAGTTTTAATTCTAAGAATTTATGTTATTCCATTATTCTTTTGTAATCTATTCAATTTACTCTAATTATGACACCACACTGTGAAAATTTATAAAAAAGAAACTTTTGCATCATGTAGCTTTTAGGGGTTTTGTTGAATACATTGGCTTTTAAGTCAGTTTTAGTTGCTGCTAAGAATGTTTCAGTTAAGGTTATTGGAACAAAATATTGAAAGAAAATTAGATTATACATAATACAAGTTCCGAATATTGGCATATTCTGAGATCTACCAAAAATATTTTATACCACACCCTAAAATATCTAAAAGCAATGAAACAGCACAAGTAGTCTCTATATTCATTCTGGATTTTCTTTTAATGTATTATCACCTCAAGATAGGACTTTATGTGATGTAATATTTATAAGGACAAACTTATAAACTCACAAAATAATACATATTTACATCTCTAAGTAATTGCTCCCAGTAATTAGTTAATTGCATTACTAGAGATAGCAGTGTGTTCATTGAAAATATTTTCTGTACATCCAGGAATTTGCAAACTGAAGCTGGACTTAATATAGAAATAGCATACCTATTATAAAATAATTATATATAGAATCATAGAATCATAGAATAGTTAGGGTTGGAAAGGACCTTAAGATTATCAAGTTCCAACCCCCCTGCCATGGGCAGGGACACCTCGCTCAAACCATATCACCCAAGGCCTCGTCCAACCTGGCCTTGAACACTGCCAGGGCAGTGTGCCTCTCCCTGGGCAACCTATTCCAGTGCCTTACCACCCTAACAGGAAAGAATTTCTTCCTTATAGCTAATATAAACTTCTCCTGTTTATGCTTGAACCCATCACCCCTTGTCCTGTCACTACAGTCCCTAATGAAGAGTTCCTCCCCAGCATCTCTATAGGCCCCCTTCAGATACTGGAAGGCTGCTATGAGGTCTCCACGCAGCCTTCTCTTCTCCAGGCTGAACAGCCCCAACTTTCTCAGCCTATCTTCATATGGGAGGTGCTCCAGTCCCGTGATCATTCTCACTGCCCTCCTCTGGACTTGTTCCAACAGTTCCATGTCTTTTTTATGTTGAGGACACCAGAACTGCACACAATACTCCAAGTGAGGTCTCACGAGAACAGAATAAAGGGGCAGGATCACCTCCTTTGACCTGCTGGTCACACTCCTTTTGATAATTCGTATGTTCCTATTCTTTGCGGTGAAAGCCTTTCCAACACCAATTAAAACTAATTTGTTACCCAGACATCTCTGCAGAAGTTTTTTCTGTGTCTCCAAAGTTAGCACTAGCATAACAATATTATTCACACTTCTAGTTGTATTTTAAAGTGATCAGAAATAATGTCAGATGAAATTTTGATAGCACCTGAATGGCAGAAGCACAGAAAAAAAAGTATTTATTCTACTGAGAAGATACAATCTTATACCTCTTATATTTATTCAAGGCTTGCCCAAAAGGACAAAAAAAAATTGAAAATCAAAATAATTTCTAAATTTTCTAATTGTTAATCCCACAGAAGTAGTTTGATATTATCTTTAAAAGCACTCTTTATCATTCAGGATAGACAGCAGCTTAAGATGATACAAAACATTAGATTATTCGAATAGTACAGTGACCTTCAGGTAAAGATCTATACCTCTACAACTTGTGATTGTGACAATTCATTGAGAAAAAAACAGGTTATCACAGCAGGTACAAGGTGTATATATATCAGTATGAAGATAAAGTTGGCATGGTTTACTCCAAAAGCAGGACTATCTGAATTTTTGTAAGGTATTTTTTTCTAAGCAAGGCTTGGATGCTGCATTTTCTGCCACAGTGCTAAAAATTGTACTTTTTACTAGGGCTGGAGGGGTAAGGTAGTTTAGTAAATATACAGATGTAGATTCTAATAATGTGTAGAGTTGGTTATAGATATCTTCAAAATCCACACTGATAAGCTCCAACAAGCTTCTTTCAGGAATCAAAGCAGCTTTCAGGATTACATATATCACAACTGTTTGAGAAAGAGTATTCTAATTATGAGCAAGGTCTGAAAAGACGGACAACTTTTTGAAAGTTGTATTATAATATTGCTTTACATTCAGATAAATATTTACAAAGACCTGCCTAGGGGAAATAAAACAGAAATTAATATAAGGAAACACTGCAAAAAGAATATAATTCGTCCAAAGTATATAATGCCTTGAATAAATAAAAAACCCTCTAAAGCTCCCTTGAAAATAGAATACAAACATGAAATGAAGGTACAAATATCACCGATAACCTTTTTTTTTAACAAAACCCCCAAAGATTTTATTTTTCTAATTTATACTGCCAAAAGTAGTTAATAGGAAAAGAAATTATATTTTTGTTTTGTCTCACTTTGCCTTAAATTACGCCAGCTGTCACGGTTTACTGTATGTAGAAATACATAGCTGTTGCTGACATTATTCCACTCCCTCATGTCCATTCAGCTGTGACATTTAATTCTCATATGGATGCATTCTGGGAGGCTTTTCTGTTTGATCAGGTAGATATGTAATGTCAGATGAACAAACAGTACAAAATGCACATTTCCTCCCCACCCTCTTAGAATTCTGAAATATATTAATGGAATAATGTACTTCCAGTAATGAAAATAATACTGAGCATCAGAGCTACAACTCAAAAGCATATTCTCGTAACCATGGTGTTTAGATTGAGTATTAGCAGTGCCCTGCATGACAGAAATACCGCAATGCTCATTTTGGTTGTTTTGAAAAGAGAAGGAAATCTGGTAAAGCTTTTAGAATTTTTGAATGCTGCTAAAATGTCTACTTTTTAGACTTGCTAACCAAATTATGCCCTATACTTTATATAATTGTAGGTAATGCTTCCTCAGCAAAAGGCAGGATGGTCCATAATTGTACTCTGTTTCCAGGGGAAAAACACAGCAATGGAAAATTATGATGGCTTTGATTCTGCACACTGATTAAGATCCAAAGCCATCTTTATAAAAGCCATCTGAAATGGAAACATGCTACCTCACCATCCTTGTCAAAAGACCCTTTTTGTGCTGGTATGTCTCAAAGCAACTCAGCAGACAGCCAGTCCTGAGGAAAGCCTGAGCTTGTTTGCGGTGAGCAGCTCATTGCTGCTCGAGCAGATGCTGGACCATGCTCCACCAAGGTGAGGGATGGTTTTCCTGTGGTGTCTGTCCTGAGATCAACTGCCCCGGCAGGAAACAACTCAGAGACAGCGACAGACACTGCAGTGCCTGCCAGGGCTCAGCATTAAACCGGGCTAGGGCTTACCTGCCACCTGCCACCAGCTGGAACCTTCCAGAATAGCTCCCGGGGCATGTGCAAGCATGAACATGAGTCTCAGCCTGTGGGAGGGTCCAGGAGAACCCTGACTGTATAAAACATCCTTCAGCAGCATGCTGTCTGCTTATTTGCTGTGGATCTTGGTAGTGGCATGGATTGAGAAGACCACAGCTGGAAGGGCCTGAACTCTCTGAGTGGGAAGACATTGCTGGACCCACGGGTTGGTGATGTTATCTCTCTGGTTTATTTCCTTCTTTGTTCTCTTCTTCTTTTCTTCCTCTGCTTAGCGTCTTCTACAAAAATAAGAACTTGCCAAGACCTTTGTTCCTGCTGACATGGTTTTAGGGAAGTTTCCAATAAAACTAGTTGTTGCTTTGTTTTCACCCTTGGAGGGTTTGTGGCTTCTCCAGTGATCAGCACACAGTGTGGTGGAAGATCAGCTCCCCTACGACCACCAGTCTGGGTGGGACACTCACTGATGAACTTGAGCTGAAACTTGAGGCTAACTCTACTCCCTGAATAGAAAATGTGTTTTTACCATCTCACACATTAAGTGTGCTGGATTTACTTGATGAGGTGTTGGCTGTGGAAGGGTTGCAGGGGCAGCTTCTGGGAGGACACAGCCAGTTCCAGTCTTCTCCAAGGGACCCACCATAGGACACAGCTGAGCCTGTCAGCCAGACCTGTGGTGCCTGCTGTTTATCAGAGGGGAAAAAAGTACTGAACAGGGAGAAGAGCAGGGAAGAAAGAGTGAGAAACAACAGTGCAACCGTCAGGGTCAGAAAAAGAGAAGGTGCTCCATGGCAGTCCCATTCAGCCCACGGAGAGCTTGTGCCAGCATAAGTGTTTATTACAAAAGGACTAAAGCCCATGGTGCACCCACACTGGAGCAGAGAAGCAGCACAGGGAGGGATGGTGGCTGTAACCCCCACCAACTGCCCGTGTACATTTGGATTAGAGAGAGGAGCTGGGAGGGAAGGAACATGGGAGAAGGGTCAAGAAATGTGATGTTTTAATGTCTTTTTCTGATCATTTCAAAGTATATTTTTATATACTGTGAATATAATAGATGTAAGCCAAAATTATTCTATTTAATCTATATAGCCTTTCACAGATGAAAAGTACTAATATTTGGGACAACAGTACCTGATTTGGACTGCAAGGGAAATAAAAGTATCCAAGCTGAATGAAAACAAATCAGTATTTATCTCATCAGGATAATATTTTACTCAGCTAAGTGAAGTGAGTAAACGCTTTCTTAACTTCAGAACACCTGAGCTGCAATTGACTACTACCTTACATCTGCATGTATCAAATAAGGAAGACAAAGCAAAAGGAAAAATTGATTTTTTTTTTTTCCACTTGAGATAAGGGTCCTCCATTTGTATTCTCATTGTACACTCTCACAAAGTGCAAAGTGTGAAATGCACCTCCAAAACTTAATAAATTTTACACTTTGATTCAAAGGACTTGGTTTTTGTGGGTGTGCACAGTACTAGGGATCTGAATATTTTCACCCAGACATGGGTCAGGATTAGGCTCTGCTCTGCTTCTACTCTTCCAAATTCTTCAAACTCAGAAGTTTCTGTTAATTTTATACGGCCAAAGTTAGTCCTTACATCTTTTATGTTTGGCTTAGAAAAGGTATGAAAAAATACTGCTAGATAAGAGGACCTTCTGGTTTCTAACCGGCATGTATGTTTTCTGTTTTAGAAGGTGAACCTCTTACCATCCTCCATGGTGCCAAATTGTGGCTAAGGGAAAAAAAAAAAAAATTCTGCACTGGTCAGCAGAATCTTTGAAGAAATAAGTTAACTAAAAATTACAACGGACCTCTTTTCAACAAATCAGACGCAAGAAGCTCTGTTTTACAAACTTTAATTTCTAGGATTGCTTTGCTCTTGCTGCTTCATAATTACTTACCTCTGTATGACTTTATTAATTAGAATGTTTAAGGCTTCCCCTTGGAAAAATCTAAGATCCTTGTCTCCATGATCCTTGTCTCAATTCTTTGTGTGTCTCATTTAAAAAGTTGTTGTTTGGGGGTTTTTTGGGGTTTTTTGGGTTTGGTTTTTTTTTTTCTTGTTTGTGTTTTTAGAATATTATTCAGCAGTTTGGAAATGTGCTTTCATATTCTGTGTGGGTTTTGGGTGTCAGTTTTTATTGATAATAAATCTGATACTGGATGATAGTCATCACTTAAAATAGCCGCTGGATTCCTGGTTTTGCCCAAACACAATTATAAAAGTTCGTTTTATCCTTCTCTAAGGATTTTTTTTTTTTTTTTTTTTTTTTGAATTTCTTAATCTTCAAGTTGTCTCGACAATCTTCCTCTGGAATTTTGAAAGTTTGAATTTTTATAGTTATTTGTCACAGAATTACAGGTGAGGTCTCACTAGTGACTTGTGTGATAGAATTACTGGTTTTCTATCTACCAGAAATAACTTTCCATCACACTGACATATGTTTTCTTCTAACTTCTGAGTCATGTAAATATCTCAGTGAAGTGATTGAACAATGCTTCCAGATCTTTCTCCTTCTGTCATTTCCAAGTTAAGGCATATGATATCATAACAGAATTTCCTAAGTTATTAACCAAGTTTATGATCACATAACCTTCACTGTCATATTTTTGATAGCTAAAATTGGTCAGATTCAGGTATTTTCTCAGAAGGCTCAATTCAATACTCCAAGCATAATCACTGAGTACTGATCTTTTCAGGAGCTTCAGAAAACACCCATTTTATTGTTGTCTTCTTTAAAATTCACATACAATATAAGGACACTTACTGTACATTTTACTCAGTCCTTCATACTTAATCCATACTAAGTTATAGTGTTCAGATGTTTATATGCCTTTTTCAGGTTTAAACTGCAAGAGGCATTTCTTACATGAACTTAACCTGTAGTTTCATAGAAGAGTCCAGAGAGGCAGACTACATGTACAAACTGCCACTATCTTCCTGTTTTAAATTGGTGATCCCTAGTTCAAAATAAGTCATATTCCTTGCTTAAGCAATTTCCTTATTTTAAGGACATGATTGATTTTACAACATCATAGTTCACCCCTGCAGATTCTGAACTATTCTTGAAAAATTACTGTGAACTGTATCTGAAAAATAAAGGTGGAATTGTGCAAAGCTACAAACAATGGAAAAAAGTTTAGGATGCAAAAGTAGCTGATAGCACATTTTCCAGCTGTCATGTAGCAGTACAAGTATGATGGTTACAGCTTTCCTAAACAAATTTTGTCTAGCACTTAGCCCTTAATGTAGGGCTTAAGTCCTTAAAGTAATAAATCCTTGCTTCTGTAAAAGGCCTATTCACAATTTAGTGAATTTCTTAAATGAATTATTTAATTCTGGGACACTGTGGCCTAGACCTTCAAAGACAGTTGCTCAGGACTAGATTTGGATGGAGGGTAATATTATTGAGGAATTGGCTTTAACTGCATCAAAAGTTACTCTAATAATGTCTAGAAAACACATATAAAGTGCTACTTCAAAAAGGGTGATTAAATGAGTGAAAATGAGGTATCAGTCCTGACATTTGTGAGTATCTTGAAAATACTTCTAATAGCTGAGTTCTGATTAATTAATAGCCATGATGATGATATGCATTTTTCCTGGAAGAACAATATTTTGAAAAGGAATATATTTAAATGTATAGTACAAACTTTGTATCTAGCTTTTGAGTAATTATAAATCTAAAGGTAGTCTTCTTTCTGTAAATTGTAACCAAGCTTTTTTTTTTTTTTTTTTGACTTTAACTGGCTCTGCATCTTTACTAACATCTACTCTCTTTGTACTGTTTTCAAGATGAGCATTAACTGTATTTTCCAAAGGACTCCTGGTCTTGTTAATTTCAGAGCATAAAAAATAGATTGGAGAGGTTAAAAGTTAGAATTACCCTCAGATTGTGATGGGGACACTGAAATGCGTTATTTGATAAATCTAAAACTGGTTTGAGTACGGAGAAACTTATTTTTAGAGTACTTAGTTTGGAGTACTGCTTCTAAGTTTTTCAACCATCCTTTATAAAAAGAACATGCAATGGAGTACACAATGCAGTGAACTATAACACAGTTCAGCTCATCATCCAACTGTGGAAATCACAGGCTTGCACTGATATTTTAAAGACTAGAGTCCCATTTTGTCCCATTATAGTTTGACCATTAACCAAATTGCCTTCTCTCTGCTCCCAGTTCTGTCGTCCAGCCCATCATGTTTCACTTATCCCCTTTATTCTTTCACCTAGGTTCTCTGTGCAGTCAGTCAGGGTTAATTCAAAGATACTGGCTTGTCACCAGTCATCTCCATTTCTTTTGTTCTGCTTGATCTCAGATCTTGCCTTGTCATTTGTTTGCCATCACAAGTTCAGTGTGTTAGCTTTCTGTCTACTGGTTGACCTCTTCTTTTTCAATCTTAGCCTCATGCTCCTTCTCATGAAAAAAGTGAGCTCAGAGCCCAGAATTCCTTGTCCATCATATTCCTAGCTCCAATTCTCATTCCTTTCTTCCAGACTTACTGCAGGTCTTTTTCTGCATTGAAAAAGGCTACTACTTCTCTATTAGAGTAGCCTAAGAAAGTGAACTGCCTGAATTTAGTATGAGTATGGCTGACAGGAGTTCCAGGCAACAGTAGTTATCTGAGGAAAGGTTCGGTCAATTCCACATAGCTTTTATTAGAAGTTTTGTAATGATAAGCATGTTAAAGCTTTTCAGAGGATTATCCTTTGAGTAAATTTAAAGATTTTAATGGGATAACAACTGACATATTCTTGACAGAGTTTGCAAAAATCCCTTTTCCAAAATGTGTGTCATTGCAGATTTTTTTTGATACGATAAAACTATTTTATTTTCCTGTGTAATCTTTAGATACTTTCTTGGGAATAGCTCATCTGTTTGAACAGTATGGCAGAAAAAGTGCAACTGAATCCATCCTGCTTTGCTCGCTTGTCATGGAAAATCTGAGTTCAGATTGTGAACGTAAGCAAAGTTATAATCAACTGAAAATATGAACCACTAGCAAACCTTGATAGTAATGGTGCCAGCAGTTCTGCTTAAATCCTTATGATGTTTTTGTTGTCATGGAAGTGACTGTTCCAACAAAAATTCCCCCAAGAATTCATTTTTCAATAAGAAGAAAAATACACAGCATTTGAACGTACATGTGTATGACTTGGTGACTGGTGCGAACAGCAATACTTCTCATATTATCACTGCAAGGTATCATAACTATATGTATATTCTGGAGATGGACATACTATGGAGTAAGATGTAAAGTATAGAGAGATTGTGAAATGTCAACATAGGGTGACAAATTTATACTATGCACACATACTGTACATACATACATTACATTTTGATAACAGTGTGTTTCTTTTTAAATTTTTATTAAACACAAACTTCGTATTAACATTTAATACCAAATTAATTTTAAAAAATTTACATTAAAAAGAAATACAACTTCATGGGTATAGTTGCACTTACTCCTACACTACTTTCCTAGTTTGTTTTTGTGTAGAGACTAGTGCAGGCTGCAGTCAATTTCCCTTACTTGTGCATTCGTGCAAAGGCACATTATGCCTTCTGGCACTTGGAAAAAAAAGCCATGCTTGCCTTTGAGGTCTTGGGTGTTCCTGATGCTCCTCCAAGCAGTCATTGCACCTAAGTGGTGCGAAAGGAGGGAAAGTTGGTCTGATAGGTAAATAAAGACTATAGGAAACCATGTGAAGGTTAAGTGAAAATGACTTTCAATAGAATAATACTTAAAATTTTTTAATTAGTGTATTTTTCCTCACCCCACCCCCCCAAAAAAAAACACCAAAAAAAAAAACAAAACCAAAAACCACAACAAAACCAAAACCACAAAACAAACCAACCAACCCAAACTTACTTGATTAATAGAACTACCTCTTTTTACCTTTAAATATAAATTACCACATAACTCTATGCAATTATAAAAACAGTCAATATAGTAGTGACGCAATTCAGCTTTCTGTTCAGCTCTAATGTTTAATATTCCCTACGCTATGCTGCTTACAGTAGAACTTAACTTTACTTGCCAGCACAGGAGAAATAGAACCAATACACACTGAATCCCTTGGCTCCAAGAACTTTTGTTTGGCTTCTGGAAGTAGTACACATTGCTAGAGCAGATATGTTTTCACATAAGGCAGTTGCTGAAAATTTTAGTATGACTCTTCTTCTTCAAGAAGAAAAAACCCCAAACTTCTCCCTCATCATATGTTCATTGATGTCTTCTTTAAATGTCTGCTCCTAATTTGCTGGTATTTAAATTTCTGTTACTGAGTGTTACAGTGGCTGTGAGACATATCTTGTTCTTCCTAAAGCAAAATTTGCTGCTATAATTTTAAATTTAAGTTCCTTCAGAAAGAGGTTTCTGAACCCTTGTTCAGTTTTTCTTATCAGGCTGTTAAGAATTTATTCCACACCAAATGTTCATTTGTTTTCAGAGGTTTATCTCTTTAGTAAACTCAAGTTAAAAAAAAAAAAAAAAAGCATGGAAAAGGAGCTTCTACCTGTAGGACCCATGGGAATTTCCATACAATCCTATTTTTACAGAAAGACAAAACCAGTTCACACTTACAGATTTACTGAATACAGTTATCAATTTGACTATTTGAATCTCTCAAAGAAATCATGGGAGCTACTTGGAATCCTGGTCTACACTCAAAGATGACTGTTATAAAGACAAAGGAATTCCTCAAAGATCAGTACAGTTAAATCCTAAGTGTCTTGCTTATTAACTTGGTGCTTGTTGAGGGTGTCTGAAAGGCTGCCCCATAATGAGTTGGCTGTGGTTGTACAAGAAGCTGGGAGATGACTGTGAGAACAGCTGACCTCAATGGACCAAAGGGATATCCCACACTGTGCGACCATAAAAAAATAAGAAGTTTTCCAGTGATGTTGCTGTCTGGGGTGGATATTGTTTGGGTGGTGATGAGCATGTTTTTTTTTTTTTTTTTTTTATAATTGTTTGTGTGAGGTTATTCTTTGTTGGTATGTTTTGTTATTATTTGTCTTCATGTCAACCTACATTTTTCTCACTTTTACCCTTCTGGTTCTCTCCCCTGCCTCACTGGGGAGGAGTGAGTGAGCCATTGCATGGAGCTGAGCTATCTTCTGGGGGTAATCCACAAAGCTTAGTCAGATAATTGTGGTCCTAAGCCTGCATTACCTAATGTTTTCACTACAGAAGTGTGCAGAAGTTCTGCTAAGGTTGAGACATCATAGGCTGGACAACAACAGAAGAACATTGAAAGGGGAAAAGGGTTTCCTGTGCATATGGTTTTCAAGCTACAGTACCTTCAGAGAATGGTTGTGGTTGGAAGGGATCTCTGAAGGTCATCTGATCTAACCCCCCTGCTCAAGCTGGGTCAGAGCTGGTTGCCCAGGACTGTGGCCATATGGCTTTTGAAAATCCCTAAGGATGGAGAGACTATAGTCTCCTCAGGCAACTTGTGTCAGAGCTCGGTCACAGTACTGAATATGATACACAGTAACAAATATAACCAAACATGATATGATGTGTATCATACATTTGCTGGTTTTGGCTGGGATAGATTTAATTTTCTTCACAGTATCTTGCATGTGGTTGTTTCAGATTTGTGCTGAAAGTGTTGATAACATGGGGATGTTTTAGCAAGTGCTGAGCAGTGCTTACACAGAGTCAAGGCTTTTTCTGCTCCTGAACTCACCCTGCCCCACCAGCAAGTAGGCAGGGGATGCATGAAGAACTGAGAAGGGACACAGCTGGGACAGCTGACCCAAAGAATATCCCATATCATATAGTGTCATGCTCAGCATATAAAGCTGGGGGAAGATGGAAGTGGGACTCAGTGGGAGCTGAGGAGAGGAAAAACAACGCTTTCCTAACTCCTAATCCTCTTTTCTTGTCCCTTTAACCTGTGTACTGATGCTGCAGAATAAGGCAGCATTAGTTAACCTTTAAGGGCATGCTGCTGCACTGCCATACTCTACCACATTTTGCAAAACCTTGTTCCCAGACCAGTCTAGTGTATCCCGGTGTACATTCTGAACTTTCCTAAAATAATGTGTGTATGGCAGAAGGTGAATTCTTCATGCAGAGAAATGATGCCTTACAAAGTAACACAGCATTGCTAGGTTTTATACACAAATCTCTCACATACCCCAATAGTTGTAGAGATTTTATAGTTTTTCTTTCTCCATGCATAATTGCAAACTGACATTGTTTGATCAGCAGCTGGTTCAGTCTCCAAGCTCACTTAGCCCTTGGCACTTTTGTTCAAGCTGCAAGAGCAAAATCCGTTAAAGTCAACTGCAGTGCCCTTGTGGTACGATATACGCATATGCTAGGACCAAAACAACCCACAGCTTTCACAAAAATCATTGAATTGTACTGGCTTTGATCATGAACTAAAGGGTTATAGTACTGTGGAGTCCTCTACTAACTTGCTGCCATTTCGCTCCACTTATCTTTTATATGTCTTCCTTGTGATCCAAGGTCTTGTTTGAAGAAAACACTGTTGATCAGTGGGTTTGACTTTCTTTTTATAAGCAGATTTACTGTTTTGCTTATATTTATCTTGCCTTGTTAAGAGGTTAGTAAAACACATCAGGAAAAAAAAAAAAACAAATGGACAAAGTAAGGAGCTATTAATGTAACAAGTGATCAAATAAAATTCATTAGAGTAACAAGCTTTAGTTCTGGTTCCAGTTACTCAAAGTTTCTTTCAGTGTCTGAAGAAAGAAAACTAACATGGGAACTTAGTTCACTGCAGCCTGCAGGTCTGCAGACACAGAATTCTGCCAAATCTGGAGTTCTTTGTCTCTCAAAGGTTCTCCTATAGGAATGAATTACAGTAGACATGCAAGCTGAGTACTGGTTCATTCCTGTTATAAAAGAGGATTAAAAATGAGGGAGGCTTCAAAAGCTAGTGCCACTAGCAAAGTAAAACTGAAAGGAGAAAATAAGCTGCTGTACAAATTAAAAAATCCATTGGATAATACTACTTTTGATACTAGAGCGTAGGTATCATATTTCACAAATTGCTGACTTATAGCAAGGAGACTTCAATGTACACAGTGTCTGGCCAGTTTTATTCACCCTTAACAAAGCTATAAAAAATCTTAAATAAGCTTCTCTTGCAGCTAAAAAACAATTTACCACAATATCAGTTGGAAAAAATAAAAAAAAAGGAAGATTGAATTTGTTGGTACTGCAGTTATATGCTTGAACAACTTTTGGGACAGGAATGCTGTGCATGGATTTGTAAACAAGTAGAAAAATAGACAGGGCAGATGTTATGCTGACCTCTGCCTGTTACAAGCTTATAGGTATTTTGGTTTATCCCTTTTTGACCAGATAAGATTGCCTGTAGGGAAATCATTAACAGTGTATCTTTAAGTCAGGTGTTGCTGCCCATTGGATATCTATACTACTTTGACGGAAAATTGTGTTCAATTAAAAACCAAACCTGATTTTTATACTGCTGCTGATGTATAACAATAAATATAAGTTTATGCATAAATGTACATATATTTGCACATAAATGTGATCCAACTGTAAGAGATTACTTAGATGTTTGAACAGTTATTTTTCAAATATTGTATCTTTCCTCTTTTCATAATGCCTTTATGGACAGATCCTTCATATCATACTTCTAATACTAGAAAAAGAACAGAAAAGAAAATGGATTGCTGTTCTAATGAAAAATATATTGTAGATTCTTAACCCAGTACCTCCTTGAACTTGTGAATTAGCCATCTGAATTGTTGTTGGTTTCTCTATAATTTTTGACCTTGAAACAAAGTGGTGATGTTTTATAAGCTTTAATTGGCTGGCAGATGTCAATGCAGTGTGTGTTGCATTTAGAACACAAAATAACAAATCACTAGTGAAGACATTTATTTCCACAGCTAGTGCAAACCTTGAGGAAAAAAAAATAATCTGTTTTACTGTCTCCTCTACAAACTGAGTTTGTGATGTATAAGAGGAGTGGAAGAATTTTAGTTTTCCTTACCATTATGGATCTTGGAAAGCAAAATTGTTAAGTTTCATAGTAATCCAAAGAAATCAAAGGTAGAGACAAAAAGGCATCAGTAGGGAATATTTCATGTTCTGTGAATAAGATGGGATTTAAGAGCCCTTAACTCTCCAAAAAGAGGTAAATTGAGCGATAAGTCTGGGGCTGTTCAGCTAGAAGGGTGTCATTGATAAATGAAAAGAAAAAAACCCAAATATATCAGTCTTACTGGATGAAAACCAGATCTTTTGAACTTTCAAACTGTTGCTCTAGGCACAGCATATGCAGGCTGGTTTTACACATCAGAGGAATGTGATGTAGTTGTCTATCTGGAGCCATTAACAATATTCTCTATCTGGCTCCATTTCTCACAAAATTTATTTTATTAGATACGATCTTGTATGATCCTTTGGGTACCCATATGAATTTCAAGTGGAAGGATTAGGCTAACAGATTTTATTTGAACAACACTAATGATGTTGTTAGGGGTCAGTTGTAGAGGCAAAGAACACATAGATCTGGAAGCACTGTTCCTGCCAAAATGTGAGTTGTGTTTGTTTCTGCCACAGTCTCCCTGCCCAGGGTGAGAAACACAACTGGAGCTAGAATATGGACATAAAATACTCAGTTGCCCTTATGAGTAAACCCCACACAATTGGAATGCATTCTAAATCTATCTTAACATCACAAAGCAATTTTTCTTATCAGAGTTTAGGATGATTTCTGATTTGTGGACTAGGTTTCTTTTCTTCCTTGATTGGAGATTAATTTTCCATAACAGCCACTGCCAGAAAACAACCTATATAAGCTTCCAGTATGACACAGACTAGCTGTTCCTATATTATTCTCTCCTTTGGTACACATAATATCTTACTTTATCTTTGCTTGTGATGGAATTCCAAGGCAGAAAAATACATATGTGATTCAAAGCAAACGTAGGATAATAGACAATTTCTGATTTTGTCCTGATATTTGTGTGATATTCAATAACGTTAGTTCTTTTCCATTGAGAGTTTTATGGTTTTCCCAGGATCTGTCTACACCATGAAAGAACTTATACTTGAGCTTTGACATCTAGTAGCTAGTGAATAGTCAAAAAACTTGTTATTTCAGTTCCCAGTGAAAAAGACTATATTTTAAATTAAGCAGAATGCAAGAATTTTGTGTGTGTGTCTTAGCACTTTAAAAGTGCCAGCTAACTTACCATATCTTTGATGCATGCCACAGGATTTTCCTTGCTGACAAAGCAAGGTCACTCAAAGAAATTCTAGTAAATTTGAGGAAAGGGGCATTTCCAGGCTCTGAAACTGTTTTTCATGCTTTAAAATTGTTAGAATAATCTCTGAAATGTATTTTTTGCCTTGTGACAGGTAGCACTTGCAGAAACAGTTCCTGGGCACAGTTCTGAGGGCAACATAGGTTAAAGTCCCTGAATGCTGGTCACTTGTTTTGGAGACTAATAACATTGAGAATATGAATGTGAGATGTTCCGCTAGTTGACCTTGGTGTCTGAAAATGGTTCCAGCCATGTTCATCTTGGTAGCATAGACATAACGTCACCTTTATGTCTTTTGAGTACAAGCAAACACTCTATTTCTGGCTGTCAAATGTTAAATGTAACTGAATTTTGGGATTGTCTGCTAATAAAAGCAGAGGAAAAGACTGCTTCACACTTAGCTGGTTAACACTTAACTATATAAGACAAATGAACGCCAATGAACAATACTTACTTCACCTCAAGGTTCATATGACAAACTGGTATACGTTTCATTGAATTTGGAGAAGACTATATCAGCCACACAGTCCTTAAGCCTGTATAAGAGTTTTCAGATATGGATGTCTTTAATTTTTAACTCTGAAAAGTTATTTGAATTAGTAAGTTTTCTCTCACTTTCCTCTATTTGCTATTCTTTAACCCAAGTGTCCTGGGTTCAGCAGTAGCAGTCATTTTTCTCCTTCTTAGTAGCTGGTGCAGTACTGTGGTTTTGACTTTCAGCCTGGGAACAGCACTGATAACACCAAAGTTTTTAGTTGTTGCTCAATAATGTTTAGTCTGACCAAGTACTTTGTGAGTCTCATGCTCTACCAGGGAGGAGGGGAAGCTGGGAGGAAGCAGAGACAGGACACCTGACTCAAACTAGCCAAAGAGGTATTCCATACCACAGCATGTCATGCCCAGGATGTAGAACTGGGGGCGGTTACCCAGAAGGGCTAGATTGCTGCTCCATCAAGCTGGGTATCAGTCGGCGGGTGGTGAGCGGTCGCATTCTCTTCCCCTGTTATTTCCCTTATCATTATTATTACTGGTGGTAGCATTAGCAGTTTGTGTTATACCTTAGTTACTGGACTGTTCTTATCTCAACCTGAGGGAGTTATATTCTTTCGATTCTCCTCCCCATCACTCCAGGAGCTGGTGGGGAGGAAGGGGATGAGTGAGCGAGCAGGTTGCGTGGCAGCTGGGCTTAAAACACAACAGTTCTTTTTTGGCACCCAACGGGGGCATGAAAGGTTGAGATAACAACAGATCTGACCAGAGTGTGTCTAATCCTATTTATGACAGACATTTATTGTTTTGAATTAATAGTCACTTGTCACAATGCTGGTTTATTGGCTACCAAAGTTGTTGCTCTTGATCTCAGAGTTTCAGCATGTCGTACCTTACTTCAGCTGGTATTTGCTGTGTTAGTGTTCATTGCCTGGGGGCCATGGGCTAAAGTTCTTGTTTCATTGTACTTTATGGTAATGACTTGTAATACAATAAAATCATTCTCCTGGGTTCAGCAGTAGCAGTCATTTTCTCCTTCTTTAGTAGCTGGTGCAGCGTTGTGTTTTGACTTTTGGCCTGGGAACAGAGCTGAAAACACTGATGTTTTAGTCTGACCAAGGACTTTCTGAGCCTCATGCTCTGCCAGGGAGGAGGGAAAGCCAGGAGGAAGCAGAGACAGGACACCTGACCCAAACTGACTAAAGAAGTATTCCATACCACAGCACGTCATGCCCAGGATGTAACGGAGAGTTACCCGGAAGGGCTAGTACACTGCAGGGTTGGAGGAGGTACTGGTTGGTGCTCTGTCTGGTGAGGGGGGGGGCGAGTTATCAGTCGGCTGGTGCTGAGGTGTTGCATTCTCTTCCCTTGTTACTTTCTTTATCATTATTATTATTGGTGGTAGCAGTAGTGATTTGTGTTATGCCTAAGTTACTAAACTGTTCTTATCTCAACCTGTGGGAGTTGCATTCTTTTCGATTCTCCTCTCTGTCCCTCTGGGAGTAGGGGGAGGGAAAGAAAGGGAAGAGTAAGTGAACGAGCTGCCTGACTGGTTTTAAACCATGACAATCCTGAAACTGATTTGGAGTGCTTTCCCGGTGTGGTCACCACCTCTATACTTTGGGAGGTATATAGTAGAAACGTTTAACAATTACACATCTTTTTTCTTCTCCTCGGGTGGTCAACCCGTGAAGGAGACATTCTCTCATGCTTCCAGCCACTCCACTGGACCGTTTACAGCATCGTTTGAGAGTTCTCAAGGTTTTGAATGGCCTTTAGGTACCCTTGAGACCTGCCTGCTGATTGTGATGGGGATCACCATGTTGGCACTCATACAGAGTGTGTTTTACCCATGACCATTTCGTCTGATATCAAGAGCTGAGCAGAGTCATGTTTGGGCCTTGTCTAGGGTTAGATGATGATATAGGAGGACCAGGAGATTTTCCTCGAGGCTGGACAGTTATGAGTAGCAGGGTGTGTGGGATAGTATGGGCAAGTATCTAGCCCAGTGGGCCCCCCCAGTGCTTTGGAATTTCACCAGTGAACAAGTGCAAAATCAAGAAAAATTAGTAAAACACTTAAATGAGGTGTGTTGTCGTTCTGGTCATACCAGAGAGGGACAAATCATGGCAACGTGCTGAGGCTTGGCCTGTGCTTACAGAGCCCTGTTCAACACTATTCAGCACCTTCGAAAGGAAAAAAATGTCCCTGGATCTGATGGCAGTGCAGCTACTCCAGCTCCAAGCACAGCAGCTATACCAGCCCCAGCGACAAGTACAGCATCTAATCAAACTTCAGTCGCAACAGACAGGGCAGCTATTCTAACTCCAAGTACAGCAGTTACACCAGCCCCAGCAACAAGTACAGTAGCTACTCAAACCCCAGTGACAAGTACAGCAGATACGCAAACCCCAACAACAGATACTGCAGCTAAACCAGAGAACCAATTCGTACCAATATCAGTTGCTCCTGTACGCAAGGGGAAAAGCAAAAAAAAAAAAAAAAGCAAAACACAAGAAAGATGAAGGAACAAAATGAAGAAGCAATGGCAATGCCCTTACTACCTGGAACAGCATCTGATCAGGAGTCATCATCACATGACAAAGAAGAAGAAGAAGAAGAGGTGACTTCTCGACCTTGGACCTCAACCGAGTTATGGAATATGTGAAAAGATTTTACCCATCAACCAGGGGAGCACATCATCACCTGGTTGATCTGATGTTGGAACAATGGGGCCAACGGTCACAAACTAGAAGGTAGGGAAGCCAAAAAGGTGGGATCACTTGCTAGAGAAGGGGGAATTGACAAAGCAATTGCAAGAGAGAAAAAGTCCCTCAGCCTTTGGAGGCGGCTCTTGGCAGCTGTGAAAGAAAGGTTTCCATACAAGGACAATGTTATGAGTAGTTTGACCATGTGGACTACTCTAGAGAAGGGCATCCAGTCTCTGAGGGAATAAGCCATTGTAGAGATGATCTATCACATCAAGCCGAATAATGAGGATGTACCCAAAGATCCAGATGAAGACCCATGTGGCGGAAATTTACACAGAATGCACTGTCATAATATGCCCATTCTTTGGCAACAGTAACCTGGAATGACATAGTACCGCTAACAGTGGATGGTATGATTCATAAACTCCAGGAATTCGCAGACAATCTCACTCCTTCCATCATTTCAGCTGTGGAAAAACTGTCCCAGGGCCTCAAACAATTGAGAGATGATGTATCTGATCTGTCCAGTTCCCCACATGTACCAACACACGTCTCAGCTATTAACAAAAGGCATCCTATTGTTTGGGAGAAAAGATACAGAAGGTGTATGCCACGGGCCACCAAATGGTTTTAACTGTGGGATCATGGAGAAGACATGACAAAGTGGGATGGAAAACCTCACTCAGATTTGGAGGACTGGGTGTGTGAATTGAAGAGAACAACGGTCAAGTCTGATCATCCCATGAAAGCTGTGGCTTCAGTCTCTGGTGAGCAGGTTCCCAGATAGAGTGGAAGAGCTGATTTTACTCCAGCTCCTGTGATAATGAAGAATAATCCCTTTTAACAAGACTTAAGTATCCAACATTGTGACGACTATTAGAGGGGCCCTGCCTCCAGTCAGGTGGAGGTAGGGGACAATCGGATTTACTGGACTGTGTGGATCAGATGGCCTGGCACATCAGTCCCACAGAAATATAAAGCTCTAGTACATACCGGTGCACAGTGTACCCTGATGCCATCAAGCTATCAAGGGGTGGAATCCGTTTCTATTTCTGGAGTGACAGGAGGATCCCAAGAGTTGAATTTACTGGAGGCTGAAATCAGCCTGACTGGGAAGAAATGGCAAAAGCACCCAATTGTTACTGGTCCAGAGCCTCCATGCATCCTTGGCATAGACCTCATCAGGAGAGGGTACTTCAAAGACCCAAAAGGGTATTGATGGGCTTTTGGTATTGCTGCTTTGGAGACTGAGGAAATTGAGCAGCTGTCCACCTTGCCTGGTCTCTCAGAGGATCCTTCTGTTGTGGGGCTGCTGAAAGTCGAAGAGCAACAAGTGCCAATCGCGACCACAACAGTGCACCAGCGGCACTATCGCACCAACTGAGACTCCCTGATTCCCATCCATAAGCTAATCCATAGACTGGAGAGCCAAGGAGTGATAATAAGACCCATTCACCCTTTAATAGCCCCATATGGCCAGTGCGAAAGTCTAATGGAGAGTGGAGACTAACAGTAACTATTGTGGCCTGAACAAAGTCACACTACCATTGAGTGCTGCCATACCGGACATGCTAGAACTTCAGTATGAACTGGAGTCAAAGGCAGCCAAGTGGTATGCCATGATTGGTATTGCCAATGCATTTTTCTGTTTCTGTGGCAGCAGAGTGCAGGCCGCAATTCACTTTTACTTGGAGGGGAGTCCAGTACACTTGAAACCAACTGCCCCCGGGGTGGAAAAACAGCCCTACCATTTGCCATGGGCTGATCCAGACTGTAGTGGAACAGGGGCAAACTCCAGAACAGCTGCAATACATCAATGACATTATCGTGTGGGGCGATACAGCAGAAGAAGTCTTTGAGAAAGAGAGGAAAATAATCCAAACCCTGCTGAAAGCCAGTTTTGCCATAAAACGGAGTAAGGTCAAGGGATCTGCGCAGGAGATTCAATTTGAGGGAATAAAATGGCAAGATGGATGTTGCCAGATCCCCACAGATGTGATCAACAAGATAACAGCAATATTTCCACCAACTAATGAGAAAGAAACACAAGCTTTCTTGGGTGCTGTGGAGTTCTGAAGAATGCCCATCCCAAATTACAGTTCGGTTGTAAGCCCTCTATATCATGTGGCCCAGAAGAAGAATGATTTCAAATGGGGCCCTGAGCAACAACAAGCCTTTGAGCAACTTAAAAGAGAGATAGTTCATGCAGTGGCCCTCAGAGCAGTTCAGACCAGGACAGATGTAAAAATTGTGCTCTACACCGCAGCCAGGGAGAATGATCCTACCTGGAGCCTCTGGCAGAAAGCTCCAGGGGAGACTTGAGGTCAACCCCTCGGCTTTTGGAGTCAGGGATACAGAGGATCTGAGGCCAGCTATACCCCAACTGAGAAAGAGATACTGGCAGCCTATGAAGGGGTTTGAGCTGCTTTGGAAGTGATTGGCACTGAAGTACAGCTCCTCCTGACACCCCGGTTGCCCAGGCTGGGCTGGATGTTCAAAGGCAGGGTCTCCTATACACATCACACAAATGATTCTACATGGAGTAAGTGGGTTGCACTAATTACACAACGAGCTCAAATAGGAAATCCCAGTCGTCCAGGAATTCTAGAAGTCATCATGGACTAGCCAGAGGGCAAAGATTTTGGAATGTCACCAGAGGAGGAGGTGATGTGTGCTGAAGATGCCCCACCATATAATAAACTGTCAGGAAGTGAAAAGCAGTATGCCTGGTTTACTGACGGTTCGTGCCGTATTGTGGGAAAGCATCGGAGATGGAAGGCAGCTGTATGGAGTCCTTGACGACAAGTTGCAGAAGCTGCTGCAGGAGAGGGTAAATCGAGTCAGTTTGCCGAGGTGAAAGCCATCCAGCTGGCCTTGGACATTGCTGAATGAGAAAAGTGGCCAGTACTTTATATCTATACTGACTCATGGATGGTGGCAAATGCCCTTTGGGGGCGGTTGTAGGTGGAAGCAGAGCAACTGGCAATGCAGAGGTAAACCCATCTGGGCTCCTGCACTGTGGCAAGATATCACTGCCCAGGTGTAGAACCTGGTGATGATGGTACACCATGTAGATGTTCATGTACCCAAGAGTCGGGCCACTGAGGAACACCAGAACAACCAACAAGTAGATAAAGCTGTTAAGATTGAAGTGGCTCAGATGGACTTAGATTGGCAACATAAAAGTGAATTATTTTTGGCCCGGTGGATCCATGACACTTCAGGCCATCAGGGCAAAGATGCAACATACAGATGGGCTTGTGAATGAGGGGTGGACGTAACAATGGACACTATTGCCCAGGTTATTCATGAATGTGAGACGTGCTGCAATTAAGGAAGCCAAATGGTTAAAGTCCTTTTGGTATGGAGGATGATGGCTGAAGTATAAATGTGGGGAGGCCTGGCAGATTGACTATGTCACACTGCCACCAACCCACCAAGGCAAACGCCATATGCTTACCATGGTGGAAGCAACCACCGGATGGCTGGAAACATACGCTGTGCCCCACACCACTGCCTGGAACACTATCCTGGGCCTTGAGAAACAGATTTTGTGGTGACATGGCACCCCAGAAAGAATTGAGTCAGACAATGGGACTCATTTCTGGAACAGCCTTATAGACATTTGGCCAAAGAGCGTGGCACTTACTGGGTATATCACATCCCCTACCATGCAGCAGCCTCTGGGAAAATCGAACAGTACAATGGGCTGTTAAAAAGTACGCTGAGAGCAATGGGTGGGAGAACTTTCAAGCATTGGGATACACATTTACAAAAAGCCACCTGGTTGGTCAACACCAGAGGATCTGCCAACAGGGCTGGCCCAGCCCAGTCAGAACTTTTACATACTGTAGAAGGGGACAAAGTTCCTGTGTTGTACATAAAAAATTTGCTGGGAAAGACAGTCTGGGTTATTCCTGCTTCAGATAAAGGCAAACCCACTTGTCCCATCACAGGGACCTGGATATACTTGGTGAGTAATGCAGGAAGATGGGGAAGTCAGATGTATACCTCAAGGGGATTTGATTTTAGGGGAAAATAGCAAATGGATTCAATTGTATGCTGCTGCCTGCTATGTAGCACTTTTATAGCCCACCAACTAGATGTCTTCAGGTCACCAGTGACTAGCCCTGACTTCCCTCCCACCAGCATCCCAACAAAGAATAAACTTTGATAGAACCAGACGAGTTCTGTGGTAAAGGACCGATCAGCATCAGCAGGCAACGATCCAACACTGCACACAGCCTCTCCTGCTCTGAAAGACTGTTACAAGAGATAGAGCATGACATCATGGACCGAATGGACTCAGAAGCTTTACAGAGATTGGTCCAAGCACTAAGGAATGATGTCTCTTGCTCTGTGTGTGGGATGTATATATATGTATATATATGAGATAAGAGCGATGGTATATTGAAAATGTGGGATCTGAGCATGACGCAAGTGGTATGGAATAAGGGGTGGGTACTGTCCTGAGTTCAGCAGTAGCAGTCATTTTTCTCCTTCTTTAGCAGCTGGTGCAGTGCTGTGGTTTTGACTTTCAGCCTGGGAACAGCGCTGATAACACCAATGTTTTTAGTTGTTGCTCAGCAATGTTTAGTCTGACCAAGGACTTTCTGCATCACATGCTCTACCAGGGAGAAGGGGAAGCTGGGAGGAAGCAGAGACAGGACACCTGACCCAAACTAGCCAAAGAGGTATTCCATACCACAGCATGTCATGCCCAGGATGTAGAACTGGGGGGCAGTTACCTGGAAGGGGTAGATCGCTGCTCCATCGGGCTGGGTATCGGTCAGCAGGTGGTTAGCGGTTGCATTCTCTTCCCTTGTTATTTCCCTTATAATTACTGGTGGTAGCAGCAGTGGTTTTGTGTTATACCTTAGTTACTGAACTATTCTTATCTCAACACGTGGGAGTTACATTCTTTCGATTCTCCTCCCTATCCCTCCGGGAGTGGAGGGAGGAAGGGCAGAGGAAGGAGGGGAGTGAGCAAGCGGGTAGCATGGCAGCTGGGCTTAAACCACGACACCAAGTAAAAAGGTGTTCAACTGTATTGCCAACAAGCCAGTTTCTACCTTTTGATTTGAAAATACTAAGTGCATTATTAATGTACTGGGCATTCTTAATATGAGCTTTATCACAGATGACTGTCTATGCTTAGCTGGAACATTAGCAGTTACATAGTCATTGTGATGTAGAATGCTCTTCCTCACTAGGAAATGTTCAAACATTGTATCTCAGAAAACACAAGAGATAATGGTAAAAATTATGCTGATACAATAAAGATTTAAGGAGTTTAATGCTTTTTGGCTGACAAACTTACTACTTTATTTAACCATCTCTAGTAGAACAACAGAATGTTGATTCTTTACATGCTTTCTAGGTACCTACTTGCAATTTAGTTGTTAGTAGACAGTTTCTATACTCATGTATACTGCTGTGCCGTATGATGACAGGCTGAGAAAGCTGAGGGTGTTCAGCCTGGAGAAGAGAAGGCTGCATGGAGACATCATAGCAGCTTTTCAGTATATGAAGGAGGCCTATAGGGATGCTGGGGAGGGACACTTCATTAGGGACTGTAGTAATAGAACAAGGGGTAATGGGTCCAAACTTAAACAGGGGAAATTTAGGTTAGATATAAGTAAGAAGTTCTTTACTGCGAGGGTTGTGAGGCACTGGAATGGGTCGCCAAAGGGAGCGTGAATGCTGCATCCCTGGCAGTGTTCAAGGCCAGGCTGGACAGAGCCTTGGGTCACATGGTTTAGTGCGAGGTGTCCCTGCCTATGGCAGGGGGACGGAACTAGATGATCTTAAGGTCCTTTCCAACCCTAACTATTCTACGATTCTATGTGTTTATTTACCATCCTTGTAACATAAATCAAGATGTATGTTAGGCTTGAATATTTGTTCTCTAATTTTTCCATAAAGTGAAATAATAATAATAATAGTAATTATTGAGTACTTTATTCTCTCCTGGAAAAAAAAAAAATCAAAGCTACTTACCAAGAATTATTTTCTCTTTTTAAACTAATGGCAAAAATCTGTTCAGAATTAACTAAAATGTGTCATTGTCAGGAATAGAAAACAAGTTGATGCTATTTATCTGGCCAAGTAAAACTTGCAGTTGAATTTTACAAACCTGAATACTTTTCTGGAGTTGGACATTATAAATTTGCATCACAGCTAAATATTATATAAATATCACTACCATTCTCTTTTATACAGCACTTTAAGTGTAAGGGATGCAATTTTAAGTTCTTTCCTTTACCTGGGAAGTATTTAATCAGTTAGTAGCAGAATTCTGTTAGCAGTATATGCATCACCACCCAGTTGAAGTGGAGCTCACCCATTTGCACTTGTCTTGCATGAAATAATTAAACACAGCTTGGCCCACAGCAAATGAAAAGCGAGTATGATTTTTTAGACTTATTTTTAGACTATTTGCTGGCTGACTTTAAGTCACTTTGTAAATGAAAAACGAACAATATAAGTGAAATAGTAGAATTCTGTTCTGAAGGGACGTGGCTCTTCTTGACTTTTGTCCAATCACTGCTTAATGCCACATGCATAAAGAACAGTGACTTGTATCCTGGCTCTCTACTTATAACTGAGTTAACTGAAAGTAAACTGCAGAGTCAAGTTTTCTGCTTGAACATCTGTCTGTAGATCTTCTATTCCTTTCAGTATAATGACACAGTTTTGAGAATACGATGACCTTGTTTCTTACTGCAAGTACAGTACTAGACAGAGCACTGCTAAGAGATGCATAGGTTTGAATTTTCTTAGTTTAAGAAAAGCCTGAAGTCACCTTCGTGCAGGTTTGTAACAACTGGTTTATCAAATCAACAGGCATACCTGTCACCAAAACATTGGTTATAATGCTCAAGAAAGGAAGCCAACTGTACTGAACAGATGAATATATAAGCATAGGAGCTTAAAAAATGTGGTTTTTAGTATATCTCAGTTCTGCCTGAATCACACTCTAAATCACTAATTTAAGTATCCAGGTCCAATTTTTCAAAAATACTCATTGTCATATATACCTGCATTTCTTCAGTATGTTTTGCTGCATGCACTTACCTAACTTTACATATTAACAAACTCCCATATTTCAATAAAGAATATGCAATTATGTGGTGCATATAATTATAGTGTGTAATGCTATTTCTTACAATGATTTATGCTCTTTTTCATAAATTTATTAAATGCTGCACTCAATATATGTTACTGTCTCACTGATGCTGTTTTGCCTTTAAAACTCAGCTAAATTACATCAGCTACTGCAGACATCTTCAAATAATGGTTGAACAGCTGATAATAATTTTTTTATATTAACTGACCATTAGTTATGCAGGTTCTTCACTCAGAGAAGTTAATTTGTAAGACTAATTGTCCTGTCTTTGGAGTGGGAGAGTTAATCACTGAACCTTCAAATGTTGTGATACTGTTATACAAAATAAAATTTAGCAATTAGTACACTGTGTGAGGTAAGAGGTCCATATCACTATATATCTGTATGAGAAGCAACAGACACTCTCTGAATTAATCAAATGAGCTAACGAATTAATGTGCATAATTACCAGTATCTAGAGATGAGACTGCTAGCAATCAGACACTTGTAACACTTAAGAGAATAATTATATCTTGTGGTTTGCCTTGGAAAGGATTAAAAAATACCGAACTGTAGCAGTTTGAATTATTTTACTGCTTGTTAATGATCATCTGGGGGGCAAGGGAAATGAAAGTTTCACTGGTCTTTCTAAAAGACTATGAAGTATTTTCAAGCAAGGTATCACTTCATGAATATGATAAAGAAATGGGGGGGGGGGGGGGACACGGACACCATGACCCACCACAAAAAAACAACAGAGCAAAACAAAGCCAGAAGAAAACTGTGATTCCCTGGCAAGCAGCAAACCTCCCTACATGACAAGTTGAGCTGGTGAATGGCGGTGGGGTTGTGTGCCTCTGACCTCTGCAGTAGACAGCTTCCTACCACTACCTTTCAACTTTTTGTGGGCCTAAGTGGCTCAGGCAGCTCCAGCAGAGGTGCTTTATTTGATGGCATTCCCAGCTTATCAGGTATGATGGCAGTAAACATATTCTGTAACTGACAGCTCAAGTCAAGTGGGGCAAGATTCTTCCCCCTGGTGTGAGAAGTCACCAGTTTTCAGGCCTGATCACAATGGGAGTTTCCACTGTCCATTTTCATAGGTACAAACTCTTCCTACCTCTCTGTTACAACTGAAGATTCAGGTTCTTGAAGATGCAGGTCTGAGAGAAAAATCCACTAGATCTTTGTCATCCTTTTTGCTCCTCAGCTTGCTGACTTCACAGCCCAGGAACACACTTACATAAGTACTAGTCTTTGGAAGCTAAATCCTACTGTGCTGGGTGTATGTGGCAAGGTGTTGGCAGTTGCAGGGCTGCAGGGTGGCCTCTCTAAGAAGAGGCTGGAGCTACCCTGTGCTGGAGGGATGGCTCCAGAAGATACACCACAGGACACTGTTGAGCCCATCAGCCAGGCTGATGGTGGCTCTATGAAAACATATTTAAGACTGGGAAGAAAATGCTGGGACAGTCGGTAGGAACACAAAGTGAGCAATTGGCAAGGGAACACCATGGCTGGCAGAGGAGGAGATGTGCTGGAGAGGTGCTCAGGAACTGGAGCAAGTATTTCTCCTGTCACCCATGGAGAACCCACACCAGAGTAGAGGAAAAGTGTGACAGGGAAAGGAGCAAGGAGCAACAGAAAGAAACTACTGTGTGCTGACTGTAAGCCTCCTTTCTGCTTTTGCACTGCTCACTCATGGGGCTGAGGGGACTGAGGCAACCTCTGGCAATAACAGGAAGGGAAACAGAGGTCTGGAATGGAGTGAAGTTGAGCCTGCAGAAAGGGGGTGGGGGAGAAAAGGTGGTTTCCCTATGTGTTCTAATGTTTGGGTTGTTGCACCTTAATACCCAAATCAGTAATTATATATATTTTTAACTTGTAATAAATTGATTTTCGGAAGTTGTGTCTGTTTTGCTGGTGATTAACAAAAAATCTCCTTGTCTTTATATCAACAAATGAGCTTTTGCATCTCTCTTCTTCCCCCATACCAGTGACTGGTGAAAATGAGTGAGCAGCTGGGTAGGAATTTGACTGCTAGTGTTGTATACCCAGTATTTATTTGTTTGAGATGGTTCTGTGAGCCACAAGCTTTTTAACACTTTGTCTAGGGATAAGGCTCGAAAAGTCCTCATGCTAAAGAGAAGCATGGTCCTACCTTTAAAAAAGATGCATTAAAGATCACTGATTATATCCTACTAAAGAACATGTTTCTGGGACTGGATCCAGGATTTGAACTGTGCCTAATATTCTAGGTGATAGATAATCCTGCATTTTGAGTTTGGGATGAAGTTGTTAGCTTTAGGGCCATGGCAAAATCCACAGAATGACTCTTTTTCTGGAAAGCAGTTACTGAGACATTATGTATAGAACAATTTTCTTCATTAGAAGAATGACTATTAATAGCTACACTGTGCTACTGAGTTAGCCTTTACGCAATATGAAGTGATTGTGGAGAGAGGCTCTACTTAGAGTTAAAATTATTTTGGCCTACCTTGTGTCCATTAGGAAAGTAAATTTTTTTCCTCCAAACAACTGAGTTTCTCTTTCACTCTGATAAAGAGAAAACCTTACCATACAAAGACTAACAAAATAATGATAAAACTAACCCTCACTGGGGAAATATCTATATGCTAATAAAAAAGTTGATACAAAAGTGACAATTAGAAAATAAACCAGACACCTTCAGGGATGTTACCTCTTTTAAATGAGTAAGAAAGCTGTTTGAAGAACAAGATGCTGAAAGGGAGCTGCACTACGCATACCACATTAATTTCAGAGGCTAATTTGAAGCTTGTGGAAGACAGATATGTTCACAAAAGCTGTTAGTGAACCATTTAGGTCATACATAATTTACTTTGCTTCTCACAAGATCAGTTTAAAATCCATTTGAATAACTGTAAAAACATATGGGTTTTTTTCCTTAATTTTTCCCCCCCCCCCTTTTTTTTTTTTTTGGCATTATAATTCTTAAAACCACTTAGAGAAAAAGATTAATAGTCTGTTGTAATGTGATGTAACAAGGTGTGCAGGCCACTGAATAAATTTGTCATGCATTGTTGCTCTGCCTAAATTTAATGTTGTTCAGACCAGATGTTTAGTTGGTAGAAATTAAGATGTATGCAGGTATACCACCCTCGATTGAACTCTGACAGACAGCTGCTCCCATTAGCTACTGCCTATATGCTGAAATGTGTTACCTGGTTATTTGAAGGGTTTTTTCCAGTCCATTGCAGTGCAAGGTAAAAACCTTCAGTGGAAGTAATTTTTCCTTTTCCTTGAAAGGAGTAAAGTGCACACAAAAGTTGAGTCCTGTTCATTTCTGAGATGTGTTGTTTATGCTGACAGTTTATGCTGCATTTATCAGAAAATAAAATCAGAACATCATTCAAAATAAAATCTTACACATTAAATTATACTAAATATGAATAAAATTAAGAACAGTGCCCAGGGTTCTCAGTTATGACTACTTCCAGAAGTTTAACTGTGTTTGCCCAATTTTCTATTTCCAGATGTGAATATCTGGGAATTTGAAGCTTATGCATTTAAGTGAATAAACTATGACTGTACAGATCATGCACACTAACAGTTCAAACTTGATGGATAAACCCCATTTAACTTCATTACTGAGACAATGGATGGAAAGAATAAACAGAATAAGAGACAATACTACACACATTATCAATATTGCGAAATTCCTGGAATACTTATTAAACTTATTAAAAAGTTAAAAACTTATTAATAAGTTAAAACTTATTAAATACTTATTAATACTTATTAAAAAGATTGATATATCCAGTTTGATTTTGGCAAGTAGTAGAGATGTAAGAAAGAGGAAGATCGTGTGCCTTTACTACAGTATATGAAACTGATTCTGTTTAAATTACATGCAAGAAAAAACAAAGGTCTGTTTGTAGGGTTAGCATTTTAAAATGAAGGTAAAAAATTTGGTTTCTGTACATGGACGATTTATGAAAATTCTCTAGAGAAAAATCACAAATATATTTGGAGCTTGAATCCCATATAATGGAAACAAAAAAACCAACCAACAAAGGGTACCCTAAAATTACAACAACAGACAATAAGTTTGTATAATTTTCAGGTATGTCAATAGAGAATAAGGGAAAAAAAAATCAGACATTATTTGATTGAGTTGGTACAGAATTAAAATTAGTTTTGGCCTCAGTAAAACAAAATTCCATACTTTAGGTTTCAAAAAATGATTTGAATGTTAATGCTGAGGATCAGACTGTTACATTAGAAGTGTAGTAAGTTTTAATAGTTATTAGCCTTAGAACTACAAGAATGTATGAATATAAGTGTGAGAACAGTCCATCTTCTCTAGCATCATCTTCAATACTGACCATATCTTTACAGTATCACAGTATGTTAGAGATTGGAAGGGACCTCAAAAGATCATCTAGTCCAATCCCCCTGCCGGAGCAGGAACACCTGGATAAGGTTACACAGGAACGTGTCCAGGCGGGTTTTGAATGTCTCCAAAGAAGGAGATTCCACAACCACCCTGGGCAGCCTGTTCCAGTGTTCTGTCACCCTCACTGAGAAGAAGTTTCTTCTCAGATTTAAGTGGAACCTCTTGTGTTTCAATTTGTACCCATTACCCCTTGTCCTTTCATTGTTTGCCACTGAGAAGAGCCTGGCTCCATCCTTGTGACACTCCCCCTTTATATATTTATATACACTAATAAGGTCACCCCTCAATCTCCTTTTCTCCAAACTATAGAGACCCAGCTCCCTCAGTCTTTCCTCATAAGGGAGATGCTCCACTCCCTTAATCATCTTAGTTGCCCTGTGCTGGACTCTCTCCAGCAGGTCCCTGTCCTTCTTAAACTGGGGCCCAGAACTGGACACAATATTCCAGATGAGGTCTCACCAGGGCAGAGTAGAGGGGAAGGAGGACCTCTCTCGACCTACTAACCACCCCCCTTCTAATACAACCCAGGATGCCATTGGCCTTCTTGGCCACAAGGGCACAGTGTCGGCTCATGGTCACCCTGTCGTCCACCAGGACCCCCAGGTCCCTCTCCCCTACACTGCTCTCTAACAGGTCGTTCCCCAGCCTATACTGGAACCTGGAGATTTTCCTGCCCAGATGCAGGACTCTACACTTTCCCTTGTTATATTTCATCAAGTTATTCCCCGCCCAGCTCTCCAGCCTGTCCAGGTCCCCCTGGATGGCAGCACAGCCTTCTGACGTGTCGGCCACCCCTCCCAGCTTAGTGTCATCAGCAAACTTGCTGATAGTACACTCAATTCCCTCATCTAAATCGTTGATGAATATATTAAATAATACTGGTCCCAGAACCGACCCTTGAGGCACTCCACTAGATACAGGCCTCCAACTAGACTCCGCCCCATAGACTACAACTCTCTGGCTTCTCTCCTTCAGCCAGTTCACAGTCCACCTCACTACCCGATCATCCAGACCACACTTCCTCAATTTAGCTGCAAGGATCCTGTGGGAGACCGTGTCAAACGCTTTGCTGAAGTCAAGGTAGACCACATCCACCACTCTGCCATCATCCATCCACCATGTTATTTCCTCATAAAGGCTACGAGATTGGTCAAGCATGACTTCCCCTTGGTGAAGCCATGTTGACTGCCCCTTATAACCCTCTTATCCTTGATATGCCTTAAGATGGCACCAAGGATAAGGTGTTCCATCATTTTCCCAGGAATGGAGGTGAGGCTAACCGGTCTATAGTTACCCGGGTCCTCCTTCTTGCCCTTTTTGAAGACAGGAGTGACATTTGCTTTCCTCCAGTCCTCAGGCACCTCTCCCGTTTCCCAAGACTTGGTAAAGATGATGGAGAGCGGTCTAGCAATGACCTCAGCCAGTTCCCTCAGCACCCGCAGGTGCATCCCATCTGGACCCATGAATTTATGGATGTCCAGACTGCTCAACTGGTCTTTAACCCATTCCTCATCGACTAAGGCAGACCGCTCCGTTGACCTATCTTCATCCGAGGTCTCAGCAGTACAGGGCTCTTCAGGACTGCCTCCGGCAGAGTAGACAGAGACAAAGAAGGCATTCAGTAACTCTGCCATCTCTGTCTCTTCTGTCACCAGGGCACCCGTCCCGTTCATCAGCGGGCCTACATTGCCTCTGGTGTTAGTTTTACCTGCCATGTATTTGAAAAAGCTCTTTCTGCTGTCCTTGACCCCTCTCGCCAGATTTAATTCCAAGGAGGCCTTAGTCATCCTAGCAGCTTTCCTACATCCTCTAGCAGCAGCCTTATATTCTTCCCAAGTGGCCAGCCCTTCCTTCCATGACCTGTAAACTCTCCTCTTCCACTTGAGCATACCGAGCAATTCCCTATTTAGCCATGCAGGTCTCCTGACCCTCTTCCTTGACTTCCTACGTGTCGGGATGCTCCGATCTTGAGCTCGGAAAAAGCAGTCCTTGAACGTCAACCAACTATCTTGGGCCCCTTTACCTTCAAGCAGCCTAGCCCATGGGATTTCCCCTAGCAATTGCTTGAAGAGGCCAAAGTTTGCCCTGCTAAAGTCCAGGGTTGCGATTCTACTTGCTATTCTACTGACCCTACCACACAAGATCCTGAATTCTACCATCTCGTGGTCGCTGCAACCAAGGCAGCCCTCAACCTTCACTCCTTCAACCAGACCCTCCTTGTTAGTGAGGATGAGATCCAGCAGCGCACCTCTCCTGGTTGGCTCATCCACCATTTGCATGAGGAAGTTATCATCCATACACTGGAGGAACCTCCTGGACTGTGGATGGGTTGCTGAGTAGTCCTTCCAGCAAACATCAGGGAAGTTAAAATCCCCCACGAGGACCACAGCCTGTGACTGTGAGGCTGCTCTCAGCTGCCTGTAGAAGGCCTCATCAACTTCCTCACCCTGATCCGGTGGCCTGTAACAGACCCCCACAACAGTATCGCCCCTGCCAGCCTGCCCCTTAATTCTCACCCACAGACTCTCGACTCGCTCATCATCTGTCCCCGGAAAGAACTCAACGCATTGTAGCTGCTCTCGCACATAAAGAGCAACCCCACCACCCCGCCTGGCTGGCCTGTCTTTCCTGTAAAGGACATAGCCCTACATGACTATATTCCACTCATGTGAGCTGTCCCACCACGTCTCTGTAACTGCCACCAGATCATAATCTCCTGACTTAACACAGGTTTCTAGCTCCTCCTGCTTATTTCCCATGCTGCGCGCATTGGCGTACAGACATTTCAGGGAGCGAGCCGAGCACACCGATTTCACCCTAGGATTACAGGAGGCCTCCCAGTCATCATCAATTCCGGAGCGCTGTCCCACTGAGGCAAGCCCAGCTACAACCCCATCCCCCTTCGAATCTAGTTTAAAGCTCTCCAAATGAGCCCTGCTAATTCGTGCCCCAGCATCCTTTTGCCTCTGTGCGATAAACCTTTCCCACATGCCAATGTCCAGGCAGAATAAGAACACAGCCTTTAACTCTTTTCAGCTCTGGACATCCTAATGCAGACATGAAATCTACTTTGTAGCCTTCAGTGAATCTGTTACATACAGTCTTGTTCTTGAAACTTTAAGACTTAGTAAGGTTTTGATCTTTGCAGTATCCTGTGGCAACAAGTTCAACTTCTTTCATGAACAATCATTTGTTTTCTTTAAATCTCACTGTTAATACTTCACTGATGCATTCTAAACTTTTTGGTGTTTTTTTTTTTTTTTGAAAAATCAGAGTTAATAAAGTCCATTTGTTCTAATATATTTACCATTTCCTGCTTTTTGAATTTTCATGTTGGCCAGAAAATGAATTACTTAGTTGGTCCTTACACTGTAAGCCATTAAATATACATTATTTTGTTGTTGTTGTTGTTATTCCTAGTAAAAGGTCACAGGATTTTTAACGAAGTGGCAGAGCAGTGTGTCACGGTTTGGTTGGCCTCAGCTCATTTTGGCTTGTTTTAGCAACTGGCTGGTCACCACTCGCACGTGTTTTATATTCTGCTCCTTGGCTATCTAGTATGGTAGAAGTCTCACAAGCTACCTCATCGTTGCATAAAAAACATTTGGTTTTCTCTTTCTGTGGCAGGAAGGGGGGCAGCTGCTGGAGGCAGGAGATGAGGGAGAGCACTCAAAAAGGAGCACATGACAAAGTATGTGAAAAGGAGTGTTTGGAGAAATGGGAGAAAGAATGAGGGAGGTTGTCCTGGTTTCAGCTCTAACAGCTATTTTTCTCCTTCTTAGTAGCTGGTGCAGTGCTGTGTTTTTAACTTTAGTCTGAGAACAATGCTGATAACTCACCAGTGTTTTGGTTGTTCCTAAGTAGTGCTTAACCAAATCAAGAACGTTTCAGTCTGTCATGCTCTGCCACTGAAGAGGGGCACAAGAAGCAGGGAGCAAGCAGAGACAAGACGTGATCCAAACTAGCCAAAGGGGTATTCCATACCACAGCACGTCATGCCCAGTATATAAACTGGGGAGAGTCAGCCAGAAGGTCCACTTTGCTTCTCAGGCTGGGCTGGATTGTCGGTTGGTGGGTGGAGAGCAATTGTATTGTGCACCACTTGTGTTTATTGTTTTCTTTTCCCCTGTTAGTTTTATATTCTCTCCCCTTGTTATTCCCTTTATCATTATTATTATTGGTGGTAGCAGTAGTGTTTTGTGTTATACCCTAGTTACTGGGCTCTTCTTATCGCAACTCATGAGATTGACATTCTTTTGTTTGTCGTCCCCATCCCTCTGGGAGAGGGGAGAAAGAAGGGAGAGGAGTGAGCAAGCAGCTGTGTAGTTCTGAGCTAGTGGCTGGGCTTAAACCATAACAGAAGTGTATGGAAAGAGACAATGTTGGGGACACATACAGAGATGCATGCCTGGAAGGAGGTGCTCTGTGCTGGAGGAATGACACACCTGAGGAACTACATCCTTTGTGTGATGTGCTATGACAGGGAAATTTCTGAAGTAACTGTGGCTCAGGAGAACTCATGCCAGAGCAGGAGAGTAGAAAGAAACCTCTGCACACTGTTACTAACCTCCTGCACTACCCATTTCCTCATCAAAGGGGTTTGAAGGGACTGTATGTAGTACGTGGTGAAAATGAGTAGTTGAGATGGGGAAGGGGGAGATCTGTCGGACTAAAGCTGAGCCTTGCAGAAGAGGGAGGAAAGGCATTTCCCCAAGTGTTTCTTTACTTATCTTTTTCTTTCTTATTACCTTAATGAATAATTAAAAGCTGCCAAATATTTGAAATAAACTTAATTAAATAAAATTTCCTGATCTGAGATTGTTTAGCTTGTGACAGCCAGCAGTTTTGGCCAAAGGGATATCAGCCTGTCCCAGTGAGGGGAACCAGTGTCAGAGACAGCCCTGGTATGGCTGGTCAGGGCTGAGGGTGGAGGAAAGACTGAGGATGGGTAAGGAAGCAGTGTGCACGTTGTGCCTGGCTTGGGAGGCAGGGCAGAGCTGTGGTGGAGGTATTGGTTTTGTCAGTCCTTTGTCAGTTGAGAGGAAACTGTGTGTGAACCAGTGGGAAGGAGAAGACTGACTGGAAAACATAGAAAGTAATCCCTAGGTGGATCCCAACACTGAAGAAGAGAACTCCCCTTCAGGATGTTGACAGTTCCCTGTCATTCTAACTCTTCTCTGCTTGGGGAAGTCTGGTGACATTGACCTTAGAGCCTAGAGGGATTTTATAAGGGTGAACATAACAGTAGAGGGAAGGCATTTTGAAGCTTTCTTGTACAGTAAATGAAAGTACTACTATTAATGAGGTTTTCTGTATTCGTTCAGACTATATTTTCCAGTATTACTGCTTGTTTATTCTGATTAGATTGCTTAGTTTTATGAACAAAATTCCTTAGCTACATGTATATATATTTAGAATACTTATGATGCATTTCCTTCTGCTCATACTAAGATTGTGATCTTAGGGTGCTTTTCTGTACTTTGATCATACTTGTTTCCATTATCTGAACCTTTTCCATTTTTATTCTAAGGAGAGTGAAACAGAATTTTACACAGTAGTTGAGCTGTAGGAGAATATTAGAAATGTACAGTGGAAAAAATCTGACTTTTTCTATTCATTTTCTTACTAACGCCTAATATCCTGATTTGCTTTTATGACCATTATGGAATATTGAGCCAACTTTTGTTTGATACCTGCTTTTGTAACCCCAAAGCATACTTCTGAGGGGTTGTCAGCTCACAGCTGATAATTTTTTATGGGAAGTTTGAATGGTTTATTAAATTTCTTATTAGAATTGTAAAGACAATTATTATTGCCTTTAACCTTATCTTTATTCATATTGAACTTCATCTGCCATTTTAGTACCTAGTTTCTGCAGGATCCTTCTGCAGTTACTCACAATCAGCTTTTACTCTTACTATCTGGAATAAACTCTTGCCACCAGCACACTTCGTCACTTTGCTCCTTCCCATTTGATAAGCTGTATATGAGTATTTTTACGGTGATATCAGTGTAACTCACCAGCTCAATGTAGGCCACCGGTAGCTGACACCTCTTCCCTGTACAACTGATTTTTTCTACCTTCATTTTCTATCTTTCAATAAATAAATTAACCTTGCAAAGTTCTTTTATGCCATTGCTCCTCAGTTTCTTTGACAGCATTTGGCAAAAATATTTCTAAGCCTTTGGAAACCCAAGGAGACTTTGTCTAATAGATAGCTTTATCATATAGGATTTTTGAGGAAGCAATGTGATTTTCATTAATGATCACCAAAAGCCATAAGTTACTCATGAAATTTTTTGATGATATAAAACCAGAAGTTACCATCAATACAGAAGAAGTTCAGAATATCTGATAGGAAGAATTAGATGACCTTAAACATAGGATGAACACCCATTTGTTTATTAAAAAAATATTTGTGTTATAAACTGGGATTTTTCTACTTGGAAACATCTGAAATGGAGGACAAGGACTTTTTAAGCAATTGGGCAATGACTGGAGTTTCCAGAGGAGGTGGGGAGAGATGATATCTTTTCTTAAGATCAGGTGTACAGAAAAGCTATTCAGATGACCAGAAGGTTGGAAACTTTCATTTTATAGAAGGAAATTCAATGAGCATAGACTTTTCAGTAAAGTGAAGCCTCGGAGAGGATATGTTTGCTTTCTCGAAACAGACACCAGAGAAAAGGATGACTAAAGCTAAAAGACAGTGTTTGCACAAGAACAAACATGTATAATCTGTGACTTTTTAAGCATGAGAGTAATTAATATTGGCCAGACTATGAATGCGCTAATTTCATGAAGTCTTTTGGGATAATAGGGCACATAGCTTACTACAAGAAAATGTCTGCAGTCAAAAGACATGTAACCTCTGAATGAAGTAGAAGTATATTTGTCTGCTTCTTCCCCCTCCCCCCCCCCCCTTCATTTTTTCTTATAAAGGTTTGCATACATTTGCTTAGAGGTATAGTTTTGGTTCAGTGAAGCACAATAAGGAAACCTGCCATGGCCCATATTATGATTCAGCTTTGGAGTACATTCTGTAGCTATAAGATTATTTTACTGAGATGCCCTAAGGCAACAGGGTAGAATGAGGAAGAAGTTCAGGGAGCCCACAAACATGTGAAGGTAACTGTCCAGCCGTGGAGAGCCTTCTGTGTTATATCTTAATTCATTCTCAATAATAAGATGATCGAAGTCTTAATGAGGCTATGAAAACATTATAGAAACCTGAAATCCTAAATAAAGAAGGAATACAAATGTATCGATAATCAGAAAGAGACCATATAAACCACCAAGAATAGCATAAGTAAAGTTTCCTTAAAATTAGGAAGTCAGAATATTCTTGATCAGAAACAATTCTTTTAGCTGTCCAAATGAATATAGATATGCTGCACTTGCAGAAGAAATTTGACTTTGGGATAGGTTGTATAATAGTTACCAGTTATAACATTAAAATCTTGAACTTCTTCCAACTAACCCTGTTACTTTAGCCTTTGCATGCAGGTTATTGTATTTCTTCATTTATGTTCCTTTTTGCGCATTGTTGAAGATAATGTGAAAGTCACTCAGAGGAAACATTTAATTCAAACTTGAGGTTTGTGTGGACAAAGAGGCTAAGTGGAGTTTAACACAAAGCATCATTTTGCCACTTACAAAGCGTACAAGGACAGAAAGAAGGTTAGTTACATGAAGAAACAACAAGAAAAGTACCTTTGATCTTGTAATCTCTGCTACAAGTGGAGAAAAGAAAAAATATTAACTGAAGAATGACTTTTCCCCTCATTGCACTTCACATCATCTCTTTATTGTAAACTTTCATTTTTAACATTTTTCCAAGGAGATTTGGTTATAGGGGTTTTCCAGAATTTTATGGTCAATAGCAGAAACCTAAATAAAACACTGACTTTTCCCAGAATTTTCCTTTGCTAGCTTGAAGGCTGTTAGTTGCGCTCTGCCTTTCAGTTAGAGCAGTGGCAAAAGGAGCATCATGCAGAACAAGAATGTAATGTTGTAGTCTGACTGCTTCTGCTCGCCATGCTGTTCTGAGCACCCTTTACCATTTTAAAGTGCCCTCCATCTTTTGCTGTAATTTTAACATTTTTAACAGAAAAATCTCATGTCCATTTTTTCACATTAGCATATTCATTTTAAGGTTGTGTTGCATGTGGTTATCTAACATATGTGAAATGTTCCTAAAATCCTTTAAAGTTATTGAAACACTAAGCAACTCCACTGCACTTGAGAAAATACTTTATACAGAATGATGATTGCTAACGCACTAAACGTAGTAAGTAATCTAATAACATTTAAAAGAGAACAAAGTGAGAGACAAGGATCTGTGAGCTCTGCCTTTTCTTAGTTGATGTATATGACAAGATTCAAGACATACTACCTGTTACTAATCTTAGGAATTATTAAGGAGAGGGGAGAAGCAAATGTTCTTATCCATAAGACAGGAAAGAGAGAAGCATCGGCTGAGGTCCAGTTATGGGTTAATTCTTATTATATTACTCCTTTTTAATACTGGTACTATGATACCACCATAAAACCTCACCAGGTATGTAAGAGATATGTAGTACAAATGGAGGGGAAAATCAGTCCCAGATTAGAACCTATAAATAAGATACAATAACTGGCTTGTTTTGAAGGGTACCAGTTAAAGATATAACATGCAAAGTTCTACTTAGTCTAAGTAAAGGGTTCATAATTTGAATTAGAATCAATAAAATTTTAAGTATCAGGAAAGAAAATGTTTTAAATGTGACGTGTAGCAATATAATACAGTCCTCAGCTAGAATACATGTGATGACACCTAAAATAGAAATGGAAATTGCTCTGTATAGTGGGAAACCTATAACCATCCTTTCTTAGATGAACCACTTTTAGTGAACTTTCCCCATGCAGCAATGTCATTGCAGTATGCAGTGAGAAGAAACTACAGTGACTGTATAGATCAGTCAGAAGCCTTAGTTACTCTACCTCTGCTCCCTATGTATAGTCTATGCCGGCAAGTTTTATGTACCTTCAGCAAGGTATCACCATCATTCAGAAGGTTATCCTTGTCAGGCTCACAAAAAACACATTGTGTTTGGAAATTCCACCTCAGACTTTATTCTTCACACGTCTATTTGAACACTGGTTGCTTTACCAAGATGTGTATTTTTTTGGATGGTTCTCCTGGATATAGCTTCTTTTCAGCTCTGGTAGTTATACCATTCGACATCAGCAGAATGAACTAAGCAACGTTAACAAGTTGTGTAAGTATCCAATTTGGATGAGTCTTGCCCTTGCTTTCTCAGATGTAGAAATGTCTTGTTCAGTAAAAATAGACTTTTAATAAGGTTATTGTGGAGTTACTCTAATATTAAAAAAAAAAAGGTTTCCCTTAAAAGGAAGAGGGGAACGTAGTGGTGGTGTTCTCTATTTTGTTCCTATTATTTTATATATTAGTAACTGGAATTGGTTTTATGGCATTTTTATGTATTTTCTACCAGAAGGATTGTCGCTGTAGTTTGGACATCAATGCCTGAATGAGACTGAATATCAAATTCCTTATAAAAACAAACTGCACTTGGAAATACCAAGAGCAGCTAGAAACCAACCTATTGCAATACCCACAAATCTCCTCTAGTTTGGCAAAAATCTAAGTGTTTTCACTAATTCTTGTGTAGCTTGGAAACAATATTTGAATACTTGAGCATATATGCAATCTAATTCTGTCAACTCATGCTTTATTGCCACATAACAGACAGAGGCTATGAGGAGAAAAATTTCTGCATGATGACTGTTATAACTTAATGAACCTTTTGAGTTTGATGTGCTGAAGCTGAAAAAAAAGTGTATTTGAATGTGAAGAGATGGGAAATAAAGTATGAGGTTTTGAAATTTTCTAAGCTGTCTCAGCAAAAGGCAATGATGTGCCAAGTGTTTCTTCAGGCAATTGGTGAATGGGGATATCTCAAGCCTAAGTAGAAAAAAAACTTTCATTTTCTCCACTTTTGCATTTTTGTAGAGTATTTAGCAAGATAGAGGTTGTGGTGGCCCCTTTCAAAATATTCAAGTTCCTGGCATTGCTTCATTGAAAGCTATTTTGTTCTATGAAAAGGCTCCTGTAACACATTTCTTTTCCATACTGTTGCCTACAAGAGCTGTATTCTTTTCAAAGGAAATGGGTCTGTTCCATGTCTGTTCCTTTAATACTTCTTTGGAAAATAACTTTAGAAGTGTTAAATGGAATGTTGCATGTGGGGATTTAAATTCAAGAACTGTAATCTGAATGTTATATAGTACTTGTATCAAAGGGACAATTGATTCCAAGAAGATTGGTTGGGGATCAGAGCCTGATCTAACCGTGACTTTGCGTAAAATGAAGTTTCAAATTTCCACGAGATCTTAGTGGCTATGCCACCAACAAAGAATACAGAGGTGGTCATCAATGTATTCAGGTATTTTGGGCACCTAGAAACAGAGAAAGCAATCATTGTACTATATTTGTGTGAGCCTATCCTTTTTCTATACTGCTTGTGTTCAGTTGTAGGATAGGATGTCCTTTTCTACACCCAGTGGAGTGTAGGAAGTTCAGTCAGCAATATTTTGTTGATCCCTGGAGCTCATGGCACACAAGAGGATTAATCTGCAAATTCTGTTCTTACCAAAATTCATTTAAGAGAAAAATGCTCAATAGCTTGTGGGATCATGACTTCTGTATAATGCATTGGCAACAGCAGCTTGAATAAGACTGTAGCACATTTTCACATCCAGTTTGTATCTGTTCCTCTCAGTTTTCCTGGATAATCTGCATCATATAGAGGAAAAATACTGTTTCTTTGAGAGGCAGGGGGTTGCAGTTCCTGCTGAGTTTGCAACTAATAGGTGTTGTAAGCTACTGCCTTAGAGCATGGTAGTGCTGATTAGAAATATCTTGTCTCTGAGGAAGGACTCCCACATTCCATTGACTTTCAAACTCAGCAGGAAGATAAAACCAGGAGCTATTGTTTCTTTCATATTTACCTCTGTCTTTGTTCATGTTTAAAACACTTTCAGTCCACATAGAGAATGCTCCTTTTAGGATTTCTGAGCTATTACCCTAATGATTGCAGAAAATCTTAGGAAGAGTGTGAAAAACATTGACTTGGAAAACTCACAGTATTGTGATAAATTTCAGCTATTAAAAACAAAGTGAAAATGAATTACAATTGGGAATGATTTAGGATTGGAAAGACAGGAAGAAGTAGCATTAGGAAAAAGCTTGTCACTTTAATTTGTCAGAAGGAAACAGTACTTATGAAAAGGGCATTTATGCCTTCCTGCTCCCCCTCTTTTGGGGAGCTACCATCTTCTGTCAAAACTAATGTTCCTGTGGCCGTGCAGTGAGATGGGTAAGGGAAGTGGTGCAGCTAAAACTGATGTACCTTTTGTTGTTGTGCTGGTGTAACAACCAATGTGAACACCACCTCATGGAAGTCTAATAAAGTGCATTTAAAAAAATGTTTCTATTCAGCAACAGGTAGACCTCAGTTTCAGCTTTTTAATCAGTAAGGACTGCAACAGTTCAAAAGTAACAGTAGAAACTGAATGCAGCTCAGAGAAGAAAAACAAACATGATGAAAGGTTTGGATAATTGAATCTGGAAAGAATGGTTAAAACACAGTTGGTTTTATTTGGCCTGAAGAAAAGAACTCTGGGGAGAGATGTAGTAACTATTCTATGCATATGTGAAGTGACATAATAAAGGTAAAGGGATCAATTATTTCAATGGCCAACAAGTACAGAATGAGCAGTAATGGTTTTTAAGCAGCAGGAACAAAAAAAAGCAATAGCATTTTATCACCTTTGATGTGTTCAAAATGCAGGACAAACACTAATTTTCGCAGTAATTCTCAGTATGAATTTAATATTATCAATGCTTTTTAAAGGTGAAGATGCTGAGGTAAAAACGCTTGTTAACTTTCCCTAGTTCAATTAATGAAAAGCCTATGCTTGTATCTGAAAAGGTTTGTATTTGTTTTCATGATTGATGTCTCTGTAGGTGCTAAAGATTGAATCCAAAAATGCACTGACCATTCCTGAATGTTGAATTGAACACACACCCATGTATATTGAAAGGAAATCGCAAGTGCTTCAGGATAGATTCCACAGAAAACAAAAAGCCTACTCTCTGGAATAAAAGTCTTCCTAGAGTTACAGTCCATAGAAACAATATTAAAAACAAGGACTTTCTTGAATTTCATCCCTTTCAGGGGCTCAGTAGCTTTACTAGGGCTGCTTAGAAACACTGTTTTAGGTTGACATCACAGTCTTTCCCTGAAAGTGAATTATTTGGAATTTGAGCCTTAAGAACTGAAGTCCCGCCATTTGAATTTATTGTTCAAAGAATATACAACGCTTCAGAGAAAAAAAAAAAAAGAAAAAATAAATGTAATGATGTTCTACCTTAGTAAAAAAATCTTAAATATTTCAGGTACATATGCTCATATTTAAGGATATTTTCAGTTTTGGACTGAAAATCTGGCTCATGGATATTGTCTTCAAAGGTACTAGTAGTTATTTTTCACGCTTTATATTGTCATCTTAATCAGTCTGATGTTACTAAAAGCTGTTTTGTGAGGAAATTGTGTAGGTGCTACAGAAGGCAAGATTCCACTCTGAAGCACTTTCAGTTTAATCAGACAATTTGCATAACGAAAGGAGAAAAAAAAAAACCGGCAGAATTATTTTCTCTTTTCTCCCTTTTTTAGTATTTGACTCTCACTTGTTTGCTTTCAGTTAGCTACCTTAGAATGATAGAAGAGTGCAGGTTTTGGGTTGGGATTTTCCAGTTGATAACAAAATAACAATATGTTCTGACCCCACCTCATTGCAGTTTCAGGAGTCTTAAATTCCCTTAAAGTAACCTTATCTTCAGCTGATTATCATTCTCTACATTATTATTTCCCCAACCTATGCTCCTTAGCTCAGTGCTCCAATTTGAAGTTGCTCTCGTTATATCTGTTAGTATGCCTTGTCAGGAGCTGTTCTCCCAGGCCATCTGATTAGGAATTTTTATATATTAGATGAAAAAGAGGTTCAATTTTTAACCCACTTGATGAGGAAATTGATATTTTTCTCATGTGTGCATCCCCTGGATGGAGTGTGAGTGCATTAAGTGAGAATAGGATATTGTGGGGAAAAAACCCCAACCCTAGCCTAATTTCTCCTAGTCTTTTAATCTCTAAATTCTCCTAGTACTATTCATCATACTACCCATTCTTGTGCCAAAAACTGCTTTAATTCTTGCAGCACAGGACTCCTAGGACCTTTAAGCAACAGCTTAACAAGAACTGTGTGCAACAGCATTTGCCCAGGTTATCAGTTCTAACTCCATTAAACAAAGAAAGAGGATGTAGCTCTTTTTAATGCTTAACAAACAATTGGAAGTTAAGTTTACTAATGAAAAAAAGAAAAAGAAAAGGCATTTCTTACTACATAAATACATCTCTGACTTGAACTGTTTTAAACTATTTCATGGAGGATACTTGGAGACGTAACATAGCAACATTCATATACATGATAATCCTATATTCTGACATAATTTATTTTGTTAATTACTTAGCATGGAAGCATTGTTCCTGTAGGTTTAGCCAGGGTGGTTTGAGCATTGAGCATGAGCTATGGAGAACCTGCTGTGGAAAGACATTTTTATATGGCCCTCAAATATACGGTAAGAGGCAGAAAGTCTGCTCAGTTAAATACTTACAAAGATATACTCAAGAAATTCTTAATTGTATGGCTTTAATTTCACAATATGGGAAGTCACAGCTAAAGGCCATCTGCTGCAGAAGGTAACAATGTCCTGATGCTATCAAATCTCATGAGCAAAACGGGATTGCTGCCCTGTAGAACACTAGAGGAAAGCAGATGTAGTGAATCTATCTGTGGCATTGGCAACCACTTGCCTGCTAGAAAGAACTGAACACACTTTCTTTACAAGGCACGAAAGTTGAATCCTCCAGTGCCAAATCACCAGACTCCATTGTTGTGATGTCGTCCAGCTAGTATGGTCTTCTAATTCAAGAAGCCTTCTATAAACAAGCTAAGTAGATATTACAGAATCACAGAATCCCACAGAATCCCAAGGGTTGGAAGGGACCTCAAAAGATCATCTGGTCCAACCCCCCTGCAAGAGCAGGGTAACCTAGAGTACATCACACAGGAACTTGTCCAGGCGGGCCTTGAATATCTCCAATGTGGGAGACTCCACAACCCCCCTGGGCAACCTGTTCCAGTGCTCTGTCACTCTCACAGTAAAGAAGTTCTTCCTGATGTTAACGTGGAACCTTCTATGCTCCAGTTTACACCCATTGCCCCTTGTCCTATCACTGGATATCACTGAAAAAAGCCTAGCTCCACCCTCCTGACTAACACCTGTTACATATTTGTAAACACTGATGAAGTCACCCCTCAGTCTCCTCTTCTCCAAGCTGAAGAGACCCAGCTCCTTCAGCCTCTCCTCATAAGGGAGGTGTTCCACTCCCTTAATCATCTAATGATTATTATAAATATCTCTTTCTGAACCCTTCTTCTGCTCTCTTGTTCTCAGTTGTACACCTGTTTGTAGTGTTCATTAATCAATTCAAATTATTTGCAAATTGCAATTCCCTATGGATTAATCCTAGCAACAAATCCTTACAGAAAGAATGTCTCCTACTTACCCTAGCAAAGGATATCCTTATATCTTTCTTAGTCATAAACATCTGAAACAGTTTGACCACAGCAGTACCCAAGTAATTCTTCACTATTTAAAACCCTCATAGAGAATAATTTGTAAAGCTTGTCTTTCCCCTTTTTTCCCAATGAGTTAGTGTTATTGGACTGTAGCAATTTTGCTTCTGTATTATTGTTCTGGGTTTAGCAGTAGCAGTCATTTTTCTCTTTCTTGGTAGCTGGTGCAGTGCTGTGTTTTGACTTTCAGCCTGGGAGCAGAGCTGAAAACAATGATGTTTTGGTTTGGTCAGGGACTTTGAGATCCTCATGCTCTGCCAGGGAGGAGGGAAGATGGGAGGAAGCAGAGACAGGACACCTGACCCAAACTGACCAAAGAAGTATTCCATACCACAGCACGTTATGCCCAGGATGTAACTGGGAGTTACCCGGAAGGGTTGGGACTGCAGAGTTGGAGGAGGTATCGGTTGGTGCTTGGTCGGGCTGGGGGGCGCATGTTACCGGTTGGCTGGTGGTGAGGTGTTGTATTCTCTTCCCTTGTTATTTCCTTTATCGTTATTATTATTGGTGGTAGCAGTAGTGATTTGTGTTATACCTTAGTTACTAAACTGTTCTTATCTGAACCTGTGGGAGTTGCATTTCTTTTCAATTCTCCTCTCTTTCCCTCCAGGAGCAGGGGGAGGGCAAGAAGGGGGGGAGTGAGGGAAAAGCTGTCTGGCTGGGTTTAAACCACAACAATTATAGTAGATTCAGCTTCTAAATTCTTAAAAAAGTTGATAGCCTTCTGTCATAGTGAAAAATAACTATACTTCATAAAAATTAACACTGGGAAGCTTTACCTTTATTTGTCTGCTCTAGTAAGTGTGAAAATTCCACATGTCCAAACATCAACTGTGAAGTTCATTAACTATTTTAAGAATGAGTATTTATTGAGAAAGAAAAAATCAACTGAAGTATAAAGGAACAAATTTGTAAGAAAAACAGAGGTATATTCCTTTTCTTGGAAATTTCACTTCCTTTTACTTGCTTGGCTTTGGTTTAGAATTGAGTTTTGTGGTCCTACAAATTTGGTTTCTTACTCTCATGGCTTAACCCCAGCCAGCAACTAATCACCACACAGTTGCTCTCTCACAATTCCCCCCAGTGGGATGGGGAAGAGAATCAAAAGGAAAAAAGTGAGAAAACTCATGGATTGAGATAAAAACTGGTAAAGCAAAAGCCAGATGCACAAGCAAAGCAACACAAGGAATTCATTCACTACTTCCGATCAGCAGGCAGGTGTTCAGCCATCTCCAGGAAAGCAGTGCTCCATCACATGTAGGGGTTACTTGGGAATATAAATGCCATCACTCTGAAGGCTTCCCTTCTTCCATCTTCCCCTAGCTTTTACTGCTGAGCATGATACCATATGGTAGGCGGTATCCCTTGGGTCAGTCGGGGTCAGCTGTCACAGCTGTGTCCCCTCCAAACTCCTTGTGTACCCCCAGCCCACTCACTGGTAAGGTGGTGTGAGGTGAGAAGCAGAAAAGGCCTTGACTCTCTGCAAGCACTGCTCAGCCCTAGTAAAAACATACCCCAACACCGGCTTCTATGAAGAGTATTAATTGTATCCCAGCCAAACCCAGCACACTTAACAACTAATGGAGTAAATTTAAAACTGAAAGGCTGCAACAGACCTGATGCTACTAACAGACCATTTTGTATTTCATCACCTTTTAAAGCATTTTATCAGATATTTTCTGTTAGAAATGCAAAAAATTATCATAAGGAATAGTTACTATAAGATATCGTCAGATAGGAAATCATGTAACGAGAAGTTCACTAGCTTCTCTAGCTCTTTGTTTGGATTTGCTAAATTGAACTGTGGAAAGTAAATGGCTTTCATTAATAAATAATCTTTTCAGAGGAATGAACTCAAAAGAAGCATATAAAATGTGTATAATTCCGTCCACATTTTAATTGTTTTCTGTTGGTTATAATCAGTTATGGTGAAGTCATTTGTGATGACTTGGACTGTCTCAGTGTTTCAGGAATTCATTTTTGAATAGCACATTTTTGAATAGTACCAGTGAAAGATGCTGGCCTACTTATGAACTGATATGAAACTTCTGATATCTAGAATTGTGAAACCTAAAATTGTCAAATTCTCTCTAGATTCAGCAGAATGCATAGTACTGGGATAAAGCACCAGGACCTTCTCCTGTGGAGAAGCATGTATGCATTTGAATTAAATTTTAAAGAAAATCTTTACTAAATTGAATTTCTGTCATGTTAATAATAAGCCAAGTGTTCACACAGAACAGATCTATAGTGCTCTTAAATAAAACATGATTTTACAGGAAAAGGTCTTTTTTGCTCTTCTTTTCTCTTGTATACTTCAATCAGTGTCATGTTATTGTTTTTAGATTAACAATAATTATATAAATGGCAGGAAAAGTACAACTAACAATGGGGAAAAATGAACTAGAGACTCATTGAAAAGAGTTGTCTTATGTTACTGTGAAGCTGCTGTCTGTATATGAAAAATCATCATGATAGGGAAAGAGAGGGTTCCTGGCAATGGAAAAAAAGTTTTATGAACATCTTTCAGACACTAATAACCTGGAAAGTGTAGACAGTTCTGTTTAAACTTAGTCCCTGCAAAGATCATCAAGTATTTTCTCTTGAAAGACACTACAAGTATGTAAAATAAAATAAGGTAACCAGGAACAGTTGACACAGTTTTAATAAGGCAAAACATGGTAAAACATGCATTGAGTGGCTATGGGTAGAATAGAAGAATAATGGATAAAATACAACTTGAAGTAGAATTTTTGATGATAAACAATTGGATGTGTGGAGATTTGGATGGTCCACAGGCCATCTAAAGATTACTAAAGATAGTAATTACTAAAGATTACTATTACTGAAGATAGTCATCAATGACTATCTTTTTCCATTTTGTGGGTGGTAATGAGCAGATCGCTGTTGATACTGTGTTAATATTTTTCCATATCTTCACCAACAACCTTGATGACAGGTCAGAATATATCTTCAACAAATTTGTGGGTTATACTAAAATGGGAACAGCTAACATACCAAATTCTAGCACTTCATTCCAAAAGGATCTTGACAAACTTGAAGACAGATCTACAAAATCCTGCAGGGAGAGACTGCAAGAACTAGGCTTGTGGAGAAGACAGAGGTGCAATCTAAAAGAAAGCCCAAAATGACATAGAATTAATGATATGATGAAGGTAAAGTGGGAGATGGTGTAAGAAAAGGCAGCAGCTTGAAATTGTTGCATAGAGTTCAGACTCACCATTAGAAAAAAACATTTTCAGTAAGAAGATAATACGGCACTAGAACAGGTAACCCAAAAGCCTTGTAGAATCTCCTTTTTTTTTTGTAATACTTTTGCAGACCAGCTCAGAAGCAAAGTTTCTCACTAAAATGAAAAGCAACTTAAAGAACCAAAATTTTGATATCACAGGTAGAACAAAATAGTAGTGCAAAAGAAACATATGATACAACATAGAAAGTGTAAGTAAAAAGTAGTGAAATTGTGTGAGAAAAGAAAGGTGTATCCTAAGAAACCCAGCTTGATGCAGTTGAATGTTTTTGGGGAAATGCAGAGAAAAGATGAGGGATATCAACATGATCTTAGTGATTGTGTGAAATAAAGTGGGCTTAGCATGTCACAGGCTGTGTAAAAGTTGAAAATAGATTGCACATGCAGGACAAATAAATGAAAGCAAACAGAAGGCAATCACAGCCCTAGATGTATGACAAGGATTATGGTGTTACCAACATAGCTGATAAACAAAGAAAACAAGCTTCTGGAGAGAAAGAAATGACAAGTTCACTTTTGACATAATGAAGCAGTCTCTTGATGGGCTACAGTTGGTAGAACATGAAAAATATCATAGACCTTTTAAGAAGAAAAAAGAACATTTTCGTGGTTTATATTTTGAAGTTTCTATTCAGACTGAAAAAAAACAACAACAAAAAGGAAGATTGAGAACTGGCTGAATGGCAGGTCTCAGGGTTGTTATCAGTGACACAGTGTAGTTGGAGACCTGCAACTACTGGTGTCTCCTAAGGGTCAACACTGGGTCATGTACTGTTTAACTTGCTCATCAGTGACTTGGACAAAGATATAGAATACCTCCTTAGAAAGTTTGCTGATGATACAAAACTTAGGGGGAGTGCCTGATACTCCAGAGTGCTGTGCTGTAATTCAGAAGTATCTAGACAGCCTGAAGAAATGGGCAGGGAGGAACATTTTGAAATTCAGCAAAGACAAGTGCAGGGTCCTACATTTGGAGAGGAATATGCATTCACCAGTACAGGCCTGACAGGGACTTATGGTCCTAGTGGACAAGAAATTTTCCATGAGCCAGAAATTGGCTAAGAAGGCACCAATGGTGTCCTGAGATGCACTGGGAAGAGCACTGCCAGCAGGTAGAGTCCTCCCTCTCAGTCCTGGAGAGGCCTCACTTGGAGTACTGTGTCCACATCATACTTGTGCTCCAGAGCCTTCATCAGCTTTGTTGCGCTTTTCTGGACACACTCCAGCACCTCAATGTCTGTCCTGTAGTGAGGGGCTCAGAACTGAACACAGGATTTGAGGTGTGGCTTCACCAGTGCCCAGTACAGGTGCATGATCACTGCCCTGGCCCTGCTGGCTACGCTATTGCTGATACAGGCCACAATGTTGTTGGTGTTCTTGTCTGCCTGGGCACAAGCTGGCTCATGTTCACTGTTCATCAGACCCCCAGGTCCTTTTCCACTGAACAGCTTTCCAGCCACTCTTCCCCAAGCCTGTAACACTGCATGGGGTTGTTGTGGCCCAAGTGCAGGATCCAGCATTTTGCTTTGATGCATCTCATACCATTAGCCACAGCCCATCAATCCAGCCAAAAGAATACTTACTGACATTGTGCAATTCTAATGGTAGTAGCTGTAACAGAGAAAAACCCAAACAAGTACTTTGTAACTTAGAGATGTTTTTAATTTCTTTATTAATATCTCTATTAATATTTGTGCATCTTGCCACATGCATTTCTTAAAAATTTTCGTTAATTTTTTGCATAGCAAATCTAGCACAGACAACCTAGGGAGTCCTTGTTCTATACCGTAGAGATTGGAATCTCTATTCTACAGTCTATGCCCAGCAGAAAGTCTCTTAAAATATGTACATTTACTTCCCATGTTTGCAAAACAGAGGTAGCAGTTTTTATTCCTGTCCTATAATTTTGAGTAATTTACAATGTAGGACAGGAAAGTTGGACACTTATAAGATAGAGCTTTGTAAACTCATAAAGGTACTACCCTACAATGTTATTTATTATTGCAGAGGAAATAAACCTGATGACCTGTTGGGTCCTTAGAGATTGTATGCTACTAAAAATATCAAGAAACATGCATTTTTGGTGAAAACTACAAACCCTACAAAGTCTGAGAAAAACTTTGAATGTAGAGATAGCACAATATAAGCAACGTGTTTTAAAGAGCCATTACCCTTTTGCTTTGCGTTGATACTGGTTTTGAGAGATCCCTTCATTGTCATTCCAATTAAGTTTTTAATTGTATGATCCTAGTCAGGTAGAGTTAGAGAATAGATAGCAATACACATCTGTTTTGAAGGACCTTTTGTGGTTTTGCACGTGGCATAATAAGCACAAAGTAGTCAGAAGGTAGCAAAGAGTTTGGTGCTGTTTTAACAACCAAGGAAACAGCTATTTGTGGTGGCTTGCAGTGAATATATTTTGCATATTGCATTTTATATTAGACACTGCATTCCAAAAAAGATATTGACAAACTGAACAAAGTACAGAAAACAGATAAAAAAAAAAAAAAAAGAAAAAAGATCAAGGAGCCAGAGGATTGATTTCTGAGGAAAGATAAAAAGATGGAAGTACATATAACTTGACTCAACAATGATAAAGGGCAGGGAGAATTAACAGGCTACAAATAGCTAATGGATTTAAATATTAAGTCAGAGAGAAACAATCTAGTGCAAGACAATATGATGTAGTTAGAATATTGTCATGAATTTAAGGGAAGGAAACTGTAAACTGAATGACAAAGCAATCATTGAAGAATAGATTTCTTGACCTTCAGACTGGATTGGAATTACAATGCAGTAACAGTTGTGGTACTACTGTGCTTGGTCTTTGACCAGTCATACTAAAAATACTGGATAACACTGTGACAGAAACTAACATTCTTTTGGTTTATAATCAAATTATCCAGGGCTGTGTTAGGAGTGTTGCCAGCAGGTTGAGGGAAATGATCTCTGATTTTTCATTAGTTGGTTCCCCTGTTTTCCTGAAATAAAAGGGAAGCCTCTGCATAAGGACTTCTCTATGAAATTTTAAACTTACTGACTTCAGATATTAATTTCTATAAATTTCTTAAGTGCTTCCTAATTTTTATTGACTAATTAAAATATCTACTAGATAATGGAATTATTTTAATTTATACCAAACAATTTCTTATAGTACTAATTGAGCAAAATTACTGAAATAACTCATTTGTTGTGGGTTAAACCCAGTAGGCAGTTCACCCTCGCACAGCCACATGCTCAGTCCCTACAGTAGGATATGGGAGAGAATTGGAAAGGTAAAAATGAGAAAACTCTTGGATTTAGATAGAGACTAATATGCAATGAAAAAGCTGTGCACACAAGCCAAGCAAAATAAGGAATTAATTCTCTACTACCATAGACAATCAGGTGTTTGGGTATTTCTAAGAAAGTAAGGCTTCATCACTCTTCAAGAGAGCAGACTTTGGCCTCTTCAGGAACCTGCTTAGTAAGATTCCATGGGATATAGCACTAGAGGGCAAGGGGCCCAAGACTGTTGGTTGATATTCAAGGATCACCTACTACAAGCTCAGGAGTGTTGCGACCCAACTAGAAGGAAGTGCAACAGGAGGGCCAGGAGACCTCCTTGGATGGATAAGGAGCTGCTGAGGAAAATTCAGAGGAAAAAAGAGGCTTATAAAAGGAGGAAGCAAGGACAGGCGACCTGGGAATAATAGAGGGACGTTGTCCAGGAAGCTAGGGACCAGGTTAGGAAAGCTAAGGCCCAGTTAGAATTAGACTTGGATAGGAATGTTAAGGATAACAGGAAGGGATTCTATAGGTACGGAGCGAGTAAAGACAGACTGGGGACATCAGAGGCTCCCTCCAGAAGCTATCATGAGAAGTGGCTACCCAGGATTTGGAGAAGGCTGAGGTTCTTAATGACTTCTTTGCCTCAGTCTTCATTGGAAAATGCTCTGATCACATCACCCAAGTCTTGGAAGGCAAGAGAATGTGAGAATGAAGACCCTAGGCCCGTTGTAGGAGAGGATCTGGTTTGAGACCATCTTAAGAAGCTGAACATACACAAGTCCATGGAACCTGATGAAATCCATCTGTGGGTCCTGAAGGAGATGGCAAATTAAGTTATAAGCCACTGTCCATCATCTTTGAAAAATCATGGCAGTCAGGTGAAGTTCCCAACGACTGGAAAAAGGGAAATATAACCCCCTTTTTCAAGAAGGGGAAAATGGATGACCCCGGCAATTACAGACCAGTCTCACCTCTATGCCTGGCAAAATCTTGGAGCAGATTCTCCTTGAAGGCATGCTAAGGCACATGGAAAACAACAAGGTGCTTGGTGACAGCCAGCATGGCTTCACTAAGGGGAAATCCTGCCTGCCCAATTTGGTGGCCTTTTATGATGGGGCTATGGAACTGATGGACAGGGGTAGAGCAGTTGAAATCATCTACCTGGACTTGTGGAAAGTGTTTGACACTGTCCTGCATGACATCCTTGTCTCTAAATTGGAGAGACATCGATTTGATAGGTGGACCACTCAGTGGATAAAGAACTGTCTGGATGGCTGCACACGAAGAGTTGTGGTCAATGGCTCAAGGTCCAGCTGGAGACCAGTAACAAGTGGTGTCCCTCAGGGATCGGTGTTGGGACCAGTCTTGTTCAACATCTTTGCCGGTGACATAGACAGTGGGATTGAGTGCGCCCTCAGCAAGTTTGCTGATGACACCAAGCTGTGTGGTTTGGTTGACACACTGGAGGGAAGGCATGCCATCCAGAGGGACCTTGACATGCTTGTGAGGTGGGCTGATGCCAACCTTATGAAGTTTAACTATGACAAGAGCAAGGTCCTACACCTGAGTTGGAGCAATCCCAGGCACAGCTACAGGTTGGGCTGAGAAGAGATTCAGAGCAGCCATGCAGAGAAAGACTTGGGGGTGATGGTTGATGAGAAAATGGACATGAACTGGCAGTGTGAACTCACAGCCCAGAAAGCCAACTGTATCCTGGGCTGCATCAAAAGGAGCGTGACCAGCAGGTCGAACGAGGTGATCCTGCCCCTCTTCTCTGCTCTTGTGAGACCTCGCTTGAAGTACTGTATGCAGTTCTGGTGTCCTCAACATGAAAAGGATGTGGAACTGTTGGAACAAGTCCAGAGGAGGGCCACGAAGATTATCAAGGGACTGGATCACCTCCCATATGAAGATAGTCTGAGAAAGTTGGGGCTGCTCAGCCTGGAGAAGAGAAGGCTGCATGGAGACCTCCTAGCAGCTTTCCAGTATCTGAAGGGGGCTATAAGGGTGCTGGGGTAGACTATTCATTAGGGATTGTAGTAATAAGACAAGGGATAACAGGTTAAAACTTAAACAGGGGAAGGTTAGATTGGCTATAAGGATGAAGTTCTTTATTACTTTGTGAGGGTGGTGAAGCACTGGAATGGATTGCCCAGGGAGGCTGTGAATTCTCCATCCCTGGTGGTGTTCAAGTCCAAGTTGGACAAAGCCTTTTGTGACATGGTTTAGTGTGAGGTGTCCCTGAGCATGGCAGGGGTATTGGAACTAGATGATCTTAAGTCCTTTCCATCCCTAACTATTCTAAGATTCTATGATTTTATGATTCTAATCTTGACTTGGGGTCAGCTGTCTCAGCTGTGTCCTTTTCCAACTTCTTGTGCACCCCCAGCCAACTCACTGGCGGAGCAGCCTGAGAAACAGAAAAGGCCTTGATGGTGTTCGAGTACTGTTCAGAAATAACTAAAACACTGGTGTGTTATCAATACTGTTTTGATCATTGCTCCAAAACAGAGCACCATACAAGAATGTCTGAAGACAATTAACTCTACCTGGCTAATATACTTCTGTCAATATTCTTGTGCCAGAGAGTCACAAGAATGGACGATTCTTTTGTAGCAGTTATAGAATTATGAAGAATATGAAAAACTTGGCATTGGTTTATATTTCTACTTAAAATAAGGACATCCCAGAGGAGTGTTCAAATTGCCAGTTTGTTCTGGGTTGGATAAGTTGATGATCATCTAAGGTGTTTTTAATGCTTTTGGAGGATAGAGAAAAAGCAACAGTAAGGAAGGATGAATGAAGCTGTTTCTCAAGAGAAAAGAAACTTCAGAACCAACATGTTTGCAAGTGTAAGCTATTTTTCTTAAACCATTAGAATAACTGGAGCATGAATTAGAATCCAGAGTTATACCTACTTCAGTGAGGACTCAAATAACTAGGCTGAAGTATTGTACTTGGATCATTTTCTTTCCTATACTAAAATATCTATGCTTTTATCATGAAGCTGCAAATAAGTGAATTTAAACTTTGTCTTTCCTGGTGGGACTCTTAAATTCTTCCCTCCCCACTGCAGTTCTTTTTTTTTTTTCTTTGTAGTTTCCATGCCTTTCACAGTATCACAGTATCACAGTAGGTTAGAGATTGGAAGGGACCTCAAAAGATCATCTAGTCCAATACCCCTGCTGGAGCAGGAACACCTAGATAAGGTTACACAGGAACGTGTCCAGGCGGGTCTTGAATGTCTCCAAAGAAGGAGATTCCACAACCTCCCTGGGCAGCCTGTTCCAGTGTTCCGTCACCCTAACTGAGAAGAAGTTTCTTCTCAGATTTAAGTGGAACCTCTTGTGCTCCAATTTGTACCCATTACCCCTTGTCCTTTCATTGTTTGCCACTGAGAAGAGCCTGGCTCCATCCTCGTGACACTCCCCCTTTATATATTTATATACACTAATAAGGTCACCCCTTAATCTCCTCTTCTCCAAACTATAGAGACCCAGCTCCCTCAGTCTTTCCTCATAAGGGAGATGCTCCACTCCCTTAATCATCTTAGTTGCCCTGCGCTGGACTCTCTCCAGCAGGTCCCTGTCCTTTTTAAACTGAGGGGCCCAGAACTGGACACAATATTCCAGATGAGGTCTCACCAGGGCAGAGTAGAGGGGAAGGAGGACCTCTCTCGACCTACTAACCACCCCCCTTCTAATACAACCCAGGATGCCATTGGCCTTCTTGGCCACAAGGGCACAGTGTCGGCTCATGGTCACCCTGTCGTCCACCAGGACCCCCAGGTCCCTCTCCCCTACACTGCTCTCTAACAGGTCGTTCCCCAGCCTATACTGGAACCTGGGGTTGTTCCTGCCCAGATGCAGGACTCTACACTTTCCCTTGTTATATTTCATCAAGTTATTCCTCGCCCAGCTCTCCAGCCTGTCCAGGTCCCTCTGGATGGCAGCACTGCCTTCTGGCGTGTCGGCCACCCCTCCCAGCTTAGTGTCATCAGCAAACTTGCTGATAGTACACTCAATTCCCTCATCTAAATCGTTGATGAATATATTAAATAATACTGGTCCCAGTACCGACCCTTGAGGCACTCCACTAGATACAGGCCTCCAACTAGACTCCGCCCCATAGACTACAACTCTCTGGCTTCTCTCCTTCAGCCAGTTCACAGTCCACCTCACTACCTGATCATCCAGACCACACTTCCTCAATTTAGCCGCAAGGATGCTGTGGGAGACCGTGTCAAACGCTTTGCTGAAGTCGAGGTAGACCACATCCACCGCTCTACCATCATCCATCCACCGTGTTATTTCCTCATAAAAGGCTACAAGATTGGTCAAGCACGACTTCCCCTTGGTGAAGCCATGTTGACTGCCCCTCATAACCCTCTTATCCTTGATACGCCTTAAGATGGCACCAAGGATAAGGTGTTCCATCACTTTCCCAGGAACGGAGGTGAGGCTAACCGGTCTATAGTTACCCGGGTCCTCCTTCTTGCCCTTTTTGAAGACAGGAGTGACATTTGTCTTTCTTGCAGTTGTCACTGATCCTCTGAAGAAGGAGTGAAAAGTGAACTGCTACAGCTCCTATGCAGATGAGATACATGATTCTCTCTGGTGCAGAATAAGAGATGTTGAAAACACTGCCAGAAGAAAGAAGGTAATAGGGAAGGACAAGAGGACTTCACTGGTAGGAAACTTTTCTTTTGTTATCAGGAGAATGCTCAGTTTTGAATCTCAAACTATTTTCTACAGCATAATAAAGGTACTTACTCAGTGTTGTCTTTGTGGTTTTCATTTTCGGATATTTAAGTTCTCCCAGGTAATGACACCACTTATTTAATTCAAAGCTTTGATTTCTGTTTTACAGTAGAGACATTAAAAGTTAGATTTCACACATAAAATTGTAGCTGAATCTTTATGTGACATTAGCCCGTAAGCATTGACCTTACTTAAGAAATATTACAAAATAGCATCAGAGCTTGTACTTTTTCTGACATGAGTGTTTGCTTCCATTTTGCAAAATCAAGAACTACTTTTATGCCTGATTTCATTATATATAAAATGGCCACTGTGGACATGTACGCTCTAAAGCGTCATGAGGAAAGACACATAATGAGTAATGAGAAGAGTTTTAACTTATGAAGAGAGAGAATAGAAGCTGAGTGAATAAATTATTCAGATGTAAATGTACAGGTTAATTGTGTCAGGTTGCTGAAGACACTATCAGTCCTTACCTTCCTTGCCCAGCTTTACTGGGGCCTCTCTGCACCCCAGCCCACGGCCCAGGACCTTGTTTCAGCCCTCCATGTGCCTTCAGTCCCTGCCCCAGTGACCCCACAACAGGGCTGGTTTCCAAGTCCCCACAGCTCTCATCAGCCATGAGCCCCAGCAAGCCAAGCCCAGCCCACCTGTGGGCCCATGTCCTACCCCAGCCTTGGAACCTACACATCCCCAGGGAGGTCCCCAAAGCCAGTGGCTGGGACTGCCTCCAGCTGCTAGGCCTTGCCTGCCCAGCCCATGGACACCCTGGGGACTCCTGAACCCAGGGAGCTGCTGGCTTACCCCTCTCTATAATAAAGACTAGAGTATACTCAAGAGAACAACTTGTAAGTGGGTGAGAAAGGATTCTTCTAAATCATCAGCCATTTGCCTCAGGGAAAAATAAACTACTCTCAGCTGCTATTCAACTCAGCCCCACAGACAGCTTTCCTGGGTTTTTTTTAGATAGGGGACACATTGCATGCTATTTTTTCTCTCACAGGCTGAAGTTTTCTGTGCTTTTTTTCAGAGCAGAAATGGTATTTCTGTTAGCATGTTTTCTGTAAGCTTGTAAGGGCTTCTTGGAACAGCATCGCTTAGATAGAATGTTTTCATTCATATACATCAGATCTGTGTAAATAGCAGAAAGGTATATACACTTAGCAATAAAATTATGTTAGCATTGGCTTTCCAGTTACAATGCTATCGTACAGAAAGTCCTTGAAAACCAGTTTCCATTGTGATAACTCAAATAAGTTTTGAAATTGGTTGCCAAATGTCCAGAAACCTATCAGTGTTCTAACGCATGAATTTAAAATGCCCAGGATGATTAAAAACAAGTAAATCGTGGTTTAACATTTTATTAGTCCCACTTCTTTTCCAGCTCTTTGAGAACTCTTCAATTTATTGTGTTGAACCAGTGTCCTTTGAAAGTGCCCCAATTATGTTTCCCTTGCAATTTTAGAAGTCATATTTTAAAAAGGTCAAAATGTTTATCTTTATAGCATGAAAAGTCATAGCTACTTATTGGTCTTGAAGTTGTTTCCTGTTCTTTTCCCCTGATGTTAATTTCAGTGCTTCATCTTTCTTATTCTGTTTTTCTCTGAAGCCTGAGGTATGTACTTTTGATGCATATAATTCAAGACAAATAAAAATCAAACTGAATAGAAATGAGCCCTTTGATCTTCTAAAAACATTGCTAAATTAATCTCTTTTCTTTACCTCTATTTTTTGAAAAGGACATTGCTGGTTTCGAGTTACTGATGGAGGATTTTACCATTTTGATGAATACCTCACTGCTTTTCTGGAATTCCCCCTTTTTTTTTTTTTGTTTTTTCACCAGAAAGTCAAAGCTTGGCCTTTTAAGCAATAGTCACCTTTACAGTGCCCATAAAATAATCACAGAGTTTTCTTTATAATTGTTTTAACCTGTTATCTGTTTTATTCACAAACACTTTTGATAGCTCAACAGAGAAATTTTTATGGTACCTGAGCACGGTTGATAAATGTTTCAGCCCAGCTCACAGAGGTATGGACAAAGCAGTGACAACAGCTAAACTGTAGAGCCTCTTAAAGTGTTTAATGACATTGAAACTAACTACTTTAGTGAAAGACCTACTATTGGAAAACCTTGGCCCCACTTCAGATACTTGCTCCCCCCACTAGTGGCAAATGTTGAACTGATTTATGTCTGGTCTTGTAGAAAATGACATGGCTGAGATCCTTCTGGGAAGGTGAGGGGCAGAGATAATATATATAATTTGATATTATATATATATATATCAATTAAAATAAATGTTTTCTGAAGAGTAGGAGACAATTTCTGACCCTATGCAAGTTTTGGGCAATTTTTGTGACTAAAGAGGGGTAAGTTCATGACAAAGTTGTCTTGCTGAAAACTTGCCATGTGGGCATAATAGGAAAAAAGTTGCCTTCTACATAGAGGAAACACTGGTTTTATTGATTAGATGAAATTTAGAAGTTTAATTTGTATTAATGATACAGAAACACTAAAGACTACTAATGGATTCATTTGGGTAACTTTAGAGAGGGTGTTTGTGCGACTCATCTGTTCTTACAAAATTAGTGAAGTAACTGTAATCCTAAGTGAATTTGAAAAGTATTAGGTTATTTTGTGTAATAATCTTCCAGTTTCAGAACTGTTATAACTGTAAATAAATTGACATATAGCTAATATAATGGTACTCTTGAAATATAGTGAAAAATACACGTGAAGTCCTAAATCAGACTTATAATTTGTCATTAATAATACCTTTTTATCTAGAAATCGTGTTGTTCTGTCAGGTCAAAACTTTATATATTCTAGTGTAAAAGAAATAAAAATGTGATGCTACTTTCCTCGTAACCTTGCTTTTTGTTTACTATTCAATTAGACTGCTACAGTTTTCTTTTTAAAAGCTCATAAATTTATACAATACTAATAGTTCCTTTCTCAGTTATTAGGCCCAAACTTAGACATATGCTTGACTGAATTCCTAAGATGTGGTAGCATGAAGAAACTTTAAAAGCTGTGATTATCAGAGCTTAATAGGTTGTAATGACCCTAACCAACCTCGCCTGGGGTTTCCACATACACCACCTGCCTTGGGTTCCAGGAGCCTCAATTAAGCTGAGGCCTGATCATCCAGGACCCTTGTATGTGCTGTAGTTTAAGTGCACCTGTCCTGATTTTGGTTCTGTTTCCTGGATGGATTTTTGGACCTGCGCTGCAGGTAGCTTGCATCCTGAATAGATCTCTTATATATATGTTAATTTTGCTTCCAGTCTTGTCTTATGCTGCTCTTAACTGGGTTCTCTGCATAAAACATGTACCTGGTTCTATCTCTTTGCCTTGTCTGGGACTGTTGTTGGACTCCATTGTCAGCACACTGAACAGTCCACCGCAGTTGGTAAGGGCATTGTCCTGGTGGTAATTAAAGTATTCATCTGTTTCCAAGAGCATTTATGCCACCAGCATTTCAGACAAGGAGATTTAAACTTGGGCTTTCATACTTGAATGCATACTCTTTGATCACTGGCTGCTCTACCAGATGGCAATCTTTTCCTGTTTAAGACTCCAGCATACAGTGAAATAGGGCCATTTACTCCACAAAATAACAGTAGCTAAAATGTTTTCTTTCCCATCATACTTATTTTTAATCATAACTTTTCTAATTAAAAAACTATTGATAGCAAATGTCTGACTAGCCCTAATCACTTAAGTTATATATTTGAAAGACTGAGAGAGCATTATAGACTTTTGAAGCATTTGACATTTAGCAAAAGTAGAAAAGAAAGCAAGCATTGATCTCAGATTTCAACAGACATTGGTAGGATAGTGTCTAGATATCTGCAGTCAGTAAATGTACTGGGGCTTTGCCAAGATTTCTCAGTACCAATTGTTGCTTTAATCTGGCAGAATCTAATAATAATTTCCCAGATGTGAGAGCTTGTAAATTACTGGTCTGTTAAGGTCTTAAAGTTAATCTCTGGAATATATCTATCTTACAACAATTGAATGTAATTTTCTATGCATCACAGTGTTGATGTAAATGTTTGCTACTGATGAAACAATAATAGACATTCTATCAATATAATAATATTCTCTCAAAAATCTGAAACTGTTTAAAACAAACACATATTTTTGAAATTTATTTTATGTATTCATTTTGATACATCTCTTTATAGTTTACCATTCCTGACAATCAAGCCTTAATTTACCACAGGTTTAAATCTCATCCTAACTATATCTGGATTTTATGGTGCTGTGAAACGTCCTTTAGTCCAATTTTTTAATGTATATTATGTTACTGTATTGCATTAGATGTTGATTTTACCACTTGAAAGGTATACATCTTTCTGTAATAGCTGAACTTTACACAAACTGGATTATTTTACAAAAGTATTTTTCACTGTGTTTCATAAGTTTTTTAATTATACATAAGTATGCATTTATAAACACCACTGACCCCACAAAAATTCTGTGACCACCATGAAAAAATAGAGAAAGACTTTTTACTAGCCCTTAAGTAATTGTTTAATTTCTTTGGAGAATCAGTTGACTAATTCTTGACTAATAACTTAAAGATTGTGATTTTTTTTTTTCCCCTTAAGGTTAAATCATATAATTATGATCAGTTTGTTAACGTAGCTGTTTCTCAGTGCTAGAGGTTTTTACAAAACAAAATCTCCTTCAGAATAATCTTGCAGATTTATTTCAAACACCTGTTGATGCTTCCCCAGTTGCTTCTTCAAGATTCAGTAGGGTTGAATTTAAACTTGAAAGTGTTATACTCTAGTGCCTCTTTCTCAGAAAGTTGTTAAAAAAAAAAAAAAGAAAAAAGAAAAAAGAGGAAGTTTTATGAAAGCCACTTTTGACATATATTTGTGCTTGTTTGTGGGAAAGTTTACTTTAGCTTTTTATCAATAGTTTTTGAGTTGTATCAAAAGTTGTATTCTAGGAATGTTATCAAGCTTCTGAAAGTGTCAACTCAGAAAATTTCTTTAGCATGAACAAAAAAGTTCATATTAGAGAAAAAATTAAATGTAAGAACATATAAACTAATAAGTAAGGCAGTTAAAGTAAATTAAGTTCATAATTTCAGTCCTTGTATAGATAGAATTGTTGGTGTAAATGTAGTGAGGGAGTGCATTATCATTAGTAGTTTATTAAACTTAAACTAACTTATTTTAAATCAATCTTCCTGTAATTATAGTACAGTTATGCAGTTAAATAACATTGAAAAATTCCAAAGAGTTTCCAAGTAGCTCAGTTTAATAATCACAAAAAATGGCTGTACTAATGCAAGTGTTTTTTCTTTTATTTTCTGGTAGATGTGAACAAGGTAACTGCTTCAGTGTCAGTTGCTGTCTTGTTAAAAATTTTTGCAATTTAAAGGTAGTATTCTTTGATTTGTCCAATATTTTTAGGGATAATTATCCATATTTTTTGAGGGAAAATATTTTTGTCATTTTTTTTTGTAAATAAAATAGTTCTGTGTCAGTCTACATAAGAATGTTTAGGATTTTAATTACAGACCCCACTGAGGCATCCAGAAGATTAGCTCAGAAAGTATACTCTTTAGATGTAGGACTTCTCTAATGTTTTGATTATAAAATTTACTGCCTGCCCTAAGGGTATAGCAAGTCTCAGTGTATATATAACACTGTAAAATAAAATGACTAAGTAACTGGTCTCTTGCCACCAAAGTGCTCTTTCAAACAAATTGATATAAATAGAGTGTACTCAGAAGTCATGCAATTATGCTATTCCTTGGTTACTTTTACAGGTGTCTACCTTCCTTCTCTAACTCATGTAATTTTGTATCACCCAGAGTTCTCAAAGTAGCAAAAGCACCCAGAAGAAAATTCACCAGATATCTTCAGTTGTGCCATATCAGTCAGCTACAAGCAACAATAGAATTATTTGGTTTTTTTTAAAGCTGACATCTTAACTAATATACTTGATAGCAGGATCTTCAGCATTAAAGTCTTTAGGTAAAGCAGGAAGCTAAATTACTTTCAATTATTTTTGTATGTGTACTAGCGATTGAAAAATGGCTATTAATGGGAGACCACAAACACCACAGTTAGGATCAATGTGCATACCCCTGTGGTAAACTACATAATAATTGTTCCCTGGTTTCTAATCTGGAATAAAATCAGATCTGAGGAATAATGGAAAAAGATGAGAAAGAGAAATTTAAAATGTGGAGTAGTGAGGTGTCAGTGCTATTTCCCAGGACAAAACTGAAATTTCTTGATGCTGAAGAGATGGGCTTTCTTCATGCTAAAGGGAATTTTTTGTAACTTTGCAATACTGAGAGCCGGTACATTTTTAAATCCGATTAGATAGACCTTTCTGAAAAAGCCTCTACCCTAGGAAGTGAAATGTTGGAACTTCCCCCATCCCTCATTCCCTCCCAGTAATGTCAGCCTACGATTTTTCTTGACCATATGAACATTTTAGTTTATGTATTCATGGGACATTAAGGAAGAGTAAGATCTGTTTCCCTCTGTACCATGGCATCAGTTCCCTTATAAAGTTTCATGTAGTATTACAAGGTACTGGGAATTTTCTCATTTGCAGGTTTTCGATAAAATTGAGGAGACCTCTGTTCATAGAATGTATTTTTCTTTGTGGCTACAACACTTTGGATAAGGGTCTTATCAGCATAGATAATTTGAAAAGAACTGTAAATGAGAACCGTTTTGCCAAGTCTGACTTCTGCTTACAGTGTGATAAATAGTGCAAGCCTGATAGTGAAACTCTAGTAAAGCCCATTATCAGTTTGTTAACACTGTGGAACTCTTTTGCAACTGCCAATTCAAAGACGAAATTAATGGCATTTGATACAAAACTATCACTGGTTATTGTTATATTGCCTGAAATTTTTTCTGTTCTGTAGACCTCCCTGTGGTTATACCTGCATGGATGCTTGATTCCAGGACTTCTGACTTAACAAAGCCTTACATTTCATTCTGGTAGCTTTTTACTGTCAGGGTCCTGAGTGCACTGGCAGGATCTGGACTGTTTTTCTTCCTCACCTAGGGGACTAGCTGCATGTGCTCAAGACCAAATCTGGTTTTATTTGTTTTGTGTAACCTTAGATCAGGTAGATGAGGAAAGATCTGGGTGGTAAAACAGCTCTGAAAGGCTTTGCCAGTCCTTCCTACTGCATGTAGGAACTACTTTTAAGCTCATACCCTTGGCCTTAGTCCTTGTGTGACCTGCACTGTAGGTATACACGTACCTTCCTGTTGTGCTAGCCTGACTTCCTGGTTGTTCTTAGACATCAGTATGGTCCGATGAACGTGACTTTTGGCTAAACCCACTTATTGTCACTGGACCTGCTCTGCTCTTCTTGCTTGGGTGTTTTGGTAAGATATTTTTGAGGACATTCTCTCCCTGCTGTGCTTTGTTCCCACCTCCTGGCTCAGCCTTCATGGTGCAGCCCACTTTTACTTTCCCTGACTGACAACTGCTGTCATAAACCAGTATTTTAAAAGGAGAGTTCGGTGCATCTTTCACTTTGATTTGTTGAAGTGCTACAAAATTAATGCGTTGCCCTGAAAAAGCGCCCACTGAAACCAGCCTGTGTCCTTGAGTGTCATCATCTGGTAAGTATGACTGCCAAAATCAAGGCCTGCTTATTTCTAAATTCCAATATTTTGCCTGAGGAACTAATTTTTACAATGCTTTGGACACCTGCTCTTGCTCTTTGCTACTTGGCACCAAAATAATGTGTTCCAGCCTGGCTGTATTTGTTTCGTGTGCAGTAGACTGACTCATAGCTCAACCTGGCCATCCACATCAGGTCACAAATTCTACCACCCACACATGTGCTATACCTGTAAGGGCTGAATAAAATGACATAATGAACATTTTATGTGAATACACATCTCCCTAAATTGGAGAAAATGTTGAAAACTGATTGTCTGGCCAAGAGAGGAATTCAAGCCTTCCTTGTTTCATAGGAAATTTCAATATTCTCTATTGAGACAAAGGGGGGGGGGGGGCATAAAATTACAAGATGGGATATAGAAATCTTTAGAAGTAGCTTTAAGTAATGTTAAGTTTGATGGCTTTGTAACAGTAGCAATGGAAAATTACTGAGGTGCAGGATGCATAGAGAAAAATATATACAGAGAGTGCAGCTAGAGAACATACTGAGAATCCTCACAAGATAGATCGTTATAGTTGACACAGCTTTAAGAAAAAAACAGCCTAGAAAAACAGGACACAGGGATAAGGGGTATCTGGGAACTGCAGGTGTCCAGGGTGGGCTACAGTTAAACTAACTGATAAGTAGGAGAATGGAAGGATTATTATGTCTCTGGTGCTAACGAACCAATTAAACTGGTATGAGCATCTACTGCGCGTGCTTCAAAGGCTGCCAGAAGTGGTGAAGATTGTTGGAAGTAAACGACCCTTAGAGACCACTACCACAATTCTGTACGCATGCGGGGAACTCTCTGGAAAATGATGTAATCCATACGTAGCCTCATGAATATGTATGTATGCCCATATATAAGGGACTATATAAGGATGGCTTGTATAGCAATACAGGGACACACGTTAGGAGGAGTTGTCCCCCGTGTCTCCCGGCGCCGCAATAAAGAATACCTGCTTGTCAGCTTGAAAACTTTGTTGGCATGTTTGTTCCTGGAGTTTTCTCCGAATCACTATCTAATCTTCAGCTTGTCTTCTTTATGGAATCCAGCAGAATTAAAGAGTGGTCCCAGCTGCTAATGTCTAAGTATTATTATGTTTCAAAGTGCATAGTTTGACAGTTATGATTTATCCTTCTTCCTGTGTTTCTCCTCTAACAGAATTTGTGCTCTGTCAGCAAACACAGATGGAAATGTTTGGAATGATCTGAATTACAGCTATCAGTTCTGATTTAGATTTTAAAAGATTATTTCTCGGATATATTTTGCTTTTTGATTTATTTATTAGTTGCCGGATCTTAATTCAATAAAATAATACATGTTCAACTGTTCAGGGTGCAGGATTGACATTAATGGAAAACTGTCCCAAGAAATCTCTGCTATGGTCCTGCTAAAGGCACTTTGAAACACCAAAAGTGTTTAGAAAAGCACACAGTAAAGAAATCTTCAGATCCTTCAATTAGATTTTGAAAATGAGCTTGTGTGACGTGTGAAACATAGTTCCTTTTTTGTTTTGTTTCTCCTGTCAAAGTTACAGTCCTAAGCTACTTAGGAAGCTGCAACTCTTGTTCATGCTAAAGCACTGTACAATCAGTACTGTTTTATTCAAACAACAAAATCTGAAGTAACTTTTCGACATCTAGATCACTGTTGAGGTACAGTGTTATACTCTATTTATTCTAACAGCATAAGGTTTACAGTTCCCAAATCTAATGTGACAATCTTTAGAAATTTTAATATTTTGTGAAGATTTTTATAAACTGGAGAAAAATTCAGTTAATGTTATTTTTATTTTTAAAACAGGCAGATTTTTATCAAGCACAAAAATGTTGTAAGGGAAGTAAAACCACGTAAATGCCTGGGCTTGAAGAAATTGGTAAAAGGTCTTCTTGAGGCACTCCCACCCCTACTGTGAGATCAAATCTGCCAGCAACAGGTACAGTGTTGCCCTCCCAGAAGCTCCTGTCTAGCAGGGCATGCTGCCAGCTGGAGAGATATTGTGGGAAACCCCTGGTGAGCAAGTGAAGTATTTTATAATATCGTTTCAGCTGGCAGCCTGCCTAGGATGGTATTTCTGTGCACTCGTCAAAACACTTGAAGAAGTTCATTAAGATTGCAGGCAACAGCCATGGCAACTGGTAGGAACTATATTTCTCAACTGCACCAGAAAAGCTTATATACAAATAAATGTGTATTATGGGAAGATACAGGTTGATCCAATGCTCTATTGTAATTTCAATATATATTGAATAAGGTGGCACCTGGAGTTTGAGCACTATACCCTAATCCAGGTGGAAAGGCTGCAAAGCCTTGCGCTAGTGGTTTTGTACTTGTTTGTATTTCTTAATGCTGAAATATACTGTTATGTTCCTAGTCATATATGTGAACTGCAGGAGGGTCAGTTAACACTTAATGATGAAGCATACTATGAAAGATTACTTAACAGACTACTAATAGCATGTGAATATTTTTTGATTCACTAAAAACTTAACTGAGAGCTCAGATAAACTGGGTCTGTTAGTGGATCTTGTTATCAGCCCTCTGCTCTGTGTGCTGCAATAAAACCCTGTAGGGCTGTGCTCTCCTAGTAAGAGCAGTGCCTATGCTGTGGTCATCTTTGGCTCATATCTCATAATTCTTTGCAAAGCAGTCCTGCTATTTCTGCTTCCTAAATGCCTCAAAATTGTGTAACAGCTGTGTTAGGAAAAACTGAGGAGGCAGCAAAAGCAAACCCAAATAATGACCAAAAGTGTTGAAGTAAAAAGGAGAAAACGAAAGTAAAGCCAAGCCGAAACAAGTAAAGAGAAAAAAGCAAATAGAGCATAAAGAATGGTAAGGATATGTAAGTTCATTTTTTAAACTGTTATTTTTAGTGACATTAATAGAAAAAACCCAAATTCCAAATCAAACAAGAAAATCTAATAAAACCCAATAAAAGGAAATTGAAACAAAAACCAGTCCAGTTCGAACATGTAAAGATAAAAAATAAAACCAAAAACTTTTCTCACGTGAATCACAACTTTTAAATCAATATTTTATGTAATATTTCTACTAGTGATTTTAACCACTGTGATGGTTAAAAACTAGTCTAATGAAAAAACCCACTGTTTTGAGCAGTGAGTAGTGGCCAACACTGTTTATTTACAAACTCTTCCTAGATCAGCTAGAGAAATAAGGGATAAGTTAAAATAATCTGATTGTGGTCCCATTCTTAAAGACGATCCACTTGAAGAAATTAAGTTTTAATTTTTATATTTGCATGATATTTGTAGTAAACTGTAGTACACTAGCAAATAAGTAGTCTTTGTACAATCAGTGAAGAATTTGTTCTAAGATTTTACCCCTCCCTTCACCACTTTTAGAAAAATTCACTCTTGTTCGCTTTATTGGTGGTCTAGAGAAGAGGTGAGATAAGGCAAAGAAGTATCATTTTAGTCAGATGTAATTAGACTGAAAAATTCTAGGACTACTCATATCCTAGTATAGACTCATATTAAGTACAAAACAGTGTTAGTGTTTCCTCCAACTCATTCGCTGCCTTATATACCCTTCAAAACGAGGTGTCGTGGTTTAACCCCAACCAGACAACTTGTGCATTTACTCCCCCCCCACTTCTTGCCCTCCCCCTACTCTCGGAGGGACGTAGAGGAGAATCATAAAGAATGTAACTCCCACGGGTTGAGATAAGAACAGTTTAGGAACTAAGTTATAATACAAATCACTACTGCTACCACCAATAATAGTAACGAGAAAGGAAATAACAAGGGAAGAGAATACAACACCCCATCACCAGCCAACCGATAACTTGCCCCCCCAGCCCGATCAAGCACCGACCGATACCTCCTCCAACCCTGCAGTCCACTCTAGCCCTTCCGGGTCACTCTCCCAGTTACATCCTGGGCATGACATGCTGTGGTATGGAATACTTCTTTGGTCAGTTTGGGTCAGGTGTCCTGTCTCTGCTTCCTCCCGGCTTCCCCTCCTCCCTGTCAGAGCATGAGGCTCACAAAGTCCTTGGCCAAACCAAAACATCCTTTTTATCAGCTCTGTTCCCAGCCCGAAAGTCAAAACACAGCACTGCACCAGCTACCAAGAAAGAGAAAAATGACTGCTGCTTCTAAACCCAGGACAGAAGGGTACAGTGCTCTACATCATAGCCAAATCCTGAGTGTTGGGGCAAGATCAAATCCAAATATTTTGTCTTGGTTGGAAAGTTCAAAGCTGAATGCTTACCTGTTGTTCTCAAAAAGGTATTTCTACCTTCGCAGATTTCTTCTGAACTGTTTATATTGTGTAGACTTTCAGAGTAGGGATAAAGCTCTCTATAAGGAGACTAAAGCTCCAAGTGTTGTATACTTGAAATACCAAATTATTTACACCTATTTTAAACTAGTCGATTCCAAGAAAATAAATGTTTCGCTTGCCCCTGGAAGTAGACTTAGTGCAGATAAAAACGATTCTAGAACATTCAGGAAATAAATGGCTGCTGTGTGATAGGTGGCTCAGTACTGAAAAAATAATGGCTTTTGAGACTTCTGAAGTACAAAGTCTGCTACTTGTTTCTTTCAAATGATAAAAAATAGAAAACCCAAAATCTGTTATCTGGTCTTATAACGACAAAGCATGGCTGTATTTGGGACTGTGGTTGGGAATATGCTTGTGTTTTAGTTAATAGCAATTGTTCACAAAACAGAGTAAACTGACAAAATCATGTATGCTAAAAGCAGGTGAAATTAGCTCTATAAAAAGAAATCAACAAAAACCAGTCAAGCATTAAAAGAGCAGTAGAATTTAACAAGTAAAAAGTTTAACAGTAGCAAGCACATTACATAGGGCAATAGTTTCTAGCCTTTTCCTAGGTTGGTTTGCTTAAGTTTACAGACAACATTCTGTTCTTAGGTATATCTGTAACTCATAGGCTTCTGTTCCTAAAGATTAGTTTTAGTTCCATCAGCATTTCTTACAACAATCTTACAGTCTTCTTGTATCTGAAGCAAATATCACTTGGGGCCAGATTACTCATTACTTTGGCTTGTGTATTCATTTATAACATTGCAGAATGGGTTTAAAATGTTACCCCTGATTTGCTGGGCAGTGATGAAGTTGGTCTTTTACAGTTATTAGAATCAGGAAAGGAGGGAAAGGGAGAAAACTGTATGGTGTTGTATAAGCATTTCAGAAATCTATTTCTCCATTTTTATTTTCCTTGTAGATTCTAACAAGCCATTAAAAATAATTTTATATCTACTTACATGTTTATGAATATTAAGAAAGATATACAGAGGCTTTGGTAACCTTAATCTGATAACACTGAACTCCCACTTGTAGCTGTGTGATAAACCCATTCTGAACTTCTAAAATAAAGAAAGAATATCCATCCAGGCAGTGGGAGCATGTGTAGGTATAATTAATTACTGAAAAACATATCCTTTATAGTCCTGCATAAAGGTTTTAATCGATATCAAGATTTCTACAATAAAGTTGTGCTTTGTTGCATAGAAAAGACACCGATGATGGATGACTAAAATGAAAGAAAAAAGAGGAATCAAAATTACTAACCTGGAGGTTTAAGTAAGATATTGAAAAAAGAGTATACAAAGGTATTCAGAAATCTTAAAGACATGAGAATAATTTTAGCTTTGCTAGATTCCTCATCTGTGGACAAATATTCTGTATCTTGGGAGGTGGAGGGGATAAGTCGTAGCAGCTGAGTTACTCATGCAAGGTCATACAAACTATGATTAAGTAAGAAAAGAATCCAGATTTTCTATGATGTAGGCAATAAGCAACCTTCCTGCTTGAGGAAAATGAAGAAAGCTCCATCCAGCAATTTTCTGTTTCTTTAGACTTATCCAAAAGTTTCTCGTTCTTAACTGATTGGGGCGTCAATAAAAGCAGCTCTTCTGTGAAGGGAAGAAAAATGCAGGAAAGGAATTATATTAAATATATTCCTCTTACCAGATTCTTAAATTAATACCTTGGACCTTATGTGAGTCAGCCCTATTCAACCCTCGCAGAAGCTTGCTCTGCATTTCGCAGTGCTGTTGAAGCAACATCTTTGGCTAAACACTTAGCCAGCGTTTGATGTTAGTTTCCAGTCCTTCTGAATATGTTCATAATTATATCTAAGCTGATATTCAAAACTGGGGGCTGGAATGTGCCAGCTGGGCATTATTAATGCCCTTGCTTTTCAGAAGTGTCATCCTGAGTAGTCTTTTAAAACATAATAGGGTTTGGGGTTTTTTTTTAACATTTTTTATGTTTCAATGTGAAATAAATTGCAACAGTACCAGATTATCTGCTCATTAAACAAATAGCATATGGTTTATAGTAGAATATCAGATCATTATGTGTCTAAAAGAAAAGATGCCTTAAAGTTAACTACCATTATAGCAGCTTGAAGATTGTCATTATTGACTACATTTTCCATCCTCCTTCTGGTAATTTTGTACACAACTATAGCATATTAAGGGTCAGACGTAGTCATTGATTCAAAGACCAAAGATACCTCCAGGTAGATCTGCAATATAAGAAATATTTCTGGTTCTTGGCAGGATTTTTGTACAGCAAGCCACCGCAACAGCAGGGTTCCCTTTGCAGCTCCTGTGACCGTGCTGGCTTGTTATCAGCCAACATTTGCTAGTATTGGGCTTTTATATAGGCTTTGGTGTGAGATGCAGGGTTCTTTCACTAACCTCATGCCTGAAGAAGCAAGTAATTGCTGAGGCACATCAACTACCTATCTCTGATCATATGTTTTTTGTTCTTGAGGCTTTCTGTCCAGCTAGGTGCACGAAAAGATCCTCTGTGTTTCTGCCATGTTCCCCACTCTTTACAGAGCAATTAACTGAAATATTAGACTCTGTGTGGGAAACAATTATTATATCAGCAGAGGAGATAATTCTCAAGCTTAGATAAAGACTATGTACTGAAGAGAAAAAGCTTTTTGTGCAAAGGGCTGCAGGTCAAGGTTTATGGGTCTCCAGTATAAGCAAAAGTAACTAAAAAAATGCCTTACTTTTTGCTCTGTAGTCTGTTGAACAACAAGCTGCAAAATTCAATGAACCATTTAAAGCTCTGCTAGCAAAGTCATTGAAAATGGTGTAAGAAACATGTTTAGCTGTCTACAGAAGAAAACCTGAAAAAAGAAAAGATTGACATGTGTGCCCTACTAGCACAGAGACCAGACAGAATGGCACTGACTTCATACATACTTACAAGTTCATGAAGAACAGAGGTTCTGTCAGTAGAGTTGACTCCAGGCCATTAGCAGAGGGTAAACCAAAAATTTTTTACCCATGCATAGCCTTGGGACAATTCTCCTGTGGGAATTCCTGATCTGAAGCCCCTAGAGACATAATTCTAAAATTGGATCTGCTTTCCAGAGAATCACTTCCTTTTTATCTCAAACTGCATACACACCCAAATCAGAAAATTCAAAAATGCTGTGTCTGATAATCAGTTATATCTAGCCTGCTGAGTTCAAAGTTAATGTTTTGTACTTTCGGAAATAAGATGCTCCCCGCTTTCCGATAGATGTAATTATCCAGAAAAACGGACTAACTTTAAAACATGACTTTTTAAAACACCATAAACATACACTAAGTACATTTATACTCCTAGCAGTCATGGCATATATAGGAATGTATATTTGGAAGTGTTTTAATGACTCTGCATAACATTTAAAAAAATGTTTCCTTACTTCTAGATTGTGACATGAAGTTACATCAACATGGGTTTGGTGAGCTGTATATACGGAGGCTAGAATTCCTAGTGAAGAGTGTGCTTCACAGTAAGTAAATGCAAGCTTTTTAAGAAAGATTTCCATATATGCAAACATGGTTTTGGGCACATATAATGTCTGCCTACTTCCACTTACTCTAATAATTGCTTCTAGCAAGTCTTATAATAGATTACTGGTGTTCTAAATCTGCAAAATGTACATGAAATTCAAGCCGATTGGTTTTGGTATTTTTTTTGCTTCTTGATTATCATTCATGAGCAAAGAAATGAGTTGGAGATGATAGGAAGAACCGGCTGTGGCTTACTTTACTGGTTCAGAGTCCCTTCTGTGTTGCTTTGTGCTTGGATGGATTTTTTTGTGCTTATTTATAACCAATTGTTCAGTATCTTATGTACTAGGTAAGCATTTCTGTAAGAAGACACAGAATAAAATAAATACCAGGTTAGTATTTTGGACTTAAGTAAACTAGATGGAAAAGTCACCTAAATGTAAGGTTTACCCTACTGTGTGTTTTCCTGAGCATCAAACAACAGCTTATACCTCTTTAGATGTGTTACACTGAATGTTTAATTACAAGTTTTTGTGATAATTAACTACTTTGGGGACTTATCAGTAGTAACATTGCATCGGCTAGACCTTTAAGGTATTCAGTTGGTGTCAGGAGAAAACCAGGAATGCTGACTGACCTTCATTGTAACTAAAAGCTATTTCCATGAGCTTTATACATGTTGCAGCACGAGGTGTTCTGATGCATTTAATGCATTAGATCTTGATATAGTTCAGAATTGCTTGGGGATAATGCATGTATGTCCTTTCAAAACTTTTCTCAGGAGAAAATAACAATTAAAAAGATGAACTAAAATTTGAAAAATACTTGTGTAATACAGCTTTTTATAAAAAAAACCCAAACAAACTTAGTGTGTTTTAATAAAAAAAAAACACAAAAAATCCCCAAACAAAACTCAAAAAGCCACAAAAAAACCCTATGCTGAAATATTTAAAATAAAGAAATTTTTATAATTTGGGATTAAAATTCCAGTGTTTATTTCTGTCTAACAATCTGCCATTCTTTCAAGAACAGTGTGAAATTGAGTCACCTCCTTTGGCAGGGTTGCACACAAAATTTATTATTGTGGTTCTGCTAATTCTTGATTTTACTGTTCAGTTTATACCCAGAACTTTTAAAATCAGTTACTGTCTTCCTTTTAGAAGGCCTTTGTAAGTGAAAGTGAATTGCCTTCTTTGCTTTTTTCCCCTTAAAACTAGCAATTGGTAATATAAGTAGACGCCTACCACCAGAAACAGAAAATGGGAAAAAGGGCATTCAGCTCCAAAAAAAATGCTCTTTTTCCTATAATTTGAAATTTTCTTGGATGTTTTTCAAATAACAGCAGACTTCTGTAATACATGTTGCAAAATTGCAATACATTTATATATACAAAAATATTTAAAATTGAAATCAGTACTTACTACTAAACTGTTTCCATTTGTCCTTTTTAGACTTTTGTTTATGACTGCATCATGTAGTGTCTTTAAATTTTAAGAACACTGTGATATGCAGATGTTAACCAACTACTAATTTTTTACTTTTTGACAGCATACCTTTACTATCAGGATGACCTGGTATCTTGATAGGGTAACAAGCTGACTCAATTGGAGTAAAAACTTAAAAGCAGTGAAGGATGAAAAGAAGAATCATTTGAAGAAAGCAGTCAATACTGCCTTACTGTAGATCTATGATATCTAATCATAGATCATTAAATTAGCGAAGCACTTCAGGGTCACCCTTGTCTTACCCCTTATCCATCTAGAATTTCGTTTACATATTGGGGAATTTAAAAAGGGTGTATGAAAGACTAATAAAGCAAGACAGCATAAAACTGGGTTAATCAGAGCAGAAACTGTGAAGGTCTAAGAAGCTGAGGAGCTTTTTAGACAAGCAGGTATTAGCAGGTGGCTGAAAGCAAGCCAGGCCTTTTCACACTTTAAAGTTTATATACCAATATACTTAGATTTTGCCTTTTCCAGATGTGTTTGCTAGTTTGGGTGGATTTGATCCTGAGTATGAATCATACTGCTCTTTAACAAGTATGAGAGAGCTTACTTGACAGAAATCTTTAGTGAAGCAGCAGTTAAATTGGACAACAGGAGAAAGTGCTGAGGTTTCCAAAAGACGGTAGATACAGTCCTCCCTTCTTGGAATCTATTTTCAACTTTTCCAGAAAAATGCTGTGACACAAAAATTCTATTGCAGTTAGGATGTAGAATTTTTCTTACTTGGTATACAGATGGTTATAATAAAAGCTCTTCAGAATATTGTTACACACTTTTTAAGATGATCTGTGTTCTATGAGAAAAAATGGATTTCACTCAACTGCACTAGAAAATAATCAGATAAATTCTGATATCACACAAAAATTTCCCAGAAAAATGTATAGAACATGCTAAATATGCCAAAAAGTGTAAAGAATGCTAAGATTATTCATATCTGCTCTGGAAAGTGTTTTTTCTATTTATCATAGGACTGATTTTACTAAGCTGTACAGTTGCACCCAAATTCTAGATTGCAAAGATGCATTTTGTCCTCTCCTTACTTTCAGAGACATTATAGTAACCTGAATGTTTCATATTCAGTAAAGGATACTCATTTTCTAAAAGATACGGTTGACATTTTAGATTTTTCTCAACTTTTGACTGAACCACTGTCATTTCTGCTGAAAACTGAGGCAGGGGAGGGGGAGAATGTTAAAGACAAAGTTTGTAATCTCCTTATCGAAAAGGACATGTAGAGCTTTTTGAGAAACACCAGAGAAATTTCCTAGATTTCTGGGTTGTTTCATGACCAATATACTGCATTTGAAGAAAACACAGATTTTCTCTTAAAGAAGACCACCTTCTTCTACAAAATAGGATGAATTTCTTGCAGAAAATAAGAATGTTCCACCACAGAAACTGTTAAATTTCTGAGTAAAACTTTCAATCATAAAATAATAAAATCATGAAGTGTAAGGATGACATAAGCCTTTTTGGTGTGAAGATAAGGTATAGATTAAGTGGTCTGTGATAGTTTTATGTTTCAGTGAAAAGATTAGCTCACAGGCAATTAGAAGCTAATATGGGCTGGCTAGCTGCTGTAAAGAAAACAAAAGAAAGTCCCATAGAAATTTTTCTTGCTATCAATATCTTTGCAGGGAGGATGATTACACCATGTCCGTGAGCGCAAGCCACAAGGCCTAGAGAACACAGTGAGCTGGAGTAGGATATAAATGCTAAATGAAGGATCCCCATCTGTCTCAGCTTTCACTTGAGTGAGCATCAGTTACACTGTAGAAAGTAATAATTTAAAATTTAAGCATAAATCATTACCAAAACATAAGCAAAAGGTTGTACCAGAAACAAACGGAGTTTACAGAGACAATTTCAAAGTGCTAGCAGTCTGTATTAAACTGACACAGTTCAGTTCATTAAGTTTCAGTGCATTAAGAGCTTGTACAAACATGCAAGTGCTAAGCTGGAACGTAAGATAAGATTTTTGGATTTCTGTCAGCTGTGCCTAGAAATGAAGTAACTTGAGTCTTTATGCTATCTCAGAGGATTGTTTGGTAGGATGAGGTAAGACTTCATTCCTTGACAGGATGCTCAAGTCATTAGGTTTCATTATCAAACACAAAAACTAAAACAGGGTGTACGCATGTAGGACTCAACAACCTGAAGCAGTATTTGAGAAAGAAGGCATAATGTCTTAGGAGGCAAAAGAGGAATGTAAAAACAAACTAAGGGTGGTGTTAGGGTGGTGAGGCACTGGAATAGGTTGCCCAGGGAGGTTGTGAATGCTCTACCCCTGGCAGTGTTCAAGGCCAGGCTGGACGAGGCCTTGGGTGATATGGTTTAGAGCGAGGTGTCCCTGCCCATGGCAGGGGGATTGGAACTAGATGATCTTAAGGTCCTTTTCAACCCTAACTATTCTATGATTCTAAGAGCTGAGGCAAGTTATGAAATTGCTTCTTTCAGTGCTGTGTCAGTGAATATTAATGTGCACATGGACTCGCACCTGGCTGTAAAACTTCTTACTATAAAATATTAAGTATGACTGTTGAAGTACTGATACAGGAAATCTTCTTGAATAAACTCTGAAGTGAAATTATATTAAGTCATTCTTTACCCAGTTGGAGGAACAGAGACATGGATAGATTTGTTTCTGATGAATGACTGTGATCACAGGAGTTCCAAAATTGTCAACTGAGGAGACTGAAAATGTTGCTTCACTGATTATTTATGGTTACTTTTTGCAAAGATCATGTGATTGCTAAAACAGCAGAAATGCAATAAAGCAAGAGCTTCTCTTGGTTTTGTTTTTGTTGTTGTAAAACTCCACTAATAAAAATTACAATTAATTTTTCCCAAATTTTGCCCAGTATAACCAGATATATAACATCTGGTTATTGTTAGATAGCTGATTGTAGTTACAGAAAAGGTATCTGAAGTTCTCAAAGACCTTTACTACACTTATTTCCTTTAATAATGCATATGCAGTGACATTTTGCTGGTCTTGAAATGTGACTTCACTTGCGAATTAGTATTCATGCAATATGAGACTGTTTATATGATCCTTTTCTCTCAAAAGTGTAATCTCATTAGTGGTTGAGACAAATTTCAAGTGTAGTATTAGTCCCAAAAGTATGCTTTCCGATATTTTTTTTTCAGGTCATATGGTAGCCAACTGATTTATAGGATTGTCATGTTCCAGAACACCTTTGCCAAGATCTTCTGAATGATGTATTTTTAATTTACCAGTTCTTTGGTTACAGAAGTGTTGCACTGACATATAAGACATTTTGAGATTTTAATTATATATTTTAGATAGTTTGAAGTAGTAGTTCCTTCCAACCAAATTATCTTGAAGGCTATGATTTCTAGCATTGACATAAATAAATACATGGTTAGGCCAAAACAGAGCACTTCTAGAAAGTCTTGCCCTAACATCAACATATTAAATAGGCATACAAATGTTTGTATTGTAGGATAAAAACAATTTTATATCACACTGGATTTTTTTCCCACTGAATGTTTTTGTCTGTTCTCATGTTTCTATTTCTCAAGTACTCAATACACAATTAACAGTAGTTAAGTATTTATGGTTCTTTTCTACCATATTTTAGAAATGCATCTACTGAATCTAAAAATGATATTTTCTCAAAAAGCAGATGTTTTGTTAAATGTTAGAAGTGTGGGGTTTTTTTTCTCTTAAAGTATATCTAAATTGTACAGCTATTGAATATTTTCTTGACATTTTCTATGGAAGACACAGGACAAATAAAGTCTAATCAAGTTGTCATATTTATTAAATATTTGACAGTTGTTGCTGAGTGCCTAAATTTTAATTAACTGCACATGTTTTGAAATCTTTGCTAAGTTGGTTTTTTTTTTTTTTGCTCACTCAAGAGATATTCTTCTGTGATAGAGTAGGTTGTTTGTAATATCTAATTGAGAAATACAGAATTCAAGCTGTGTGTAGGTGATACATGAATTTTCCACTCCTGCTGACAACCACATCGGCTTGCTTGCAGTTCTTTAAACTGATTCAAACTCATGCTGTTTATGCTTTTAATTGATTGAATTAAAACATCATTTTAAACATTTAATCATTCCATTAGGCAGGATTGTGTTTGTCTGTTCTGTGCTCAGTCCACCACAAAATAAGCACAGATTTCTTATCCACAAGGAATAAGAAGACTGGTTCCTCAGTCTCTCAGTCTTCCAGACTGCCTGGTTTGATAGCTTCAGGAAAGAATCTTGCAGAGGAGCTCTGTGCTTTCTTGCAAAGGAGACTGAAGGTGCGTTTTAGCAGAAGTGTGTCTGTCAGACGATGAAGAATTTTTTATTTTTTTTTTTAAACTAGGTGTGAATGTCGACCCATGAGTTCACAATGAATGAGCTAAGAAGACTTACACACTGCTGCTTTCTAAATGGACCCTTAACATGCCATTCCATTCCATTCCATTTCCTGTGGAAGCCTTCTGAAACGTACTGCCAGCCTGGAAGACAATATTTTCACAATATGTCATCTTTAATTATTTTCTTTGCTTAAAAAAGAAAAAAAAAGAGTACATATAGTCACATTCTTGGATCAAGAATTCTTTGGACTATTAAGTCCTGAAGCCTACAAATTAGAAACATTTTGAAAAAGTGTGAAAAATCTTAATCACCATTTGAAAGCTTTTGAGAAAGGAAGTTCTCTGACAACTTTAAATTACCTTTGCAACTCCTGACCAGAATTCATAGTAAACTAGGATTTTTCAGCCTGTGTTTACTGATTAGGTTTATTATTATTAATATATTTACTAACAATACAGAAAAAGTAGACTGTTTTCTTCCTTCTTCCATTATATTTTCAATCTAACCATTTGGTTTCTCCAGCTTAACCTGCCTTTATCTGTGACTTCTTCACAGAGCCAAGTTTTTACCACCATTGTTGTACTTTAACAAATAACCTCATTAGAATTTTATAATAGAATCATAGAATCAACTAAGTTGGAAAAAACCTTTAAGATCATCGAGTCCAACCCTTACCCCAGGACTTTCCTGGGAAGCCTGTTCCAATACCTGACCACCATTTTAGTGAAGAAATTTTGCCTAATATCCAAATTAAACCCTCCCCTGGTGCAACTTGAGGCTGTTGCCTCTTGTCTTATTGCTTTTTATTTGGGAAAAGAGACCAACCCCCACCTCACTACAATCTCCTTTCAGGTAGCTGTAGAGAGTATAAGGCCCTCCAGAGCCTTCTCTTTTCTAAACTGAGCAACCCCAGTTCCCTCAGCTGTTCCTCATCATACTTGTGCTCCAGACCCTTCATCAGCTTTGTTTCCTTTCTCTGGACCTGCTCCAGCACCTCAATGTCTGTCTTGTAGTAAGTGACTCAGAACTGAACACAGGATTTGAGGTGCAGCCTCACCAGTGCCCATTACAGGGAGATGATCACTGCCCTGGCCCTGCTGGCTGCACTATTACTGATACAGGCCAGGATGCCATTGGTCTTCTTGGCTGCCTGGGCACAAGCTAGCTCATGTTCACTGTCCATCAGTCAGCACCCCGAGGTCCTTTTCCCAAGCAGCTTTACAGCCACTCTTCACCAAGCCTGTAGCATTGCATGGGGTTGTCATGGAACAAGTACAGGACCTGGCTCTTTGCGTGGTTGAACCTCATACAATTGGCCAGAGCCCTTCAATCCAGCCTGTCCAGATTCCTCTGCAGAGCCTCCCTATCCTTCCGCAGATCAACCGTACCAGCCAACTTGGTGACATCTGCAGATTTATTGGGGGTGCACTAGATCCCTTCATCAAGGTCATCAGGGAAGATGTTAAACAATACCAGCCCCAACACTGGGCCCTGAGGGACACCAGTAGTGACCGGTCATCAAGTAGATGTGATGCCATTTACCACCACTCTTAGGGCTTTTCCATCCAGCCAGTTTTCTACCAGCGAAGAATCCACCTTTCTAGGCCATGAGCAGTCAATTCCTTTGGCGAGTACTGTGTGGAGATGGTGTCAAATGTTTTACTAAAGTCCATATAGATAATGTCCACAGCCTTTCCCTCATCAACCAGGCTGGTCACCTTATCTTAGAAGGAGATCAGGTTGGTTAAGTAGGACCTGCCCTTCATGAACCCATGCTGACTTGGCCTGATCCATCCGTTTTCCAACACATACATTGTGATCTCACTTAGGATCATCTGCTCCACAATGTTGCCCAGCACTGAGCTCTAGGCCTGTAGTCTCCAGGGTCTTCCTTCCTGCCCTTTTTGTAGATGGTGGCACGTTGGCATCTTTCTCTGTATTATAGCATCCAAAATAATTTTCATTTATCTAAGGTGGTTCCATAAACATATTTTAAAACACTGACCACATAGATAGTGATAAAAATATTTGTGTAAGTTGCAGAGATGGACTTTGAAAATCTGTGTGAGACAATATGAATGTGCCACATGCATGGTTCACACATATATTTTACCTTAATCCTTCAGCAGTGCTTCAGACTTCTCAGGACCTTAAGATACTATCCATGCACGAATAAGACAATTTAATATAAAACTATTCTGTGTTTGTTCCAAATATAGATTATTTTTGTCCAAATTAAGTTTTTATTGGCTTAGGAGAAGCAATATTCCCTTCTGAGATGGTAAGGAACTCTGAATATATCTTTTCTCTAAAAGGTCTCATGAGTTTTATGCTTGATACCTTTCAATGTTTGCATGTGTGTATTTACGGTGTTGTTATGTTTATTTCTAATTTCATTCCTGAAATCACAACCTGAGCTGTCAGGTTCAAGCTGTGTTGTTCTCTTTGTATCTGTCATCACTGCTAATAAGGATCTGCATGCCAAATTACGCCCTTGGTTACAGATTAAATTCCATTACTTCCAAATTATGTCCTCAGTGATAATTTCATAACCTTCATTTTGGAGATACACCTGTAACTAAACAGATTCTAAGCATGATCCAAAGGTTGTTGAAAACAAGTGTCTTTATATTGACTTCAGTTAGCTTTGAATAAGGCCTTTATTTAACAACTCTGTTAATGAAGTGTAAGAAGGATTAATACCCCTTCTCTCCTACCATGCTGGCTAGTATCAACAATCAAATGTAGTATTGGTTCTTCTTTAAGAAGGTACATTTTGAGCAACTATTTGAATACGTACATGAAAATAAGTGTCTTACCTTAATCTACCCTTAAGAGTATTAAAGTAGAGAGGTAAACAGAAGGGTCAGTATTTTGAAAAACATAACTACTAGTTTTGAACAATCTCAGTGTGCAGTGAAATCATACTTTAGATTTCAATAAGAATTATTTCTTCAGTGTAGGAATGCATGTCTTTTTTTAACACCAAAAAGAGTAAAATTTCATTAGTACATATTTTTGAAATATAAGAATTGAGAAAATTATACATCTGATAAATACAGAATGTACATGAATCTTTTAAGATAGCTATAAAATACATATTTATCATGGTGCCCTAAGAAATAAATATATTGAAAGTGGTTGGTATGAGCACTTGCAACACTGCAAGAGGAGCATGCTTTCTGGAAATAAAGAAAGGAGTAACTTTAAAGTGCTCTTAAGAGTTAGTAGTCTATATATACATAAAATGCTTTAGGAAACTTCTGCATATTCTTTATTTGGATTTTATCAGAATTTGGACAAACACGTGCACTTTATAAAAAGAAGTTGACTGTATATTTTTTAAAGCTTGAGGTCAGGAAGAAAAAACCCACTCTATTGTGACACGGACTCAAGATGATGCAGAGACTCAAATCCTCTTTTATTACCACCAAGCCCTTTTTATCCCCTTGTTCGGTACTTTCCCAACCTGCGCATGCATACAACGTTCAATCTCATTGGCCAGTTTGAAACTCTCCAGACAAATAGTCCAATCACAATGTTGCAGACTCTCTCACAACCCCCACATCCTCTGTCATCCAACTTAAATTCCCACCACAACTACATCCTGGCCCATTCCCCCCAAGGCTTGCTCTTCGACCCTCCCTGTCCTTCAACACCCCAACTTATCGCCCCAGGGCTTGTCAAGCACCAAGGCCTCAGAGCTCATTCCCAAGACTGTTCGCTTGCACTCCTCACACTCTATGAATTGCCTTTATTCTAAAAAATACTGTTGCTATGGCTACTTGAGTAGTTTTGAAGTTGAGCTCCTTCTTATTTAAAGTATTTTTAGAACTTTAGTTACCGTAAAAACAGGATACACTTAAAAAGCCAACTTCTATCAAGTTAAGTTTTTCTTGCAAAGAAAATCTCATCCTTTTTTTTTTTTTTTTTTTTTTTACCTGATGAAGAACTTCTAGCAACTAAATGGTGGAAAAGAGAAAAGAAACAAACCTTCAAAAACATGTTTCACATATTTGTCTCCCCACAACAGCTTTAGTCCAAACAGCAGCAAATAACTTATACTGATAAATTCATGTGGCATTTCATGACAGGGACTCAAGTTGATGAGGAGACTCAAATCCAACTTTGTTACAATCAAGCCCTTTTTATCCCCTTGTTCGGTACTTTCCCAACCTGCACAAACATGCCACGTTCGATCTCACTGGCCCCTGTAAAACTCTCCAGGTAAATAGTCCAACCACAATGCTGCAGACCGTCTCACAACCTCCACATCCTCTGGCCTGCAACTGAGATTCCCGCCACAACTACATCCTGGCCCATCCTCCCAAGGCTTGCTCTTCGACCTTCCCTGTCCTTCAGCACCCCAACTCATCGCCCCAGGGCTTGCCAAGCACCAAAACCTCAGAGCTCATTCTCAAACTCTTTTTCATGCAAATCTTATTACCTTCACTACCCACAAACTCACTGGTTTTTACTGTGAGCAGATCAGATGATCAAGGTGGTAGAGTATGACAACTACTTTTGGCTGCTGTACCATAGTTATTTGTTATTGCATTTCAGTAGATAAATATTTTTAAAATAGGTGGAGTTTAATGTGCAAACTGCTTTAGTTGAGTTACTAGTAGGGAGTGATACATTGCTAGGCTCCATTCCTATGAGAAAAAATGTTTACTGTTTTTTATACAAACCAATGTCTTTGTAAGACATGAATAGCACAGAGTGCTAGAACAAGCACCCATCTCTCCATCTAATGTTTAATAGCACAGGTCAATGGAAGAGTGTAAGAACTGGGTTAGTCATCCTTTTCTACCACACTTTTCCACTTTACAGTGGTATGTAGTACAGGTACTCTGCTAAGCAGAAATTGTAGCTCTTATTTTGATGATTTTTTGCATATTTTTAAATGAAAAAAAAATATATTTATTCCAATATTTTTTTTAGCATTTTGGTGGACAGTGAATATTCTCCCATTCATTCTAAGAAGTAATTCCTTATCTTTGTTTTGAATTTATTGCCTGCTCCTTTTAGTTTATGATCTCTAACAGTTACATTGGAAGACCCAGTGAATAGCTGTTCTCTGTTCAATTTCTTCATGCCAGTTTTGCTTTTAAAGACTTCTATCATGTTCTGATGCACGGATTGACTCCACAACTCGTTAAAGTTGTAAAGTAGATATGTCTTTTATTCAGCGCTGAGACGCATGGGGATAATTCCTCAAAGTCATGCGTGCCTCAGTGTTGTTTCCCTCTACATTTATAAGGTTGCACCATACGCCTATACATATTCATGTCCTATCCCCGCTTCGTATTACAGTGAGCTAGAAGGTCCTTTGCACCTGCGCAGTGCCCCCTCTGGTCAAGGGCAGGGGTCTCAAGATGAAGTAAATGAGTCTTCCTCCTGTGGGTAGGGGTCTTCAAGATGAAGTAAATGAGTCTTCCTCTTCTTGAACTTTTCACCTTTTAGTCTTCACGTATGGCCTTAGGGTTTGGTCCCAGCCATCAACCATCTGCTTCTCCCCCTTAACAGTAGATTCAGGGGTCTGCTTTTCCCTATCAATAAGTGCTTATCAGTAGAATCAGGTGTCTACTTTTCCTTGTCAATAGAACCAGGTGTCTGCTTTTCCTTATCAATAGCTAGTGCTTTTGTTCTGCTTAGTAGGCATGATAGGTACAGACAATACCTCTGCTTAAGCAATCGAATTCCTCCAACCCCCCTGTACAACCCCCCTCTACATTGGTCAACCCTCTGCATCAGTTCAACTTCAGTTATCTCTTCTAGGCTGAACAATATTACTTTAGGAAATCTACACTGAATGTATGGACTGTTGGATTTAAGACTGGGTAGATTATTGTGGTCAAAAGGTAATGGTTTCTTGTCTGGCAACTGATCCTAAGTGGAGAATCCCTGGCATCAGTATTGGTTAATAGAAGCTTTATGAAGCTCATCAGAATAACCATATGTATCATAACAGGCTGGAAAGGGGCTGATTGAGTAGGAGCTTAACAGAGAAGGATCTTCCAAATTAAAAGAAGCCAGTGTACAGTAGGGCAAGCAGGAGGAGCATTCTCTTGAAGGAGAGGGTGCTGGAAGTCAAGCACAGTAACACATCCATCAGGGCAGGGACCTTGACAGTCAGAGCTCTGTCCCACAGTATCCAAGTGAGGTGTGCAGGGCAGGCCCATGTATGGCAGACAGGTTCAGCCAGGTCTAAACCATCAGGCAAGTCCATAGCTGACAAAGAGTATTCAGGTAAAGCTAGGAAGTCAGCCTGCAGCAGGCTTAGGCATGATAAGGGTAGCTAGGATCAGACACACATCCCTGTGACTGCCAGGGAAATACAGTCACTAGAGGTCAGACTGCAAGTCTTGAAGTTAGGACAGAGGTCAGGAGTCCATGGCCAGAATGAACACAGCACATACACAGAATAACTCAAGCCAAGACTGAAGTTACTAACCTGAGCTTAAATGGAGCCCCTGATCCCGACTGAAGGGTGTTTGAGGGGTGGTAGTCACAGGGGAGGCTGTTCAGGACCATTAAGGACAATTAGTGCCTTCAGGGAACTGTCAGTATTCCCTCTTCTGTATCCACTTTTGGGGTAAGAGGAATGAATAAGAGGAATAAATAAGAGAAATGTGTTGAAACTGGAAACTGTGATTGCTGCCAGATACAGAGATGGCTACAAGTCTGAAGCATATGTTCTACAGGGAGTGGATGAAGGACTTGAACCCATATAGTATATGACAGAGAATGATTCTTTAACCTCTGCAGTCAGTCTTACTTATTTGCTTGAGGTAACCTACTTATGTGCAGCATGGCAAACAGCTCACAGATGAAATAGCAATAGAAATTCCTTTACTTTTCAGAAACACTTCCCAGTGGACAAATCTAATGAATAAAGTGTCCCAGAGAAAAATACCATTATTTTCTAAATGCTCTTTTATCATTCTGCTCCCTTTAAGTGGGGTCCCCTTATTAATCATTGTTTGGACTAGTTTCAGGATAAACTCTTTAAAGATTTCAGCTTAGGGTAACATACCTCAAAACATTTCACAATCCACAGCGTATGCAGGGAGAATTAGGCCATTTTAATGAACATTCTATTGAAAATTGTTGTCAACAGCAACACCTCAGTCACTTTTCATGCCTTTAGATTGTACAAGTCATAGAACAAAGTCCAATCTGTACTCCCAGTGTACACCCATATCTCCAGGTTTCTGTCCCACATACGGTGGCTGGACCTTATCTTAGTGTTTCCACCAGTAATCTTGAACAAAGACTCAAGACTTTTAAGGTGGGTCTGGTTTTTCTGCTTACTAAGGGTAACTTACCTTACCTGGGTGGACTTGTAAATCTTCTTTCTCTATAGCTAGATCTTTGGCAGCAGCAAGACCTTTTTTTGGGGCTAAAGCTCCAGTATGTTTTCATTCCCCAAGTCAATGAAGGAGAAAAACCCTTCAAGGCTTCTTTCTGCTCTTCACAAGAGCTCTTGTGAATGAGCACAGCCAGTTACACTCATAGAAGTGTGGGAGGTGGGAGAACACTCTATGCCCTGAGCTCATGGCTGAGATGTTTGTTGCACAGCCATTTCTAGGATGAAGGAAAAAAGTATCAGCTCACAATTATTTGAATCTCTGAGGTACAGAAATAATGAAACCAAACTCCTTTGTAGTGGCAGATAGGATGACAGTGAGCAACAATCACACACAGCAGCTTGGAAGTTCAAGACTGGACATGAGGAAAACCCTTTTTCCTGAGGGAAGGTAAGGCAGCTTTAGAACTGTCCACAGCAGGCTACCAAAACAGGCTATGGAATTTCTGTCTTTGAAAGTTTTAGCATTTATCTAGTCAAACCCGTGGTTCTCCTGATCTAGAATTGGCAATAATGCTGCTTTTAGCAGAATGCTGGGTTAGGTAAACTCCAGAAGTGTCATCCAACCAGTATTTCTGTTATTTCATGATTTGAGTGCCTTCATTATGGAGGCTGTTCCAGGTGTTTTGTTACCTGTCACCTTCTCTGAAACTTTTCTAACTGTTCTATTCCTTTTCTGCTAGATCTAGTCTACCTTGTTATTTTTTTTTTCTTGTGAAATTTTAAATTAACTCCAAGTGTGCTATTAACTTCAGGTAATTAAACAGTTTAGAAATAATGAAGCAGTATTCATTGACTTTAGTATATTTTATATTCGATCCTTAAGTAAGTATACACAAATTAAAAATTGTTACTGATTCATGTATTTTGCTCTTTATTTCCTAAATTTGCATGTTGCATTGATTTAAAGGCTAATATTGAATACTTTTTTTTTTTTTTTCTGTGTGTGTATATTCTGAGGATGATTTAGATACCATTTTATGTTGCATTATTTCTTGGACTGCAAACTTACTGAACATTGACTGAAATACTAATTAGTTATCATTTGAAAGGACAGCTGTCAAAAATAACCAGCTTAAAAAAAAATACCCCAGACAGTTATGAGGCTTGAGTACAGGTTTCCTCTCAAGTTCATAAATGTTTCTTGTAACATGATACTTAAAGGCAAATAATAGAGAAAATTGCACCAACTGGAGTGCTTAAGATTCATGCCAAAGAATTAAGTAGTTTCTGTAAAACCCAGAAAACAATCCTGGGATCAGTCTTAAAGCTACTGATGGAGAGGTCATATAGGACACTTGACTACTGTTATTAATAGTGTAATGCTGGTATCCCAAGATGATGTTTGGGGTAGTCTGTAAAATTTTAAGCAGATATGATCTTTGTCCTAACAACTTTAAAATTTCTGTATGAGCTGAGACATAACTGGAGCTAAGGCTGCTAATGGATGTTGATGAAAAAAAGGATTAAGGGAAAAAATCCTTTCTGTCTTTAATTAACTGTTGATTTTGTTAAATTTTGGTATAATATTTTGAAATATCATGCACAGTTATCACTTACTTTATTTTCCTGACTTTTCAGTGCTATTCTTTCTTAAGATTTTAATCTATCTTAACCTATATATATTAATAAATGTTCAAATATCAGTAAGTAATATTTATTATTGAACAAATTTTCCACTAGGTCATTCAAATAGTCATTGGCCTAATGAAAAAAATTAAAATGACCTCAAAGGGTGAAATTTATCATGTATTTCTGTATGATTCCCTTTGTCAGAAAGGTTAAAGGAAATTAGTTGACTGTCTATGTGCAAACCACTAGATTGCTAAATCTGGGCCTGACTTATTGCAGTGGTTTAATCCCAGCTGGCAACTAAGCACCACACAGCCACTTGCTCACCTGCCCTGTGTCAGGATGGTAGAGAGAATTGGAAAAGCAAAAATGAGAAAACTCGTGGCTGAGACGGTCTAACAGGCAAAGTAAAAGCCACATACACAAGCAAAGCAGCATAAGAAATTGATTCGCCACTTCCCCATGGTGTTCGGCCATCTCCAGGAAAGCAGGGCTCCATTATCTTGTTCTCATGGAGATGCCCAGCACCTAAAGCTGGGGCTGCCTCAGCTGCCCCTGTCCTGCCCTGGTTCCTGTCGCTAGTATTGGGTTTCTCTGACTGGTGAGTAACTGTCCTGCAGAGGCAGCCAGCCTGCACTGTGCCTTCTATTTTAAAGGAGTTTTTGTATAAATCATAACTGTGTTATATTTGCCAGCTTTCCTATAGTAGCATTAACTATAGTAGCAACTGTAGTCAGATGTGTACTGTATGTGAGTAACTGCCTGAATGTAGGAGCTTCTGACAGGTCATTTACAGAATGTTGAGCAGGAGATAGTAAATCTAGTAGGACCCTTGCAGCTAATGTAGAGGCTGCATAAGGTACATTAAAGATTCACAACTTGTTTTTTGAGAATTAAGTAACTAGAAAACCAATTTATGACTTGATCACAAACCACTAAATTCTTAATTTCTTATACATTTAACCAAATCAAAAGTTTTGACATCAATAAAGACAGTTGAATTTCCATGATTGTAGTAGAGATCTTACCACAAAATATTTGTCTAATTTAATAAAGCGTATTGTGCTGAATAACCAAGTGAAAAAACTGGTGACTTATCTATCACTCTGTTTCTGTTTGTGGAAAGGGTGGGTATATACAAGAACAGGACCTAAGTAAAAGTCAGCTGCAATAACTGAAAACCGGTATGTACTCATGGAAGAAAAAAAAACTACAAAGAAACAAAAAGGAACTCTAAATAGAGACACAAATATGGTTGTAATGATCTGTAAAAATAATACCATTAGGATGTGAAAAAATTGTATATAAAGATGCTTTCAATATCACTGGAAGTACAAATGTTCATAGATACTGTGGTCTTAAAGGAACATTGAATGTGACAAAACAAGCGAATCTTGAAAGAAATGGTGACAAATTGGAAAATATACTTTTCGAAAGGTAAGTGCAAAGTAGTGCAAAGAACTGGGATAGTGAAAACGTAATATATTAAAAATGAAATTGTATATGTCCATATGTCAGCATTTTGAGCTAACTTATGGTAGACTGTGTCTTATTTAAATTAAACACTTGCTGTGCATATGGTCAGGCATTGGAATGTGATCATCTGTGGTAGTAAGCTATTAGAACAATGGCTTGAGTTTGCCATATGCCAGATATTCTTTCCCCCTGTAGTTACTGGACAGATTTCAACACATAGGGAGATCCAGGAGTTATTCTCAGCAGGCAGTTTGAATGAGGTCCTTCTTTTCTGGGAACTGAGAGAGCTTATGAGTATATGATGAAATTCTTCCTTGTCAACTGTCCTCAGTGCCAGAGAATGTTTTCAAAATCTTTAATGTCCTATTGGAGCTAAGCTGTAATGTTAGTGTGTGGATCACCAACTTTATACAATAAACAAAGCCTCTTACCACTGAGTAACCATATCTCTGACAGGATGTGAAGACAGTTTAAAAGTTGGAGAAATATTAATAAATAAATTTTAGTAGTATGTAGCTGTAAAGTGCTTTAAAATAAAAATTTCAGATTCATGGGTTCCAGTCTCCTGTCTCTAAGAAAGAGCTTAATACACAGTCATATAACAGATGGCTAAGGCATTAAAGAGTGAAGGAATTCCTAGGCAGTTTGTGCTAATGGTTTGCAAACACTTTGAAAGAAAAGTGCTTTTTCCGTTAAAATTAAAATGGTGATAGTGAATCAAGAATGGAGGGTGCTAACACACACAAACACAAAAGCAAGAAACTTTAAATATGGTGCTTCTATTGTCTAATTTAATATGTTGAAACTCTGCTTCTAATTGTGCCTTTTCTTTCCTCCTTTATAGATGTCTTAACTTTACTATGCATTTTGCATCCTTCTTGTCCTGTTTCTGTTCCTTTTTTTTTTTTTTTCTTCACCAGAATAAATTTGCCAGAGTTGTAGATAATAATGAATAGCGGAGAGCTGGATGACACAACATATTCAGATGTTTTTCAGATTGTTTTGGCAAAATCTTCACAAATACCTATTTATGAAGTTAAACTAGTGACATATAAAAGACAAATATTATCCTAAAACTGATTAAAATAAAGTAGAACAAAACATGAGAATGATTATTTTAGCTAAGATTTACTCTTAGTTTAGCTAAGAATGTTGTTAATGATACCAAATGATACCAAAATAATATTTTGCCAGGTTGTAGATGGTTTAGATGTTTAATTTGACTAAATTAATAGCAATATTATTAAAAGAAGAAAAGTTTCTAGCATCATCTACTTTTTGTAAGCTCAGCCTGTATTTCATTCAATTTCACCTTGAAATATACGTTTCTCATCTTTCATTATCGGAGCTTAGTAACGGTTAGCCTGGTATTCTTGGGTATATTCACACCCATTTCTTTCAACATAATTTTTTTCTACTGAGCTATTGGCTGATGACATTTAAATGTTTATTCGCTAAACTCTTACACATCTGCGGAATTTTTCATCATGAAGCTGTGGCCCATATTCTGTTCTGATTTACATTTTAAAGTCCTTGATTCAGAGCAATTCTGAGGTATAAATCGTGGTTTAGCCTTAATTACCACACAGTTTTATTGCTGCAAAGTATCATATATAGCTGTGTATTATCAGCAAATACTAATTTCCATTCCAGTCAGTGGGAATTAGTTGCTCAGTTCTGCCAAAATCTCTGTGCTGTCTCTCGTGTGAACTTTTACTGAAGCCCCTGTGAAACTGGCAGCTTTTACACGTTCTACGGATTTCCCATATTTGGTTTGAATTATATTTTTCCCTGGTCTATGTCAGAATACCAATATCCTTTCCTGATGTTAACATTTTCCTATTTGCGTCATTTCTGTGTTTCATACCTCATTCCCAGTTCCATTGACTGTAGTACTACTATTTTGTCTGTGGAGAACCAAACTACGTTTCACAGAACTCATCTTTATGTTGAGTATGATCATGTTTAAGTCAGCACTTTCTATCTTTCCACAGGCTATCCTTATCTTCCTTACAGGTTGCAGTGTTTATTCTTCCCTAGTCTGTTGTTGAATTTATGATTTTCCTTTGTACAGAGATAGACATTTTACCCTTGGTCAAGTAAATTAATGTTTTTTCCCTTTGTTTTACTATTTTTTTTGTATCTGAAATGCCCTTTGCAGATTTAGAGCATAAATGTCTTGCCTTGTTTTTCATGGTACTTTACTTTTATTTTGTATACATGTAGTTTCATTTCTTTATGCTATGAAACTTGGTATTTAATAGATTTCTATCATCTATGCTTCTATATTTACTATTAACCATCATAATAATTATCACTATATATGTGCTTTCTGAAGTCCTTTCAGACAAGTAAAGAAAATTTTTCTTGCCCAGATAACAAAATATAGTGCTTCTTTTTCTATTCCACCTACTAACAACCTGCTAACTACTAAATTTATAATTATAATCCCAATGTGTTCATATAACTGTACACAGACAAGGGCAGCTGCAGTTTTTGAAATAGGCACATGAAAAATAAAATACTTTAAAATAAGATGAGAAAGAGACTAAGGAGGCACAGGAATATGGCTATATTAATTTGGCAAGTAGATTATATGTGATTCACAGCCATCATGCACTTTAAAATATATTTTTTATTTAGAATGTTTCTCAGTGCTGCTGGCACCTGATAAAAACCTTCCCATTCCTTTTACAAGGAGAGAATTGTCAAAGAAAAAAAGAGGAGAAAGGAAATTAATAGAACAGAGCATAAGAGAAAATGATCAGAGTATTAAGATGTAAGCTCTGTAGTATAAGAGAGAAAGGGAGATGAAAATATGAGAATGACTGATAATTTCCAAAGTAATGTAATTCACGGGGATCTTCTGAGTTTAGGATACTGGGAAGACTACTGCCAAAATCTTTGAAATGGGAAGGATCCTCAGGATTTAGGAAAACTAGCAGATATGCCAATACAAATAAAATAGAGGAGATAATACTAAAGGAATTTGAAAAATTGCTGGTATTTAAAAATTAGCATGTTATCAAGCTTGCTGTGCATACTAGATGTGCATATACAAGGAATACATATTCAGTTTATAAGTATATAACTTAATGTTCCGAAGAGAAAGGGAATCATTGTGAGATTTCTTTGTAGGAAAAACTGTTTGCATGTTTTATTTTCAGCTGTGAAAAAACCAAACACATCCCATGGTCACTAATTTAATCTTCACTGCAGGTACTGAGAAACATCAACAGTCACTTCAAAGAGATTTTGTGTGCACAGTACTTTGTTTTCCAGTAGGCAAATAAAAAGTCTGGTCTCAGTAAGCAGCTTCATTGCTGCTTAACTCTAGGGTGGCCTTCCCAAAATATGTCAGTAAAAGGATTTACAGATGTCCTGTGGTCCATTAAGCAGGTGTTAGATAGAGACACATTGTTATCCTGCAGTGCTGCAAAGTCACTAACGTCTTTGTACTGATCAGTCATTTAGCACAGATAGCTATCAACTTGCTATCTCATGAGAGTTATTGCAGAGAAACAATAGAACAGAAAGTTATCTGCAATAGAAGCTATTTTACTCAGGTCATAATTAAGGACAAGGTTTACATGAGCCTGCACTGTCTCAAGGCTTCTAGAAAATGTTCGTTGGTTTGTCAGCAGCTATAAGAACTGAAACAATTTGCAGAAGATGAGTAGTCTACTCATCTTCTTCCAAAATAAGGACCCATATCACAGTTAAAATGAGAAATAATAATTTGTCAAAGTCAAGAGACTCAAAGACACACATACTGTTGACTTTAGCACATTAACAGTGTGTTTAAATCTAAAATGCAATTTTAGAGCTGAGTATTTTCATCAGGAGCTTCTGATACCACAAGTCCTGGTGAAACTCTCTTCCATGAATGTGTTTAATTCCACTTAAAGGCATTTATACTAGAGGCCCCCACAGTATCCTAAACTCCATGATGCAACTAGCTAGCATGTGGAAAAGTATTTCTTTCTGTTTCATTTTAATCCACTGTTTGCTTGTTACATGCGTACTGCTTGAGTTAAAAGGAGTAATAGGTAGACTTCTCCTATTCAGCTTTTTCATATCATGTATGATATTTTTAGACCTCCATTACAATTTCTTTTGAAGCTCCTGTATCTTTTCCAGATTGACATGCACGGTGTATTTAGTATCCCCAAATATGGCTTTATTTTCCGTTATTCATTTCCATTTCAGGGAATCACAGAAATATATTTCCTTTCAGTGATCATTTTGTCACTGTTTTCTGTATCTTTTCTAGTTCATTTGTAAACAGGGGGATTAGACTTGAACACAATATTGAAGATCCAGATGTATTAAAGATTAATTTAATTATGTAATTGTGTTGGGTTTTTCTTCTAGTTCTTTTCTGACATTCTAGTACCACTTTCAGCTGTCACTGGCAATTTCAGAACATGACCGAAAGTCTTTCTAAGATTTGTTTCCTGACTTTTAATGACTAACGTAACATGCATTGCTGTGCATGTGCAATTAGAATTGCCTGAACATCTCTTATGTTGCTTTTATCAGTGCTGAATTACCCCTGCTATTCCATTATCAAATTACTTTTTAAAGCTAGCATTACACTGATTAACTTGAATAATTTAGTAGCATCATTGAACTCTGTCAACCATTTTCCCATATCTTTTGTGAGACCATAGTATCTTCACATCAGGGTCCATAGCACAAACGCATGTTGCTGATTTTCTTCCGTTAGAAAAATTAATTGCTTACTCCTGTCTTTGTTTCTTACCTTCAAAATATATTAACCATTAAAAGGCCATGCCTCTTTTTTTTTTTTTTTTTTGTTTCTATCAAAGTGTTTGCTGTGTGCGATGGCGTCATAATCATCGTCACCTGAATGCTGTCTGACAATTTCTGGGAACTCTGACATGTTTCTGATGTATCATTTCTTTTTTTTCCTGTATTAAAACTATCTCAGTGTATGGTATGTATGGTGCATATTTATGGGGTACACCTACACCTAGTATTTCAGTTCAGAGCAGGATATACTTGTCAGGTCCATCTCCTGTATATTCCTAATTAGAATCACAGAATTATTAAAACAGGAAGGGACCTGAGGAGGTCACTGATCCAACCTCCTCCTCCAGAGGTTTAGCTGTGAGATTAAACCAAGGTTTTCAACACTTAGTCCAGTCTGATTTTGAAAACCTTCAAGGATGGAGTGCATCATGTCTTTGGTCAAGCTCTTCGAGTTCTTTACTGTGAAAAAGTTTCCCTTAGCTTCTTCTGTTTCAAATAATGCCTATGGTCTCCAGTTCTCTTGTCACGCACCACTGTGAAAAGTCTGAATCCATCTTGAAATGCTCTTCATAGGTACTGGATGGCCCCTTGAAGCTGAAGAGGTAAATGCTTGCTCTCTGCTCATGTGGAGATCCAGACATTTTATCACATCTAATTAGATTGGTCAGGTGTGGTTTATTCTTGTTTGATCCATGCTGCTTGTTTCTAGGAATGTTTCCGCATGGTGAGATTCAGCAAGCCCCATGTTTTTTAATATCTTCATTGATGATCCGGAAAAGGGAATCGAATAAATCTGCAGATGTCACAGAATCACAGAATCCCAAGGGTTGGAAGGGACCTCAAAAGATCATCTGGTCCAACCCCTCTGCAAGAGCAGGGTAACCTAGAGTACATCACACAGGAACTTGTCCAGGCGGGCCTTGAATATCTCCAATGTGGGAGACTCCACAACCCCCCTGGGCAACCTGTTCCAGTGCTCTGTCACTCTCACAGTAAAGAAGTTCTTCCTGATGTTAATGTGGAACCTTCTATGCTCCAGTTTACACCCATTGCCCCATGTCCTATCACTGGATATCACTGAAAAAAGCCTAGCTCCAGTTGGCTGGCACTGTTGATCTGCTGGAGGATAGGGAGGCTTTGCAGAGGGATCTGGACAGGCTGAATTGATGGTGTGTGGCCAATGGTATGAGATTCAAAAAGGCAAAGAGCTGGGTCCTGAGCTTGGGCCACAACAACCCCATGCAATGCTACAGGCTTGGGGAAGAGTGGCTGGAAAGATGCTTGGTGGAAAAGGATCTGGGAGTGTTGGCTGATGGCTGCTGAACATGATTCAGCTTGTGCCCTGGTAGCTAAGAAAGCCTGTGTCAGAAATTGCATAACTGGGAGGACTAGATATCATGGTTTAAACTCAGCTGGCAACTAAGTCCCACACAGCTACTCCCTTGAAATTTTGATTCAGGTATTCAAGAAGAACTGCTTATGCTATGGATCCACTTCTACCATGCACTACAACTTGCTAATATGAATGTAGCACATGTGCCTAGGCAATGTATCGTTCATTACATACTCCACAATTTACCTGGAGAAAAAGAAAACTTAGAGATCTGTGGTTCTCTCCATCACCTTTGTACTTCCTTTTAAAAATTGCAATTGTATTGGCCACTTTCTGTCCTCCCATTACTAAGGCTATTTCAAGCAATACATTATATACCACAGTTAGTAGTTCAGCAGTTCTGTGTATGAGTTCCTTTAGAACTTCTGGACAGAAACCATGTGATTTTTGCAATGTACTATTTGATTTTGTTAGTCTGCTTTAAAATGTCTTCTACTAACTGTTTGGTTTCAGAAAATTGCTCAGATGTATCTGTTGTAAAATGTCTCTGATATCAGTGTATTGTGTCCCCTCAGCAGTGGTCACTGAGACAAAGAAATGTATTGCTCCTGTGGCACAGCTTTGTATTTCAGAATGATGCTTCTACGTCTTTATCATCTGTCAGCCTCATTGACTCTCTGGAAGATAATCCTGCTACTGATGGCATTGAAAAGGTTTTACTACTGTTTTTCAGGTCCATACCAAGTTCTTCAAAGTAATTTTTTGGCTCACTTTTTTGTGGTTTCTCATATAAAGAATTTACTTTTCTTTCTATTTCTTTTATTTGGATACAATCTCCATTTTTTTAAAGTGCATCCTTTTTATTTTGAGCCACTAACTATTGAAACACTGTCACTTTTTTTCTGTCATTTTAGAGACTTTTCCAGAAAAGTAGTATATGCTTACTTTGGGTTTTAAATACTACAACTTGAAACAATTGCTATGCTGCATGTAATTTCTGTTCTACCCTATTAGTGAATCTGTTTATTTTTGTTTTACAAGTTTTCTCATTTTTATATAGTTTCACCTAATGAAGTTCTGTAGCTGTAATTTGCTTCTTGTTGCATTTAGCTTTTCATTCATATGTAATGGCTGGTTTGGACATTTTGTGATCACTGTTGTAGATTATTTTTTCCATAGTTACATCAAGTGCTGGATACAGTTCAGTATTGAAACTAATTCATTTTTTTTCTCAGACTGGTTGCTCCAAGCGATATCATTTACAGCATGCAATAACTTCCTCTTTGCATTACCTCCTGCAAATCTGATACCCAAAAACTGTCCAACCCAAAAATGTGTAGTACATATTAGGGCTTTTTTTTGACTGTGTGATTTCTCTAATCCCCTGTAAAATGTCTCTGTCACTGTCACTATTCTGGTATAATACTGCTGATGGCCCAGGAATATTCTCTTCCTATAGAGGGACTAAACCTAAATCCTTAAGTGCACTGTGTTAATATTTTAAATAAGCTAATTTCCATTACTATACTTCAGATTTTAGTTCCACTTCATCTACAGCAATTGTTTTTCTCCTTGACATATTATTTGAGAATTACTTAGTTTCTGTCAATAATATACAGTTCCAGAGTTTGAATTTTTTTTAACTCCTCCCTTCAGATCAAGTTATGAATGCTCCATTCCTGGCATTGTTCAAGGCCAGGTTGGACAGGTCCTTGGGCAACCTGGTCTAGTGGAAGATGTCCCTGCCCATGGCAGGGGGTTGGAAGAAGATGATCTTAAGGTCCTTTCCAACCCTAACTGTTTTAGGATTGGTGAATCTATTCTGGGTATCTTTCATAGTTTTAGTCTTGCTTAGAGCCTACATGGTCAGTCTTATATTAAAACTTTTGAAATTTTGACATTTGATTGTGTCATGGTTTAAGCCCAGCCAGCAGCTGAGAACCATGCAGCTGCTTGCTCACTCCCCCCACTTTCTCTCCCCACTCCCGGAGGGATGGGGAGGACAATCAAAAGAATGTAACTCTCACGGGTTGAGATAAGAAGAATCCAGTAACTAAGGTGTAACACAAACCACTGCTGCTGCCACCAATAATAGTAATGATAAAGGAAATAACAAAGGAAGAGAATACAACCACTCACCACCCACTGACCAATACCCATCCCAACCCGAGCAATGATCTAGCGCTTCCGGGTAACTGCCCCCAGTTTATATACTGGGCATGATGTGCTGTGCTATGGAATACCTCTTTGGTTAGTTTGGGTCAGGTGTCCTGTCTCTGCTTCCTCTTGGTTTCACCTCCTCCCTGGCAGAGACTCAGAAAAGTCTTTGATCGTAGTAAACATTACTGAGCAGTAACTTGAAACGTCAGTGTTATCAGCACTGTTCTCAGGCTGAAAGTCAAAACCACAGTACTGCACCAGCTACCAAGAAGGAGAAAAATGACTGCTACTGCTGAACCCAGGACAAACTGAGGTCTAATCTTAGTCTTGGTACCAGGACACTAGAACTTGTCCTTCTATATAATGTTTTTCGCAAATACATTAAATTATGTTTCTTCAGGAAATGACAACAAAAGAATATTTAGTAAGGATCATGTTACCATCTGAATGTAAGGAATGGTTTCTTGAAATGAAAGAATAAACTTCCTTCATTGATAATTATAGTCAACTTACCTAAATTACAGATAAAACACTGAAAAAGTTCTAGATGAAAGTATGAATTGCTTGATGTCAATTTAAAGAATGTTTCCTCAATTTCATTTTTGTTTATTGTGTTTTGGCTTTTGTTTTGTTTCTCTACACTTTTGGAAAAAAGTTGATCAAAACCATTTTTTTTAAACAATCTTTTATTTCACTTTTTATTATATTTAAATGTAGGAATGTCAAGCTGCTATTTTCATACAGAAAAAAAAATCTTGTTTTTATGTTACTACTGTCAAAAAGTATCAATTGGCCTATTGTTGAAACAATGATGAATAACCTGCCTACAAATTTTAGAGGAAAAAAGTTTAAGCTAATGTTGCTAAGAAAGAAATTACTTTTGTTTACACTTTAAAGGTGGGCACTTTGCTGGGAACAGAACAGCTAACATCTCTTATGAGCTTCACAAATTTTATTTTAAAATACACAGTTCCTGATTTGAAGTTATGTTTCTGTATTGATAAAAAGGACAACAGTTTATCAACTTAAAATATTCATAAAATTTGGAGAAAGGTATGTAATTTTTAACTTTAATTCTACTAATATTAATTGTAATAGTAGGGCTTGAAGAGAACAGTATAGAAATTTCAATTTTTTTTTAATTTTTTTTTTTTTAAGGGACAGATGTTAGCAATTCTCTTATCAAGGTACTGATGTTAATTTTCTGTTTCCTGGAAAAGCGTTTTAAAGCTTTTGATAGGTTAACAGGAGAAGGTTGCTCCTTAAAGCCGAATGAAAAGAGGCCAGGTTATCTAATGAATCTCATGAGTAGCAACTCTTTACAGTGGTCTTGAGCAGGAACTGTAAGTGGCTGCTAAGGAGTTTTTTTTTTAAAACTGTCAGATAATGGACTTGGGAGCTAGGGTTTGAATATGTAAGGGAGAAGAAACAGTGAACAAGAAGAGAAAGGGAAACATCAAGAAAATTGTTCAGAAGGCATAATGGTAGAATGAAGTGACAAGAAAATTCATTGAGACTCAATTTTTTGTAGTGTTCTAGTGAAGTCTGTCGACTGTTGCATATAGAAACATACATGCAAGACATCAACTCACAGCATTTTACCTTAAAAACACACCATTTATTAACTGAAATAAAGTTTATTGTACAGATAGACAAGACTGATGAATACAATGAAGGTTAAAGGAAAGTCTGAGCTGCCCTCTCTAAATAACTGAAATAGATTTTTAGAGAAAGAGTTGACTCATTACTTGTTACATTTAAAACTATTATCCTACATCTACTTATGCAATATATCTTGTACTACTTATAGAGCCACACACTAGGAAAAATCTTATATTTGTAAAAGGTGGACTAAAGAGCTTGTCAAATCTTTACTATGGCTTTATGGTTTTATTAAGAATATTTATTCAACTGAAATTACAGAAAATAATTTTTATTATTATTGGAATCTGGTGACATCAAATGCCAAATTATAAGAGTAACAGCAGAGAAGACATACTTTTTCAGACACTGAACTATGTCCTGGGTTTAGCAGCAGCAGTCATTTTTTCTCCTTCTTGGTAGCTGGTGCAGTGCTGTGTTTTGACTTTCGGGCTGGGAACAAAGCTGATAGAGGTGATGTTTTGGTTTGGCCAAGGACTTTGTGAGTCTCATGCTCTGCCAGGGAGGAGGGGAGGCCGGGAGGAAGCAGAGACAGGACACCTGACCCAAACTGACCAAAGAGGTATTCCATACCACAGCACGTCATGCCGAGGGGGGAACTGGGGGGGAACCCGGAAGGAGAGGGGGTCGGCCGGGTCGGACTGGCGGTTCGGCGCGTGGTATTGTACTCCTTTCCTTTGCTGTTTTCTCTTATCATTGTTGTCGTTGGTGGTAGCAGTGGTGATTCGTATTGTACCTTAGTTACTAAACTGTTCTTATCTCAAGCCGTGGGAGTTGCATTTCTTTTTGATTCTCCTCTCCGTTCCCCCAGGAGTAGGGGGAGGGCAAGAAGGGGGGGGAGTGGGTAACAAGCTGTCTGGCTGTGGGTTAAACCACGACAGTTCTTTTTGGCGCCCAACGTGGGGCACGAAGGGGCTGAGATAACAACAGATCTGACCGGATTAATAGTCACTCATCACAATGCTGATTTATTGGCTCTCAAAGTTGTTCCTCTTGATCTCACAGCTTCAGAATGTTGTAATTTACTTAGATCTGGTATTTGCTGTATTAGTGTTTTTCAAGTGTGGGGCTTGGGCTAAAGTTCTTGTCTCAGTGTACTTTATGATGATGACTTGTAACACAATAGAATTATTGATCATGAAACTTATCTGGTTTATGTTCCCAGTATGGTCACCACCTTTATACTTTGGGAGGTATATAATAGAAATGCTTAGCAATTACACATATTCTTTCTCCTTCTCGGGTGGTCAACCTGTGAAGGAGGCATTCTTTTACCCTCCCATTCCTCCCCCCAGAGCATTTACAGCATCATTTGAGAGTTTTGAATGGCCTTTTAATGCTATTGAGACTTGTTTGCTGATTGTGATGGGGATCACCATGTTGGCACGTATACAGAGTGTATTTTGGCCACAACTATTTCATCTGTTTTCAAAAGTTAAGCAGAGTCAGGTTTGGGTCTTCTCTGGGGTTAAACAACGAAGTAGGAGGACCAAGAGATTTTCTCTGAGGCTGGACAGCCATGAGTGGCAGGGTGTGTGGGACAGTATGGGCAAGTATCTAGGTCAGTGGGCCCCTCCAGTACTTTGGAATTTCACACTGTCCTGGGTTTAGCAGCAGCAGTCATTTTTTCTCCTTCTTGGTAGCTGGTGCAGTGCTGTGTTTTGACTTTCGGGCTCGGAACAAAGCTGATAGAGGTGATGTTTTGGTTTGGCCAAGGACTTTGTGAGTCTCATGCTCTGCCAGGGAGGAGGGGAGGCCGGGAGGAAGCAGAGACAGGACACCTGACCCAAACTGACCAAAGAGGTATTCCATACCACAGCACGTCATGCCGAGGGGGGAACTGGGGGGGAACCCGGAAGGAGAGGGGGTCGGCCGGGTCGGACTGGCGGTTCGGCGCGTGGTATTGTACTCCTTTCCTTTGCTGTTTTCTCTTATCATTGTTGTCGTTGGTGGTAGCAGTGGTGATTCGTATTGTACCTTAGTTACTAAACTGTTCTTATCTCAACCGTGGGAGTTGCATTTCTTTTTGATTCTCCTCTCCGTTCCCCCAGGAGTAGGGGGAGGGCAAGAAGGGGGGGGAGTGGGTAACAAGCTGTCTGGCTGTGGGTTAAACCACGACAATTCACATCAATAAGCATCAGTAAGAATATTCTTTAGTCCTGCTGCAGGCAGAATTTTAATGGATGCCCATGATATGTTGAGAGCTGCAAATATTTTTCCTTATTTAAAGCATTATTTCTACCCCCATTTATTGTAAGTGCCATTTTTTGGGAACAAGTTTCTGAAAGAGGCAGTTTTACTGCTTATAGTGTGATAAAGTCATATTGCACTCCAGATAAAATTGAGTTAAAAGATGTAAATATATGCTTACATTCGTGCACAGCTGTCCAGTTTCCACATACTGTTTCAGTAAGTCTTCAACGTGCTTACCATATAAATGGCTATTAGGTCATTTGTATGTATACAATTTTTTAAAGGGTTTGACCTAATTTGAAATAAAACAATAATTTATTGAGAATTATTATATGTTGACCGATATCTTTTACTTAAGCAGTTTCCTTGAAAATAATGCTTTAATTAAGCAGATTATATTTTTTTCTCTCTGCTTTAATTAAAGCCTTTTCTCAAACCTTACTCAGCAAAGCACACATTATTTCATAAGTGTGCTGAGTGTACTTGTGTCTGCTCATCTCCATTAAGGAGAACACTGTCATTCGCAACCTATTCACCATAGCCATTAAGCACGTGTATGCAGACAGAGTTAGTACAAGGCTTTTACAGATTTGCTCTTAGAGTATTTTTTTTCTTTGAGGATGGAGGAGGTGAAGTTGATACAGTTTTATTGTTCTGTGGATAGTCTTTTTAATATCTCCTTCTTTGTGTTTTGAAATGATGCATTCTCACAAATTTACCTGCTTAACTTTGTTCTCAAATTTCCTTTTGCCTGTTTTCAGTGGAATAAAATGTTATTAGAGAGAAATGAAAAAAAAATAAAAAATTTTTTTTGTTTAAGTTCCCTAAAACCAAAGAAAATGGTGAGATGAGAGGAAAGGCTACACTGAACCAAAGCTCTTTTTCCAATTTTTCTCAGTCAGATGAGGATAAAATAAGACCTTTATTCAGTATGGAACACAGTGTTTTGTTTGTGTCACTTAAATTTTTACAATTGTTTTTAAAACAGATTCGATTAGTCTTTAGATTAAAATATCACTTTACAATGTTTTTTAAATACTAATAAAATATTGAGAATTTACCAAATTAAATATTTTAATTACACCTAACTCTTTATTTGCCACTATTTACCAAATATTTTTTCAGCCAAAATGGTGCATCATATTTTAAACTAATTCAGAAAAAAACCCCAAACAACAAAAACCCTAGTGAATCTCAAATATCCAGTGAATTTACCATCCTTTAGATGATAAGTTTTACTTCTAAGGCTTATTGCACTGAACCACACATAATTCAGAAAACAGAATTTTAAAATGGACTGTTATATTTGAGAAAGAATTTCTGTTTTACCACATCAGACTACGTCCCTTCAGATACTCACATACATTGACAAGATCCCTCCCGCGTCTTCTCATCTCTAGATGGTCCTTTAATCATCTTTGTTGGACTCTCTTCAGAATGTCTCTTGTACTGAAGAGCCTAGACCCGCATACAGGACTACAGGTGTGGTTTCAGCAGTGCTGACTAGAGGGAAAAGATCACTTTGCTTTACCTGCTGGCAGTACTTTGTCTAAAGCAGCCCAGGATACCATTAATGGCTTTTTGCCCCAAGGGCACATTACTGACTCATGTTCATCTTGTTCTCTGCCAGGACCTCCATATCCTTTTCTGCCAAGCTTCTTTCCAGCTGGGTGATCCTCAGCATATGTCGGTTCTTGGGGTTGTTCCTCTTCAGGTGCAGGACTTTACACTTCTCCTTGCTGACCTTCATGAGATTCCTGTCAGCCTATTTCTCCAGCCTGTCAAAGTCCCTCTGGATGGCAGCATGACCTTTTGGCATATTACCCACTCCTCCCAGTTTTATGTCATCAACAGACACTGTCCCATCGTACAGATTATGATTCAAGATGTTGAACAGGATTGGACCCAATGTTGACCCCTGGGGTACCCTGTTCTTGTAAGATGTGAGTTGCAAGGTACAGATGCTGCTTTGAATAGAAATAGGTGAAGCACTGATGATGCTAACTTCAAATATAAGTAACTGGCATATGAAAAACTATAGTCTAGAGATTTGTGGCTTATGAAAAAAACCCGAAAACTGATGAAGATGGGAAAAATAAAGTATGTAGGTAGCACTGCATGGTATTGGTTTCTGGTTAGGCTCAATGACCTTAAGGATCTTTTCTGACCTAAATAATTATATGATTCTGTGTTCAAGAACTGACAGACAACATACTGTATACTAGCAAAAAGAGGTAAGAGAATATGAATATGAATGCTTTGGTATTTTTTATACTGCATATTGAGAAACTTCTGACACTATTCAGATAAATTTCTCTACATAAGTGTAACAACCTGAATAATTTTGTAAACGTTCAAAGAAAAAAGGATGTATGATTCCATTCTTACCAATCGATGACTAACATTGACGTTAATGGGACTGGCTTTTCCCCACACATTATTGTGTTCAGTTGGGTTTTTTTTTTGTTTGTTTGAGGTTTTTTGGTGTTTTTTTTGTTTTTATTTTGGGTTGGTTTTTTGTTGGTTGTTTATTTGTTTGTTGTGTTTGTTTGTTGTGTTTGTTTTTGTTTGTTTGTTTTTGTTTGTTTTTTCAGTTTAAAGCCATTCCCGCTTGTCCTGTCATTACATGCCCTAGTAAAAAGTCCTTCTCAGCTTTCTTGTAGGCTCTGTTTAGGAATTAGATGGCTACTGTCAGGTCTCTCTTCCCCATCTCTCAGCCTGTTCTCACAGGAGAGGTGTTCCAGGCCTCTGATCATCTTCATAGCCTCCTTTGGACTTGCTCCAACAGGTCCACGTTCTTCTCTTGGTGGCCATAGAGCTGAATACAGTATTTCAGGTGGAGTCTCACAAGAGCAGAGAGTAAAGGGACAAAATCGCCTCCTTTGACCTACTGGTCACACTTCTTTTGAAGCAACACAGCAACACACGATATGCATGCCTTTCTGGGCTGAGTTCACATTGCTGGGTCAGGCTGAGTTTCCTGTTGACCAACACCCCCAAGTGTTCCTCCTGAGGGCTGCTGACAATTCATTCTCTGAAAAATCCCTGAAAATTCTACTTCAAGAACTTACTATGTGAAGCATAGTTAGGATATATGCAACTCTTATTACTAGGAGATCATTTTTAAATCATTGCATGATTTTTTTGTATCACACACCTCAAATTAACAAAAGCCAACTGTCATTTGCCTATTGGCATTCTTTAACCAACTTTGAAAGCTTCAGATAGACTTTATACTGCATAACAATCACAGATGAAAACCCATGTAGTTTATAATCTGCAGGTTAGGATTTTTTATTAAATTGCTGTGCCTGCAAAAACACCAACATTTCTATTGAGTGCTAGTTTTACCAAGTATTTGTATGAAAAGAGGGCCACAGAATAGAAACAAGTGATAGATGCAATTCAGAGATACTTGGAAATCCTTTCATTTGTCAAAATGAAAAAGAACTAGTAGTGTAAGACAGAATACAGGAAACTTCAGATCCATGCTGTAAGTCACTCATAGGAATATACAGAACCTAAAGAGGTTATTGTGAAAGGCAAGTCAGGAATTTCCAGACAGTGTTTCTACTCCCTGTAATGTCTTCGATAGTATTTTCTGTACAAATCTTACTTGTGAGCAACAGTTAAATGTTCATAATACATCTTTGAAGAGAATAAATGTCATCGACACTGCTGAAGCTCAGTTATCACAAAAGATACAGACTCCAAAACTCAGTTTGGAAAGTCAGATCTCCTAGTATGTCTCATCTAGCTATCTTTATTTTAAAGATGCTGTCTCAAGACCATCTCATATTTTCAAAATTATGCAAAGTGTCGAGTTCACTCAGTGAAAGAAGTGGTACTGAGACTCAAGCATCAGATCTTAATCCTATGTGTAGGCATTGCTGTTAACATCTCTTCATCATCTCAACATCCAGTACCTTCTCAGGGCCCAAGTTGGTTTTTTTTAATTTTAGATTAATTTAAGTACTGTTGCAGTTGCCGATTTTTTTTCCTGGCAACTTAAGGAAAATACAGAAAGTTATTCCCAGAAGTAGAACTGAATATGTGTGTAGAGTTGCTATACAGACAAAGTGGTGGTGTGATGTTATAAAAGGTTGAATGGGTCCAAACTGCAGGCTATGGCTTTTTGTAAGAAATTGCATATAATGATGTTTTGTCAAATACAAAGCAGCACTGAACTTCAGCTGGAGTAACGTTGTTTGCACACAAATACAAGTTAGTTACGTTGCATTTTAGAGCTAACTGACAGATTATTTTGCAAAATATTAACAAAAAAATCTCTGACACCAGGAGCAGCTGTAGAAATACGTCCTGTTATCAAGTCAGACCTTAACAGGCAAAGTCAGATTCTTTTTTTCTGTTGATTAGGGAGACTTATGGAGAACTGGGTATTATTCTACTCCTCTTGATGTGTGGTTTTTCTTTTTTGTTGTCAAATTTAAATTGCTGATGTCTAATTATACACTGTTGTTGGAGAATGCACATTCAGATGTTCTTTAATAACAAAGCATAAGTTTTTTTAGTTGTCTGCTGGTGTCCGAGTTTATGTACAATCGATTTATGCTCCTCTATTTTTCTCCAGCACAGAAAAATATATTAATATGTGTTTTTATATATAAATCTATTTGCACACAAATTTCAGGACAATGGAAATCTTAGTTCAGTCTAATTGGAAACTTCCATTTTGACTTGATATCTTCAAAATTCTTTATATACTAACTGAAATCTATTTTCATACTGCAGCTTGGAACTTTTCATTTAAAACTGTACTAAATATTATGATAACCGATACTGTCCCTCAGTTCTTGCCCCACCCTAGCTTCACAGTTTTTGACTAAAAATTTAGGAATAGATTGAATCAATAACAACATAAAGGAATCATCTGATGAGAAGTAATGGCAAGCATACAGAAAAACTTCTGAGAGAATGCACCCAGATTTTGCTGTCAGTAAGGAGAGCTAAGGAAGCCTTCTGTCAAGGCAGTAAGTTTAGACTTACTGCAGAACATCCATTTCGTCAACCGTATGTGTTAAACATGACCATCCTCATTTCATTTGGTGACTTTCAGTAAATTTTATACCAATAAAGTAAACCGATGCTTGCCACCTATTCAGAATCAGAAAAAAAAGTACATTTCATGTTTTAAAATATAAAAATAACATAAATAGCCCTTATCCTCCCCAAAATAAAATTGTTAGGACTCTACAAATATATCTATCCTGATCAAGTGAAGTTAATGAAAATTTTTCGCTAATTCACTGGGAAGATGATCATGCCTGGAATGAAACTGAACGCATTATATGTTTTACTATAAGTAAAGAGGAATGCAAAACTTCTCGTTACAGTATATAATGCTGTAGAAGTAATTCCAAGCATCATGGTAAAAATTCCTTTTCTCTTCACAGTCTTAGTATAGAATGAATGTACTGTTTGACTATGGAAATAGTGTCAATTCCTTAAGTTGCATGCAATTATAAAGTGTTCTGAAAGACTAGCTTGCTTAAGCTTCTGGAACTCTTACGCGGGAATATTTGAGGTGTAGGCTAAATATACAAAACTTTCCAAATTATTTAGGCTAATCCTTGTCACATATTTAGGCATTTAGGAAGGTCAAGGTATGCAGATCTCATAAAACATTCTAAAGAACCTATTTCCCAGAGCCACTTAAACTTGCAAAGCCTCAAATGAATGGTGGCCTCCTGTTTGAAATACTTGCCTGAATTGGGATGCCTGCAATTTTTAGAATTACATGTAAATACAGGCAAAATTATCTGATATTGTGGTATATTTGGAAAATACCTTACATAAGAAGGATTGAGTTGCACTTTACTCGGCAGAATCCAGGAAAGTCAACTCTGACCATTTTCATTTAGTGAAAATAAGTGTAAAACTGTAAAAGCATGTTTGAAATATTCTCCCCAAAGCAAGAGAGCTTATCGCACAAGTTTTAAGTGAATGATTTTTTTTTTTCCTCCCTGTCATCAGGCTACATATAGATAAATTCTTTTTCCCTCAATCTGAATACAGATCACAGCATATTGAAAAAACAAAGTTTCTATACGTTTCCGTACCAGAAGTCACCTGAACCAGGGCTACACTTGGTCAATACAGACTTCAAGTTGCTCAGTTCTCTCCTGAGAGTAGTCTAAGAACATGGCAGTTTTGATTTAGAGGAGTTGGAAATGTGACCTCCTAATTTTTTAGTTTTTTTTTTTTTTTTTAATTCCTGCTGTGGAGCTGGAATAACTGGATTTAGTACTTTTCACCAAGACCACTTTTCCTTTGCTGTGCTGTACCCTAAATATCTAATTTTACTGGAATGCAATGAGAAGAGAGGTCAGCCTGTACTGTTTCTTGTAGCCAGGTTTGGGGGAAGAAAGATGGAACACAGCATTACATATTTTCTTCCAGGACTTTCAGTGCACTTTGCAAACTCACCGACTAAAAATTCCAAATTATATATGCAACAGAAGTGGAATTCAGCTCCCTGCATTCCCAAATGAGTACTGTAATTTTCTGGGGCACTCACGATTCTTCACTTGGGTGGTCCAAGGTTAAGAACAACTTCTACTCTCACTTTTAGAATTTCTTTTTTTGACATCATGAAATTAATAGGCAGTGGAAAAATCAAACACTTTACACTCTCCAAATAGACAGGAGCATATAAAAAATATACACAAAGTCAGTACAAAATACACTGGCTTAGAATGTGTAAATCATCATAAACATCATTGAAAATTCTGTCCTATATTTTACTGACTTTATGTATTATGTAATGATTAGTGGAATACAGAATAAATGACTGTTAGGAGAAAACTATCACAGTTTCTACATGTCCGAATAGTCTCAACACCACAATCTCTCTCTCCAATAAATATTTTTTTATGAGAAATACATAGATATTCTAGAAATAATGGAATGAATCTGAGCATGAAACATTTGTATGAAAAACTGTTTTCTGCTGAAGTCCCATTAAGATACCTAATTGATTTCTTTGGGAAACTGTAAGACCCTGAGTGTTTTATTCTTTAAATTAAAATAGCTAAAACCGTTGAAACACACCTTATGTAGTAATTCTAGCAGACCATATGAACCTTGTGAGAATTCTAGCTTCACCTTCTACTATTGTAAAATAATTTCCTCTCTTGTAGTTAAAAGCATTGTAAAAATATCAAAGTTTGTTGTATGCGGGGATTATTAACTCATTTATATCTCAAAAGTGTATGTATATATATGTAGGCAGTTAAGTCAGAAAAGTCAGGGTTAGGGTTAGGGTTCTCCAGAAAAACTGGAGAAAAAAACATCAAGGAAAACTGGGAAGAAACATGTGTGAGTATTTTACCATACAGTTTATATAAATATGTCTATCCTGTTAATCCTTACAATAATTGTTACTAGGTATTTCTAGCTGAGAATATTTTTTCTGACCCCATGTCCCATTTTACAGAAAAGTGGAGGATACCTCTTAGACTGATACAAGATAATTTGTACTCATATAAACGTTCATTCAATTTCTGCCATCTGGAGGAAGAACAATAACTTTTTAATATTTAGATTTCCCATTATTTTGAAAACAAAAGTGGTTTTGATATCCACATAACAGTTCTAACACTTACTGTTGAGAACTTGAGTAACTGACTCTCATTTCTGAAGTACATCTTTCAGAATAAACTGGTCCCCCCAGTCAGCTTTCCTTTTGTTGCTCAGTTCCATCATTGCGTCTGATCGAAGCAGGTAACTTATATCTCTCTCTGTGAACAGATCATTCTTACTTTTAGCATTTGAAATACACTGCCTTGACTGCTAACTTCAAAGTGATTTTCCTGGTGCCTTCAAGATTTTTCTTTGAAAGCCTTGGAAAGTATAACAGCATTCTATAACTGAAGAGCAGATACTTATTTTGCTAAAATAAATCTTCACAGCAGCCAGAGATGGTTTTGAAGCAAAAATGCACTTATTAACTGACTTACACTTGTAATTCCATTCAGTCCCTACATAAATATGGTGTATATTGGTGTTTGAGGACCCAATAAATGCTTATCTATTGTAAACCTGCTTCACTGTAGGTCCTCCTCTTAACAGATGCTGGCATTTTGATCTTCTGTGAACTAAAGCATAGCATCCTAATTGCCAAAAACTGAGGAGTAGTATCTTCCCAGCTTTAAATATTGCTGTTGTTCTTGAGTGTCTTTTTCTTACCAAGGCTGTTATTTCCCCTCTTTTCTGCATGCCTTCTCTGTAATTAGGAAAAAACCCTCTACTGCATTCACTTGGGCAAAGCAATGCCTCACATATAATTTTGAGATGTATATTAAGGCAAAGCAAATATACCTATTCCACACAAAGATTTAAAAAATACGCTTTATTACATTACATAGATCTCTAAAACAGTCTGGTGTGACAAATTCAACACATTCAACAAAGGATTTCTTTTTCTCTATTAGAAATGGCATTTTACTGAACTGTTTATTGAAAATAGAGTCATAGTCCGTAAGGATGTATGTATATTTTCTTCTCATATTTTTCTGATCAAAACATCTCATGGTTTGCTTTTTTTTTTTTTTAAGAAAGAAAGTTTAACTTTATAGTTTGTAATAGCTTTTTATTTAAGATATTTTAATTCCATATAATACCAATCTAGATGCATAGAAATACTATGATTGTATTTTAAATATTTTTTAGAAATATCCTCAATTTTTAACAACAACAAAAAAAAAGAATTGCAATTCTGATTTTTTTTTTCCAAAAAGTGAAGAATTTGATTCATGCATAGGTTTAGCCTTAGGTACCGTCAGTAATGAAGTAAGACAATTAGGCACTGGTATTGTATTCCCTGAAAAACAACATGTGCACTTAAGTACAGTAACATAGGATTCTTTATTGTGGTTTGCCCAAATGTTTAGGTAGTCCATATCTGAAGTAGTTGAAACATTCTCTGAAACTATTAAGCTTTTCTTCTGAAATTTGACTAATGAACCAATTTTTTTTTTTTGCATAAAAATTTCCCAAACCCGGTCTTATCTTGGGTTGTTCTACCACTGAAAAATGAAAGAAATGCAGGAATAGGAAACAGAAGCCTTGTTCTACTCTCCTCTTTGAGTAAGGACCTATCCTGTGTTACCTGTTTTGTAAAGCTGAATCTGCAATGCAATGATACCTCCCTTACAAAACTGCCATAACAAGTAAGCATTAAATGCAGGACACAATACAGCTTCATCTGATGTTTGCCTATAGGGAAGAGGTTAATTAATCCAAACCTAGACTGTTTATTTTACCATACCTGAAATGTCTGGATGCAGGTGTTTTAATGTTAATTGCTATTTTCATTGATAGTAATTTATTTAATCTTTTTTTATTTGCAATAGTGTGCTATAGCAGCTATCTAGTGCACAAGGCAGACATCTCAGAGGACAGCGGTACCTAGATGGGTTACCAGCACAGGACTGCATTTGCGAATGTGCTGGAGCACACTGTTCTCAGTTAAAGTTAGGCCATGTGCTTTAATGTCAGCATTGCTATGGCTGTAAGGCAAGAAATTATGTCTCCTCTGACATGAAATTTGAGGGGATAGAAATGATGGTAAGCAACCCAAGATAAAGCAGGCTGGTACAAGAGGAGCTTGTCAACATCCTGTTAATAATCTATGCAAGCAGAGAGAATTTATTCTAGATTAGAGTTAGCATCATGATGACTTTTGCTATTAAATTTTGAGGTTTTTTTAGGAGCATCACTGCAAGCATGTATTAGTCTCTTAAGCAGGAGATTTTGGTGATCATTTTACTGTCCAGCCAAGGTCAACCCACCAGTGTAATTTTTGGTGCCCAGCGTGTGGCCTGAGGATTTAAAGGTGAGGATAGTAGTTGGGAGAAGTAATGGGCAAAACATGGACAGCTAGAGAATGATGGTAGAGAATTTTGGTTTTAATTTGGTGAAGGGATGAGGGGTGGATTGTATGTAAATTTTTTACTTTCATTTGGTGTTGTGATGACATTTTGATTTTGCTATGGAGAATTCTTTTTGTTGATGTGAATGAGGTTTCTGAAGATTGTGTGATGCATACATATTTTATTGATAATTCTTAAATATGTTATTCACAGACACAAGAGATGCAATGTATTGGATTTTTGTGGCAAGGTTTTGATAATAAGCTGCTAGAAGCTTCCCTCATGTCTGATACAACTGGCTCCACGACAGACCCAGTGCCTGTGGGTAAACGTTTAAGAAGTGGAAATCATCTGTGCAACAACAGTTGCAGCCACAGAGAGAACTGAAAAAAGTGAGAGAAACTGCTCTGCAGACACCAAGGCCAGTGAAGGAAGAGAGGAGGTGCTCCAGCTACTGGAACAGCGATTCTCCTGCAGGCTGTGATGCAGACCATGGTGATACAGTTTGTCACCCAACAGGACATGGAAGTCCATGGTGGAGCAGGTATCCACTTGCAGCCCATGGGGGACCCCACACTGGACCAGGTGGATGCCTGAAGGAGGCTGTGACCCTGTGGGAAGCCCATGTCAGGCTCCTGTCAGGACCTGTGGACCTGCTCCCACGCTGGAATGGGTTTGATGACAGGAATTGTGACCCCATGGGGGACCCACACTGGAGCAGTTTGTGAAGAACTGCAGCCTGTGGGAAGGACTCACGTTGGAGAAGTTCATGGAGGACTGTCTCCCATGAGAGGGACCCGATGCTGGAGAAGAGGAAGAGTGTGAGGAGGAAGGAGTGACAGAAACAATGTGTGATGAACTGACCACAGCACCCATTCCCCATCACCCTGTGACACTGTGGGAAGAGACAGAGAAATCAGGATTGGAGTCCAGGAAGAAGGGAGGGGTCGAAGGAAGGTGTTTTAAAATGTGGACTTATTTCTTATTACCCTACTTGCGATTTTTTGACTGGCGATATATTAAATTAATTATCCTAACTGGAGCCTGCTTTGCCCATGACGGCGATTGCTGAGTGATTTCTCCCTGTCTTTACGTCAACCCACAAGCCTTTCATTAATTTTTATCCCCCTGTCTAGTTGAGGAGGTGAATGAAGAAGTGGCTTATTGTGCACCTTGCATCCAGTCAAGGTCAACCCACCGCAGTACTTTTTTGGTTAATACAGACTAATAGCACGGTGTAAATGTTTGGGACATTAAACATTTGTCCTTTGTGTTCAAATCCCAAACCTCATTTCAGAATGTTCTGAACCCTTATTAAGGTGTTAACACAGAATAAGCAGAAAATAATGCTGATATCTAAGCTGTAACTTGTTCCACATAGTTCATTCTTTCCTTAAATGGAGAACTGATCTTTTAATTCTAAGGTTTACATATCTTCTGCAATAGCGTTTCAATACATAAAAAGTATTTTTAGTCTGTTCATTATTATTGCTGTCTGCTTCAGGATTGTAAGCTGAAATTCTGAACGACATTTTTTTTTTTTTAAATAAATCATCAACTGGTCTTTTAGTATTGTTGAGGTTATTATCTTGACCAATGACACAAAGACCTCATTCCAACTCATTTTTTAAATTTGCTTTCCAAGTATTGTGGTGTTCTGGAGATATTTCTACCTTTCAAGGTCTCTCTTATTAGCTAAACTTCATAATTGAAAATATTAGGATGAATTAGAGTATAATGTGACAACTATTGCAAATCAATTCTCGTATTCCAGGGGAATGATTTTTCTTATTTAATCTCCAAGACATTTTAGAGACCTGAGCTTGAGATAGAAGTTCCAGAGAATTATCCTGATGCATAGGTCCTGAACTTAAATCAATGTATCACCAGCCTGTTAAATATGTATATTCTAGCTCTACCTTTTCTTGGTTTTAGATAACTCCTCAGGCATAAATTAATGCCAGAGTTCTGAAAATACAATAGCTTTGCTGAGAAATGGTACATGTTGTTCCTGTGAAGAGCTGGCAGATCACTGAAGACTGCTGTGAAACCTCCATTTTCAGATGTATTGAGAAAATGCAGGTGCAGCTCCAGAGGTGTTCATTGTCAGCTTGCTTAATCAGATACAAATGAATCAAGTGTTTTTTCTTGGTTTTTTTTTTTTGTAATTGAAGTAACTGCCAATACCTAGAAAACAGAGTTCCTGTGTCCTCAAATACCTAGTAATTGTTTTTATCTATTCCATCAGTTTTTAAACTTGCTGACCAGCATTCGTGTTAGAAAAAAATGGCACTTGGAGGCTTTCCTGTCCCTCATTACAAGAACCATAAAACGATGTTTGTATAAACTGGAAAGTTAGAAGATCAGAAACTCATTAAATTTAACATACTTTAAAGCACTTCCTATACTAATTTGCATACAATGAACAAACCAATATGCATTATGTACAGAGATTCAAAACATGTTTGGGTGAGCAGTTATGAGTACTCAGAGTACACCCCGCTGTTCCTTTGGAGTGACTCAGAGGAAAAAGAATTCCTAGTTTTAGCTGACAGAGGGGTTTTAGATTAGATACTAGGAAGAAATTTTCTACTGTGAGAGTGGTAAGAAACTGGGACAGTTTACCCAGAGAAGCTGTGGCTGCCCCACCCCTGGCAGTGTTCAAGGCCAGGCTTGGTGGGGTTTGGAGAAACCTGGTCAAGTGTGAGGTATCCCTGTCCATGGCAGGGGGGTTGGAACTGGATTATCTTGAAGGTCCCTTCCAACCCAAACCATTATATAATTCTATGATTTTAAAACGTGAGTTACCAGTTTAAGCTATATGAGCTCAATTTTCTAAATGAAAATGTTGGTGATTTTTATAAATTATACAGGTGCCCAGTAAAACCCAACCAACAATACCTTTATATCTATATTCACCCATGCACATATGTACAGACTGGAATGATAAAGGTACAAAAGTTTTACTTGATACTAAATTAATATCTTGTTCTCCCTGTCCTAAAGCAGTATGCCTTTCACTTTCAGATAGCTTCCTCCTCCTGGTACTGGCCTGTTTTAAAGAGTCTTAAAAAAAAAATAATAAAAAATAAGACACCACCCCTCCCCCCCCAAAAAAAAAACCAAAAAAACCAAAACAACAACCCCAAACCAAAGAAACCACCAAAAAGAAAAAAAGCAGTATTATCCTCATGTGCACTGCAACCTGATTAGGAGGATTTCTGCTGCTATTCAGTAATGATGACATATACTTTCACTACAAAATCTATTGCTGTTACTTCTTTGTATCTACTTCTGTACATCTGTAAATCTACTGCTTTCAAATTTAAATATCAGGTGCTAAATGCAGTATTAGAGCTGGCTATATTCTTTTAACTGTGGACATCATATGATCAAAAATCACATTGTGAGAAATAAATTTACAAACATACCTTGGTGAATAAGTATGGTTCCCAATCAGGAACTTTAAAGAAGTGATGTTTTAAAAATGACCTGGATGATATTTTTTAGTGACTTTTGATGAATGTTCATGCATATCTACTCACGTAAACACTTGAGAACCTGAAGTGAACTGAAGAAAAGTATTCAGAATTGATATATCTCCTGCAAACTCTGCTCCTGGGCAGGACAAATTCACTGCAGATGAGAAATGTCAGAGTTGATCATTGAGGCCAATTAAATGAATTACTGTAGAAGAGCAGAAAATAATTCATGAGTGACATCTAATCTATTCTAATTTAATTGCACAAAAACCTAATGTGGGTACTTTCAGTGTCTGTAGTGTATTGTGTGATGCGAGTATCACACTAAAAAAAATTATCTGGGAATCTGCAGTTAGTTTAGTGTTGTGTTATAGATGTATAATATGCTGTTCTCTATTAGAAATGTTGTTGGAGAAGCCCTACAGAAATAAATGCCGTTGTGTCATCTTTGTATTTTGCACAGAGAAACTAAGGGTCCTTCTGACCTGCGGGCGTAAATTGTAATTTGTTACAAAGAGTGCCCTTTTACCACAAATAAATCTGTTAGCTTTTGTCAGTTTAAGAGGCTGTGTCACAGACAGAGAAAAATTATTTATATTTTAATTCCTTTTCACTGAAATATCTTGCAGCAAGCCAGACCTTGATAAAAATAAAATGGCAAAAGTGTAAGATGCACATGCATAATGGACAGAATGAATGTCTAGACAGATCTTTTACCTTGTTATATGCCAAAGTGTAGTTTGGTTTTTTTGTATGTCTGCTTAGTTCAGTGGGACATAAGGTACTACTTATTGTTGACACACCAGTTGTTTGACCTAGCTAGCAAGTAAGAGCAGGAAAAGAACATTTTTCTCATATGCTTTTTTATTTTTGCCTTCATTATTTGAAATGGGTAAGTAGTCTTTGACTTCTACTGTGTCTGTCTCATAGTACCTTAAAAAAAACAGCATGTGTTATATTGTAGAGGAAAGGAAATGTGCAGCCAATACAGGCACAGTAAGGCTCTGCTCTCTCTTATGCTGTCTCTTGTTCAGCATAAAACTACTTTTTTTTTTTTTTCCATCTTTATTTAGCCCTCCCCTTATTATATTCTCCTTAGACATACATCAATCCTGAATGACAAGAAATATATAATTAATATCCCAAGTGAATGCCAACATTGAAGTCTCAGTATTTTTCTCCTTTATGAATCTTCATAAACCACTTAAGAAGTCTGTCTTAATGTCCTTTAAAATGTTCACATAATCATAGAATTATAGAATGGTTTGGGTTGGAAGATCATCTAGTTCTAACTCTCTGCCATGGGCAGTGACACCTCTCTGCCCAATTGTTCAAAGCCCCATCCAAGCTGGCCATGAACAATTCCAGGGATGGGGTGTCCACTTTTATAGGTAACCTGTTCCAGTGCCTCACTACCCTCACAGTACAGAATTTCTCCCTAATACCTAATCTAAATCTCCCCCTGAAAGACTTCTATTCCACTTTAAGATTTCAGGGTGACTTAAAAGTTAGTGAGAGGCAACAGCAACAGTGCAAACCTGCTTTGGTGCTGCCAATCTCCTCAGGGCAGCCTCTTCCTCTGTGACTCTGAGTAAGTCTGCACAGCCTCCTTGAGTAACACTATGGAGCACAGCACATAGGACCCATGCCTTGAGATGTGTAAGTGGCATAGTGGGGTGCTTTCTCACTGGTGTGAGTATTAGCAGGTCACAGGTAATGCCAGAGGTATGAGTAAAGGTGGAGCACCCACATTTCAACCTAGCTGCATATGTGCTCAGGGATGTGCAGTACTAGAAACTACAAAGGTAGATGATACTAGCAAAATCAGATTTTGCCTGTGATATAACAATAGTAGAATAAGACACAGGTTGTGATATGAGATATCAGGAATAAAACAGATTTAGGCAAATTTAGTAAATCTTTACAATTTTACTTCAGTATCTGTGCTTAAAAACATTTGACAGAAATATATTCAACAAACTGGAAAAACGTTTAAGCAGGAGCTTAAACACACTGTGGAACCAGCACTATAGCTCATTGTTCTGAAATACTTTTCTATATTTTGGATTTCTTTTTTCATTTTATAATCATGAATATTAATATTCCCTTTATTTCTGAAGAAATTTTTCCTGTTTAAAGAATTCAGAAAGGTAAAAAGGTAAAAGCCAAAAAGATAGTGATAATGTAATATAAAGTCAGATAGATACCTATCTGACAGTAGCTTCAATCTAGTGACTTTACAGATAAAGAAAAGAAGGCTTAAATCTTACTGTCTTCAGATTATGCAGCTCTGAGTAGGCCCATAATGAAAATTTCAGCAAATGTTTTGACTAGCTAGTAAGATTTTCTTACCTTCTAAGAATTTAGCTTTAGAAGAAAAAAAAGAAAATACCAAGTAAAGACGTAAAGATACATAAATATTTTAAGCTTTCTGTAAACATAGTATCTTATCTTAGAAAGAGCAGCAAAACTATTTTAAGGCACTGAAAAGCAGTCTTTCCTATTTTATTAAGTGTATTTAGAAAATACTGATGTTCAAATAATAGCACCAAAGTACTTTTAAAGGTGAAATATTAAATAAGCTTTTATGTGAAATAATTCCAACCAAATTAGTATTTTTACAACTATGAGGAAATGCTTTTGCTCCATTTAAATATTTTTTAATTATTGAAACCTATTTGCAAGCTAACTATAAAGGAAAATGATTTCAAGATTAAATATTATATACTGTATTATAATGTTCTTCTATATTTTGTTGATCAATATGTTCTCCTTTGCTCTTTTTGAAGTGTGAGGGTTACAATATAACAATTAAATACATTTCCTAAAAGAAGCACTGCCTTCATACTCACATAAAAATGAGTGGATAAACATTGGCTGTATTTCTATACATTCCAGATTGAGTGTTCCACAGGGAAAAGAAAGTATAAATGGAAAAATTATGTACATCAAAAAGGAACTGAATTCTCTGTAAATGAAAATGGGATATGTACTGCAAAATAGTTACTTTTGTCACTTGGCATTTTGGTTCACTTAGGTTTGTAAAATTAAGCATATGCACTAACGCACACTTCTGGAATAGATTTTTATTATTTAATTGTTTACATTAGCAGATGCATGATTAGTGAGGAAGTCTACATCATTGATTAGAACGGCCAGCCTGTGATTCAGCTAATCCGAGTTCAGATTTTTGCTGTGTGATGGGTTTTAAAAGCAATAACTTCCTAAAAATACAGATAGGAGATGAACGTTTTTGTGTTGTTTTTTTTTTGTGTTGTTTTGTTTTGTTTTTTAAAACACCACAGCATTTAAGTGCCATTGAAATCAATACATAGTGAGATCCAAAAATGCACTTAGGCATCTAAGTACAAGATATTCATCTGAGACTCAGAGGGTGATTTAAAAGCATTTAGGTACTAAGAGTCAGGAGGTATTTTAAGTTTGCACCTGCCTTGCTGCAGTGAATACCCATGAGACACTGCTGCTACTTTATCAGAAGAGTGGATTGAGGGGTGCCTTCATTCCCTATGATAAGATTAGGCTGCTGTAGAGTTGGGATGGGAGTCTTATGAGACAGGACGACATAGGACTGTGAAATTATTATTTTTATTATTTTGAAAGACAGGCCAAAGCTTAGCTTCTCATTTTGAGACTATTTCTGCTTTCATCTAGTCCTCCAGAAAATGTGACTGCTGTCCGGGTCACAGTGCTGCCTTACATTCACTGGCAAAGTAGTCAGAAAGTAGAATGTGTCCCTGCAGTGTAACAAGGCTGACTTGAAAAGAGGTAAGGCCAGAGCTGCTGATTCTCACGAGCATAAAAAAATGGATATAAGCACTGTCCTCCTCTCCTGTTTACTGTCTCTTCACAAACCAACCAACCAACCAGACAGAAATTCAGTTGTCTCTGCCCAAATAGGCACTTCAAGCTTATGCATCCTTAGTTCATTGTGCTGGTTGCTGTATATGTAAGTCTTACTCCCACTGCATAGAGAAGCTATATTCCTTAGCCACTGCCAGCTTCCAAAATCTTACTACAGATGACATTGTGCTCTTATAAACACATTTGTCCTATTTTACATTTTTGTGTACTAGAATATTTCTAAGAGGTTTACTTTTTCTGCATCTGAGCTTTTCAATTTGTTTGATATTATATTTACCAACCTGTCTTCTGTACTTTGAGGATGATAACAATAATGACTGAGAGGTGATTACCTCTTTCTGTATCAAGAACAGCATTAATATCACACTCTGGTTTCCTGGTATTACATTTCAAGGAAAGACAAGCTTATTCCAGATAATTGTAGCAAAGGTAATCTGGGTCACCATAAGTATAACTGCTGAAGTGAGCAGTATTTTATCATTTTGTCATGAAAATTCCTGGACCATATCACACTTGGACTTACTATGTCCTTTCATGAATTATTGGGTAGATACACAGTTGTTGGACTGGAGACTACTTTTCAAAGTGCAGTCAAGGTCAAAATGAACAAATTTAAACAGAAATATGTTTTTAACGAGTATCTCCTTCCAGAATAAATAAAGGGACGCTAGTCACACAGTGTGGAATAACAAGCTTCACCCTTTAAAGAAAATAAAAAGTCAGTCACACGAAAATTGTTTTCCATAGTTCTAAGAAAGGACTATCCAAAACCAAAAGATGAATTATTTGAATTTGGAGAAATATATATTACATTAATGTTAAACTCCTGGACGGAATTCAAGTTTGCTGATATATTTAGCATTATTTAGAGTTCTGGTTGCTACAGTTTTACAAATATATATTTTAAAAGATCCAGGTAGAGGTGATAGTGATGATGAAATTTCAGAGTATCTTCCAGTAACGGATGTAAATTAGGGATGATTTGGTATGGAGGAGAGATGAATGAGGAGGAATGGTGTGGGGAAATTCAATAGAAAGTTCAGCATTGGTCATTATGGAAAAGATGGTGGTAGCGTAAATTAGCAATATTAACATTAATAAAAGGGAATAATCAAAAGCTTCAAGATTAGAACAATAAAAGGAAGTAATTTTCTCATACACAGAACTCATAGGCTATATGAAAACCCTATTCCCTGCCTTTCTTTCTCTATTTTTTCTCTCAGTTAAGTAGCATTGTGAGTTTCATATCTGCATGAATGACAGAAGGGAATTTTACTCCATGTCACCTCTTAAAAGCTCCCTTGTATTTTTGCCTATGCAGGCAAAGAGTTTCTGCAAGTTATTGACAGGACTCGTTTTCTTTGCGAACAGTGCAAATTAGATAATAACGTATGTAAAATACACATTCTTATATAGTATTCAACTAATTTATTGTAAGTGAATGTGTGTGTAAGCATATATATATAAATTATATACCTCATTATATATAGAAAACATATACATATGCAGTTGTTTATAGCAGACTATTAAAACATTGATAGCTATTAAAGAAAAAAGATAAATATTATTATTTTTAGCTTTGGAAGCTTTTAACCTGCTGACAGCCATAGGCTATGACAGTATGCCAGGGAAAGATCATCCTAGAGTGATCTTTCTCTTCTTTCTCAAAAAAATCATCTACTGGCTATTGTCAAAACAGCACTGCAGAGTCTCAGATTCTTAGTTTGACTTAACACTAACTGAATACTTTTATGATAATAACCAGTGTATTTTTAGGCTTAAGATCAGACTGAGGCACAAGTCCAAAAAAGTCTCTTTTTCCTGAAACTTTCTGATATTTTATATAATATGTCAGTAATGGTGTATAGAACTGGATGGACCTTCAGATTTTACTCAGAATAACAACTTCTGATGTCTCTATTTGACTTAAAAGACATTGATGCAGTAGATTTGAAGGTATTAAGTTTTTGCCCTAGAAACTGAAGAAACAGTCTTCCTAAAAGATGGAAATACAGGAACACAGGTTCTAGACTGCAGTTTCATAGGACTAAGGAAAACAAACGAGTTGTATTCTTTGCTGGCTAAAAAACTGTCTGGATGGCTGGGCCCAAAGAGTGCTGGCAACTGGAGTTAAATCCAGTTGGTGTCCTCCACAGGTGGTGTTCCCCAGGGCTCAGTACTGGGTCCAGTTCTGTTTAATGTCTTTATCAATGATCCTGGAAAAGGAATGAACTGCACTCTCAGTAAATCTGCACAAGACACTGAGCTGGGTGGGAGCGTTGGGTGGGTGAGACCTTGAAAGTAGAAAGGCACTAGAGAGGGATCTGTACAGGCTGGATCAATGGGCTGAGGTCAATTGCACAAAACTCAACAAGGCAAAGTGCTGGATCCTGCACACGGGTCATAGCAACACCAGGCAATGCTACAGGCTTGGGGAAGAGTGGCTGAAAAGCTTCCTGGCAAAAAAATGACCTGGTGTTTATTGACTGGCCAGTTTGTGCACAGGCAGCCAAGAAGGCTGGTGGCATCCTGGCCTGTATCAGCAATAGCATGGCCACCAGGGCCAGGGCAGTGATCATCCCCCTGTGATCAACACTGTTGAGGCTGCACCTCGAATCCTATGTTCATTTCTGGGCCCCTCTCTGCAAGACAGACATTGAGGTGCTGGAGAGGGGCCAGAGAAAGGTAATGAAGCTGGTGAAGAGCATAGAGCACAAGTCTTATGAGAAGCGGCTGAGGGAACTGGGGGTGTTTGACCTTAAGAAAAGGAGGGTAAGGGGAGACCTTATTGCTCTTTGCAACTACCTGAAAGGAGCTTGTAACAAGGTGGGTGTCAAGTAACAAGTCATAGGACCAGAAGAAATGGCCAGAGGTTGCAGCAGGGTATGTTTACATTAGATATTAGGAAAAGTCAATTCACCAAAGGTGCTGTCAGTCACTGGGACAGGCTGCCCAGGGAAGTGGCTTAGTTGCCATCCCTGAAGGTTAAAGGTATTTAAAAGCCATGTAAATGTGGCATGGGACATTGTTTAGTGGTGTTAGCGTTCTTATGTTTACATTTGCACTCAATGTTTTAAAGGTCTTTCCAACCTAAGTGATTCTATGATTCTGTATTGTGATGTGAGTGAATTGAGTAAGTAAAAGACTGTTACTGTCCCTGTATTTTGGTGAAAGTGAAGGAATACAAATACATTCTGCTAAAATTCTCTGAGTAGATTTATGATTTAATTTGTTAAAAAAAAATAAAAGTCCTGAATGTAACATTTCAATGTTCATAACATGGGAAAGAAAAGAAGTTTTGCTACAAAGTGAAAAAGATTTTAGACCCTTTTTTTTTTGAGTTTGAGTTTTCATGGTAAAGCAGACAGTTTAAAGAGTGTGTGTGTATTTTCAATAAACTCTAGTTTGGTGCCTTTGAAATTCTCAGTGGTTATAGTTGTGTGTTTTAGGATTAAATAGTGGAGAAAATAAACCAAACCCCTCTGATATCTGTTTTATCTGAGGTAAAAAAATAGGTAGGTCAACCTAAGTAACAGAGCTTTTCTTTTGTGAAATGTGCATGAAAGAGCTGCATTTATCAGAGAAACATTTACATTTTCTTGCAAATACCTAATTCTCAAAAAGAAATGCAAGGTTACCCAGAGAAGATCACACAAATAAGCAAATCTACACAACCAGCATCACAAATATTTGTTTAGAAACACTGGAGAAAGATAGAACAGCTCACATTTACTTAGCAAAAGGTCATCATTCTGCATTATGTATAACTGTAGTCACTTTGAAAAGGAATGAAGAACTGATCTTAAAGCCAAGCATATTATTGATCTTTCAGTGATAAAACAATGTTTCTCATCACAGCACATTTTCTCTTGATGTAGGCTGTGCTAATGATGCACAAAAACCCAATCACATCATGGGCAAACTAAAGATTTGCTGATTTCTCATAAGCTCACGTATATTGTAAGACATAAATTTGACAGCAGTTCTCAAGTCAATACTATATGAAAAAATACCATGAACATCTGAAACACATTTCTTCCTACAGTATATAGTGTATCCATTAAAGCAGCTAAGAGCAGATTCACAGTCAGCATACCTCAGCTTCCTGCTTACAGTATGAGTATCCAGCTCACTGGTTCCCAGCTCATGTTTTAAGCTGAAAAATAGCTTCCTACAGCCTTAACTGACCCCAAAAGTAATTGCTATATAGTGACTAAAAGGTTGGTTGGAACTTTACTACATATTTCTGATGGATAAACATCAATTATGAGTTTAACTTCCATGTAAGTATTTTATTTATAGTGTTCTTGTATACATGGACAAGAAATGCGTTATGCTGAATTTGAAGTAATTTTCACTTCAAAGCTGGCAGTTACTATTCAAATAAAGAACACCATAAAAACTACTAAAGCATTCTCAGAAGAGGAAGGGTAAATACAGAGAGATTTTTGCAGAGAGTGAAATTTCCTTCCTGCAGAATTTTTTCTTTCAGGAACTAAACTTCATAATCTTATTTCAGTGATATTATCAAGCTGTCTCAGCTGTGAATTTGCAGTTGTGGCTTCCATTTTCTCTGTCAATGGTTGGTGAACAGCAGAACACTATGGTTTATAAATACCACACACACCTAGCATAACTGTGTATTTCTTCCTGAATTATAGCACTATTTGTGTAAAAGAAATTAAATTCATCTCTGTAATAGAATCAAACTGAATCTACCTCACAGAGCATCTGTATATTTTCCATATTTTTGCAAGGTCTTATAACCATAGATTAATATGAAATTGCTCTGTGTAGCTACAATAATATTCAGTATTGCATTTCTCCACTGTTATGTAAGTAACAGTTAACTTTCCTTAACTATATGTGTTGGGGGAGGGGGGCATCATTCCATCCCAACACTCCCAGTCAGTTGCTAGCACCTATAATAAATGCTCGGAGCAATGCAGAGATATTCCAGCTGCTCCAGCCAATGAGCCAGCTTCATTTGGAGCACGGCTCAGATGCGTCTATACAAATGCCTGCACCATGGGGAACAAACAAGAGGAATTAGAGATGTGTGCTCGTCTACGGGACTATGATATTATAAGCATCACAGAAACGTGGTGGGATGGCTCCTATGACTGGAGTGTTGGAACAGAAGGTTACAGACTCTTTAGAAAGACAGGCCTGGCAGGCGCGGAGGGGGAGTTGCCCTTTATGTTAGGGATAGGCTGGAGAGTATGGAACTCTGTCTGGGGACAGGTGAGCAGTTAACAGAGAGCTTGTGGGTCAGGGTTAAAGGGAAAACAGCAATGGGAGACATTACTGTGGGGATCTGTTACAGACCACCTGATCAAGGAGAACCTGCGGATGAAGCACGCTATAGGCAGATAGGAAAAGCCTCACTCTCACAGGCCCTCGTTCTCATGGGTGACTTCAACCACCCTGACATCTGCTGGAAAGACGGTACGGCCTGGCACAAGCAATCCAGGAGGTTCCTCGATTGTGTGGAAGACAACTTCCTTCTGCAAGTAATAGAGGAGCCGACAAGGAGAGGTGCCATGCTTGACCTCGTGCTCACCAACAGGGAAGGGCTCGTTGGAAATGTGGCACTCCAGGGCAGCCTTGGATGCAGCGACCACGAGATGGTTGAATTTGAGATCCTTAGGACAGTGAGAAGAGCGTGCAGCAAGCTCACTGCCCTGGACTTCAAAAGAGCAGACTTTGGCCTCTTCAGGAACCTGCTTAGTAAGGTTCCATGGGATATAGCCCTAGAGGGCAGGGGGGCTCAAGACTCTTGGTTGGTCTTCAAGGATCACCTGCTACAAGCTCAGGAGTGTTGCATCCCAACTAGGAGGAAGTGCAGCAGGAGGGCCAGGAGACCTCCTTGGATGGATAAGGAGCTGCTGAGGAAAATTCAAATGAAAAAAGGGTTTTATAGAAATTGGAAGCAAGGATTGGCGAAGAGTACAGGGATGATGTCCGGGAAGCTAGAGACCAGGTTAGGAAAGCTAAGGCCCAGTTAGAGTTAAACTTGGCTAGGGACATTAGGGATAACAGGAAGGGATTCTACAGGTACATAGGAAATACAAAACAGATTAGGGAGAATGTAGGCCCCCTCAGGAAGCTATCATGAGAACTGGCTACACAGGATTTGGAGAAGGCTGCTGTTCTGAATGACTTCTTTGTCTCGGTCTTCTCTAGCAAAGGCTCTGACCGCACCACCCAAGTCTTGGAAGGCAGACGCAGGGACTGTGAGAATGGAGACCTTGGGCCCACTGTAGGAGAGGAATTGGTTCAAGACCATCTTAAGAATCTGAACGTGCACAAGTCCATGGGTCCTGATGAAATCCATCCGCAGGTCCTGAAGGAGCTGGCGAAGGTGATCCTGCCCTTTATTCTGCTCTCATGAGACCTCACTTGGAGTATTGTGTACAGTTCTGGTGTCCTCAACATAAAAAGGACATGGAACTGTTGGAACTAGTCTAGAGGAGGGCCACGAGAATGATCAGGGGACTGGAGCACCTGCCATATGAAGATTGGCTGAGAAAGTTGGGGCTGTTCAGCCTGGAGAAGAGAAGGCTGCGTGGAGACCTCATAGCAGCCTTCCAGTATCTGAAGGGGGCCTATAGATATGCTGGGGATGGACTCTTCATTAGGGACTGTAGTAATAGGACAAGGGGTAATGGGTTAAAACTTAAACAGGGGAAGTTGAGATTGGATATAAGGAGGAAATTCTTTCCTGTCAGGGTGGTGAGGCACTGGAATAGGTTGTCCAGGGAGGTTGTGAATGCTTCATCCCTGGCAGTGTTCAAGGCCAGGCTGGACGAGGCCTTGGATGATATGGTTTAGAGCGAGGTGTCCCTGCCCATGGCAGGGGGGTTGGAACTTGATGATCTTAAGGTCGTTTCCAACCCTAACTATTCTATGATTCCTTAAACTACAAATCTTTTTATTCTTATTAGCATATTCATGGTTCTGTGTTCATGATGCTGAGTTTTCCAGTCTCAGTTTGTGTGCTGGTTTTGGCTGGAGCAGAGTTAATTTTCTTCATAGATGCTAGGCTTAGGCAATGTTTTGGATTTGTGCTAAAAGTGTTGGTAATTCAGGGGTGGTTTAGTTACTGCTGAGCAGTGCTGACACAGAGTCAAGGACTCTTCTGCTCCTAACCTTACACCATCAGCAGGTAAGCTGGGCATGCATAAGGAGCTGGGAGGGGAGGCAGCCAAGAAAGCTGCCCCAAGTGACTAAACGGATATTCTATACCATATGGTGTCATGCTCAGCAATAAACTTGAGAGGAGCACTGGCAGGAAACTGCTGCTCAGGGACTGACTGGGCATTAGTCAGTTGGTGGCAAGCCATTGTTTTACTCTGCATCACTTGTCCTTCTTTGGTTTTATGTCTGTCTCTTGGTTGTTTTCCTTTTCGTCATCGTCATTATTATTACTATTATTGTTATTGTTTTTATAGTTTTAGTTAAATTCTTAAATTGCACTTAGCCCATGAGTTTTCTCATTTTCCACCCTTCCAGCTCTGTTCCCTCAATCCTGCTGAGGGGGAGGGAAGTAAGTGAGCAGCTGTGTGGTGCTTAGTTGCCAGCTAGGGTTAAACCATGACAGTATGCAAACAGATATGATTCAGCTGAATGATTTCATCACAGAAAACCAAGACGAAGGACAGGGAAGGAAATAAGGAACATGAAAATGCTTGAGGTTTTATTTTTAGTGAGCATTATTCAAATAGTGTCATTATAAGTTCCTGAATAGCTTGCAGAAATTTGTGGATAATGTTTCAATAAAATGCTGAGTAATATAGTGAACAATGAATTAATAATGCATTGGCAGACTCTTTTGTATAGCGCTGAGCATACCACTCTGAGAAAACATCAGTGATTATCAGTGACTACATTGTAGCTTATTAAAGATGTTTCCGTTACCCTTACTAGGTGGTCGTTGCCATTACTGAGCAACTTATAATTGTTTACACCTTCTGCATCCACTGTGAAGTAACTGTGAAGAAGCAAACAATAAACAAAAAAATACTATGCGTGGGGTTTTTTAATAAAACCATGTAGATTTTCTTATAGGAAACCACTAGTTTTCCAGAAAGCAAAAAAAAACCTGTTAGGGAAGTCTTACCGAACTTCTAGCTTCTTGATTTTTTTGTGTTGTTTTTTCTAAAGAAAGTACTCTGATCTTATAAATCTGCTGTGTCTAAACAGACGTCTGTTCTGTCCTTCTCTATGAATTCTAACTGTCTGTAATCATGGGGTGAAAGCATTGGGTTTTGTTACATTTTTGTTTCTTTGTTTTTTAAGAGTCCAGATCCCACCACGCCAGTAGACCACACAAATAAGATGATGCTTTGTAACATATTGAGTAATACAATTTTTGTCATTGCTAATAGAAGTCCACAGACTTTTTACAAACCTGGCATTGCCAGGTCTCAGGACCAATTGAGACTTTTCATTAAGGATCTGAATTTCGAAGGGCTACTCAAATGGCAGAAGACAGTCATGTATGTTCTCTCTATTTTCAGAAAGAAATTAAACTTTCAAAAGTTGATTTATATATCATTACAGACCTGATGAACCCTTTATCTATGCACCACGTATAGTGCTGACATCCTGAGTGCATATTGGAGCAATGAGAAGTTAAAAATTATTTGTTGTAATAATCTAACATAATTTAATACTATCAATCCACAACAAGCCAAGGTGGGGTTTTGTTTGTTTATTTGTGGGTTTATTTGGGGTCTTTTTTCTTCTTTTCCTGCATATGAAGCCACTCAGTCTGACTTCTGAAAAAAATTCATTTTACAATTCACCTTGGTCTCTCATATTTTCTGCAGCAAAAGAAGAAATCAGTCATTGTGTACAAAACTTAACTACTCATTTATTTTTGACATCTTTATAAGCCTGAGAAAATAATTGAGAAAATACAAAGAAGGTAAATCTCATTAATATTTTATAATTTGGAACTGCATATATAATTCTGGTATTCATGATAATAAAATAAAAGATCTGTGTGTTGGTGTTGAAAGATACATTTTTTCCTTATAAACATTTCAGTAAAACCAGTGCTAAAAAAGCAGGAGAAATCAGAAATAGATTTTTATTTTAATCGAACCCTTGTTAATTTACAGAGGGAAACAAAAAAACTGCTTTGCAGTACATTGCATTTGGAAAGAGGTCTTATACAAATCACTGAGGTACAAAGTACAAAAATACAAAATATTTTTTCTCTACTTTTTCATTTTTTCAAATGTGCATATAATTACAGATGTTGTAAACAATACAAGTATCTACAGAGAAGAGGAAACAAGAACAGGAAGAAAGTGTAACTGTAGAACTTGAAGTAAAGAAATGAAGCTTCTGCAAATTGGCATTTTCCATGACAACACTCAGTTCCTTCAGGAAAGAAAAACAAGACAAAAATGTAGCAGATGCAGAAGTTAATGGAAATACAGTAGAAATTAAATTTTTAAAATTCATAATATTTTCCTTTTAATCATTTCTACAGAAAAGGAAAATTAGTTGCCTTCTTCATCTATTGCCTCAGGAAATCTTTAGTTTGGACTTTTCTTTCGGATAGTAGACAGAGTTTTTATCAAGAAAAGTAAATCACATTTTTTTGACTGATTCTTATTTAGTAGAATATTTGAAGAGCTAAAGCCATTCACATGAAGGTTATCCAGTATTAAGTTTACAACAGTCAGTCAGATTTATAGGTAGTCTAAATATGTTTTCCACATAGGACCCTGTGCAACTAGTTTTATCCTGTTTGGTTCTTTAGAAATTACAAGTCTATTGTTTGTGAAATTCCACTTGAATGAAGAGACTTGGAGAATAGACACGATAGTATAAACAAGTTTTTATTTTTTAATATTGTTAGAAATTTTGAAAAATTTATTTTTCAAATGTATTGCTTGGCAACATGAATAGAATGGGTTCTGCATTAGTCAACACTGCTTGCAACTGAATAGTAATGAAGATTTACCACAGGAGTATGGAGAGCTTATTTATGTGGAATTGTAATTAAATAGCTAAATTTTTAGGAAGAAAAAGGATTTTAACAGAACCATTTTAGCTGAACTACCTTCTGGTGAACAGTGTCTGAGATCCAGAATGAAGAATGATCTGACTGAGCACAGAAAGAATAAATATGACATACACATATCAAGGCCAGTGATGTCTTTCCATGCAGGCAGCAGTTTTTGCATTTTAGTCAATATCTAATTTCCTCCAGGCTAATCAATTTTATCTTTTTTTTCATGAAATTATTGCAGAGGAAGGAATGCCGTTTTTGCAGACTCATAGAACATATTCATGCAGCTTTAGAAATAATGTGGGAACAATTTCATTGGATGTTTTCAACAATCTTAACACCAAAAAATAAGGGATGCACTAAGAAAAACTGCTAGTGAAACAGAGCTGGGAGGCTTTATAAGGACGGAAATAAGAAATGTCATACAGGAAGAACAAGACTTGAATAATACAAACAGAATGAAGTATAGTAGTATAAAGTACAGTACTAAGTACTTACAGAGCAATCATAAACATTAACAGTCCCAAGTAATCAGAAAGTATGCCTCATGCCTTTAAAAAATGGAACTGACTTTACAAAAACAAATTACACATTTAAGAATAATTTCCCTAGCTTATCTTCAAATGTAGTTCTACAACCATGAGAAAGTACTTTAAAAATCCCCAAAACAAACAAAAAAAAAGAAAAGGCAACACTAATTTGTGAATTCCTTTCATGAAAACTCATGTCAAGGCAGCAAGTTGTAGCACTTCACGAAAGTTTCAGATTCACATTTAATTTTTTATTAGAAAGTTCAAACTATTTTTTCTTTTCTAGAATTTATTAAAGTAGTTGCTTTGATAGGAGAGATATTATCTTCCTCTCCTTTTGTTTTGTGGGGAATAAAAGTTTTAAACACTTTTCTACAGCTTAATCATGATGATTTGACCAGTGTTACAACCTTGTAGAATCTGGCCAAAGACTAAAGTTAGTTTTGTTTTGGGTATTTTTTTTTTTGTTGTTGTTGTTCTCTTTTCTGGGAGGGTATGCTATTTTTGTGGTTTTCATTCTGCAGTATATCTAGAGAAAATGCCACTTAGATCCTAAGGAACACTGAAAGATCAAAAGAGGAACCCAAATTTACTGGAGAAGTGTTAAAAACTCTACTAAATAGCTGCTGCATATGAATTCATGTCAATATATCCCACTCAAGCACCCAGAATCCACTAAAAAAACCCATCATCAAACTTTTCTGTTTGTGGTTTTTTGTTTGTTTGTTTTGGGTGTTTGTTTGTTTGTTTTTCCCCCAGACTTTAATTTATCCTGTGTTGGTGTTTCATCTGTACATCTGACTTTGTGCAGATATGCTTTGTTCCTTCTGATTCACTGATCACACAAAAGCATTAGATTCTAGTTTGCTCTGCTTTACAGTCAGTCCACTACCTAGGGTTTTTCATTGGAAACATGAGAAAGAGATAGATATGGCTTTTTGTGTTTTGCTTTTGGTTTGGTTTTGGTCGGAATTTTGTTATTTGTTTATTTTTCCTTTGTCGTTTTGTTTTATTGCTGTCAGGACACAATCATCTGAATCTAAGGGACTATTTACAATCCTTTTTATATGAGTTACCAACGTATATACATATATGTGTATATATACATATATATACACATATATACATATATACATATACACATATAGACATACATATATATATATATGAGTCTCCAAATCCTTCACATTTTCTGCAGAACTGATTTTTTTGAGAAGGAAATTCAGGGGGATTATTTCACACTTGACACCTGCAACTGTTTTCAGTGTATATACAAAGGACAACGAGCTCTCAGTTTGAATGCAGTGGATTTGTAGTAAGTGCTTACTCAGCTCCTATAGTATGGGGAATATTCCTGCAAAGTTCACTTGTTTAATGATTTATTTTTTTAATTTGGGGCTGTTAAAAGTGTTTCTAAAAGAGAAAAAAAGTATTGGTACAGCTTTCATTTCACTTACAGAATTAACTTTTTCGAGTGTAAACAAGGATTCATAGGTGTGCCATACGTTTTCGTGAGACTGTGTTTACATGACTTCTATACTTATTAGAACATATTAAAACTTTCTTCACAAATAGAGGAATTCACATTTATAGAATCATAGAATCATAGAATAGTTAGGGTTGGAAACGACCTTAAGATCATCAAGTTCCAACCCCCCTGCCATGGGCAGGGACACCTCGCTCTAAACAATATCACCCAAGGCCTCGTCCAGCCTGGCCTTGAACACTGCCAGGGATGAAGCATTCACAACCTCCCTGGACAACCTATTCCAGTGCCTCACCACCCTAACAGGAAAGAATTTCCTCCTTATATCCAATCTCAACTTCCCCTGTTTAAGTTTTAACCCATTACCCCTTGTCCTACCACTACAGTCCCTAATGAAGAGTCCATCCCCAGCATCTCTATAGGCCCCCTTCAGATACTGGAAGGCTGCTATGAGGTCTCCACGCAGCCTTCTCTTCTCCAGGCTGAACAGCCCCAACTTTCTCAGCCGATCTTCATATGGGAGGTGCTCCAGTCCCCTGATCATTCTCGTGGCCCTCCTCTGGACTAGTTCCAACAGATCCATGTCCTTTTTATGTTGAGGACACCAGAACTGTACACAATACTCCAAGTGAGGTCTCATGAGAGCAGAATAAAGGGGCAGGATCACCTCCTTCGACCTGCTGGTCACACTCCTTTTGATGCAGCCCAGGATACGATTGGCTTTCTGGGCTGCAAGCACACACTGCTGGCTCATGTGCATTTTCTCATCGACTAGCACCCCCAAGTCCTTCTCCGCAGGGCTGCCCTGAATCACTTCTCTGCCCAGCCTGTAGCTGTGTCTGGGATTGCTCCGACCCAGGTGTAGGACCTTGCACTTGGCATGCTTAAACTTCATAAGGTTGGCATCAGCCCACCTCACAAGCGTGTCAAGGTCCCTCTGGATGGCATTCCTTCCCTCCAGCGTGTCAACCGAACCACACAGCTTGATGTCATCGGCAAACTTGCTGAGGGCGCACTCAATCCCACTGTCCATGTCAGCGACAAAGATGTTAAACAAGACCGGTCCCAACACTGATCCCTGAGGGACACCACTCGTAACTGGTCTCCAGCCGGACCTTGAGCCATTGACCACAACTCTTTGTGTGCAGCCATCCAGCCAGTTCTTTATCCACCGAGTGGTCCATCCATCAAATTGATGTCTCTCCAATTTAGAGACAGGAATGTCGTGTGGGACAGTGTCGAACGCTTTACACAAGTGCAGGTAGATGACATCAACTGCTTTACCGATGTCCATCAGTTCTGTAGCCCTGTCATAGAAGGCCACCAGATTGGTCAGGCAGGATTTCCTCTTGGTGAAGCCATGCTGGCTGTCACCAAGCACCTTGTTGTTTTTCATGTGCCTTAGCATGCCTTCCAGGAGAATCTGCTTGAAAATTTTGCCAGGCAGAGGTGAGACTGACTGGTCTGTAACAATTTGCCATCATCCTAATCATTTCTTGCTCTCATGAAATAAAGACCTCACACTTTGTTTACTTGGTTGAATTTCGAAGTCCATAGCAATGATGAACAGTTAGCAGCAAGTTGTAAGAAAGGGAAAGTATTATTTTTTCATTGATATATATTTACAAAAGTATGTATTTCTGTTCTCCAAAATAGTTCCAGCAGGGATTACTTAGACATCTCTAGCTCTATCAGACTAGTAAAGAAAACTGTAAACTAGTAAAGTGATAAGGAAAGACATTGTTGACAAGAATTACTGTAGCATTATGTGGACTTTTAAATCTTTCGTTACCCCTTATTGGAGGATATTCTGTAAATAAGCTCCATTTGGGCTTCCAGTTGATTTCTCACACAGTTAATGCCATTGCCACAAAAGTAGCTTCTTTGAGTTCTGGTAGTAAAATTGTGAAAATTTTTTGCATTAGCATCTTTACTTTCATATTCTAATGTCTTGATATATTTATATCAAACTTTTTTTTCAACAATTATCTTCGTAAGAACATTCCTGACATATTTTTTGAAATAATTTTCTAAAATTGAAATAAAAAAGACAGCCAGAATGGTCTAGTTCACAAATGGCTGTGTTAAGAGTTTCCATCTAAGTAAATTGTCTGAGTGCATAAAATTTTATATATAATTGTCATTCATATAACACTGAATTGCTTTAGTTCCACTTATACATCAATTCAGCATAGCCACCTACTTCACAGCTTTGTTTTCTCTATTTAGTAATTTGAAGTGTTAGAAAACTGGGAGTTTTGAACTATGATCAAGCATTATGACAGCAGTACCAGCTCAACATATTGCTCCAGCGAGTTTCCCAAGCAGAGATAGATAGGTAAACTTGTGTAGAAGTCAGTATTGTAGCCGTGATTCACAAGTCTAACACTGGTATAGAAAAAAAGCTTGGAGTTCATGCAAGTTCATTTGATTGAATAATCAGATCGACAGTTATCTAACATTGACTTACCACAAAGTATCAACCATAAAATTCTTCAGTATTTCAATAATGTGGCTTATGATCATTTTAGGACTGGCTGTTGTTTTTTTTTTTTTTTGTTTGGTTGGTTTTGTTTGATTTTAAAAGGCTATTTAGTAGTGATCAAAAGCGTTTGTGAATTGTGTCAACATGTACATCTGAAAATGAGGAAAAAAAAATAAAGGTTTGCAAGCATTGAAATAAAATTTTATTTTTGTACATTTACAGAGGCAATAAAAATTGTTCCTAAACATTAGATTTGTACTATGAATTGTAAAGATTAATTTAATTTTGTATCCCATCAGCATAAAAACTGTAAACGCATTTGGTCCATCCCAAAGTTAGTACCAGGTGATCAGTATTCACAGGCCAGAGCACCTGTTGACTGAGCAGCACCAGGAGGAATGCAAAATGTATGTTTAGTCTGGGCTACAGAGCTAACAAGACTGTCTCACAGGAGGTGAAACTATGGCAGTCAATGCCATTAGGCAGCTCTTAAGAAATCACAAAACTGACAGGTGGACAGAAATCACAACCAGTTCAGGTTAAAATGGCTTATGTTAAGAAGGTTTTTGTTTGGGTTTGTTTTGGTTTGGTTTCTGTGGTTAATCCAATGTGGTTTTGTGGTTTATCCAACAGCTAAGTGGCAATTTCTCTTCATCAGGGACTGTAGTGATAGGACAAGAGGTAATGGGTTCAAACTTAAACAGGGGAAGTACAGGTCAGATATAAGGGAGAAGTTCTTTACTGTGAGGGTGATGAAGCACTGGAATAGGCTGCCCAAAGAAGTGGTAAATGCTCCATTTCTGGCAGTGTTCAAAGCCAGGCTGGACAGAGCCTTGGACAACGTGGTCTAGGGTGAGGCATTCCTGTCCATGGCAGAGGGGTTGGAAGTAAATGATCTTAAGGTCCTTTCCAACCCTAAGCATTCTATGATTCTATAAGTGGTTAGATTTCTCAAGTAGTATCCATTTTTTCTTCCCCTAAGGATTGGCAGACATATGTTTTAGTTGTTAAGTGAGATGTTCGACGATTATAAATTAGATATCTTGTGAATTTCTTATTTTATACTGTTCATACTAGTATGTTTTGCATGGCATATTTGAATATGCATTAAGCATAGAATTAGAATCTAGGGGTTCTCCCCCAACACACACACGGAAATACTCCAATTGCTTGGACATTAGAACTGATTTTTTTTTTTCTTTAAAGGAGAACATATGCAGTTGATGTGGTAAATGAAATAGACTGCTCTTAGAAGAAGAAATTATGTGGTTTAGCAATGTTTAGTTTAGAGGAATTTGGAAATATTCTACTGATGTCAAAACTAAAAGAATTTTCTGTATCAATACCTTAACTAATCCTAGGAAATTGTAATATTTCCTAAGAAATATTACAAGAACATAAGATAAAGTTAAAAACTGTGCTGCAAACTCAGTATTGTCTTTTCTTAATGGATTTTTTTCAGTCTTTAAAACATACTGAAAATTATGCTATTTAAAACATACTGAAAATTAATATTTATGCTATATTTTAGGGGAAGAGCTGTGACTTGCTTGAGGTCTGACCTGTGCACCAAACACTTTGTGGACCTTTTCTCTTTAATGTGACTATTGCCAGGGAAAAGGAATGATGAAAAATACTAATTCCTTTTCCTTTAACCTCTAATGACGGGGATTGATATTGCTCATAGGGTCTTGGCACATAAACTTAGTGGTGCATAGATGAGTAGGCGGACTATTTTGTAAGTCTTTCAGTGCTTCTTTATGTGCTGTTGATGTTGTTTATGTTCAAAACATGTCATTCTTGTTGTGGATAAGCTAAATAATGTCAAGCCCATAGACTTCCCTATTTAGGAAGCTCACTGTGAGCATATTACTGTTGTTCTGGAATATTGTATTGCAACACATATTTTCAGGGCTGAGTCATAACACATGTATGAGGATCAGTGACATTGCCAAAGAGATGAGAAAAAGAAGGAACAATAACTATCATGTCTTCTGTGATGGTATTGCTATTACTAATGTCCATAGAGGCGGTGTCAATAGTGTCATATGATAAATATGGCAGACGGGGACAAAGATTTTATGTTACATTTCGAGTAAAGTGGTCTGGGAGCTGGCATGAATAAGGAGTTAAAGGATGTTCCAGAGAAAATAATTAGATCCCCTGTCCAAATCCAGCTGGTTACACTGATTGTGCTGCAAAGCCAGACTGGTTGGGTTTCTAATGGTACCTGTAAAGAGTGGTGTTTTGCTTGCTTTGTGGCAATACTAAAATTAGTACAATGTGTCAGAGTTTTGAAGGACTTGTGAGAACAGTTTATATCCATTACTCATTGAAAGTCTGGTATAATTCAGACTTAGAAATTATTCAGTGACAAACTAGATGAATGTAAAATTTGAAATGACATTTATTTTGGTTGTCTTTTTTTTTTTTTTGTAGTTCATTTTAAGAGCAAATAATTATAATTCTTATTAAGTAATTGCTACTAAAGTAATTTATTCCTGCTTTCCAACTTCTGTTTTGTGAATAAATGGCATCTAAGATATTGCTGTGGTGGCATTGTTTAGATTGTGAGGCCAGTTTTATACTTTAAAATGAAACTTTACTAAATTCTTCATTAGTGGAACATCTCATGGTGTTTCAATATTTCTTCTTTGTGCTTGATGCTTTTATTCTATTTCTTCTCCCTCTCAAAAGAAGGACCTTGCTGTCTTGGCTTCTGATACTGTTTCTCTTAGGTTTTCTTGCCAGCTCTCCTTCTAATTTATTAGTCAGGACATATATTTCATTCCCCCGCATTTCTCTTGTTCTTTGTTTTCCAACTTTCTGTTACTTGAATTCCTCCCATATACAACAACTATGCCCTTTTGGTGGTCAAATTGCTTACACGCATCTGGAAAATGATAATTTGTAAGTCTCACAGGGCTCTACTGCTTCTACAGAATAAGCTGATAACGTGGATATAATGAAATCTTTCATATCACTGTATTTCTTGTTTTATGAGCTCAGAAATGTGCATGTTCCTGTTTTATTAGCATCTTATCTGCATATTTGGTTATAAATTGTACTCAGGAAATATCTCTGTGTTAGAAATACCACCACAATAGATAGTGTGGTTATTTATATTTACCAAATGCTAGTTACAAGACAGCTAGTGCGATAGCCAATATTTGGTGGGTCACTGAGTAAACAGAGATAAACAATGATCATTTGCTGCAATTAAGAAATGCCACTATTTGCTATTGTGGTAATTTGGTTTCTGAGCATGGAGATGGCTACATATAAAAATGGTTTTATTTTCTAAATATTTTATAAAACATATGTACTTGAAGTGTTTTTTATACCTTTATCTATTATTTGCATTTTTCATACAAATATATTTCAGCAGATTTTTTTATACTTATTTGATGAGGTTGTAACCATTTGAAAAGATTTAGACTTGAAAAGGACATATTAGTAAAATATTAAAATCTACAGTTGGTTTTTTTTGTTGTTTTTTTTTTTGGTTATAATGTTATCACCAGAACTTCCCTGGTTTGTAGTTCTAAGTGATGCATCTACATTCCCTAACTCATGTAATGCATAATGAAAATGAATAAATAAATTAGTGATAAATTCCCCAGCAATATCATAGATAGCAAGTCAGAAAAACACCTCTATCATTAGCCCACATTTAAGACCAGTAATCGTCTGAAAAAAAAAACCCTGTTTTGCATTTACTTTGAAGCTGTATTGAACAGGCTGAGGACACATTGGCAAGCTGAATTAATGCCCTATGTCATGAAGTATGACAAACAAACATTTGCAGTATGTAGAACCTGTATGACCTTAGCAGTCTTCACCATAATTAGATTACCTTGTACAGTATTTTCAAAAGTCCAATTAAAAACACAATGGTTGTACTTCAGTAGGGTGCTCTGGTCTTAATATCTAATTATAATTACTAAATAAAATTTCAGATTAATAACATATTCCAAATAGTTTCCAGATGGTGGTGTCTGTCTATTCCTCTGTGTGTGTGCTTTTTCATGAATGCATAGGTAAAGAGAATTCTTCCAGTAAAATCTGATTCTGAAAAGCATGGAGCTTCCTTGTATCCCTGATTTCAGTGAGCAGCTAAATTAAGATAAAACTCAATTAAATGAATAAATAACAAAATGTTACCTTTGCTGTTATTTATAACTATTACTTGCACAGTATGTGTGTTCTAGGAGTGTGTGTCCTGAACAATTCTCCACAACTTGCAATAAGTAAGTAGAACTAACGTAAGAAATTACTTTCTCTGTGATGAAAACTTGGGGAAACTTCAATACAAGTCACAAACTTTAACTTTCGGGAGTAATGTTTGAATGAATGTCGCTTTGAGCATTCCTTGGTTATAAATTAGTATAACTAGCTGTTATCTGAGCTGGAAGATGGCTTAGACTATTGTAGAGATCTTTCAAGAGGTAAACTTTTTCCTCATTAATTGTCAGATACACAAGATGTATCTATGGTAGCAGAAAGTTAACTTTCTTTATGTGTGGTCTGTAAGGCTGACTTAAGCGAAAACCAGCAAAACCCACTGAGAGACTATGCTGATTGAGGAGCTACAAGGACTGAAACTGACAGAAGTATGGAAAATACCAAGATGCTTATTAAAGTTTAAAATGCTTTCTCATTATAGTTTCCTGATTTCAAAGCTTCCTCTAAGATTAATAATTAAGAATCACAGAATCATTTAAGTTGGAAAAAATCCTTAAGACCATAGAGTCCAATCAGTAATATAAGTGTTGTAACATACGTGACTATATATGTACTTAAGATCACAAAAGTCCCAGTGAAGAGGGGTAACCCCTTGTACTTAATTCTGCTTTTTCTTATGAACTTTCTTTTCATGCATAACTATAATTCATATTTCAAAATAAAAAAATGTGCCTGTGTTCTTGTATGAATACAAATCCAAATGAAAGGCGACTAATTCTTCTGTAACTGTAATCCTTTAAAAGGTAAGTATATGATCTCATCTTTTTGTCTGAATATTTTATATAACCAATGGAGAAACAAGAATTCTTCATCCTCAGACCAGTGTCTGAATAAATTAGGACAAACTTTTCTGCAGACTTCTCTTTCTGACCATTTATTGTTGTGACCTAATCCTACATCTGCTTAAATGTCTAACTTTAGATGATAGCTTAGATTTAGATCAGCTGAACATGCTTTGAATCTAGACCTTGAGCTGGAACTATTAGGGAAAGAGAGGGAATAAACCTTGATTGAAAGGTTCAAGGAGTAATTTTTATTGTGAAAGTCATTTGCAGTGTCATTTGTTCCATAAGAAAAAAATGAATTAAATGGATCTTTCTGTGCACCTCTAACAGCCAAACTGAGAACTGTAGAAAATGTACTATGATCCTACAGTATTATGATTTTGCATATGCATCATACAAATCAACCCTGAGAGAAAAAAGTGATTCTGAGAGGAAAATTTGCTAGCAGTCCTCAAAGGAAGGAATGTGTTTCCCAAGAATTTTGGAATTTTCCTAAAATTTGGACAAAATGTGGACAGACACATATACAAGTCTGTATACACATATAGACTCCAAAATTCAAATGTATTTTGTTAATAATTGGCCTTTGGGATACACATTTTTTCAGTCTCATCTTTGCTCTTTTTTACTCTCACAAATTTCCATTCTGCCATACTGATTTTTCTAGCATTTTCTCTGTACTTTTTTATCCTTCTCTCATTTCCTACTTCTTTTGCCACAATTACCCTTTCCCTTCTAGTTCTGCTGAAGTCTATCTTCCATAGACTTTCTCTTCTATTCAGTGCTTCCCGTTTTCTCATGTATTACAGTCTCCCATTTAATCTTTTACTTCAGATAAAGACAATTCAAAGACTACAACTTGATGAAGACTCTTAAACTTTCTTTTAATGCAAGACTCTTGAAGCATGAGCTCTCAACTGAATTGAACCTCTAAAACTATACTTCTGTGTTCAGCGGAATTATGCCTTCAGCTGTTTTGGACATCTCTTATGCTTATTTTCTGTTTCTGCCACTTTTTCAATCGCTTAAAATGTTCTGTCATGTCATATCATATTAAGCATAATAACATGGAATAATTTAAAAAGTAACTCAGAAAAGAAAGGAAAAAAATGCTAGTGAATCAGTTTACCAGATGTTTTTCTTGCTCAGACATACAGATACACCTTTTGGAACAACAAAAAGAAAGGAGGATAAAGAAACTGAAAATTGACAATTTTTTCTTAACCTAAAGGAATACATACTCAGCTTTTTTAAGTTTTAAATTTTCATGCAGCTTTCACTTTTTGTAAAATTCTTTGAGATGGAAAGAATAAGCAAGATATTGTCACACTTAAGTTACTTTTCTTGATAGAATTAAAAATGTCTGATCCACTATTTTACAGTCAGCAGATGATATTTAATGGAATTCTTTGTTTTTTCCTTCTTGACTGTGAATTATTTTTTTAAATTAGTACTGTTCCCAAATAAGCTGTCATCAAATCTTTATTGCACTTCTTAAATTATGCATTGTCATAGACTTCAAAAGTTCAAGTTTTATAGTTAAAAATCACATTATAAAAAAAAGTCTTGAATACATAAATAAAAATATGTAAGTTTCACAATAAGATATCACACCTTCAGATTGGTTTCTGACATATGTTAAATATTCCCACAACTTTTAAGTAGTCATATGATATGTGAAAGTAAATTTTTAATATCTAAAGGACATTTTAATTTTCTTAAAACTTCAGGTTATACAAACAACTGTTTTACTGGAGCTTTCCTCAACAGTTCCAAACATGAAAGGTTAACAATGAAGAAACATCCTTTGTAATTCTCAATCTTTTTGCAGATAAGGAAAATTAATTGAACCTTTTAGTTAGTATTCAGTATCACATAATACCATAACTACTTTAATTTACTGGACTGTATAGTATCTCATTTACATGAGATAAAAATATCTATATTTTTTATAGCAAATACTCTAATTTTCCAGTATTTTGCACTCTGGTATGTCCAGTGGAATCATGGCTGAGTTTGAAAGTGGAGCTCACTCTGGAGGTAGTTTTGAAAGCCTTCCTGAAGTCCAGGTTGAAAATATCCACTGCTCTCTCCCCATCTACCAAGCCAGTCATTTAATCATAGAAATTTATCAGGCTAGTCAAGCAAGACTTCCCCTTCCTGAATACATCTCAGCTACTCATGATCACCTTCTTGTCCTTCCTGTGCCTGGAATGGTTTCCAGCATTAGCTGCTCCATCGCCTCTCATGTATTTAGGTGAGGCTAACTGATCTCTAGTTCTCTGGGTCCTCCTTCTTGCTCTCCTTGAAGACAGGAGTAACTTTTGCTCAGGCAAATCTCTCAATTGCACATAATCTATCAAAAAATTATGGAAAGTAGCCTCACAATGACATCAGCCAGTCCCACTCTGAGCTCATGGTCATCAATGCCCACACACTTAATCAAAGTCCATTTTGCTTGAATATTTCCTGAACTGATCCTCTTCCACAAAGACTATGCCTTCCTTGCTCCAGCCTTTCCCGCAGTCTCTGGGGCACTGTATTCCTGAAAATCAGTATTATGAGTAAAGACTAAGGCAAAGAAAACATTCAATACCTAGGCTGTTCCATGCCCTGTGTTACTAGGGCCCCTGCCACATTCAGCAACAGGCTCACATTTTCCTTGCCTTCTTTCTGCTACTTATGTACTTTTAAAATGTGCTCTTTTAATTTAATGTTTACATTATCAGCTGCAAATTAAAGATCTCTCAGAAAAATAGGATTATAGTAAAGGTTTTGCACTTTCTAATGTTTTTGTCATGAGTAACTTGAAACTAACAGAAAAAAATAAAAACCTTCTTTTACTTGCTGCATAACAACTGATGACCTGATAGCTCAGTGGTGGGAAGGCAGTGAAACACCTCAGGATCTCGTCTTTTTTTCAGCTGAAACAATAAGTAAGATAGGTCTAGCAACTCGCTTTTGCCATACCCAAAATTATAAGTAAAGTTTTCAGTCAGTCCTGGAAAACATTACCACAGTATCAAAGTAATCTGTGAATGACAAAAAGTAGTAATGTGATACTCTTTTTACTTGTTCTAGTGCAAGTATTTTGGGTCTATATTTTCAAATTTCATTACATCTTAAAAGATAAGCTTTAGAAAAGCTAAGCTAGTTATTTTCTCTCTATTTCTGGAAAATGGGCTTATCTTTTCTTGCCATTCAGAAATTCTACCACGATGTCTCAATGATGTCAGAGAGTAAAGAAGCCTAGTAATGAAACTGATCAGTTCCCTTGGTATCCTTGGTATCCAATCCCATGGACCTGTGCCTGTGCAGTTTGCTTCAGTTATCCCTGAATTCATCTTCCTGTATCATGAATAGTACTGTAATCCTTCAGATTCCATAACTAGGCAATATAAACCTTGCAAGGAAACATTGCTACTTAAGACAAAGCAAAGAAGGCTCTGACTACTTCACCCTCTTCTGGGTCCAGTATCATGAGTTCTTCCAACACTTTTAGCATGAGAATAGAATTTTCCTTAGGTTTATTTTTCCTTCAGATGTAAACGTAGAAGCTGCCTTTTGACTCTTTACATCTCTTCTTCATTTCCAAGTCCAGATGAGCTTTGGCTTTATTACATTCCTGTCTGTCTGGGTAATGTTTCTGCATCCTTCCTGTTCTCACTGAACATTTTCTGCAAAACTACTGATGCATGCATTTGCTGTTCACTTAATCATTAATTAGCATTGACAGATCTTTTCTTCTTTGAATAGCGTTTCCTTACTTGGTACCAAACACAAATGTGTAATGAGTCTTAAGTCCATGCAGTATTTTCAGTTTTAAAAGCACAACAGAAGTATCCTTTTGTGTTTTGTACTTCTTTTAGATTTTTTTTTTCCTACAGGTTCAATACTGTACTGAAAATAAGTTTTAATTGACAGCAGTATTATTTAATGTTCCTTTGTGAAAGCGTGTTTGATTGATTTTTTGCCTTCTTATTCACTTGACAAGCAAATGAGATAAGGAATATTTCTTAAAGTAATGGATGGATAATTTTCAAGAATAATTCCAAGAACATGAGAATTGATTGTTTATAATAAACAATAGGTATGCTCCGTGCCACCCAAACTTACCTTAAATCCTTCTAGACACTTATGCATGTGTCTTCCTCTAGCTCTATATTTATCTGCTTCTCCTGGGCACAGTAGTTTTCTTTCTCACATCCATTACTTTTGGCTGTATTTTCTGTCTGTTCCTGGCTCCTACCATTCTTCTCTTTCTTTCACTTACAGGAGCAATACTAGAGTCTTACACCTATCTGTAGTATTGTTCCCTATCTCACACCAGATGAATACACTCTGTGAAAGATGAAGAATCTCCCTTACACAGAAAGAATCACTGTTGGCTATCACAAAGGCAGGAGAGGAGCCAAGACTTTGGATCAGAAATTGCTGCTTGCATCATCCACTTTCCCTCATTTCAGTCACAATAGGAGTAACAGTATTTAGAAAATCTATTTTCCCAGGGTGGCAATTAAAGCAGTTTCCATCACAGAGAGAAAGCAGTGATGCCCAGAAAAGTGAAATCATGGTGGTTTCCTATTTGAAAAAAACTGATGTTGCTATGCCATGATAATTATTTATTTTAGAGACAACTATTTAGACAATAGATAAGAAGATTTTTATTTCGTTTGAGACTGTAATTAAGTTTTATGGAGAGGCACTTAAGGAGATTCCTCCTTACATAATTTGGGTATATTTAGAAAAACACAGCCGTTAGAGATTCTGGAGCATCTAAGTGACATAGCTGCTTTTTGAAAGATTGTTGGAACAACTAGTTATACTAGCACAAATAAAGTGTAATATTCTCGCAATGCAAAACAGTATGCAAGCAAAGTTTTAAAGGCCAGCTTCCTTTCATATATGGAATTGAGTCCTGAATGCATTTATGCATTCATTGCAAACACATTGACTTAAAACTTTAGTCACATATTTACCTTCAGGTTGAAATGTTTCATAAAATAAAAGTTACTTATATCCCAAATATATCAGACATTAATTCAGGTGTGTCTTGTGCATCAATTTGCAAGTGTAATCTGTAGTCATTAATCCAAAAGCTCAGCTCTAGTTATAATAATTTCTTCTCTTGACTGTGGGCACAGATCTTATGCTCATGTCCATGTTGAGACTTTAGAGATTATAGCTGTAATTAAAAGTGTGGCTGATAAAACTCCTGGTTCAAAAGCAACATTTGAATAAGAAAAATATTTTGATGTAAACATCATCTGCTTCAGGTACCTTTTTAGTCTACCTAAATCACTCACCTGGATTGAATATACTTTTTATTTAAATATCTCAGGCTGTAAGTCTATTTTTTAACACTTCAGAGTCTCCTTAATATTCCTGACTAAACAGCTTATTCAACAAAAATGAGTTAAATAGTAAGAAAATGTATTATGGTTTTATGTACTTCAGGAATTCCAAGTTGCCTAATGCACTTTTCTGAGCTTTGAGGACTGATTTTTTATAATAGTAAATGACTATGCCAATAATGAGCCTGCAGGGGTCTTTATTATAAATATCCTCATTCTTTCATTTGCTCTATTTACAGTGCATGCTGGGATGCCCAACTGTGTGAAATCAAGCTGTAGATTATCTGTTTATTGCCAAATTTTCCCAGAAGAAATTAACTTGAAAACAAATAGGCTGGGTACTTCTAAGAACTTCTGAAAAAAAGGTGTTTCTCTGCAAGCCAAGAAATGACAATAAATTTTTTAAATTTGAAAACTTTTCACATAAAAATATGTTTCTCCTCTTTGAAGACCCAATTTAAGGGAAGGGCAGGGAAGGAGAGATAGTATGCAAAGCAAGACCCCAGCCTATTTAAAATGGGTGCTTTTGGTACTTTCATTTAATCTCAAGTTATTTATTTTCATACTTCTTTTCATCAGCAGTCATTTTATTCCCTACTTATTAAGGGAAGAACTTTCAGTGAGCTCAAGAAAACATGTTTGAAGGAGGAGCATAGGACTGAAACTCAGGTGTTTGGACTCCTGTTATAAAATATAACAATGATAAGACATTTTGGGACAAACCACAAATAGGGTGTACACATGTAGGCACAGAAAAAAAATCTGTTCATTTCATTTAGCCTTCAAACAATCTCTGTGGGAACATGCTGACCTGTTAAATGCCATTGTATTGCACATTATCCTAATCTTTCCATATCCATTATCCCTTACTTATTGATAGTAAGGTGGAAAAGAAGTGATCATTAGTTTACATCTTCATTATATTACCATTTACTGCTAAATTTAGGATTTTAATGTTAAATTCTGCTGTTTAATTGTCTTCTAATGCACAGGAAGTACAAGAGCCAGTAAAGATGCTCATGCCATAGCTGTGATGAGAAATAAGTTGTCGTGGTTTAACCCCAGCCAGACAGCTTGTGCACTCACTCCCTCCTTCTTGCCCTCCCCCTACTCCTGAAGGGATGGAGAGGAGAATCAAAAAGAATGCAACTCCCACGGGTTGAGATAAGAACAACTTAGTAACTAAGTTATAACATAAGTCACTACTGCTACCACCAATAATAGTAATGATAAAAGAAATAACAAGGGAAGAGAATACAAGACCTTATCACCAGGTGACCGATAACTCGCCCCCCCAGCCCGACCAAGCACCGACCAATACCTCCTCCAACCTTGCAGTCCCCTCTGCCCTTCTGGGTAACTCCCAGTTACCTCATGGGCATGACGTGCTGTGGTATGGAATACCTCTTTGGTCAGTTTGGGTCGGGTGTCCTGTCTCTGCTTCCTCCCGGCTTCCCTCCTCCCTGGCAGAGCATGAGGCTCACCAAGTTCTTGGCCAAACCAAATTATCATTTTTTTCAGCTCTGTTCCCAGCCTGAAAGTCAAAACACAGCACTGCACCAGCTACCAAGAAAGAGAAAAACGACTGCCACTGTTAAACCCAGGACATAAGTGTATGTAGATTTATTTCAGTTTTGATTAAGAAATTCTTCTGGTGTTTGACAAGTGTCTTAAAGCAGTCAATTATTAAAAATCCAAGCAAATAAACAACGAAGGGCATTTTTCTAATTTCATCATGATGAACATGAAACACTTGTGGGTTCCAAGCAGCTTTTGTTTTTAGATATTTCTTTCACACCTCTGCCACCTAAGGCTCTTTTCACTGGATACAGTTGAATTTTGGCCTGTAAAATATATTTATGCTGTTAGGCTGTAAAGTTATTTGCATATGTATGATTTAATTGTGTGTGTGTTTGTGGAATACTATTATAGAGGTACACAGGGATAATAAAAATAAATTTTGGTTTAAAATTTAAAAGTATACTTACAGAATGTATTCCAGTCACAAATACAAATTAATTCAGATGCTGTGCATGCTATAATCCACACTGTCATTCAGGATTACAGGGGCCAATAGACCAACTATATCCTAAGGGTGTGAACAGGGAGAGATCAATCAATTTACAGAGCTTTGGCAAAGGTTGAACAGCTGGTGCTGAAATTCTTTGTTGGAGAAATGACCATCCCATCAGAGATTATAGATTTAAGCCAAGATTGATGGTTAAGCCTTGAAAATAAAATTCTCTTCAAATGTGTTCTGACTGATTATAAAGCTAATTTGAAGGCATAACTCAACAGTCACTTTTTTAGAGCAAGAAAGTCATTAAATTTCTGGTGTTAGACAAATTCTCTATGAGACCTGTTGCTAGTAGCAATTACATTAGTTTTTTTCACTTGCAGATTATTTTTAAAAGGTCTCTGTTGACCAGTTTCTTTTTATTTAAATGTTCACTAGGGTGAACATAAATTATCAATAATTACTTTCACATACTTAGCACAACAGAAGGTAAGACTATTTTTGCCCTTTTTGCTATCTCAGCAAGTTTCTAAAGGGTTCATGAGAAAGCTTTGATTATGTAATAAGGAAAGTTCTTTTACGGAAGAGGATGTGATTTTCAGTTCAGTTGAATTTTGTTTATAGCTAAAATGGGATTTGAAATGAAATAGAAATCCCAGAAAGGCAGGCATAAAAGAGGAGAGAGCGGAGGTTGTAAACAAATATGGGACAAGAGAATTTCACTAGGCAAATGAGGGTATCTGGAACAATGGGATAGTACACAAAGCTGGGGGTTTCTTTAGGAAATAAGGAAAAGAGACCATTTTGGATTAAAAAGTAGCAAGTAAAGATAACAGGAGAAAAGTAGGGATTTCTAAAAAGGAGAGAAAGGTGCTGAATGGCAAGGCAGGGAAAGCCAGGAATAATGTCCTCCAAAACTATGCTGAATTTTAAGAAAATAAATACTCTTTATCTTTCTGGGCCAGGAGTCCTGTGAAGTACTAGATGCGCAAGTACCTATATGTAGAAGACAAACCAGGCTCCTACAATCAGTGTGTGTGTTTACGGTTATGTGTCTAGGAACAAAATTATCTCTTAAATTCAATCAGTAACAGAGTATTGAATCATGTCCTTGACGTAATCAGGAAGTTGCTGTTACTGGCTTCTTTATCATCTCTTTCTCTTTTTCTAATATTTTTCTGAATGTAGAAGGAACATTTGGTTGTTTATAGGTAGTTGGGGTAGGTGGGCATCTTACCCATAGTCAAAAGGAAGCTGAGGGCATTAAAAAAAGAAACATAGAAAGGAGAATGAAGACTAGAGATGATCGGAAATTTCCCAGTGAGAATAGTAGATATTTGAAATATTGAATAGTAAAATATTCAAACGTTGTATCAAACAACCATTTCTGGTGGTGAGTACAACAGATGAGTAGGGCCACATCTTTCACTGATGACAATATCTGACAGTACCCTTGCCCCACTCGATCATTTTAGCTTTACTTACACTTAGTCCTCAGAAACCCAGCCTGCCAAAGCTGATCAGTGAATTGATGTGGATGGCAGGTATTCCAAACACAGGTTGCCTAAGTCCTATTATTCCTCTAGAAGGCGATCCTGAGGTTAGCCAATGTTCTCCTTCTACGAAGAATCCAAACCACCCTCTCTAATGATTTTGTTATGTTATTGCAACGGCAAGTGTACTGGATCTGGCTAGGATGGAGCTGCGTTTTTTATAGAAGCCTATATGATGCTGTGTTCTAGATTTGTGAGTAAATCGAGCTTTTTTCATACACTGAATCCCTGGTGAGTGGGCTAGCTACCCCATCACAGCAAGGCAAGTCATATGTATGGAACTAGTTGGGATGGCTGTGCTTGCTGGTGATTCTTTACGTTTCTAGAATGTGTTTTCCTGAGAACGCTCTAAAAATGAAGTCATATTCCCAACTCATTTTCTTTTGGGCATAGGAGCTGCTCCACTCTAAACAATACCATCAGTAATCTGTGATTCAACAGTGTATGGCTGACAAAAACGGTGTCAAACCTTACTTTGGGACTCTATTTAAAATGCAGTGGTGGGGTTAGAATGACATTTTACGAAGCTACAATAGAATAGAATATATTTAATTTCTCTTAATCCCTTTCATGTCCAGTACAGTCTAATTAAACATTCTTCATGCAAACTGTTTATAAGCGGTTTACAATATGAACTGGCAAGCTCTGTTGTGACCTACCCTAATGTTAAATTACTTTTCAGTCCTCTTGCTGTTAATAAAATTATTATGATAATAAAAGAAAAAATAATATTCAGAGAAGTATATAGACGTTTTTATCTGCAGATTGTTGTGCACTTTGCATGTGTGATAAGAAGCTAGTAATTGCACAGTACCTCAGAATCTCCTGTATAAAGTCAGAAGTATTTAATGTTCACACTTCACATTCTCTCTCTGGCTTACTTCTGCTCTGTGGGATTTAATCGTATGTTAAATTGTGTTGATGTAATGAGGCACACTCATACTGTGCTCATGATTATATCAGTAGGGCACAGTATCCTTATGTGTAGCAAGAGTCACTTCATGACATTACTGAAGTGCCTGATTTAGTTTATTATTTGCTATTCAAAACATGATTCACGTAGAACAGTTAAATGTCTTTCATATAGTAGGGCCTTAAGTGTAACTTGAGTGTTAAAATAGAGCAACTAATTCATGTTACCTAGAAATTACTTTTATTCATTCATATCAAATCCCATTTTTGCAAATTCTACCGTTCTCACTTCAGATTGCATTCCCTGGGGCTCACAATCAAGGATTAATACAGGATTATATAAATTTTTTTCACAGTGGAATCTTACATTTAAGGAAAAAACAGTATTAGGTGAATCACCTTTAACTGTTATGGTATGAAAGAAATTGAAATAAAATATGCAACTTCAGACTGTAGTATGCATTTTATTAAGTAGATTTGTTTTGCATTCATACAATATAATACTTTGCAAAATAACTGTAATTAGGACTTTGGGACACTCAGGCTTAACATTGAATAATGCAGGCATATTTATATGTATGTGAGTGGGCCTATATGTATATTTGTAAGTGCATGCATACCTTATATACGTATATATATACAGGCATGTGTGTATGTAATTATACTCATCATTATTTTCAGTTCATTCCATGAGCTTTAAGTATTTTACTAGGTGCTGGTCGATGAGAAAATGAACATGAGCCAGCAGTGTGTGCTTGCAGCCCAGAAAGCCAACCGTATCCTGGGCTGCATCAAAAGGAGCGTGACCAGCAGGTCAAAGGAGGTGATCCTGCCCCTTTATTCTGCTCTCGTGAGACCTCACTTGGAGTATTGTGTACAGTTCTGGTGTCCTCAACATAAAAAGGACATGGATCTGTTGGAACAAGTCCAGAGGAGGGCCACAAGAATGATCAAGGGACTGGAGCACCTCCCATATGAAGATTGGCTGAGAAAGTTGGGGCTGTTCAGCCTGGAGAAGAGAAGGCTGCGTGGAGACCTCATAGCAGCCTTCCAGTATCTGAAGGGGGCCTATAGGGATGCTGGGGATGGACTCTTCATTAGGGACTGTAGTGGTAGAACAAGGGGTAATGGGTTAAAACTTAAGCAGGGGAAGTTTGGATATAAGGAGGAAATTCTTTCCTGTTAGGGTGGTGAGGCACTGGAATGGGTTATCCAGGGAGGTTGTGAATGCTCCATCCCTGGCAGTGTTCAAGGCCAGGCTGGACGAGGTCTTGGGTGATATTGTTTAGAGCAAGGTGTCCCTGCCCACAGCAGGGGGGTTGGAACTTGATGATCTTAAGGTCCTTTCCAACCCTAACTATTCTATGATTCTATGATTCTATGAAAATGCTTATGCTGATATTTAGCTGTACTGCAAGATAAGCTAATGCTTAAATATATGCTTCAGCTTTAAAGCAGTTATGGGCTCACTGACTTCAAACAGATCTTTCTACTAATTTATAAAGAAAAGTGAGAAAATCTGGTGCTTTTCAGAATGAAATTGTTAACTTCATTTGAGAGACAGCACAAAGGTCACCAATTAACTTTACTTTTTTGGCTAATTTTTCTATTCATAAAAGCATGACATCAACATATAATAAGATCTTATACCTTCCAGGTAGAAAAAATCCAAAGTAAAGATGTTTTCATCCTTCAGCTTTAATCCAGATATCTAGTATTTGCTATTCCTAGCTGCTGAGTGTTCTATATTTCTATACATATGATGAATTATTGCTACCAGAGTATTTTCTAGATTTCCTATGAGTTTTCTTGGAATGCTGCATACATGAGTCAAAACCACTGAGTTGATAGGATCCTAAATTATTTAAAAATGACAGACATAAAAGGGGAAAAAGACTATCATTGGGTAAAAGATAGATAGCAGTAGTGATATGACACTATTTTTTTGCTTGCTCTCCAGACTGGGGAAAACTTAACTCTACTGAACATAAAACATGCCAGAAGCATGAAATATAAAAATAATTATGTGTATGGAAAATAATCCCATAATACTAATACTGACTGGAAATACAGTATGAATAGTAATTTCTTTCACCTTGCAATTCAATGAATTTTTCATGTACAAAGACAAAAAAGAATAAACAGAAGAGCATTTCTTGTAAGCAGTCCTTGGAAAGTCAGAAACTTGGTTCCCTTTGAACCAAACTCTGTTCCCCTCGACATATGGTTTGCAAGTCTCAGGCACTACAGTAATTCCAACCTCTTTCTGTAAGTGCATGCAGTGAAACATACAAGGGGAATATGCTTTTCAGAGAAGTGAATTGCAAAGTTTATCTCAACAGTTCATATGTGATCATATACAATACATAGTCCAGTGAAAGTCTGCACATGATACCAAGGAAATACAGGCAAGATACAGACAAGTATAATAAATAATTATTTGAAATTATTTCAGTAAAATTGCTTGTATGTTAAATGCTGAAAACTCTAAGACTTGCAAATCTGAAGGAGGGTCTATATAAACAATGAAAGTGAAGGAAATTCTTGTTCCTTTTTTTTTTTTTTCTTTTTTAACCACTGAAAGAACTGAACCTATGAGATTCTGTCCAAGGTGACACAGATCTCTGGCAAAAGTTAAGAAATAACTCTCTTGTGACCTAATTCAGTGTTCAAATACTAAGATCATCCACCCTCCCAAATTATACTTTCAGTTAAAACCCACAGATAAGTAAGACTAAGTCTCTGTAAAAGAATCATAGAACTATAATTATGACCTTATGTCCTGGTTTCAGCTGTAACAGTTATTTTTCTCCTTCCTAGTAGCTGGTGCAGTACTGTGTTTTGGCTTTAGTCTGAGAGCAATGCTGATAACACACTGATGTTTTAGTTGTTGCTAAGTAATGCTTGCCCTGATCAAGGACTTTTCAGGCTCTCATCCTCTACCAGCGAAGAGGTGCATATGAAGCCACATGGTCCTTTTGTAAAAGTCTTTAATATTGACACATTTCACATAATTAATTGCTGAAAATATGCACAATAAAAGTATCAAAAAATTGAATTTCTGATTTTTTTTAATTATTTATGAAGTCATCTAGCTACAGTTCTGTATTTCAAATGAATATTCCTTTAGAAATAATTTTGAAAACAAGACAAATCACTTAAGTAGCAAACCTTTGCTTCCCTGAGCTCTTTCTAGAGACTCCCTGACACTGTAAGGTGGGTATCTACTCTTAAATCTTTCATCCACTCTTCTTTAGCTACTAAAGCTAAAAAATTATTTGCAGTCAGTACAGTACTAGGAAATATTTTCTGAATGCAGCTGTCCTTAAGCCCATAGAATAATAAGAGGCCTCATTGCCAGTTTTGGTTAGCGTACAAACTATTTGGACAATGGTTTCACAAAGTACGTTGATTTTAGCCTAGCATCTTAAAAACTGAAAAGATAATGATGTTACTCTCTTATCTGACACCCCTGCTTGGATCCTGGCCTATGTTACCTGCTCCATACATCTCCTACTTGCCAACTGGTCCATCTTGGTGCTTGACATCCAGTACTTATGCACTGAGACATCTGTCTTACAGGCACCCCACACTCACAAGTCTCCCGACATACCCACACAGGGCCTCTGTCTGCCTGATAACTCTTGCCAGGCTTAGGACATCCTCCTGAATTGTGAATCCAATTTGGGTTCCCTCGTGAACAGATGCATACACTCAGAATTGTCTTACAGGCACCCTGCACCCTGCGGTACCTCAACCACCCCAAAGAAAGCTTCTTCTCCTACATGCAGCTTGAAGTTTGGAAAAGGAAAGGAGAGAAAGGGAGAGAAGGGTGGCATGGGAAGGAAGAATATTTCAATTGGAAGGGACGTACAACTATAATCTAGTCCAGCTACAGACCAATCCAGGGCTGACTGAAAGTTGAAGCACGTTATTAAAGGCATTGTCCAAATACCTCTTAAACACTGAAAAGCTTGGGGAATTGACTACCTCTCTAGGAAATCTGTTCCAGTGTTAGACCACCAACCCTGTCACACCTGGTCTGACTCCAGTTAGTGGCCCTGGTTTCACTCTCTTGACTTCTCCAGTTGCAAAACCCCCCTAGTGAATTTTGCAGTCTCACAGGACCCTCACAAATATCCACAATCTTTGTGATGATTTTGTTTCCCACTTCTGTTACAAATTCCATACTCATCCTGTCCAAACATAAGCCTGGAGTTTCTTAACAGCCTATTAATTAGTGGTTGAAGAGCACTGGTCTTTGTTATTGTTCCTTTTATCACTTGTCTATCAGGTGTGTGTCTCTGTATGTTGTGTTTATCACTTTCTCTGTTACTAATAACTCCCTTTGAATGAAAAAGGTCCTTGATCTGATAACCTTAATTAAGCAGGTGCTTTCACAGTCCACTTTCACTTAAAGCTTCCATAGCTGAAAATGAACCCTGGACACATGTGCAGGGAAAAAGAGTGCAAGGGAGACTGGTGCTAAAACAATTTCTTCTTTACTGATCAAATGTGTTATCCTGGCACAAGACTCACCTGAAAAGAAGGCTGTTATGAAAAGAGATGTGCTCTATATTCAGTTTTCAACTTTTCCTACAGCAGCTCCTTAAGTGAAGAGTCTAAGTAAGTAGGAAAATATACAGTGATCCGTATTTTCTTACTCATTCCCAGATTCTAGCAACAAAACCCACAGTCAGATTATCATTTTTGGTAGCCTTTTTTGTTTGTTTGTTTGTTTGTTTTTTATAGTATACAAGCAGCAATTTGGGTTTGCAGTTATTTTGTGGACAGTATATTTGCTTATCACATACTTTCCCAAGAAGCCCACTGTTTATGCATTTCTCAGCAGTTTAATCATGAATAGTTGTCAATTGCACACTTATCTGCCCATGCAGACAGGGTACCTGCATATTGAATTTTGCCTTTTTGTTCACTTTAATCAGTTTTAAGGACAATGTATGCTATAGCTGTCACAATAACTTAACAAATTCCAAGCCATCTTTTACTCTTTAAAATTTTGTTTAATGGCAGTATCCTCTTTTTCCATTCTACACTTTCATCTACTGATTTTCCATTAATAAATCTAGGTTTAACATGAGTTTGTTTACATTCTACTTTCATCTCCCTCTTCAATAATTCACTGCATATATTTATTGCTCTTGGTGTGAAGTACAAAATAATTTAATCCTGATTTCTAATTTTAATGTTAGTTTCCCTAGTTTTGGAATCTCTTACCACATTTCCGTTTAATAACTACTGTAGTTTGATGAGTGATTGCATCAGAAATTTACTTCTTTACACTTACTCCCATTGCTCTCAGTAGAGCTTCACTGGCATGGTAACTCAGTAGTGAACAGAGATGAGAATCATGCCCTGGATTTTTAAAGGAACTTCATTGAATGAACCTTATTCAAATGTTTTGACAAAGCTGTCAGTTTATTTATTGTATGCTTTCCAGTACTTTGGCTCACTTATTTAGTCTTTCTGTACAGCAGTCAGAATTATATTTTTTCATACAAAATGAAACTGACACTACCTAATCTCCTAATAAACTTTTCAAAACTGATTTTTTTTTAATGTTTAATATAACTATGAGCTCTCAGCTCACAAATATCACCTTCAGTGGTCTCCTAGGATGCCAACACACAAGCACAAAGGGAAGGCAGCACAGAACAACAAGGTAGAAAGCCTGCAGAGCTTCCACTTCTTCAAATCCTTTAAAACTCTGCATTCTCACAAACATTTCAATGTTAAGAGCATGATAAACCTTAAACAAAAGAGCTGGTGATGGGCTTAAACTGTAACTCATGGCTGTGTCATTTGTAAAAGTAGACAAAGTTCTCTTGAGAATTCTGAAAAGAACAGTTGAAACAAAGAATAACAGCTTTTGCACACACACTGACTCATGACTTTGGAAGAATGAAGCAGGAACAGCTTACCAATATTAATTTCAGGGCACTGCTTTAATAGCAATTGAAGTAAATGGGCAGATATTAACTGACTCAGATGCTAGCTGTAGCCAGCAAATAAAGGCAATCATAGAATGCATTATGGATGCTTGATGGGGGATATTTTCAAATAAAATGTGTTTTCAGCTAAAAGCAAAGTTAACATGAGTCTCTGACACCACAAATATCCCAATGCACACATATATATGCATGTGGGGACAAATTTAGCCAATAGCTATATGATGTTGAAAGAAGTGGAACTTCTAAAATGGTATTGTAAAAAAAAACTTCTAAAAATTTTATGAAGGAGTCACAGAGGACAACTCACAGTTACAAAGTCTGAGTGCAGTCATAGATAACAAAAAGATTATTCAGCCATTTACACAAATTCTGTGTACCTCAACCGTTCTCAAAAGCTGTCAGTTCTTTGGGGAATAAGTAAGAATTGCAAACTTCTGAAATCTTGCCCTATCAATGGCCATTAAACGCCTCTGATAATTCTGAAAATAATGTTTACTTTCAGTTTATTTTAGTATCAGAAAAAGCTACTTATTCATGAAAGAGATAATATAAGTGAGGATTCTGGGTACTCCTTGGTATGCATAATAACAGTTTAAAATACATTGGAAATAATAGCTTCTCTTTCCCAAATCCTATCAACTAATCAACTGAAAGAAAATAACTTTTTGTAAATAAAAGACTGCACAACCATCTTTAGGGTTACTAAGTGCCAGTCAAAAGTAGAGTGGCTTGTACCATAATGTAAAGCTATCAGCTGTTCTGAGACACAAAAATGTGTCTTTGAAATTAAAATGTCAACATAAGTGTTCATATAAGTCAAGCTTCCAGGCCACTTAACTTGCTTCTTACCTGTCTGGGTCCAACCTGCAGTGATCTTCCTGTTGAAACTCCAGCTGCTACAAAAAAGAATTTAAAAAAGAGTTCAAATATTAAACAATACTGAGATGGTAGCATGATAAGGATCAGACAGGGGATTATAATCTTGACTATCTTCATATTATTCAACGGTAATGTTAGCGTAAGAACTGACACATAACCACCAGAATGGTTATATGAGGTGCTTTATTGCAGCGCTGGGAAACCAGGGGCATGCGCCCAAATCTGGCTTTGACCCTCGTCACATCGTGTCCGCAATTTATACACTATTCAATACAGATTACATCACTGACTTATACATATGCATCAAGGATTACCACATCAGTCTATTATGACATCATCCTCCTTTGCACTTGCGCAGCCCTCTCTGGTGGTCGTCCTGATGAAGTAAGGAGTCTTCCTCACTCTGTCCTTTTCACCTTTCCGTTCTTTGGACATGTCCCAACAATTATGTGGATGCCAGCATTCTCTTATCTTCCCTAGGTTCTGCTTGGGTAGAGTTTCACAATATCCTTCTCTAAATTCACCCATATACCCTTCACCATATATGGGTATGTTAGCTCTTGCTACCAAGACTACCATCGTAACATTTGTTATAGAGTAACCATGATACAAGACTGCAAACCAAGCTACAAAGTTACAACATTTCCTAATATACAAAACCACACTATTGATTTATAAATTTCTCTAATATAATAATTTCTACTATTTTATATGATTATTTTATCTTAAAAACTTCGCCCTTTTCTAACAGTAACACCACAGGCTTTTGTTTTTTAGGTGTAACCCAGTCATATAATACAGTAGGCAGTTGGAAATTGTGAGTCAAGGTTATGTTTCATGAGAATTCTATAAAGCAGATATGATTTCTATGAATTAGGAAACAGGAAAAGCTTTCATAGTAAATATTTACTTTTGAATTCCAAAATATACAGGATAATTGGAGTATATGTATTTCATGTGTATCAATGTGGAGGATAAACATACATATTTATTTAAATTAGCTTTTCATTATCTGTCTTCATTATTGATATTGCTGTAAAGTTTAGGCAACTTCCAGCAATATGAATGATTTAAGTTATATTTATTTTAATATCTTTTTTTTTCTGGGACTTATATGTGTTGAATTTTATTTGCATGGAAATTTGGCAGCCTTTTACTATTATTAATATTTTAATAAAAATGTATGCATTACACTGTGATGAGGAATTATGCCTGCACAGTTTCAATGGTAAAAAAAAAAATTAAAAAGAATATTGTAGGTGGTCGTAGTTGGTCAGTCTTATCTCTGTTATTGTCCCTTTCCTTTCTAATGTAGCATTGTGCAGAAGGAATCTAAAAGAAACAACACATTCTGCATATGAGAAAATTTTATCTGTGTAACTTCAAGGCAAACAAGAGTCAGCAATAGCTTAGAAGGCATATGGATAAGCACTTCACATGTAAGGGAAGTTAAGGTAATTCCTGGAAAGAATAAGTAAATGATCTCCTGTAGTTCATATTAAAATCATGAGGTTTAAAATAATTTTCAATGTCTTTTTATCACACCTTGATTACAGCATGTAAACCATACATTCAATACACCTCAATGGAATGCAGTAGAAACTCTATCATCAAAAAAGGAACAAATTTTTTCTCCTTTTTCTGCCTTGTCTCAATAAATAAAATATATCCGTGAGGTATTCCTAAATACAGCTAACTGTAATAATATATTTAATCCTATGTTTTAACATTTTGCTAAGATTGAGGTGTAAAAATTAAAGCTTTTTGTAAGCTGACTGTTTTCCAAGAGAACTTGTTTCATCTGGCACAACTCTCACATTTGGGAATGAATGCTGAAAAGGATTTTAGGAAAAGGGCACAGAGCCTTAAGAACTAAAGCATTTGAAATCTGTCTTCTGCCATAGAGCCTTTACGTGATGCCAAAGAATGTTTTAACCAAACATTTCACAGTTGGCCACTAATTGCATATTTTTCTGTCTTTTGGGCAAATACTTTGGAACTAGCAGTGCAAGAAAGTAAATTGAATGTTAGGAATGATTTGAAAACTTAAAGAGGCAAAGCAGAGATCAAGGACATTTTATTTGCTAAACCAGTCTAATGTGTATATTCATTTAGAATACTCTTTGACCCTGTTCATTTCACTCTACTACAGAATATGATGGGACAACTACATAATATTAATGGGTCTGGAAAAAATTCAAAGAAAGATGACAATGATGACCGAATACATGAAAAAGCATCTAAGCAGAGACTCTTTGAAGGTTAAAGAAGAGACAACTTAGCAGGAATACAGTGTTGTCTCTCAAATCATAGAAGACTAAATAGTAATTGTTCATTGCTTTTAGAAATAGAAAAATAGAAAAAAACTAGCTTAAATTAGATGTGGAATTGTACAATGAAAGTACTCTGTACAAAATACAGTGTCTATGGACAACTGGATTCAAAATGGCTATATACTCAGAAAATTTTACCAAAAGGAACTAACAAAAAAGGGTATCACATCCAACTCAAAACATTTCTGAGACGATAGAAGCTAGATGACATATTAGGGATGCTTACACACTTCTCGAACACTAACATAGACACTGACTGCTGTTCAGTGACAGGCAGAGCACCAAGCCAGAGAATTCCATTTTCACTTTGAGCCAATGGCTACCATGACGAATTAAAAAAAATATCTGTACAAATTCTGAGTTCTTACAGTAGCAACTGAATCTTTGGTAGCTAGCCTTCAGACATACATGTTCAGACTGAACTTTGAATACTTGGAAAGCACTGAGTTCTGCTTACAGTAACCTGAATTTCCAAAATTAAAGGAAATTGGTTGCCTTGTAGCCTCTAGACTGGATCTGTTAAAGGAACCACTACGCAGGCGATCATAGTGTTAAGCCACAAAGAGCTCTAGTTTTTAGTGAAATTTGTATCCCTGTGAAACATACGAGTAAAATGGTGTACCTGAGGACGTGTTTAACAGAAATTCACATGAGAAACTGTCAAGTAGAAATGCTACTGGATTTATTGTGTCTTCAGGGAAAAACAAAGAAACCCAAGCAAGATATGATTTTTTTCAATGACATTAAACTCAAGGCTACAGAAGGTATCAAAGGCCTGAAGGCACTATGAGGTCTGACTGTCCTTGCCCAGCCCCATCAGGCACCTTCCCCCAGTCTTCCCACAGCCCAGGACTCCATTTCAACACAGTCTGGGGCTGTCAGTTCCTACCCCAGGGACGTAGGAGTGCAGAGATCCAGCAATATCTCCAGTTTTGCCTCCTGCATTGATATTGCAGGTAGCTTGTCTCCTGCTGTAAACTTACTTACAGTGACTTAGTAACTACAGTTCTTAATGCAGTTGTTTAAAACCTGAATCTAGATCTCTGTGATTATACTTTCAATGATTATACTTCCAATCCAGGCTGAAACTAATAAGTGAGAAGTCAGGTAAAAAAATAATAGAAAAGGAGATGCCAGATATGCAATTCTAAACATAGTCTCTTAACTTTCTGACAGTTGTTTGTATGAGATCTGGTCTGAGCTGAAAGAGCTGGCAATCTTTCAAAGGCAGACCACCAACTGTTGAGATTCTAGAAAATATGACACAGTATTTTTCAGTTGTTTTCGATCTTGTTTCACTTAGTGTCTAAACAAAAGTCAGGAAAAAAAGTTCAGAATATCTGTATTCTATTTATGCTTTGAGAAGTAGCCTGTTAAAACTGCATAACTGCATTACAAATTATTTCATAATTGTCCATACAGAAACAGGTATACACAAGAACCTGTGTCTATGTAATTTAAGTCAGCTTCATGGCCTTAAGGTCATTTAGTTACAACCATCCTGCCATGGGCAGGGACACCTCACACTAAACCATGTCACCCAAGGCTCTGTCCAACCTGGCCTTGAACACTGCCAGGGATGGAGCATTCACAACTTCCTTGGGCAACTCATTCCAGTGTCTCACCACCCTCACAGTAAAGAATTTCCTCCTTATATCTAACCTGTACTTCTCCTGTTTACGTTTATACCCATTACCCCTTGTCTTGTCACTACAGTCCCTAATGAAGAGTCCCTCTTCAGCACCCTTATACCACCCCCCTACCCCCCCACCCCCCCACCCCCCAATTCTTTCCAACCTAAATGATTCTCCGGCTGGGGGAAGAATTGATTCAGAGCAGCCTTGCAGAGAAGGACTTAGGGGTGTTGGCTGAAGAGAATCTGGACATGAGCAGGCTTTAGTGTGCTCTTGCAGCCCAGAAAGCCAGCCCTGGGCTGCATCAAAAGAAGTGTGACCAGCAGGTTGAAGGAGGAGATCCTGCTCCTCTACTCTGCTTTTGGGAGACCCCACTTGGAGTACTGTGTGCAGTTCTGGTGCCCTCAACATAACAAAGGCCCACAAAAACAAAGTTTTCTCAAAATAATTTTATATGCTACTTGTAACTTGCTTATAATTATGCATAATTTAATGTGTCAGATCAATGCTTAAAGGTGAAATAAGCCTCTACTAAAATTCAGACTCTCCCTGGTTGACAACAGCTTCAGAGAATGAATTTCTGGCTGTCACTTTGTAATTTGGGAAGTTGCCCATAACTACAGTAGCAATTTTTGTTCTCATCAGTCTTCAAGGACAGTCTGTATACATTGCACAATCATGCATTAAAAGAGTCTGTCAAGTGTTTTAAGCAAATTCCATATGTGTTTTCACTTACTGTTAAGAGTAAGTGAACTGAGCTCTTAAACCAAACTTCTTGCTACCAGCTGAATACTTTTTTCTCCCTGTCTCTTAATGTAACAACATATGAATGATGTCACAACAGGTGACACCCAGCTATACAAGTCTGGAAACAATATTGGTAACTGATTTCCTTCGCTGGGACTACACTTGAATGTTAATGAACATTTTGTTAATGAAATTTAAAAGATTCCCTCTAAATTTTGACTAGATTTTGGAAATTATTTTTTAACTAATGACAAGAGAATTTCACAATTATAAAACTTACACTTAAGAATATACTTTTATTTAATAATAAAAAAATTCTTCCTCCATTTATTTAAGGTTCCACACTAAGAAGTTTTACTAATTATGAATCTTAAAGTGAAAGTGTAGTGTTATCTGCAAATTATTTAAGTATACACATCCATGTCTTCAAAGTTCTTGAACAAGGTTTCACTGCAAAATTCCCTGAATATGCAAATTCTTTGTTCTGTATCTTTCCATATATAGCACCTACTGACATAATTTGTTCCTTCGCAACTGAATGAAATGGAAGTTTTGTCATCCAATTTCCTTGCAAGTTTATGCCTTACATTTGTTACTTTCTGCATATGACTTTCACTCTTTCTGAGTTCTGCATTTAAGTAGGTTTAAGTTTGCTTCTTTGTTTACTAAAGCATGATTTAATGCCTACTGAATTTTGGAGATATTTATGTTCTGATAGACTCAGGAATCTAATAAAAATCACTGTTTGTGCTGTGCCACAAAAAAAACACAGTTCCATCCTGACGAATTCACAACATAATTTTTAATTAGATGGAGCATACAGGTGAAACAAATTTTAAAGGAGAATAGACGGGAGGAATGACAAAATAAATTACAATCAGTATTAATAATTTAATCCATTGTGGATTTGTACAATTAAGTCCTCCTTTCTGTACCTGCTCTTCAACTTAATTCAGTTAACTTATTTATTTTATTTATAACATGAAATGGTGTCCTGGGTTCAGCAGTAGCAGTCATTTTTTTCTCCTTCTTAGTAGCTGGTGCAGTGCTGTGTTTTATTTTTGTCCTGGGATCAGCATTGATAACATCGATGGTTTTAGTTGCTGCTCAGTAACGTTTACTCTGATCAAGGACTTTCTGAGTCTCATGCTCTGCCAGGGAGGAGGGGAAGCCGGGAGGAAGAGACAGGACACGTGACCCAAACTGACCAAAGAAGTATTCCATAGCACACCACGTCATGCCCAGTGTATAAACTGGGGGCAGTTACCCGGAAGGACTAGATCACTGCTTGGGTTGGGCTGGGTATCGGTTGGCAGGTGGTGAGTGGCTGTATTCTCTTCCCTTGTTATTTCCCTTATTATTATTATTATTGGTGGTAGCAGTAGTGGTTTTGTGTTATACCTTAGTTACCGTACTGTTCTTATCTCAACCCGCAGGAGTTACATTCTTTTGATTCTCCTCCCCATCCTTCTGGGAGCTCGGGGGTGGAAGGGGGAAGGGAGCGAACAAGGGGCTGCATTTTTCTGAGTTACTGGCTAGGATTAAGCCACAATAAATGGACATAATAACAGGTGTCAAATCTAAAGGCAGCAACAATGAAAAGAGGGAAATAAGTTAGCGGTTGTAGTCAGAACTGCATGACATATTTCAAAATCAACATGAACAATAGAAATACAAAGTGTGTAGGGTGATGAACCATTGTTTATTTTAACATGTAGCTAAAGCCAGCAAATTTGTCAGGAGAGAAAAAGCACGGCCATGACATTATCAGCAGGTCCGCAGCAGGCCCATTTAAAGTGAACATTGTTCATTTATACCAAATATCTCTGTAACTACTTTGTAGTTGTTAGAAGGTAACTTCAGGTAATGATACAAATTATGAGTGGCACAAATATTTTGAAGTTACTAGACTTGAGATCAGCTGTCTGGCAAGGTTTTAGATGCAATGATGCGTCTCTTTTCAAGACAGAAAAATAGCATGTAACATACCCTATCATTACACAATATTTATCATTTTAAAAGGTCTTTGCTGTTTCTGGGCTCTCCTTTGCAATTCTGAACTATCACTTTCCATTCTTTTCAAGACTGGAATAAGATGATACTTATTTTTTTACATTCAAAGTAATCTATTCCTGTTCATGTATCTGTACTAATTAACACAGTTGTTGCAATCAGGTAGTGAATGATCTGGTAGTCTAAAGATAGCATTGTGATGTCAAGATTGCAGTCTTTTGACGTGCTTACTTCTTCTGGTGAAAAGGAGATGATCTTCCATGTGATTGTGTTTTTTTCCTTTTCCTTTTTTACTGTGGTTTGTTTGTTTGTTTGCCCACCTTTTTTTTTTTCTAAACTATCCTCCATAGTCTGCCATCTTAACTGCTCTAGGCAGAAATGTGGTGCTTAATTACAAAGTATCATAAATTCATATGCATTTGTAAATTTAATAGTAAATCATCAGTGAGATTTTTTTCTGCAAGCACTAGGGATGTGGAACATTGAAAGCAAAATTTCACAAGTTAATGGCCTGCCCTTTTCTGACAGCAGACCAAGCTTTCACACTATTAACTAACACTTCGCTTCACTCAGCTACTGAACTGTTGACAAGAGCACTTCAGCAAGTCTGAACAGCAGAAAAAAAATCAAGTAAATCCAAAGCCAGTTTGGAATAAGGCAGAAAAATAGAGAAAAAAAAGATTAATCAAAAGAAAAAAAATTATCAGGGAAAACAAAGCAACTTGATGTGATTTAATAACCCTTATCAGTAATACATCAATACAAGGAATAATATAATTTTTCATTTTTTTTTTTAATAGATTTCCTTCTCAATACCATGGAAACAATCATCAAAAAGTCCCAAATTATTTCATACTGGTTAGATGTTTCATACTACATAAATGAGATAGACAGTGTTCAGTTTATTGAACTAGTTTTGAAATATGAAGAAACAGCAAAATCTTCCCTGTGGGTGTAACTACCTTTCACAGAAATTATTCACAGTGGAAATACTTATTCCTATAGCAATTCCAGAAAGAGATCTAAGACCACAAAAGGGTTATTCAAATTTTTCATTACTCAACAAAATTGTATGTTTAAATGCAATCATTAATGTTTTGTTCAGGCACAGGTTACTCACGCATAAGCTAGAACTCTTTAGTTTAAGATAATCCCTCTAGAACTGTACATAGGTGTATCATTATCCATGCTAAATATAGGCACACATACATATTTGTTTGCTGACTACAACTTATTTATATACAATGCAGATTACTGAGAAAACTGTGTATGGAATTTTCTCAAGAATATTCTTGGAAGTAAATGAAACCTAACTCTTGTCCAACAGCAGAGGCAGTGTAATAGGAAGATTCTGAAGAAATGGAAGATTTCATGATTGCAGACTTCATTGTATACCAAAAGGAGGACATCAGAGGAGGTCTGTAAAACAAACCTTATGAATATAAATATTATGAAACGCACTAACTTCTTGGTTAAGTGATCTATCTTTTTTTGGCAGGTTTTTGACAGATGTCCTCACTCTTGTAATAATGCTTCATGGTATTTTCTTTGCCATTGCATCAAGCAGAATATCTTATTGTCTGAACGCATGTTGGGATATTGTACCTAGTTTTAGTGAGATCACCATGTTATAATGAAGAGAAGCTTAGCTTCTTAACAGAATAATTTCTGGTCCTGTGTTCTTTAACCATTGTAATTTTCTCTGAATTGAAACCAAGAATTTTCTTCAAAGCACTATGTTGATGGGTTTGGAGCAGTTCATTCATAGCTCAGTTTGAAGAATTAAAAAGAGCTTTTGAGGGTAAGGAAAATAGTAACATGTTATTAATTTATGTTATTTCAAAATTTCAGCTTTGCTAAATTTTGACATCTATATAGATGCCTTACAATCCTTGTTAACAACAGCTAATGCTGAAGACTTCATATGCAGTTTAAACGCTCAGTGCACATTTTTAAAGTCAAGTCACAGGAAGACAGATGCCAAAGAAACATGAAAATGAAATGGGGTGTAGGTGGGTAATAAGAGAGAGAAGTGACAGAGCAGCCTAAGGATGAAAAAGAAGAAAAGAAAGGCAGTTTAGCTGTCACTCAGTATTTCCTGTGAGATATTGCCAAACTTGGAGGTGATCACTTTATAGTACTTTGCTCTTTGTCCCATTTGCCTCAATTAACTGGCTCTGCAAAGAATGTACACCATTCAAGTTGGTATTTGGTGATATGAAAAATTCAGTTTCTTCAGATACTCTTTGGTTGTTCAATCACAGACAAAAAATGTTTCTGCTTTCCATCCTCTGTCCACTTCTTTACTTTTCAGGCAAAATTCTTCATTCATTAAAAAAAAAAAAAAAAAAAGATGTAAAATTGCTAGACAAATGAGAAGATTACTGACAACAGCAAGCACTTAGATTAAGCTTTTGAGGAAGTGGGTCTTGAGATAAACTTCAAGACAATTTTACTGTTATAAAATCAGAGAGCAAAGAAAATAAAGGTTGAAATAAAGATAGCAAACTTAAGAAATATATAGACATTCAACATGAACGTACAGGTAACTGGCAAGAAAGTAAAGTTATGTCTTTAATCAGTTTGATACTGAATGTGGAGAGATCTCTGAACAAAATCCCTTAGCTCTGTTTAAAATCCGTAAAACTTTGAAAAAGTCATTCTGCATACATAGAGAAATGTGTTAATTCTCTAAATACTGCTGTTTGTATGATGAAATCTTAATAACAAGACAGAAAAAAATATTCAAAACATTAAAGGAAGGACTGCATTATACAGGACTGAAAAAATGTTTGCTTATTACATATACTCCTGCATTATCTGAAGGCAATATTCAGAATGCCTGTATTCTCTCACATTCAATGCAACAAGTCAGAGTTAGTGCTTGATTACTTGTTACCTTTGTAGCACTCCATAAGTTAGAATTAATGTAAGCTACTAACATTTACAGTCTCTGATCTGACTAAAATATGATATTCCCTTGGAAATTCAACTGTGCTTGAGCAGCAGAGTAGAGATGAATGAAGTTGTATAATTTTCTACTAGTATATGAGTGACTAAGCAACTTTACAAGTAAGTTTGGATATTCTTAATGAATTATTGCTTACTTTTAAATATAACAAGTGTTTGATGTAAATGCATATATTAGTGTAATTCCTTTTTTCCATTTCCATTATGAGACTGTCTTCTCATAATTCTATTGTGATTATCAATCACATTCCATTGTGATTGACTGTCAATCACTTACTATTGTGATTGACACACAATACAAAAGTCCTATTTGCTTTTCACAGGACAGTCCAACTGTTTCATTACTGTCCTGGTTTCACATGGGATAGAACAGCTATCAGTAAAGAAGCTGGGAGGGAGCATAGCCAGGAGAGTTGACCCAAACAAGCCAAAGAGATATCCTATACTATAGAACATCATGTTTAGAGGGAGCTGCCCAGGAAGGACCTATAGCTGCTCAGGGATGGACTGGGCATGAGTCACTGGGTTGTGAGCAATTATATTGTGCATCACTTTGGGGGGGTTTGGGGATGGGGTTTATCCTTCCTCTATCTCTTTCTCTCTCTCTTTTTTTTCTCTCTCTTTCTCTCATTTAATTACTATTATTTTTTTCTTATTATTACATATTAATTTAACTTTTATTTCAATGATTGAACTGTTCTTAATTCAACCCATGTGTTTTTACATTTTTTCCCAATTCTCCTGCCCATTTCCCTAGGGAGAGCAGGCAGTGAGCAAGCAGATATGTGGTACTGCCTAGGCTTAAACCACAATTACATTCTGTGATACTCTGTTGGGAGGCTGTCCAAGAATTGTTGGTTCCAGGACAGGAGAATAGAATTTTAACCTCTCCATTTGTATATGAAGTTTTTTGGCTTCCTTTCTTACAGTCATTGCAGGGGGGTTGGACAAGGTGATCTCCAAAGGTCCCTTCCAACCCTAACAATTATGTGAACTTCTGTGACCCAATTGCAAGAGTAAGAGACACACTGGAGAATTACTGGACAATTTTACTTTTAGGTACTTTATTTTGTTATCTACTGATCCAAAAAGAAGTTTATGAAATTTATTACATCTCCAGAAACCCCTTATTTCAAGTAGTATGAAAGTTATGTTCTATGTTTTAGAACAGATCAAGTTTGCAAGAAACTATTTCTGAGTTTCAGGGAGCTGACTATGAAACACTTATGCACAACCAAAAAGAATACAATTCTATAATTACAGTGGTTAATGATGTTAGCATTTGCATAATCACCACAATGCTTCCTTTAATTTTTGCATGTTTCACATTTCTCTTTCCATTTAACAATTTCTCACATTGTTTGTGGGGCAGTGTGGTGGATTAATCTTAGAATATTTGCATTTTTCTAGAAATACCATTATGCATTGCTAAGGAGAGGGATGGAGGGGGTTTTGCCTGTTTTATAAACATTTGATTATATGCTTTTCTATTACATTTGTTTTATTTTTTTTTTTTAAGAAATAGCTTGTGGGCCAGAAGCTTTATGAATCAATGTCAGAAAGATCTGTAAGAAGACTTCACTGAAACAATATTTCTCTGTACAGAATTTTTTTCTTTTAATAATTTAAAAAAGTCATTCCAATTTACACAATACTTGGCACAATTCATGAAAGAAAAAATAGAAAATAGTACTAAGAAAGAAATACTTACAACACTCATATACAAACTGGAAAATAACATAAGACTAGTGAAAAAAAAACTCTTGTAAAGAATGTCTGGGAGAAAATTCCTCTTAAAGTTAAGAGGTCTGTGGTGAGGTGTGTGCCTCATATTGTGGATACAGAGTATATTGAAAATGCTGCTAGAACACAAAAATCAGTAATAGTAGAAATGCTACATTCTGGAATATATGTTATCCATTAATGCAAAATTGATACAAACTCCATAACTACTTTAATACTACAAGGTATCAAGTATGGTTGACAGAGTTTTCCCCAACAATCTGCACCAAAAAGAAGTAACAATGCATATGTTATATATCATATTAGTTTATACAGAGTAAGTAGTTATGACAGTAACAGAAAATGATAGCAAGAATGAAAAAAATGATCCTAAAAAAAAAAAAAAAAGCCATGGAAGGAAACTGGTTATGTTTGATAACAATGAGGCCATCATTCTAATGCTTAGAGCACCAGCGGTCCTGAATTCAATTCCTCTGGCAAGTTAGCACTGGACAGAATTTCATGATCCATGTGAATAGAACTAAGACTGCACCGCAACTGAGAGAGATGTTTCAACCCTGATTGTGAGGAAACTATCAACTACTTATGAAATGAGTTGAACAACTTGCTGATCTGTGTGAAGTCTACCCTGAAAAAAATTGAATTAGTGATCCAGCTCTCCCTTCTGCTGTCTGACCACTAGAACTGACAGAAGGAATATGTGGATTAGGATAGCACAGCCAACAGTCTAGTTCTGCTTCTACTCACATGGAATGTCATCCTTATTTTGACTGTTGGATATATTTTTCAAAACTACAGGCAAATAAAGTTTGTTGTCATCCCTCAATGAAGGCTGTGCCAAAACTTTACAACTGTTTTAACTATGTTGATGGTGGACTGAAAAGTACAAGTAAAGAAAGTGAAGTAAAATTTTCATTTGAACAAAAAGCATAAAATCTGGAATGATATATAAACACAGATATAGAAGCTGAACTTGAATTAATGAAGGAGATTATAAAGGGATGATTCATAATGAGAAAAGACTGAGAAACCAGAACTCTGCATTTCCTTTGGAAGGCAGAGGAGGAGGCAAGAGGACAATGTGCTGAAAATAACTGTAAACTTCCATTATTTTAAACTCATGTCTCATGCTACATTTACAGAAAATATGAATTTTTATCTAATACCATAGATATATTTCAACTGAATACAAATTTTATTTGGGTAAGAGGTAAAAGTTGCACCTGTAATTATGAGTACTGTGTCTAGTGTGCAGAAACATTTATCAATGAAAAACAGTTATAAGACAGATACAGATATTTATAATTAATGATGATAATTCTTCAAGTAGTGTATTGTACAACCCTTCTAAAAACACCTTGACTCTTGGCTATCTTACTCTTTGTATAGCAAAACTTACTATTGGCCCTTCTGTTTGTTATTTGATGCCATCAAGGATTTTCAATAATGTGAAAAAGTTCTGCTCAGAATTTCCTACTGAACATGAATAAAATATGTATGTTCATATATGTACGTTCATACTGCCAACAGTCCTCTCTTTATTGTCTAGTAAATCTTGAAAGGGCCTCACCTTTCCTGTACAGTACAGGGCCCATACTTTTCAGAAGACAGAGAGGCCCACCTCACCCAGTATCTTATTGGCTGTGGGACTATTCTTCGGAGAGTGTTTCAATGAACACCTTTAACTTGATATCTGCAAGTACTCTAAGATTCCTTTTCAGGAGAAGTTCTACCTGAACTGTTCTGTGAAAGGTGGGAATCTTGTTGCAAGGTGGAACTGGCTGACCAGCCACACCTGTTAATAGTGAGCTCCCCTAGGGATCGATAGTAGGGCCAACACTGTTAAAAGTTTTCAGAGGTTACCTGGATGATGGAATCAAATTTACCCTGATCTTTACCTATGATACCAAACTGAGTGGGGAAGTAGATGCTTTGCAAGGGAGAGCTGTTCTTTCTTATGCCCGGTCTTTTGGTATCTTTGCCGATCCCCATTCTATTCACCAGTTATCAGAATGGCGCCGATATGGCGATAAACTTTGGGATCTTACATTAGACGATGATAAAACAGCAAAAAAGTTTTCTAAATTATGGCGTTTAGTGCATAATGAGCTGTTGATGGTACAGGCAGAAAAACGTGCAGCTGAAAGTGCCCGTTTGGCACAAGATCAAAATCGTAATTATGACCCTTCTGCTCCTAATCCGCCCACCGTTTCCACAGTTGAAATATTACCTTCACCCCCACCACCCCCTCCTCCCTCTCCTCCATCTGCTCCTGTTCCCGCAACTGGACCGTCTGATTCTCCTCAACCCTCCCCCCCTCTGTCCTCTAATGCCACGGAGCCGTTCCCCGGAGCCCTTTCGGACCTCGCGGAGGCTATGGCAAAACAGAGACGGGAGGCTTGGGCTGCCTTGGCACGCCATGGGGTTGAAAATGGAGACAGCCTCCTTGCCGAGGAAGCACAGGATCATGTCACTACTTCTATGGCTTTTCCTGTTATCTTTCACCCACGACCCGGTGGCGGCTTTAGAGCCGATATTACTCAAATTGATTGGAAGTTATTGGCACAACTTCGGGCCACGGTTGCTCAATTTGGGGTTACTAGTGAACCAGCAAAACAAATGCTTGATTATCTATTCAATTCAATGATTCTTCTGCCTGTAGATATCAAAGGAATTGCCCGGTTAATTTATACCCCTCATCAAAAATTAACCTTTGATTCACGTTGGGGGGAAGAAGCTGCCGCTTCAGTAGCATTGCCCCGCCCCCAAGGAGATCCCCTCTTTGGAATCACAATGAATGAATTGTTGGGAAACGGTGATCATACTAGAACAGACACCCAGGCTGCTATGGGAGTAGAAAAACTGTCACACGCTCTCTTATTGCTGCCGCCCCTGGCAACTGGGTAATTCAAGACCTTTTAGACAAGGCAAACACCCTCCCCTCAGGTAGTCAAATTTTTATAATAGAGGCCCTTGACAAAATTGGCAATAAAATTAGCGAAAGTCTTAATACCCAATCTCAAGCTCAAATTCAAGCGCAAAGCCAAGTTCTGGCAGCCCTTGCACCTCTCCAGGCGGCAGTCGCACAAACTCGCCCTGCAGCCCCAGCAACCCGACTGAAATGTTTTCGATGTGGCAAATCAGTGGATTGTTAAACCTCTCAGAAGTGAATCGCCCATTCCGGAAGCCATTACAGTTTTTACAGACGCAGGGAAGAGGTCCCGAAGAGCAGCAGCTACATGGAAACAGGGAAAAACTTGGTGTCATCATATTCTCAACGCGAGACCTGAAGACAATCTTCAAACCCTTGAACTTTTGGCTGTTATTTGGACTCTTCATGCGTTCCAACAACCCCTTAATGTTATTTCCGATTCCCTATATGTAGTGACAGTAACCTCTCGTGTCGAAGATGCTGCTATCAAAGATGTTACTAATCCTAGACTTGGGGAACTCTTTTTATCCCTCAGAAGGGTGATACATGCCAGAGCACATCCCTATTCTGTGCTCCACATTAGAAGTCATAAGTGGGATGTGGGGCTAGGGGAAGGAAACGCAAGGGCTGATAAGTTGGTGGCTATACAACAGCCAGCAGTCATACCTCGCAGTATCGCTGCTAAAGAAAGCCATAATATTTTTCACCAAAATGCTAAAGGATTAGCTAAAGAATTTGATATTCCCATAAATGAAGCTCGTGCCATCATTAGAACGTGTTCTGTTTGTAGCTACCCTCAAGGAGGAGTAGGCTTAAGCATGGGAGTTAACCCTAAAGGACTAGACTCTAATCAAATTTGGCAAATGGATGTTACTCATATACCCCATTTTGGAAAGCTAAAATATGTTCATGTCACTATTGATACATATAGTCATTATATTTGGGCAACTGCTCAGACAGGTGAAAAGGCCATACATGTCGAAAAACACTTAAATAGCTGTATAGCTGTAATGGGAATCCCCAAGGAAATCAAAACTGACAATGGTCCAGCGTACATTAGTGAACGCGTACAAAGATATATGTTATTTTGGGGAATCAAGCATACTAAAGGTATTCCCCACAACCCTACCGGTCAGGCAATAGTAGAAAGGGCGAATAACACACTTAAAACATATGTTGCTAAGTATACGGATCTTTCAAGCCCTACAGAAAAATTATTACGTACTTTATTTGTGTTAAATCACCTCTGTATATTTGGAGAGGAAAAACTGCCTCCAGTTATTAAGCATTTTCAAAAAGAGCCAACCCCTATGCCGCCTATTTATGTTCAATACAAAGACCCAGCAACAGGATTATGGCAACCCCCAGCTCCAGTATTATATTGGGGGAGGGGTTATGTTTGTGTTTCTGCCCCAACAGGACCTAGGTGGATCCCTGCCCGGTGGACCCGAGCAACTCAACCGAATGAACAGTCCAGAACTCCGTCGTCATCATCGTCTACAACTGATACTGCGGCCGTTACTGGAACCGATTGAAAAGCGCTTTGGAGTTCGTCTATCTTATTCGACACAAGAGGAGGCAGAGCTCCACCTGTCTTGGGAACTTCACAGAGTACTAGATCGGATTCTGTCCCCCCGTCGTTATTGCTTAGGGTGTTTACAAGAACATCATGCTTGGATAAAAATTAAATGTGCAGGTTGTCATCAGAAAGTTTGGGTATCCCAAGGACAACTGCAGGCACATGGTTGTTGTGTGAACTGTGCCTGGGCCCCTTATGTTAATAATAATCCATATAGAGCATTGTTGGCTGAGGCGAGAATAACTTTTCCCTTAAATGCTCCATTAACATATTCGCTGGTTGAAAATCGTGAGGATTTGAATCTGAGATATTTAAAGTGGCGAGTGGAGAGTATTCTTTGCCAGATTTTTACGGCATTTTACACAGTATTTTTGGAAATTAAGTGTGGCAAAGATGTGGGTATCCCAAGTATGTGGCAGGTTAAACCTGAGGATTGGGATCGTACTTGCCGCCGTTTTCGGCCTCAGCAAAGGAACTTGGGACACTCTAAACAAAATGGAAAAGCGAAAAAACATATGGGTAACTTGGGCTGAACAAGTTAATCAAAGTAGTATATGTCTTGCTTTAGCTACAGCTTCTGATCCCTTTAGAACGTGCTTAGTAGGTGTACCGATGCCAAATATAAACTACACACTTTTTAAATTTAATATGTACAAAAATGTCTCCGACATTCAGGAATTTAACATATTAGGCTCAGCACCAGCACAAAATTGTGTTAAATTTGACCCTCATCATAATCAAGATAACACGCAATCCTTCAAAATCGAGCTGCCATAGATTTTTTACTCCTCGCACAAGGTCATGGGTGTGATGAGTTTGAAGGCATGTGCTGCATGAATCTATCGGATCACTCTAACTCCATTCACAAGCAATTAGCACAGTTGAAAGATAATATGCGAAAGTTACAGGAAACAAGTGATCCTTTTACAAATTGGTTAGCATCTTTTGGACTATCCTCCTGGCTTATTTCCTTAATAGAGAAAATTGTTTTGGTAGTGGTCATAATATTGTTAGCAATTTTGCTTTTACCATGTATCATGCAATGCTTGCAAAGAATGATAACGAATGCTTTTGATCGCAAGATGGCTATGTTGACTATTAAAGAAAACGGGGGAAGTGTAGAGAGCTTGACATCAGAATGGCTAAGCAGAAGAGGCCACGATACCATACAGTTGGTAGAAATGTAGGCCTCAAAGGTACTGCAGTCTTGTGGTTAATGTTTGCCTCAGGTTGCTTAAGAGACAGGACATATATCTTGCTGAAACAGCACAATGGTAATGCTTGAGCAAGCTGGAACATGTTGAGCAGGTTGAGACATGTCGAAACAAGAAGTGGTTTGTGGGTTTTGTTACTTGGAAACTTTTGTGTTAAACATAGCGTAACCAATAATCTTGCTGTATCCTAGCAGATAATGTGTCTAACTCTGTAGACTATAAAAGTTGCTGTGTTTTGCTTAATAAACGAGACTTGCTGACCATGAGAGCATGAGGCTTGTCTTCCGCGACTCCAACAGAGAGCCACCGTGCATGATGACTTGGATAGGCTGGAAGAGTGGGCTGACAAGTATGTTATGAATTTCAACATGGGTAAGTGCACCTGGGAATACACAATCCAAGTGTGCAGAACAGGCAGGGATTTACCCAGCTGGGGTGCAGCTCTGTGGAAAGGTACCTGGGGGTCCTGGTGGACAACAAGCTTAATATGAACAGTGTGCAGCTGCGGCAAAGAAAGCCAACAGGATGCTGGATTACATCAACAAGGGCATCACCAGCAGAGATAAAGAAGTCATTAACTGTCATTAACCCATTCTACTTGGTGCTTGTCAGGCCACATGTGGAATACTGTATTCAGCTTTGGTCCCTGTTATACAAAAAAGATGTGGACAGGCTGCAGAGTCCAGAGAAGGGCAACAAAGATGATCAAAGAACTGGAAAGCCTGCCATATGGGAACAGGCTGAGAGAACTGTCTTTTTTCAGTCTAGGGAAAAATAGGCTTAAGGGAGACTTTATCACTATGTTCCAATATGTAAAGTGTGGCTACAAAGAAGATGAAGACTCCATTTTTGCTAGCAGTTACATAGAAAAGACAAACTGTAATGGGCACAAGCGGCTTCTGGGCAAATTCCCATTGGACATGAAGAAAATCTTTTCAAAAGAACAATCTGCCATTGGAATAATCTGCCCAGGGAAGCAGTGAATTCCACAACACTAGACACTTTAAAGACTTGGCTGGACAGGGTGCTGGGACATCTAGTGCTAGTGACATTTTGTCAAGAAAGGTTGGACCAGATGATCTTTAAAGTCTCTTCCAAGCCGGTGTTCTATGATTATATGGTTTTATGATGCACATATGCAGAAATGGGCTGTATTTTTTTTTTTTGAGAACAAATTCATACCTGAGGTGCTGTGTTGCATTCTTCTGTTGTTGGTGTGGGGGGTTTTTTTGTATATACAGAGAGAATCCATGGTATGTTTACTCCTCCTTTTTTTCATTCACATAGCAGGAACTCAGTGAGGAGCAGTAGGGGATTGCCATTGTGTGGATTTTTTTTAGCAATGACTAAATTGTGTTCCCCTGAAACTGGATGCTATCATTCCTGGCTTTCTACTGAAATATTACATGAACTTTTCACATCTCCTTTAAATGACGTATTGAAACACCACCAGGGAGAATTTTAAGCTTGATAGCTTAACCTGCCCTCATACCAAGATACGTATCTGAGCCCTTGCAGAAAGGCAGAGTTCAGAAGCATCTAATGTTCAGTATTTATCACTAGTTGTTGTAAAAGTTTTATTATTATTTTGTAGAAATTCTGACAACTTGCGAAAAGAGCTAATTCTCCTGTATGGAGTGCTTAACTCACATGTTTGGATTCCATTTTTCAGGCTAAGAATAATCACTCACTGATTTGCAGAGCCTGCAAGTGCTAAATTTACTGTTTGGATCTATGAACAATGAATATAGCTTACTTAAACATTCCTCTTTGGCTTTCTTAGTTGGTTTTGTCATTCTTCCAGCTATTTATTCAAGCTCTATACAGGGTGTTTTCCTACTGTGGGCTCATAATAGAAAGCATTGCTGATGTTTAAAAAAACTGAAGTCCATTTGGTACTTTTCTTCTGCTTTCCATGGTGGAATATTTCCACTCATTTTCACTCTCTGATTAAACAGCTGATGCATAAAGTACACCTATTATTTATTAGCATTTTACATGGATGTTACCTGACTACTGGCATCTTATGATTTTTTTTTTTTTCTTTTTCATATCTTGTAGCAATTCACTGGTCACTTAGAAGCACTGTACTAGGTGCCTGCTATTTAAACCTTTGCTAGGTACTTATGCTCAAATGTGATAAGGAGAGAGAACTTGTGTACTCTCTAGAGAAAAGCATATGTATTTTTCATTGTTTGTACTGTAACATGGTAAAATTGTAGAGCTGAAGTGGGAAATCTTGTTGCTTGTCTACTTTAAAGAGTACAACAGAAATGAACTTGTAAATCAAAGCAGTTGCCAATATCTTGACATCCACAATTAGCCTGTTTCATGTGGATTACTGCAGCTTGTCTTCAGACTGCTTTCGTCAACTGAAAAGCATTAGAGACTGGAGTTCATACTTTCAGTGTGCAGCTTCAGAATAGTTTCAGTTGAAATGAACCCAGTTGTGCTCTGAGACTGTGCTACAAAGTGAATGAAAGCCTGGCATATGGGGATGGTTAGCTTTAAAAGCACTCTCCTATCCAGACTGAAACTGTAACATAGACATACCATCAGCCACTCTATAAAGCTAAAGGTTATTTAAAAAAATATAGAAATTATTAGAACTTCATTAGATCATTGAATATTAAAACTGCAGATAAAGAAGAAACTTCTCTTGTTGTAGGAACTGCTGTTGAGGCTTTTTTGACTACTTTTATGTTATGGCTGTCCAGAAGCAATCTTTGAACCAAGTAGGGTATATGTTCTCATAAAGAATTTTATGTAAAACACAGTTTGTTAATATTAAAAAATATCTCTTCTAAATAAGATAATGTATTCAGAGGCTCATTTTCTACTGTGTTAAATGATTTCTATTTTCAATACAGCTTCTTAACAAAATTTCATCCATTGTTCTGATTACAAAGGTGAACTTTTAAGCTCATTTGCTCTGAAAAATAATTACCGTCTTCTTTTATGTTCAGTATTAGATCCATAATGCTTGAAGCCTGGAAGCTTGGAATTAATATGTTTTGTGTTAGAGCCTTAGTCGTCAACTTTTAAAACCAGTTATGTCAATAATTAAGGATTTTTTTTTGTCAAAACTTTTGTATGTTTTAATAGAAGCTGGTTATCTAATTCCTGATACAGTGTACTTCAGAATTATTGTAAGAGTAATATACATATACTTATTTTTATGTGGCTGTCGTTTGGTGTAGAATTCTGCAATCCAAGTTTTTAATGTTTTTTTTTAACTATTTTTACATCAAACATGCCTGCAGTAATTTGTTTATTAAGGGGGAAAAGAGCTTCACATATTCATAGTTAATGTCTGTATTTTTAACATGGAGGATAAATTCTTTTGATAAATATCTGACATGATAGTGTAGATGTAGATGTTATTTACATAACATGGCATTGCATTGCTAGATGTGAATGCAACTGATTTTGTATTAGACACCTGCATAACTTGCAGATAAAAAACATAAGTTAATTATAACTTTTTCCAGTATTTATTTGATCTCAGTTTAACTTTCTGTAAGGCTGACAATTGAAGAGTTTGCCAGACTTCTTGCAAAGCTTTGAATCTTCCATGTAAAAGCACTTCCTTATTTTTTTTAATCCCTGAAGGTAGGCATGTATCAAGGGACCCAATGTAAGATAAGAACTTAAGCAGCAATTTCTAGATGTCTAGCAGGTTAGCACAATGAGAGGAAATCACATCCCAACTTTCAGAAATTCTCCCCAGCTGTGCATTTGTGGGTTTTCTCAAAGAGAAATATATTTTCCTGAAAAAATATTCCTTATGATATTACATTCCTTCTTAAAATAACAGGCAAAAATCTGTTGCAGTACTTCTGGCTAAACCTGAAACTCATTACCTTCTTAAAGATTGAAATTAGGCTTTGAACTAAGACTTTGTATGCATACGTATGTATGTAGGCATGTATGTATACAGATGTGTAGGCTTTCCTTGTTTCACATATTCATTGGACTCATACAGTACAGTCATAACCAGGTTTACAATATTTCAGCTCAAAAAAAATTGTGCAATTTGTAGTCAAAGAATGAGTCCACATATATTGGTACCTTCAATTCATATACCTCAGTACTCAAAATTAGACTCTGCATCTGCCTTTAGTGATGAAGAACCTGTAAACCTACTGAAAGGAAATAGGTAACTTCAATGTGTAATTCAAAACCTGAACTTACCAAGCAAGGAATGGTGTACATAATGAAAAGGCTGTGTCTGAATCTTCTCTGTCTGGGTCTCAGATATCTATTTCCCATTTTGGATCTGAAGATTTCTGTTTTGCATACATATTCCTGACTGTGTCTTAATGACTTAAAAACTAATAGCTGAGGTGAGAGTAGTTTCACATACACTTCATGAAATAGTGCAATAGCTGAGGAGAAGGGATAACTTGCTTTGTGTCTTTGGTCCTGTACCGCCAAAACCACATTACTTATAAGAGTCATGACACTTGAAAGAAAAAAAAAATAAATTGTAAACTGTAACTATAATACTAATACCGGTGTTCCTGGTTTCGGCTGGGACAGAGTTAATTTTCTCCCAGGTAGCTGGTACAGTGTTGTGTTTTGGCTTTATGGTGAGAAAAATGTTGATAACATGCTGATGTTTTAGTTGCTGTTAAGTAGCGTTTACTCTAAATCAAATACTTTTCAGTATTTCACACTCTGACAGTGAAGACGGACAGAAGAAGCTGGCAGGGAGCAGAACCAGGATGGCTGACTCAAGTTAGCCAAAAAGGTATTGCATATCATTAATTTCATGTTCAGCATATAAACTGGGGGAAGTTGGTAGGGAGCCACTGATTGCTGCCTGGGGACAGGCTAGACATTGGCCAACAGGCGGTAAGCAATTGTATTGGGTTTCACTTGTGTTTTCTGAATTTTTATTTCTCCTTTTTTTGTGTTGCTCTCAATTGTTATTAGCATTATTGTTTTTATTATTTCTATTATATTTTACCTAATGTTAGTTATTAAACTGTTATTATCTCAACCTGCAGGTTTTACTTCCTATTGATTCTCCTTCTGATACCACCTAGGTGGTGAGAGGCAGAGAGTGACCAAGCAGCTGCATGCTACTTAGTTACCAGATACTATTAAACCACAATACTTGGAAATGATTGTAGTTTTGGTTTTATCAAACTCTTTAGGGTAAAATGCATGCAAAATCCCAATTCAGACAGCAGGGAAAACACAGCAGATTTTGCTCGTTATTCTGTTCTTCAACTAGGATTTCCCAAACAGGCTGTCTATTAGTTAATTTAGGTTGTTTCTTTTGCTCATATTTTGAGGGACAAGGTTAGGTTTTACTTTGAAAGTAATTGAAACAATGTTCTTACGTTTCTTAAATTTTGCAATACAGAAATATTATTTTCTTGAGTATCCCTACAAATAAAGGATATATCATATTGGTTGTATAAGTAATTTTGCTTGGTAGTTGGGTAATTTGCATTAATAGAAAATAGGTTTTGAATGAATATCGTAAACAGCTTGACAAAAGTTGCTCTGCAATGCTGACATGCCTGTAAGAAGTGGTGATTCATTTGATGGTATAAATGGAAGATGGAGCTTTGCTAGGAGCAGCTTAAAAATCAAATGTGAAAATCTAGTAAGGATGGTTTTACTAAACAGGCAAAAAAAGCCAACAGGCTGCTTGAATTTGCTCAAATGTAGCTTAATTACTTGTTTGGTTGAATGCCCCTTAGCTCCTGTGATGGTATAAAGAACCTTTTTGTGCTGTGGCAAAGCACCTCAGCAGACAGCTGGCCCGGAGGGAAACCTGAGCCTGTCGGCGGTGAGCAGCGCGTTGCCACTTGGGCAGATGCCAGGGACCGTGGTCTACCAAGGCAGGGGATGGTTCTCCTGTGGTGTCTGTCCTAAGGCCGCGAAGATCTACTGCCCTGGCAGCAAACTGTCCAGAGACAGTGACAGACAGTGCAGTGCCTGACGGGGCACAGCGTGAACTGGGGCTGGGGTTTACGCGACATCCACCACTGGCTGGAACCTTCCAGAACGGCTCCCGGTGGATGTGAGAGAGTGATGTGAGCTTACGCAATTGGAGCGTCCAAGAGAAACCTGACACTAGAGAAGGTCCTGCAGCGGCGTGGTGGCTGTCTCTTCATCCTTGATTCTGAGGGGGTTAGGGAGTGAGATGTGGCTGAAAGGGCCTCAAGTTGCTGCAAGAGAAGATGTTATTGTGCCGTAGGTTGGTGATCCTGCCAATCTGATTTTTTATTTCCTTTTTCTCTCTCCATTTACCTTGGATCCTTTATAAGACTAAGAACTTGCCAAGACTTTTGTTCCTGCTGACACAGTTTTAGGGAAGTTTGCAACAAATTTAATTCTTATTTCACCCTTTGGAGGGCCTGTGGCTTCTTCTGTGACCCACTCAGTGAGTGGGGAAGGAGTTCAGTTTATTATACAAGAGCACTAGATTTTAAATATTTTAAAATAATAATTAATATTATAGGAATTTAAGCCTCTAAGATTTCCATGCTGTTCACCTTAGTAACAGGTTATGGATGCCTAGACAGGATAAGCCCTCAGAAAAGAACTATTTTTACATAAAGGTCTAATATATATTAAAAAAAAAAAAAAAAAGAGAAAGGTATATCAAAATTATACACAAAATTCAAATATCTCTAAACTTGTATGTTTCCATGGCAGCAAACAATTTGTATATTACCTAGCATTTTAGGCACTGGATTTTCTTTTTCATGATTTTGAAGTACTTGGAGCCAATTTGAATCTGTTACATATTTGAAAAATGAGTTCTGATCTATCTTATTTTGTTAAAAGATCTCTTAAAAGGTTCTTAATTTAATTCCTGATTTTTGGACCCTGAGCTTTTGCTGGTTCTATTACTAAGGAAATTGCATTAGGACATTCACAGCCTGTAAACTCAATATGAAAGAAGAGTTATAGAAATACTTAATGATTCAGAAGGCAATGTATGTGACTTTCACTTATGTGTTTCCATATATTCCATTATTTAATTATAAAACTATTAGAAGGGTAGACAAATCTGATGAATAATGGCTGAGCAGCTTTTTCTGCCAGTTGCCTCAGGAGTCTTTGATGCATCTTGTTGGGTCCCATGAACTTATGCACCTTCAGGTTTCTTAGATGGTCTCAAACCTGATAATCTGCATGAGTTTGTTCTTCATTCTGAAGCCTCTGCTTTTGCCTTCCATGACTTGGGCAGTGTGGCTGGAGCTCTTACTGGTGAAGACCAAGGCAAAAATATTGCTAAATAAGTACCTCATAGCCTTCTCCATGTCCTAGGTGACAAGGTCTCTCATTTCCTTCCAGAGGGGGCCCATGTCTTCCCTCATCTTCTTTTTATTCTTAATGTACCCATATAAGTTTTTCTTGTGCCCTAATCTTGTTGCGATAGGTATAATCTGATCCCACTCAGAGACACTATATTAATGAAAAATAACTGTAAAACTTTAAACTGTAAAATTTCGTGTTATGGAATGTATCTTCTTATCAAGGGCACCCACAGTTGTATTTTTTGGCCTTCAGGTCAGCAAACAATAGTATTGGGCTCCATCAGTGACATCCATGAGACCTCCATCATACTACTTCTAAATAGTCATGAATGTTCAGCTGCAAAGAAAATAGACCAGTTTTTCTTCTCTGGGCTAAACTAATTAAGTACTCTCAATTAAAGGAATTTTCAGAAGCTGTCTGATTTATGTGAAGAATTTGTGATACATGTTATCTAGAACTTTGATCTTTAATATGGATATAACTGCATACAGGTTAAAAATAAATGAAAATGTATGTAAACCCCTAAAAATGTTGTATACAGTGCATGGATGTAATTTTTCAAAATAAAAATAATTTTTCTGTTCCTTTTTCCTTTATCAGAATATGCTATTAAACCTGAAATCTAAGTGGAATCCAATTTTTTATATGAGTAATAACAATTTCTAATAAATGAACAGAGTAGAAGGAAATAGATACATAGTACTTCTTTTGTATTTTCACAACCTGCTTTTTTCCTAAGAAATAAAAGATGAAAACAAGGAAATCCAGATGGTATGTAGAAACAGAAAAGTAATATGAGAAGAAGTTATTAAAATATAAAAACCAAAGATCTGTACTAAAGTAGATTTTTTTTTAATGTTGACAGAGGAAAATTGCTTAAGAGGAAAATTAATTAAAAAATATTAGAAGCTGTTTTTAAGAAATAACCTTGTTTAAGATGTGCTACTAGAGCTTAGATATTGGGATATTTCATGTATGAAATGTATATGAAAGAGATTTAGTGGACACCATATGCTTATTCATTCAATTATTAAATTCAGTAGGGGTATGGATTAAATTTGTAATAATTGTTAAAAAAACCCCAAGCAAAACAGGTTAGCAATCTCATTTCAGATGCTTGGCTTTCTGTGAAAAATGAAACCTTCATAGACAAAGTTATAAATATTAAATACTAGCTTTTCTAGGAAGATGTTTCACATAATTGGTGTTTTTCTTTTTCTTGTTGTATTCTGTTTTGATGGTCTCATAATATGACAACTTGTTCTTCTGTGAAGCTATTTTCCTTGACAGGCAGGAAGCACTTTTCTTGGGGTCATCTGTAAAATGTATGTACTCTGTACTGCAGTATTTGATGCATATATTATTTTTGGTTTTTAGTCATAGATGTTCTTCAGTTTATGAAAGCACCTGTCTAATAAATGCACAGTTGCAAAAATAACACTTAAATCCTACTCAGTTCAACTGAGCTAAGTGCATCAGTATTCAAGCACATGTCTGAGTATGTGGATTTGCTGTCTTAAGTCAGACAGTGATCACAGTGTGGTAGAATGCTTGATGTATATGGGCACAGTATTAGACAGCATGTGTATCTATACTGGATAACTTTTGGTGAAAACTGAGTATGTTATGTGACCTAACTTATGAAGATAATAGACTTTTTCAGTTTCTGTCATATTTCACTGGAAGTGTAAATGCTCTAGGTTTCTTAGAAGAAATCTAGATACTGCCTGTTACTTGCACAGTGTTGCCGGTATTTATTAACCATTTATATGATCTTGTTCTCAGCTAGAACAAGTGCAGTTTTGTCCCATAGAAATATTTATTTGTTCTGGCCAAAATGTAATGGTCAGACACGATATTACTGTATTGAAGCTTCATTGAGAGATATGATTTGAGGTTTGTTTGTAGAGAACTTTGGTATTGAATTGTTACATTTTCAACACATAATGAAACTAAGGTTGTATCACACAGGCACACAAGATCTGACACTAAATTTCATTATTCTCAGAACAGTTGAGACATTCAGCAGTTCCTGACAATAGCATTGAGTCCAATAGATATTTCAAAGATAATGCTAAACCTTTTAATTCTCTATTTTTAATTAAAGTATTTTATAGATCCATTACTTTCATTAACTAGAAGCAATCATGTAGAATGCAGAAGCCTCTTTAGTGGAGGCTATAGAGTATAAACTACAGAGCACAGGTTACAGGGTAAATCTATATGGGTATTTTGCCATTTAGTTAATGATCTTTCCCTTTGTTTGACTCTGCCACAAAGTGAGTTTATATTAGCAGACTAAAGGAACTTAGATATCCAAGACAAAATTCTGGAAATTGGATGCCTCAGCCAATTTATGTTGTTTGGGTTTCTTCTCTGTTGTAGAGCCTAGCAGAAGATACATTTTACTCTGTATAATAAATCATTAGCTAGAGAGATTTGAGTTGATGACAAATCAGAAGACTGGGAAGAGCTATCCAGTGTTTGACAAATCATAAGAAGAAACATGAAATGTCTGAAATCTTGAAGCATTGTATCTGACAGTTTGACACCTATGCTGTGTTTTTGAGGCTATGATAAGAAACAGAATCATCAACTTTCTGCACCTAAGTCAAAGTGAGGTTTACATTGGGCACTGATGTTTAGAATTTTTGATCCATTATACAATTAATATTCCATTGATCATTGGAACATAACTTTAGCATTGTAGGAAGCTCATGCTTTATTTCAGAATTGGTTGAAAAGTTTTATTTTCTAGTGCTGATACTAAAACAGTATGTAAATCTGTTAAGTTTTCATTAAGGAGGATATTAGTTACTGCTTGATCCTGCAATCCTTGTTCCAACAAAACTGCAAACTTTTGCTCCAAGAAAGGTAGAAGGAATAGAATCCATCATAGATTTGAATATGAATGTAAAAATTCCCTTCTGAAGATAATAATGCTCACCTAAAGCAGGATAATGCAGATGGCTTTTGCCCAGTAGTGATACATATATCTAATGGGAAACTGCGTTCTCATAAGTCTCCACTGAATTTGGACACCTAATACAGAACAGCTGTGGTTATCTTCAAATAAAAAAGAGCTGATGGAAGTATAAGCAGTGGCTTTCATCTTTAGCATTTATTGGCTAAGTCCCCCAAAAGCAGACTACAAATCTGCTGAAGTCTGAAGGATTTTTGGACCAATGTTTCTTCATGACTGATCTAGTTACTGGCAATCAGAACAAAAAAAAAATAAATTCTTTATGTGAATAGTGGCAACCTCTTTCCTCACCCAGTCAGAGAAGAGCAAATAAGGAAGAAACACTAATAAGCCCCATTAAATGTATTTAATAATTTAATGTGATGGGTAACAGCTTTACATTATAAGGGAAAGATCTCTTGGGTTAGAGCAAAATTTCAGTGTAAGTGGAGTGCAGCTTCTCAGTTGGAGAAAACCATTCAGATTCTATTGAAGCAGTTTGGGAATTCTGCCTCTATACATGCAAATATAATTATAATGTTAAATGACTACTGCTATACCAGAGTGAGGTTTTTGTGTATAATTTCTGTATATTCGGTCAAAATTTATTAATAAGTGGAAGGGTTATACATTATTTCTTATTGGACTCTCTATTTTTCAGATACATATATATGTAAGTCCAGATTCAGTTTCATAATTATTTCTTATGTGTACCAAAGAGAAATGGTCCACCTATAGGAGCATGAATGAGCATGAGGCTGTTCAAGAGGTGTCAATTTCTAGCCCTTTTTTTAGGATGCATTCTTTGAGATGAACATAGTGTGGTGGACATCCTATGGGCCATATGTGGGAACTGCAAGCAGTCCTTTCCCACAATGTGGGTAATTGAAGAATAATAATTGCTGGTAGTGCACCTGGATCTTGAGTAAGCCAGGGAGTGTTTGGGTGCAAGGTTGAGCTGGGAAGAAGCCTGGGGAGTAATTGTATATAGAATGGAATTTCTAGTGACTGAAAATAGTCATTGGGAAAGATGTAATTGCTGTTTGGCTTCATGGCTCAGAGCTGTATCTGTATGCTATATATTACCATGCTGAGTGAATAAAGTGGAACTAGTTGTGAAAGCAGTGTGTGTGCATGTGTTTAGCTTCTTTCTTTACAGGCGCCGCAGCCATACTTCTAAAGATGGGGGAGAAAGCAAGCAGATTGGAAAGCTGAGGATGGTTCTAGAAGATTGTGCCTTGAACTCTTTAGCCCATGGATTGTTATGCTTAAATGTACTTTGTATTAAAAGAAACAAAAAAAGCTACAAAACTAGCAAAAGATATTTTAGCTAATATTCCTGAAACTTCATAGATTCATCCTGCTATAGACTGTTGGTGGCTAAACTTAAGGAGGAGGTTGAGACGCTGAGGACCATCAGGGAATGTGAAAGGGAGATCAACTGGTGGAGTAACTCCCTGGTGGGCCAACTGGAACGGATCCAGGGAGATACCCCCCAAAAGGGGATGGACCCCCTGCCCTCTCAGACAGAGGGGGATGGCCCGAGACAGCCCCTGCCCTGTAGCTGTCGCGCGGAGGTAGGGGACCAAAAAGATGACGAGGGTTGGAAGCGAGTTCCAGTTCGGCATCATGGGCAGCCCTCCTCCCTTCCTGCCCCGCTTCCCCAGGTGTTCCTCCATAATAGGTTTGAGGCCCTGGATCTTGAAGGAGAGGTAGGTGAGGATGTGGTACAAAGCCCACTTACAAGGCCACATAGGAAAAGGCGGTCGACTTCACACCTCAAGACTTCCTCTGATAAGAAAGAAAGAAGGGTCATCGTAGTAGGTGATTCCATTCTGAAAGGAACAGAGGGCCCAATATGCAGAGTTGACCCTCATCATAGGGAAGTGTGTAGTCTGCCTGGAGCCCGGATCAGGGATATCACCAGGGCGTTCCCCAAGCTGGCGCACCCGACAGACTACTACCCGCTGCTGGTCTTCCAGACAGGTGAGGGGGAAGCTGCTTCCCGCAGTCTGAGGGGGATGAAGAAAGACTACAGGGCCTTGGGGCGGATGCTGAAAGAGTCTGGGGCTCAAGTGATCTTCTCCTCACTCCTTCCATCGTCCATTGACGTTGTGGACGGAATGGGAAAATTCAGTCCATAAACGAATGGCTTCGAGGCTGGTGCTGCAGGCAGGGCTTTGGATTCTTTGATTACTGCTGGTTTTATAGGGCACCAGTCTAGACAATGGCATGTGGGAAAGGTTTATCTCACAGAGGCAAAAGGATGCTGGGGCACGAATTATCAGGGCTCATTTGGAGAGCTTGAAACTAGATTCGAAGGGGGATGGGGTTGTAGCTGGGCTTGCCTCAGTGGGGCAGCACTTCAGAATTGATGAAGGCTGGGAGGCTTCCTGTAATCCTAGGGTGAAATCGGTGTGCTCGGCTCGCTCCCTGAAATGTCTGTACACCAATGCACGCAGCATGGGAAATAAGCAGGAGAAGTTAGAAACCTGTGTTAAGTCAGGAGATTATGACCTGGTGACAATTACAGAGATGTGGTGGGACAGCTCACATGACGAATATAGTCATGGAGGGCTATGTCCTTTTCAGGAAAGATACGCCAGCCAGGCGAGGTGGTGGGGTTGCTCTTTATGTGCGAGAGCAGCTACAATGCACTGAGTTCTGTCCAGGGACAGATGACGAGCGAGTTGAGAGTCTGTGGGTGAGAATTAAGGGGCAGGCTGGCAGGGGCGATACTGTTGTGGGTGTCTGTTACAGGCCACCTGATCAGGGTGAGGAAGTTGACGAAGCCTTCTACAGGCAGCTGAGAGTGGCCTCACAGTCACAGGCCGTGGTTGTCGTGGGGGATTTTAACTTCCCTGATGTTTGCTGGAAGGACTACTCAGCAACCCAGCCGCAGTCCAGGAGGTTCCTCCAGTGTATGGATGATAACTTCCTCATGCAAATGGTGGATGAGCCAACCAGGAGAGGTGCGCTGCTGGATCTCATCCTCACTAACAAGGAGGGTCTGGTCGAAGCAGTGAAGGTTGAGGGCTGCCTTGGTTGCAGCGACCATGAGATGGTGGAATTCAGGATCTTGTGTGGTAGGGCCAGTAGAATAGCAAGTAGAATTGCAACCCTGGACTTTAGCAGGGCAAACTTTGGCCTCTTCAAGCAATTGCTAGGGGAAATCCCATGGGCTAGGCTGCTTGAAGGTAAAGGGGCCCAAGATAGTTGGTTGACGTTCAAGGACTGCTTTTTCCGAGCTCAAGATCAGAGCATCCCGACACGTAGGAAGTCAAGGAAGAGGGCCAGGAGACCTGCGTGGCTAAATAGGGAATTGCTGGGTATGCTAAAGTGGAAGAGGAGAGTTTACAGGTCATGGAAGGAGGGGCTGGCCACTTGGGAGGAATATAAGGCTGCTGCTAGAGGATGTAGGAAGGCAGCTAGGATGACTAAGGCCTCCTTGGAATTAAATCTGGCGAGAGGGGTCAAGGACAGCAGAAAGAGCTTTTTCAAATACCAGCTACCAATATGCTTTAATTACTACTATGATTATATTTCCATCAGTAAGGGCCTTCTGATGCTATCGTATCTACCACTGGTAATGTCATAAATACTGAGATGTATGTTCCATTGTATTGTCAGGCTAGATGTTCATCCACTATTTCCAGATGAGTATCATAAGAAAATCTGAGTAAAGGAGACATGAAGCCAATCAGTAGCCACATAGTTAGGTGTATTTTTTTTTTTTTTGTATCACAGCAACAAACTCAACACCCAGTGTCATCACTCAAATCTTCAGAACGTCCTTTAGATTCTCCTTTAAATACCTTGAAGTTAGTAAGAATTGTGAACATAAGCATCAAAGCCTGAATGTGGTTGCCTAATCACTATTTCACCATCCAGACTTTATGAGTAGACTACACTCTGTAATTCGTTAAAATATGCTGGTTAAAGGGCTCTAACAAGAAAATAATTTAACACTTGTTAGGTATGATCACAGTGAAAGGTGCTTCAGAAATCTAAAACACAAGAAAGTGGAATTTGGATAAAAATTTGGGAGTACGTTGAGAAATCAAAGACTAAAACCCCAGACTCCTAAAACAAATAATAATGTTTTAAAAAATCCCACCCAAAATCCCAAAACATTTTGTGATACTAAAATGCAAGCATGAATTATAGAATTCTTCTTGATTTTGAAATCTTAAAAATTACATTCAATCAACTGATTTCAGATATAACCCTAAATATGTTCATTATGAGAAGAAAAATATAACCAGACTGTATGTGCTGGCAGATTGTGTAAATTATGTTCACTGGTGCACTGAATGTGATCAATTTTGTCTGTTAAATACATAGCTAAGCTAAAATAAGTGAACGTTTTAAAGGTTCACTTGGTAAGTCTGGCATCTTTAAATTCAGTCTCCCTGGTTTGGGGCAGGGGAGTTATTGTTTGGTTTTGTTACTGACTGAAGTGGTATCTTCCTGTTTGTGAGCCAAACTAAGAGAAAGAGAATAATCTTTCCGGATACAGGCACCTACTTAGTTTCTTCCAAAGTTTTATATCTTGCTATCTTGATCTTTAATGTCATTAGGGTATGTTATGAACAAAACAAAGAACAAGATGTTTAACAGTTTAACAGTTCATTCTTTGAGAATGGAATATTCCATGAGACAATGTGCATGGAATATCATTTTGGTCAGCTGGGGTCAGCAGACCCGTCTGTGTCTTTCCTTAATTCTTGTGCAGCCCCAGGCTATTTGCTAGGGGAGCATGGTGAGAAACATAAAAGACCTTGATGGTGTGTAAGAGAGGTTCAGCAGTAACTAAAGCAGTGTGTAATCAGCATTGCTTTGGTCCCAGTATATTCCTCAGAATCATTTGGGCTGCTACGAGGACAATTGAGTCCCATCCCAACCATATAGTACAATATTTTATTAAGTAACACAGATTTCACATCACTAATTTGTGGGTAATTCACACAGGTGTTTGTCAATTGCATTTGAGCGATTAATTTACAGCCAGATTTTCAGAGAAGTTCTTCTTGAACACCTAGACAGAAACTGACCTCCCATTTAACAAACATGGACTTAAGTGTTGAAGTTCATTATGAGTATTCCTTTATTTCACTACCTATTTTTTCCCACACCATCTGTGAAACTGAAATGAGGAATAAGCTATAGAATTAGAGTTGTGTGCACATCTACAGGGGTATGATACAATAGGCATCACAGAAACGTGGTGGAATGGCTCCTATGACTGGAGTGTTGGAATGGAAGGTTACAGGCTCTTTAGAAAAGACAGGCCAGGCAGGCGAAGAGGGGGATTTGCTATTTATGTTAGGGATAGACTGGAGAGTACGGAACTCTGTCTGAGGACAGGTAAGCAGTCAACAGCGACTTTGTGGGGCAGGGTTAAAGGGAGAACAGTGATGGGAGACATTACTGTGGGGATCTGCTACAGACTGCCTGACCAAGAGGAATCTGTGGATAAAGCACTCTGCAGACAGAGAGGAAAAGCCTCACGCATGCAGACACTTGTTCTCATGGGGGACTTCAACCACCCTGATATCTGTTGGAGTGACAGTACTGCCCGGCACAAGCAATCCAGTGGGTTCCTCGATTGTGTGGAAGACAACTTCCTTCTGAGGAGCCGGCAATGAGAGGTGCCATGCTTGACCTCGTGCTCACCAACAGGGAAGGGCTGGTTGGAAATGTGACACTCCAGGGCAGCCTAGGATGTAGTGATCATGACATGGTCAATTTTGAGATCCGCAGGACAGTGAGAAGAGAGTGCAGCAAGCTCACTGTCCTGGACTTCAAGAGGGCAGACTCTGGCCTCTTCAGGAACCTGCTTAGTAAGGTTCCATGGGATGTAGCCCTAGAGGGAAGGGGGGCCCAAGACTGTTGGTTGGTATTCAAGGATCACCGACTGCAAGCTCAGGAGTGTTGCGTCACAGCTAGAAGGAAGTGCAGCAGGAGTGCCAACCGTTCTCCTTGAATGGATAAGGAGCTTCTGAGAAAAATTTGAAGGAAAAAAGAGGCTTATAAAAAGTGGAAGCAAGGACAGGCAGCCTGGGAAGAATACAGGGATGTTGTTTGGGAAGCTAGGGACCAGGTTAGGAAAGCTAAGGCCCAGTTAGAATTAAACCTCGCTAGGGATGTTAAAGATAACAGGAAGGGATTCTATAGGTACGTAGGGAATAAAAGACAGACTAGGGACAACGTAGGCCCTCTCTGAAAACTATCAGGAGAACTGGCTACCCTGGTTTTGGAGAAGGCTGATGTTCTTAATGACTTCTTTGCCTCAGTCTTCACTGGCAAAGGCTCTGAACACACCACCCAAGTCTTGGAAGGCAGATGCAGGGATTGTGAGAATGATGACCCCAGGGCGAACGTAGGAGAGGACCTGGTTCAAGACCATCTTAAGAACCTGAACATACACAAGTCCATGGAACCTGATGAAATCCATCCACAGGTCCTGAAGGAGCTGGCGACTGAAGTTGCTAAGCCTCTGGCCATCATATTCGAAAAATCATGGCAGTTAGGTGAAGTTCCTGATGACTGGAAAAAGGGAAATATAACCCCCATTTCCAAGAAGGGGAAAATGGATGACCCAGGGAACTACAGACCAGTCAGTCTCACCTCTGTGCCTGGCAAAATTTTCGAGCAGATTTTCCTGGAAGGCATGCTAAGGCACATGAAAACCAACAAGGTGCTTGGTGACAGCCAGCATGGCTTCACTAAGGGGAGATCCTGCCTGACCAATCTGGTGGCCTTCTATGATGGGTCTATGGAAATGATGGACAGGTGTAGAGCAGTTAATGTCATCTACCAGGACTTGTGCAAATCATTCAACAATGACATCCTTGTCTCTAAATTGGAGACACATCAATTTGATGAATGGACCACTAGGTGGATAAGGAACTGGCTGGATGGCTGCACACAAAGTGTTGTGGTCAATGGCTCAATGTCCAGCTGGAGACCAGTCATGAGTGGTGTCTCTCAGGGATTGGTGTTGGGACCTGTCTTCTTCAACATCTTTGTCGCTGACATGACAGTGGGATTGAGTGTGATCTCAGCAAGTTTGCCGATGACACCAAGTTGTGTGGTTCAGTTGATACGCTGGAGGGAAGGAATGCCATCCAGAGGGACCTTGACATGCTTGTGAGGTGTGCTGATGCCAACCTTATGAAGTTTAACCCGTGCCAAGTGCAAGGTCCTGCACCTGGGTTGAAGCAATCCCAGGCACAGCTACAAGTTGGGCAGAGAAGAGATTCAGAGCAGCCCTGCAGAGAAGGACTTGAGCGGATAAAACTAACACATGAGGCAATATAGGCCCACTGTTGAACGAGGTGGGTGCCTGAAGATAGAGGATTTAAAGAAGGCAGAGGTGCTGAATGCCTTCTTTGCCTCTGTTTTTACTCTTGCAGACTCTCCCCTGAGGCCCAAGATTCCTGTAGCCCCAGAAGGAGTCAGGATAAAGGAGGAGTTTGCTTTGGTAGATGAGGATTGGGTTAGGAATCAGTTAAGCAATCTGGACGTCTATAAATCGATGGGTCTGGATGGAATACACCCACGGATGTTGTGGGAGCTGGTGGAGGTCATTGCTAGGCCACTCTCCATCATCTTTGGTAAGTCGTGGGAAACAGGAGAGGTGCCTGAGGATTTGGGGATGGCAAGTGTCACACCAGTCTATAAGAAGTGCAAGAAGGAGGACCCGGGTAATTATAGACTGGTCAGCCTTACCTCCATCCCTGGAAAGGTAATGGAACAACTTATTCTTTACACCATCTCTAGACATATCAAGGATGAGGAGGTCATTAAGAGCAGCCAACATGGTTTTACCAGGGGGAAGTCATGTTTGACCAACCTTATAGCCTTCTATGAGGAAGTAACTAGGTGGAGGGATGATGGTAGAGCAGTAGATGTGTGTTTTCTTGATTTCAGTAAGGCATTTGATACTGTCTCCCACAGCATCCTCATAGATAAGCTAAGTAAGTGTGGGCTTGGTGAGGTAGTGAGGTGGATCAAGGACTGGTTGAAAAGAAGAAGGCAGACAGTTGTGGTCAGTGGGGCAGAATCTAGCTGGAGGTCTGTGACTAGTGGAGTACCTCAGGGGTTGGTGCTGGGATCTGTGCTGTTTAATATTTTCATCAACAACCTGGATGAGGGAACAGAGTGTACCCTTAGCAAGTTTGCTGATGATACTAAACTGAGAGGAGTGGCTGACACACCAGAAGGCTGTGCTGCCATTCAGCGAGACATGGACAGACTGCAGAGTTGGGCAGGGAGAAACTTGATGAAATTCAACAAGGGCAAGTGTAGAGTCTTGCATCTGGGGAAGAACAATCCCATGTACTAGTACAGGTTGGGGGTTGACCTGCTGGAAAGTAGTGAAGGGGAAAGGGACCTGGGGGGTCTTGGTAGATAGGAGGATGACCATGAGCCAGCAATGTGCCTTTGGGGCCAAGAAAGCCAATGGCATCCTAGGGTGTATTAGAAAGGGTGTGGTTAGTAGGTCAAGAGAGGTTCTCCTCCCACTCTATTCTGCCTTGGTGAGGCCGCATCTGGAATACTCTGTCCAGTTCTGGGCCCCTCAGTTCAAGAAGGACAGGGAATTTCTTGAAAGACTCCAGCGCAGAGCCACAAAGATGATGAAGGGAGTGGAACATCTCCCTTATAAGGAGAGGCTGAGGGAGCTGGGTCTCTTTAGCTTGGAGAAGAGGAGACTGAGGGGTGACCTCATCAATGTTTACGAATATGTAAAGGGTGAGTGTCAGGATGATAGAGCTAGGTTTTTTTTAGTGACGTCCAGTGATAGGACAAGGGGCAATGGGTGTAAACTGGAGCATAGGAAGTTCCATGTGAACATCAGGAAAAACTTCTTTACTGTGAGAGTGACAGATTGCTGGAACGGGTTCCCCAGGTGGGTTGTGGAGTCTCCTACGTTGGAAGATATTCAAGGCCCGCCTGGACAAGTTCCTGTATGATGTACTCTAGGTTACCCTGTTCTTGCAGGGGGATTGGACTAGATGATCTTCTGAGGTACCTTCCAACCCTTGGGATTCTGTGTTGTTTGATGAGAAAATGAACTTGAGGTAGCAGTGTACATTCACAGCCTAGAAAGCCAACTTTATCCTGGGCTACATCAAGTGGAGCATGACCAGCATGTCAATGGAGGCGATCCTGCCCCTCTACTCTGCTCTCATGAGACCTCACTTGGAGTATTGTGTACAGTTCTGGCGTCCTCAACATAAGAAGGACATGGAACTGCTGGAACAAGTCCGGACGAGGGCCACTAGGATGGTCAGGGGACTGGAGCACCTCCCATATGAAGATAGGTTGAAACAGTTGTGGTTGTTCAGGCTGGAGAAGAGAAGGCTACATGGCGATCACATAGCAGCCTTCCAGTATCTGAAGGGGGCCTATAAGGATGCCCGGGAGGGACTTTTCACTAGGGACTGTAGTGATAGGACAAGGGATAATGGCTTAAAACTTAAACGGGGAAGTTCAGATTAGATATAAGGAAGAAGTTCTTTATTGTAAGTGTGGTGAGGCACTGGGATTGGTTGCCCAGGGAAGTTGTGAATGCTCCACCCCTGGCAGTGTTCAAGGCCAGGTTGGACAGAGCCTTGGGTGGCATGGTGTCGTGGTTTAACCAATGCCAGACAGCTTGTTCACCCACTCCCCCCCCCTCTTCTTGCCCTCCCCCTACTCCTGGAGGGATGGAGAGGAGAATCAAAAAGAATGCAACTCCCACAGGTTGAGATAAGAACAGTTTAGTAACTAAGGTATAACGCAAATCACTACTGCTACCACCAATAATAGTAATGATAAAGGAAATAACAAGAGAAGAGAATACAACACCCCATCACCAGCCGACCGATAACTCGTCCCCCACCCCGACCAAGCACCGACTGATCCCTCCTCCAACCCTGCAGTCCACCTAGCCCTTCCGGGTCCCTCTCAGTTACATCCTGGGCATGACGTGCTGTGGTATGGAATACTTCTTTGGTCCGTTTGGGTCAGGTGTCCTATCTCTGCTTCCTCCCGGCTTCTCCTCCTCCCTGGCAGAGCATGAGGCTCACAAAGTCCTTGGCCAAACCAAAACATCATTTTTTTCAGCTGTGTTCCCAGCCCGAAAGTCAAAACACAGCACTGCACCAGCTACCAAGAAAGAGAAAAACGACTCCCACTGCTAAACCCAGGACACATGGTTTAGTGGGAGGAGTCCTGCCCACGGCAAGGGGGTTGGAAGTAGATGATCTTAAGGTCCTTTCCAACCCTAACTATTCTATGATTCTATTGTAAATTATATGTAGAGGTAAATCAGCATATTTTAAATATGCTGCTCTATAAAATTACTGTCTTAGGTGCCAATGTAACATTCCAGCAACAAAGTTTTGTTTTTGCAGAATCAAAGGAACAATTTTTTTATAGAACTTGATTTTTAAACTAATTCTGTTCTTAGTCACTATCTTGATTACACTGTCTTATACAGTGACCGAAGGAATCTGATAATTTTTTCTGTGTTCACTCAACAAAGGGAACTTAGGCAAATTTATGTGTGATAATATAGCTAAACAAGCAGTTGGTTCAAAATTTTTTTTTGTGTGAAGTGAATAGCAGTTTGTAAAAAGTTTGTGTTTACTTCTCAAACTTACCAAAGTTCACAACATAGCCCATGAAGTTTAATTCTTAATTAGATAATTTTAATTTCAATACTTTCTGATTGAGAAATAGTGCTTTAAACAGGAAAGTGTTATCTTTTTGTTTCCACTTTTTTTCTTTTTTTACTTTTTTAAATATTGATTGGGGGTTTTTTTGTTGTGTTTTTTTTTTTTAATTTCTTGCTTTTTCTCCACTACCTTCTTCCTATTTATTTCTCCTTGTTGTAACATGCCAGTGTTCTGTAAAATTGTTTAGAATTTTTTTGTGATACCTCAGGTATTAGAGAGAAAACACTGTTTTCAGCACAGCCAGTGGGACAGAAGATGAAGTTGATACAGCAGGACTAGTAAAAGTATTTTACTGTCTGACTCCTGAATGACTCTACAAACCCAGTTGGACTAATCCTGTCATTTCAGTGTTGACATTTTTGAAGAGGATGCTGGGCTAGGCAACCTGCTGAATGATTATATGATTCTGTGATTTCTTTATGGTCTCTTTGCATGCATTTGAACAACTGCATTTGATTGTTTTCAGAAATCAAGTCAGTGTGTATCCAGTAATCTTCTGGATGGCAAATTTGTCTAGATAGCACAGTTTAAAACCATCTACTTTCCTTTAAAACTTCCATGGGCTTTTCAATGGGTATTATATTAAGGCATTGGAACACAGTTGCAGAATGACCCCTTGAACCATGATGGAATTCAAGTTCACATCTCATTCAAGGAAAAAGATTCAACTGTTGCATTACCAGTGTAAAGTACCTGAAGCTGTTTGACTCTTCATCTTTCGCTTTTCTATACAGATTCAGATTCTGCCTGACAGACTAGTTAGCCTGTGAGATCTGAAGTCACCACAGCAAGGGGCCACATGAATATAATTTGTTTGTTTCCTGCTGGATGTGCAGAACATCGGTATGTGCACTCAGCAAATGTAAAACAGACACTTTTTATTTCATGTTCAATCAATAATACTACAGATTGACTTCTCTGTTGAAATATTAATGGAGAAAAACCAGCTGCCTACCTATTAATGGAACTATTTTCATTATTTGTGTTTGCAGCTTCTGATTAATGTCAGAAAAATTGAATTAATTGAAAATGGTTTTGATTAAAGCAAAATTAAAAATCTAAACACTTTACAATAGTTGGGTTTTATTTCATTTCCTAAGGTGAATCTTACCTAGATACTGCAGGAGACTACCTATTTGATAAGATTTTCCTTTTGTGTCTGTGACTATCAATTATGCTGTTTGCCTGGTTTCCTGCAATGCACTTTATGTGCAGTAAAAATTGATATGACTTGGAAACTATACAGAATCACCACAAAGATAACTGAAAAAAAAAAAAAAAGTTTGTTTAATATACATGACAGCATCCTGGAAAATTAAAGAGAATTTTAATGTGAGGTACCATAGAGCAACACTTGGCAAAGTATACGCTTCCAATGACAGTTGAATTAAGCAGTGATTAATTTGCAAGTAGGTAGATAGATTTGTATCATAACTGTATAAAAAGTTCCCCATCTAGTTATTTCACTTTAGCTCCATATTTCATTGACTGAGAATTATAGTAGAACTTGAAATGCAGTTGAAAACTGTAACTGGAGGCTTTTTATTTTGTTGGGTTTTTTTTTTTTTTATATTCCACAGTATGTATCGAACAGAATACATGTTACTCTATATGTATTGGTGACTTATATTCAGAAGTACAAAAGACAAAATTTACCACCTGTGTTTTAGTATAACAAAACAGTAATTATGGATTTCTGAAACTAGGTTATGAAGATTATGAAGATGAGATCAGTAGTTCTTGCCTCTCCTTCAATAGGATTCCCTCCTACCTTTTTAATATGTGTATTTGGAAAGCAAGGCTCAAGGAGTCTTGACACTAGGCTTTGCAATCTGCCTTTGAGGTCTGACATCTTGTTGTCTAATTATGAGTGATGCATACTAGGCTTCTTTGCAGCTTCATTTTCAAATGAAGGAATGTGACATCTTCCTAGATTCAGTCCAATTTTATTGCTCTTCTGCTGAATGCTATACCTAACCCTGGGGGTTGCCCAAGTGGAAGAGAAAATTGAACTCTAAGACAAATAATTATATAGTGGCTCTTATTCTTTCTTCTTCACTCTATATGAAAAAAGTGATATTCAAAAGAATTAAAAGTGGTTTTACAAGGATTAACTGTGGAAAATATTTATATATGTTGCTTCATAAATTTAACAGAATTTTCACACATACAATGGTAAAGAGTAACTACAATAAGTGAATAGCACAATAGCAAATTCAAGAAGCATGACATTTTCTAGGAAATCTAAGTATAAAATATAAATACAATTTAAATAAAATTAAATGCTATCCTTTGAATTATGCATTGTTAGGATGTCAATCTGCATCTTCAGCAGGTCCTGAAACAACATTTTCCAATTAATGTTCACAGCAACAGACAAAACGTGATGCATTATAAAGCTACAAAATGTCTGGAATAGAAAATTACTTTATTGGATAGCAAGATTAACATTATTGTTTGCTTAACAAACGCCCAGTGCTGTTTTGGGTGAGATTAGTTTCCCTTTAATTACCCATGTGTTCACAATTTGAGGTACTTCATTACTTGCACATTCCTAACCACATCTGTTTCTCCCATTGCACCTTTTCAATTACAATGAAAACAATATAAAATTAAATTATTACATTCCCATTTTAATTTGTAGTATAACTATTAATCTTTTCCTAAGTCTTTAACTAAGTGGATGGGTACTATGATGTAGTATTTTTTTACACTAAGCATGTTTTTTTCTTCTAACAATATTACGTTCAATTTTTTGGGATTATAGGTCAAAGACAGTTTAGATTCCATGATACCTGCTCTGAGATAAACATTTATGTGTGTATTATCAAGTCAGAGTTGTGCTTTTTATTTTTTTTTCCAGTGGATTTTGAAGACATCAAGTTGAATTCCTTCTTTTTTTTTTTTTTTTTAAATCAGAAATTGATTAGTTGTCATATTCTATTTAAAAAATTGTCCTGGGTTCAGCTACAGCAGTCATTTTTCTTCTTCTTAGTAGCTGGTGCAGTGCTGTGTTTTTTACTTTCAACCTGGGAACAACGCTGATAGCATCGATATTTTTAGTTGTTGATAAGTAATGTTTACTCTAGTCAAGGACTTTTTCAGTCTCATGCTTTGCCAGGAAAGAGGGAAAACCAGGAGGAGGCAGAGTCAGGGCACCTGACCCAAACTAGCTAAAGGGGTATTCCATAACACAGCACATCATGCCCCAATATATAAACTGGGGGAAGTTACCTGGAAGACACAGATTGCTGCTTAGGTAGGGCTGGGTATTGCTTGGCAGGTGGTGAGCAGTTGTATTCTCTTCCCTTGTTATTTCCCTTATCATTATTATTATTGGTGGTAGCAGTAGTGATTTTGTGTTACACCTTAGTTATTGGACTGTTCTTATCTCAACCTGTGGGAGTTATACTCTTTTGATTCTCCTCCTAATCCCTCTGAGAGCAGGGGGAAGAGGAAGTAGGGGGAAGTGAATGAATGGCTGGGCTTAAGTGGTTCTGGGTTGCCAGCTGGGCTTAAACCATGACAAAAATGAAGGGATAGTTAATTTTAGTAATGTCAAAACATTAGGAGTACCATAGTAATGATATGCTACATAGGCCACATTGAGCTCAAGAAGTTGATTCTGGTCCATAGAGTCTCTATGTCACAATGCTTCCAGTAGACTTTGTGAAAATAATGGACTTGAATTTTGAATAAGACTTTTTATCACCTTTGTTTCATGGACAAATTCTTAAAGTCAGAAAGTAATTTTAAAGCCCTTTATTCCAGTGAAACTTAATTTATCTGTGAAACAGTGCTTTGTCAAAGCATACTCACCAAACACATTGGGTGGTTAATTCCTACTGAAATGAGAACCTAATATTTAAACTGTTAGTCATGATACCCTCAGACAGAACAAACACAGAAAAATGGCTTGGCACCTTTAAAACAGGAAATCTTTAATGGAAGTTGATGTACCTCAACAGAAATGAGCTGACTAAAAAACCTTCACCCTGCCATAGGTGTCCAAATCCTGATCACTTAATGTCTTACATATGTAGTAATTTTCAACTTGTATTTCAGCTATGACTTCTGTGTATGTAGGCAGTCTCACTAGAGCTGGTAGCAGGAAAGAAGTAGTAATGGAGCCTTAGTCTGTGGTTGGAGGTAATTCTGTTGAGCATACTTCTGCAGCACTGAAAACCAACACTTAAGAACTGCTAAATTTCTTGAACTGCTTTACTAATGTTTCTGTTCATCTTCTAAATCTATAAATATTACTGACTAGAGGATTCCTCTGCTGATGTCATTTAATACGATTCAGTCAGTATGAGGGGACAATCTGAGAAAATCTCTGGCTTTCTCTCTTGAGAATAGTTCCACATTAAATATAGGCACAGGGAAAAGAACAAGGTGGTTGGTGACAGCCAACATGGCTTCAATAAGGGGAAATCATGCCCGACCAATTTGATGTCCTTCTGTGATGGGGCTACAGAACTGATGGATAAGGGCAAAGCAATTGATGTCATCTACCTGGACTTGTGCAAAACATTTGACACTATGCCTCCCAACACCCTTGTCTCTAAACTGGAGGAACAAGAATTTGATAAAAGCACCACTCTGTGGATAAAGAATTGGCTGGATGGCCGCATGCAGAGAGTTGTGGTCAACCCTCAATATCCATGTGGAGATTGGTAACAACTATCTCTCAGAGGTCAGTGTTGAGACCAGTCTTGTTCAACATCTTCATCAGCAACATAGACAGTGGGATTGAGTGTACCCTCAGCAAGTCTGCTGATGACACTAAACTATTCATTTGGGATGCTGGAGGGTAAGGATGCCATACAGAAGGACCCTGACAAACTTGAGAGGTGGGCCAATGCCAACCTCATGAAGTTCAACCAAGCCAAGTACAAGGTCCTACACCTGGGTCAAGGCAGTTCCAGGCACAGCTGCAGGTTGGGTGGAGAACTAATTTAGAGCAGTCCCCCAGAGAAGGACTTGAGGGTTTTGGCTGTTGAGAAGCTGAACATGAGTTGGCTTCAGCATGTGCTCACAGTCCAGAAAGCCAACTATATGCTGGGCTGTCTCAAAAGAAGCATGACCAGTAGGTCAAATGAGGTGATCCTGTCCCACTACTCTGATCTTGTGAGACCCCACTTGTACTGTGTACTGGATAATGTGTGCAGTTCTGGGATCTTCAACATAAGAAGGACATGCAACTGTTTGATCAAGTGCGGGGGAGGGCCATGAGGATGATCAGGAGGCTGGAGCACCTCCCTTAGTAAGACAGCCTAAGAAAGTTGGGGCTGTTCAGCCTGGAGAAGAGAAGGCTGCATGGAGACCTCCTAGCAGCCTTCCAGTATCTGAAGGGGGCCTACAAGGATGCTGGAGAAGAACTTTTCATCAGGGTCCATAGCAACAGAACAAGGGGTAATGGGTTTAAATTTAAATGGGAAGTTCAGGTTAGATATGAGGAAGAAGTTATTCACAGTGAGGCAGTGGAACAGGTTGCCCGAAGAAATGGTAAAAGCTCCATCCTTGGCAGTTGTTCAAGTCCAGGTCCAACAGAGCCTCGGATGACATGATCTAGTGAGGGCATGGCAGAAGGCTTGGAAGTAGATGATCTTAATGTCCTTTCCAACCCTAACCATTCTTTGATTCTATGATATAAATAGCTACATATTTACTGGAGCACCTCCCATATGAAGATAGGTTGAGAAGGTTGGGGCTGTTCAGCCTGGAGAAGGCTGTGTGGAGACCTCATAGCAGCCTTCCAGTATCTGAAGGGGGCCTGTAAGGATGCTGGGGAGGACTCTTCACTAGGGACTCTAGTAATAGAACAGGGGGCAATATGTTAATACTTAAACAGGGATAGTTTAGATTGGATATAAGGAAGAAATTCTATACTCTTAGGGTGGTGAGGCACTGGAAGGGGTTGTCCAGGGAAGTTGTGAATGCTCCATCCCTGGCAGTGTTCAAGGCCAGGCTGGACAGAGCCTTGGGTGATATGAATTAGTGGGAGGTGTCCCTGCCCATGGCAGGGGGGTTGGAACTAGGTGATCTTAAGGTCCTTTCCAACCTTAACTATTCTATGATTCTATAAATGTATATTGATCGATTTTGTACAACAAATTTCAAAAATATTCACAATGCATATTTTCTTTACCTTCACTTTTGTTTTAATTTCTGCTACAGATGGAAATATTAGAAGTAAACCAGAAAGTGATTTTTTCCCCTGTAGTATTGATGCCACTTTCATATTTTAAGTTCTCTTTTACTCTATTTTAGAACACCTAATCAAATTGGACATGTGAATATACTAAGTTCCTGATTTGAAAAAAACCTGTGTTTTTCTGCTAAAAATTATGTTGAAACATTCCTCACCACTTCCAGGTTAACATTTAAGAACACAAACTTGGCTATTAAAATTAATCAAATTAACTAAACAACAAAGATAAGCCAGAAATTTATATAACTGTGTCCTGCATATAAAGCAGATCTGTGCCCAGTAGGCAACTTTTCTGTTTAGCAGATGCTCATAAGAATACATTAGTGCTAATAAATACTATTTTTTAATTCCAAGAATCGGAAAGTACATACTAAGATTTGTTTATTTTTTAAACAGCATACAAATTTAATTGTTTTGCTAGCTTAGTGGCAAGAAAATAATAGAAAAGTTGCATAAAATGAATACAAGAATACACAGCTAGAAATGGGTGCTAGTCAGCTACAGTTAACACTGGTTACCTAATGATTTTGCACAAAAATCTGTCTCCTTCATTCAAATGACTTGAGTCCTGTTTATCCACTGCTGAAATACTCTGCACTGGGCCAGTTTGCTGAATATTGTCCTAATTGGGTTTCTCAGGGCCCACATTAACTGGCTTCAGATAAGGGATTATTTACCTATTTATCCATAAGACTTTGAATTAGTTGCAAGGCCAGTACTCAAAATCAGCGCAGTGCTAACACAACACCTAATAAAAACAGAGAAGGATCTCAGAGATTTCAACAGTGGGTGTGCTGTAACTGAAAAATAATACGGCTGGATTTTCAAAGGAGAATAAAACAGTTTAATTTCCCCTCTACTCTGCCCTGGTGAGACCTCATCTGGAATATTGTGTCCAGTTCTGGGCCGCTCAGTTCAAAAAGGACAGGGACCTGCTGGAGAGAGTCCAGCGTAGGGCAACTAAGATGATTAAGGGAGTGGAGCATCTCCCTTATGAGGAAAGACTGAGGGAGCTGGGTCTCTATAGTTTGGAGAAGAGGAGATTGAGGGGTGACCTTATTAGTGTATATAAATATATAAAGGGGGAGTGTCACGAGGATGGAGCCAGGCTCTTCTCAGTGGCAAACAATGAAAGGACAAGCGGTAATGGGTACAAATTGGAGCACAAGAGGTTCCACTTAAACCTGAGAAGAAACTTCTTCTCAGTGAGGGTGACGGAACACTGGAACAGGCTGCCCAGGGAGGTTGTGGAATCTCCTTGTTTGGAGACATTCAAAACCTGCCTGGACACGTTCCTGTGTAACCTTATCTAGGTGTTCCTGCTCCGGCAGGGGGATTGGACTAGATGATCTTTTGAGGTCCCTTCCAATCTCTAACATACTGTGATACTGTGATACTGTAATTCCTCAGTTCTAAAGAACTCTCAGGATTTGATAGTTACCTTCATGGAGTTTTTCAAGCATTTCCAAATTAATTCTTATTGTCTGATTCCAGTCTGATTTAAGACTACACTAATGCCCTTACATACGAATCCCATAGGTTTCAGGAGGTATCTACAAAATAATAATTCATATCTCATTTTCTGTATCTTGTTCAAAGAATCTAGTTTTTATTAATTTCTAAATGTTTAGTTTTCTACTTGAATTTGGAAGCCAAGTTAAAAAATAACTATCAAATTTGGCTGATTAGTTTTTGCATTTGTGGGGTTTTGTGGGGTTTTGTAGAGTTTTGTTTGAGTTTTTTTGCCATTCCACACAAGTACTCAATATTTTTAAAAACTGTTCTGTATCAGAACTAAACCAAATTAGCCTATAGCTGGAACATTCACAAAGAGGTGACATTAACATTTATGCTCAGGTTTTGTTCAGGTTTACATTCAGAATTATTTGCAGGCTGTTGTTTATTCTAGGAAAATTTCTTTTCTGTTTGCTTGTCTGGTACTTTTTTTCAAAATTTTCACTGAACAGGAAACATGGGTCTGAGATTTCACGGTCTATGAATGCTTTAAGGGCTGTACAGACCACCACAGTCTTAGTAAATATGTAGCTATTTATATCATAGAATCAAAGAATAGTTAGGGTTGTAAAGGACGTTAAGATCATCTACTTCCAAGCCTTCTGCCATGCCCTCACTAGATCATGTCATCCAAGGCTCTGTTGGACCTGGACTTGAACAACTGCCAAGGATGGAGCTTTTACCATTTCTTTGGGCAACCTGTTCCACTGCCTCACTGTAAATAACTTCTTCCTCATATCTAACCTGAACTTCCCTTTAAATTTAAACCCATTACCCCTTGTTCTGTTGCTATGGACCCTGATGAAAAGTTCTTCTCCAGCATCCTTGTGGGCCCCCTTCAGATACTGGAAGGCTGCTAGGAGGTCTCCATGCAGCCTTCTCTTCTCCAGGCTGAACAGCCCCAACTTTCTTAGGCTGTCTTACTAAGGGAGGTGCTCCAGCCTCCTGATCATCCTCATGGCCCTCCCCCGCACTTGATCAAACAGCTGCATATCCTTCTTATGTTGAGGACACCAGAACTGCACACAATACTCCAAGTGAGGTCTCACAAGAGCAGAGTAGAGGGGCAAGATCGCCTTCTTCAACCTGCTGGTCACGCTCCTTTTGATGCAGCCCAGGATACGGTTGGCCTTTTGGGCTGCAAGCACACACTGCTGGCTCACGTTAAGTTTCTCACTGACCAACACCCTCAAGTCCTTCTCCTCAGGGCTGCCCTGAATCTCTTCTCTGCCCAACCTGTGGCTGTGACTTTCTGTCAGAATTTTTAAAACTGTGTTCAGTTTCAGTTTGTGACAGAGCTCATTCTTGGTTGCCTTTGTCTGAGAACTTATGCAAGGCATTGATAGTCAAATGCAGTAAATGTATTTATCACAAGCATGGTATCAGGTTTTGCTAAAAAGTTTCCACCTATGTATCTTATCTCCACTACTGATTCTGCTCATGCATGAGAAGAATATTCAAAATGTATTTCTCTGCTCTGGATTTCCCTTTAATTTTTCAGTTAGTATTATAAGCTGATACAACACAAATATTTTCTGAAACAATAGCTTTACTTTCTTCTTTCTTATCCTATGACATACCCTATTTTAGCAGGTCCAAATGGCTTCAGAAAAAACATAGAATTTTCTACTATGGCCAAGTTTTGCTCCTGTGGTCTCTGCTCATAAAGACAGATGATTTTCTGGCATACAGCTATGCAAATACACACATGTAACCTTAATACCAGAGCTACTTGTACTTTTGTCTAGCTGACCCTGCTCATGTGCAGTGCCTGCATGCACCTGTGTGCCTCTGCAGGTTCTAGCTTTTATCTTCAAATGATGTAACTTTTCAGTAGGACTGTCTCTTACTTTAATGTTCCCTTGGAGTTTATATACATTTATGGAATAAAAATATAAGTCTGTATGTATTACAGAATGCATTGCAAACTGTCTTAACCAAATCTGTTACTGAATAAACTTATTATGTGTGTTCCTGACTGTCTTTCAAAAAGCCCTTTTTGCACCTGCAAAATGGTTATAGGCAAGCAGTCAAGTTCTCAAGTCTCACAAGTTCATCTCCTTTGATTTTAGTTCCTTTGATGTAGCTGCCTGTATACCCGGTCTAAGCCTGAAACAAATTCAGACTAGATTACTTAGTGAAAGATAATTTGCTATCTCAGATTTATCAGAAAGTAACATGACAAGTTAGCATAGAACAGCTCATACGTGGTAATTTCATGCTCTAGAATGTCCTAAAGTTCATTCAGACACAGAAATATTCTGATGATTACAGGGTTTTGAAGTGTTCATTATTGGGTGTTTTTTTTTTTTTTTTAGAATAAAAATATTCATATTGGTGATATCCATCATTATGAGCAGAAAGATAAGGTATATTTCTGTGATCTTCTAATATTACAGAACCATAGAATGGTTAGGGTTGAAAGGGACCTCTGAAGGTCATCTGGTCCAGCACACTTTCTTAAGCAGAGATACCTTGGGCAGGTTATCCAGCATTGTGTCGAGGCATCTTTTGAATATCTACAAGTAAAATGAAATAATTGGGATGCATATGAGAATTTAATACCAATTGATAATATGTTACTCTCCTGCACTGCAAAAAATCGATAAAGCATTATGATCGTGAGATGGTTATTAAAGTCTCTAAAACTAAGAATACTTGCATAGCTTAAACTTTGTACTATTTTGTGCTTTTATACAGAAGAGTTTGGAAGATCTGAATGTGCCATAGGTTAATATATAGATCCCCATATGTTAAGCAGTGCATTCAGAGACAAATAAACCAGAACTTAATTACAGCAATTTAATTGCACACTGAATGGGCACTTTGAACTCAGGAGAAAAACAGTGTCAGAAGGTACTGAGTGAGACAAGGGGGCACAAAATCAGAAAATGGAATATATAAAAACCTTTAGAATCAGTTTTAAGTAATATTAAGTTTGATGGCTTTGTAACAGTAGCAATGGAAAATTATTGAGGTTCATGATACATAGAAAAAAAAATAGAGTACAGCTAGAGAACATACTGAGAATTCTCACAAGATAAATCGCTATAGTTGGCATAGTTTTAAGAAAAACAGTCTAGAAGAACAGGATACAGAGATAACGGGTATCTGGGAACCGCAGGTGTCCAGGATGGGCTACAGTTAAACTAACTGATAAGTAGGAGGATATGAGGGTTATTATGTCTCTGGTGATAACGAACCAATTAAACTGGTATGAGCATCTAGTGCGTGTGCTTCAAAGGCTGCCAGAAGTGATGAAGATTGTTGGAAGAAGTAAACAACCATCAAAGATCACCACCACAATTCTGTACGCATGCGGGAAACTCTCTGGAAAATGATGTAATCCATATGTAGCCTCATGAATATGTGTGTATGCCCAGGGACTATATAAGGATGGCTTGTATAGCAATACGGGGACACACGTTAGGAGGAGCTATCCCCCATGTCTCCCAGCGCTGCAATAAAGAATACCTGCTTGTCAGCTTATAAAGAATGTAACTGTAGCACTGTAAAGAGCTGAAAAAGGAAAATACATCGTTCTACTTCTACATACACATTCTAAAATAGTATCCTGCTGGGCTGTTACTGTGGCTTGATTATTATTTGATTATACTTTCATTATTCAGTGCCAGTAAACAGAAGTACAGACATTACTCCCTTATGCTAAGCTCCTTCTTACATAGACTTTTGTAAGTGTAGAAGTGCTGTTAGGAATCCACAATCATTCTAACCTTGCTTTCCACATAAATTTATTAGCAGACTGGAATGAAAAAAATTACTATGCACATTATATTGTAATGAAGGAAGTACCTGGATTGTGAAGTATCAGTATTTTGAATTTACTTTACAGTGGGGAAGGACTTGCATATCCTGTTGAAGTATCCTATTCTGAATTCTCTTATTCCTTACTATAGTAACCCCTGGAAGCAGAATAGGAAGGGAACACTTCTGAAACTGTCCTTATTTGCTCAGAAAGCTTTAGATTTACCTCTTAAAATCTGTTATCAAGGAGGATAAAGGGAACTGAAACCCAGTTTTTTTTACTTGTTTACAGAATTGTCAGGAAGGTAAAACTAATTTGAATAGAATGTTTATAGAACGAGAATATCATCTTCCTATAAGAAGGGGGAATAGCTTTGACACTCAGAACGTATGAATGCTAAGGATGCAGTAAATTCTGTATCTGTGAATTAGCACAACCAAAACCAAAGCAAAACACAAACTATAACTCATTTTTAAATAGAATTAATTTTTAATGTAAATGCTGATAATAATATAATAAATATTTGCATTAATGCATTTAACATATGGATTTAAAATGGTATATAATGTCACCTTTATGTCACAGTTCTATTGAATATATTGTAACCATTAATTATAAAAAACAATTGAAGTGGTCTAAACAAGTTTACAGTTAATGTTTACGCCATCTTTCTCTGTATGAATGTAAATAACGATTATTATATTTTGGCTAACATGAAAATAATGAACACTACAATGTGTAGTTTGAAAACCTTTCAGTGAATACGTGAATTCACTATTTTGTAAAATTTACCTTGGCTGCTCTATTTTATGTTACTATTTTGATGTTGTTATTTTTGGCACTGAAATAGTAAAATACTCTGTTCCTTGCATAACAGGAATCTCATCAAGTTCATCAAAGGGAAATGTGAAGTCCTGCACCTGGGATTTGATAACTTCATGCTTCAGGAGAGGCTGGTGACCAACCAGATGGAAAGCAGCTTTACAGAAAAAGGCCTGGCGGTTCTGATGGACAGCGGGCTGAACACAGGCAGGCAATGCACCCTTGTGGCAAAAAGAAAGCCACCAGCCTACAGCTGCATCAGGAAGATGGCTGTCCAGCAGGTGGAGGGATCCTCCTCTAATAAGCACAGGTAAAATATATCTGGAGTGTGAGGCCAGTATGGGGCTCCTCAGTGCAAGAGCCCCATGGATGTACTGGGTCAAGTACAGCAAGGAGCCACAACACACAAAAGATTATTAGGGGACTGAAGATTTTGTCATATGGGAAAATATTGAGAGAGCTGGGACTGCTCAGTGAGCTCAGAGACATCTCATAAAAATGTGTGAAATTTTGATGGAAGGGAGTAAGGAAGATGGAGCCTCTTCTCAGAGTGACCCAGTGTCAGCAAGCCAAGCCAAGCCAAACCAAGAAAACCAAACCCAAAAGCCCACTCAAAACAGAACAAATGCTTACTCTGTGAGAGTGATGAAACATGGAAAGAGGCTCCCCAAAGAGACTGCTGAGGCTTCATACCTGAAGATGTTCAAAACCTGACAACATGGTCCTGAGGAACCTGTTCTAGACTTCCCTGATGTAAAAATGATGGTTGGGTTGGATGAACTCTACAAGTATCTTCCTTCATCAATGATTCTGCAATTCTGTAATATTTGTCTCTCACACTTTAGGTATTCTCTAATCTTTGTGCCTTTGTTTCCTTTTCTTGAAGTTTTCAAAATGCATTTGGACTTTGTTATTCCTTTTCTTTCATCTGTAAAATTACAACTTGGCTACAGTGAACTATCAACTAGAAGTAGTTTGTCCTGCATAATAATTTTGAAAACACTTATGGAGAGAAATTACTCTTCTACCACAGTTATGTAGCAAATATGTTTTACTACCAATGAATAAGGAACATTCTGTGCTACCTGAATGGTGAAGCATCTGAACTGTATAAGCTATAGAATCACTATGCATCTTGTTTTTTTTGCCAGAACAAAAGGTAAAACAACACACCAGCCTTCATAAAGTGTCTAACTGAATAAGCAGTTTCCTGACTGAGGCCTTGGGAAGGCATGAACATTGTCCATAGTGGGACACAGCTGTGAACACATATAATGAAACTGATTGGGAAAATGTCTTTCCATACCATACTGTGGTAAAACAGTGGGATCAAAAGCTGTAAATTCTATATTGGCAATATACAATCATATGTATGTTTAGTCATCAAAAGGTCAGAATTTTTGGTAACTTCCCTATGTTGTCACACATCCTCTGAATCTGAATGATTCTGGAGAGAAATGGGTGAAATCAGACTACTAAACCAGATAGCCACCCCACTAAACCCTCCCCCCCCAAAAAAAAACCCACCCAACCAACCACCCAAACAAACAAACAAACAAGCAAAAAAAACAAAACAAAACAAAACAAAAACAATAGGTCCCCCTAGAGACAGAGTTCAAGCCCTGAAGAAAATACATTTGTTTGAGACACTATTTTGACAAAAAATGTACAGATTTCTGAGATTGTATTGAGAGCTTGTGTTGAAGGCATACTACCTTAAGCCATCTTTAAACTTTCTGAATTTCAGCTTTTTATATACCAAACATTCTGCTTTAGTCTCAGGATATTTAAATGTATTTTTGCTAAATTTCTACACTACATTTTCTGAACAGAGCTTGGAACTGCACTTTGGTAAACCTTGCTGATTGACCTTTTTTGTTTGTTTTTCACCCTGAATTGGCAGCAAACAGTTAATGTTGTGTGAGATTCAATTTTCAGCAAGATTAGAGCTTTTTGTTTCAAACTTCTTTTTAATTTCCACAGTTCTGGCATTTTATATTCTTGTAAGTTTTCTATGTGACCACATCTTTAAAACAGGTTATTTAAAATATCCAACTTGGTTGGAATGCTTTTATTCATCTCATATAGGCATATAGAGCCTTTGGAAAACTCCATAAAAGAGTCTGGTGTAATAAACACCTGAAGAAAAGTACAAAGATCAGTGTCTACAGAGCCATTGTATTGTCTACTCTTTTATATGGGTCTGAATCATGGGTCATCTACCGTCATCACCTGCGACTCCTGGAACGCTTTCATCAGCGCTGCCTCCGTACAATTCTAAACATCCATTGGACTGACTATGTGTCTAATGTCACAGTCCTCGAACAGGCAGGGGTCACCAGCATCGAGGCCACATTGCTGAAACTGCAGCTGCGCTGGGCAGGGCACGTTTCTAGAATGAAGGATCACCGCCTCCCCAAGATCGTGTTTTACGGTGAACTTGCCACTGGTAGCCGCAAGAGAGGTGCCCCAAAGAAGAGATACAAGGACTCCCTGAAACAATACCTTAGCCTTGGCCATATTGACTACCATCAGTGGTCCACCTTGGCCTCCAATCGGGAGACTTGGAGGCACACCATACATAATGCCGCTGACTCCTTTGAGAGTTCACGAAGAACTAGTCTCGAGGAGAAAAGACTACGCAGGAAGAATCGTGTCCCACCTGTTCCACCCAAGGAGACCTTCTGCTGTGCTTTTTGTAGCCGGATTTGCCTATCCCACATTGGCCTTCTTAGTCATCAGCGCGCTTGTAGTAAGTGTGGGTAAATGCCCTTCCCAAATCTTCGTTCGAGAAGTCAAGCCATGATGATGATTATTTTAAAATGCCACTTGCAGAAATGTGCTCACCCATAAAGAATTGCTGATAATTTCAACATTATTTTTAAATGTTACTACTATTTTTTTTTCCAGCGGAGAACTTTTCCACTTCTTTAAAACATAAGAGCACTTCTACTTTTAGGCAGAAAGTATTATACAGAACAGAATATACCAGACTCAGTTCTGTTACTGTTTTGCAGCTAGTAAGCATATATTGACTTTTAAAGTCAGTATTAAGCTTATTGACTGGAGGATTTAATATTTACAGTGTTTTGCCAGAATCAATAAGATGACCTTAAAGGGGAGAAGAAAATGTCTTTGAGTCAACTAAATAACAATGTTTTCTGTTTGTGCCAGAAGTATGTTGATCTATGGTGAAAAATTTGGAATGTAGTTACAGTTAACAGCTCATCATTCTGTGTCTCCTGGAACTCCAGTTTTTTCAACTCCGCACCCCCCCTTTTTGAAAAGTCTATGGCATTTGTTAATACTACATAATTAGTATTATTTTTAAGTATTTTTTCTTTTATTATTATTTATTTATTTAAAGAGAAAACTGGTAACATATATGAGTCCACAGACTTTAATTTCAGATAAGTTCTTTTTTTGTTTTGAACATGCAAAGTGTTACTTTCACTTTTTTGTTAGCCATTGGTGAAAAGTAGAATCACCTGAAAGTAGATGGAATTTGTTCATATTGATTTAGTCATATTGGCTTCAAAATGTTTTGAAGCTCTTATGCCATTTGGATCTTTTGTGATGGGGAAGATGATAAAACTTCATGAGAATTATGCACTAGTATGGACTATGGGCTGACCTGCTGGGAAGTAACTCTGTGGAGTAGGACAAGTTGTCCGTGAGCCAACAATGGACCCTTGTGGCCAAGCAGGCCAACGGTATCCTGGGCTGCATTAGGAAGAATATTGCCAGTAGTTTAAGGGAGGTAAACCCCCCTCTCTACCGAGACATAGTGAGTGTCTAGTTCTGGTCTCCCCAGTACAAGAGAGACATGGAGCTCCTGGAGCAAGTTCAGCAAAGGGCTAGTAGAATGTCTGGAGCATCTCTCACATGAGGAAAGGCTGAGGGAGCTGGGCTCATTCAACCTAGAGAAATGTTAGTGGGGATCTGACAAATGTATATATGAGTATCTGAATGGAGGGTTTCAGGAGGATGGGGTCAGACTCTTCTTGGAAGTGCTAGGCAATAGGACAAGAGGCAATGGGCATAAACCAAAATAGAGCAACCTGAATGTGATGAAGAGCTTTTCTGAGAGGGTGAGTGAGCACTGGAAGATTTGAGAGCTATACGAGCACAATCATACAGCCATAAAATCATAGACAGTTTGGGTTGGAAACGAGCTTAAAGATTATCTAGTTCCAACCTCCCTGCCATGGGCAGGAACACCTTCCACTAGACCAGGTTGCTCAAAGCCCCATCCAGCTTAACCTTGAACACTTCCAGTGATGGGGCATCCACAGCTTCTCTGGGCAACCTGTTCCCAGTGCCTCACCACTCTCACAGTGAAGATTTATTTCCTAATATTTAATCTAAAGCTATCGTCTGTCAGCTTGAAGCCATTCCCCCTTGTCCTATCACTCCATGTCCTTGTAAAAAGTTCCTTTCCAGCTTCATTATAAGCCACCTTTAAGCACTGGAAGGCTGCTCTAACTCTGCCCAGAGGCATCTGTTCTCCAGGCTGAACAACCCCAGCTCTCTCAGCTTGTCTCCATAGGAGAGGTGCTCCAAGCCTTTGGTCGTCTTTGTGGCCCTCCTCTGGACTTGCTCCAACAGGTCTGCATTGAGCGGGGAGTTTGGATGAGATGACCTCCAGTAGTCCCTCCCAGCCTCACCCATTCTGTGATTTTGTGATTTCATGAATTTAAAGAATGTTTTAAATCTTATTACTTTATTAAATATGATTGATAAATAAAAAACAATACATTAAACCCATGAATAAGATAGAATAATTAATATAACCTAACCTAACCTAGTGCAACCTAACCTAATACAATACAATGCAATAACACAATATATAATCTAATGTAATATAATACAATATAAGATAATTTAAAGTAGCAAGGTGATGATGCCATACTTTTTATTGTGTGCTTGTGTAGCAGCATATAAATACTAAGCAATTATTTATTTATGTTATTACTGTATATTTTCTTAATTAAGAAATTTTATTTTCAAGTTTTCTTTTTACTGTGTTTGCATTATTCACTTTATTCAATAATTTCCTTCAGAGATTCTAAACTTTTCAAATGCTAGCAGAAGTCTATCCAAAAAGCCTAAACTGAGCCTAATCTAAAGTATTTTAATTTTTCTTTTAATATTTGCTCCATACATTTTTTAAGTGTTAAAACTGCTGTAGGCCAGATTTCAACTCATTTTGAGAAGATATTGCAGAAAATCTTTAAAGAGAAAGAGAAAAAAATGAGCACTGACATGTCTAAGGCACCATGTGAATTCCTGTTACCCCCAAATGGATCTGAAAAATAAATTTCTAAAGGGAAAAGCTATCATTGCTCAGGTGAAAAAGAGTTTTGTTCCTTTTCAGATGTTTTTAGAGATGCCAACTTTTCTATGAAGAATCTCTTGGGATGAAAATGGAAACAAAAGAGCTACAGAGATGTCAAATGGAGCACTCTATGATGTCCTAAAAGCTTATTTATTCTAAGGGAAAAAAAAAATAAGGGGAGAAGAGAGAAAGCAGCTGCAACATGTGCTGTTGCTGAGATACACTGTATTTCTTTAGGAAAAAATTGTTAGTATGTAATATGAGCTCTTGCTCTGTGCTGTAAAGCAAAAATATCAGTTACAGAAAGGAAAAAAACATTGCTCTTTTTTAAAATTTCTCTTTGATTTGTTTTTATTTTCTTCCCCTCTGGATGCAAATGTGCTTGTCCTTGTGTTTTGATCTAAATAACACCAAAAGTAACTGAAAAGATACATTTGATTTCCTCACAAATAATCAGAATTTCTATCTTACTCTCTAAGGGCCTGAGCATCAGACTTGGCACTTTTTTTCTTGCCATGTCACCTTTGCTTTTTTTTCTAACTCTGTTTAAGTAGTCTGTTACCTTTACACACCTTTTCAACAAACATAGCATGAACAATGAGGAAAATAAAACCAGAACAGCTGTACAGTGTTGGGTGACAGTTTAACCTAGTGAAAGGTTCATTTATGCTGACTCTAGCAATAGACAATAGCAGATGTCTAGCAAAGAGTATTGGAGTGGGGCAGCCATTCAATAAGTACTCTCCTGGTGTACCTTCCTAGTCTCCAGCTATTGGGGCACAAACATTTTTTGAGTCAGATGTATAGTCTTTGTATTTGAAACTCTGGATGAATTTCCTCTACTCCTCCCATGTTTGTCCAACCTGTCTGTTGATCCCATGCAATGTAAATTACTACAAGGCAGACTGTGGTTAACCTTACTTGCAGGCAAATACTGTTTGTTTCAGACATTCTGCAAAACTCCACACAAATACTTGATTAAGACATCCTTTTTTCTTTTCTATTCTTAATATTACACTTGCTCTTCCATGTTTGCTATAAAAGTTCTGAAAAATTGCTCTCTCCTACCTCCTGGTCTTAGGCAGTTTTCCTACTCTTTTAAGCTACCTTTTTTCCATTTTCGTAGAAACATAGGATCATAGAAACAGTTGAGTTGTAAGCGATCTTAAAGGTTATCTAGTTCCAACCCCTCTGCCATGGGCAAGGACATCTTCCCCTAGACCAGGCTGCTCAAAGACCCATCCAGCTTGAACTTGAACACTTCCAGGGATGGAACATCCACAGCTTCTCCAGGCAACCTGATCCATTGTCTCACCACCCTCACAGTGAAGATCTTTTTCCTAATATCTAATCTAAAGCTACCATCTGTCAGCTTGAGGCCATTCCCCCTTGTCCTGTCACTCCATGTCCTTGTAAAATGTTCCTCTCTGACTTCCTTGTAGGCTGCCTTTAGGCACTGGAAGGCTGCCTTTAGGTGCTGGAAGGCTGCTCTAACTCTACCCAGAGCCATCTGTTCTCCAGGCTGAACAACCCCCCAGCTCGCTCAGCCTGTCTTCACAGGAGAGGTGCTCCAGGTCTCTGATCATCTTTGCAGTCCTCCTCTGGACTCTCTTGAGCAGGTCTGTTTTAATAGGGAATAAACATTTTCTTGCTATTTTTATTGAATGTTTCACCTGGAAAACAGCAATCTTATCTGACAAATGGAAATATATTAATTTTCACATTTGAACTATTTTCCAGGAAATATAAACTGTTTTTAAAGAAAATGCTCTCTGATAACAGAGAAGACTGCAATCTGTTACAGGGAAAAGCATTATAAAAAAAATAAAATGCTTCTTGAGCATGGTACTTTGAATATTTTTCACTTACTGCATGTATCTTCCTTTAAGTTAAAACTTAAAAAAAAAAATATATTAAATGTGCAACATAACCACATGTTGAATTACAGTGCCTCCATGGAGAAATTTGTCCAGTTACATTAAGACTGGAAGCTTCTGTAAATAGTAGTCAAGTTCCATAGCAAATAGCCCTTCAATTCAGTTTTAAAATTATACTCCCATGGCACAGATCTTTTCCTACAATTACATGCAAGCAGCTATTGAAAAAAAAGTATGTATATAATTGATAAATATAAAAAAATACTGGCATTGATTAAAGAAATGTTTTCTAATTGTCATAAATGTATATGAGTCTGATTTCTGACTTCTGATTTCTCTGATTTCTAGAAGAAAAGGATGTCTATGATATTGACACTTTCTAAGCAAAGCAAATCTGAAAAGAAATTTTCACTGAATAACCATAATAGGAACAAAACGCTCATTACAGTTGTGTTTACACCAGTTGTTCTGCCCTGTGGTGCAATGTAATTAAGTATAGATTGAAACATTTACTTTCAAGACAGCTGTTTCATATTTGGGTATTTGGGCATTTATATATGCTTTTTTTTTTTTTTTTTATAGGCTGAAACTTAAAGGATGACTTGTGGAAATCTAAGAATGACATTCAGTAAAGTCTTCCAAACTCTATAATTAACATGAATTTGACACAAACAGAAGATTAGAAATTATGTCAATATATCTTAGATCTATGAAGGGTTGTGTTGTTTTTTTTTTTATTTATTTTTTGCTGTGTTTTAATTGCTTTATTTATTTTAGTTTTCATTGTATTTAGTATAAGACAAGATTTGGTGAAAAAAAAGTGGATATTTTGGTAGATCATATTCTTGCCTGTGTAATGCTGCTTCAGACAAACTGTCTGCTGTTCCAGGTAAATGCTGGGAGCAACTGTAAGGTACTTGGCACCTCCTGTGAGCAGTCTGAATTTGGCAGAAGAAATACAATTGCTTCTCTGCCATAGGCAGAAGTTTGGTTCAGATTGAAATGTCTTGACCAGGCTGTCTGCATTAGACCTGTTCAACCTTTGCAAATCCCCAATTTTAACAGTTCTTATTTATTTTAGTGATTTTAAAACCTTTTAATATTGCATAAAACGACTGGTTAAGATGAAAAAAAAAAAACCCAATGATCAAACAAAAAATTCCCAGGAAAATAGTGGAAGAAGAAAATCGAAGAACTCAGCCACCAAAAACTAAGCAGTTGCATAAGAAACAGAATGAAGGCAAATCTGCAAAAAAATCTGAAAAAAGGTCATTAATGTATTTTTTTCCATGATATTGTACTGAAGGTCATTCAAAATTAACTGACTAAACCCATTCATTTTGAAAATAGTAATTTTTTGCTAGAGTTCAGCAAAGAAGTAACAGAAACATGGTACATGTTTATTTCCCTCCATTTATGTTATATCCTTAAATTAAAAAGAATACCCTTGTAATGTAAATAATGATTATGAATGGCATATGTGACAACTATAAAAAAAGTAAGCTGATGCAATTATGAAAATGAAAAAAGTGTCTCAGCAGCACTTTTAATGAAGATGAAGGTTGAACCTTCATTAAAGCAGTACAAACTGCTGCAATATTACAGCTGTATGACTTGATGAAAGGAACAGTTGCAGTTGCTTCTATGAATTTTGAATTGCTTTTAGAAGTTATACTTTGACAGGATTATTTAACATAACTTTTTTAATTTCTCATAAGGCCTGATCTTTACGGTATTTGGACTGGGAAGATCAGTCACTTCTGATGTCAAGGTTATAGTTAATATCCAGAAAAAAGCTTAATACACTAAATAAGAAGGTATTTACAGAAATAACAAATAAATAAATGAGTGAACAGAAGAGAATTAGAATGTGCTGTGATTATTTTTCCAGGAGAATATATACAGTATGGCAGGTTGTAAGCATTCTTTATTCAGGTAAAGCAATAGGCAATCTATTCCACTTTTCTTTGTATACTGAAAAAGATGGCTGGAAAGATGAACTTTAATGTTTCTCAGATGAAACCAGGACAATGGGAGAAATTTACAAATTTTTCTCATGCAAATTGAATCATAGAATCATAGAATAATTAGAGTTGGAAAGGACCTTAAGATCATCTAGCCCCAACCCCCCTGCCGTGGGCAGGGACACCTCACACTAAACCATCTCACCCAAGGTTTCATCCAACCTGACCTTGAACACTGCCAGGGATGGAGCATTCACAACCTCCCTGGGCAACCTATTTCAGTGCCTCACCACCCTAGCAGGAAAGAATTTCCTCCTTATATCCAATCTAAACTTCCCCTGTTTAAGTTTGAACCCGTTACCCCTTGTTCTACAGTCCCCAATGAAGAGTCCCTCCCCAGCATCCCTATAGGCCCCCTTCAGATACTGGAAGGCTGCTATGAGGTCTTCACTCAGCATTCTCTTTTCCAGTAAATTGCGCAGTACTCATGCAGTATTTTAAAATCTATATTAAATAGTAGTTTAAAGAAATGATAAATTATTTATCATACTTCATTCTCAGTTATTCCCAGGACTAATTTATTTTACTGTTGTGTGCAGAGTGTTGCAGTTGGCTAAGCAAAAAGGAAGTGTGTCTGTTGGTTCTGAGCATTTGCTGTTGTGTTTATGAGGTATATATTAGAAAACTCGACAGAGGCTTGTGCCATTTTGTGAAGTAAGTGTAAGTGGCGCTGCCCTGTTTAGTTTTACCTTCAAGTCCTATATATTGCAAGACTGAACCCAGCATTGTCATATTCATTATGCAGTCTAACAGAACCTTTTTGTTACTTAAAATTCTATCAAAAAAGTACTGAGATGCATACTTGCAGTCTTCTTGCTTAAGCACAATTTGGTTTATTGACCTAATGGCAAAACACAGGGAAAGACAAGAAATTCACAGCACACAGAACAAGATGGTCATAAGATCATAGTTTGAAATATAAACCCAAAAGTGACAGGCTACGTCTCCAAAACAGAATTAAACTAGTGTCTCTACTCCAGCTGATTCATTAAAAGCTGAACTACATCCCTTTCTCCTCTCTCTTCCTCCCCATCCCACCCCTCAAAATATATTTTTTTTTTTTTCTCCTACAGTAATGAGTCAAAACTAGTTTCCAAAATAGATTATTGCATGGCCAGATTTCATAGACAGTTAATAACAGTGAAAGAGATAGGAGTGGGTAGCAATAGAATAGTTGTAAAATGGTAATGATCAGATAGAATATGATTTTGAAAAGCTTTTTGCTGGTGCACTGTTAAAATTACAAAAATCAAGTATTAGTTGGGATATGAATGCCATACTGAACTAATCTATAAATGCAGTTTACTCTATTTTACTTTAGTCACATTCTTAAAACCATAATGAACTTAAAGAAGTAAACACAGGAGTTCATTTCAGATATGATCAAGATGAATAGAGATTTCTTCAGTGTTCTCCTGGTAATTGACCATTTACAATAGATGTAAAACCGTCAAGGAAGTGCAAATCAGTTCTCATAATTGACTATTCCTTGAAATACTTCCAGTAGGTTCATTTTGGTTCAAGCTTTCTTTGCATTCTTGAATATAAGAAGAAAAGTGGAAATGCCTCCAAACTATAGCTTCCTCATCCTCTTGTTAGGGAACATATCTGCCTCTGGAAATTCTGTTTCTAGCAATTAATTATTTATTTCTTTTTCTTCCAGCATGAGGTGGTAGCTTATATCGGAATGGTGAAAAAGAAATCTGTTGCTGGCCTAAAAGTTGCCTGTGTTCACCCCTGACACATACTGAGAGTTTTGTGTGTAATCAGTTGAGTACCACAACTGAAAATTTCAGAGCATTATTTAATGCTTTCAGAATTCTAAGTAAAAAAAAAAAAAAATTTCTAAATATTTCTGGTTTACAGAACATAAATCTAGAGCATTGCAGAGATTACTACATATAAATCCTGAAATCTTCAAAATTCCAAAAGTGTCTTGACTATTTCAGGCAAATGAATGTTTGCTTCTTACTGATCATACACATTCTTTTACATTATTAGAGATGACACTCATGTCTGGAAAAGTTAAAAAAAAAAAAAAGAGAGAGATACAACATATATTAAGAAAATTCTGTAAAATCTAAAATATTCATGAACAGTAATCACAGTATTTTTCCTTATAGTGCATATTAGACCTAATCCAAAATTTTACTAAAAAACATGATTTTCATTAAAAAAAAGGGATTGAGTTATTTTTCCTCAGTATTCAGACATAGCCCTTTGAAATTGAAATTTGATTTCTTATTTTTCATGGGAGTATAGCAATGTCCTAATTCCTGCATTGGGGAAAATACACAAGAAAGTATAGTGAAATATACTGAAGACAGGAAGTTCTTCATTGTTGAGTTGTATAATAGAAAATCCGGTGTATTCTTTCTGGCTGCAATATTATTAGCTGACATTTTCCCTGTGGCTTCAGATGTGTCATTTTGCCTTTTATAGCACAATCTTTTTAAATGTTTCTGTGAAATGCATAAGTGCGGACTTGGTTGCAAATTATTGATGGTAACTGTTTAGCAACTAGTCTAGTTTGGAAATGACAAAGGGGCATGAGCTTAACAAGTACTGTCAAAGACAGGTTACCTGTGTCTGAAACATTGTTTGAATTGGTGACTGTGTCCTTCTATAATTTTAAACTTTGCAAATAATACATTATATAGAAGTTGGGAAGATATCAATACTACCTAAGCCAATATTTACTCACACTTAAGGTGGTTGGGTAGTCTTCATCCTAGCATCTGTTATATTTTTTCACATTAATATTCTATTTAAAAATTTATACACATCTTTGAAAATACTAGATTCTAAACAAATATTGAAGAATATGAGCAGAAAATGAGCTTTGAATTTGCAAATCCATATTAAGCTATTAACACATTTCTCTCCTCCTATCAGAGAGCAGAAACATGCCTTACAGCCTATTTTTCAGCATAGGCTACTCAACAAGCATTGGATTTTTTACTTCAGAGTCTTGCAGGAAACCCAGTTCAAAAGAAAGTCACAGGCCAATGCTTACTACTGATACATATACAATAAATAATTCTAGCATTTAATGTGATTAAAAAAAACTTGTGTGAGCAGAAGAAGGATGTATTGTATTTGCTCAAAACGTATATTTATTAACATCTAGCTCGTGGTTTCATGGTTTCATAGCTTTATGTCAATGTCAATATGGTGTCGTATCAATATATGTTATTATGTTAAGGATAAGAAATTTTCTGGATGAAGGTGAGAAAAAGGTCATCGGTAAATCAGTGTAATTTAATAAAAGGAATTATCCATGGTCAAGACATCCACCAAAAAGTGTGAGTTTGCACCAAACGTACTTGCAAGTAAAGAACAATGTGTCTTAAGCACAATAATTTTTACTAATTTAAGTTTTTGCTGTAATTTTTCTGTGTACTTATATTCAGGACACAATATAAGTACTATAGAGCATAGAACTTAATTTCACTTTTTCAAAATAATCTGCAGGAAGTCCATAAGTCTTCTTGTCTTCAGTTTCAGATGTTACCGCGTTATAACAGATGAGAAAATATATTATGTAGTTATGCCATGCATATTTAAAATTACCTTTCACTGTTATTTTGAAATGTGGTTGCGCCCTTGAAATTTCCTCACCTCCTTCATGCTTTATAAAATCAAAGAACACCACAATTATACCATTTTCAAAAACAGAAATAAATTCTCAATTCTTCAAATTCATAATTATTAGAAACAACCAAAATTAACAAGTATAAAAGCTGAAGTGCTGGTTAATTGCCATATTTAAATAATACCACAGTAGCAAGTTGCAATGATTTTGTACAACTGAATAAAACAAAAAAAAAAAGTAACAAAAACTTTTCACATACATATGCATCACTGACCCTTGTGTCTGCATTAGATCAGAAGAGATAATAATCCTCATTAACCAAAGCTGAAAAAGGCACAGTGAAAATGGAGAAACACAATGATCAAGGTAACTATGGTGTAATACATTAAACTGTAAAATAAAAATGAGCAATTAGAACAACAACCATAGAATTTCATGATGTTACTTTTAGCCTGAAAGCACGTACTGGATCTTCTTTTTATTATAGAGTTAACAAAATTTATTGGGACTAAGGATAAACTGAATTATTTTTTGATCATTAGTTTGAGCTATTACAGTTTTTTACCTAAGTAGGAATCTCAACCAATAAAGGGCATTCTACATTTGCTGGAGCTATATGATAAGTGTCATCGAACAAATAAATTAAGGTAAAGACAATTTTTCTGCTCTATATTTTGTAATGCCTTTACCTTTCCAAAACTTGCAGTTGAATTCCCAGACCCCTGCAACAAAGCAGTAGATCAGGAAACAAATACTCTAAGTCTGGCAAAGGGGTTAAGTTGTTTGTAAGTTAAGAGAACAAGCTATTAAAGAGCTTCACTTGTAACACCCTACTTATTTCCAGTCATTCCACCAACTCAATAAGGGTGAAAGCTACACAAACAGGTTTATAAGTTCAATGGCTAGTAATCCCCCTGAATATGAGAATGATTTTCATCTTCTCTAAAATCAGTTAAAAAGTTTAATAATGTTTTTGATTGTGAGCTAGGTCATTGTCCATTTAAGTTTCGTGCTTTCCTAATGCCTTTTTTATTTAGGAAGGAGTGGCTTGAGTAACACACATCCTCAACAGTGAAATAACAAATAGTAAATCATAAAATGCACCTTGGACAATGGAGAAAAAGCCCACATAATCCATTATGTAATATGTGCTATGATCTTAATTATAGGAAGTTAATTTGCATGATGATACAGATGCAGAAAACCTGTAGGTGATCTGCAAGTGGATGAAGACTGACAAACAAAGTGATGAACCACATAAAAAGACTTACATGAAAGCATGCAGAGGTAAAAAACCCGATTATGTTACTTGTATAGGCTGCTGTTCTTGTAAATTTGTGCTTGAGAGAATAAATTCATAGGTGAATTTGGACCAGTGGCTGACGTGTCTTGAAAACATTAAGATGAAGTACACAGTATTTATTAGAAATGTTACTTTGGTTTTGTGTGGAGTGTCTTTGCTGATTAGAGAGCATAGTATGGATTTCAAAAAAAAAGTCATGTAAAAGTTCAAAACCACAAGTGCATTTTTAGCCTAAAGAATTAGATTCTTTGAAGGCATATGACAACAGTCATTAAGTATGCAGATGAATTTTGCAAAATGCAAAGTAAGAATTTGTTCTTTATCTGTGTGGTAGATAAAGGCAAGAGTTGATGAGTTTATATGGTTGGATAGAAGTCATGTTAAAAGAAGAACCTTTATGATAGAAATGATGAAGCAAAGGGTACATTCATTGGAAGAGGGTGGGTGTGTTTGTCACCTGTGGTGGTGTGTTTGTCACCTATGGTCTTTAACAGCAAAATAAACTATCAGGAACGAGGTAATAATCTTTCTTTCCTAATGCAAGATGAATGCTCACTTTTCTCCTTTTAAGGCAAAAGGGAAATAAAGTATTGCTGTGACTGTTTAAAACTGCTAAGTGGTAGCTTTGGCAAGAAAAGAACAAAAAAGAAGCACCAGAAAAAAAAAAAAAAAGACTTTTTTTATGAAAATCTGAATGTTCAGAGAAGAGCTGACTGGACCACAGCAAGTCATTTGCTTTTTCATTTAATGGTGAACCAGTGTTACGTTAATTCAGAAGTTGGGTTTTCCTTACACTTTTTTCAGAAAAGCAAAATAGCCAGTATCATTTGCAGTAGTTGAGACTTCTCTACTTTGAAGATATCACTGATGTGTGTTGGTATTTAACATGACAAGGCTTTGTATTCTACCACTTTCTGTACCTAATGTGAGGACTGTCTGTATTTTACTTAAGATACAGTTTGGTCTTGATCAAAATCGCATTGAATTTAGAGGACAGACAGTTACTGATTTCTACCCTGCTTTGGATCAGACGTTTTGTGAAGTACTACATTTCATTTGGAAAGATGCATATATAACAATTATATATAATATACCACCACTGTTGACTAACTTTAGTACTCTACAAATGAGTAGGGCATACTGATGAAGCAGCAGAAGTAATTTAAAGACACTTCAGTTAATAACAAACCATTTCTGCATGTTGTACACAGCTATGTGAATTTCTGACTCTCTAGTAAAACCTTCTTCAAAAGTTAATTTTTTTTTTCAAATGAATCAGACGTACTTCATCCAGATGCCCTAAAGATGGGACTAAAGTGGTATAAATATAACACATACAAACATTGGCCCCCTTACATATTATAATATATATTTCCAGACTTCAAAAATATTATCTACTTAGGATTGTATAAGAAGTTTTCATTTAGAAGCGTACTGTGTTCTCAGAAAGCTCTAGTAGTTAATTTCAATATTTAACAATTTTTATAATTAATTCTTGGTGACAGAAGGACTTTATAGAATATTTGGGCTATTGGCAGAAGATAAAGTTTTCTAGAGCATGTTTTAACATATGAATAATGCCTTAGTTGAAATATGCTGTTTGTCACAACAAAAAGATTTCAATTAAAAGATGATATGCTTAAAAAATTCATGCATAAATAATGTACAAATTTAAGACATTGGAAAGACGAATTTTCTCTTAAAGCCTAAGGCTGATATACTGCTTTAAGATTTTCAAAGTGAAATCTATGCATGTGTGTAGTACTGAATTACTTTCCTTAATAAAGACATAATAAAACCAGTAATACTGAGAATACCTTCATTTTACCTGAGGCATGAAGTTATAACACCATTTAGTATGTAAGGATACCCTGTTCTTGATAAAGCTGGGGATTTAAGGACTGAGTTTTTTGAGGTAATAATGCCCTACTGTTCACTTCAGACTCTGTTCCTGATGCTCCCCATATGTTTACACTTGCCCACATGCTAAAATCTGAATCAGCCAATTATATTGAAAACTATTAAATGAACAACAGTTTGGTGCTTTCAAACAGTATTGTTTACCTGAGCTTCTACATTGAGGTGCAGTTGACACTTGTTTATTTAAAAGTGTCAACTTGTAAATGTGTCCACTTATTTATTTATCGTTGATCCTCACAAAGTTCAAACACCAGCTCTGTTTCAGGGTGTCCTGGGTTCAGCAGTAGCAGTCATTTTTCTCCTTCTTAGTAGCTGATGCAGTGCTGTGTTTTTTACTTTTGCCCTGGGAACAGCACTGATAACATCGATGGTTTTAGTTGCTGCTCAATAACGTTTACTCTGATCAAGGACTTTGAGTCTCATGCTCTGCCAGGGAGGAGGGGAAGGTGGGAGGAAGCAGACAGGACACCTGACCCAAACTAGCCAAAGAGGTATTCCATACCACAGTATGTCATGCCCAGTATATAAACTGGGGGCAGTTACCTGGAAGGGGTAGAGCACTGCTCGGTTGGGCTGGGTATCGGTCAGTGAGTGGTGAGTGGCTGTATTCTCTTCCCTTGTTATTTCCCTTATCATTATTATTATTGGTGGTAACAGCAGTGGTTTGTGTTATATCTTAGTTACTGGACTGTTCTTATCTCAACCAATGAGAATTGCATTCTTTCAGTTCTTCTCCCCAGCCCTCCGGGAGTGGGAGAAGGAAGGTGGGGGTGAGTGAGCGAGGGCTGCATGGCTGACTGGGCTTAAACCACGACATAGGGCAAGCAGTAGTTGTTCCCTGTAAGACCTGTATGACTTTTTTGTTGCTAATAGATCTAATTTGTATACTGCCAACAAATTAATGTTTTTTAATCAAACTAGCAAAGCTTTCTAAAACAGTTGTTAATCTATCTCTGAAGGCACATAATTTACACAGACAGTTAAGGCCATCGTGTTCAAAGGTATGTTACTGAAAAGGAAAAAGTCAAGATTATTGATTCAGAAGACAAGCAGAAACATGTATATGTAGTTAACTTGCCAGTGCTGTCACTAGAAAGGTAGTTCTTGCACTGGTTTCTGATTTTGTAGTTTAAGCATCCATAAGTCCCACTTTCTGATATTTGCCCTAATACAAGAATCATGCTTCCCATTCTTTTCAGAGTGGTTTTAAATTTCTGACACAGTGACACAACTTCTCAGGGAGGGCTGGGGGCTTCCCTTCTTACCAGATCCTGCACTTTCTTAACTTCCCCATAGAATAAATCTGTCAGTGCCCGGAGCATATGCTCTCACTCCTGGGGTTTTGGTTGCTTGGACTCAATGCCAACTTTGATATTGCAACTGTGCCATGATGCTAAGTGTTGCACAAATTCCAAAGAGCTGTGAGAACCCCTGAAGTGGCCCATCCACCTTTTGCCTTCTCTTGTCATATGCTTTTTAGCTGGGCTCTTGCTTTTGGGCCATATCTGAGCTACATTCCAGCTACAGCAGGGCAGAGCCATATCTTCTGTTGATCCAGACCCTGAATCTCACCCACAAATGTGACTACCTGGTTTTCCCTCAGACCATCCCCATTGTTACAAGCTTATTGAAGATCACAGGACTATGGGTAATGCTGGTTACTACCACCATGCCTGAGACTTCCTCTTACTTGTGGAATTCCTGTCCCGGCTTCACATTGTTACTTTCCCCATCACTATGGACTTATCTGATAATTTGGATTCATGGCTGGCCTTAGCTACCATCATGACCCACTCATGTTCTCTGATAAAATCATTCTCAAATATATAAAAAATAAACAACTACTGAAAACATACTTCAGTCCCTTATTGACACTTTAAGGCTACAAATTGCCATGACTGAAGCTGACGCAGCAGGTAAGTTTTAGACTGAGGTACCTTAATGCTATTCAAGTTCTATATTAAAAGGAGAAGGTCATGTTTACACCATATTATGGAGGATGATATAGAAATCTCCTCCAGAAACAGCAGTGTATCTCTGCAGTATTTGGAATATGTCTATTTTAATTAAGCATGTTGAGAATTAGAGCTGATTTATCCAGGCACAGTGTCACCCTCCAATGACTAACCTGCTTTTGGGACCTGTGGTTACAATCCCTTATGGCACATCACACTATGATGCAAATGTACTAGCTCAGATCAATATTAGCTAGGGGGTGTCTCTGAAATTATCCTTCAGTTCTGCGTTATATAAGTAATGAAATATATGCAGTTTGTCTTGTCAAAAATCAAGTCTGGAACAAAATGGATGCAAGACATAGTAAAAATACTTTTAACAGCTGTGATTCTTGTATCTAGGAAACAATATTTTAACTCACAGAATGCAGTTCTTAAGAAATAGGGTAACTGAAAACAGAATATTATAAATTCCTGGCAAGAAGATGAAGAAAAAGGAGACAGTCTGTAAATTGTTCATAACTCATAAGACTAGTGAACTAAAAATCAGGCAATTTTATTTTGTCTTGGAAGAGTCTCTGATTTGTCCATTTCACTTTTCCATGAATCTATTAAATATGCTCCACAAATTCATTATTACTTATGGACAAATTTGTGAAAGATCTCTAATGTGAATATTCAGAATTTGCACAAATGTTTACATGTAAGCGTTAAGTAGATTCACAAACTGAATAACTGAATAGTTTATCTCACCTGCTTACTCAGTTCCTATATGGCAAAAAGAATGCTCTCTAAAAATCAAAATACTTTCTGCAATTTTCACTGAGTTTTTCAACATTTTATCAATCTGCTTTTTACCACTTTTTTTTTTTTTTTTTAATCTGCTTTTGATACACACAGGGTGTTAACCCCTATTGTAACTATGGACACTTTCCTACTTTGAATGGCTGGAGATCCACAGCAAGAGCATAATTTAGTACAAAAACATTTTTATCATGTTCTCTGAGACTACACAAACAAAAAAGTGCTTCTCAGGTGTCTAAATGGATCAATCACCAGACTATACTTTAAGAGCTGAGTTGAACCAACCTTTCACCTCCTCAGATGCAAAGAATATACCTGAAAGGAAAGAAAAAATGTTTTCCTATGTTACAGGGAAGTATGAGGTCAAGGATGAATATTAAACTTCATGAGGAAAGTGATTGCTGCTGTGTATTTTTTTTCTTAATAGGCATTTATAACAGTATTAGAAACAAAGAAAAGACAATATAAAGGATTTGTTCATTAATTTCTTTGGTCTTACTCCACAAAACACATGGTAGCAGAACTGATTTTTGCTTATTGTATGATTGGTTTTGTTTTCATACAAAAAAAGGTGAAACAAGAAAACTGCTTTGCATGTGTTCCATGCATATGAGGACATTTTATCAGGTGTGTTAAGACACAAATTTGGTTGGGATTTTTGAATATACATAGAAAAAATATAATCACTGTGAAATTTGAACTTCTATAACCCTAAGTTTATCTTCTTGACAAGTATAACAAGAAATAGAAATATAGAATTAATAAAAGGAAGTAAGGAAATTAATGAAAATTAATGTAGGAATGTCAGTAGCCAGAGACATTGTTCAGATATCCGTTGAGACAGCTTGTCTTCTGATATGTGTTTGTTACCTTCTGACATAATGTTACCACAGACAGAGAGTTTATACACCTTGTTTTTTCAAAGTAGTCCTACTGGGGTTGCAAAAGAAAGAAGTCACTTTTAAACAGTTAGTAGATTTACAAATGAAAATTCTCAGTATCTTTTCTAATTGTAATCATCCCTTACTTCTAGTTACTCCATGAAGATTCTCTTGCAGAGTTTTTGCCTATTCTTTCTGTATTGTGCATCCAAAGTAAGAACACAATGATGTCAGCTGTGAAATGTTTTCATTCTCATCTGTGGCTCAAGGATAAAAAGTTTATGTGTAGAGTAGCTAGCATAAAAACGTCAGTGTGGAATCACCATACTCTAACAACTAACTGTAATTTCCCGGGTCATTCATTTTCCCCTTCTTGAAAATGGGGGTTATATTTCCCTTTTTCCAGTCGTCGGGAACTTTACCTGACTGCCATGAATTTTCAAATATGATGGCCAGAGGCTTAGCAACTTCATTTGCCAGCTCCTTCAGGACCCGCGGATGGATTTCATCAGGACCCACAGACTTGTGCACATTCAGATTTTTAAGTTGTTCTTGAAGTAGTTCCTCTCATACAGTGGGCCTGAGGTCTTCATTCTCACAGTCCCTGCGTCTGCCTTCCAAGACTTGGGTGGTGCGATCAGAGCCTTTGCCAGTGAAGACCAAGGTAAAGAAGTTATTCAGAACCTCAGCCTTCTCCAAATCCTGGCTAGTTAGTTCTCCCCAGAGCTTCCTGAGGGGGTCTACATTCTCCCTAGTATGTTTTTATTTGCTATGTACCTGTAAGATCCCTTCCTGTTATCCTTAATATCCCTAGCCAAGTTTAATTCTAACTGGGCCTTAGCTTTCCTAACCTGGTCCCTAGCTTCCCGGACAACATTCCTTTACTCTTCCCAGGCCACCTGACCTTGCTTCCATTTTCTATAAGTCTCTTTTTTCATTTGAATTTTTCTCAGCAGCTCCTTACCCATCCAAGGAGGTCTCCTGGCCCTCCTGCTTCACTTCCTTCTAGTTGGGATGCAACACTCCTGAGCTTGCAGTAAGTGATCCTTGAATATCCACCAAGAGACTTGGGCCCCCTGCCCTCTAAGTCTATATACCATGGAACCTTACTAAGCAGGTTCCTGAAGAGGCCAAAGTCTGCTCTCTTGAAGTCTAGGGCAGTGAACTTAATGGAGGATTTAAAACATAAGAAAACAAACAATTTTATTTTGCTTCTCTGGGAGCTGTTGTAATAGCTAATGCTATCTCTTTAAAAAGTTCAGCAAACGTCCAGCAACTGTAGGTTTCTGTCCTTTTTTTCGTTGTTAAATGTTTATATTACAGATCACTTTTAGAAAGGTGAGGCTTAGAAGACACCATTTGTTCAGTCACTAATTCAAATTAATGTTTATTTTTTTAGAGTTACTTTCTTTTTTAAAAAAATCAAGTCATTAATACAGTGTAATATGCAATGATTAGTGAGTTATTACTAAGAAGATAGTTGGGAATTAACAATCTAGAGTACATTGTTACTTTGTTAAAATCAATTATTACTGTTAATACATCCAAACATAGTCTTAAATAAATACATTTTTAGTTCTAGAAGAAAGAATTAGATAAATTTGTTTGATTCCCTGAATAGTACGGACTTTTTTTTTCCTGAGTTGAACCTAGCAAAATATATTAATCTAAGCCTACTTTCTGAAATTGGTATGATGTGAGAAGTCTACGATGAACAGAATTTGTTATTATGCTTTGGCATTAATTCCAATAATTAATTAAGTCACTATTAAAAATGTGCCTATTTCTCCTTTAATTAGGCTTTATTTAGTTGAAAGACACTGATTCTTCCTGTATCTTTCTATGCCAGATTAAAGCAGTTTTTAATACAGAGTATTTTCTTCCTTTGAAGATGCTGCAGTTGTGGTAAAATTTGTAAACAATAAAGAGTTCATCAAAGAGCAAAGCTAATTGGGTAACATTTAATGTCTGTAGGTAATCAGAAAACGCATGCAGTCTTCCTATGCTGGTTAAAGAATAAGTCAAAGCTTTTCCTCAGATTTGCATGCATTTAGTGTTAACTTAATGTTTCTAATCGTTCTATCCAATTGAGGTCTTAGATACAGATAAATTATGATATGCCTAGTTTTCATCTATGACTTGAAGGAGAAATGCCACGTATTTTAATCTTTACTGTTCACTGCCTATACCATTCACATGTCAGAAAAACAGTACTTTTATTTATGTGAACCTAACTATACACTCACTGTAGCATACCTTTAAGTCAATCATCTTTAGAAGTGGTTGAATTGTTTAGATATTGCTATTCCAAATTTGCATACTTAGGATTTATTCATACTAACAGTGTGCCTTTTTTTATGACTGCTTTTTATTTCATGCATTCAAGTGAGGAACTGGCTTCTATAAATCATTCTTCTTCCATTCTTCCATGAAGAGTTGCTAAAAACCTTTCAGATTTCTCGATGTGGAGTGTGGGCAACAAAGATAACAAAAGCAAAGAAATGGTTCTGTAAAGAAAAATAAGAAAAAAAAAACAAAGACAAAAAAACCCCTGTGCTTAGCTTTATGCTGCAAGTTTCATAAAAAACTGTTTCACAGATTACAGTGAGAAGCAGTGATTATTGAACAAAGTCTTCCCCAAAGCACTCTGATTTTCCTTTACAGTGACACTTTTATCCAGAGCTGAGCACTTTCATATTTGGAATGTAAACTGAATTCTGACAATAGGCATCCTGATATTCAGCTGATGAGAACTATGGAAATTCTTAATAATAATATAGCTTTCCATGGTTATTATTCAAGGGTATAAAAAAAATAAAAAGAAAAAACATAGTATTCAGAATGATTCGGTCTGTATCTAAAGGTTGTGCTTTTAAGGTAACACAAGAATCGAACAGCTGTGGTTCAGAGACTGACTGCCTAGAGGACTACAAGGCAAACAAAATCTAGAAATTACCTCTGCATTTTTAGCTTGTGTTTTCATTACTTCAGTAAGTCTACAGGGCACAGACAGACTCACTGGGTTAGGCTTTATACATGATGCTGTAGATTTAAATTTCGTTTTCAGAATGAATTGTTACTTTTCTAAGTTTGGCTATTTTTATGAAAGTTAGGGGTTTTTGTTATCAGCTTTTGTTATCTTATTTTATTATCTTATTTTCCAATTAAGAATTTCAAACTGTATTACCAGTACAAAATTTTGATAAGTTCATATAAGATTGATCTCTGCCTCCCTGTTTGTTGGATTTTTATTATTTATTTGGTTTTGGATTTTGTTTTGTATATTTTGACATTTTTATTTTATTTTTTATTATTTATTTGGTTTTGGGTTTTGTATATTTTGCCTTTTTTTTTTTTTCTTTTTCTCCTAGACCCAATTCATACAGAGTTAAGGTGTAGGGGTTTTCTTATGCACATAGTTTACCTAGGAATAACTGGCATAAATCTATGGAACAGATCATGGCCTGAAATATTTCCTGGAGCCTGCTTGACTAATAACGACCATTTTGTCCCCTACCGCTATGACTCTTCCTCTAAACCAGGAACAATTTTTGTAAAAGAACACAAAATCTTCAATTTGAAGCAAGTATAAAATTTCTCATGTTAGGAATGATTTCCACACTCCTCAATGGGATCATGTAAGAGTCACTGCACTATCAGCTACCTGGGGCATTTCCACTGGCTCATGTTGCAGCAAGGTCATAGAGGCCAAGGAGAAAAAGAGAGGCTAAAAATATAAGCAGGATATATGGTAATGCAGAATCAGAACTTTCACTAAACTTTCCAAATCGGAGTTGAAGTGAAAGTGCTTGCATCTTTGCCCTGTATGACTCTGCTGTAGGTGACTCTTCATGAAAACAACTTTCTCTGTTACTACTGTTTTCAGCAGCGTAAGGCTCTAAGAAACACCTACATTGTATTCCTTTTGACCCATAGTATTTGTTTGGACTTAACCTTTGCCCCATAGTGTTAATCTTTCAGTCAATGTCAAATAGGGTAAGAAATAGTAAAAATGCATTTAAGAAGTTTTTCCCTGCAAGTTATGAAGTGATGTGGCCGATCAGATTATCAGTCCATGCTGGAGAATAAAGGCTTCTATGAAACAAAGGTGGTAGTGGGAGGAAACATCTTATAATACGACAAATAAATTATTGTTATTTACGATTCTATATAAATATATATGACTATTTATGACTTCTAATTATTATGTCATAAGGAGGTAAACAAGGAGCCTAGTATATCTGTTCGAAAAGTTATTTCATAAATTGGAAAGGAGAATGTTTAAACTCTGGGTGCCGAAAGAAACATTATTTCGCTATTTGTTAGGGGTTTATTTAATAATTTATCTTATTTAAAGAAGAATAAAGAAACAGCTACACTGGACGATGAAGAGGTTTGGAGACAGGATGATGAGGACTTTTGTAGCCTCTGAGACAACTTATCACTTGTATTAACAATCTTCAGTTTTTTTAAAAAATACAATTGTAAATGGTCAAAAAATATTTTATTATACAGATACTTTAAGGATATCTGGGTTTTTTTGTACTATTTTTTATCAGCTTCTTTCACAAAGGGAAGGTTTTTAAGTTCCATAATTTTTGATCACATGTATTTTTAAGAAAGGAGTGTCATTGTGTAAGTTTATGGCTTCTTTATTTGATAAAAACTTATAAATATTTTTTATCTCAAAAGACTTTTCTAAGGTAAATAATTTATAGAAAAATCATTAAATGCTAGACTAAGACATGCACATCTTTGGTATACACGAATATAATAGAACTGTTTAAACAAGTTGTAATTATTAAGAAAAATAGAAAATAAGTAAAAAGACTTTTTAGAAAACAAATGAGATTTTATTTAAATAAACCCATAATACATTATTTTGCTAGAAAAAAAATACAATCTTAAATTGGGTGAAATATTGCACCTACAACATTTTGTGTAATACACCTGCTTTAACAACGATAGATGCCAGCGGAAAAAATCTTGCTGACATTAGTGGGAGTTACAATAGGAATTTTAACATCAAATACAGAACAGCTCATAAAATATATAATTTTTCATCTATTTTCATTTGCCTTCAAAATACATATGCTTGGAAAAAAACACTAGGATTAATTTTCAAAGCCAAATAGGAACCTTATGTAGCAGCTGGATGGCCTCACACAAAGAGTTGTGGTCAATGGCTCAATGTCTGGCTGGAGACCATTAACGAGTGATGTCCGTCAGGGATCGGTGTTATGACCGGTCTTGTTCAACATCTTTGTCGCTAACATGGACAGTGGGATTGAGTGCGCCCTCAGCAAGTTTGCCGATGACACCAAGCTGTGTGGTTTGTTTGATATGCTGGAGGGAAGGAATGCCATCCAGAGGGACCTTGACACGCTTGTGAGGTGGGCCAGTGCCAACCTTATGAAGTTAGACCATGCCAAGTGCAAGGTCCTACACCTGGGTTGGAGCAATCCCAGGCACAGCTACAGGTTGGGCAGAGAAGAGATTCAGAGCAGCCCTGCAGAGAAGGACTTGGGGGTGTTGGTCAATGAGAAAATGAACATGAGCCAGCAGTGTGCGCTTGCAGCCCAGAAAGCAACCGTATCCTGGGCTGCATCAAAAGGAGTGTGACCAGCAGGTCGAAGGAGGTGATCCTGCCCCTTTATTCTGCTCTCGTGAGACCTCAGTTGGAGTACTGTGTTCAGTTCTGGCATCCTAAACATAAAAAGGCTATGGAACTGTTGGAACAAGTCCAGAGGAGGGCCACAAGGATGATCAGGGCACTGGGTAACCTCCCATATGAAGATAGGCTGAGAAAGTTGGGGCTGTTCAGACTGGAGAAGAGAAAGCTGCGTGGAGACCTCATTGCAGCCTTCCAGTATCTGAAGGGGGCCTATAGGGATGCTGGGGAGGGACGCTTCATTAGGAACTGAAGTGATAGGACAAGGGGTAATGGGCTCAAGCTTAAAACAGGGGAAGTTTAGATTGGATATAAGGAGGAAATTCTTTCCTGCTAGGGTGGTGAGGCACTGGAATAGGCTGCCCATTGAGGTTGTGAATACTCCATCCCTGGCAGTGTTCAAGGTCAGGTTGCATGAGGCCTTGGGTGGCATGGTTTAGTATGAGGTGTCCCTGCCCATGGGAGGGGGGTTGGAACTTGATGATCTTAAGGTCCTTTCCAACCCTAACTATTCTATGATTCTAAGTCTGTGAAAAGTTTTGAATGAGGGGGCAAGCAAAATCTGAGATTATTTTTTGAAATGAAGAGTAGCGTCTGCCATTTTAGTAACAGTAATCAGATAGGTCATCTAAGAGGCTTAAAATAATATGTACCTGTTAAACTTTCAAAGTAATCCATCTGCCTTTTTATATAAATCATATTGATTGCTCCGTGTTTGTTTTCATAGAATGGTTGAGATTAAATGGGACCCCTGGAAGTCTTCTAGTCCAACCTCCCTGCTTATGCAGGGTCACCTGCAGCACATTACTCAGGATTCTCCAGGTAGCTCTTAAATATTTTCATGCCATGAGATTACACAGCCTATTCCAGTTCTTGGTCACCCTCACAGTAAAGAAGTTCCTAAGAACAATTTAAGGTATTTAATAGCAAAGTGGCGCTGAAATTCTTAAGCATATATATCCTATTTCAATATCAACTGACAAGTGAAATTTTATGCAGAATTATGATATTGGGACTGATCTTGCCTTGGCTTGCAGAAGTTAAAAAACAGTTCTGTCCTATTCAATACTGATATATTAAATTTCTTCTGAGAAATGTTGTTGTTATTGTTATTTAGATCACCTACAAAAGTGTATCCTTAATCAAAATTCTATAAGATTGATAGAAACTAAACTGATTCCATAAGATCTATTTCAAAGTTCATGTTTTTAAGCAAGCATGATGATTGATCTCCTCTTGGAATCCTTATGGAAGTTATGCATCAAGACCAGCTTTTAGTAACTGATATTATATGTATTATATATCTCCTGCCTGCCTTCCTGCCTCCTTTCCTTCCTGCCTGCCTTCCCTTCCTCTCATCCTGCTGTCTTTCCTATTCTTCTGTCCTTCCCATCCAATCTTCCTTCCTGTCCTTCCATTCCACCTTTTCCATCCTTCCTTTCCTCTTTCCTTCTGTCCTTCCTTCCCTCCTTCCATTCTTATGTCCTTCCTTTCTACAAATCCTAAACTTGAAAGCTATTCTCACTTTTTACTACATGTTTTCAGATAGGAAAATTAATTTAACATGCTTATTAACTTCTGTACCTTATTTAATGTCCACATTCATAGGACAAAGAATATACTTTTAAATTAGTGAAATATGGACAGTCTGAAAATACTTCTGCAGGAGCATTTTATGAGCATTTTATGATTATCCCTTTTTGATATGAAGACCAGCCACTCAGAATCCCTATTATCTCTTCTTTTTCAATTTTTTTATACCTCTTTTTCTTTTAAAATTGTTTTTTTTGTTCCTCAAGCAGTGCATGTGATGCAGGGAAATAAAAGACTGCAGAACCTCAAGTACAAAACCTCTCCATTTTGTTGTATAGAGCAAGTTAAAGTGAAGTTCACAGCAACAGCATTCTTTGGTGCGAAAAGCATGACATAGCTCATATTTTAATGTTCTAGAAATCAGGAAATCAGGCAACAGCAGAGCTATGGTCTTTCACACTTCCTGAAAGGGGGGTGGGTATTTTGTTGTGGTTTTGGTTTTTTGTTGTTTTTTTTTTTTTGTAACAAAATACTCTGTGGCAGCAGTTCATCATTCTTTCACTATGTGACATACATAATAATGATGACAATGTAAAAGAGCTAATAAATTGCTAGTCCTTCTACAGCTATAAAGTAACATAAAAATAGTGATGGAACATTTATAGTTCTTGACATGATACAGCATGTGGAGAATATTACCATCAAAGATTAATTTTATTTGGAAGAAGTTACCAAGGGCAAGTGCATCATTAAAAACAATTGCATTTTAAGCTAGATATTGAAAAAAGAAAAGCAGCAGGTAATTCACTTGTCATGAATGAATTGATCACATAACCTTGAATTAAAAAACCCTCAAACTATACATCTAAAGGATTAAGGCAGGCACTGAGAAATTGATGGAAATCTGTCAATGAATCACACAAAGTTGTTTAATCTGTCATTGAAGAACTCTGGATTGTTTAATGCATTGAAGTGTTTTAACAATGTAGTCCTTCAGCAGTTTTTACATATATAAAATGTATTTTGCATGCTTGTACTATCAGCCCAAATGGTCTTAAAATTTTCAGCTCTGGATCACAATACAGGCATCTTTTCCAAGTTGCAAAAGGACTGCAGGAAGCTTACTCATAATTAAAATAATTCAAAGCAATTATTATTTTTATGTGAATATATTTAGTAGATGGCCAAGACTGATAATCTCCCAGATTAATAATTAATGTGTTTGGTATTTAAGATGAGACACTGTGTCTTTGTTGGTAGATATATAGCCATTAGAATTCGAAGGGTGACCTCTCTTGCTCCTTGGTATGGGCTGATCCTTGATGTTGCTAAATCATCTTGTTTCCACATACATTTTGTTTTTTCTTGGGATTTTATACATTTCCGCATCAGTGTTTTTTGTCTTTAATTCACCAGATGCTGACTACTGTACTATCTCAATATCCACCTCTTCCTGCATTTTTACTCTTGTTATCTTTTATGGTTCTTTCCTATGAATTTATAGACATTTCTCACCATTCATCAATTTTCTCAAAAGTTTCAACCAAGCTTACAGAGAGCTGTTTTATATCAAAGCTAGAATTTGGATCATAGATAGTGAAACCACTTGGAAAAAAAATTACAGCCTTATTCTGTTTCCCTATTTACATAGATTTAACATCATACATAAACACAAAGCCCTATCTAGTTTGCATGGAAGGAAGAAACAACAGCAGAGGAGGATGAACACATACATTGTTTTAAGGCACCCTTACAATATTTTGTTGTGAGGTTATCTTCCTTAACTAAAAGCTGTTAACACTACTAAAACGATTACTTCAAATCAGTGCATACTTCATTGGCTTTGTTTGACTTTGTACCTGGCATGGTGAGAGCAATTGGCAGACCATAACAACTAAAGAAGCAGTAGCTTAAAAATGTCATGGAATAGATTCATGGTGTAACATACTAGATTTGTATTTGACCCAACACAGAGAAAAAATTTTTTAGGAGGAGGAGAAAAACAACAAATGGACCCATAGCTATGTAGTAGGAAAATATAAGGCTATGTAAATATTAAAAATCTTTTAATGTAGCTTTACTGTTCAGAAACTGTAACTTCCAGTCCTACATGAGTTCAGAAGACTGATTTCATGGCCAGCCTCTTTGAACATATGCGGAACTTAAATTCCTTACAGATGTAGGAAGTCACCTAAAGAAATAAGATGGCAAATGTGGGACAACTTGAAAATGGGTGAATCATTCACAAATTCTCAGAATACAGGTTTTATCATAACCTGTTAAAATCACTGAGCTCTTCTTAGTTTTTCATATTTGCCTTCATTTAGTGTATCCAATGTGATTAACTGAATGGAATTATATTTTTAAATTAGTGTTATATATGGTATCCCTCCTCATTGCCACATTCTTGATCACAGTGGCTAACAGTAGATAATACTTTTTGCTGGCTGCTTACAATAACAGTTTGTTATAATGTGTTAAAACAAGGAAGAGAGGTGAGCCATAGAGCACAAGTTAAAGACTTAATCTGCACAAATTCTGTGCGGATTCTTGCTAATTAGGTATGTTAATCCTTTTTTTGTGAAGAGCAGTAAATTTTGAATCTGATTAAATGTTCTAAAACCCTACACTTTTATAGATAAACAATAAATAAAAAGCAAAATCAAGATTTTTTCTTATGCAGGATTTGTAACATATTTAAAAAAATTATCTGGAAATCTGAATTGAACTAAAGAAACTATCATCCAGACCAGAATGTTCCTACTCATTACAAATGCATTTACTGTAAAGCCTTTAATTCCAGCATAGTGAAGGTTAGGCACGTCTGTTTACATTTGTTTGTCTATTATTATTAATTCATTCTGAGCACCTCTGACACTAGAAGATGTTGTGTCTTATTTTCCACAAAAGGAAATCGAAATAAAATTGTTCCATTTCATAATGTTGTTAAAATAATAATTTTCATAATAATTTTCAAGGGTTTTTTTTGTTTGTTTGTTTGGGTTGTTTTTGTTTTTTTTTTTTGTGGGGGGGGGTTGTTTTTCTTTGGTTGGTTGGTTTGCTTTGCTTTGCTTTTTTTATGTTGGGGTGTACTATGTGCTGTCCACAATCTCATTCCAATTTTCCTTGAAAATTATTCACTGGGATTTTTTTTTAATGAGAGATATCTGTTAAACTCTTAGACTTCAGGTGAAGATACTTTCAAGCTTAGTGAAGGTCGTTTTCTCAGTAATGCTAATAGGACTCTATCATGATTTTAAACTGATTCTCCTGAAAGTTTTCTGCTCAAAAAACTTGTGTCACTTCTAAAAGCAAAGGAAATAATTTTTTTTTTTTTTTAACCTTTGTCTTTTTGTCAGATAGTAAATTCAGTACTATGCACTGTGTACCCAGAGGAATTAGGGATTTAATGTATTTCTGCACTATAATATAGTCTCTCCATTCAAAGCCAGCTGGCAGCTACTGAGCATCTGCTCTCTGCATTGGTAGAGAGAGAAAACAGGAAACAAAGCATCAGAGAAGCCTAGGTTTCAGGAGTGATCCTCTAAATGAATGCCCTCCTTACAATAAAAAACAGCTATGAAAACCATTGAATTTGAGAGACAAAAACAGTTATTCTTTTCTTCTTTTGTTAAAAAATAAATGCATTCATTAATACAGCTTGGTTTCTTATGACTTGGTTTATATTTAGAATTGCCACAGGGTAGCTCTATAGTATATGGGAGATGCAGCCTAGCACTTAAACAAAGCTTGATGATGCTTTGATGTAGCCTCAGCTATCCTCTTTGAATGCCTATCAGTAGCATCCTGTGAGGTCTCAAAACTACCAGTCCTTTCTGCCCTTAACAGCCACCTTTAACAGCTGTTACTGCCTTTCGTCATCCCAAATTATGTGAATGAAGCCAAAAAGCAACACGTGTTCTTATGTGTGTGTATATATATATATAAAGTATTTTTCAACTTTTTAACATTTTGTTCAGTAAACCTCTTTAGAAGGAGTTTAAGACTTAATTGAATCTGTTTTATAGAAAATGGCCATTTAACTTTTGCAAGTTCTGGGGCTTCAAACAAGAGCAACAAAACATTACAGAATGAAGGAGAAAAGTTTTTTAACAAAAGAATGAAGAATTACTAAGTGCAATCTGTACAGCTGACTGAGTAATCACGATAGGTAGAAGTTTCAAGTGTGCGTTTTAGGAGTTACAAGCTTGCTTTCTGTAAATATTTGCAGGGCATGAATCTTGACTCCTTTCAAATCAATGTCAAAACCCCAACTGTTTTCAGTAGGAATGAAGTTTCAGTCACATCAAGAGAGAGGAATTAGTGGAGAAGAGACATAAAAAGAACACATGAAGATGAAAGGAAAAATTAAGAATAACAACCCTCCTCAAAAATTGCATATTTATATATTAAAAGAAACATATACAAGCATACATATACACATTCACATACCAGTCAAAATAGAGGTCTATGGATTAAATTCACACAGAGACAGTGGAAGCTCATTTTGTTCCTGAGATCCAATGGATTTCTTTTAAAGTGGGATACATTACGTTATATGATACAGAGCTATGTAACTTTTCTTCACATTATGTTACAAATATAGAGCTCTAGGTATGTTGTTTTTAAGATAAATTATTGAAAGATTTCTAATATTATGAGAATTAGACTTGGTAGATAACAGAGGTGTCATTTTCTTCTTTAAGGCAGATATTTAAAGGAAAAATTTAGTCAAGATAATACAGCAATATGTAGGCTATGATTTCTGGAAAGATGTGTTGTAGCTGCAGTTCATCAAATAGTACTCTCTGTCAGCTATTTGCTGGTGCCTTTAGACAAAACCATTTCCTGAAATGTATAGTTTCATCTGGCAAGATTATTCCTGTACAGAAGGGATATCTAAACTACTGAAATAGAATATGAAAAAAAAACAGATTCTGGTTAATCAATCCAACATGAAATATATACAATTCCAATTTAAATTCACATAAATATTTTCTTGCATTCAAAAGAAAACCTACTACCTTAATCAGCCATGGCCTTAGGTATTTACATTCCTGCCATATCTGTTACATGCAATTTTTTTGTAAGCGCTCTGAAAATCAAGGAATAATCCTGTTCAAGAATATTTATTTTTCTTGATTTGCATTTCAGTCTGTGCAGCAAGGGAGCATTGCTGGCTCATGTTCTTCCCCAGTTACACAAATCTGTGCTTCCCCTTGTTGAACTTCATAAGGTTCATGTTGGTTTGTCCAGCCCTTCAAGGCCTTTCTAGATGGCACCACGACCTTCCATTGTATCATCCACTCCTCCCAGTTTGGTGTTACCTGTAGACTTCCTGAGGTACACTTTGCCCACTCAACCAGTAAAGAATTTGAACAAGACTGGGTGCAGTACTGATCCCCACGGTGTGAGGCCGGTAGCGGCCCCCCAGCGCGCCGGGCCCGGGGCTTCTCGGAGTCGGGTTGCTTGGGAATGCAGCCCAAAGCGGGTGGTAAACTCCATCTAAGGCTAAATACCGGCACGAGACCGATAGCCAACAAGTACCGTAAGGGAAAGTTGAAAAGAACTTTGAAGAGAGAGTTCAAGAGCCCGCGGACGGTGTGAGTGTCTTTCTAGGCCCTTGAAGTGAGCTCCTGTGGTGCAAGAGAGGGGGAACACCTTGCACCAGTACCTACTAGAGCCTTATACTTCTGCGGGACTGATGTGCCAGGCCATCTGATCCACACAGTCCAGTAAATCCGATTGTCCCCTACCTCCACCTGGCTGGAGGCAGGGCCCCTCTAATAGTCATCACAGGATTGGACGCTTAAGTCATGTTGAAAGGGATTATTCTTCTTTAGGAGTGGGTAACAAGCTGTCTGGCTGTGGGTTAAACCACGACAGTTCTTTTTGGCGCCCAACGTGGGGCACGAAGGGGTTGGGATATCAACAGAGGAGGAGGTGATGCGTGCTGAAGAGGCCCCACCATATAATCAGCTGTCAGAAAGTGAAAAGCAGTATGCCTTGTTTACTGATGGGTCCTGCCGTATTGTGGGAAAACATCGGAGATGGAAGGCAGCTGTATGGAATCGTCGACGACAAGTTGCAGAAACTGCTGAAGGAGAGGGTGAATCGAGTCAGTTTGCTGAGGTGAAAGCCATCCAGCTGGCCCTGGACATTGCTGAACAAGAAAAGTGGCCAGCACTTTATACTGACTCATGGATGGTGGCAAATGCCCTGTGGGGGTGGTTGCAGCAATGGAAGCAGAGCAACTGGCAACGTAGAGGGAAATAATCCAAATCCTGCTGAAAGCCGGTTTTGCCATAAAACGAAGTAAGGCCAAGGGACCTGCACAGGAGATTCAATTTCTGGGAATAAAATGGCAAGATGGACGTAGACAGATCCCCACAGATGTAATCAACAAGATAACAGCAATGTCTCCACCAACTAATAAGAAAGAAACACAAGCTTTCTTGGGTGCAGTGGGGTTCTGGAGACTGCACATCCCAAATTACAGTTTGATTGTAAGCCCTCTCTATTACGTGACCCGTAAGAAGAATGATTTTAAATGGGGACCTGAGCAACAACAAGCCTTTGAGCAAATTAAACGCGCGATAGTTCATGCAGTGGCCCTTGGACCAGTTCGGACTGGGCCAGATGTAAAAAATGTATTGTACACCGCAGCTGGGGAGAATGGCCCTACCTGGAGCCTCTGGCAGAAAGCTCCAGGAGAGACTCGAGGTCGACCCCTTGGTTTTTGGAGTCGGGGATACAGAGGATCTGAGGCAAGCTATACCCCAACTGAGAAAGAGATACTGGCAGCCTATGAAGGGGTTCGAGCTGCTTCGGAAGTGATTGGCACCGAAGCACAGCTCCTCCTGGCACCCCGGTTGCCCGTGCTAGGCTGGATGTTCAAAGGCGGGGTCTCCTCTACGCATCATGCAACTGATGCTACATGGAGTAAATGGGCTGCACTAATTACACAACGAGCTCGAATAGGAAATCCCAGTCGTCCAGGCATTCTAGAAGTCATCATGGACTGGCCAGAGGGCAAAGATTTTGGGATACACACTTACCAAAGGCCACCTGGTTGGTCAACACTAGAGGATCTGCCAACAGAGCTGGCCCAGCCCAATCGGAACTTTTACATATTGTAGAGGGGGACAAAGTTCCTGTGGTGCATATGAAGAATTTGCTGGGGAAGACAGTCTGGGTTATTCCTGCTTCAAGTAAAGGCAGACCCACTCGTGGGATTGCTTTTGCTCAGGGACCTGGATACACTTGGTGGGTAATGCAGGATGATGGGGAAGTCCGATGTGTACCTCAAGGGGATTTAATTTTAGGGGAAAACAGCCAATGAACTTAATTGTATGTTGTTGCCTGCTGTGTAATACTTTAATAGCCCATCAACCAGATGTCTTCAGGCCACCAGCAACTAGCCCTGACTTCCCTCCAACCATCATCCCAAGAGAGAGCGAACTTTGACAGAACCAGACAAGTTCTACAGTAAGGGAATGATCAGCATCAGCAGGCAACGACCCAATACTGCACACGGCCTCTCCTGTTCTGAAAGACTGTTACAAGAGATGGCGCCTGACATCATGGACCAGATGGAATCAGCAGCTTTATAGGGACTAGTCTTTGCACTAAGATAGAAGTGCACTGAGATCGGAGTGATGGTATATTGAAAATGTAGGATCTGAGCATGACGTGAATGGTATGGAATAAGGGGTGGATAATGTCCTGGGTTTAGCAGCAGCAGTCATTTTTTCTCCTTCTTGGTAGCTGGTGCAGTGCTGTGTTTTGACTTTCGGGCTCGGAACAAAGCTGATAAAAATGGTGTTTTGGTTTGGCCAAGGACTTTGTGAGTCTCATGCTCTACCAGGGAGGAGGGGAGGCCGGGAGGAAGCAGAGACAGGACACCTGACCCAAACTGACCAAAGAGGTATTCCATACCACAGCACGTCATGCCGAGGGGGGAACCGGGGGGGAACCCGGAAGGAGAGGGGGTCGGCCGGGTCGGACTGGCGGTTCGGCGCGTGGTATTGTACTCCTTTCCTTTGCTGTTTTCTCTTATCATTGTTGTCGTTGGTGGTAGCAGTGGTGATTCGTATTGTACCTTAGTTACTAAACTGTTCTTATCTCAAGCCGTGGGAGTTGCATTTCTTTTTGATTCTCCTCTCCGTTCCCCCAGGAGTAGGGGGAGGGCAAGAAGGGGGGGGAGTGGGTAACAAGCTGTCTGGCTGTGGGTTAAACCACGACAGGTTCATGTTGGTTTGTCCAGCCCTTCAAGGCCTTTCTAGATGGCACCACGACCTTCCATTGTATCATCCACTCCTCCCAGTTTGGTGTTACCTGTAGACTTCCTGAGGTACACTTTGCCCACTCAACCAGTAAAGAATTTGAACAAGACTGGGTGCAGTACTGATCCCCACTAGCCACTGGCACTCTGATCATCAACTCTGGGATGGGCTATTCAGCCAGTTTCCCATCCACCTCACTGTCTACCTATCCGTACCATACATCAACAGCTTCTCTATGAGGATATGATGGGATATGGTGTCAAAGACCTTCAGGAATCCCAGGTAGGCAATATCCACTGCTGAACCCTTACAAGCCCAGTCACTTCATCATACAAGTTTACCTAGTTGGTCAAGCACAACTTGGCCTTGGTGAAGTATAAAAATATGAAAGGAGGGTGTAAAGAAAATGGGTCCAGTTTTTATTTAGTGTTGTCTACTGACAGGACAAAAGCCAGTAGGCACAAACTGAAACACAGGAGGTTCTATCTGAACATATGGAAATTTATTACAGTGAGGGTCACTGAGCACTGGAACTGCTTCCCAGTGAGAATGAGGAATCTCCACCTTAGAGATGTTCAAAGGACACCTGGACATGGTCTTGGGAGGCTGCTCTCAGGCTGGATCAGATAACCTCCAGAGTTGACTTCCAACCTCAACCGGTCTGTGATTCTGTGGAAGATTTACTCATTTTTTTCACCTGTCTTGCCATTTGCTATGGCTTGATGTTCTACAGATCTACTTTAAAATGTAGGTTGTCAAACCTATCAGCAGACTACACTGCTACCTGTTTGGAAAGAGACATGGCTAACTATTTGCTGGATGAAAAGTCTTCTAAAGTGAAATAACATTCTGTATTCAAGTATTTTGCATTTGTAAATTTGCTGCAACTCCAAGTACTATATAAATGGTCTATGCAGGGGAATACTACCCTGTGAGAAGTACCATATTGGAAATATAAAGCAACTTTTTAATAGGGTGCACACTTCTGAGCAATCCCATGCCTTGATTGCTATTGTCTACATTAATCACAGTTAGTTGATAAATCTAATCTTATAAAACTGTTTTAGAAGTTAAACGTCTTTGATCAGCTTGAAACATATTTTGTTTCAGCCAGTGAAAGCCTATCTATAAAAAGCTACTTTGTCTACTTCACAGTTTTCAAGTATTGGTAAGTAAGTATGCAGACTATGCTGCTCGTCAGAACACTATATCTGTATAATAGGGGTTTATTTTTCCTGCCTGTCAGTTCAGTGCCTATTATTGCCTGTCAAGTCAGACTTATGTGAATTGTGGTCTATAATATAATATCTTAAAGGGATATGAAGTGCCAGAGCTTTGTATATGTGGCCCACCATTAATGGTTAGACAAGCCTTTTAATTTGCTTGATATATGGTAGTATAAGGTTTTCTAAGATTCTGGAGTGTCAAAATTTAGATAAGTCTTCAGTATCTGACAAATTTCCTCTGAACTACTATTAGGAAATTCAGCAGGAAAGCCATATTTACAGAGGCAGCAAAAAGGAATACAAAGTAAATACCCTCAGCAAAGTGTTCCAAACTTTCCAACAAGTAAAAAAAAAAAAAAAAAAAGTAGCAGCAACATAAGTTCATTATCGGGTAAATAAGTGGGGTACAGCTTAACAGGCATGATATTTTATGTAGCACTGTGATTTTTTTTTATTTACTATCAGTAAGTAGTACAATATTTAAATTTTTTGAGCATGAATTCAAGAGCTGGCATAGCAAGCAGGAAAAATCTTGCTAGTAGTTCCTAAATAATATCAGTGTTCCTAAATAATATCAATAGCTACAGCAAACTCTGAGCTCCCTTCACTGTTAACAGAAAAAAACAGGCACATCTAAAGGTGTATCTGTCTACTATGGGTACCTATTTTTGGATTAAAATAAATGACCTTCCAGGATCCTTAAAGATCCCTTTCTTCCTTAAGATCCCCCTTTAAGAACACATTCTAATAAATCTAGCCCTCTTGTTGCTTATAATGTACATGAAGAACAGACCCTGAGAAGCCACCAGTTATTTAAATGTCAATTAATGCCTTGGCTCAATGACTTAATAGTGTTGCAGGGCATTAACGAAGACTTGATTTGCTGCAGATTTACTTTAAAAGTAGAAACAAACCTCAAGCAACCACAGTAACTGCAATGGACTGAGTATCATATTTGAGGAACAAATATTTTTGTCATAAACTTCATAAGTAGTTCATAAATCATCCACCTTTACATTGAAAAAGAATGTGTAGTAAAGTGTTTCATATTATAAAAGTCATCACATGGATTCCAAATATTGTGAACTGGTATATTGTGCTTATATGAAGTAGATTCTTAGACTTATTCACTGATTTATTGTGAGCAGTGTGTCAAAATTCTAAAGAGAAAATAGAATTCTATTTACAGCTGCTTTCAGCTTCCTACTTTTTCTCCTGAGTCAATAGCTGCAATACCATATACATTTACAAGACAAATTCTTGAAGAATTTTCGTTCTAATTCCAAATCAGCAATGTTAGAAAACTACATGAGCATAAAATCAATTTGTTTTACTCTGAATATTCAATCATATAATTTTTTAAAATAGTTGTGTCTCAGCCACCTATATATTGTACAAGTAAAACAGAAACTGCACATTCAATTTTCACTTTAGGTTTAGCAATTAAAGATATGAAAATTTTTGTGAATACTTTGACAAAACCAAATTTAATAAAAAATATAAAATACCTTTATAAAGATAATGCCAAGGAGGTTCACATCTGGAGTACTTTGTCCAGTTCTGGGCTCCTCAGTGAAAGAAAGTTATCAACATAGTCCAGTGCATGGACACAAAAGTGATAAAAATACAGAGACTGGAGGTTCTTTCACGTGTGGAGAGGCTGAGAGAGCTGGGATTCTTCATTCTGCAGACAAGCCCTAAAAGTTCAGAGGGAATCTTCTCAATTTCTCTAAGTACCTGAGCCTGACTCTTCTCAGAGGTACCCAGGCCAAGAAGAAATAGGCTTAAGAGGTTCTTTCTAACTTAAGTGATTCTGTGATTCTATGGTTTATTTATAAATTATTAAAAAACATTTAGCAAATAATGTTTTAGCAACCATGATAAACCACTTGCCAGCTAGAATGCATAAAATAATTTATAAACTTCTCTGTGGTATGCTGGAATCTTTCTTCTTTATTTCTAGACACCTATGTTTTCATGACATTAAATTTATTCTTTAAGCAGTTACTTTTCTTAGGTTAAACTGTTTGGCCTCTTCTGATCTCATTTGAAAACGCAGGTAGAATATCTTGTTCATTAGTAGCATATGGAGATAATGGCTTTCATGTTTAGATAAACATGAAAAAAGAGGTAATAAAGGTAAAAAAAGAAGGCAATGTTTCTAATCATTATTTTGTTTCCTTCTCAAAAGTCTTCACAGTTTATCATTTTTCTTAAATGAGATTATACTGTTTGTGACACTATCTGGCAGAAAGGGGCAAATTTCTTGACTGCTAAATAATCTTTGTCATATGGATAAGCCCATATTTGTCAAAACTTCAGAGATAATATATATTGGCTTATTAATATTCTTAAAACGGACAATAGAAAGATTACCCAGTTCTTTAATTAACCTACTTTTTTCCTGCAGTTATTCCCATGACATTCACATGTATAAAAACATAAAATAAGGAGCTTTTTTATATGTGTAATTATCTATAAATGGCTCAACAGTGTTATATTCTAAGATAATTCTCTGAAAGTATAGCACTGATCAGAGTAAAATAAAGGCACAATCACAGCTGCTGTGTGTCAGAGACATGTTTGTGTACACACATTTTGTTCTTAGGCTAAAAACATTGCTGGTTACTTGAAGATGTTGTGATTTTTCTTTCTGAACTAGTTTTAGACCTTTTGGGAAGGGCATATTTGGACTTGATTTTATAGGGAACTCTTTTTGCAGCTGTAAAGCACACATTCAGAGAAGTGTCACTACAGAAAATACGATATATATCCTTTCTGTTCATAGTCTGTCAAATGGATTATGTTCAGGGCTACCTTTATTGAAGGTTAACTATCAAACTCATCCAGTGGCCCTTGCATATCACTTATGGACCATTGATTTACACTGATCCCTTCTTGATCTAATACTTATTTGCCAAGGGAATATAAGCGGAACTAGGAAACAGACAAGCAAGCAGACAATGTAAAAGTAGAGAAAGAAGATGAAATTCAAAGAAGTAGAATTACACCTTTCATAGTGTTTTTATACCACTGATAATATCAACATGGTGAGCTCATTTACACATAAAGAAGAAATACGTTGATTCAGTGTCAACTATTTTCTAAATTGTCTACATTGAAAGAAAGTTATAATTTAGGTACATTATAGTGATCGAAGTATTATCTTTGCCAGCATCTTGGCTGCACTGAAGTTCTTATTGATGAAACTGATCTAAATATGTTTTCTGAGCTAAGATCCATTCATGATCAGGGGAAAGAAAGTAGGCATATTCAGGAAGTCACAAAGTAGGAGTTCCTTTTGCCCTCCATTAACTCAAGAGGTATTTAGGATGACTAGCTCTGTGTGTTAAGTGAGATGAACTCAACTATAGAATTTTACCATTAACCCTGGGGTAATCAGATGTTTGTTCTGTATTTAAATTTTTCATCTCAGAAGGACTTCTTGTGATAATGCTTGTTCGACATACTTTCATGTTGTATTGAAGACTTCAAGAATAAACTTTACCATAGTTATAGCTGTTGAATAACTATAAAATTGGCTAAAAAATTACCAAGAGTCTTCTGTTGTTTTTTCTTTTTCTTTTTTCTTTCTTTCTTTTTTTTTTTTTAATCTGTTTAATAAGACAAAGAATATGGTAAAAAAAAAGCAGCTTTTCAGTCAGTCATTGGCATAAGTACATGTGCAATGCTACTAGGTCCTGATCAACGGTTCTCTTTCCCCAGTAATAATGCGTTATCAATAGCAAGAATACCGTCCTGAGCCCAGAAGGTAAAACTTCAAAGCATTCAGGTGTATGCACTGAACATATTTTATTGCCATAGTTACCACTATACTAACAGATATAAAAATTAGAAATTAAGCTTCTGTATAGATCCTGAACATAATTTCATCATACTTTCTGTGATTATAGAGAATTCTGCATTTCCATGCTTTCAATGCTGTTGTGCTCTACTGTGCTAGCAAGTTCATCTGAAAGACATTCAGTGACAGTAAAAAAGCACCCAGCATCAATAGCATAGCAAGAAAAAAATTAGATGCATGCTGAAACTGCTCCTGCAACAAAAGGAATTGCAGCACCAGTAAAAGCCCCTTAGCCTTATTCAAACTCAGAATCCAAACATACAATCCTTGATACAGAAATCTCAATCAGTTTTTTCCATGTCTGTTCTTTTGTTCATAAGGTATGTTGTAGACGCCACATCTCTGGAAATGTTCAAGGTTGGATGGGGCTTTGAGCAATCTGGTCTAGTGGAAGATGTCCCTGCCCATGGCAAGGGGTTGGAACTGGGTGAGCTTTAAGGTCCCTTCTGTCCATAACCATTCTATGAAACATTACCGGCTTCTAAATTCAACCAAATTTAGACTTCCATCTGGACACATTTATCAATATGTTAAATAATGCCGCATTTTTTAAGTAAAACTGATTTTGTTTTTTATGATTAGCACTTTCTTTTACTATTATTAAAAAGGTAGTGCCTAGATAGTCCTATCTATGTGGCTTTCTAAAAGGTGAATTAAAGAATGAATTAGGACTTGTTTGCCATGTCAAGGATGAAGTTCTGCCTTGAAAACATCCAATCTACTGAAAAAATACTATTTTCACCTACTTCTAATGAGCCCTCTCCAGCAAAACTAAAAGTTTAAGTGATTCCTCTTTTTTTTTTTTTCATGCATCCAAATAGTGAAGGGATCCTTCCTGCCTCGTATAGACTTATACTATTTATGAAAATGAGTAATAGCTTTCTAATATCATATTCATTATTCAAACTATTAGTTAATTAAATAAAACCTCATTCTCTCTTCCCACAAGAAGTCAAGTAAAATTTACAGCATAAATCTATGGTTGTGAAGAATTAGCTCTACTCTTCATTTACAGTCCCTGCATAGACAAGACAGAGGATATGACTACTTAGCTGTGCATAGCGAATGGATATAATAAAAATCCTACACCACAGTACATGGGTCTTAGACAATAAAAATAGTTTTTAAGTTATTTATACTATTTTAATATATCCACCTATTCCCAAGCCATTATCTGCCACTATCTTCTGCTCTGATTTCTATTGACATAATAATTTTTAAGAAGTATGTGATTATTAAATTATTTACCATAACTTCCTAGATATTCCTTGCATATTATCTCTTCTTTTGTTCTCAAATCCATATGGTTTAGATTATTCTGCTGATGGCTCTGAAGTTCAGGTTTGATTTCAGTCTAGACTGGGATAGCTGTAAATCTAAATGAACAGAATAATTTCTGATTAGTAACTAACATAAATTAACTTGAAGTCTTTGTCATATTCTTAAAAAAAGTGTAATCAAAGCACAAAGCTCACATTATACCTCGTTACACTTCTGGAAGACAGTGCTTAGTAAATTCACATGTTTTGTTTCATTAGCCTCAGTAGTAATTGAGCTGTAACTTTTTACTAATATACTTGACTAGACTTCTTGACAAAAATTAAATTGGCTTTTCTTGTAGCTGCAAAATTTTTTGTTGTTTTTTTTTTTGTTACCACTGAGCAAAGAAACCTCAATTCTTGGCTTAAACTTGTAAATTCCACAGAAAGCAATAACTACAATGCATGTCATGTTCCTGACATCTTAGAGTGCGAAACCTGTTATGCACAAAAATTTCTTTCTCATAGAAATCAGAGGAACACAGAAAGGGGAGACTGAGGCCATATAACTTTTTCTGGGCTTCCTCACAACTGTGAGCTACTTCCTTTGATATAAGGTGACATGCTAAATTTGTCAACATTTTTCTAGGTGCTTGATTACACAGAATACTATTTTTTGATGAATTTCAGTTACTGCCAATAGAAAAAAAAAGTCAAATGTAGTTTACATAAAACATTGCCAAATACTTTATACACTCATAATTTTAACACTTCAAATTTCACAGGCAATTTGCATATTTCCTCTTAAGATTTCATATATATAATGTTTCACTACTATTATTTGGCTAATGTCTTCTTCAATACAAAATTTCAGACTGTACTGTAAACATATTTTAAAAAACATAAATCACTTTTTCACAAAACAAGCTGCAGTGGCCCTGTAAGACACATTTTTATAAATAGAAAGATAATCCCCATGGGATTACTTAAGAGATAATATATTCACATTTTATGTGAAAACACTTGTTACTAGAAAATTGTTAGGATCATGGGAATGCTATTTAGGATAAGCCAGTATGTACTATAATCTTACTTTTGTTTCTGTTTTGTCTCAAGTGTAATTTTCTGGTAAATTCTTTAGGAAAATGTTTGTGAAAAGGTCCTTTAAAAATGATTCTAAAGATATTTTCTTAATACCCTGCCTTTTCAGTCATACTATTTTTAAGATCAATGGTTCTGCCCAAGGTAATTTCACCAGTTATTAGATCAAGATATTTGCAGTGTCATGAACACGACAAATATAACTAATATATCATTTGCACTATTACTTTTCTTCATGTTACATCATCTATCATTAGCTGTTTCTCATTCTTCTCTCCCTCTGAACCATCTGATGTCCATTGTGTCAGTGTTGCTTTAGATCTTGCTATAGAAAAATTTCCAACTGATAAAAACTATGATAAAAAATAGTTTATTTTGAAAAATTTATATCTGTAATTATAGTGGATAATTACATCTGGTAATTCATAACTACGCTAGCACCACAGATGGAACTTTTTTGTCCTACTGAAAGCAATTAAGTAGTAGTAAGCAGTTAGTGAGTCCAGTCCTCTCAGTTGCGTGTCTGACTAATATTTTTGCTGTGACATATTTACACATGATTATTGTAAAAAGTAAAACAAAAAAATACCAGCTAAAATTATTTTTCTGCATTTTATGTTATTGAAATGAGCAAATAGAATTTCAAGGCTCCAAACTTGTACAATTTTACTTAAAGCAAATATGTTAGAAAATCATGTTGTTGAAAATCATGTTGTTACAAAGCAACTTATTTACATCTACAAGCAGATATGAAGTTGGCATTATTTGGGTGAATAAAGGAAATGAGAAAACCCTATTTGTTTGTTTGCTTTCTGTTTTTATTAATGTCTACTTTCATTGCAGTATATTGAGGTCTTGAGGATACTACCAGGACTGACTGCTCCTGCTTAACTTCCATCGGGGTCATCAGTCCCTGGCCATGACCCCATAGCCTCTTTGAGCCTCCCTCCAAGCCATCAGTCCCTGCTAGCACCCTCAGCCCCTCAGCAGAGCTTGCTTCAGTTTAGTATTGTATTGATGTATTTCCAGCATCATATTCCCCCTGCAGTTAAGAATATTCAAGCATTCACACCCTGAAGGTACAATCCACAGGAAAAAATCTAAAGTAAATATGTTACTAAGCATGCATCCAAATATGAACTAAATCAATGTAGAGTTAGTATAGAATAGGAATTAGATTGCATCTGTCACTAGCAGACAGGAACATCTGTAATTCTGGTTGAAAGATGTGAGACTGATGCAGTTCAAAATGTGTATATTTGCACCAAATCTCTCAATAGAGAATCAATTAATTAAAAAACAATAGGGATTTTGTTGTTTTTACTAGAGATAGAACACTTCCCTATATATCAGATAGAACAAGTTACAGAAAGATATATTTCAGACAATATAATGCGGTTCAGCACACCTGGCTGAGCATTTGGTGCATAGGCTGCACTTTTTTTCAGATCTTTTCAATATAGAATGTGGCAAGTACACAAGTTTGATGGAGTAAGGTTCAGAGTATTCAGCGAAATGAAACTATTTATGCAAATTAGTTGCGAAAAAAACTTTTCATTTCTTTGTCAGAGAGTGCATTTCTTACAATGCAGTGCTGGTTTTGGTTGAGCTTATTTTCTTCATAGCAGCTAGTGTAGGGCTATGGTTTGGATTTGTGCTGGAAACAGTGTTGATAACCCAGGGATATTTTAATGTTTGCTGAGAAGTGCTTATACAGAGTCAAGGCCTTTTCTGCTCCTCACCCCACCCCACCCCACCAGTGAGTAGGCTGCGGGTGTGCAAGGAGTCAGGAGGGGACACAGCTGGGGTTGCTGACCCCAGTCCGGATACCCCCTGCCATATGATGTCATACCATGTGGGAGAAGAAGGAAGGAGGACTTGCTCAGAGCGATGGTGTTTGTCTTCCCAAGTAACCATTATGCATGATTCAGCCTGCTTTCCTGGGGATGGCTGAACACCTGCCTGCCAATGGGAAGTGGTGAATGAATTTGTTTTGCTTTCTTTGCATGTGTATCTTTTCCTTTACCTGTTAAACTATCTTTATCTCAACCCATGAGTTTTCTCACTTTTACCCTTTTGATTCTCTCCCCCATCCCACCAGGGCAGGAAGTGAGTTGTTGCCTCGGGTTAAACTATGACAAATACAAATAACATAATACAGGATAGGGGTGGAAGAATAGTATTTTCTGCTCATAGTATAGCTGTTGCTTGACATATTGTTCTTTCATGGACAATTTTCTAGTCCAGTTTGTTCCAGTTTGCAGTTCCAGTATTACAGTGAGAAGAAATGAAATAGAAAAATCTACAAAATCGAAATCAAAGTTTCGGTTTTTATCATAAGGGAATACTGAACTTCATATCATATTTATTTCAGAATTCTTGGTTTTATGATATTGGAAATTTCTAGAACATTTCTAAAATGACGTTTTTAATGTTTCATCCTGGACATTCTCTAAATTTAGAGTCTTCCAAATATTCTGCAAAATTGAATATGCAAAAGGATGTAGTGTATTACGTTTTCCTTGTGGACTGTGCCTTAGGATGAAAATGGAAAAGCAAATAGTCCTGATGTCACCATTACCTCTAAGTCAAGCATGCATGCTAAAGCTTTTAAAAAGACTTTCCCTTACTAATTTAATGAATATAGACTGCTGTGTAACCTCACTAAGCTGTTCTATTTGCTGCAAAATCAAACCTAACCAAACTAAAATAAAATCACAATATCCATACAAAAGAGCTACTAACAGTGGTGACGATTGTCTTAAATGTCTACGCGTGCTGCTTTTTTATGGCTTCTGTCTGTTCTATGCTGCAACCAGTACGAGTGCTTCTGATACTTTCTTTCTGCCTGACCTAAATCTTGTATTATTGATAAGTCCTCTGAGTTGTTAAACTGGGAGAATGATAGTGTTACTTTTTATGCTGTTCTCTGACATGCCACAGAAACATCAAAGAAATATGTATCTTTAAATTGGAGCTAAAGAAACCTCTTTGGTGCTTTTTTGAAGAACATTTTATGTAATATTATCCAGTATTTTTTGCTACTTGTAAAACTTTGCAGTAGAGGTTATACCTAAAGATCTTTGATCAGTTATTTTACCTCCCTCTTACCCTTTCACTCCCAAATCCTTTTCCGTTTTTTGAAACTTGCTGCTGATTGTACTTTTATACTGAATAGGAGTAGGTTTTCTTTTGTTGTGTTACTGCCACTGGACAACTGATGGTCTAACTAGATATTAGTTACAGAAAGTGGACTCTCATATCTTTTAAGTGTAATTTTTGATGCCTAAATATCTGAACTTTGGGTAGCCTGTAAGCAATAGTAATTTAGACAGATTTTAACTGATAAATATGCCTTTTGGTACCATTCATTGTTTCTTAAAATTGGGATATAAACTGAGTGAGATGAATCATGCTTTGGGAGGTTCTACTCTGTCCTTAGATTAAAGATGCAGATTAATCAGTTACTTTTGAAACAACACTTTCACTGTGCATATCTTTTCTACCTAACTACACAATATTATTTTCTATTTAAACTCCAGTACTTTTTCTGTTTCCTCCATAACACAAGAACATATTACTGGAAATACGAAATAAAAAAAATGAGCATTCATAATTACCTGTATCTGAATGCACTGCTTAATATTAGGAATGCAGCTGCCTTAGCATGATATGATCTTTTTTTTTTCTTTATTCTTTCTTTAAAGCAAATACTCTTATTGTATTATTTACAGTAACTATACAAGACAATTCTATTCATTAGAGGAGCTGTGTTCATATCTCCCATAAAACACTCTATTTTCATCTTTCATAACTTTCAGTTTCTGTTCTAGACCAAGATAAAATGTGAGAGTTGCGAGGAACAAAACTGGTTTTGTCATTGACTCTCTCTTATCCAGAAAATGTGTTTGATTTGGTGACCTAGTTTCAGCTGGGATAGAGTTAATTTTTTCCTATCAGCTGGTATAGTGTGTCTTTAGATGTCTTGAACATTAATGATATAAACATTTAGGAGTGTAGAATTTACCAAGACAGAGACAAAGAATAGAATCCTGCTTCTACCAAAATAAGCCAAAGAGCAGGAAACATATGGATTAATGTTACTGTGGATATGCTAATTAAAATGAGGTATTTTGCCAATTAAAAAGATTCATGACCAGGACTGAAGCTGCCAATTTTGGTAATGATTTGCAAAACCCAAAAAATGCATTCCTCTCAATTCTACAGCTTGTTCCATTCTGGAGGGCAAACAAGTACTGGCAAGTTTTTGTCAGAAAATTGCAGATGTCAAAGAAAGGAGGATGGTTATTTTCTGTACAAATATATTCTTTAATTTACTTAATTAGTTTATCACAAGAAAATGTTGAATCAAACTGCTCTCTACCATTCCAGGTGAAATGAAACAACAAAAACTGAAAAGTTTGCAAGGAATATTATCATAAGTAGATTTAAGTCAGCTTGGTTTAGAAAAGAAGACTGTATTCCCAGTCTTTTCCTATTAAAGAGTCATTCCTCTTCCTATTAATAAATCATAAGGAAGAATAGAAAGTTTATGCCTTAAAACACCATATAGGTGGTCAAAGAAATGAAATCCTGACATGATTCAAACCCTGTAAACAAGAGTTCAGCAGATAGTGAAAGATCATTATAAAACAATTTTCACTGGATTTATTATAGTCCAGGAAACAACAGAAAGGAGAAAATGAAATAATCACAAATCATATGTTAGCATCAATTTTTACAAAATTCTGAAAGTGCTAGCTGAATCTGTGAAAGGGGAGAGTAGAACTTCAAAGCTGGAATGAATAAAGTTGTTCCTGGCAGTGCTAAATGGATAGCTAATTCATAGCTGTCAATGTTGTGAGAGTCTATGATACTTCTTATTGCATTACTCTAATTAGATGGATCACAGAGAGTTCTAACTAGCAAAGGCAAGATTCCTGTAGCTATTTTTATGACAATAAAGAGGATGGAAATGATGGTCCAACAGAGCCTTGGGCAACACGGTCTAGTGTGAGGAATCCCTGCCCAAGGCAAGTGGGTTGGAACTAGATGATCTGAAGGTCCTTTCCAACCTTAACCATTCTGTGATTCTATAATTAACTTTGGAAGTGTTAAAGATTGTATAGACTTGGGAAAAGAGACTTCATAGGTATTAAGAAGGTGACAACTACTTCCTCTCTTGTGTCCTCATGGTCATGAAAAATACTCCTTCTAGTAGTTTAAGTACTATATTACCCAAAGTGGTACTTCAGAAAATTTGCCTAATATGTCTAGTGACATCATTCAATGAAGGAAAAATTTAAATATTCCTTGGCAATTCCTTCTGTATTTTAAAATAGGGCACTAATAATGGCAACTATTATGAAATGTTACATGTCTGGAAGATTGGTATTATGATATTCTTGAAATACAGTATTTCACCTGACAAAGATGACTATACGGCACAGAAATCAAAATGTGCAGCTAGGACTATTTCAAGCTGCTATGCATGAAACTTCCAAGTTAGATTCAGAGTAAAAAGTCAAACCACTTTTAACTGAAATTGCTGAAAAGCATTAATGTTCAAAACATATTGCAGCTGGTTTTTGAAAACTTCCGGACTTCATAATCTAATTTTTTGATAATGTCTCCTTTCCTGCATTAAATCTCAGTGGATCAAGAGCTGGCTGGATGGCTGCACACAAAGAGTTGTAGCCAATGGCTCAATGTCCAGGTGGAGACCAGGAACGAGTGGTGTCCCTCAGGGATCGGTGTTGGGACCTGTCTTGTTCAACATCTTTGTCGCTAACATGGACAGTGGGATTGAGTGCGCCCCCAGCAAGTTTCTGATGACACCAAGCTGTGTGCTTCGGTTGATACGCTGGAGGGAAGGAATGCCATCCAGAGGAACCTTGACATGCCTGTGAGGTGGGCTGATACCAACCTCATGAAGTTTAACCATGTCAAGTGCAAGGTCCTACACCTGGGTCGGAGCAATCCCAGGCACAGCTACAGGCTGGGCAGAGAAGGGATTCAGAGAAGCCCTGCAGAGAAAGACTTGAGGGTGTTGGTTGATGAGAAAATGAACATGAGCCAGCAGTGTGCACTCACAGCCCAGAAAGCCAACCGCATCCTGGGCTGCATCAAAAAAAGCGTGACCAGCAGGCTGAAAGAGTTGATCCTGCCCCTCTACTCTGCTTTGTGAGACCTCACTTGGAATATTGTGTGCAATTCTGGTGTCCTCAACATAAAAAGAACATGGAACTGTTGGAACAAGTCCGAAAAGTCCAGAGGAGGACCACGACTATGATCAAGGGACTGAAGCACCTCCCTTATGAAGACAGGCTGAGAAATTTGGGGCTGTTCAGACTGGAGAAGAGAGGGCTGCATGGAGATCTCATAGCAGCCTTCCAGTATCTGAAGGGGGCCTATAAGGATGCTGGGGAGGAACTCTTCACTAGGGACTGTAACGATAGGACAAGGGGTAAGGAGTTCAAACTTAAACAGGAGAAGTTTAGATTGGATATGTTAGGAAGAAGTTCTTTATTACTTTGTGAGGGTGGTGAGGCACTGGAATGGGTTGCTCAGGGAAGTTGTGAATGCTCCATCCTTGGCAGTGTTCACGTCCAGGTTGGACAGAACCTTGGGTGGCATGGTTTAGCGTGAGGTGTCCCTGCCCATGGCAGGGGGGTTGGAACTGGATGATCTTAAGGTCCTTTCCAACCCTAACTATTCTATGATTCTGTGCTCTAAATACCTAAACAATTTTGCTGTCTTCTGATGAACAAAATAAAGAAAGGACACCTTGTTTACCTTACGTCTTCACTTACAAGTGGTTTTTTTTACATAAAATATCTTTATTTGCCCAAGGTGAAACATTTGATTTTCAGATATCTTGTAAAAAAAAAAAAACCTTCCTTGTAATAAAAACAAAACAAAACAAAACAAAACACTACTAAATTTGGGCTTCAGATTTATGTCACAGACCCTGTGGCAGACCATGATGAGTTTCACAATGTCCTGGTTTCAGCAGTAGCAGTCGTTTTTCTCCTTCTTAGTAGCTGCTGCAGTGCTGTGTTTTTGCCTCTCCGCCTGAGAACAACGCTGATAACACCAATGTTTTCAGTTGTTGCTAAGCTGTGTTTACTCTCTCCAAGGACTTTGTGAGTCTCATGGTCTTCCAGGTAGAAGGGGAAAGCCAGAAGGAAACAAAGACAGGACACCTGACCCAAACTAGCCAAAGAGGTATTCCATACCACAGTATGTCATGCCCAGTATATAAAATGGTGGCAGTTACCTGGGAGGGCTAGATCATTGCTCGGTTCTAGCTGGGTAGTGGTCGGCAGGTGGTGAGTGCTTGTGTTCTCTTCCCTTGTTATTCCCCTTATTATTATTTTGGTAACAGTAGTGGTTTGTGTTATACCTTAGTTACTGGACTGTACTTATGTCAGCCCCTGGGAGTTACATTCTTTCGAGTCTCCTCCCGATCCTTTTCGGAATGGGGGGAGGAAGGGGAGGAAGTGAGTGAGCGGCTGCTTTTCTTTGGGTTGCCAGCTGGGCTTAAACCACAACACACGAGAAACAGATACAGAAAGCAGTAATACTTAACATCATGAGTTGGATTCTTACATATCTGTGGAATTCCTTTTTAGCATGATTTTTATCGGACACTAGGGTTGTATACTGCAAGGCTGTGGTCATATGATGCTGCAAGACAACGGAATATATCTTCTTGACAAATTTAATCCAATAGCATGTGCACTGGAGCTAACTGCTTTAGTCCTGCATTTGTCATTAAAATAATATTTTTCCTACAGTTGTCTGTGTGACCATTTTTCAACATCCCTACTCCAGCGGCACCATTGCTATGACCAACAGCATTCATGGTCAGTTAAAGAAGTAGAGTCCTGGAGCTGGGCAGAACTGGGTTTAGGGCTAGCAAATCAATAACTTATGTAAAGGTCACAATAGATAGTAAATCTGAACATAACCTGGAGTTGTAGGCCAAGGGAGAAAGAGAAAGGTTAGCAAACACATAGAAATAACCCCAAGTCGACCCTAAAGGGCTGAAGAAGAAACCATCAACATGAACATAATATTCCCCCTGGTGAAGGACCCCAGTTGCATAACACTCCCTCCTCACTGGTGTACAATAACAGACATTAAACCCAGAGAAGGAGGGGAAGGGTGAGCACAACACCAGGAAAGTGGTAGAAATGAAGAAGTGTATGTAGAACTGTTTTAGCTTCAGTTTTATTCTTTCTGGTTTTGGTAATAATTAGACCTGAGCTAATAATAATTAGATTCTCAAGATTTCAATTATAGTTACAATAAATTATTGATTTTCTTTATATAGATGTGCTTCTTCTTTGCTCATAAACAAGATTCTGAGCTTAGCATCCTTCAGGACCTAATTCTCTATGTTCAATCTGTTCTAATTACTACTGCTGACCTAGTGAAAATAAGGTAAGTAGAGCACTACTCCTTATTAGTATAATATTAACAAAAGCAGTCTCACTTAAGTGGAAGAATTTTTGTTTAAAACTCACAGTTCTCTCAAATAAAGGGTATGATTGTATTTCTATGGAAAAGTGACCCACTTATAATATCTACATGGAGATTCCTTTCACAGCTTCTGCTGTCAAGAATAAAGCATATTTTCTAATTTTATGTGCCAAAAAAGAGCAAAAAAAATGTATTTATGGTACAACTGTAGTTCTGTATAGATAACTATAGCAAGCAGTTATTCTATGCAGAATAAGATATTTTACTTCAACACAGTGACTTATTGAAGAGAAATTCAGACCTGGTGTGATAGCATAGTCCCTGATAATTGGAGATATGAGCTGCAATCTCTGAATAACATTCTACAATTTGCTCAAAGCTTCATGCTCCATAGTTTTCTGATGCATTGCAATCATATGGTTTGATGGAGAACTGAAAGGCAATATTGTTCTTCAATTAATGTGAAGAATTACAAGTATCTCAGTACAGAGCAGTGTATTTAGATGTCTGTGAAATATATTTAAAAATGGGCATAATATTAATAAACATGAATTTAATAAACCGCAGAATTCTTAAATGTCTTAAATTCTTAGATTAAGAATTCTTAAAATTCTTAAAAAAGAAAAATATCTCTAAGTCTGGTGGAATGCCTCTAACTGAAAGGGAAGCTACCCATTTAATTTGTTTTAAGTTATGAAAATTTTTACAACTGAAAGGGAAATCTGAAAAGTTTTCAGGAGTTTACATACAATCCCTGAACCAGAGGGGAAAGACATGGAACTACTTCTCTGGCTAATTAAAATCCTGCTCTGCCAGTAAATACCATTGCAGTTACAATGATACCTATATATTTTAAAGAATAAGGTATAAGTCAAGGTCAGATATCAGAGGCTCAACAGAATAATAAAAAGGATTGTGTTAAAAGCAAAAAATGAAATAAAAGAAGGTGTTAGATAGAAAGGACAGAAAAAAAAGTGGCCATAGGAAAATTCTAGTTGACAATATTGAACTTCACCCTTTACTATAACACTTTAAAGTATTTCAGAATTCCAGGTAGAGCAACAGAGGATCCTGCTAGCCTGAACCTTAAAAAAAAAAAATAAAAAAAAAAATAATCCAAGACTAAGTATACATGTTACACCTACTATAGGGATGCTGGGAATGGACTCTTCATTAGGGACTGTAGTGATAGGACAAGGGGTAATGGATTAAAACTTAGGGGAAGTTTAGATTGGATATAAGGAGGAAATTTTTTCTTATTAGAGTGGTGAGGCACTGGAATAGGTTGCCCAGGGAGGTTGTGAATGCTCCATCCCTGGCAGTGTTCAAGGCCAGGTTGGACGAGGCCTTGGGTGATATGATTTAAGTGTGAGGTGTCCCTGCCCATGGCAGGGTGGGCTGGAACTTGATCCTGAGGTCCTTTCCAACCCTAACTATTCTATAATTCTATGATTTTATGATCTTTGGTAAAATTACATCTTGGACATTATTTCTATTTTTTTCTAACACAACAGCTATTTGACCAATAGATAAGAAAATGACTAGAGGAAAATGGCCAAAAAAAATACCAGTCTTGAATTCAGAAAACTCCTTCATTTATTGATCTACCTACATTTCAAACACTCTCGAGGTTGTACTAAGAAGTAGTCAGAGCATATTTTTTCTTGCTCTGAAAGTTTCAATCTTGTGGGCTTACCCTCTCCCAGAATTAGTATCTGATCTTACGGGCAGCTTTCAGGAGTGAAGCAGCAAATGTATACTAGACCATTAATACAATGCTGCCCCAAAGTATTTTTTTGTTCATTTGCAAAGGAGTATCAACAAAGAGACTCAAAGAGCTACTCCTCAGACATTACTACTGCAATTCTTTTCCTGTTAAGAAGTCTTTAGATTATCTGTCTTTCAGCTCCATATCCTTTAAAACACAATAGTACTTTCCAGTCCCTCAGGGGTACATTAAAGACAAGCTTACGAAAAGGCTGTTAGATGTTTTGAGCTTTTGTAAGTGCAGGCCATAAACTTAGGGGTATGTGCACATGAAGTTTACAATGCACATACTAAATCCAGCTTTGATAACTGATGCACAAACTGATAAAGAAAAATAACCCACAAAAACCAAAATAGCGGCCATAACATAAAAATATTATTTTAACATAATTAGCATGCATTATTCTAGCATTATTATGTCTACACAAGATTGTGATTTATGGTGTAAATCCATGGCTATTCCTGCCAACTATTATCTTTTCTCACTATATAATATTTTTTACTGTTACGTAATTTTGTTCATGGCTTTTTGACTGTCTCTTTGATGAAGACCTACATTCTGAGTTCCAGCATCAGTTTGCTTAATGGAACATCTCTTTATCTTTTTATCTATTGTATGGGAAGCAGAAGGGGGGTGCTGCCTTCTTCATCTGGTTGTATAGATGTGGAAAGATATTTGCTATGTGATTTCAAAACAGCACTAGAGTATCCAAATTCTTAATAACTTGGGCAGTGAAACATCACAAGCAGAAGTTTCCTCAGCTACCATTTAAAACAGATTTTTTTTTCCACCCATTGAAACATGCTATCAGGCCACTATTTAAATCTTAAATAATCAAGACACATTAACGTTTTCGTGATAAGGATCACATACTTACGCTCACTATGCTTTCTCCTTGATAATAACTCACTGCTAAGATGATGGTATTGTACAATACAATCCCCGTTTCCTTTTCTGTGAGAATATTCTTATATTTACTTTGGGATATTTTACATTTCCTCTTTGTAACTATATACAGATTTCAAAATGTGTGTTTGTTTTCCTTAAAAGGCAAAAATGTTCCTCTGTCCTTTGCAGAAAACTGTAACTGAATGTTTGCACCAAAAAGTACTGTATTATTTCAGTATTGTTAGTATGCTTTGTGCTTTAAAAGTATTTTAAGATATTAGTAAACTGCATCTTTTCAATAAATGTAGGTATAATTGTGTGTATATGTATATGAGGTCTGTGTTTCTATATACATACATATACAGTATACTTCTGATCTAAAATACATACACTAACATATAACTTTAGGCTGTAAGTTTATTCCCAAATCCTGTAATTAATTTTGTAGCATTCATATTCCTTTGTCTTCTTTTGCCTTCTTTCTTTTTTAGTCTACAGTTATAAAAAACTTTAAAAATTGAGAATAAACTAGTCATTAACATAAAGAGTGAAACTGGATAAAATGTTATTAAATATTAATTGAAAAATAATTACAGTGAAGTAGCAATCTGAAAATTAACCTGCTTCTTCTTGTCTCTTAAAATTACAATAATCATAGAAGCTATGGATATGGTTACAAGGAAGAGTCCCTGACTCCAGACCTGCTGCTCTGAGAAGGACCAACTCCACTGGCCCTCTGTTTGGCCCATTTATACCCTAGTCAAATCTGATCTGTCATGTTAGCCCTCATCATCTGGGGGCCTCACCTGCTGCCCCACAAGAGATCCCATGTAGACCTGGCAAGGGTTAGCTTACACAGGGGGCAGGCAGTGTACATGACCATTTCCAGAATTAGGCATGCTCACATTTGGGTCCTGCAATCTCAAAAATGGCATTCTGCCATGAAGTCTGTGGTTTCCTGCCAGGCCAGTGCAAACTGTACACATCCCTCAGAAGTCCCTTTTGTGATTTTGCCTGCTCTTAGAATTGATAAATCATACAAGCTTTGCTTCAGGTTCACCTGCACTGCTCCCCTACCTAATTTCTTCTGCCTGACATGTCTGAGCAATGAAACAGAACGTGTGTCTTGATATGGGGTAACTAGAAGGTGTTTCCAAAACAGTGAGCTGTATGCTATGAGAAAATGGTTGTGTGACTGTGTTTTATCCTTTTTAAAAAATAAATAACTATACTGTTATTTATGATAATTAATGCTCCAATATCGTTAATATTGTATTATCCTATTCCCTATCATGATTTACTTATGAATTCTCTGTTCCTTTCTGGAGCTATGATTTTCTTGACAACAGTATTAAAGTATTCAGCACAATTCTTATTTCCATGGAAAAGTCAATCTCTTCAAAGTTTTCCATGGGACTAATTTCATAGCTGATTCTCTGCTTATGCTTATTTAAAGCTGGTGGACTTCTGCTCTTAGAAATAAAATGATTGTGCTTCAGCTTGTGGTAAAGTGAGATCAGAACAGTGAATCCACTAGTATTTTTTGTATTTAGTATAAGTTCCTGACAGGTAACTTGCAGTGTGGCACAGTGCACTCCAAACATCCATTTTCTTTTAAAATACTTTTAAAAAGCCTAGAAAAATAATAAGATTCTATTTTCTTTTAGTCTGTCATATCAGTACATATTTCTTCTGGAAACACAGTTGATCAATTTCATTGTTCTGTCTTAAACACTTGAAAACTTACTCAGGTTGCTCACTTACTGTAGTGAGTTGTCAATACAGGTTTTATACATTAAAGATTTGTATTGATAGTTTATATGAAAAAACAACAAACAAACAAAACCCAAAACAAAACAAACAAAACAAGGTAATCTTTGAAAGATCAGAATCCAAAGGGTACCAACCTTTTGCAATATACTCTTCTTAAAAAAGGAAATTAAAAAGAGCTAGCAAATTGTATTTCATTCTGCCAGTATGTTATATTCCATCAGGTTGCATATAATGTGTGTATTTTAAACAATTAGTACAAGCAGAAGTGTTGTTCATGTCAAGTCATTTTCAGCTAATTGGTAGAAGCATACTTTGCTGCTGCTGTTGCACTCATGATTAAAATGTAGCTAAAATATATGAGTAAGATTTATAGCAGTATCTGCCAATTTCAGTGAAAATGAAACAGGATTTTCAAACTCTTATAGCCACATCACAGCAGATAAAATGATTTTGTTAGTAATTAACTGTGTTGGGTTGACTGTGGCTGGACACAAAGTTCCCACCAAAGCCACTCTATTACTCCCCTCCTGGAAGGGTTAGGAGACAGAAAATATAATAAAAAGCTCATGGGTTGACATAAGGACAGGGTGAGATCACTCAACACTTAATATTATGGGCAAAACAGACTCAACTTGGGAAAATAAGTTTAATTTCTTAACCAATCAGAGTACGGTAATGAAAAAACAAACCCTAAAACATAAACCACCTTCCCTGCATCCCTCCCTTCTTCCCAGGTTTAACTTTACTCCCAATTTTCTCTACTTCCTCTACTGACAGCGGTGCATGGGATGGGGAATAGGGGTTGTGGTCAGCTCATCACACATTGTTTCTACCACTCCTTCTTCCTGTGTGGGACTCCTCACACTCTTACCCTGCTCCACCAGTGGGTCTCTCCCACAGCAGACAGTCCATGAACCTCTGCAATGTGAGTCCTTCCCACGGGCTGCAGCTCTTCATGAACTACGTGAAGTGGGTCCCTTCCATGGGCTGCAGTCCTTCAGGAACAGACTGCTCCAGTGTGGGTCCCCCACGGGGTCACAGCTTCCTTTGAATATCCCCTTCTCCAGTGTAGGGTCTTCCACGGGCAGCAGGAAAACTTCTGGTTCGTGCTCCTTTCCCTCCTTTTGCACTGACCTTGCTGTCAGCAGAGAAACAACTCTCACAGTCTTACTCCTCTCTCCAGCTGCAATTGCTGTTGCACAGCAGGTTTTTCCCCTTCTTAGGTATGTTGTCCCAGAGGTGCTACCACTGTTAGTGATGGGCTCCTTTTTGGCCAGCACTTGGAGCTAGGTGGCATTGGCTTCTGTTTGACAAAAGGGAAGCTTCTCACAGCTTCTCTCAGCAGCTGTCCCTGTAGCCCCCCTGTTACCAAAACCTCAATATGTAAAGAGAATACAACTGGTTTTGTCTCTGTGTTTAAAGAAACAGCAGAAATAGTTGAAAGAGAAGTGTGTTTTACTCATAACATGCAAGAATACGGTATTAAACTGTCGGTGAGGCGGCAGCACCGGTGACTACTGTAATCCAGAGGTTTGAGCTCTATATTGAGCTGTACAGGAGGTTCTGAACCTAGGGACATCTGAGCAGAACCCCATCCAGCCTCGGCAGTCCTCGGCAGCCAATCAGGAGGGTGGGGGGCGGAGCCAGGAGCTTCCGCGGGAGATTTAAACTGCGCAGCTGGAAAAAGTGCTTTCGGCTCAGAGCCAAATTTGCCCTGTCTGCAGAAGCTGCCCTGAGAAGTCGGATGTTTGTACTCAGACAGAGCTGGTAAAGAAAGAGATGTCAGTACAGGCAGTATCCTGCAACAGACACCCACACATGTCTTCTGGAGAAAAGGCTAGTACCTGCACAAAGTGTGCACAGGTTGACGACTTGTTGTGGCAGGTAGCCCAACTACAAGGGACAGTTAATAGGCTGTGCAGTATTAACTGAGCTGAAAGATAGGTGTGTGGCTTCGAAGCATACATTTACAGTAGATACAACTGAGTCTGTGACACCTTGGACCCAGGTCTCTAACTCAACCTCCATCTTCCAACATCCAGATCAAAACCAGATACAATGGTTTAAAGGCTTTAGATGTCCATGAGCAAGGTAAACAAGGAGAGCCTGCACCAGCACCACCATGCATTAGCAAAAGAAATGTTGAGAAATTATAGTGGGTGACTCTGTATTAAGGTGCACTGAGGCAACCATCTGCTGGCCTGATAGGGAGTTATGAGAGGTATGCTGTCATATGAGAGGATGTTGTCGAGAAAGTTCCCCAGCTTTTCGATAGCACAGACTAACACCTGCTGTTACATTTTAATGTAGGTACAAATGACACCGCAAGCCATAAGATAGGCAGGATCGAGAAAAGGCTATAAAACCCTGGTGACGCAGGTGAAAAACATTGGTGCCCAAGTTATCTTCTCACCTGTCGTACAGCTCTGTCAAAGAGTAGATGGCCAGTCATAAATTCATTACATGATGTCAAATCTACAGTAGGTAGATTTTAAGTCTATATTTAAGTAGATATTAAGTCTACTATTTAGTCACAGAAATAGGACTTGGAAGGAGATTGAGCTCTTCCTGAAATGTCCACATGGAGTAAAAAATGCTTTTTTCTTAGAAAGGATAACTTTTTTAACAACTTTGCATTGTATCATGTCATAATATGAAAAGTTGACCAGAGTCCAGTTTTGTATTTGTTGCTTTTGTAACCATACATTAAAAAAAAAAAAATAAATAAAGAGAAGGAGCCTTACTTCTCAATGACTGTTTCTATTTTTGGATTTTGCAAGCATTTATATGCACAATAGACTAAGATATCTGACATACCTGGAGGAAAAAGCAGGGACTAAGTTCAAACATTGATTTTTAGACTGGAGTTGATAAAAAAATGATGAAATACAGACTAACTTATAAAATTCTGAAACATTTAGCAATGTTTCGTTTATTTTTCCGCATGGTTGCAGAGTACAGATTCCTATAGCTGGATGATTGATTGAGGACTATGCCTCAAAAGACATTTAAACATAAGACTAGTTTATGGCTAGTAGCTAGAGTTGCTAATGATCATTCAAATCTATGTATTTTCACACTCACTTGTTGAAAGCATCTAGAGTACATAGAAACATTGCAGAACACAGTAAGTTTCAAATCCTTTGTTTCCCCCAGTTTAATAATTTCCCATTAACCCATGTGCATAATGTTTTACCAAAGAACATACTGAGTCATATAACTTAATAGCACCAGTGATAAACAGCAATCTTAAATACACTTAGTAGTGTACGATGTTCAGTGATTGTAGACTTGTTAAATGTTAATGAGTTATCAGCAATAGCACCATGGTTTCTCTTCGGGGGCAGAACAGAGAATTCCCAATGATTTAGGGGTGCATATTATGAAATTCGCATTTATGTGTCTATAGATGATAAACCAGTGTGAAGGGTTTCTGTGTGGCAAGAGATAGTTATACAGATAACCATTTCCTAACCTATTAATGTTTCCAAGTTCCATAATGCTGGTGTTCCACATAGAGATAAATGGAAACTTTATCTCCTTCACCTTTCATAAGAAAAGATAGTATGAAATCCAGAACAACAAACCACTTCTTGGCTTCATCAGTATGATAGAATAAATATCTCTACCTGCGTCAGATCAAAACTGGAATCACACTGTTCTGTATTTTTAAGTGAGAGCTATGACTAGTGAATTGTCTTGCACTGTATATGACTACAAATTAGTGTTTAATAGTAACAAATTCAGTATGGGGAATTGAAATCTGATGGATCAGAGACCCTTATCCTTAGTCTCTCATTTTCAAACTCAGTAGGATTAAGTAGCAGAGGACAGGAAAACAAGTATTCTTTCTGGAAAGTATTTACATTGGTTCTTCACTTTTATTGGAAACTGCTCTATGGGAAGATCATATGTACCCAGCAAGTATGTCAGATTTCCCTGGAAAGCCTACCAGAAACATAATTTCAATTGGAAGAGGTTTTGCTCAAGTGGCTTTCTTCTACCTTATACTTCACACTTGTCTCTGGAGAGCTCTAGCTGTGTTCTTCAGGTGAGTTTGAAATTGTTTCTCACCACGGCTGCTGTCCAAGAGTTACATTTTCAAATTCAATAACATTACTGATGTCAGCTCGTCATCAGTCAGACATGCACTTTTATTAAAACTTTTTTTTTCTAAAGTGTAAATTTGTTAAAGTATTCAACAAAGCAAATCAGACCACTAATGCCTCATTTTGAGCACAGTTAAACTCAGATTTTAATCCTCAGAAGTACTTTTACTGTAAAAGTTGTCATTACTCAGACTGCTACAATAACTCCTCAACTATGTGTTTTCATTGGAAATGATAAATACTCACCTTAATTCAAACCAGACTTGTTATTTCACTGTAATATCAAGGTGCCATAGATTAGTGTGACTCGGCATTCAGGAGACATTAGCATTCTAAGAGATGTATATGACAGTAACATGCCAATCTATTTCTATTTGAAATCTATTTAAAAATACTTAGAAAACATTATTGTACTCAATATGGTGTCAAGAACTCTGACTTGTTCAGTGATTAGTATGTTTCTAGGTTAAGGATACTGAAGTTCACGAGCCAGCTAACCATTATATTTTTTTGGATTTTGCAGACAGCAGTGCCATTTGAGATTCGTTTTTGAAAAACCATTCCATTGGATCTTGGAAAGAATGTGAATTTCTCCATAGTCAAGATGAAACAATCATTGTCTGATTTTGGTAAAAAGAAATAAATAAAAAAATATTAAAAAGTCTCACTTTCTGCTTACCTATTTCCAAACTTTTCTGAGGAAACACTGGAGTTTTTGACACTGCAGAGAAGGTCATGTTTTACAACTGAGTTTCCTAAATAAAAGGAAATTATTATGTTCTCAGTAGGAAGTCTGCAGGGAGCAACTATGTAAAATTTGGCCCAGTCATTAAAATGACACTTTGCCATTTGTTTTCCTTTAAGGAATTATGTTACTGTTTATCTTTCTATTCCAGTTAACAGTTTGGAGATCATATCCTTTTAATGTTCTTTGCTGAAAACAGGGCATTTGGCATTTACCCCAGATTTTAGTATGAGGTTCACAGTTTGTAATTTAATTCCTTTTAAATTGCATTGCCTGCTCTAAGCAGCAGTTATGAGAGATTCTCATGTTATGAATTCTGAAAAAATATTTTTATTTTTTTTTAACTCTGCCACCTTTATACAGCGGTATTAACTGTATCCCAAATTCATAGAATCACAGAATAGTTAGGGTTGGAAAGGACCTTAAGATCATCTAGCTCGAACCCCCCTACCATGGCAGGGACACCTCACACTAAACCATGCCATCCAAGGATCTGTCCAACCTGGCCTTGAACCCTGCCAGGAATGGAGCCTTCACAACTTCCCTGGGCAACCCATTCCAGTGCCTCACCACCCTTACAGTAAAGAACTTTTTCCTTATATCCCATCTAAACTTCCCCTGTGCAAGTTTGAACTCATTACCCCTTGTCCTGTCACTAGAGTCCCTAATTGGTCAAGGCTAACATCCATGAAGTTATATGCAAATGTAGAATGAAAAGAAACCCCCACAAGAAAAGACATAATTGGTAAATGAGATAAGCAAAATCGTGAATGCAGAGAAAGGTGACGATTCAGAAAAGCAAGACAGGTAAAAGAATTCAGGAACTATATGGCTTGGTAGTCAGTGGGAGGTTTAACAACTAACACATGGAGTAGGACAGTATCTTTTTCATATGTTAAACATGAGCTGTATACCAGTCAGATAGTGCAATGCATTATATATATAAGAATGTGTGTTTGTGCCTCTTGAATATTCCAGTTATCCTGGTTATGTAAATAGCAAACAATTTAGTATCACCACCATTTAGCTTTCAGATATAATGAAATGGTAATAGACCTTCCTAGCTATGAGAACATTTGAGTTTCTTTGTCTAATTAAAAATTTTTTGAGCTCTAGTCATGAAAAACTAATCATTGTGACAATACTCTTCTGGAAATTATAATGTAGAAGCAAAAAAATGCAGGCAATTTAGTGTTTGCTATGGTTCATCAAATTCAGACTTCTTATGCCTAACTTGGTCACATTTATTTGTGCGCCACAGGGGTGTAACTCCAAAAGGGAAAGGCAGACCCAGAATGTGCTTCACAAAAAAAAGTCGTTACCTTGGCAACTAATACGGTGCTAAATGTTCCAACAGGTAGAATATCTCAAAACTTTGAAACACATCGTTCTTGCTGTAGAAAATGTATGCATCCTGGACACCTATACTAAAAGTGAATGCAGTAGATGCTCCTTTATATTGCAGCCTAAAATTTGCCTTGCCAACAGGAAGCTGCCTCCCATTTCTCTGCCCTTCTGCCATTTAATAAGTCTTTTTCCTAATGCATTCTTTAGATAGTGTATTAGACTTTTTGTCTAGCTATTTCTTCCTATACCTTCATTTTTTTGTTTCTGAGGTTCTTATTCCACCTGTTTCTCACTCTTTTCATCCACATGCATCTCACTTTCTTCTGAGGTGAGGGAATTCCTAGGAAAAAACTTTCCCTTGGAATTTCAGTTCCCCTTTGTTGCCCTACCAATAACTTAGCTTAAAAAGGAATTTTCAGTGCCAGCATATGATCTACGTTCACAGAGGCCAGCTGGGACCAGTTTGTTGACACAGAATCCTATCTTACAACGCTTGCTGACAACTCTGAGCTCAGAATTTGATCTCTGCCAGGCACTGTGGCTCAAAGTCATTATTGGAAAACAGATGACACAAGAAATGCAATAGATTAATTAAATTCTGTGAATAGGAATAAGGATCAGTATTACCAGCGGTGAAACTTTTCAGAAATAAAAAGGGAGACTGGAGAAGATATAGCTGCTTTAGAAGGCATATATCCTATATTTAGAGTCAGGGGGTGCAAACAAAGACTAAGTAGAGAGCTACTAAGGTGGATCTTTTTTTTTTTGATACTTGCTGTCTTTTAGGCTTCTAATATTAGGTTTTCAGTTGCCCCAGTTATGAAGACCTAAGTCTTCATACTGTGACAGTATGTTTCATTCATTTCACCTAGCTTTGCACAAGTAGTTGAACTTGAGACAGCAGTTATTGTATTTCATATGATAGCAATTTCTGTTAGCTATTAAAATATATTTTTTTCTATTTTAAAGATTTTTTTGTCAATTAATTTGTCATCTTCAGCATACATATACATTATTTTTTCCATTATTTGTAGGATAAGTTTTCTTATTTGGATGTAGATTTCTTTTTCTTCCCCTCTTCACACTGTATATTTTCCACTTCTTACACTTCTTATTTTTCTTAATATAGTTTCAAAAGTGTTGCAGGTTTCTTTCTTTCTTTTTTTTTTTTTTTTTTTACACTCAGCATTATGATTCATAAAACTGATATTTAAGGAAGCATTTTAAAATACAGATTTAGTTTAGGCATCTAGGCAGCTTCCTAATTCATTTTAACCTCTGTCTTTGGTTTAGGATTAGTGGTTTTTGAACCTCTTAGTGCAGAATACTTTTCTGATTCAAAGCCCAAGCCAAGGACAAGATCCTTTTAGTCTTTTATAATCTTTGGCTTTAGCTCAAACTTTGATTTTCTTAAGTACAGTTAAGATTGAAAAATTTTAAGTAAAGATAATTGAAACTTTTATAACAATAAGCAATGGGTATCATATTGTAGTATTTTTAGAGCTCGATAAAGTTTATTTAACATTTTCTGTTTCCCCAGTCATATACCCAGATTCTCTTTCATTAGTCTCAACTAGAATAAGGGAATTAAGATGTTGTAAAAAACAGATTTTTTTTTTCTTTTTCTATCTTTAGCAGTGTCCTGATATTTCAGTAATGTCACCAATGACTGAATGGAGTTTCAAGACAAGCTGAACTATCCCTCTTTGAAAAACAAATCTGTAAAATAGCCTTTTGCAACAAAAAACATTGGATACCAGTTTGGAATGTGGAAAAAAATCTGAGTTTCCTCACCTGCTGTCAGGAAACGGATACATCCCAGGAGCCTGAAAGATGAAACTGGGAATTTTGCTTTTTGCAAAAGGAGTGTATATATGGACATCAAAGTTCATTAGATGCTTAAATAAAGTAGTAAGTATCCAAGGGAATTTAAAAAAAAAAAACACCTAGACAGCTAACAGTCATTTAAATCTGTTCTTTGAAAAGTTTGCATATGATGGTTAAGCACTGTAACTGTAAGCCCTTCATAAAAGGCTATGACTAGAATTGTATTCTAAATGTAAATTTAAGCTTGAGACCATATATATACAATGAAGTGAAACCATATATATGTAATGAGGTTGAGTAGTGTCTACTGTGGATCAGACTTCCTAGAGTGGGTGTGGAGTTTCCAACTTGGAGATACTCAAAAGGCATCTAGAGATAGTCCTCAGCAACCTGCTCTAGGTGGCCTTACTTCAGCAGCAGGGCTGGATTAAATGATCTCCTTAGGTTCCTTCCAACTTCAGCAACTTGGTGGTTCTGTGAATTAGGGAAAAGATGTTAAATTTTACAAAGATTTAAAAATTTTTATGGTAACAGTAAAATCACAGGTAGCTAAAACATCACACTAGAAACTGAATTTGCCATTTGTTTCCTTTCAATTTTTTTTAAATATATATTTTTAAAGACAGAAATTAAAAAAATCGATTACCAGCAGCACAAGTGGGTGCTGCTTTTTATGGCAGTCACAGAATGACAGCAATTCAGACTGAAGATTTTAAACAAAGTGACAGATCTTATAACATTATGACATTCCTTTTCCTAGAGATTGCTGCATTATGTTTCAAACATGTAACTACACTTCCTTTAGAAATTAGTCTACTGGTCATGAAAGCTACAAAGACAGTTGAACCATATTCACTGATACTGACAACTGACGTAGTGAATGAAGCAATTTACCTTCTGATTAAATTGAAAGTTTGTAAAATCTTAAAAAAATTCAGAAAGGTCAGAAGCCAGCAGCATAATAACTTAAGGGACTTCAAATCATATTTATAAACTCTATTCATTGATTCAACTCTCTTTTCTAAACTCAAACTGGGTGAAATAGGTAAAATTAATCAAAATTTTGTTCCTTTATTTCACTGAGCATTTAACTGTTTAGACTACCCAGCATTTAAGGAGTGGACTTGAATGAAATTTTGTGTGTGTGTGTTTGGGAAAGAAGATTCAATGTGTATTTCTTTTCCCTTTTTGCAAACTACATGCCTTTGTGAAAATTAAACTTAAAATTTAGCTTTAGTTTGATTACTTTGCATTTTATTAAAATGAAGAAAAGAAAAAATGCTTACTCTGTTTTACAATTTTCACCTTCCAACAAGAAAATTTGGTTTCTTTGTCACAGTAATGTGCCAACATTTTATTAAAATTAGCAAGATAGAAGAGTCCATGAAGAAATATTTGAACCATTCTGAAACTGAAAATTTCATGCACTCATCAATGCCAAAATTAAAAAGCTATTTTATTAAAACACATGCATCTAAGGCCATTAGACAACTTAGTGTGCCAAATGTAATTTCTAGGTTAGTTACCGAAGAAAGCTTTTTTTTTTGCCACAGTGATTGCAAGAGGTGTTCATACCTTTTTTTTCTCTGCAAGTTTTTCAACATTTATCACCTTGCAAAGTAGCAAATATAGATTCATACTATATCAAAACCACTTTCAAGTCGAAAGATGTAGACTGAGCTTAGTACCACAGCTGTTTTTATTCTAAACATATGAAATAGAAACCTGAAATGACTAAGGCAGTTTTAAGCAGACTGGAACACATTGATTGAGAATAGGTTAATTTGGAATATCTGTGATATCTGTGTCAGACTAATGAATTAATGCAATAAGAATCATAGTGGTAATACCTGCACATGGGGGAGCGTGTTGTATGAAGTCAATGAAGAGGAAAAGATGTGAACTCTAAATTGTGAATTTTGTGAATGACAATGTGCAGTCCTTCGATTCTAAACTTTATCGATGCTTATATTCACTATTTTAATTTCTTCATTTTTACATTCTGTTTAACTGTTAACTTATTAAAAAACTTTATTTAAATAGAAGTTTTATAAAGTATGCTTTTGCACATAAATTGGTGTGGGCTAACTAAAAAAATCAATGCCTGAAGTACTCCATGGAATTAGATATTTAATTGACACACACAAACGGAGATCTTAATCTTTTTGTTTCTTTGTATTCTTCCTTTAATTAACAATTTTATTGTATTCTGTCTATAAGGGTATTGTTTTGTTATTGTGATTTATGAATGTGATGTTATTTGGCTTGATAAGAACAATTAGCATTTTATTCAGTCTGTTCCTCAGACTGAGGTAAAAAAAAACTCAGCTGCTTATTCCCAATATGACTAGCACATTGCACTTCTGGTGTACCAACAAAGTCCTTTAGCTTGGATTCTACATTCTCTTTCTGTATTTTTTTTTCCTGAGACCATAACTTATGTGTGTTGAAACCTGTAATGTCTGTATACATTGGAGGATTAAACTACCCACCACTATCCAGAAAAATGGCTTGACAGAAATAATTGGTAGTGCATGCGTTGTTTAGTGAACTTTGCAATATTGCCTTCACGCTGGTACCTGTCTTGGAAAAGGGTATTTACATTTTCTCCTTTTTTTTTTTTTATATGTTTCTTTCTTTTTATTTCTAAGAGAAAATGTGAGGCATTATGTTTACTGTTTTCAAAATTGCCCAAACTTGGGAAACAGCCATGACAGACTTGCAGTGCTGAACACAAAATGACAAAAAAAACCACAAAACAACACAAACAAAACCCAAAGCATTCACTATATCCTCACAACAGTAAGGCAAACCAGTAAGTCCAAGAGTTCCCTTATCTGTCAAAGTCTATTTGAATATTGCTATAAGCTGGTAGATGGTCATGTATACGTGTTTTAAGAAGTACTTCATATGGAAATTGCTTAATTTTAAGTTAATATGAGAGAAAATTTAGAAAGTCATCTCTTTATGTTTAGCTTTAAAGATAGTAAGGTTGTAAGTGTTTAAGAGTGTGGAGACAAAGATATGAATAAGTGGGGGGTGGGGGTGGGTGTGTGTATAGATTTCTAAATAGTCCTAAGTATATTATCAAAAAATATGTAGATGGCATGACTGATCTGAGAGAGCAGATTATTCCTTACCGGCACATCCAGTGTCAATTGGTACAGTTGATTGCTATGAAACAGTTTATATGATTAGAGAAGAATAGGGTCCATATCATGGAAGTACATCTTATCATCAACTCTATTAGTTCTATATAATATCATCAATTCTATATAATATCATCATATCTATATAATTAATTATATATATAATATATAATTATATATATAACAATATATAATATCATCAATTCTATATAATTATCATCAACTCTATTAATCCTATATAATAACTTTTTTCAAATACAAAGCTACATAAGTTTACACAAAATGCCCCTAGTATGGGAAATAAACAAAAGGAGCTCGAGATGTGTGCACATCTACAGGGATATGATATCACTGGTATCACAGAAAGATGGTGGGATGGCTCCTATGTCAAGAGTGTTGGAATGAAAGTTTCCAGGCTCTTCAGAAAAGACAGGCCCATCAGGTGGGGAGGGGGAGTTGCTATTTATGTTAGGGATAGGCTGGAGAGTATGGAACTCTCTCTGGGGACAGGTGAGCAGTCAACAGAGAGTTTGTGGGTCAGGTTTAAAAGGAGGACAGCAATGGGAGACATTACTATGGGGATCTGTTACAGACAGCCTGATCAAGAGGAATCTGTGAATGAAGCACTCTATAGACAAATAGGAACAGCCTCACACTCACATGCCCTTGTTCTCATGGATGACTCCAACAACCCTCATATCTGTTGGAGTGACAGTACTGCCCAGCACAAGCAATCCAGGAGGTTCCTCAACTGTGTGGAAGACAACTTCCTTCTGCAAGTAATAGATGAGCCAATGAGAGGTGCCATGCTTGACCTCGTGCTCACCAACAGAGAAGGGCTGGTTGGAAATGTGACACTCCAGGGCAGCCTAGGATGTAGTGATCATGACATGGTCAATTTTGAGATCCGCAGGACAGTGAGAAGAGTGTGAAGCAAGCTCACTTCCCTGGACTTCAAGAGAGCAGACTCTGGCCTCTTCAGGAACCTCCTTAATAAGGTTCCATGGGATATAGCCCTAGAGGGCAGGGGGCCCAAGACTGTTGGTTGGTATTCAAGGATCACCGACTGCAAGCTCAGGAGTGTTGCATCCCAACTAGAAGGAAGTGCAGCAGGAGGGCCAGGAGACCTCCTTGGATAGGAGCTGTTGAGGAAACGTAGAGGGAAAAAAAGAGCCTTATAAAAGGTGGAAGCAAGGACAGGCGGCCTGGGAAGAATACAAGGATGTTGTCCGGTAAGCTAGAGACCAGGTTAGGAAAGCTAAGGCCCAGTTAGAATTAAACTTGTTTAGGGATGTTAAGGATAACAGGAAGGGATTCTATAGGTATGTAGCGAATAAAAGAAAGACTAGAGAAAATGTGAGTTTTCTCTGGAAGCTATGAGGAAAACTGGCTACCCTGGATTTGGAGAAAGTTAAGGTTCTGAATGACTTGATGAAATTCAACAAGGGCAAGTGTAGAGTCTTGCATCTGGGGAAGAACAACCCCATCTACCAGTACAGGTTGGGGGTTGACCTGCTGGAAAGTAGTGAAGGGGAAAGGGACCTGGGGGTCCTGGTGGATAGGAGGATAACCATGAGCCAGCAATGTGCCTTTGGGGCCAAGAAGGCCAATGGCATCCTAGGGTGTATTAGAAAGGGTGTAGTTAGTAGGTCAAAAGAGGTTCTCCTCCCCCTCTATTCTGCCTTGGTGAGGCCGCATCTGGAATATTGTGTCCAGTTCTGGGCCCCTCAGTTCAAGAAGGACAGGGAATTTCTTGAAAGACTACAGTGCAGAACCACAAAGATGATTAAGGAACATCTCCCTTATGAGGAGAGGCTGAGGGAGCTGGGTCTCTTTAGCTTGGAGAAGAGGAGACTGAGGGGTGACCTCATCAATGTTTACAAATACGTAAAGGGTGAGTGTCAGGATGATGAGCTAGGTTTTTTTCAGTGATGTCCAGTGATAGGACAAGGGGCAATGGGTGTAAGCTGGAGCATAGGAGGTTCCATGTGAACATCAGGAGAAACTTCTTTACTGTGAGAATGACAGAGCACTGGAACAGGTTGCCCAGGTGGGTTGTGGAGTCTCCTACGTTCGAGATTTTCAAGGCCTGCCTAGACAAGTTCCTGTGTGATGTACTCCTGTGTGATGTACTGCAGGTGGTTTGGACTAGACGATCTTCTGTGGTCCCTTCCAACCCTTGGGATTCTGTGATTCTGTGACTTCTTTGCCTCAGTCTTCACTGGCAAATGCTCAAGTTTTGGAAGTAACAAAACAACTCAAGTTTTGGAAGTCACACACAGGGACTGTGAGAACGAAAACCCTAGACCCACTGTAGGATAGGATCTGCTTCAAGAATATCTTAAGAACTTGAATGTTCACAAGTCCAGGGAACCTGATGGAATCCATCTGCAGGTCCTGAAGGAGCTGGCAAATGAAGTTGCTAAGCCACTATCTATCATATTTGAAAAATCACAGCAGTCAGGTGAAGTTCCCGACTACTGGCAAAAGGGAAATATAACCCCCATTTTCAACAAAGGAGAAATTGGATGACCCGGGGAATTACAGACCAGTCAGTCTAACCTCTATGCCTGGCAAAATCTTGCAGCAGATTCTCCTAGAAGGAATGCTAATGCACATGAAAAACAGCAAGGTGCTTGGTGGAAGACAGCATGGTGTCACTGAAGAGAAATAATGACTGAGCAGTTTGGTGGCTTTCTATGACCACTCAGTAGGTAAAGACATTCAGGACCACTCAGTGGATAGAGAACTGGCTGGATGGCTGCATGCAAAGACTTGTGGTCAATGGCTCAATGTCCAGCTGGAGACCAGTAATGAGTGGTGTTCCTCAGGGATCTGTGTTGGGACCTGTCTTCTTCAACATCTTTGTTGCTGACATGGACAGTGGGATTGAGTGCACCCTCAGCAAGTTTGCAATGATACCAAGCTCTGTGGTTCGGTTGATACACTGGAGGGAAGGAATGCCATCCAGAGGGACCTTGACACGCTTGTGAGGTGGGCTGATGCCAACCTCATGAAGTTTAACCATGACAAGTGCAAGGTCCTACACCTGGGTTGGAGCAATCCCAGGCACAGCTACAGGCTGGGCAGAAAGAGATTCAGAGCAGCCCTGCGGAGAAGGACTTGGGGGTGTTGGTTGATGAGAAACTGAACATGAGCAGGCAGTGTGTGTTCGCAGCCCAGGAAGCCAACCGTATCCTGGGCTGCATCAAAAGGAGCATGACCAGAAAGTCGAAGGAGGTGATCCTGCCCCTTTATTCTGCTCTTGTGAGACCTCACTTGGAGTATTGTGTGCAGTTCTGGTGCACTCAACATAAAAAGGACATGGAACTGTTGGAACAAGTCCAGAGGAGGGCTACGAGGATGAAGGGGCTGGAGTACTTCCCTTATGAAGACAGGTTGAGAAATTTGGGGCAGTTCAGCCTGGAGAAGAGAAGGCTATGTGGAGACCTCCTAGCAGCCTTCCAGTATCTGAAGGGGGCCTATAGGGATGCTGGGGAAGGACTCTTCATTAGGAACTGTAGTGATAGGACAAGGGGCAATATGTTCATACTTAAACAGGGGAAGTTAAACTGGATATAAGGAAGAAGTTCTTTATTACTTTGTGAGGGTGGTGAGGCACTGGAATGGGTTGCCCAGGGAAGCTGTGAATGCTCCACCTTGGTGGTGTTCAAGACCAGGTCCAACAGAGGCTTGGGTGTCTTTGTTTAGTGTGAGGTGTCCCTGCCCATGGCAGGGATGTTGGAGCTAGATGATCTTAAGGTCCTTTTCCAACCCTATTCTATGCTATTCTATTCTATGATGAGGCTACGAAACTGATGGAGAGGGGTAGAGCAGTTGATGTTATCAACTTGTGCAAATCATTTGACACTGTCCGGTATGACAGCCTTGTCTCTAAATTGGATAGAATCCAACTTGATAGGTTGACCACTCGGTGGATAAAAAAACTGCCTGGATGGCTGCACACAAATTGTTGTGGACAATGGCTCAACATCCAGCTGGAGACCAGTAACAGGTGTTGTCCCTCAGGGATTGGTGTTGGGAGCAGTCTTGTTCAACATCTTTGTCGCTAACATGGACAGTGGGATTGAGTGCGCCCTCAACACTTCCTTAGGAATTCTTCATTAGGAACTGTAGTGATAGGACAAGGGGCAATATGTTCATACTTAAACAGGGGAAGTTAAACTGGATATAAGGAAGAAGTTCTTTATTACTTTGTGAGGGTGGTGAGGCACTGGAATGGGTTGCCCAGGGAGTTTGTGAATGCTCCATCCCTGGCAGTGTTTGAGGCCAGGCTGGACAGAGCCTTGGGTGGCATGTTTTAGTGTGAGGTGTACCTCCCTACAGCAGGGGGGTTGGAACTGGATGATTTTAAAGTTTTTTCCAACCCTAACTATTCTATGAATCTATGATTCTAAATTAAAGCCTTGGTTTAGCAGACCAGTGCAGGGCAAGAGACTTTCAGACTTTGGCCTACGATTAGACAATAGAAGCCTGAAGAGAAATCTGAGCTACTAGAAAGAATATAATGTACTAAATATGTAAGCATATGTAAATTAAAAATAATACCCTAAAGTGTATTGCTCATCTTGTTGAATTTGGAAGGATAGTGAGCTGGGGTGTATGAAATAAGACTGACTTTATCACAGATAAACAGTTTTTATGTCTTATGAAATAGCGTATGAGAAAAAGAGAGGGATTCAGAAACATACTGCTTCTATACAGGTAGCTCTTCCTAAACTTTACCACTTTTTTAGTGAGACTGATGCAGGAAAGATCTCTTTACTAAAGTCCTCTAGCAGAACTGACTGCTTATGTGTCACTGCTACAACTGCTTCTGTGTAATTCCTTTTTTCCTCCAGAATAGCTCTTTTTGAAAATAATCTACCCAACATTTTCAGAAGAGCTTCACCTCTATCTATCTTCCCCCCCTCCCCATTATTTTCAGCACTTTGTGAGGTTGAAACCTTAAGTTTCATTTGATTTCTTCAACTACAACTAGAAATTAGTCAAGAACACTGAAGCTAAGGAAATTCCAGTCTAAGTAGGACTTGACTCACCTCACACAGGAGCTAGAAGAGTTGTAAATCAAACCAGTAATTTTTATAGATTACAGGTGTCCATGGCAACAATGACAAAATACTGCTTTTTCCTAATGTTTAGAATCCTATTCCCTCCAAATCTTTTCCTGTTATTGGGAGAGCTTAGAGATAGCTAATAATTTCTACCTTATTTTCTTTTGTATAAATTTGCTATCTAAATCCTGATCTTTTTGCAGGTTGTAGACCTAAGTATAAAAATAAGGCATCAGGAGATAAGACAGATAGTGATGTTTTGGATGGACAATAAGTTGTCCTGGGTAAAATTCTATGGGTAAGCATGAGTGTCCACTGAGCACAGCTGTGTACTCTGTTAAATGACTGTGAGCCAGTAGACAGTTAACTAATACACCTGGAAGCTGATAAAGCATAGTGTCATGCATGTAGCCACAGAATGAGTATCAGTGTAGCAAAGTACTTGGTCTAATTAATATTATTCCTTGGGTAGAATAATAATCTTGGGTACACATCCATCACTAAGAAAAACAGTCTAGCAACTACCATTTGACAAGTATTCAGCATTTAGCTAACAGAGCCTAGAATAAAAAGAGATTTGAGTAAGAAGCTTCATCGAAGTATGAAATGATGCAACTTGACATAAAGAGAGAGTTGCTACAAATGGAAAAATGAATGGATTTGTCCACAGTGTGCATGTTAAGACAGACCCTTAAGGAACTACATCCTGAAACAAATGCATTGGACATATCAAAGTGGGCACTGTACATCTATCAAATGGATTCTGAAAGTATCTCAGCAGGGTGTTTTATCTTCACAGAATCATAAAATTAGTTAGGGTTGATAGGATATCGAATAATTTAGTTTTGTGTGGGGAACACTCACTTAGGGCAGGACCTTCAAAGGTGAACCTGACATTCAAGTTACATCAAGCTGTTCAGAGCTTTGGGTGAATTTTACTTAGAATGTTGTCAACCTAGGGCCTTAATTCCTGCAATGTGGATGCACTCTCAATGTCATTGTCTCTGAACTAGACATATTAGCAAGCTGCCTCTTTCTCTGCCTCTTTCATAATTACACGCTGTCTTTCCTCCCGGGCTTTACTTTATTTGCATGAAAGTGAAGACAGTCCAGCCTCTGTTCCTGTAATCTGATAAATGCTATAGGTCATTTTGTTTGATATACACAAATTTTCTAGTTTTCCTCTCTCATACAACTTTTACTAGAAAATAATTTCTTTACTTTCAATGTCCTCTTCATCCACAAAGTCCACACTGAAAAATTCTAGGAACAAGAGGATTTAGATCTCTCTTCTGGCCCAAAGGGGTCTCTAGGTTATGGTACTCACAGCCTAATGTACTTCTGGAGTAAAGTGACTATATTCTTTAATGTATGTTAACAAGGAGAGCTATGTGATTTGAAAAAACTCCCGTAATTCTCTGAATTTTCCACTGATACTGTAGACAGCTAAAAAGCAAAACCAAACACCTCTTCCTATACTGGTGGATATACAGATGGACAGCTAAGCACTGGAACACATTGTGAAGGCTGACTCCGCAATATACTAGTACCCATTTTCTTAACAATGAAACGAACTTAACTATGCCAGAAAAAAAGGGATGGCGTAACTCCTCCTTGGAAATCCAACTGAACCATAATGAATCTTCTGTCTGCATCAAAAAGTAAAGGGAAAACAGCAAAAGCAAAAGGAAAATAAAATAAATAAATAAAAAAAAAACATGAAAAAGAAGCCATCCAAAATCAGTCCAGTTAAAGAACTTGAAATATTGACAACTGGCTGTATTGCTTCCATCAGACAAAAATATTATCATCTTGAACAGCAGTGGAAGTGTGGTCATTATACTAGAAAAAAGGGCAGAAACTAAGAAATGTGTGCATAATAATTTTAATTGCATTATATTGCTTGAGACTTTTTCTATATAGTAGTATCTTCCTTTCCTTTTGTTTCTTTTATTTTTATATTTTTTTCACCCCTGTAATAGAACTGGACTTGAAGCACTTCCTTATTTAGATAAATAAGATTTCAATTAGAATAAAAATAATTTTTGGCTTTACACTTGAACAATAAAATGTGGTTTATTTTTCCCCATAGTAAAATTTTGAGCATAACTTATTCAGTAATGGATGTTATCCTGGAAAATATACTCAGCTGAAGAAGATGAGGTGCTTGGAATGGCAGAGTAAGTAGGTGGAGTTTCACTGCAGAAGTGCAAATATCAGTATGGATCTTTAAAAAACAGGGGCCTTAGGGAGATTAAGTGGAATAAAATAATACTTCTGTAATTTTTGCCAGTTTTAAATAGCTATCTCTCCTTTAAGTGTTAATTCAAGACACTTTTTAGCTCCCATTTGAATTGTTGGTAGAGAAGGTGATGTCATGTTTTTCCTCCCTACATATCAGCCTGGTCCTGGTTAAAAAGAACAGAAGGGCCTTTTGGAAAAGACTCTTAAATAAGCATATTGAAACATCTATGTTTGCCAAGAATTAGAAGTGGTTAGGGGGAATAAATGAGACAAAAGAATAAATCACTAAATCTTTCATACTTGATTGTATACATACATTACTCTTGTGTGCTGATTACACAGCAATGGAACACATTTAGAGACAAGTATAAATGTGCTGTTGTGTCTGTGACAGTGAAAGCTGTGGGGGTTGTACTCCACTTGTAAGTGGCAACTGAAAAAAGCAAATGAGAGAAGGTAGGCCACTTAGATTTTAAGGTATTTTTCATGTTTTCTGTGACACACTGACAATTGGAAAGGATGCATCCCTTTCTTCCCTCTTCAGCTTTTTTTTTTTTTTTTTGGTGGGGGTGGGGGGGCACAGAGTGAGTGAGCAGTTAGGATTTAAGCTTTCTCTTGTTATCCAATCCTAGAATCCTGACCAGGGTAAAGAATAAGTTGATTAATGGCCTGCTTGGTGCATCTGAGTTGTTGGCCCTTTTCAAGTAATTTTTCTATATTTTCCAATCAGTAATGGGTAAGGTAGGGGCAAATAACTGACATGTATCTCTTCGTAGTTGAGCTCAATGAAATATTTCTTCTAGACAAGAACTCATCTTCTTGCAATCTTTAAAACTGTTCCAATGGTTATGGATATCTTGTACTTGCAGTAGCTGAAAGAGTTCAAAGTTGCTTACATGGAGTTCAAAGTGGGTCAGAATGTGATGATACAATGTACAAGGCGGTTGTCTTTAGTTATTGATGTTGTGCTACTCCGGATTCCTCCATTCTGTATGGAGGTGGGAAAGTGAAAGTGGCTCTTTAAAGACCAGAAATTTTGTCATTTTAGTTTGTTGCCCACCCATGAAATGCAATACAATGGAGAGGAGAAGCAGAAGGATCAATGAAGCAGATAAACCACAAAGGAGGGGGAAGAAGAGGAAAAAACTTGTAATGGGAAGTGAGGGAAGAGAAATCAGAAGGAGAAAATTGTGTTTGGTGAGGTATTTTCACAGCTAAAATAATCTTTTAGGTAAAGTTGTGGGTGAAGTGGTATTTAAAATAATGAGAAATAGTGTGGAACAAATGATGAAAGAATATGTGAAAAGTTCTCTGTATCTGATAGTTTAGCCAGGGATACTGGTGAAACAGGAAATGAGAAAGGTTAAAGAAATATGACCATGCATATAAAAAAATAGCTGTGCATCCTGAAACATATTGAATTGCAAAACAAAACCAAATAACTTGCTTTCTCCTTTGCTGCTACACTGCTTATTTTTCTTTCAGTGTGAATGTTTCTCTGAGACCTGCAATTGTGTTTCTGTGCATGCTCAGAACTCAAGCTCAACCTAACAGTTATGCTGCCCCTTGTTAAGCAATTCTGCAGCTCAGAAAAAGGCAGAACAGTACATCTCTCCTAAAGGACACATTCAACAGATACAGCCAGAGTATGCTGAGCACAGGGTGTCAAGATGAGACCTCAAACAGTATACAGTTAATTTTTAAAACAGTAGTGATGGCTACATCATCTCAGAATAAAAAGTGAAAGAGCTGAATTTAGAGAATCAATCTGGAGATTCAAGTCTGTGTCTTTCCTACCTTGAGAGTGTCTGAAGCTACATACATTTGCATTATGAAGTATTGCAGTAGAATTAAATGGCTGGTGCTGATGATGTTCATTCAGGAAATCCATGCTTAGGACTAATGCTCTGTGATATAGTACTAAGGACTGAATGCCAGCTAGCAGCTGGAGTGTGTTAGGTAGGCTCCAAGAGTCTACAGTTTTCTCTAAAACAAATCAACTTTTAGAATCATAGAATCACAGAATAGTTAGAGTTGGAAAGGACCTTAAGATCATCTAGTTCCAACCCCTGTGCCATGGGCAGGGACACCTCACACTAAACCGTGTCACTCATTCCTTTTTATCTAAAAGGAACTAAGTTTGTGCCCTCTGAGACTGATCCACAGTGTGAACCAAAGTGCAGTAGGTAAAGCAGCTCAGCTTTCCTTCAAAAATGCAAGAGATGAAATTAATTAAAATTCTTATCTAACTGCAGCTTTGCCCTCCAGGCTGCATGTCCCCATCCGTCCTTGCATAGGATGGTATTTGCAATATGCAGTGCCTGTCTGATACGTAGTAATCATTTGTAATAATCAGTCTTTCACTTTGAGCACAAATTCCAGAATTTAAATCCCAGACACACTTGCAGTACTTCTTGGAGTACCTGAATTCCAGTGAAGGATCAGGGGGAGATCAGATTTTACAGATGCGTTCATATTTTGTAGGTTAGCTATGAGAAACTTAAAATGCAGCCCACCAAATTGTTTTTATAGTACCTTACCTTCCACAGCAAATGTCTTAAAGGAATTTAGAAAAACAGCACTTTTTGTTTCTTTTTGAAATCCACTACACCAAGTATATTACATCACCTAACTTGCTGGCCCTTAAAGCCTTTTCCTGGATTGCACCCTCGGCTGCAAAGAAGACATGCACCTCATACTTACTGGTAAAATGGTGAAAAATAAGACCTCTCCCTCAGTTCTGACAGTGAATGTTTACAGTAGACAACTATATAGATTCTAGATATGTTTTCATTTTTTCATTTTACGGAACAGCACAAATAATCCATTGAGCATGGGCACATTCACTGAGATAAAAACTCTCACCAATTTCAGTGGGCAAACATTCAGAACTGATGTTACTGAATGCTATTATTTCTGCATTGGAAAAAAAAAATGTCTAGAAATAAAGACTTTGTTCTGGTAAGCGCTTTGTACCTAGAAGCCTACAGTCTAAATAAGCAAGACAAAATAATAGAAGGTACAGAGTTAAGAAAGCTTTGCAAAATAATGTAACAAGTTAATGGCAAAGCAAAAAATAGAAAACATATATTCTGAGTCTTAAAGCCTTTATCCTATTCACTAGAGAAATTACATCATTGAATAGCTTGTTGTAAAGAATAGAGGAAGATGAACAAAGCAGTACAGATTAAGAGATAACTTCCTATAGCTGAAGGATGTTCACTTGAATAGGTCGATTTAATGAAGCATTAGTATCAGTGAACATATGAAATCTGTGACTGGATTAAACTTCAGTGGGTTAAGACTATAAACTATAAGGAATACAGTGATCATCTAAATGCATGACAGTTCTAACAGTTATGCTGCAGTATGTCAGTCACATTATTTAGAAAGAAGCTAAAGGGGAAAAAAATATGTTTAAAGAAAGAGTCAATGTCATACAGATTATGAGTTTAAAGACTGGTGAGCACACACACACCAGCAACACCAGTAATACAGAGCATTGGGGCTTGCTACTGAATCTCTCTATTTGAAAACCTGTGCTTCAGTTCAGATAATTTTTATCGCTAGTTAATCACATTAATCATTCTCTGACTTTCAAAGTGGTGCAGCTGCCAACCTGTGAGATAACTCTGACCCCAGACACGAAGATACTCCTATGCAAATATTCCTAACCCTGGATATACACAATAAAATGCAACACCTTCTCTAATTACAACAGGAAGCTCAAACTCACATCTTTTTACTTTCACACTTTGCCAGGCCTGATAACCAGAATTAGGTCTAGCAGTTTCTTTGTTGATGTGTTTTCCTGAACAATACTGGCAGTTAAGATAACCAGAATTAGGTCTAGCAGTTTCTTTGTTGATGTGTTTTCCTGAACAATACTGGCAGTTAAGAGGCACTGCCTTTTTCTGGTTTTAACTATATTTTGCTAGCATAATTTTCCTTTATCCGTTTATCTCTTTAATTTATTGGCATTAGATTTCTTCTCTGTATCTCTGTACTTAGCTCTTGTAGATGTAAGCATGTGACTCAGTAGTGAGTACAGTTAGCCACTGCAGTTGCAGCATAGCTTTGAAAGACCTGAGAGCACAACTGGCAGAAAAAAAACAATAACAGAATCTAGTAATGAGCTAAAGGATAGATGTCACAACTACAGTTATCTAAAAAGGAGAGACAGATAGATAAGAGATGCTGTTCTGTTCTGGGAAAAAATAATTTTTCTCCCACCCTCCAATCCTAACATGTTTTCCTCACACAATCTAAACGTTCTGCCATATAACATTTTACAAGCATTTAGAAAAACAATTCTTAATGGTTTCAATACCTTCTAAAATGACATTAACAACATCCAGTCTGAAACTATTCTGAATATGGTTTGTTTATTTATATTTTCTATGTTTTTCCTGGGGTACCCAGAAAGACCACTAAAGTGATCCCTTATTTTAGGAGTTCTAATTAAACTGATGGTATACTAGGAACATTATCTGACTAGAAAATCGAGGCACCTTGAGATTTGTGACAGTTCTCCAAATAATCAGCTTGAAAAAGAGTGTATTTTTATTTTTGTGTGTTTGCATAGTAAAATATTGAAATTAAAGTGTCTGTTAGAACACTAATTAGAGGCTGCTACCAAGCAGTTAAGGAATTGCTTGGCATGGACTTGCAACTTTACTGAAAATTCTTTACCTCCATTGCAGGATAATATCTGCCTTACTTATGCCTTATTTTGGGAGAAAGATTTAGAAACAGAACAGCAGAAGTATGGAATCTCCTCTATAAGTATAATATGCTTGCATAGAACCAAGAGCTAAGTGTCAGTGATAATATTAACAGAATTACAAGACTAAACATTTTTAGCCATCATATTTGAAAAATCATGGCAGTCAGGTGAAGTTCCCAACAACTGGGAAAAGGGAAATATAAGCCAAATTTTCAAGAAGGGGAAAATGGATGACCAGGGAATTACACACCCATCAGTCTCACCGCTGTGCCTGACAAAATCTTGGAGCAGATTCTTCTGGAAGGCATGCTAAGGCACATGAAAAAGAGCAAGGTGCTTGGTGGCAGGCAGCATGGCTTCACTAAGGGGAAATCCTGCCTGACCAATCTGGTGGCCTTCTATGATGGGGCTATGAAAATGATGGACAGGGGTAGAGCAGTTGACGTCAGCATTCAACACTGTCCTGCATTACATCTTTGTCTCTAAATTGGAAAGACATCAATTTGCTAGGTGGACCACTAGAAAGATAAAGAACTGTCTGGATGGCTGCACGTAAAGATCAATGGCTTAGTGTCCGGCTGGAGACCTGTAATGAGTGGTGTCCCTCAGGAACCAGTGTTGGGAACAGTCTTGTTCAACATCTTTGTCGCTGACATGGACAATGGGATTGAGTGCACCCTCAGCAAGTTTGCTGATGACACCAAGCTGTGTGGTTTGTTTGATATGCTGGAGGGAAGGAATGCCATCCAGAGGGACCTTGACACGCTTGTGAGGTGGGCCAGTGCCAACCTTATGAAGTCAGACCATGCCAAGTGCAAGGTCCTACACCTGGGTTGGAGCAATCCCAGGCACAGCTACAGGCTGGGCAGAGAAGAGATTCAGAGCAGCCCTGCGGAGAAGGACTTAGGGGTGCTGGTCGATGAGAAACTGAAGATGAGCCAGCAGTGTGCACCTGCAGCCCAGAAAGCCAACCATATCCTGGGCTGCATCAAAAGGATCGTGACCAACAGGTCAAAGGAGGTGATCCTGCCCCTTTACTCTGCTCTTGTGAGTTCTCACCTGGAGTATTGTGTGCAGTTCTGGGGTCCTCAACATAAAAAAGACATGAAACTGTTGGAACAAGTCCAGAGAAGGGCCATGAGAGCACCTCCTCTATGAAGATAGGGTGAGAAAGTTGGGGCTGTTCAGCCTGGAGAAGGCTGCATGGAGACCTGCTGGCAGCCTTCCAGTATCTGAAGGGTGCCTATAACGATGTCCGGGAAGGACTCTTCATTAGGGACAAGGGGTAATGAGTTCAAGCTTAAACAGGGGAAGTTTAGACTGGATATAAGGAAGAAGTTCTTTATTACTTTGTGAGGGTGGTGAGGCACTGGAATGGGTTGCCCAGGGAAGTTGTGACTGCTCCACCCCTGGCATTGTCCAAGGCCAGGTTGGACGGAGCCTTGAGTAACATGGTTTAGTGTGAGGTGTCCCTGTCCACAGCAGGGAGGTTGGAACTAGATGATCTTAAGGTCCTTTCCAACCCTAACTATTCTCTGATTCTATGATTCTATTTTAAATTATTCATAGACCAATTTTATATGATTTATGAATCATTTTACTTTAAAAGAGCATACAAAAGGCACCATGGATCACAACAACAGAATATTTGAGTAACAGTGCTTGCTTATAACACATCTTATGGAGGTTGTCTGAGTGTTATTATGTTATACATGACTATCTTAAAAAACATTTTCAGATTACCCTTGTTAGCAATTGTGAGTAGTTGATACAGATCTTCAAAAAGTGAGAGCATATCTTTTTTGTCATAATCCTCTAAATTATGTATGATAAACTTGAAAACCGAGTAAATGGTCACCTGATTTTCACAAAAGAAAAGCATTTATGGAGACACTGTGTATGTATTATACCAGTTGAGAAAATTCAATTATTTGCCTCTATAACTGCCTTAACAAGATTATTAGAAGAAAACATTTTTCTAGGAGCTTTAAAAAATGAACTAAGATCAATCACTGCAGCTATGTTCTGGGAAAAAAAAAAAAAAAAAAAAGCTTTTAAGAACATGTACCAGTATTTTAGCAAGTCAATACAGTAATATTACAGAATAACACCACCATGAAATATGCTTTCTTTTCTGTGAGAAGGAAAACTGAGCTTACCAAATAGGAATGAACTCTCTTATCACAACCTAAAGACATTCCACACAGAAAAAATTTGTAAATGAACTCAGGAGTAATAAAAATCCCAATTCTTGTTTTATTCCCCCCCTCCCTAGAAACTCACAATGGCCACAGAGAAAGAACACAAACAGATTTAGTGAGTGTTATATTACCCTACCACCCTTGTTTTTCATGTTCATTCAGTAGCTAAGTTGTAAAATGATTGCAGACAGTTGAAATTTCTTAACACTAAAGTGAGGCAGTACCCCGACATAAAATATTTTAATATGATTAAATAGCATTAGTAATAATTTTGATTGTATTTATGTATTAAGCTTTGTCCATGTAATGTTTCAAAGCCATTTTCTATGACATTTTGTGAAAGTGATCACTTTCTACGGACTTGAAAAGATTTTCCCCAGTACATTTTTCTTGAAATAATTTTTTATGCCTCCTACAAGAAAGATCCTAGATGTTGCTTTATGCCTTGTTATGCCTTTAACAGTAAAGATTTTCAGGAAGACTTACTCCTAAAACTGCAGCTAATACTTGCTTTTGTACTTGTTCTTGGTTTGTTATTTTGTCTTATGTAAAAAAAAAGAATAATGGAATTAAGAAATCACAGGCTACTTGTAAGAGTTAAAAAAAAAAAAACCAAAATCAGGCTAAATGCACTTGAAATTTCAGAGTGACATGATGCAAATCAGAACAACAATTAAGTGCAATTGCTCTTTGTGACATCAATTTAAGCGCAGTACGTACGCTACAACACAGAAGGACAGTGTATGTTTGACATATATCACAAACAATAGAGCAGTAAAATTTCTTACAGTTGTCTTGTAGAGCAACTCGGAAGAGTATGGAGGAAAACTCACTGTACTTCAATGTACCTATGTCATGGTTTAGGTTGGGTATCAAATGCCGCATAGGTAGACGTTGATTTCCCTCTTCACATATTTAATTATTTAATTATTGTTTAAATACTCATTATTTTCATTGTCCTGAACCAAGAAGTTCTTGCAGACCTCAGATTGATCTTATGTTTCATATTTACTTTCACTGGAATCACTTTAAGAAAAAAGTCTAGGGGAGAGAAATTCCCAAACATAACAAAGCCCACCTGTGAGTACTCTTCTGAGAGGCTGCAGTAGGGAAAACCCTGTTTAGATGAGCAAAACTAAATTATGAAATGTCCATTTGAAATGGACAAGTAGTTTAAGAACTTACAATAGAATCATAGAATAGTCTGGGTTGTAAAGGACCTTTGAAGATCATCTAGTCCTCTCCCCCTGCAATGAGCAATGACATCTTTGATTAGATTGGGTGATTCAGAACCCTGTCAAACCTGACCTTGAATGTTTCCAGGAATGAGTCATCTATCACCTCTCTGGGCAACCTGTTCTAGTGCCTCACCACACATCATAAAAAAAAAAAAAAAAGCCTTCCTTACTTCTAGTCTAAATCCACCCTCTTTAGTTTAAAGCTGTCCCCCCTCGTCCTGCAGGGATGTAGGGATCTACATGCCCTTGTCAAAAGTCCCTCTCCAGATTCCTCGTATGTCCCCTTTAAGTACCAGAAGGCTGCTATAAGGTCTCCCTGGAGTCTTTTCCAGGCTGAACAAGCCCAGCTCACTCATCCTGACTTCATAGGAGCAGTGCTCCATCCCTCTGATCATCTTTGTGGCTCTCCTCTGGACCTGCCTCAACATGTCCAAGTTTTTCCTGTACTGCAGACTCCAGAGCTAGATGCAGTACTCCAGGTGGGGTCTCATGACAGTGGAGTAGAGGGGGAGAATCTTTGCCCTTGACCTGCTGATCACTCTTTTTTTGATACAGCTCAGGATATGGTTGGGTTTCTGGACTGCAAATGCACATTTCCAGGTCATGTCCATCGTGAACTTTATGATATCAGAGGGGCACACAGCTTAGGACATAACACTTACCGACTCATGTACTCTTGGAGTTCCATATACAACTAGAAAAGAATAACAAAGTCTCCACAACAGCACAATAAGTCTCCACAAGAACAGCAACAGCAAAATAATTATTTTTCATTGAATTGTACACTTCAGGAGAATTCTAGGTATCTTTAACTTGTCTGAACAGCATAATAAACAAGGGTGATAAGGACTGGAAGTAAACACCTCTACAAGCAGTACGTCTGATTCCCTGGTATAGATACTAACAAGCTACATTTTTGTATTTTCTAAAATGATTTAACAGAGGATATGGTAAAGAACGCTGGGTTTTGTATGCTGATTTTTTTCTCTGGTCCCCACATATCATGAAGGTTTGAGGGATGCATTATAGGTATATGATTTATGGATATCTGTTGTAACTCATTAGAGAATATTGACAGTTTCACAGCTGCATTTCAGCAGCAAAATGTAGAAGCTGTGCTAAAATTAGACCTTTCAGCATAATCGACAAATTGCTTACATGTGAGTTTTGAAGGCAGATAAAGTTAACAATAAATATTGAACAAACACAGTTAATCTATTTCCAATGCATTTTCATAGATCAAAACAACAATTAAGAGAAAAAAAAAAATCAATGCAAGCTCTTTCTCTGTTGTGAATTCTGTTGGCTAAAATAGGAAATGTCTGAACATTATTTGTACATAGAATAGCTTTTTCTAATGTGATCATTAAAAACAACCTCTTTAGATAATCTTGTATGCATTGCTATTGCAATGCTGTTGTGTTCTTCCTCTAGCCTTAGTTATTTTTTGCCTGATCTCACGCAGCATACAAACACTGGACCAGAGCTTATGTGTACTTTCCATTTTGTGGCTATTTTCTTGTTACTATGCGCCCTTTTTATCTTTTTTTTTTTTCTTCTGAAAATTGTGATGTGTTTCTGGTGGTGAGAGATTAAATGAAAAGAGGAGGACTGCACAACAGGGTGAATGCCAGAAAGAATCATACTTATCACCTACAAATTTTCTAGGGCTTCATAGGTGCACCTGTACTATTAAAGAGCGCCAGGTCAATACCTGAGCTATGTCATATGTTAATTCACACTATTTAACTGTCAGCATACTCTCAGGCTTGTTTTGGTTTCTGCCTTCTAATATTCTCTCCCTAATCAATGCTCAGATAAATTTCAGGGCAATGTGGATTCCCAGCCAGTAAAGCAGATGTGGTCGGTCTGTCCTTTTTCATTTGTTCATCTGGATTTGGGAGGGCCAGTGAGTTTAGCCCTCAAAACAGAAATTCTGTTGTAGGACGTGCTCTCAGAGAGAGAAATAAATAAAGTTGTAGTCTGTTTCATTTACCACATCTTTCATGTGTTCTTTCTAGTTCACCAGTTCCAGTGGCTAGTAGTAGGAAAAGGTGAAACAATATATTTTCTTGACCCTATTCAAAATCTCTCTATACAAATTACAGTTTTAAATGAAGACAGGAAGCAGTAGAGACATGAGTCATTAATGAGTAGCCACAAACTGATGGTATTTTTTGTTAGGCTGTATACAGCATCCAGTGTGTCTGATGGTGAAGGTTCCAGGCTGAAAATGCTGTGCAACTCCTGTGGATTAAGGAAACGTACCTTTTGTGGAGATCCAAGAGTTTACTGAAAGCAGGGTGAAATGTGGTCCTGGTCCCTGCGGGGGGGAGAGTGGAGTCCCAGGGGAGCTGCACAGGGATACTTGGGCTGGCAGAATCCTCAGGACACTGACATTGCTTTAGGAAATAGGGTCCAGGAGGATGACAAGTGTTCAGCATCCCTGACCACAGAACTTCAGCAGGATATATCATTAAAGGGAGGTGCTAAATTCTGCTTACTCTTAAATCTGCTGGGTCAACTTACTCTTTATTTGTTAGCAGTATGGTGATTGAATCTGTTATATATGTTTTACTGAGTTCCTTAAATCTTATCTATGTTGAATAGGTTATTTTTTCTCTTAGTTAACTCTATGATCAGCTTCAATAACCTGGTAGTTTTTTGGACCACTTTAATGACCAGCTGCTGACCACTGGGAATTGTTACAGTTATTGATAGCCCTGGGGCACTGGCACTTTTAAGCCTCTGATCTCATCTTGTGCTTGTACCTGTTAAGAGGTGTTAACTTGTTAATAACTCTGTTTTTCTCCAATAGCCTTTCAACTGTATTTTTCTTTGGAACACAACTAACTTTTTACTAGAACGTAGGCACACATGCATCCTTGTCTTAGGGTCACTGACTCGTTCACTTTACAAAAATAATAATACATTAGAAGATATGTATAGATTTAATGCCTCGATTACTACTTGTTATTAACATCTTTTAGTTATAGCAGTATCACTGGTGTGTTAATCAGTGCATGTTACAACAGAAGAATAGTGATGATTACCTTTTTTAAAATCTGATTAAACCTCCATTTCTGAATAGGGAAAAAAGAGCAAAGTTCACTGTGGATATTGCTGACAATAATTAATTTGACCAGATCTATAGATGATATTAAACAGCTCAAGCAATATTCTGTAGAACAGCTGAGAAATTATCTGCTATAGAAGCAGAAGTAGTCTTATTTTCATTATATCCCTCCTTGCCTGGATTTCTCCTATGTAGGCCCAGAATACTTCCCAGACAGGCAAGAACAAAGTATTTTAGGAGAAATTATAGTCATATTCAGGAAGGGTCTCTGAAAAATCCATTGATGTCATTAGGACCGTTCTCATGGCACTGGGAATTGGACCAGTCACAGATCTCAATGTGTATATACTGCAAAGTTTGGAAGAAAGAAAATTAGCTGTAATGAAGAGATAATGAAAATGCAAAGAATAAGTACAGGTGGCATGTAGACAACCTGGGTTTAAAACGATATTCTAGCTTACTCTGTTTAGCTCAATAAACATTTTATTCAGAGTTAAACAACTCCAGCAGAAAAGAGTGAGCCAGAAAAAAAATACCCTAGAGTGCAGTGGTTACTGCACGTAAGTGACAGGAAGATATGAAAATTTGTCAGCCTGAATATATTTTCTTGCAGCAAGATGATGAAAACTACCCTTGCAGAATGAGTAGGATCTTATAGCATGTAAGAAGGAGTATTCTATGAAGTATCATTATTTTTTTAAGAAGACTCTCTACTAAAATTATGAACAAAAATGAATGCTAAATTGTGCTGGAATCCCCATGCAATTCCACGCAGATCACATAAAAATCAAATAATTCATCATGAATAATGTTAGTGCTGAACAAGGAGCAACAAAATAGTTTGAAATAATAATTAGATTGACGCTGTAGCAAGCTCCTTTAGTGTTTTGTTAAACTGAGTTGTAAATTTATACTCCATTTGGCAAACACACATTACAAGCTAAGAATATTATTGTTTTTCAGAATGCAGATTTTAATATAGCCTGATTAAGCCAGCACATAGCAAAGCACATATAGCAATAGGCTGTGCCTCTCCTGTTATTATGTAAATATTTTGCAACTTTTGTGTGAAGGGAAAAGTAAGTTACTTTGCCTAGTGCCATCATCTGTGCAGGTAATGAGGAAACGTTACATTAAACTAATTTAACATAGTCTGAAAATTGAAAGTCAGCATTTCAATGACATCAGGGCACCTAACTTCAAAGCTCCTAGTTTGAATCAGTTCATTCTTTCATTGACATATGGATTAATTCAAGGTGCCTGCTTTCATTGGGTAAAGCCTATTTTGTTGTAGAAGGCATCCACTTTCTGCTGAGCATAGCAGAATAGGCAAAAAATGTCCTTTAAACCACCCTGTTCTTTTTAATCCCACCTGTCCCCCTGGAAATTTTTCACTTTTTTTCTCCTGAGATAATGTTTTTTGTTTCTAAGCGTTTATTTTTATGAACGAGAACTACTGTAAGGAAATAGTCTTTTATTCTTTATAAAATGCCTATTTTGGGGGCTGCACATCTCTGAGGGACACCATGGTTGTTGTAAAATTTACATGTAATAGCTTTGAGGTTTGGAGGCAATAAGAGAGTTAGAGAGTTTCAGGTCAGAGCTCAGAGTAAGTTAATTAATTCCTTTTTTAACAGAAAGCACATAAAAAATTAATGAATTGGGCCTGCTGAGCTGTTTGCTATATATTGCAATAAACTTTTTTTTTTTTTTGTCAACTATTACTTGCAACTTTACATTTTTAATCTGCAGACAAAGAAAGATGTGGAGGAAGACAAAAAGAAAAAGAATAACAGTAAGATTCTATGATTCTATGATTCTAAAATAATAACATCCCATATATTATACTATGTGTTGCAGTTGATGCTGTCCCATAAAGAGACTACTGTAATATCCTAGCACTTCAGTCAGTACAAATGTAGATATTAACAGATATACACACAGATATACATATAGCTAAGGGAATAAAGAGGATCTTTATGATCAAGTCTACAGAAGTGCCATGGCTTGGATTAAATTATTGCCTGGAATGCAGCATCCCATACTGATATTTTGGGGGTAGGTTGGTATAATGTATTCAATTTATTACCCATCTTTTCATCTCCCCTAAGGCAGTTGCATACACATATATTAACACCAGCTTCTGTGGCAAAAAATACCAGCATCTTATGATGAAGCTAGCCAATACACCTGTAGGTGGTCTACTACTGCTTTCAGAATACAGTGACAAGATATTTAAATAAATTGACAAGCAATCTAGCCACATTCATGAGGTGCTGCAATCAAGCCTTATCAACTTCAGGTAGCATTTTGCCATGTTGATTAACTGGTTTAGGTTAGTTCCAGTGTTGTGATTTTTCTTCCTCAGTCCCCTGAAGAAAGGACATATAACCTAAGGACAGATGGAAAAATATGATAAAATAATTCAATGAACATGAAATAATTATTTAAGAAATTGACTGGAGCTTCTCAAATGCTAAGTACGTTTTAGATCTAGAGTTTTTTTAGGTTCTTTAACCATTTTGAATACTTCTAGAGTGAATATAACCAGTACTGTGTTATGTGCTTAATGGTACTATGCAGTGGAAAATCTACAATTAAAAGCTGGCTTCAGGCCATTTGACTTACAATGAAAGGAATAACCTCAGCAGTGCAGGTAAAAAATCCTCACATTTCAAAAGACTGCAATATTTCTTAAAAATATGTGTGTCATAAAAGCAATCTGAAACATCCAGAACAAAACATTTCAGAGCACACACAAAAAAGGGGTAAAACATACTGTAAGGGTGATATACAAAGTATCGTAATTTAAAATATTTTTAAAGTTAGGGGGAGGAATATTTTAATGATGCTACAATAGATTTTTAGGTTAGATTTTCCTGTGTGATTTTTGCCTCTTCACATGCACATACACTTACATATAAGCAAAGAAAACGGACATCTAAAACAACTTTGCTATTTAAGTTTAAATTTCAGGAAGAAGGCAAGATATTAATATATCCCATTAAAAATATAAACCTGATAAGGTAATATTTTAAATGTATGCCAGATAAATTAGGAGCATTAGGATTAACTGTTTAATTAGAACTTTTTAAAATCCTAGTCTCTAGTCTTTTAGACCACAGTGTCACTACTGTTTCAGTGCTAGTAGTAAACAATGTTCCATAATTGGGATGACTACAAATGGCAAGAATTCTTCCTTATAGACATATCTGATCTTATAAGAGAAAACTTATGGTCACTTCAGCTATTTCTGTAGATTGAGTGTAAGCCCAAGCCCATAGTCGGTTCAAACCTGTCTAATAGACATATTATCTGGGAACAAAAAAATCAGACTTACATTCCAGAATGGGCCAACAGAGTTACAACACAGTCTTGCCTGCTCATTAGATAACTGAATTGAGTCTTCCTTAAGAATTAATATTAAACATTCAGACACAAGCAATCAATAAGTGCTATGGACAGCTAGTAGATGTCAAGCCACTCATTAATAGCAACAATAGGGATAAGCGTTGTCTTCTTGAATGCCTGCATTTGGAGAGTGAGAGGACAAAGAATTTGTTTCTGAAAGAAATATACTCTTGAGAGGGAAGAAACACTGGAATTTAATCTTGTCCCTGTAAAAATTAACAGATTAATGTATGCACAATAGTACAGTTTAGAATGACCTGGTTTTATCATTTAGTCCCTGAGCCCATTTAAGGAATGTATATTTGAAACAAGTTTAGTACCAGGCATCTTTGATTTTCTTCATCATAGGTAGTATAAAGCTACATTTTGGATTTATGCTGCAAACAGTGTTGATAGCATAGAGATGGTTTAGCTACTGCTGAGCAGTGCTTACACAGAGTCAACGTCCTTTCTGCTCCTCATACCACCGCACCCGCAATTAAGCTAGAGGTGCACAAAGAGCTGGGAGGGGGCACAGCCAGGACACAGCTGACCCCAACTCACCAAAGAGATATCCCAGACCATTTGGCATAATGCTCAGCATATAAAGAGGAGCAAGAAGAAAAAAGAAGTCAATAGTGTTTTTCTTCCTAAGTAACTGTTAAATGTGATGCAGTCCTGCTTTCCTGGAGATGGCTGAACATCTGCCTGCCAATGGAAAGTGGTGAATGAATTCCTTGTTTTGCTTTACTTGCATGTATGGCTTTTGCTTTACCTGTTAAACTGTCTTTATCTCAGCCCATGAGTTTTCTCACTTTTCTGATTCTCAGTGGGAGTGAGTAAGCAGCTGTGTGGTGTTTAGCTGCCAGCTGGAGTTAAAACACAACATAATGTTTGAAGAATATATTAACTTCCTTTGAATTCAATTAAATTGCAGATGTTCAGAATGTCTGAAAATCAGCAATCGTCTTAATATGATTAAACAAGGATTTTAGTGTTTTGTGTTATATAGCAGTTTCTGAAATCAGCCTTCAGTAAATTCATTTGGAATGGTTTAACTCCATCCTTTTCTGTGATGTTTATGCTCTATTTACATGTTACTGCTGCAAGAAGGTGGTCATAAGCCACTGTGATTTTCTCTGTGCTAGAACTAGCTGCTGACTGAGCCACTGACTCATAAGAGAGACAGCACCGCTCCTGAGCAGACAAAACATTCCCCTGGGAGTGACCACTGCTTGGCACAGCAGTCTGTGCAGATGAGAATGTATATGAGGCACTGCCACTTCACATGGGTGACACAGATGCAGTCCAGAGCAGTGTGAGAATAATCAAGGATTACAGAGCCCTGGAGCAGTGGTCAAAGTCTTAGGAGCACAGGTAGTTTTCTCATCAATCCTCCTGGTCAAAGGGAGGGGGGTTGAAAGGGCTGATAGAATCAAATTGTTTATGTGACTGGTGCCACAGCCAGGGGTTTGGCTATGGTAGACCATAGAACTCATCTCAAGAAACCTAGTGTTCTGGAGGCTTATGGGGTTCACCTGTCAGGGAAAGGGAAGAGCATCATAGTCACAGGTTTGCCATGCTGGTGAAGACTTTAAACTACAGTTGCCTGGGGAGGGGAACCTCAATCCATCCTGCTCCTATCAGTCTGATGCTCGTTCTAGTAGGAGATGCCAAGAGCCTGGAGATGGATCACAGGTAAGCAATGGAACACCTAATGAGCACCACAAAGATTTCCAGGCAATAGCCCAGCATCAGCAGTGGCCCAACTGAAATGCCTCTATGCCAATGAATGCAGCATGGATAACAAGCAAGAGAAGTACACATGCCTGAAGGGCTATGACTACACTGACATCATGGAGATGTGGTGGGATGCCTCCTGAGACTGGAGTGTTAGAATGCAAGGCTGTTAAGGAAAGACAGGATGCAGAAATGAGGGCATGTTGCCCTCTATGTCAATTATCAGTTGGAATGTGTAGAGCTCTGCCTGGGGATTGGTGAGGAAGTGATCAAGAGTGACATGGACCTGCTTGAGTGAGTCTAGAGGTGGGACATGAAGATAATCAGAGGGATGGGGCACCTTTCCTATGAAGAAGGTTGAGAGAGATGGGGTTATTCAGCCTGGAGAAGAGAAGGCTCAGGGGAGATATTCTAACAGTCTTCAGATTTACTGTAGGCTCCCTTTAGGTACTGGGACTTCTTACAAGGTCAGGTAGGAACAGGACAAAGTGAAATGGTTTTAAAATGAAAGAGGGTAGATTTAGATAATGCATTAGGAAGAAATTCTTTACTGTGAGAATGGTGAGGCACTGGGACAGCTTGCCTCGAAATTGTGGCTACACTGTCCCTGGAGGTGTTCAAGGCCAGGTTAGATGGGACTTTGAGCGACTTTGTCTAGTGGAAGGTGTCCTTTCCCATGGCAGGTAATCTTTAAAGTCCCTTCCAACCCTAACCATTCCATAATCCTAAAATAAGACAGACTCTAATGATCAGCCACAAGCTCAGGCAAGTGTGCTTACTGGCCCCATTTTACACTTGACTGACCCCTTTTACACATTTTTCTATCTTCTGATTCCTAGATTTCTGTATTCTTAAATTTTAACCACCAGTCTTAATGGATTTAATGCTTCACATTAGGAGAGAAGTAATTTAAAAGCTCTGAGACACAGAAACTTCTATCTTAAATACCTGATGATGCTGTGTTATATAACTGGTATGTAGGATTATTTTCTTAACTCATTTAGTGGTAATTATTTTGGATTTTAATTACCGTAACAATTAGAGACTCACACTCTTGTCTGATAATTATGATAGAAACTGTCTAAATACAAATTGATAGTCAGAACCTGATACAATTAATCTCCTTAATAGGTAAGTCGGAATAATAATAATAATGATTTAAAAAACCTTGATAATTTTCAACTTTTCTTTGTCAGTTTACTTTAAAATATGGTTTAATTCATTCTTACATTGCAGTTGGACTTTGCCAGAATGAAACAAGTTTATTGTTTAGTGTAGGAAATGAAGCATAAAAAATAGAAGTCAATGTTGTGCCATTTCCATTATTGCTGAAATGGACTATTGAAAATGTCACATGTATTTCAAAATTTGGCCATTCTATTCCTGATCATGCTTGATTTTCAGTGTAGTTAGCTGATGACTTTCTTCTGTTGCTACTGCCAGAAAAGAAAATCCCACTGACTTCCAAATCACTTTCAAGATGACACGAACAGAAATTTTTGCATTAAAAAATTTGGGAGACCACAGACCTACAGAATCTAATTTTCAAAAGGATTCTATAGTCTTATTGAAGTAAAATGGACTGCAATATTGATCTCAGTAGGAAAATACCATGACTCTAGAAATTATGATACCTGTGCAATGATAATATAGGAACAACAGTACTGCCTAGGAAATGTTGTTTGGCATAACTCGCCTTACACTTCTAGTCTATTACAATTTAAAAATGTACTGAGGTTTCCTAAACAAGAGTATTTTATATTTCTCTACACAACTCAGAGAATGAATAATTTTTCATTAGTTGTTGCTTCCTATTAAAAAAAAACAAACATAATCTTTTAATATTTAGGAGCCTCATCCTGTCAGCTTTTGCGTAACTTGAACATCTAAAAGTTATGCCTAAAACAGCTGATATTTTTAACTGTCTTGCAAAACTGGGTCCCAAAACATCTGTTAATTTAATAGTGAAATATTCAGCAAAATAATGGAATCAACTAAGAAGCTTCAAAAAAACCCACTGAATAAATTAAGAAATCCTCTTTAGCCAGGTTTCCTTGCATTTTTTATATGCATATCATTAACTCACCTAATATTTAGTTGACAGAATTGAACAAGAACATTTGCTTAATGGTTTACACAGCCTTTAAATCTTTTATTATTATCAATTAAGCAACAATGTAAACCATTTTTCTTGTGTATTATTTGCTTAATCTACCAAAAGCACATAATATTCAAAAACATAAAGCAGCAACAGCTTTTGATAGAAATTGAATTCAATTTGTTTGGAATCCAGTACGAAATAAAATGTTCCTGAAAAGCCAAAGTTTGCCAGCTGTTTTTGAAGCTGTCATAGAATAGTAGGTGGCTGTTAATGGCACATCTCTATTAATAAGGAACACATTGTCAGTTAAACAGCATTCTCATTATAAATTAAGTTCTTAACTACAAAAGATGTGAGAAATAGATAAGAAATATCCATCATAAAAGTGTTTAAAAAATCTGTATTTTATTCTTCAGTATTTTCTGGACTCTAGCTGCTTCATCAATGTATTCTGTTATTTTTCATGTTTTTTAAGTCCTATGCTTTGAAAGTAGTTCACTGAGTGAACATGTCTTATCAGTATTCAATCATATTATTGGTTAGATGTTCTAGTTGAGACTAAGGACCTGTTGTACTATTGTGCAGATACCTAAAAACTGCTAACAGCTTCTACAGTGTGAACTGAGGACAAAGTTAAAAAAGAAGATATGTCCTCTCTACTGCGAAGTAAGAAGAAAAATAAATTACTTGCTAAAAGTCATACCGGAGAGTTTCTGCAGAAATGCAAGTAGATAATAACCTTCCGAGGAGAGCTGATCAAAATATAAGATTTCCAAATCTCAGCTGTGAAGTACATGTATATGTAGTGTACATACACATTTCAGTGTGTGACATGACTTCTACACATACAGTTTTTCTTAGTTCTCCAATATTTTAAATAAAAGATTATTTTAGATTTATATAAAATTATTTTCACAGCTGTCTGTCTATCAAGAAACTGACAAAAATATTAATTTCCCTGAGCATCAACTCAGAATCTATAGTTGCAAAATTTTTTCAGGGTCATTAATCTTTTAAAGCCATCTCAACTTTCATCAATGTGCAACTTCAAAAAAGGGAGGACCCATGTGCCAGACACCCAGCTAGCCTGGTTGGCTTGGAATGCTGAATTTCGGTTTCTAAAGATTATTTGGGTTTTCCCAAGAGTTCCTCAGAAGATCAGGCTCTCCCAGAGTTATGGACCCTAAAGTTCTGGTAAATCCCAGCTGATAAAGGTAGAATTGTTTAAATGATTTTTTTCTCTAACTGAAAAAAAAAAATATTTTTTTTAATTTAAATACACACACTATATTTGACAATGCAACACACTAGTTCAGAATTAAAATAAAAAATATAACTTCTTGTATCTTTCTGTAAAATATGTTACTAGCATGAAATGTAGATTAGCATGCAGTCACATCTTAAGCTACATTGATTAAAAAGTCAGTTCTGGTTTGGTCAAGGTATCAATCAGTTTAAGAGTGGAATATATCAATACAAGCAAGGGTTGTAAAATAAATTACATGCTTTAATTTCCTTCTCTTACTATGTCTCTACTGAGAGACGAGAAACTTGGAGCATTTTAAGTTGTCTGGATCTACATCTGTCGACGTCTGAAAGACATACCTCTGAGTTAGCATAGTGCTGTGCTCAATTTATACACATTTAGAAACAAGACATAAACAGTTCACATAATATTAAGAGAAATGGCATATTAGTGTAGCCATACTAGAGCAACCATGTAGTTTCTTAATGAAAATTATAGCAAGCAGGCTCAGAATATAGCCAGAAAAGTATGAATCTGTTTAAATCCTACCCTGTAATTACACATTTGTATGTCATATTACCCTGCAGGACACTTTATAGTTTCATAGACAAGATTCAAGGTTTATTTTATTCTTTATAATCTTGTTAGTGATAACCTTTTTTTCCTTCTCCTTACATGTATTAAAGGTTTATTCAGTGTCAAAGTGAGGGAGAATGGAAAGCAGTCATGCATTTCTTTTTTGCCTTTTTTGAATGACCCAGCCATTAAGGGCAAAAAGAATTTAGGTGTCTTGTGCTTAATGCTTAGAACAGTAAAGCTGCAGAAATTATATGGGAAGGATAAATGACAGAAGGAATTAATTTAAATGGAATTTTGGAAAACTAAGCCTCAATCCAAACCATAGATTTCTAAAACTCCGCAGGGGACACCTGGTTATTCTGCATGCCTTTAGATGCTGTAGAAAGCTGAAATTTCTGTATCAAATTTTCATAGCACCTTAAGCTCCTGTTTTGAATATGCCTAGAAATGCTTCAGCTGTGCTCTAGGCTATTCAGCTTGTCGTGTAGTAAACACCCAAACCTGATAAGGTTACAGAAATTTCCCAGTGGAGTCTGAATGAGGGAAGATGGTGTGAGGCTGCTCAACCCTCTAGCTATGGCCATTCCACATGATATGAAAGCATAAACTGTAAGAAACATTGAGAGTACAGTAATCATTCTTGTTCAGGAAGTACACCTCTTCCTCTTCTCATGTTCTTCATTAAACAGAAATTATAAATAAAGCAGTAATGCAGTGGGCTTCCTTTAAAAATACTGACTGAGGTAAAAGTCTTGTTGCTTCCTATTTTCTCCCTATTCAAAGGACTATTTGTTCTTCTATTTATGTGAAATAACCTATGTGAAATTGTTTCCACAATTAGTTAAAGGACTTTCAGTCTGGAAAGGCTAGAATTTCAGTGTATGTCTAACTTGGTAAATTAAGAATTTAACCCTTCCTCATCATGACTAGTTGGGTATTTGTTTTTATCTTCCTGCAATAGTTAATTCTCCTTGTATCTTGTATAGAGCCATACCTAAGGCATGAAGGAAAAAAAAATGGACCGTTTCAAAGCTGACCTCATACACATTTGGTAAATTTTAGTCTTGAAAGGCTTTAAAAAAGCAACTAGACAATTAAAGATGCTAAAAATATTTAAAGCACTTGGGCAGTAAAAGGTGGGAAATGAAGACAGAAATATTTTCTCTTCATGAGAATTTATGTTTTAATGATCAAGAGATGATTAGGTAAACTGCAATTAAGTTCACAAACCATTTTAGAAGAGCCCACATAGTAATATAAGAAAGTTTTTAAACCAATAATGTGATGCACGTATGAATGGGTCAATGCTTATACTTGTTTTAAGCCTCTGAGGACTTCAGTTACAAATTCAAGGTTTCTAGGATATTGTGAAAGAAACTGAGATTGAGCAGTGTTTAGGTAGTTCGCAGAAGTGCTGACTTTTCTTTGCTCCTGAGTGCTCGCTAAGTGCTATGACTGAAGATGTACATTCTTAGTATATATGTATTTTAGATTTTAATTATGTATTGTATTTTGTTGTTCAAATTGAAAGTCACAGAAACAGTTTTCTGCTGTTGAGCAAGTTCTGTCCATCCACTGGAGTTCAGCTAATGGCAAATATCTGTAACTTCTATAGAGGATTTAACATGTTGAAGAGGACACTTTCAATTAAAAAAAAAAAGGTCCATTTCACTTTTATAGCTCCTCCCCTACTGTTAGCAGAGGCCTCTGAAATAATACCACTAAAGAATAATGGGAGCTGCTATAGAAAAAAATCATGAAGCTGTTAAAAAACCAGCAATCCTAAAATAAAGATATTCTTGAGTGCACAAAAGCAGCAGCTGTACTGATGCTTGTAATCAATTACTATACTATATTTGGCATTCGCTCCTTGTGAAGAACCTATTATTTTGAAACATAATGCAAAGTCACATCAGGTGTCATCCTACTGGACTATGTATGCTGCATCTCAGCCAGATAGACAGTCTTAGGCTAGGCTCTGTATGCATTCTACATTGAAAAAAATAAAATAAAATAAAATCAACAATCCGTATATCACTGCTCTAAACTATTTTACCACATTTGGTTTGGGGATCACGACATTCATTACTGAGACTAAATCCATCATTATACAGTTTGTCGAAGTGTTTAAAGCAGTACAGAAGCCTAAACAGAAAAGGTGAAATTAACTTTCAATGCCTAGCTTCTCAGTTTCAAGGAATTTATGTATTCACATGCCTAAATGTGTGTGAATACATAAATGTAGGATTTATAGGGAAAATGCAAATTGGAATTTTGCAAGTCTGTACTCTTCTTAATACACAAAAAGTAAGGATACCAGTATCTCACAGATTTAGTATCAGATGTTAAGAAAGGGCTTAATTTTACTAGTACTTTTAATTGTAAAAGCAATTTACTAAATAATTTGGTCATATATTTGTTATTTTGTTATGAAATAATAGCTTAAGTGAATAAAATCAAAATAATTGACAAAATAGTGCAACTAAATTTTGAAACATTTAAATAATTCTGCATACATATTTATATCCTCACTAAATAAGATGCTATGAGATATTCAACATTTGCATAGGTTGCACTATTTGGAATGTTAATTATTTCTATTGTGTCACATGGTTCTGATGAATTATTTATGTATGTCTGTGTGTGTATATACATATATACACATATACCATAGAGAGATATATATGTCCACAGAAATATCATTATGTTTTTATTAATGTATGGTCATCTAATTACACAAGCATTGCAAAGAACATGCAATAATCTCTTTTCAAGATTATGCAAAAAACTCTGCAATGTTTTGCCATGTTATGAAGTTTAGCTATTGGAACCTCTGAAGGTTTCCTGCATGTTAGCCCTAAAACTGCGGCAATATTAGAAACAGAAATGTTACTACAGAATATGTTAAGGATTCCAAAACATAACAGTATGATTTTTACTTTCCACTGATTTTTGTAGGGTTAAATTGTGCTAGCCAAATCTTAGAGGTAAAGAGGTGAAAGGTAAATTTATTGACATTATTAAAATCACCCCTGACAGGATGCTTTGGCTCCTTTTTTTTTTTTTTTTTTCCCTTTTCAATGAGAGTTGTTTTGAGTACTTGGTAAAATACTGGTTTGCATTCTAGGTGAAATACAACTTTTTTAAAATAGCTTTGTTACTTGCAAGTACTGGGCTTTTTTGTTTGTGCTTTCTAGGGTTTTTTTTTTATTTTTTTTTTAATTTGTGTTTTTCTACAAACACATAAAGGATTTAAATGCATGCACTACTTCTCTACTAAAGCTCCCTTAGCAATCTTGATCCCAGGAAGCCTATGCAAGGTGAGTGTAGAAGGCCTTTCACAAGAAACGCATGATAGAGGCCAAAACACATTTGCCTGTTAAAACAAATATGTTAATAATGACATCAGAGATACATACCCCTTTGCTTCTCTTTGTATCTAAAAGGATGGCTCACTTCAGCCTTGATTCTTTTAATTACTTCTACAATTAGGTATAATTGTAGAGTAGTAAAAAATGGTGAAATTGGCTTTGTTGGCTGTACAGGAAAGTTGGCATAAATTGTTTCTGAAATATATCCAGGCACAAATACTTCTATATTAAGACAAAATTAAGTCATTTTGAGAGCAGCAAAAGAATTTTAACTTGTTAAGAAAAGGAGGATACATAATCTCTGAAGCAGAAAATTCCAACATAGAAAACAAAGAGATCACATGGAGATTACAAGAGATCTCACAAGAGATTAAATGAGAATCAGGAGATCACATGGTGCAGTGACCGCTTTTTAGTACACGTTATCTGATATGTCAAGTAAAGGTTCTTACAGTAAAGTAGGCAATATTCTTATTTTAAGTATTAACTTAAAATAATCTTTATATCAATGCAATACAGGGTATAAGAGTCTTTCAAATGAATGTCTTTGAACACCATATCCTTAAAAATGTGAACCATGGTGTGTCTTTGCAGCCCTTATTTAAGAGATACCTTCTCAGTTTCTAACAGTGTCTAACAATTTGACATGTGTACAGGAAATCCTTCTCTCCCTTGTGCCCATACACATCATGCCTCCTTTAAACAAATTAACTGTAAGCATAAGAAATTATTTTATTGCAGGTTAAAGAAAAATGTGAAGTTATAAATTCAATCAGCCTTTGCAGAAGGGTAATGTCTATACAGGGAAAATGCTTGAAATTACTTTGTTTTTTCACTTTACTGTAAGCCATTCTATTTTAAGCTCATTTTCAAAATGTAAGGAAGTTAGCAATATCGAAGATAGGCAGAACACCATCATTTAAATGCTTAGGAACTTAAATAGGACATTCTTGTGTACCTTAAACAAAAGTAATTCTGTGAAAGTTGTATTTCTTGTTCCATCTGAAGAGATGTTCCTAGGTGTTTTAAAAGGTCTTTTATATTCACCCTCTCTTTTTACACATTTGAATCTGTTGACTAGATCTAGCCTGAAGTTAATATTTTAAGTATCTGTCTTTTGGCCATTTTAACATCGAAGAGGCTGTATTTTAATGACATAAAAGAATAACATAATTGTATTTAATTTGTCAATTTTTAAATGTCAGTGTTGCAGTTTAATTCACAATATGTTCCAAAAAGCCACATATTTTTTATTTATCTAATGATTTATGTGTTTATTTATTTATTCAGAAGAAGTTAAGACAGCATTTCAGTTAACCTAGTTTATTTGGTTTCCAGAGATTTATAACTATGATATACAATTTCCTCTTTTGCTAGTCTTAAACAAGACCTCACAGATTGCAGTCACAAGTCTGAGTAATAGTAATAGGAAAGTGTGGACAAAATTCCTCAAAGCTTCTATTTTGTCTTTTCAGGGAATTACTGAGGATAAGGTCCAGTGTCTTCTCATTCCTACCCTTAGATACCTTTCTGTAAAGACAGAAAAAAAGATTTGAGGATTCTCACTTTTTTAGTGTTGAATTTCCGTATCATTGATGCAATACCAGGTCATTTTTATTTTTCTTTCTAATTTAGCAAACTTTATTTAAAGAAAGAATACTTGCATATTCATGGTACACTTCACAGTAAAACTTTACTTACATTGTTGCAAAAATGCAATAGATATAGAAACCCAAGAAGCTGTGGATGCCCCATCCCTGGAAGTGTTCAAGGCCAAGTTGAATGGGGTTTTGAGCAACTTGGTCTAATACAAGGTGTCACTGCCTTTGACAGGGTGAGTTGGAGCTAGATGATCTTGAAGGTCCCTTCCAACTCAAATCATTCTATGGTTTTATGAACTGGTGTTAAAGGTTGAGCACTCATGACTCTCTTTTTTGCTGGTAATTCGGTAAACTACAACTGAACACATAACTCAGAATGGTAATAGATCTAGGAGCTTGTTTAACTTGTTTATGATATGAGAACTACATATGCAACAGCATAGACAAAGGATGCATCCCCCATTATTACTTAAATCACAACAAGATCTATAAATCTATTAAAAATAAAAATGTAGTTAATGTCACTCCTTTGGCGGTGCATAGCTCGCAATCATTACTGCAGAATACTGTTTCTTTTTCTTCTGAGGTCATAATCAAAAGGATTTGGACAGTATGTTGAATATTATGACTTAAATCCTCTTAAGTATTTTAAAAGGAATCAAAATAAGTCATTTGGTTATGCTTAATGGAGTGGTTTATCTTTTGATAAAATTAGCAAATCCTGTTAAACCCCATCAGATAAGTTTGGGTGCGTTTTTTTTTAGTGAATGAAGACTTATAAACACGGAGATAACCGGTATACACACACAAGAGACTGAGTTGCCAGTGCAGTCTAATCCAGTTCAAAGCCTTTCCAGCTATATCATCATGTCACCACTTACTTTACAAATAAAAATGCATTTCACTCAGATGCAGTTACTATCGTCTCTTGGACAACAGATTGAAGACAAAAATTAATTATGGTAGATTTTCTGAAGCTTTTCAAGGTGGGAAAGTTTATTTTTCTTAAGATTTTGTTGTTGTTTTTTTTTTTTTCTTTCACTTTAAAATTTATTCCTGTGAAGAAATTTAAACTTATACTCAGCATCCTTAAAACCATTAGCTGTTAAGACTAGAGAAATATCATTGAGGGTGGTGAGGCCCCGTAATGGGTTGCCCAAGGAAGTTGTAAATACTCCGTCCCTAGCGGTGTTCAAGGTCAGGCTGGATGGAGTCTTGAATGAGATGATTTAGTGTGAGGTGTCCCTGCCCATGGCAAGGGGTTTGAAACTTGATAATCCTTTCCAACCCTAACTATTCTATGAATTCTATAATTTCCTGAAGAACAAGTCTTGCAAAACTCCTTTAATGTCAAACCTTTGACTAAAAGATCTGATCACATAAAACAGGTTGGGTTATTTTTATTTTTCTATTTCAACTTTGAAATTATACATATAATAACAGCTAGAAAAAGATTCAGAAAAAAGCATGATGAAAATTTTTTATTCTGTTTTTACTAAGAAGTTTTTGACTGACAAAATGAGATTCTTTTAATATAGCTCAAATGAGAAGTAATTTGAATCATTTCAATATGTAGGATAAAGCTGTATGAAAGTCTGTGTTATTTTGAATCTTCTAGGCATAGGTGACACTTCATTCAGTCCTGGTGCACTGCTGAACTAAAGTCTGCACACATCAGGCTCTAGCAAGTTGGTTGAATCATGGCCAGAGTCCTCACAAAATTTGCCTACTGTTACTAGCTAATTGCATGTATAGGGTGCACAGAGATATTATGCCAACATCAATGTATATTTATGTTAATGCCCATTAGCTTCTGATATGCAACATTTCATATAACCAATGTGCTGATTTTATTGACTAAATGTCCTATGGAGCTGAATTAGAACTGTTTCATTTTATGAAGTAATCCATGAGGTTGCCTAGAACTACGTAGTCAGAAACTGTAGTAAATGGATATAGCCAATATTTGTACAACTAAAACAAATTAATATGACATTATGCCAGTTTAAAGGTGAATGAAATGTACTCCTTAATTTCATCTAGTTTCATGTGTGGCACAGGGACACACAGTACAGAAAGTCAAGTATTTTGACTTCACCTAAGTTGCAGATTTCCACTAAGTTGGTACCAGTTGACAATACTTAGTTATTACATATAAATAAATACTCCATGTTATGGATGTTTGCCTTTTTTCTCAATAAAGGTCATTTACTTTAGTAATTGCTAGCCAAGCAACAAACATGAAACACAATCTGCAGCAAACTGATTAATGCTGAACCAAGATCACTGGAAAATAAAAGAAATGAAATTGAAATGATGAAAAGCACATAAAACAAGAAAGAATATCAAAGGTCAGTCAAAAGATAATGAGGTCAGTGAGTTATACATCATCAACATATTAGTAAAACTATAACCACGAGTCCTTCATGAAGTTAGGAAGACTGTACTTCCATAATTCTCCGTGCTGAATATAAGATAAATAATAATGCAAATTTATCTCACGAGCAAAGTTATTGAGAAAAAGACGACTGCTTACACAAACAGTAATTTTATGGTTTCTTTTAGATGTTTTCACTGTTCTAATTATCTTTTTAAAATTGAAAAAAGTAAACAATTTTTTTTTTTTTTTTAAATCATAGAATCATAAAATAGTTAGGGTTGTAAAGGACCTTAAGATCATCTAGGTTCAACCCCCTGCCATGGACAGGGACACCTGAGACTAAACCATGGCACCCAAGGATCTGTCCAACCTGGACTTGAACACTGACAGGGATGGAGCATTCACAACCTCCCTGGGCAACCCATTCCAGTGCCTCACCACCCTAACAAGAAAGCATTTCCTCCTTATATCCAATCTAAACCTCCCCTGTTTAAGTTTTAACTCGTTACCCCTCTTCCTACCACTGCAGTCCCTAATGAAAAGTCCCTCCCCAGCATCCCCATAGGTCCCCTTCAAATACTGGAAGGCTGCTAGGAGGTCTCCACGCAGCCTTCTCTTCTCCAGGCTGAACAGCCTCAACTTTCTCAGCCTGTCTTCATACAGGAAGTGCTCCAGCCCGCTGATCATCCTTGTGGCCCTCGTCTGGACTTGTTCCAACAGTTCCATGGCCTTTTTGTGTTGAGGACACCAGTACTGCACACAGTACTCCAAGTGAGGTCTCACGAGAGCAGAGTAGAGGGGCGAGATCACCCTCTTCAACCTGCTGGTCACACTCCTTTTGATGCAGGATGCGGTTGGCTTTGTGGGCTGCAGGTGCACACTGCCGGCTCATGTTCATTACTAATCAACCAACACCCTCAAGCCCTTCTCTGCAGGGCTGCTCTGAATCTCACCTCTGCCCAACCTGTAGCTGTGCCTGGAATTGCTCCGACCGAGGTGTGGGACCTTGCACTTGGCATGGTTAAACTTCATGAGGTTGTCATTAGCTGATCTCACAAGCATGTCAAGATCACCCTGGATGGCATTCCTTCCCTCTAGTGTATCAACCGAACCACACAGCTTGGTGTCATCGGCAAACTTGCTGAGGGCGCACTCAGTCCCACTGTCCATGTCAGCGACAAAGATGTTGAACAAGACCAGTCCCAACACCGATCCCTGAAGGACAACACTCATTATGGGTTTCCAGCCGGACACTGACCTGTTGATCACAACCCTTTGTGTGCAGCCATCCAGGCAGCTCTTTATCCACCGAGTGGTCCATTCATCAAATTGATGTGCCTCCAGTTTAGAGACAAGGATGTCATGTGAGACAATGTTGAATGCTTTGCACAAATCCAGGTAGATGATATCAACTGCTTTACCCCTGTCCATCAGTTCTGTAGCCACATCATAGAAGGCCATCAGATTGATTAGGCACGATTTCCCCTTAGTGAACTCATGCTTACTGTTACCAAGCCCCTTGCTGTTGTATGCCTTCCAGGACAAACTGCTCCAAGTTTTTTCCAGGCGCAGAGGTGAGACTGACTGGTCTGTAATTCCCTGGGTCATCCATTTTCCCTTCTTGGAAATGGGGGCTATATTTCCCTTTTTCCAATCATTGGGAACTTTGCCTGACTGCCACGATTTTTCAAATATGACAGACAGTGGCTTAGCAACTTTATTCAACAGCTCATTCAGAACCCACAGATGGATTTCATCAGGTCCCATTTACTTGTGTACACCGTTCAGGTTCTTAAGATGGTCTCGAACCAGATCCTGTCCTAAAGGTGGCTCACAGTCTTCATTCTCACAGTCCCTGCGTCTGCCTTCCAAGACTTGGGTGGTATGGTCAAAGCATTTGCCAGTGAAGACTGAGGCAAAGACATCATTAAGAACCTCAGCCTTCTCCAAATCCAGGGTAGCCAATTCTCCTGATAGCTACCTGAGGAGGCCTACGTTGTCCCTAGTCTCTTTTTATTTGCTCCGTAACTATATAATCCCTTCTTGTTATCCCTAGCATCCCTAGCCAAGTTTCACAGTATCACAGTATCACAGTATGTTAGAGATTGGAAGGGACCTCAAAAGATCATCTAGTCCAATCCCCCTGCCGGAGCAGGAACACCTAGATAAGGTTACGCAGGAACGTGTCCAGGTGGGTTTTGAATGTCTCCAGAGAAGGAGACTCCACAACCTCCCTGGGCAGCCTGTTCCAGTGTTCCGTCACCCTCACTGAGAAGAAGTTTCTTCTCAAGTTTAAGTGGAACCTCTTGTGTTCCAGTTTGTACCCATTTCCCCTTGTCCTATCATTGTTTGCCACTGAGAAGAGCCTGGCTCCATCCTCATGACACTCCCCCTTTATATATTTATATACACTAATAAGGTCACCTCTCAGTCTCCTCTTCTCCAAACTATAGAGACCCAGCTCCCTCAGTCTTTCCTCATAAGGGAGATGCTCCACTCCCTTAATCATCTTAGTTGCCCTGCGCTGGACTCTCTCCAGCAGGTCCCTGTCCTTCTTAAACTGAGGGGCCCAGAACTGGACACAGTATTCCAGATGAGGTCTCACCAGGGCAGAGTAGAGGGGAAGGAGGACCTCTCTCAACCTACTAACCACCCCCCTTCTAATACACCCCAGGATGCCATTGGCCTTCTTGGCCACAAGGGCACAGTGTCAGCTCATGGTCACCCTGTCGTCCACCAGGACCCCCAGGTCCCTCTCCCTTACACTGCTCTCTAACAGGTCGTTCCCCAACCTATACTGGAACCTGGGGTTGCTCCTGCCCAGATGCAGGACTCTACATTTTTCCTTGTTATATTCCACCAAGTTATTCCCCGACCAACTCTCCAGCCTGTCCAGGTCTCGCTGGATGGCAGCACAGCCTTCTGGCGTGTCGGCCACTCCTCCCAGCTTAGTGTCATCAGCAAACTTGCTGATAGTACACTCAATTCCCTCATCTAAATCATTGATGAATATATTAAATAATACTGGTCCCAGTACCGACCCTTGAGGCACTCCACTAGATACAGGCCTCCAACTAGACTCTGCCCCATAGACTACAACTCTCTGGCTTCTCTCCTTCAGCCAGTTCACAGTCCACCTCACTACCCGATCATCCAGACCACACTTCCTCAATTTAGCTGCGAGGATGCTGTGGGAGACCGTGTCAAACGCTTTGCTGAAGTCAAGGTAGACCACATCCACCGCTCTGCCATCATCCATCCACCGTGTTATTTCCTCATAAAAGGCTACGAGATTGGTCAAGCATGACTTCCCCTTGGTGAAGCCATGTTGACTGCTCCTCATAACCCATAAATTTAATTCTAACTGGGCCTTAGCTTTCCTAACCTGATACCTAGCTTCCTGGACAGCATCCCTGTATTCTTCCCAGGCCACTTGCTCTTGCTTCCACTTTTTATCAGCCTCTTTTTTCCTTTGAGTTTTCCTTAGCAGCTCCTTATCCATCCAAGGAGGTCTCCTGGCCCTCCTGCTGCACTTCCTTCTAGCTGTGACACAACACTCCTGAGCTTGGAGTTGGTGATCCTTGAATATCAACCAAGAGTCTTGGCCCCCCCTGCACTCTAGGGCTATATGCCATGGAACCTTACTAAGCAGGCTCCTGAAGAGGCCAGAGTCTGCTCTCTTGAAGTCCAGGGAAGTGAGCTTGCTGCACACTCTTCTCACTGTCCTGAGGATCTCAAAATTGACCATGTCATGATCACTACATCCTAGGCTGCCCTGGAGTGTCACATTTCCAACCAGCCCTTCTCTGTTGGTGAGCACGATGTCACCTCTCCTTGTTGGCTCCTCTATTACTTGCAGGAGGAAGTTGTCTTCCACACAGTTGAGGAACCTCCTGGATTGCTTGTGCCAGGCTGTACCATCCCTCCAACTGTTACCAGGGTGGTTGAAGTCCCCCATGAGAACAAGGGCCTGTGAACATTAGGCTGTTCTTATCTGACTGTAGAGTGCTGCATCCACAGAGTCCTCTTGATCAGGTGGTCTGTAGCAGATCCCCACAGCAATGTCTCCCATTGCTGTTCTCCTTTTAACCCTGACCCACAAACTCTCTGTTGACTCCTCACCTGTCCCCAGACAGAGTTCCATACTCTCCAGCCTGTCCCTAACATAAATAGCAACTCTCCCTTCCTGTATGCCGGGCCTGTCTTTTCTAAAGAATCTGTAGCCTTTCATTCCAACACTCCAGTCATAGGAGCCATTCCACCATGTTTCTGTGACGTCTATTATATCACACTCCCATAGACGTGCACACATCTCTATTTCCTCTTGCTTGTTCCCCATGCTGCGAGCATTCTTATAGAGGCATCTGAGCTGAGCTCCAAAGGAAGCCAGTTCATTAGCTGGAGCGGCTGGAATATATCTACGTTGCTCCGAGTATTTATTATAGGTGCTGGCAACTGACTGGGTGTGTTGGGATGGAATGATGCCCCCCTCTCTCAACACATCTAGTTTTAAGTATCCTTGACCAGTCTGGCAAGCCTATGAAAACCAGAGCACCTCCACCAGCCCCTGCTAGACCTGGCCTACAAACTTGGGTCCCGTGTTCAAGACCTCCAAACCCCTGACTATGACACCACCCTTTTAACCATTTATTAACCTGGCCAATTCTCCTAGCTTTTTTAGGGTCCTCCCCTGTATCCTGGAGAACAGATGAGAAGACAATCTGAGCTCCAGAGCCCCTAACCACCTCTCCCAGGGCTCTGTAGTCATTCTTTATGTTCCACAGGCTATTACTGTCTATATCCCTAGCACCCACATGGATCTCTAGATGTAACAGTCCATGGGACTTACCAGAGCAGGCAGACTCTCTGCAACATCCATTGCCAGCAAATATTCTCTACTTCAGCAGGATGGGATGTGTAGAGATAAGTTTTCCTGGTAATTTTATTTTAGTCTTATATTATTATGGTAGAACATCCTTTTTATTTTTTTTTAATTTTTTATTTTTATTCTTGAAGTTAAAACTGAAAGACAAAGATTCAAAACTTGTAAATAACAAGGTCTTTATGCAAACTGATGATGCAAAAATTAATCTACCTAAACCCTCCCCTTAAATAAATCCTGGAATGTTTTTTTGTTACCAAAAAACCCAAAACTCATCACTTCTCTCCAATCAAGTGTATATTTTGGTGTTTCTTTTCAGATACTGAGAAGGATTTCCAATTCCCATTTATTTTCATTTCCAATAGCCCCCCCCCTCCCCCCTTCGTTGACATCTAAGGATTTTTTTTACCTTTTCTTTTCTATGACTTCCAGAATGTAGTGAGCCAAAACAAAGATCTTGGAATAACAGCTCTGCTTTCTATTCTAACTTGGTAACTATTGCTCACATAAAATATGGAAAAAAAGTATATACCGGTAGTTCATGAAAACTCCCAGAAAGATAAATTAATCGCTTTAGATCACCAAAACAGAACATACCTACATGACCAATGGGATAAAATCAGGCAAAATTAAACTTTCGATGGGTTTTTTTTGATAGACAATTCCAAATTGTTTTTACTTGAATCAAAGGTTTCTTTCCATTTTAAATCATGAAAATCAAATATATAACCTTAGTTTAGCTGCAACCTCTCAAAAACAACAGAGGGATACTGAGAGATTCCTAGCTATATTTATTATACACTTTACAATTATTTAAACTTGTATGGTACAAAAATAAATGTTTACAGAGTGATGCTGTAAGTATTTGGTAGAGTTATGTCATCTTTAACGTTCACACTAGATTGTGACATTGTTAAAGTTATAATGGGCTTATTTTCTGCACCTTTCATCAGTTTGTAGAAACCTTTTCCACCTCTTACTAACTATAAAATCTCTTAAAAAAAATGGAAAAGCTCCACAAAAGTTATGACATAGTTGCCTAATTTGATTTGTGGTGCAGGAAAATTTTTATAGTGAAAGTCAACGCAAAATTTTATGGAAAGGCAAGGTTAGATTTATCTACAAAATCTCTGATCAAGTTGCTGCAATGCAGCCACCTCTCACTCTTTAATTTAATCCTGTGTAACACTCATTCACAAACTCAGAAGTAACATAGGAATGCTGAACACAGAACTACTAGTGCAGACTAGAGTACAAACGTATAATTTCCTTGCTGAAGAGATGGTGCCAACTCTAGGAATTGAAGAGGAATCTGAGGCAGAAATAATTTCATTTATGCAAGCAAAGACTTGCAGAAATATTCTTTCAATTTTGAGATGTAACATAAATATGTTATTCACAATTTCCATTTGCTTACTACTGTAAGTGCAAGATATGTACAAGCTATGCTGTTACCTTTTATCACAATTCTGTAGAATGATACTGTGCATCTTGTTTGCATTTGTAACATTTTGCATTTCTCATATTTTATTTTATACTTTACCTATCTGCAACCTATCCTTTTTCGAATGAGGCAATTCAAAAGTTCTGAACAAGAGGATATTGAGAAATATTTATTAGGTTAGATGGATTGGGGTGGGGAGACAATAAATCTACCATACTTATGGAAAAAAAAAAAATGAAGTTGGTTTCACATTCACTCCAATAAATCTGGATGCTCTTCCCAAGGAATGTGTACGTAGTTTAAGGGATATAAAAGATCTTAGTATATAAGGATGCAAAAAAGTCTATGAGGCAAGGACAGAATTTTGAAGCCAGTATTTTACCTGTGTGCAAAATATTCTGCAAGAGAAGATCCATCTGCTTCTTATGCCTGTAATAAGCCATTTAAACAAGAAGGCAAAAAATCCTTTAATGACTATTTAAAAATCTCAACTTGCCACTTAACGCAGACCCTTATGACAGCATCAATCGGTTGATGCGGAAGTGGCCTATGTTTCATTCCTGATACTGTAAACGAGATTTGTCCATGGTCTGAATCTTGAGATTATATATTATTATATATAATTTTATTTTTTAATCTTTTCTTCTTTGTAAATACACCCCACCCACCCCCCACCCCCCCCGGTTTCACTTATCAAATGTCTAGACTGGATTATTTATTTTAACCTAGTTGTTGTTGAATTTGTAACTTGCACAAGATAGGAATAAATTCTCCTATTGTGAAGTGAAAGAAAATGTCAATGACTGCCACAAGATAGGTAAAATATGTATAAAAATACTTTTTGAAGTTAATAACATGAAAATTTTGTAATAAATAGAAAACCCTAACAACCCTTACAGATATCCAGCACAACTATTCAGACTCGCATGTGGCTACATGCATACACATATACAGTCTCCCAAAAATCACAAATGGGCATAAAGATAATATGACTGTTTTAACACAACATTAATAAGAACCTCCTATTTCAGAATATTTTCTTTTCTGCACTGCTTCAGGGACATTTTACTTCTGGAGAAGATGCATTACTGGCATATTGCTGGCTACTAAAAATTCAGCTGTGTTAACTCATGTCTTTGTCCAGTGCTGCTTATAGCAATGAAAATTTAACTGATATTACATTTGGAAAAGGGTAAAATTTTGTGAATAGAAGTAGCCTTCTGTTGAGTTGCAGTAATTTTAAGAGATAGTGAACTATTACTGTCTAAAACGTGTGCTGGTTCTGTCTCATGATTTTGGCTGCTGAATATCAATATTACTGCAGAAGGCCTTAGCATCACAAGAAGGCAAGAGGTTAAGCAGATGAACTACATAGAAATACGACATTACTACTTCCTGCCACTAGTTATGCATTTGTTTGCATCCTTGGAATATTTGGAAATGGAATGAATGATCAAATGCTTTCTTTCAGATATTGCGATCTTATTCTTTCCCTATGAACACTTTGCCTTTTTTTTTCAAGTTGACCTGGAGGTGTATGTGTCTTTCTTTTTTCCTTAGCATACATGAGCTCCTGCTGGTTTTCATTAAGAAAATGATCCTGATGAAAGCTCAGGTCCCACCCAATTATTGTCTTACAGGTTCAGGAAAGGTTTCAAAGATTTCTTTCCTCTTCCTTCTCTCTTTGTTACTACATAGTAGTGACCATAGCAATGATGTTGTCCTGGATTCAGCAGTAGCAGTCATTTTTCTCCTTCTTGGTAGCTGGTGCAGTGCTCTGTTTTGACTTTCGGCCTGGGAACAGAGCTGATAACAATGATGATTTGGTCTGGGCAAGGACTCTGTGAGCCTCATGCTCTGCCAGGGAGGAAGGGAAGCCGGGAGGAAGCAGACAGGACACCTGAACCAAGCAGACCAAGGAGGTATTCCATACCACAGCACCTCATGCCCAGGAAGACTGCGGGGTTGGACTAGGTATTGGTCGGTGCTTGGTCGGGTGTGGGGGGGGCAAGTTATTGGTCAGCTGGTGGTGAGGTGTTGTACCCTCTTCTCTTGTTTCCTTTATCATTATTATAATTGGTGGTAGCAGTAGTGATTTGTGTTGTGTTCTTATCTCAACCCGTGGGAGTTGCATTCTTTTGATTCTCTCTCCATTCCTCCGGGAGTAGGGGGAGGGCAAGAAGACGGGGAACGAGTGAACAAGCTGCCTGGCTGGGTTTGAACCTCGACAGTCCTTTTTGGCCCCCAATGTGGGGCATGAGGAGTTGACATAACGACAGATCTGACCGGATTAATAGTCAGTCATCACAATGCTGATTTATTGGCTCCCAGAGTTGTTCCTCTTGATCTCACAGTTTCAGAATGTAGTACATTACTTAGACCCGGTATTTGCTCTGTTAGTGTTTATCAGGTGTGGGGCTTGGGCTAAGGTTCCTGTCTTACTGTACTTTATGGCAATGACTTGTAATATGGATGGGCTCCAGCAGCAGGGCGGGACGGACGTGGCGGTGGACTGGTACCCGGCCGTCTGGCTGCTCTTCACCGTCCTGGCCCTCGCCCTTGCCTCTGTCTGCGTGAGGCCGTGGGGAGCCGAGGGGAAACGGTCCCAGGAGCCGGCGGCTGCTGAAGCGGCCCGGGAGAGCGGCCCCGGGCACCAAGCGGGAGCAGGAGCAGGTCCGAAGGGCGGCAGGGAGTGGCTGCCGGTGGAGGAGGTCGAAGAGGTTGAGGAGTGGAAGGAGGCGGCTGCCGAGCAGCAGGAGAAGGTGGCAGAGGAGCCGAGCCCTGCGGCCGAGCCCAGCCCTGCGACAGCCAAGAGCATTCCCCGGAAGCCGCCCGCCAGAGCCCCAGGAGGACGCAGGAGACCCCGCAGCATTTCCCAGCAAGGCAGAGGAGGAAGAGCTGGACTCAGGGAAAGAGAAGCTGGTGGTGGGAGAGCCAGCAAGCACAGCAGCTACACCAGCCCCAGTGACAAGTACAGCAGCATCGTTTGAGAGTTCTGAAGGTTTTGAATGGCCTTTGGATACCCTTGGGACCTGCCTGCTGATTGTGATGGGGATCAGCATGTTGGCACACATACACACTGTGTTTTACCCACGACCATTTTGTGTGATCTCAAAAGTTAAGCAGAGTAGGGTTTGGGTCTTGTCTGGATTTAAACAATGACAGCTGTACAGAGCAGATAGATCACTTTCTCTATTTCCTGCTATTTATTAGGTATATAATGTAATCAGTGCAATCAGTTCTTCTATATTATACAGAGTACCTATCATATTTCCAGACAATACCCTCTAGATGAGTATTCCTTAAAATGTCCCTCAGAAGTTTACAGATGTATCCCACCTTCTGAATTCTCGGGTGTGCTTGATTGCAGTAAATTTCAGTTTTCTGGATTAAATCTATTTATTCAAGATATTAAGATTATGGTAGCACTAGGGTTATCCTTCCCTCTTATTTGCTTTCTCCCCCAGTCTCTGTCATCAGTAAATTTTATTATCAAGTATATTTAGATCATCAATCTATATAACTGATAAAAGAGCATTAGTGTCTCATATCTAATATCAGTTCTTGAGCTACCCTATTAGATTATGCTATGCACATTGATATCTCATCATTACCAATGAAAATTTAAGTTGCAATATACATAATACCAAACATGAAATTAGAATTCTATTCAGTGGGAGATAAAGCAGCTGTAAAATGCATCGTTTTTTGAGAAAGGAGAGGCTACTAACTATTTTATTCTGAGATATAGTAGGTTACTGTCTATTAATAAGTTGTACATGGGTATAAATAAAAGCAGGTTCTTTGACTGCTAAATTATTTTATCTTATTTTTTTAGATTTTTTTACCACTTTCTGTGTCTGAAACCAGAAAAACCCCACTTCTATAGCCATATTAGAAACTATACTGTACTCTGACTTACAAGTTGGCAGTTTTATGATCTGAGCCTCGAAATAAAAGACAATTTTACAATGATCTTTAAATGCATGGAAGCAGAATGTGCACAACTCAATAAAATCCCACTCCTGATGACAAGAAGGTGAGTCAGAAAATTAAGATAAATTCACGTCTGTCTTGCAAAAATTCAGACAGGAAGAAGGAAGGCAGCTGCAGCTAATGTATCTGGAGTTTCCTCTCTGTTTCTTTTATTGCCTTAATTTAAAATGAGTTTAGTGCTAATAAAGTTTCTAAGCAAAGTGAAGTTTCAGATTACAGAGAAGAGTTTGATTGTCTAGAGAAAAAGACTGATGACTGTGCAGGATCTAGGCCTCTATTCAAAGCACAGAATTAGATTAGCTATAAAACGTTAGCTTTTTCTGCTGCAAAGATTAGTAAACAAATATCTTTCTTGGCTTCATCTGCTTACCTTTGCAATATGCATAGGGATCTTAGTAATTATAACTGCTGTGTAAAGGAAATAGCAATATCCTCTTTCTATGGCTTTGTTTTTTTCAGCATGTGGCTAGCTATCTGGGAAATAAATATGCTCAATGGAATTCATATAAAAGCCTAATGCTGACATTTGTGTGTTCAAGAGATTGCAATTTTGACCAAATTTAAACAGGCAGTTGTGTTAACTTGTAAAGAGACAAGAAGATTCCTAAATTTGATCTTTTTCAAATCAAATTATTATTGTTAATAATTATAATAATTTTGTCTTGCTGCTAATATGTTTTTGCATAGGGCATCCCATTTGACCTTTTCCAAATGTCAGCAATAATATTTAACATGAATATGCTTCACAGACACTTTAAACACTCATATAGTATTTAATATTAAAAGAGAATAATCTTGGTATTTGTATTCAAAATGTCACTGAATATTGCATGAACAGTGATCATGCTGGCTTAATCACAAGGTGTGTATCTAAACCCTGATACTATCAGATAGCTTAGGAAGTTAGTATGGAAGATAATTTTCATGCTTTTCTGTTTTTTAATTACTGAGTGTTTATATAACACTCTTCCTTTATAAGGAATTTGGTCATAGGGAAATGTCTTGAATTATTGCCTGGAAATAAACAAAAATAAAAAACCTTTTAGTTCCTTCTATTAATGAAGGTGTATCTTAATGTTCTTGAATTCTAAGAATTCCAAGGTATGAATACATTGGAGACCACATTCAGTGAAAGACCTAATTTAAGGAATCTAGTTCCCAAAGGTACTAAGTATTAAGGAACTCCGAACAAGAAAAAACCTCAAATGAGCGATTAAAAAAAAAAAAAAAATCCAGTAAACATTTTAATGGACAGAATTCTTACAATGAACCAGTAGGAAGTATCACATGTTGTGTTCTTGATAAAGAGTTCTGAAGTCAAATACTCTGAAGTTGTTTTCCATCCACATTGAGTTAAATCCTAGAATTGTTTTCCAATGGAAGGTTCCTTCAATCGCTGTTTTCAGGATAATTCTGTAAGACCTGTTGAGTTTGTCTAAAACTTGAATTTCTGGCTGAAAGCTTTCTCTTTAGATTTTCAAAGCTATCACCAGGAAAGGGAAATGTTTCTTTACAGTTTTCCTCAGATTTAGGACTTTTACGTCCACATATCCAGAGAAATTCTGTATCCACTGGCTGAAGGGGTAAGAGAAAACAAAAAACTTACTTGATCATGAGAAAAAGCAAAGGAAGAGGGAGGAGCCTTTAGCTTCTTCTCAGTTAAGAAAAGCAAATTTCAAAACTAACTATTCTGCAGAAACTTGATTATTTTTATTTTTATTTATATGGTATCCACTTTGTTTTGTTTTGTACATGCAATATGCCAGCCTTATTTAATCTGCTCACTTTCTAATGAGGGTGGATGTGAAAACCTGAATTTTCAAGGTTTTGCATTTTGATGTTGAGATTAAAGGACGGAAAATAATATTTGAGTTGAACAAAATGACGAATAAATGAGGATTCTCATCTCTCTTAATGAGTGTTCTTACTGATATATAATAGTATTATACACTTGTCTGTATTGAATTCCATTATTCTGTGAAGAATAACATTATTCCTGTTGAACAGAGCAACTGTCTGGCACATTCTGGAAGTGTCTATGTATTTTGCACGTGTAATAGGTAAGCTAGGCAGGTACAAAAGTGTGAAGGAATTATGACACCTCAGATGTTGTACATGATAGAGATCCTGTCAAAATATAAGCAGAAAATTTTATTTATGCATATTCAAGCACAGGATTTGGAGTCCCTCTATATCCATTGACCCAAGACCCAAGTAGGGACTTAAATAAAACTAATAGTGGCATTATCATATAAATCTTGATACAAAATTAATTGAAGGTAATAAATGGAAGCATTCTGTCAAATCTTATTTCTGGAGTTATGTACTGACTGGTGTATCCCTGGATTCAAGAAGACTGAGGACTGTAAGGCCTATGTCTTCATAGGAAAACCTCATTTCAGTTACATTTCACTATTTTTGTTAATCTGAGAGTTTTCTGTGAGTTTCATCTGCTGCCTTACAGATTTTTTAGATAAAGCCTACAACCTACTTGTCCAATATCAAGAAAATAATTCTTTACCAGAAAGAAATGGTAAATGCCTCATTATCATTTAATTAAGAAATCACATATGAAAAACAAACCAACAAAAAAAGAAAGAAAGAAAAAAATCTCTTGTCCCAGGCAATGGTTACACCACCTGCAAAGCAGGAGCAGATAATTCTTAGAATTGCTGTAAAATTCTTCAAACCTCCCATCAATATAGGTTCTGTTTCTGTGATACATGTTTTCCTGCACATCTTCATGATGTTTTTCAGTATTATTTATTCTGTTCCAAATTCATAGTGACTAGATTGTAGTATGACTGGGCAGATTTTTTATTTTTTTTTTATTTTTTTGACAGACAGGATTCTTTGTAGAGACAACTTCTCAAACATGAGATGGGAGATTGGGAGACTGGGAGATTTCTTATTTCTCCTCCTTGCTGCATATTCACTGTTCAGAAAGGTTAACAGCCTGCGGTTTATTCCCACAAGAAGATGACTGCTGCTTGTGTTAATTCCTGAAAGCCAGGAATTAACAGTTGAATATGCTTTGGTATTATTATTTTCTCCTAATGAGAGGAGGAGGAGTCAGGAAAAAACCCTTAAGTTCTCCTCTAAAAGCGTTTTGCTTTGCTGTATGGAAAAATATTGGAGTGTTAGATGTATATAAAAGCGTCTAAACAGTTTTGGGCATGAACAGTCATGTAAGGAAAGGGAGGGAAGAGTAAGAAAGAAGGAATACTTGTTTATATGAGAATCTTCTTAATTTGTATTAGAAAAATGTCTTTTGTTTAGCCTTTTCAAGATGCAGAAGAAAATATATCTCTTTATAGTCTGGTTTTGAGTCATAGATAAAAAGTACAAAGGAGATGTATATATGTGTATATATAGCGTGTGTGTGCGGATACATGAGTGTCGATGAGTATGTATATGTGCCATTCAGACTTCCGTTAAATGGCTGCAATTTGGAGTATTATACTTTTTTTTTTTTTTATAAAATTAAACCATTAAATTCTTATTTTATAAATTTAAATCCAGCAATAAGAGAGATTGGGTGAATTATCTGAAGTATTGACTAAAGACTTAGCTTAGTAAGACTAAAAGAGGCCGACATATTGCATGTACAAAATAAAAAAAGAGGATACGATATAAATAAAAATAATCTGAAAAGTTTCTGCAGAACAGTTAGTCTAGAAATTTGCTTTTACTGATTGATAAATCAAATTTACAGATGAGAAATTATAAATCTCTTTATAATACCATATAATATAATAAAGAGGCTCTTTAGAAAAGACAAGCCCGGCAGACAGGGAGGGGGAGTTGCTATTTATTTTAGGGATAAGCTAGAGAGTATGGAACTCTGTCTGGGGACATGTGAGCAGTCGAAAGAGAGTCTACGGGGCAGGGTTAAAGGGAAAATAGCTATGGGGGACATTACTGTGGGGATATGTTACAGACCGCCTGATCAAGAGGAATCTGTGGATGAAGCACTCTACAGTCAGATAAGACCAGCCTCACACTCACAGGCCCTTGTCCGCATGGGGGCTTCAACCACCCTGATATCTGTTGGAGGGATGATATGGCCCAGCACAAGCAATCGAGGAAGTTCCTCGATTGTGTGGAAGACAACTTCCTTTTGCAAGTAATAGAGGAGCCGACAAGGAGAGGTGCCATGTTTAACCTCGTGCTCACAAACAAGGAAAGGCTGGTTGAAAATGTGATGCTCCAGGGCAGCCTTGGTTATAGTGATCATGAGATGGGGGAGTTTGCGATCCTCAGGACAGTGAGAAGAGTGTGCAGCAAGCTCACTTCCCTGGAATTCAAGAGAGCAGACTTTGGTCTCTTCAAGAACCTGCTTAGTAAGGTTCCATGGGATATAGACCCAGAGGGCAGGGGGGCCAAAGACTGTTGGTTGATATTCAAGGATCACCAGCTCCAAGCTCAGGAGCGTTGCATCACAGCTAGAAGGAAGTGCAGCAGGAGGGCAGGAGACGAGTAAGGATGGATAAGGATGGATGGATAAGGAGCTCCTGAGGAAACTTTGTGGGAAAAAAGAGCCTGATAAAAGGTATCAGCAAGGACAGGTGGCCTGGGAAGAATAAAAGGATGTTGCCTGGGAAGCTAGGTACCGTATTAGGAAAGCAAAGGCCCTGTTAGAATTAAACTTGGCTAGGGATGTGAAGGATAACAGGAAGAGGTTCTATAGGTACATTGCAAATAAAAGACATACTAGGGAAAACGTGGGCATTCTCCGGAAGCTACCAGGAGAACTGGCTACCCTGGATTTGGAGAAGGCTGAGGTTCTTAATGATGTCTTTGCCTCAGTCTTCACTGGCAAATGCTCTGACCGCAGCAGCCAAGTCTTGGAAGGCAGACGCAGGGTTTGTGAGAATAAAGACCTCGTGCCCACTGTAGGAGAGGATCTGGTTCGAGACCATCTTAAGAACCTGAACATACGCAAGTCCATGGGACATGATGAAATCCATCCATGGGTTCTGAAGTAATTGGCAAATGGAGCTGCTAAGCCGCTGGCCATTATACTTGAAAAATCGTGGCAGTCAGGTCAAGTTCCCGATGACTGGAAAAACAGAAATATAGCCCCCATTTTCAAGAAGGGGAAAATGGATGCCCCAGGGAGATACAGACCAGTCAGTCTCACCTCTGTGCCTGGGAAAACCTTGGAGTAGATTATCCTGGAAGACATGCTAAGGCACATGAAAAACAGCAAGGTGCTTGGTAACAGCCAGCATGGTTTCACTAAGGGGATATCCTGCCTGACCAATCTGGTGGCCTTCTATGGTGGGGCTACAGAAATGATAGACAAGTGTAGAGCTGTTGAGGTCATCTACCTGGACTTGTGAAAAGTTTTGACACTGTCCTGCATGACATCCTTGTCTCTGAATTGGAGAGACATCAATTTGATAGATGGAGAAAAAGTGGCCACATGGCCACATGCAAAAAGTTGTGGTCAACGGCTCAGTGTCCAGATGAGGACCAGTAATGAGTGGTGTCCCTCAGGGACTGGTGTTGAGACCGGTCTTGCTCAACATCATTGTCAGCAACATGGACAGTGGGATTGAGTGTGCCCTCAGCAAGTCTGCCAATGACACCAAGCTGTGTGGTTCGGTTGATACCCTGGAGGGAAGGAATGCCATGCAGAGGGACCTTGACACGCTTGTGAGGTGGACTGATGCCAACCTTATGAAGGTTAAGCATGCCAAGTGCAAGGTCCTACAACTGGGTCAGAGCAATCCTTAACTTAACATGAGCTGGCAGTGTGTTCTTGCAGCCCAGAAAGCCAATCGTGCCCTGGGCTGCATTAAAAGGAGCATGACCAACTGGTCAGAGGAGGTGATCCTGCTCCTCTGCTCTCATGAGACCTCACTTGGAGCATTGTGTACAGTTCTGGTGTCCTCAACATAAAAAGGACATGGAACTGTTGGAACAAGTCCAGAGGAGGGCCACAAGGATGATCAGCGGGCTGGAGCACCTCCCGTATGAATATAAGATGAGAAAGTTGTGACTGCTCAGCCTGGAGAAGAGAAGGCTGCGTGGAGACCTCATAGCAGCCTTCCAGTATATGAAGGGGGCCTGTAGGGATGCTGGAGAGAGACTCATTGTTAGGGACTGTAGTGATAGGACAAGGGGTAGCGGTTTCAAACTTAAACAGGGGAAGTTTAGATTGGATATAAAGAGGAAGTTCTGTGCTGTTAGGATGGTAAAGCACTGGAATGGGTTGCCCAGGGAGGTTGTGAATGCTCCATCCCTGTCAGTGTTCAAGTCCAGGTTGGACAGATCCTTGGGTGACATCGTTTGGTGTGAGGTGTCCCTACCCATGTCAGGGGGCTTGAAACTATATGTTTTAAAGTTCTTTCCAACCCTAGCTATTTTATGATTCTATTCTGTGATTCTAATAAATTAAGAAAGGGACAAATAAAGCCTTGAATTTCTTAAGTATGTGAATCCCTGAACTGTGATTAAGCTCCAGAAGCAGAAGAGATGCTAATGGAACAGGAACAGAAATTAGAGAAGGCAACAGTATACCCTTATTTAAGAAAAGGGCTCGGGACACAGCAGGAAATTAAAGACCAAACAGTTTAATTTCAGTTTTCAGGACAGTATCAGGAACTATTTTAAATCAGCAGTTTGGAAAATGCTTAGAAAAGCACAACTTGATTAAACAAAGGTTGGAATAGAAAGGCTATGCCTTACTGGTTTGTTAGGTCTGTGAGACTGTAATTGCCAATGTAGAAAAAGGAATTGCAGTGTAGACATCACTGCAATGGCTGTTCAGGAAGCTTTTAATAATGGAGACTGTGTAAGGTGCAGAATCATTTAACAGAAGAGAGTCTGGCATTATAATTTAAAAGAGCTAAAAGACAGCGAACAAGCTACTGTAAACCTGGAACAATATTGTTTGGAGAAGGAAAAAGAAAAAAGATTGTGATCCTATAGAAATAACACTGGGTTCAGGATGAGACAATAAAAAAGCCTTGCACTGTATATCAAGTTCTATAAATAAAGGAAAGGTCAAAATTTAATAAACTATCTCAAAATATTTTATAAAACTTTTTTGTATGATAGGCTTTTTCCTCCAACTTCTAATACTAAGGTAAAACTGTGATGGAACTACATTCCATCCTTCTTTGTGATACTCCTAAAAGTCTTATCTACAGTATGATACAGAACTGCTGCAGACATGTTGGTAAGGGTTACAAGTGTCAGTGCAGATCAGGAAAAAATAAAATTCACTGTTCAGAAAGGAAGTTGTACTTTTCTGTCTGTTTCTATCCAGAATGAATTTAAGACTTTGAAGTGGGAAAAAAGGCTATCTCATCTTAGAGGAAAAGTAAAACCAAAACAAAATAAGAAAAAAAAAAAAAAACAAACCACAAATCCAAACCCACTCATATGGAAGTGAAAATATCACTTTCATCATGCTGTTTGTCTGTTTGAAAGACTCATACGATTTTTACTTGCCAGAATTTTCTAGTGAAGATGACCATAATATTTCATATAGCCTGAAAATTGCTGAGATCCCTTTTTTACTTTTTTTTTTTTTCGGTTTGTCTTTAGCCTGATGACAGTTACTTACAATTACAAAAGAGAAAATGAAAGAAAAAAAAACCTTCTGGGTTCGTGTCCACTGGAAAGTCAAGAGAAAGTCAAGAGATTTGGGAAACTGAATTAGATCATAACAATTTTAGTCCTAGAATAATATTTTATATAAAAAAAGAAACAAAGGAAATTTGCTGCATAGTTTACAATTTTTTTTTTTTTTTTGTAGTACAGGTATGATATTTTGAGAAAGAGAAATTATTATTGCACTAGATTTATATATATTCTTTTAAAAGAAATAAAACAGATTCTTACCTTTCTGTAATAAATACCATATAACATTTTATATTACCCATGATTAATATAAATGCTGTAGAAATCTAAACTTAAGAGGTGTTGTTTTTTTATTATTATTATTTCTTCTCTTCAGCTTTGGCTTTCTGAATAATGCTTAATATTTGTGGAGGTTTGACTGTGGCCAGCTGCTAGATCACCACCCAGCCACTATTTCACTTTGTCTCCTCAGCAGGACAGGAAGAGAAAATAAGGTGAGGTAAAGATAGGGCCATCACTCATCAGTTATTTTTTTAGACAAAAGAGACTCAACTTGAGAAAGATTCATTTAATACCAATTAAAATGGAGTTTGATGGTTAGAAATTGAGACCCAAACTGCAACACCTTCCCCACAGCCCACCCTTCTTCCCAGGCTCAACTTTGCTCCTGATTCTTCTACCTCTCCCACCAGAAGATCACTGGAGATGGGGAATGGGGTAGAGGTCAGTCCGTCTCTGCTACTCCTTCCTCTTTATACTTTTCACCGCTTCAGTGTGTGTTCTTCCCGTGGGCTACAGTCCTTAAAGACAGATATGTTTCACTGTGAGTCCTCTATTGCCCACAGTCCCTGCCAGTAAACCTGCCCCTTCATGGGCTTCTTTCCACAGACTGCAGCTTCTTTCAGGGCACATCCACCTATTCTGATGTGGCAGAATGGTTTTAAACTGAAAGAGGGTACATTTAGACTAAAGTAAGAAATTCTTCATTATGAGGGTAGTGAGGCACTAGAACAAGTTGCCAGGGAAGTCTTGGATGACTCATTCCTGGAAGTGTTCAAGGCCAGACTGGACTGGGCTTTGAGCAACCTGCTTAGTGAAACGTGTTCCTACCCATGGCAGGGGTATTGGAACTTGGTGATCCTTAGGGTCCCTTCCAACTCAAACCATTCTATGACTCTAGATTTTATGAAAACTTGCTTGCTGAGTTGCTTTTTGTCCCTGATACTGTCTGAGTTGTAAATTCTGTCTTCCATGGCTTGACATTACTGAGAGTCATTTGCAGACTTTGCAATGTCAGACCATGTCATACCCTCTTCAGACAATATGTACATAACAGTTTTTACTGTCTCCTTACTGACCTACCTTAATTTTATCTTACACTTTTCAATGGACTTTTTAGGTGCTTCTTCATCTTAATTTTTTATAAAAACAATATATAACCTGAAAAGTCTCACACACTCTTTGTGAAATTTGCTTATATGATCCTTTCTTCCTACTCTCACCACAGTTCTGGCATCATGAATGTTTGCAACATACTAGGTTGTTCCACAGGCTATAAAATGAGAGGTTCCCTGACTAGTGATCAAGTATATGGTTCACAAGCAGTAGAAGCACTGTGAAGCCATCTTCTCCAACAGAGCAGTGGAAGAGGGTTCATTATGAACTGCAGTGCTACAACCTTTTGACTCAAGTTGCAGTTTATCTGAAAGGTGGTCCAATAAATTGTTCACATAAAAGACATGCAAGATATCCCATTGCAGGGATATCATAGTTTAGTGCATAGAGAAATTTACATAACATGCATATGTAACATCCATGAGACTGAGAATCTCATGTAAGTCACAGTAAGCAGAAAGCATTTCTTGTAAATGTAATGTATGCTTCATTGAGAGGGGAAGAATGTCATTTAAGGAGTATAAATATATAGTCTATGTCTTATTGTTGAAAAAATATAATCTTGGATTATGTTAGTTTACTGAACCAAATCAGTAATGGCTCCTAGATTTAAGCCTCCAACTGTGTTAGAATTGATATAGCACAATAAAAAGATTATGAATCTAAGTGATCATCAAGCTATAATGATGTTTCTTTATTCAAGCCACAGTTACCAGAAAACTGTCTTGTACATAAATTGATGAAAATTTAAAAAGCAAAAAAGATAAATATCTAGGGAAATGGAAAACTGTGTGGCAGAAGGCACAAAAGTGGTCAACCAGCAAAATAATAAACTAACAAAATATCAGGAGATAAGACATGTTAGAATCATAGAATAGTTAGGGTTGGAAAGGACCTTAAGGTCATCTAGTTCCAACACCCCTGCCATGGGTAGGGATACCTCACACTAAACCATGTCATTCAAGGATCTGTCCAGCCTGGCCTTGAACACCACCAGGGATGGAGCATTAACAACTTCCTTGAGCAACCCATTCCAGTGCCTCACCACCCTCACAAGGTAGTAAAGAATTTCTTCCTTATATCTAATCTAAACTTCCCCTGTTTAAGTTTGAACCCTTGTCCTATCACTACAGTCCCGAATAAAGAGTCCCTCCCCAGCATCATTATAAGCCCCCTTCAGATACTGGAAGGTTGCTATGGGGTCTCCACGCAGCCTCCAGACTGAACAGCCCCAACTTTCTCATCTTATCTTCATATGTGAGGTGCTCCAGTCCCCTGATCATCCTCGTGGCCCTCCTCTGGACTTGTTCCAAGAGGTCCATGCCCTTTTTATGTTGAGGACATCAGAACTGTACACAATACTCCAAATGAGGTCTCACAAGAGCAGAATAAAGGGGCAGGATCACCTCCTTTGATCTTTGGTCATGCTCCTTTTGGTGTAGCCCACGATACGGTTGGCTTTCTGGGCTGCAAGGGCACACTGCCAGCTCATGTTAAGTTTCTCATCAACCAACACCCCCAAGTCCTTCCCTGCAGGGCTGCTCTGAATCACTTCTTTGCCCAACCTGTAGCTGTGCCTGGGATTGCTCTGACCCAGGTGTAGGACCTTGTCATGGTTAAATTTCATAAGGTTGGCACTGGCCCACCTCTCCAGTGTGTCGAGGTCCCTCTGGATGGCATTCCTTCCCTCCAGCATATCAATCGAACCACACAGCTTGACCTCATAGACAGACTTGCTGAGGGTGCACTCTGTCCCACTGTTCATGTTGCTGACAATGATGTTGAACAAGACCAGTCCGAGCACCGATCCCTGAGGGACACTACTCATTACTGGTCCTCAAGTGGACACTGAGACATTGACCACAGCTTTTTGTATGTGGCCATCCATCCAGTTCTTTGTCCATCTAGTGGTCCATCTATCACATTGATGTCTCTCCAATTTAGAGACAAGGACGTCATGCAGGACAGTGTCAAAACTTTTCACAAGTCCAGGTAGATGACGTCAACTGCTCTGCCCGTGTCCAACAGTTCCATAACCCCAAGTTGTTAGTTCATCCTTAACTTATCTCATTTTTTTCCTAAGAAGTATGTAATTAGTCATTTAAAAAATATTTAAAGTTTTGAAAAATAAGGAAGGATATAAAGAAAAAAACACGTAGGTTAGCTTGAGGAAAGAACACTAAAAATCAGCTTATCTGTAGCATTTCATTATTTGTTATTCACCACCACTGTAATGGGGTAAAAAGTGAGGAATGCTAAAAGGACAGTTTACACCTGATAATTTGTGATATACCATTATAATTACTACTAATATTCGGAGATGGTATGAGTTGATATCTTGCTTAAAGGTTTAGTGACTAAAGAAAACATGAACATGATTACAGTGTACAAGATAGGTATCCTATTAATTCTGCTGTATTCTAGTACATGAATTCACTAAAGAACTAAGTCAGATTGACTAATTAAAACTTTATTCTATGTAGAACTTGAGAAATGAAATTGCTGCTCAGCCTTTCATGCTATTTTTTGACAGTAGGCAGACAGCTTCAGAGACTAGCTTGAACTGTCAAAATAATTTATATATATTAAATGTCAATGCATCTCAGGGAGAAGATAAAAATTTACTTTCAGTATGACATTTATATGCCAGTGCTTGATTTAGATATGCAGAGGTAGCAAGATATGTTAGCTAAAAGTAGCTGTGCAGCATATTTCTAAACATGATGTCCCATTTATGTTCAAAATGATGTGGACTGAATCAATTAGGAGAAACAAGTGAGTTCCAAGAACTACTTTAAAAACCTGTGGAGTTGCTTAGTAACCTGATGTTATACTTCATTTCCTGAGAACTATAAAGCTGTCAAATCAGTAATGGGGAGCTCCCCAAGATAAATAACACCTCATGCATTTTGCCAAAACCTTGATTCTATTAAATATGCTATACCTAACTTTTGGGACTCATGTATATTAATATAGTAATACATGCAACAGGACAGTTATCAAAAAAATGACTTTTAGTTGCACTTTTCATAAAAATCCCATACTTTCCCTCCTTAAATGCATTATCTTGTCAAGCAGGAGAAGGTACTGAATCCAGAATGCCTAAGGGGAAAATTTTAATCCTGCTCTTTCTTAGTGCTATATTTACCTGACATCAGCTTTGTTCTCACTGACAGTAATCTAGCATAATCTACTGTATGTATCCTATACTTTGAAGTTTAGCTTTTTCTGCATGAATCCTCTTTGAGAACCCTGAAGAAATCAACATGAAGTCTTCTATCATAGGAGTTTGCTTTCACAGGATAACAAAATAAATGTCTTAAATTTCAGTGAAAATTCAAACTATTTTTAAGTAAATTTACTGAAAAATACCAACAACTGAGGTTATCAGTCCCTAAGCCTACTTTCTTTATAGGAATGGAAACAGTTTCTCAAATTAAGAGAAATTAATCTGATCTTTCTTGAAAAAACTAGTCTAAAAATCAGCCGCAAGAGTTCTGCCAGTATTTGAGGTGAATGTCATTTAGTTAGTATACAATATTTTATATTATATGTATATATATTCATATGTTATAACATAAATATTATATCTAATAGCTCTTCAGTTGAGGTGAAATAACTGTTTAAGTCATTCCAGCTATGTTGATTATATTTATTCCAGATTTCAGCCTATATGTTTTTTTTCCTAAAAGTATAATAATGACATATTTATGAAGAAAGTAACTAAATGGTTCTTGTCCTTTTAAAAAGTGCATTTTCCTGAATTCAGTCCAAGTAACTTTCACACTGTCTTCTATTCTTTAGCAACTCAAGTGTTCTTGAAAGTTTTCTTTAAGACCACAGCTTGTTGTTCACTTCTCTAAATGGCAGAATTAGGACAAACTAGCTCACAGTACTGAAAATGAAAACACTCCTAAAGCATACAGTGAAAGATCTACTGATCTTTTTTGGTGTTTTGTTGTTTTTTGTTTTGGTTTTTTTAGTGTGAATATGTACCCATGTCAGATAAAACAACTGCAGTCATATCAGGGTGTAGATTTTTTAAAATTTGTAATTGAATTATAATTGAATTAAACAAATGTGAACAATTAAAGCACCAGAAGTTAACATTGGCTACAGTAGAGAAAGACCATATCTGATATCCTATCTCTTTAATGACTATCTAGGATTTTTATCATATCCTGTAAACCAATAATCTTTACATTGATTAACTTGTAACCAGCAGAAATCAAAGAATAATTGTTTTCCTGCTTCCATTGAGCATGACATTCATTAAAACATCTTATTTTCAAATGCTAGGAAATGTATGACTGCAAGTGCATGATATCATGATAATTCATAGATGCATCAGGAAATTCTTCTTTTGCCTTAACTTTCCTTGCATTTCTGTTCCTCAGTTAACTTGTGGCTTCTCCCTTTTCAGCAAAGATTCTAGAAATTATTAGAGATCTCAGTGAAATTTAAACAGGAAAAACTGAGATTGTTCAGATATACAACTTTTTTTTTTTTTCTGAATGAATGAATTCCTTTATTTTGGTCCATACTCTTGACTTCATGGATCAAAACTAGATTAAAGTTTAGAGTGCTTGAGTAGCTAATGACATAAAATATTTTTCTTAACAATTTACTCACAGCTTGATATATAAGCAAGAAACTGTAGATTTCAAAATATGTTATTTTGTCTTTTAGTGAGTCATATAGTTGTTGGCTGTATGCTAGCAGTACAGCTAGGTTTAATCCCATTGGCAGATTCTTTTGCGTAGTGTAATTAAATTTCCTCACTTTTTTTCAGAAAATACCTTGACAGCTCTTTCTCTCTTATTTAATTCAGTTTTCTGAACTAAAATGCTTATGCTTTATTCATCAGGTAATTTTTCAACAAAACAAGCCGCAGTTAGAAGACTTCTTTAGATTATTTACTACATGCTATAGTTTTGGTTGATAATAACTGTATTTTTTGATATACATTTTAAGAAAAGCATGAAGGAAGTTTCAGAGTTTAAAATTAAAATTCCTGATAACTACCTAAAAAATACACTTTAACCTGATCCACCTTTTCCAGTGTGTGCACATACAGACTCAGGAGGAGACCTATTCAACTCATTCACAGAACAAATTGAGTTTGCTTCTGTAAATAGGACTATGAATCAGCTTAAAAAAGTAAAAAGCCATATACAAAGTATGAAAAGAATGGAAGATTTGTAAGGATTGCATTATGATCTTTGTTCCATGCATGAAATATCACTAGTTCTTATGAATCTGTAGAAGCTTATTGTAAGGGAAAGTCAGATGTGATGCAAGATTCGTATGTAATGCATTAATAGATGATATAACCAGTGTGAAAAGATTGAAGGTGCTCTGATCTTCACACCAAAGTTTTCAAGGGGAAAGTGGGCACTTGACATTGTAGATAATTTTTAAAAGGTGTCTCTGAAAGGCAATGCATCCCAGTGACAGGAAATGACAGGGAAAAATCACTTTAATATGGTGAATCCTAATGTAAACTGGGACTGAGAAAATCATATTTCCTTATTGAAAATATCTACTACTTGTATGTGGATGTTTGGAGTTTTGGTTTGTTTTTTTTTCACTTTGAATTGAAAGACTTCTTATTCAACTCTTCTCGCAGAAAATATTGCAAAGGCATTACACCAATTTGAAGACAATTGCATTCTTTCCAATTTGTGCATTTAAAGGGTAAAAACTTAGGAACTTTTATTCTCTGTCTACGCACATATGTTTTGTATCAGCACAGCTGCTTGTGATTTGAAATTTAGGACTTAGGGTTCTGTCTTTTACCTTAAACAACAAAATTCTTAATGTTCATGGACAGAAGCTCTCCCTTTCAGACATTCCAGCTAGTAGATAATTCCCTTACAAGAAAACAACTCTCTCAGGAGAGTTTCCTTCTGTACTTTTAGATGAAGGCAAAGCCATGTGGGTGGTGTAATCATTGGTACCAAGTGAAAGCTGCCTGTGGGCTCTTCTGTTACAGTGTGATGACCAAGTTTATCCTGTGGCCTAGGAATATGTGCAATACAACACAGGCCTGAAGACCAGGATAGAGGAGCAGCACAGCACGGGTATTGGAGTGCTCAGGTTAACTGCTGTGTGCTTTACTGATTCCTAAATGTACAATGGTCTCCACCCTTTGATCCATGAATAGTTTATCTTTCCTAAAGACACTTTCTAAAGTACAGGAGAAGGACATAAGAAGGGCATGGAACTGCTGGAACAAGTCCAGAGGAGGGCCACAAGGATGATAAGGAGGTTGGAGCATCTCCTGTATGAAGACAGGCTGAGAAAGTTGGGGATGTTCAGCCTGGAGAAGAGAAGGCTGCGTGGAGACCTCATAGCAGCCTTACAGTGTCTGAAGAGGGCTTACAAAGGTGCTGGAGAGGGACTTTTCATCAGGGACTGAAGCAATAGGAAAAGAGGTAATGGGTTTAAGCTTAAACAGGGGAAGTTTAGACTGGATATAAGGAGGAAGTGGTGAGGCACTGGAATGGGTTGCCAAGGAAGCTGTGAATGCTCCATCCCTGGTGGTGTTCAAGGCCAGGTTGGGCAGTGTCTTTGGCAACATGATCTAGTGAGAGGTGTTCCTGCCGGTGGCAAGGGGGTTAGAACTAGATGATCTTAAAGTCCTTTTCAACCCAGACTTCCAGGTTCAAGGTATTGTGATCAGCAGTACAAAGTTGAACTGACAGTTACTGGTGACGTCCCTCTGGAATGGTAGCGGGACCAATACTGTTCAATACCTTTATTAATGACCTCACCAGTGAGATGGAGTGCTTTCTCAGCACTAATACCAAATTGGAGAGAGTGCTTGTTGATTAGGGGTTTGGGACACAGAACATTCGTGAGGCTGAAAAAGCTGTATTTTTTGGCCTTAAGAAGGCTAAGCAGAGATCCTTTTGTCGTCTGCAGCTACCTAAAGGGAAGCTATAGAGAAGATAGGTTCAGGCTCTTCCTGGAAGTGCAAAATCAAGAGTAAGAGGGCGTAAGAACAAAACCTGGGATTTTTTTAGTAGAGAAAAGGAAAAAATATTTTATTGTGAGAGTGGTCAAGGTTAGAAGAGAGGCTCAGAAAGGTTATGGAGTCTCCATCCTTGGAGATATTCAGACCTTGACTGGTGAAGGCCTTGACATTGTTTAATTGTCTCTGCTCTGAACAGTAGTTTGGACTAAGTGACCTTCAAAAGTCCTTTCCAACACAAGTTGCTCTGTGATTCTATGATCAGGTGCCACTGCTGAGTTTTTATCTGAATACAATTAAAACCCTTATGCACAAGAATTATTTTTAAACTATTTGCTTCATTTTCAGAGACTACCATGTATTTTTAATTAATTACAATGCTATCTGTGAACAGAGTTAGATTTTTATAGGAAAACATTCCTACTTATGCATATTTTGCAGTGGGACCCAAGCTAATTTATGCACTTCTGCAAATGCTTTGCACAGCTAACTCAATGTAAGAACTCATTTTGTCTACAAAAGCTGATGGCAGATTTGTATTTGTGAAATATTTGAATTAAATGAAGGAAATGGTGCTTAAAGTGTGGCAACTGTTTAATCAGTGAGTAATTTACCCTTAATGCGTGAAATATTTTTATGGGCTCATTTATGATAATAGACATTCAAGGCTCAGTCAATAAAGTGATAGATTTATGGTATATTTAGTCATAACATAATCCAAAGTAGCTACTCTTTTTTATTATTATTCACAATTTAATAATCTTTTTTTTTTCCATACAATTTACAGCATGTAACTAAACTCATATGAAGTACTTATAATTTTTCAAACAGCATTTATTCATAGTCTTAGCATATTTTTACATTCAGATGTTGGACTTAAAAACAGAAAACTATTATCTAATTTGCATAATTAAATTAATAGAATAGTGTCTGTCTTTTTCCTATTTCAAAGAAACAATTAGAAGTCGTTAACCAGGAAACTGATCCATTTTTCTGAAACTTTTTTTTTTTGTCAAAATATTGGGGTCTATTTTTTTAATCTATATGTTTCTGATTTTCCCTCCTAAGCTGTTCATTTCCCTTCTGTTCCTTCAAACATCAGGCCAAAGAATTACCACTGGAAATTATGATCCTCTGGCTAATAACAGAGTCAAATAAACTGTAAATAGTTACATACATCATAAATATTGTTCCAATTTTACATATTCTAAAAGTCCATCATAATTATAATGTGTATCACAGAATCACAGAATCCCAAGGGTTGGAAGGGACCTCGAGAGATCATCTGGTCCAACCCCCCTGCAAGAGCATGGTAACCTAGAGTACATCACACAGGAACTTGTCCAGGCGGGCCTTGAATATCTCCAATGTGGGAGACTCCACAACCCCCCTGGGCAACCTGTTCCAGTGCTTTGTCAGTCTCACAGTAAAGAAGTTCTTCCTGATGTTAACGTGGAACTTTCTATGCTCCAGTTTACACCCATTGCCCCTTGTCCTATCACTGGATATCACTGAAAAAAGCCTAGCTCCGTCATCATGACACCCACCCGTTACATATTTGTAAACACTGATGAGGTCACCCCTCAGTCTCCTCTTCTCCCAGCTGAAGAGACCCAGCTCCTTCAGCCTCTCCTCATAAGGGAGGTGTTCCACTCCCTTAATCATCTTTGTGGCTCTGCGCTGGACTCTTTCAAGCAGTTCCCTGTCCTTCTTGAACTGAGGGGCCCAGAACTGGACGCAATATAACAAAAGAGTGTGTTTTATAGACAGAGGATAAGCTAAGAGAGAAGCAATTGTCACCTAAAGGGATGTATACCCTATGGTTAATTATCCTTAATTGTTAGTATCCCACTTTTAACTGTGATTCTTCCCAGCTAGACAAAAAACTGCTGTAGTTTTCATATATCATTAACATGAATTTCCTCAATTAGTGAGAAAAATATATTGCTCCAATAATTAAGTGCAATTCCTAGTGTAAGACATTTTATATGAAGTCCGAGATATCTGTACCATAATATATAAAGACTAAAGATTTTTGCTTCACTAGCAGGAGTTGATCAGTTAGCCAAATATTGTCTGTATATAAAAGTGTTACTTGTGGTTCTAGACTGACAAATTACTCAGAGCGTCTGAAAGGTCTGTAAAAGTATGGACATCCTGACATTCCTCTCAAGCTCTGAAGAATCCAGTTGATAAGCAGGACACATTATGACTATTTATAAAGATTAAGAAAATATCTGTGAATGCATAAAGATTAAGAAAACATCTGTGGTGGAAGATTATATGTAATGTAGCTATATGCGCGTTCAGAATTTAGATAATTAACAACAGAGTAAGTAAGTAAAGATCTTCCTTACAACTTTGGTCTGAAAGTTAAAACAAAATTCCAAATCTCATTTTTGATGTTTTCTGTGTGTTAATTAAATGACCATTGGAAATTGAGGTGGTTTCTATTTGACTCTGTGCAGGAATTGTTTTCTTTCAGATCCATGTGAATGATACATATGAATGGCCACATATATGAATGGTGATAGATCAGAAAGAATATTCCCTTCTCCCTCAAAATTGCAAAGATTCTTTCTGAGTATTTTCATTCTTAGTTAAGTTTTGTTGGGTTTTGGTTTTCAAATTAAAGGAACTAAAATACAGTCAGTAACCTAGCATAAGCCAAGGACCAGTAGTTTGATTTATTTAAGCTATCTAGTCATGTTTTACAACACATTACCTACAATTTACAGGAACATTTTCTTGTTTCTTTTGCCCTACTTCATGTTAATGTGGTTAATTTCAACAAGGCTTCCCCCAGCTAGACCTGCAGCAACATTTCTTTGTCATTTCTGACCATTTTAGCTTCTACCTGTAAGTCTCTATTATGTTGAATTTCTGTCTACTTTCTTAAAAGAAAAAAAAAAAAGAAGGACTCCTGTTTACCTTCCTCAATACCCATAATTCAGGATGGCATTAGGTTAAGCATAACTTGGGTTATACCCAACTTCTAAACCCTGTGGCAATCAATCTTGTCAGTTTGGTTGTGAATGTGCCAGTTTGTTCATATTTTAAACTACACGAATAGGATTAGTTTGCTACTGAATGTTCCATAATATTCTGTGAAAATGCCACTCTGGCTATGTAACTAAATGCAAATTCTTGAAGGTCAGTATGATGAAAACTTTCATTTTGATTTAAAATACTGTATTGTTTCTTTCTTTACCTCTCCCCTCAATTCTGCTATTACTTAAACACAAGTTTCAGTGGGTTTGAGTAAAAATGAGAGACTCTCACTTTTCATTAATTTTGATTCTGGAAATGTCTTGAAAAGAATTATGAAACCATGAATAGAATCTTGAATAAGAGTACTAGTTTTGTAGACAGTGAGTTGTTGGCAGCCAGAAAGCTATATTTTAGTGACTATCTAAAACTGGAATATATTGTCATACAGGTTAGTGGCAAAAAAATCCAGAACCAAAGAAAGCTGAGTTTATTTCAGTTTTTGAATTGTTATATATAACATATTAAGCTATACCCTCATTGGCTAGTGCTAGCATTCTAGCCAGTGCTTCCTACTTACTTTGGAGTTTTGTGCAATTGTTTGATATATAGATCTAAACTGGTTATTACTACTCAGTAACCAATTTTTGGCAGGTGGGCAGTGTGTCTAAATGAATTAGCTGACGATTCTATGAAAGAGCCATAGAATAGAATCATAAATAGCTAGGTTTGGAAAGGACCTTAAGATCATCTAGTTCCAACCCCTCTGCCATGGGCAGGGACACCACGGAGTAAACCATATCACCCAAGACTCTGTACAACCTGGCCTTGAATGCTAAAGGGGTATTTTCATCTACCTGTTAATAACCAACCAAAGAAGCCAAGTGATAGACTCAATTTTTTTACCACCTAATAACAAGCCATTCAGAGGAAAATAGACAGTGATTGTAAAATTCAGGATTCTTAGTTGCTCGTTTGCTGGTATTGTGTTTTCTGGAAGAAGTGGCACATGTTGCTTGTTTGCTGGTATTGTGTTTTCTGGAAGAAGTGGCACATTGCAAAGTCAACATTTATTTTAGCTTATGGTTGCAATTGAAATTGTATCAACAGAGAAGTAAATGGGAACTTCTTTTGGTTTACATATTTGGACTTTACTTGTAGCTTGTATTGAAACTCTGATACATATTTTTTAAAAAAATCTGGAACAAAGTGCAGTTGGCACTCTAAAAATATGCCATAATATAAACTGTGATTACTGCTAATTACAGGGAGACTATTTACTAGAAAAAATAAAATAAATGGTGAATTGCATATATTCTTAGGGGGTCATATAGAGCAAAATATAATAAATATTCACTGTCAACCTTGTAAGCCATTATGGAAATTGTTATAAATGAAGGCATTTATTCCGTTCATGCCAGGCCATGGGAAGAGATTTCCAGAAGGTAGGCCAGATGGTTAAGTGGGTTTTACTGCAGATATATGCTGACCCATCCCCAGTGCTCCAAAAGTTGCTATCATGTCTGTGAGACACTGTGAAATCAATAGCAATGTCAGCTGAAGTTTGGTGTGCTGTAGGATTGTTAGAGTTTGAAATACATTTTTTTTGCACATAATTCTTAGGATTCTTTACACACTGTGGGGAGTTTCCTCAGGTTCCTGCGAAATTTAATGCTCTTAGGACAGTTACAAACTGACCATTTCATAAAGGCTTTTTAAAATAGTGCACTGAAGCATCTTCTAGTGTAAAGTATGCTGCATGCAGAAGATTTTCTCATCACCCAGGGTCGCTTATTTTTATTTTCTTTTTTGAGGGGCAACTTTTAATTTGGGAGACTTCAGCTGTGTTATTAGATAAATGTCTTTTTAAAAACATTTAGAAACTTTAAATAATTATTTGAGTTAAAAGCTAAGTGATATCAAATTTCTCAGACATCAAGGAACAGGTATTGGTGTTGGGACCGGTCTTGTTCAACATCATTGTCAGCAACATGGACAGTGGGATTGAGTGTGCCCTCAGCAAGTTTGCCGATGACACCATGCTGTGTGGTTCAGTTGGTACACTGGAGGAAAGGAATGCCATCCAGAAGGACCTTGACACGCTTGTGAGGTGGGCTGATGCCAACCTCATGAAGTTTAACCATGACAAGTGCAAGGTCCTACACCTGGGTCAGAGCAACCCCAGGCACAGCTACAGGTTGGGCAAAGAAGTGATTAAGAGCAGCCCTGCAGGGAAGGACTTGGGGGTGATGGTTGATGAGAAAATGAACATGAGCCAGCAGTGTGCGCTTGCAGCCCAGAAAGCCAACTGTATACTGGGCTGCATCAAAAGGAGAACGACCAGCAGGTCGAAGGAGGTGATCCTGACCCTTTATTCTGCTCTCATGAGACCTCACTTGGAGTATTGTGTGCAGTTCTGGTGTCCTCAACATAAAAAGGACATGGATCTGTTAGAACAAGTCCAGAGGAGGGCCACGAGGATGATCAGGGGACTGGAGCACCTCCTGTATGAATATAGGCTGAGAAAGTTGGGGCTGTTGAGCCTGGAGAAGAGAGGGCTGCATGGAGACCTCATAGAAGCCTTCCAGTATCTGAAGGGGGCCTATAGGGATGCTGAGGAGGGACTCCTCATTAGGAGTGTAGTGGTAGCACAAGGGGTAATGGGTTCAAACTTAAACAGGGGAAGTTCAGATTGGATATAAGGAAAAAATTCTTTCCTGGTAGGATGGTGAGGCACTGGAATGGGTTGCCCAGGAAGGTTGTGAATGCTCCATCCCTGGCAGTGTTCAAGTCCAGGCTGGACAGATTCTTGAGTGACATGATTTAGTGTGAAGTGTTCCTGCCCATGGCAGGGGTGTTGGAACTAGATGATCTTAAGGTCCTTTCCAATCCTAACTGTTCTATGATTCTTTGATTCTATGAACACTGTAACATGCTAGTAGAGTAGTAGTGCAGTAGTGCAATGATAGACTAACACAATACACACCATAACTGTTATCTCTTTCTTGAAAGCTTTTCTTTATAAGTGTTACTTTCCCCAGTCCTCTTATAAAAAGTTATTATTGGAATTTCTTTCTGATTGTGCCTTTAAATATTTTTAAATATTGCCTTAAAGGGTAAGATATCTGTAACTCCACTCTGAATACCTGAGCAGTCGTTTTGTTATACCTTTTCTTGATGCTATTTTATCATAATTCCCTTTACTTTTTTAAAAATCTTGTTTACAGGGCATTGACCTCTATTCTCAAAGGTATTAAGCATAAAAAAACTGAGGCAACAAGAAAGTGAACTAGTCGCTTTACTTACACAGCTAGCTCCTAATAGAAAGTGTTATTTAGAAGGAGATGGACTAGTATTACTCAATTTCCTGCTTCATTGAGGATCATACCATCTTAGTCATTTCCCCTGGCTCTGTGTAAAAGAAGCTTCATGAAGAGGGAAATTAATTCTCAGTGGCAACCATCTGTAGCTACTAACTTATTCCCTCATGCTGTCGGTCTTCCCTGGCCCCTGTCTACCTCAGACACCATTTGTCACTCATCGAAATCCTATTTTCTGAGCACTTTAGGATGATATTTGCATTTCTGTTTGTCATGGTTTAAACTCTGTCAGCCACGCAGTCTCGCTCGCTCACTCCCTCCCCTTCTTCCCTCCACCCCTCTCCCGGATGGATGGGGAGAAGGATTGAAAGAATGTAACTACCACTGGTTGAGGTAAGAACAGTCCAGTAACTAAGGTATAACACAAACCACTGCTGCTACCACCACTAGTAATAATGCTAAGGGAAATAACAAGGGAAGAGAATACAATACCACCTGCTTACCAGTAATACCCAGCCTGACAGAGCAGTGATCTAGCCCTTCCGGTAACTCCCAGTTTACATCCTGGGCATGATGTGCTATGGTATGGAATACCTCTTTGGCTAGTTTGGATCAGGTGTCCTGTCTCTGCTTCCTCCCTGCTTCCCCTCCTCCCTGGCAGAGCATGAAAATCATAAAGTTCTTGGTCAGACTAAACATTTGAGCAGTAACTAAAAACATTGGTGTTATCAGTGCTGTTCCAAGGCCGAAAGTCAAAACCACAGCACTGCACCAGCTACTAGGAAGGAGAAAAAATGACTGCTACTGCTGAACCCAGGACACTGTTGTGTGAACACTGTCTAGTATAAAAAGGCTACAAATATTTATGAGATCTTTTGCACTAGGAATAGTGTAATAGATGATAGTTATTTCATAGCCGTCCGACTGACTAACAAGTCTAGCCACTTTCCTGGCTTTCCTCTTTTGGGTGAGACTACTAAATTCCTAGCTATATCTGGTACCTAGATGCTAGCAGAACTTGAACAATTAAATAAGACGCTGCAGTCCAAACTGCAGTACTCAGTTAGGAGATGCTTAAACTTGACAAGAACTTGACTTTCTGATTTTAAATCTGTGCAGGTCTGCTCAGTACCATGCTAGGGATTGTGCAGTCCAGAGTCTTACTTGCTCCTAGGCTCAATCACAATCCAGAAAGGAGGCATTCCATCCCTTCCAATCTCTAACATACTGTGTGATACTGTGTAATAAAACCTAGAAGTCCTAATTTTGTAGATAATATCACTTAATACATGCTGCTATGATCCCTAAGAAATCTAATCTTATTTTTTTTCTGTGAGAAGATGCTATAAGCTTCCTGTGTGTCTGATAAAGGCAGTACTAGATGGCTCCAAGATGGACCCACGGTAAGCAGAAGCTGAGTCCATCAGCAACAGTTGTAGCGCCTCTGTGACAACATGCTTAAGAAGGGGAAAAACCTGCTGTCCAACAACAGCCAGGAAACAGTAGTGAGAATATGTGAGAGAAACAGCTCTGCAGACACCAAGGTCAATGAAGAATGAGGGCGAGGTGGTGCTTTAGGCACTTGAAATTCCGGCGCAGCCCATGGAAGATTATGGTGAGACAGGCTGTTCCCTTGTAGCCCATGGAGGTCCACAGCAAAACAGATACCCACCTGCAGCCTGCTGAGGACCTTATGCCATTGCAGGTGGATGCCCTAAGGAGCCTGACTCCATGGGAAGTCTGTGCTGGAGCAGAGACCTTGCAAGACTTGTGGCTTGGAGCCCATGCTGAGCAGGTTTGCTGCCAGGACTTGTGACTCCATGGGGACCCACACTGGAACAGTTTGTTCCTGAACTGGAAAGGACCCATGCTGAGGTATTTTGCAATGAAGTAAGGTTTGTGGAGTGGCAGAAGCAAAATGTAATGAATAGACCACAACCCACATTCTCCATCCACCTGCACCAATGCTGGGGAAGAGTTAGAGAATTTGAGAAGGAAGTGGAACTTGGGAAGAATAAGGGGGGGGGGGGGGAATGACACATGACACGTAGGTGTTTTAAATTTGTTTTATTTCTCATTAGCCTGCTCTGATCTGATTAGTAATAAATTTATATCTCCAAGTCCAGTTTCTTTCCCCCTGTCCAAGTTGAGTAGTGTGAGTGATAGAGCAGATTGGTGAGCACGCAACTTCCATCCAAGGTCAACACCTCCCATAGTCACAGACCCCAGAAGACACTAAGCGTTTGCTGTATCCAGAGAATTAATTCCCTAGGCAATTTGAAGCAGAACCCAAAATATACATATGGCTAGTTAATAAGGTAGCAGAGAACACATTGCATGAAATAAGAATTTGCAAGCCTTTCTCAGAGTAACAGAATCACTAGTATATAGTCTGAAGACAGATGCCTGCATCTCTCAATTTTAGACAATTTCTGTTCCTTTTCATGACATTAAGTGATAAAAATTCACTTCTCTTTTTTTGCCTTAGGGAATCTATCTTATTCTATACATAAGTTTCCAAACTACAAGAGAGATCATTTGGATTAAACTCTCACCTCCATGCTCAAAATGCTACTGGACTGTTCCTATATTTTATAACAAATTCTCATTACAATGACTAAACTCAGGACTTGTCCCCTTCAACAAGCACCCTAACCCACTGGCTTTTACATTCTCCTTTGGGTATGACTAGTCAAATAGATATAGAAAGTGATCTGTAACTAGGTAACTAGATAGCTAGACCAGTGCTTTGGGAGATAAATTATGAGTTGGATATTTTCAGACACAGAGAAAATAAGCCTGTATCTTCTGGTAGTTTTGGATAATATAAAGAGCAATAAATTGAAAGGGTTTTCATGCTTTCCTTGGCTATGGAATTTGAAATGAATGACAGCATTTGTTGACAGTACGTTACTAAGTTCACAAAGAAGAGAGTTAGAAAACAAGTGCATTCTTTGTATTTTTCTAAAGGAGAACATAGACTATACTTCCCTTCAAAAAAACAGATTATTTTAGTTTAAATTTAGATAAGCTCTCTGTTTTCTGGTGCTTTAAGAGCTGTTTCATTTAAAGATTAAGATTTTCCTGGTCATCTGTTCAGAGTATTAAGCAAAAAGACTGTCTTACATTCATTACTGAATTCACTGAATTAATCTTTAGATGTTTCTTTAGAGACAGAAATGGAACAAGAAGACAAAGACTCCTATTCAGTGATTGAAACATTAACCTGGATTCAAATTTGCTTCTTCTTGAGGATGTAATTTATGAGGGAGTGAGCTGATTACCCCAAAACATTTCATTTTGCAGGAAAATTATAATCATGTTAAAGAACATACATACTTTTCATGGAAAGTGTGCTTTCTACAGCATCTGTAATCTGTCTTTAAAAGACAGTCAAATGTGTTAGGTAATAATTTGATGCCAAAACATCTTTAAGAGGACGGAAACAATAATTTTTGTAAATGTACACAAGCATAAACACATTATGCATGTGTTTATATACATATTTCAGTCTTTAAAGGTCAATTCAGATCATGCTTTCTGTTTGTAAGTATTTTGATGAGGGAATATTCCATCATCTAAGATTTGCACTGTAACCTTGTGGAGATTAAAATTGTTATAGAAGGAGAAGATTCTGTGGTTGTCAGCTTGCTTATTTAGGGTATGTTTAAAATCTCAGAAGCCTGCATTAATATTGTGTTACATTATGCTTTATCCTCAAAATAAACATTTAATTTTATTAAGCATTTATACTCATGCTTACTATGCAAGTACTGTGATAATGTAGCTCTTCCTGGTTGTTGTGAGAGCGTTAAAAGAAACAGTGATTCATCTCACTATTTCCAGAAGCTTCATGCCAAATATCAAGACAAGTATTTCGTGTAATGAATTTAAAACATAGAACAAATACTGAACACTTCTATCATCAATATCAATGTCATTACCCGTTTCAAAATCAACACCTACCTGTTTATATATAGCATTAAGTAAGAACAGACATGACATATCTGTATTTTCATATAAAGAACTACAGAGAAAACAGAAATATATGCAGAAACTACCATAGCTTGGAAAACAATAAAACAGATTGTAATTTTCTTTAATATTTTCTTTTTATTTATTTTATTCTTTTACAAAGCTTATAGAAGATTTTGGGCAAAATATAAAGCATTTCTTCTGTTATCCATTTCCCCTTTAGCATTTGGAAATCTGTAAATACCTGCAAATATCTGATAGACGTCAGAAAAGGAGAAAATCCATATATATAGCAGGGTAACCGTTTCAGCTATGGTTAGGGTGTTCTTATAGGCTCATGAAGTGTCCTGTGTCAGTTCAACCTCAGGTTTAAAGGGTGGAGCCAGTTCTGTGCAAGCTGCACTTCACCTAAAACATCCACTGCGCAAGCTGGAAGGGCTTACTCTCACTTGTCTGTATAGACAAGCGTGGGTAGAAACGGTAGGTGACAAGGTGCATGGGAAGCTGCAAGAGCCAACGTTACATGCGGGCGGACCAGTGCATGGGTAGCTTGAGTTAGCTCAGGAGTCATGAGTCATGATTGGACACTTCCTGATTGCCTCAGCACCCGTTTTCCCAGATTTGCATATTCCATTTGCCCTTGGTCATCGTGCTTGTAGTAAGCGTGGTTAAAGCCGTTCCCAAATCTTCGCTAGCAAAGTCAAGCCATCAATCAATCATAGGCTCATAAGCAATCAATAAAATAATGTTATTGTAATTATTTTAACAATTGTTATAATATTGTAATATTATGACAATTATAACTATTAATAGTCTGAGGTTTGCTTGGCAGAAGCTGGATGTGCACTGGCAAAAGACTAGAGTTTAGACTAGTAATAAAGCATGAAGTGACAGTTATGAACATATATTCGTGACTTAAACTTTGCTGTTTATTTAAAGTCCTGTATTTTACTGGGAGAGGTAAATCTTCAGAATTTTTTACACAGTGTTAACAGCAACTGCTCTTCTTCCCACTTCTTCTTCTTTTTTTTAGTAAACTATCCTCTTTATTTGTATTGAACATTGTCTTGAGTTTGTTACTAGGGAGTTAGTACTAGAAATATTATAAAGCGCATTTATAAATCCATGCTAAAATTTTCCAGAAAGATTCCTCCTAGTTCAGATTAGATTTAGTTGTTTTACACAATGAAATGAAGAGAGAGGGAAAATCCCAAGACGGAGCATTTTGCTCTTTCCCTGTATCAATTGTGAGTGACTAAACAGATCAAGCCTACAGTGGATCTTGCAGGTACTTCATCATACTAAACAGAAGAGCTTATCTAGGCACAAATTCTATAGCTGATTTACAATGGACACATTAGGTCTGATACACATACAGAAACAGGAAAGGCACACGTACGAAAAGTGCAGCTGATCTGAAATATATAAATTGACCCTTTGCTTAGGTTCTATTTCAGGTACCTGCCAGTTCAAGCCAGCCCATTCGTGGCTTTAGCAGACTGCTGGGAACCCAGAAAGACTGTTACGGCAGCTGAATTATCTTCTTCATTGTTTGGAAAATGAAGATAGTACACAGGTCAGTGTTAAGCACAGAAATTTTGACAATTTTTGACTGTGAACATATCCCACAGATTAGGTGGAAAAAGTTAAATAGTTAAATGCATTCTTTACAATTACCATGATAATCTCCCAATTTGCTAATGTATATAACAAATTGCATATTGTCCTAATAATAGGATTGTATTTTCAATAAACTGCAAACAATAAACCTAATCTGCTGTTTTAAACTACCAGTTCCAATTCTGAAAGAATGTGACTAGACAGGTTTTTTTTCATTTTCCATATGCTTTGGAGGTGCTGTATTTAGCTTAGCAGGAAAATTTTTTTGCACATGACTTTTAACAGTGAATGGATGGTGCCAAAGAAAGTTCTGTTGGGTGAAATAAAGGATGTGGAAAGACTGAGGAAAACAGGTTTAAAGTATATTCTTCCACACTGTGAAATCCTAATGATGACAGATTGCTGTCATCATTAGAGACTGAGCTCTGTATTTGCCAAAATGATTACATATTTCTGACAAATAATCTGGAAATATTTCAGCATAGACTATTTGAAGCAGCACTATATTTCACAATAAAAATATTAGTGTGAATATTGGAATATGTAAAGCACCTGAGGCTGCATAGCTCCATGTACATTTTCAACTGATCTGCTCTGCCAGTCTTCTTTGGCTCCATGAGAAGCTGCTAAAACCTACCTCCAACAAACGTCACATTTTCTCAGTGATATCTCTTTTACCACAAATCATGGCTCCTGGTCTTGCTCAGCACCAGCTCTTCCTTTTCTATTTTTTCACCACCCACTTCCTTTCTTACTTGTAGATATCCCTCTGCTAACTTTCTTACTTATACATATGGCTAAATCGTATGGAGATGCGAGTTATTTTTAAGCCATTACCTACACGTTTGTGCCCTGCTTGCTTGGATTTGTGATGGTTTAAAAAAGGCATTCACCTAGAACATGGAAAAAGAAAAGAACACATGCAGAAAACTGAATGTGTTTCTTATGTTTTTTTGACCTTGTTGATCTTTTCATTTTCCTTCCGATTTGCTCTTCCCTTCGCATCATCTGTTTCAAATTCTTAAGTAATTTTTCTACATTTTAATTAGTTAAGATTTTATTTATTTTATTTATATGTTTCTACCAAGCACTGCTTCTATTACCTCGTTAATACTGGTTCTGATATAACAGAAATATTTTTTCTTATTCTTCATTAAGAAGAACAACTGTGACCACTTCTCTTCTTGGAGTGTTTTCTATCCACAGTTTCCTAGATACAATTTCATGCAACTTACAACTTATCATGAAATATGTTTAAATGTTTTCAGAGTATTCCAAGTGTTCTATATTAAAAACAATTTTATTTGATGCATTAAATTTCATGTTACTGATCTACCTTTTGTTTTTCCAGACATTTAGCTTTGTATTTTCTTTGGCACTGTTCTAATAAGAATGGAACTTTCATGGAGTAGTGCAACATTTATTGGTTTTTGTTTTTTTTTAGTGTTTTTCAACTCTACGCACATGAATGCATTAAAGAATATCAGACATAATGTCATCAAATATCAGACCAAAACTGAATTACAGATGATTATGACTACCCCAGTGCTTGAACATCCATTTGAAATCACAGGTTGGACAGAGGCTTGGGTTACATGGTCTAAGGAGAGGCATCCCTGTCCGTGGCAGGGGGGTTGAAACTAGATGATCTTAAGGTCCTTTCCAACCCCAACTATTCTATGATTCTAGATAGATAGAAATCCACTGGATCATTTATGAAATTTAGAAGGATAATGTATGATCAAAGTATCAATATTGATGAACTAAATGGTTTTAAATGGAGAAAAGGAGACCCTTCTGAAAGAAAACAATATTAAACTAATCAGTGTGGTTTAAATTCTTTTTTAAACGATGAAAATATCTTATTGTAGAAGACTATTCTGAATAATACTTTAACTGATGTTGAACTTAAAAAAAAACTATTTTCCAAACTGACCTTTTCCTTCAACTGATTCATATAACAATCAATCTTCTTGAATCAGCCTTGGCCTAACTACTAGTTTGTGAAAAAAAAAAAAGTAAAAAGACCCTGGCAGTGATCAAAATAAGTCATCAATGCATTCATTCTCTGGTGAATCATCTTGTGTTTTGTTTAGTATTTGTTAGTAATTATGGTATGAATAATTTTGATATCACATAAGTCCACCTGATACTCAATGAGGCAGTTATTGGCCTGGGACATGGTATTTATCTTATGTCAATATCTCAGCCCGTTTACCTATACAATTTCCTTTGCTAATATAAGACCAGTGACCTGTCTAACAGTCAAATATTGAAAACAGTGATAGAAGCACATTCAAAAAAAATGTTACATGCTCAAGTTAGCTGGTAAGCGAGGATGGCTTTTTGCTATGCAACAGTCACAGAAAGACTAATAGCCATATGTACAAGTTACGGTTTATTAATTTCTTATTAATTTCTACTTTGCTACAAAAAGTACAAGACAGGTAAGCAGCAGATATTGAAGGATCAGTACAGTAGCTTTAGACATATAAACTAGTAATCTCCTTTCCTCCCAGCTGTAGCTGTGCCTGACACTGTCCTGACCCAAGTGTAGAACCTTGCATTTGGCATGGTTAAACTTCATGAGGTTGGCACTGGCCTACCTCTCAAGCATGTCAAGGTCCCTCTGGATGGCATTCCTTCCCTCCAGCGTATCAATAGAACCACACAGCTTGGTGTCATAGACAAACTTGCTGAGGGCGCACTCAATCCCACTGTCCCATGTTGCTGACGATGTTGAACAAAACCAGTCCCAACACCAATCCCTGAGAGACAACATTCATTACTGCTCTCCAGCTGGATATTGAGCCATTGACCACAAGTTTCTGCATGTGGCCATCCAGCCAATTATTTCTCCACCAAGTGGCCCATCCACCATATTTTTGTCTCTCGAGTTTAGAGATGAGAGTATCATGCGGGACAGAGTTGAACGCTTTGCACACATCCAGGTAGATGGTGTCAACTGCTCTGCCCTTATCAATCAGCTCTGTAGCCCCATCAAAGAAGACCACCAAACTGGTCAGGCAGGATTTCCCTTTAGTGAAGCCATGCCACCAAGCACTTTGTTGTTTTTCATGTGCCTTAGCATGCCTTCCAGGAGAATCTGCTCCATGATTTTACCAGGCACAAAGGTGAGACTGACTGGTCTGGACTGTCCTGGAGCTAAGAAATTAGGAAACTAGTAGAAAAATACTAGATCTAAAAATGACTGAAACACAGTATGAGCGTAGAATGATTGGAAAAATGCTATGTAAATATGTTTTAAAAATCAGATATTAAAGGAATATTTAGTATATATGCAAAAAGAAAATTCAACTAATATTATAATGAAATTGAGGATGAAAATAATTCCTCACTAAAAAGAAGTTGCATCAGAATATTTCACATTGGATACTCAGAAGTCAAAGGGGATATAAAAACTCTCCAAAAGATCAGAATTAGGAATTGTTATGTTACCAGTGAGACAGCTATAAATACTGATGTCAAAGGAAATGTTTGACTACGAATATATAATGATCATTGACAAAGGATCTTCTGGAAATTGAGATTTGGATGATTTATATTATTTATATTACATTTTGTGAAAAAGGGAAAAAATTTGTCACTTATTCTGAGGAAAGAAGACGCACAGAACTGAAACAAAACCAGACTTTTATCACACTCTGACAAATGTTTGGCTTAAAGGGGTTGCCCTGAGCATTTTAATTCCATCAAAATTCTAGTCCCCAGGTAAATAAGAAGTACTACAATTATTCTCATATATGAGGAAAAGAGGCACTAAGTTGTCATAAACTCACTGTGGAACCATGATTATGCCATGGTTAAGTTTCAACCATACTTTGGCAAAGGTCCATTGATTGGATGCAAATAAAAGAAAAACCTCTTAATGCTAGAAAATAATGAGATTCAGGCTATGATACATTGTAATTCTAAAGAGTGATGACGTCTTTAATTCTCATGAAATCTGGTAGTATATTTGAGCTTTTTATTTAAAGCTCCTAAAGTATAAAACGGATTTTTCAAAGGAGTGTATTGTTTTGATCTTTACTTTTGAGTGAGAATTAGTGTAATTTGTAAGAGGAAATAATAAAAAAACAGAATTGAAACAAAGTAAAAGCAAATGCTATCATCAAGGAACAAATGAATTGTGTTAGATAGAATAAAAGAATTATAATATCTATAGGGTTGCTGTTATCACATAAGCAGTAACCAGCTGGAAGCAATGTAGTCTGAGATTTGTTTCCCCAACATTTACTGTGTAGTTATGAACTAGTTAAAAAAATCTTGGAAAATTCAAGCAAGAGGACAGAGCCCAACATTGGATTAAAAAAATAATGAAAAAGTAATCCAAAACAAAAAAAGTATATTAATTATTAAATTATAATTTTGAGTGAAATTGCTTTCTTTTTCATAAAGAAAGATTTATTTTGCAGAGACAATGTTTTTACTTTGATGCTATTGAAGACCTCTTAAAGAAATTGTCTATTATTTCTTGATTCAAGTTTGTGGAGTCATTTCTCTTCTATAATGATTCACCATGAGATCAGCTACTGAGAATGATATTTTTTTTTCTAATATTTTCCATTTTAAAACAATTTCTAAAATTTTTTGAGTCTCAAACATAATTCTTACTTCTAAACCCAAACAAAAACACTTGTAAATAAGATTCCTGAAAAAGAAATTCAACAACAACAACAAAAAAATTGAGGGTGCATGACGTCTTTATTTCCAGTTGAAAAACAAGAAAAACATAAGAAAGAAATCAGTACACCTTAAATATATATTATTTACTCATTTTAAATAAAAAAAAAGAAAAGATAAAAGGGAAGACAAAAAAAAAAATTAAGTCAATGTTTTGGTCATTTGAACGACCAAAAAATCAAGACTAAGTCATTGTAGAAGTAAAGGTTAGGAAAAAGACAGAGTCAGCAGCACTAGCAAGAATTGCTACCCATGATATCTCAGTCATGAGAATATAGTGAAGATTCCACTTTAACGATAATTAAACTCACTCAGTGCTGAACACCAGTATTGTGATAGTTTTGTTTACAGGGGTCAGTGAATGATCCCTGAAGTTAATGCAGAATCTCAAGGAAGAAAGCACTATTCCATATAATTGCTCAGGATATGATATATGAGTAGCACAGATTTATTAACTGCTCCAATTAATATTAGTTTCTGGCATGAAAAATCTGTTCATTGATTGAATTTTAAGGAACAGGTTTGTTAAGATAACTGAGAAAGCAAGTAATACTCTGTTTATTGTTTTGCAATAAACTTCAGTAACACCATTTGTAAGATTTAAAATCTTTAATAACATGTATAGATTAATTTAATAATTATTAATAAAGACAAAACAAAATGTTTTAATCATTAATGAATTTTAAAAGTAGCGTTTTTTTTTTCTAAGAAAATAAAGATGGAAATGATAAACTAGTCAAAATCTACTATCTTACCTTGTTAGTATGAGTAGTATTGCCATGGTGACTTTAATCTTTCTGTAAATGTACAAATAGCTACATAAAATTTTTTCTCACTCTTCGGTTTTGAATCATAAAAGAAGTCCATTGACTTAATGATAATTTTATTTGGGTTTTAACTTGAACAAGGTGGTAGAAGATTCTACTCTGGTTAATATATTAAAATATCCTTATTGATGGTATCTTATCACTAATTGAGATGAATCCTGTCTTCATAGCATATGCTGATTAACAAGAACTTTAATTTTTCTTTCTTATTTAACAGCATTTTATTTATTGTTTTTTTTTTTGCATAAGAGTCATTCATATTTCATGTATGTTCCTGAGGCCACTAGAAGTAGTTGTAGCTCATCTAAATTTAGATGTGGAAAATTTAAATGGTTTAACTTCAGCTGTTCTCTATCAATCATGGTGAGGAATAAACATTTCTTAAAGAAAAATAAAAAAAGTTGACCTACATAATTTTTTTTCTTAGGTTACATGAAAAGGTTACATTTAGCTCTAATGAGCTAGACCTTTGATTGGTGCCTCAGCTGAAATTAATCCAAACTTGAGTGTTGAACTATCCCTAGATAGGTCATCCACAACTTCTCTGGGCAGCTGTTCCCACTCTCACAGTAAAGAATTTCTTCCTAATACCTAATCTAAACCTACTCACTTTCACTGTAAGATGAACAAGGCCAAAGCTCTCAGGTTGTCTTCATAGGAGAGGTACTCCAGCCCTCTGATCATCTTCATGGCCCTCACCTGGACTTGCTGGAGCCAGTCCATGTCCTTCTTGACAGTTAATACCTAAGAACTTTTGTGCAGTGTTGATTTACTTAAAGGTGCAACAGAAATGTTAAAGGTTGTTTTAAACTCTCAATGATCTTATATATGAATGACTGTATATTGCAGAAGGCAAATGTTCTCGATACATAACAAAATTGTTTTCTTCCTAGCAAAAAGAGTGTGTATAGAATAGACAGTATATTGTTCATCAGCTAATATAATATGATTATAGTAAGTTGCCTCATGCTGTTCTTTTTTTTTTCTCTGTACAAACAACTGAAGACTAAGAAGAGGAATTTGGAGAAAGATCTCAATCTCTGAAGGACACCTGAGGCTTCAAAAGTGCAATTTGAAGCATCTTAAGGCCAAGCAGTGTTAGATTTTATAATGTATTTGTCTCAATATATTTTTATGATATAATGACTCCTAACGCATTCTGTTATGATAAGTAATTAGATACTGCAGAAAAGACCATTTAATTTATCTGTTATTCCGAGTTTTAATGAAAATGTTTCTATGTTATACATAGCAATACATAATGTAATATAACTAAAATCCCCAGCTTTTCCAGTGTCTTGAGCACATTCCTAATCTAAACCCCCCCCCCCCCCCAAAAAACAAACCCCACAACAAATGGTAAGATTATGAGAAAACATGATCTCTGAGGATCAATCACATTTATTTAGTTAAGGAAAGAAAAGACTGGAAAGAACACACTGGTAGCTTTGCAATGTATCCAATGCCTTCCTAAAGACAACAGTGAAAACTAGCTCTTCCTGTCTGCTCTATCTGCTTCATTGAAGTAGTTTCAATTTGGGAGACACTACTTCTGTTTTCAGAAGTCTGAATCTAGTGAAATCTGCAATATTACTGGGCAACCAAAGCTGTTTGATAATTGAAAACCTAACATTGTTTTAATTCTTTCACTATGCCTATGTCTATTAGCACAACAAATGGTGTAAAATGGCCAAGAGATAAAAATACCACCAGTAAAAGTTTAGTGAACATGACTGACGATTAATAACCAAAATATACCCCACTCAGCTTTAATCATTCTCAGAGTAACTGGGATGACCATCAAACATACAAATGCAAACAATTCATAAATGTATAAATAGGACAGGTTTCTCTGAGCCTGGAATAATAGAGCTACAGTTTTGTTTGCTTATGTATAACCCTGCATTTGCAGAAGATACATACATATATTTACACGTTTTACACATGTAAATGTAACAGTATTAATAATATCACTCATTTTGTGTTTGTGATGAAATAATGTGAAAAAAATAAAGATTGTAGTGTATTACTTGCGTTTGTCTAAGGGCTTCCATCATTTCTGTTGTAAACACCATCTCTCAGCTTAAGGTAGATAAGTGCAATTTTCTTGCTAACAGACTGACTTGCTAGCATCCTTTGAAGTAAGATATTAATTTAGACACAGGAGATTTTCTTTATTTTTTTCCATAATCTTAAATTCCATATTAAGATAACATGACCACATTCTTTTCTCTTATTTTCATTCTGTCTCTTTTCTATTTTATTGGGTAATTACAATTTCAAGCAAATCTTTACATCTTCAAGTTGTAATTGAGCTGTGTTACTTTAAGATCTCAGTTTCTCCAGATTCTCTTGTTTCCCAGCAGAGATCCAGGGAGTGGGACTAAGACACTGACATAATGAAAGGTTGTATCACTATTCTATTTTCTCATTACCATTAGTGTTGCACACACATCTAAGTAAAAATAAATTTCATGGTAACTATGCAATTACATCTAAATCCAGTTCTGCCTGATTCACAAGATTGTGTTCCTGGACCTCAGGTATCATCCTGTGTCTACACTTTTTTACAATAGTTTTTGTTTGAGAATCATCAACATTTCATTATAAAAATTTTTCTTGTCATTACTATAAACTGCACTGATTGCTGTCATAGCTATCCAAACTAAAGTCATCTCAGACTAGTAAAAAGTCAGCAGCTTTTTGCTGTTATTGGCAGAACTCAGACTTCCTGTGCTGCACATTGCCATTAAACAAAGTTTTTATGCTGCATTCCTGATTGGTTCCAGGTTTTCATAATATCCAGATATACTGATTATCTGCATAAATTGAGTGAAGATAGAGAACAGTATTTGGTAAAATTTGTATTTGAGAGTTTTGAATACTAAAAGGAGATTAAAAATGAAAGAATATGATCAGGAAATGATGTATATTCTAAGAAAGCAACTATACTAAAATAATCTAATAAAATATAAAATGAATGATTAGGTTTCTCAAGAAATTGACACTCCATTGTTTCTAGGCAGCGGGAACAGTCATAGTTTGAATTCTCTAGAATGCTTGTGTTTGCCCTTTAATACTATGTTTTCCTTCCAGGAGCCTTGCTACCTCTCTCTTCTCTTTACTTATTTTATATTTTCCATTAGTATTAATGAAAACCAATGTCTTATATATTTATGCTGCTTTTAAAATTTATGGGATTTTTTTTTGAAAGAGAAAGTTTGAAAAATAGAGAACACAGATCAGAGAAGGGCGGTGTTACAGAAATATCAGTTTAAATTTAATAATATGTGAGGTTTGTATATAAGGCAAGGAGTGGAGAATGAAGAATCTGACATCACTCCATATTCAGTTAAACCCTATCTTGGCACTTCAAGTATATCTGTAGAGAATGTGTGTAGGCATAATACTGAAATCATGTAATCTAAAAGTAGCTTTTGTTTCACTGTAGTGGTTAATTTTTAGGCAAAAGCAGCTTGTCAGGTTGTTCTGAGGAGGAAATAAAATTTGCATGCATTTTGGCAATTTCTCTCTGAAACTCAGTTGATAGCTACTTTAAGCTCGCTGATTTTTATTATGTCATGTAATGAGTATAGCGATTCTCCTTTCACATCAATTACTTTGGAATGTGCACAAGTGACTTAGCTACATTTTTTATATAATCTGTGATTTTGTTAGCTATCATTAAACAATTAAAATCATTAATAGAATTTAACATATGAGGGTACATGACATCTATCTTGTTTTGGGGAGTAGTGGCTTCAAGAATGTTAACAAAATACAGCAGTTTTATAAAAGGATCAACGTTAATAGGTTTTCTTCCTTACCCTAAGACACAGTAAAAAGAATTTTGTATATTGGTTACATATTCAGTGTCTGAGATAACTGCAATATTAAGAAATTAAAAGGGAGAATAATTAGGTTTTAAAGCCACTTCATTAAATGCAAAATCAATTACATTCTAAGGGACAGAATATCACAGAAACTGAAAAGAGGGGGGAAAAAAAAAGAAAAAATCAAACATTTCTGTCAGATAAGAATACTGTATTTAGAAATGCCCTTCAACACTTGTTTTCCCTAGCCTTCACCACTTCTGAATGCCTTTTTCCTGTGCCACTTCATTCATAGACTACCCTTTCCTGACTTAATTTCTTCATGCCAAAGGTGTTCAGCATGTCCCTTCTAAATTAACTTTTTTTTTTTTATAGAAGCAAGGTGGTAGAAAGAAGGCAATGCAAGAGAATCATAATTACAAAATAAAGATCCTAAAAATCATATTATTATGACAAAATAGAACTTTATAACAGCGTAAGGATATTATTGCTCTGCAAATAGTACTATAATGCTAAGGCTATGTTAAGGTATTAGGCCCAAAGACTAAATACTAAAACATTTAAACTAGAAGTGCTAGGAAAGGGGGGCATCATTGCATCCCAACACACACAGTCAGTTGTCAGCACCTATAATAAATGCTCGGAGCAAAGTAGCTATATTCCAGCCGCTCCAGCTAATGAGCCGGCTTTATTTGGAGCTCAGGTCAGATGCCTCTATACAAACGCTTGTAGTATGGGGAGCAAACAAGAGGAATGATGCTCCAGGGCAGCCTTGGATGCAGTGACCACGAGATGGTTGAATTTGAGATCCTTAGGACAGTGAGAAGAGTGTGCAGCAAGCTCACTGACCTGGACTGCAAGAGAACAGACTTTGGCCTCTTCAGGAACCTGCTTAGTAAGGTTCCATGGGATATAGCCCTAGAGGGCAGGGGGGCCCAAGACTCTTGGTTGATACCCCTGCTACAAGCTCAGGAGTGTTGCATCCCAACTAGAAGGAAGTGCAGCAGGAGGGCCAGGAGACCTCCATGGATGGATAAGGAGCTGCTGGGGAAAATTCAAATGAAAAAAGAGGTTTATAAAATGTGGAAGCAAGGACAGGAGGCCTGGGAAGAGTACAGGGATGTTGTCCAGGAAGCTAAGGACCAGGTTAGGAAAGCTAAGGCCCAGTTAGAATTAAACTTGGCTAGGGACATTAAGGATAACAGGAAGGGATTCCACAGGTACATAGCAAATATAAAGCAGACTAGGGAGAATGTAGGCCCCCTCAGGAAGCTCTTGGGTGAACTAGCTACCCTGGACTCGGAGAAGGCTGAGGTTCTGAATGACTTCCTTGCCTCGGTCTTCACTGGCGAATGCTCTGATCACATCACCCAAGTCCTGGAAGGCAGAAGCAGGGACTGTGAGAATGAAGGCCTTGGGCCCACTGTAGGGGTCCTCCACCTGGGTTGGAGCAATCCCAGCCACAGCTACAGCTTGGGCATAGAAGAGATTCAGAGCAGGCCTGCAGAGAAGGACTTGGGGGTGTTGGTCGATGAGAAAATGAACATGAGCCAGCAGTGTGCACTTGCAGCCCAGAAAGCCAGCCGCATCCTGGGCTGCATCAAAAAGAGTGTGACCAGCAGGTCAAAGGAGGCGGTTCTGCCCCTTTATTCTGCTCCTGTGAGACCTCACCTGGAGTATTGTGTACAGTTCTGGTGTTCTCAACATAAAAAGGACATGGAACTGTTGGAACAAGTCCAGAGGAGGGCCATGAGGATGGTCCGGGGGCTGGAGAACCTCCCGTATGAAGACAGGCTGAGAAAGTTGGGGCTGTTCAGCCTGGAGAAGAGAAGGCTGCATGGAGACCTCCTAGCAACCTTCCAGTATCTGAAACTTTTCATTAGGGACTGTAGTGATAGGACAAGGGGTAATGGGTTAAAACTTAAGCAGGGGAAATTTAGATTGGATATAAGGAGGAAAATCTTTCCTGTTAGGGTGGTGAGGCGCTGGAATGGGTTGCCCATTGAGGTTGTGAATGCTCCATTCCTGGCAGTGTTCAAGACCAGGTTGGACAGAGCCTTGGGTGATATGGTTTAGTGTGAGGTGTCCCTGCCCATGGCAGGGGGGTTGGATCTAGATGATCTTAAGGTTTTTTTCCAATCATAACTATTCTATGATTCTATGATTTCTGAACCTGTTTATTGAAGTGTATAGCATCGTTCATGTCATTAACATAAATTAGATACTTTTGATCCTAATTTGAATATGGGCATAAGATTAAATGCTATGCTGATCCTTACCCATTTTTTACTGAAGACAAAAGGATACAAATCTGTTTGACTTTAGGTAGGGTTTATTATATGATAGCATAGAGAAAAAAAAACCCATGCTTTGATACTATTTAATGTTATTATTTAATTAGAAGGCTTTAGTTCTATTGACTGTTTCCAGTTTATTATGGTGGAGTATTTCTTAGCCTTCAGAGCATTTTAGACTTCCTTTTTGAGGAACAGCAGGAAATCATTACTTGCTGAAAGTGTCAGATTAATGACACTAGAAGTGCACATTATGTGGCAGCATTGTTACAGCCTTGACCCTTTTGTTCTAAGGAAACTCACCTCTATTAGAGATTGCCCAGTGAAGTGAGGTAATTTTATGTCCATAACCATTCTAGTTTGTTAATAGTATGTTTACTTTATTTACTAGCTGGCTGACCATTGTTCTAAGTCATCTCTCCATTTCAAATAGTCTTTTAGAAATTTGGAAGGCAGTGGATAAAAACTGCCAGTTTAAGACATGTGATCCTATAATAAATTATAAAAAATGGGTTGGAACTAGATGATCTTAAGGTCCTTTCCAACCCTAACTATTCTGTGATTCTATAATTCTATGGATAAATGTTATGCTGGAACTAAACTTGAACTGATGGCATGAATAATAAAATGATCATAGCAAACACTTTTTTCAAACTGTTTGATATGCTGTCTTATTAAAACAGGCACTTATTAGAGAGTTACAATACGAATGTCAAAATAAACTTTTAGAATTACACAATTATATTAACAGAGAAAGGATAGACATTTAAAATTCTTATAATATTTTTCTAAAATGTTTCTGATTGTTAATGCATAAATAAGTAAGCATAAGCAACTTCAGAACTTTACTGCATGATTTAGAAGGTGATATGAGAAAAGGATTTTAAAATTGCAATGCATTGAGAATTTACAGTGATTTTGTTTTAGGCAACAGCTGGAGAATTGTCTGTATCTCAAACCAAAGTTGTACTTGTCTGCTGACACCAAAAACGATCAGCCTTTAAGGATAGTTTTTAAGGAGCTAAAGGAAGCACTGGAAAGCCTCTGTCAGTATAAGACACTGGCAAACTATACCAGAAAATAAAAAATATTCCATGAAACAGCTGGAACAAAAAAGAGTTGCTAAAATAGAGGGAATGGATGAGGGCATAGAAACAGAGAGAAAACAGATCTAAGTGAAGAGGTCAAATGCACTATCAAATCAATATATACCTGAGCAAATGCAAAACACACACGCACAAATCCTTTAAATATTCATAACGTAAGTGAAAAAAAAAGTTGATAGAAGAGGTAAGTCATTCTTGACTACCACTTGATTCAGGTGAACTAAAAAACTCTAATAGACTACTCCTGAATTAAGATTTAAAGAACAAAGAAAGGACATAGTAAAATGTGAAGGTGTTGGAGTATCATTGCACATATATGTTAGTATGGAATTTGAAAAAAATTTAGTAAAAAAGACTGTACAATTTAATCCGATACATTTGCAAAAAAAATCAATACAATTATGGATTGTTTGGTTAGGGAAAGAATATTGAGGCAAAAGTTTGCCTTGGACATGAAGAGCAGAAGCAACTAAATTTAATAAGGTGGTAGTTAAGTGTTAATCAAAAAGCTTAGACATATAGGGATGTAAAAACTCTTTTAGGCTTAATGGGTGAAAACTTTATGATGGATATAAATGCTTCTGCTTCAGTGCATGCATCAGTCATTGAGTACTTGAAGTTAGGGAGACACTTCTATGAACAGATTAATGTATAATTCCTTTTTAAAGGGATCTAATAATGTCAGATATCAGAAAAAAAAGGTTAGACAGAACTGATCTGTGTATTATGGTACCTTGTGTAATATTTTGATAGAGAATATCAATAAAATTGAGAGTACATTTGGATAGATGATTTGTTGTAAAAATATTAGTCTTTATAAAAAAAATAAATGTTTGTTTTTTCTAGTTTGCCCTAGAGGGATGCTGTACTACAGTTGTAGCATCTTTACTACATAGCTTTGGTATCACACACACTTACTTAATGATAAAATAGGGTCTGTTCATGGATTTTGATAATTAGTTTCTAGATTGTCTCTCAACGAACCCTTTTCCAGGTCACCGATATTATACCTGAATAGAAGAAATCCCTTGAATATACAGAGCATCTAAGCAATTGACTTCTTCTCCTTAGGAAACTGACCTACAATGTTCAGAAAGCTGCTATTAAGGAGAAAGGCATAGTTGCTTAAGGGAGTAGCATTTCTCTGAAACCGTCTTCGCTGAGTTCATTCCAGCTCCTTCCTTCTCTCATTCATTAGTAAAATATCCGGGACCTCAGTGTAGTTTCATCCATATGGCTTGACCTCACCACCAGTTATAAAAAATTCTGATCTTTATAGTCAATCTACAGTAAGATTTACTTAACCTGCATGACATTTAGGAGAAAAAAGAAAAAAAAAAAAGAAATTACAAACCTCAACCAAATATTTCAAATGTACAATGTATGTCCAGTGTGCATCATAAGTTTGTTATGATACCACACTTGAGTTCAATTAAGAAACAAATACAAATCATAAATACATAATAATTTTGCAATATTAGCAGTAATGTGTTACTTTTATAGCTTTTTTTCTCCTACCAAGAAATTTCCAAAGTATAAGTTCTACTTAAATGAAAACTATAGCAAACTTTTTTGATTAATGAAATTCCATGTTAATCCCCCATGCTGCAAATGAATTATTTAATGCCTTTCACAGCTAATGGATCATGTAGTACTTTCTGATTAATGCCAACAAGCTAGTTTTAATGCAGTGAAGTAATCAATGGTTTTAACTATTCTGTTTTAATAATACCTTTCTGTGGTTAGAGAAGAAATACCACAAAAAAATTTAAAATATTTTTACATGAGAAAAACTCAGAACTAAAACTGTAGCAGGGAACATATAGTTGTGCTTACTAGTAACAGACAAAAAGCCACTATATATTGATTACAAATGCTATATCTCCATTAAATAGCCAAATATCAATGATTAACATTTTTGAGGACAGCCTTTTCCACTGAAGTATGTATTATATCAACTGTTTCTCAATAGACGCTGATGGAATCAAGTTGATAGCAATATAGTATAAAGTGTTCTGAATATTCTATTCATAAAAATTAATGTAAATTTTTGTGCTTACTGTGAGGATGAAAAAGCACTGGAACAGGTTGCCCAAAGAAGTTGTAAATGCTCCATCTCTGGCATTGTTCAAAGCCAAGTTGGACAGAGCCTTGGATGACATGGTCTAGGGTAAGGCATCCCTGCCCATGGCAGGGGGCTTGGAGCTAGATGGTCTTAAGGTCCTTTCCAACTCTAACCATTCTATGATTCTGTGATTCTTCTCAAGTCATCTGTGGAGCACTGTGGTGGGTATTGTGCAACAGCATTGAATAAGGTTTTATCAATTAATGTATGTGAGAACTGTATATTATTGAGGAATGAAGCTTGGGATAATAGAGAAAAAAAGGTATCATGATAAATTACTAGTCTCCAGCCCATGAAAAATTATGTGATAAAATCTGATGTGCATTGAAAGGAAAAAAAGTTACCTACTGTACTGGTTTTGGTTAGGATAGAGTGCAATTTTTAAATAGTAGCTTTTATGGGGCTATGTTTTTTATTTGAGACCAAGCGTGTTGATGACACACCATTTTTAGCTCTTGCTGAACAATGTTTGCACAGCTTCAAGGCATTCTCTGTTTTCTCACACTGACTTGCCACTGAGTAGCCTCGTGGTGCAATAACAAGTTGAAAGGGGACACATCTGGGTCAGCTGACTCCAAAGGCATGCTCAGCAATAAAATCTGGGGGAAGAGGGAGGAAGAAGAAGATATTCAGAATTATGGTGTTTGTCTTCCCAAGAACCCATTATGCACGATGGAGATCTGCTTTCCTGGAGATTGCTGAACTCCTGCTTGTTCATGGTAAATAGTGAATGAATTCCTTATTTTATTTTGCTTGTGCACATGGCATTTGCTTTACCTGTTAAACCATTTTTATCTCAAGTCATGAGTTTTCTCACTTTCACCCTTCCAATTCTTTTCCCCATCCCACTGGCTATGTGTGAGCTGCACAGCAGGAATTAAAACACAGCAGCCCTCTTCAGTGCTCAACATGGGGCACCAAAAAGGCTGGAATATTCATTACTTGATTCTTGTAATTGCGAACCAGAAGTCCCTTCATTAGGCTCAAAAATCAGATCAGTTGTACACTCTCTGGGAAACTGCTCAATAAAAACTGGAGCAGTAATTTTCCTGGGTAGTTCCCCTTTGATCACTGAGTTCAGGTCACTTTGTGGGGTGTCCAGTGCACCTAGAATCAACTTCCTCAGGAGTGGAAATAGAGCCTTACCATTTGCTAGGGACTGATACAGGTTGCATTGGAACGGGCTTAAGCTTCTGAACACCTGCTATATTTATGACATCATCACATGGGACAAGACAGCAGAGAAAATATTTGAGAAAGGGAAAATTATAATCGAGATTTTTTTCTGAAATCTAGTTTTGCCATAAAACAATTTAAAATCAAAGGACTTGTACAGGAGATCCAGTTTTAAGAAATAAAATGGAAAGATGGGCATCATCATACCACAATGGGTGCGATTAATAAAATAACAGCTGAGTCTCCACCAACAAAAAGGAAACACAACATTTCTTAGGCATTGTGAGGTATTGGCTACCCTACCTCAAACACTCTGATTTACAGATATTTTTTTTAAGTTAGCATAAGAAATGTACAGTTCAGTAAAAAATGGTTTGGGCTATGAAATAGAATAGAATCATAGAATAATGGAATAGTTAAGGTTGGGAAGGACCTTAAGATCATCTAGTTCCAACCCCTTACCATGGGCAGTGACACCTCACATTAAACCATGTCACCCAAGGCTCTGTCCAACCTGGCCTTGAATACCACCAGGGATGGAGCATTCACAGCTTCCGTTGGCAACACATTCCAGTGCCTTGCCACAGGAAATAATGTATATTCAGATTTAGGTATAATTGGGTTTACCCATTTAGAAACAAAGTAAGAGGGTGAACATCATACAAGAACCTGTATCATGACCTGGTTATAGGGATATGATTAGTAAAGTTCACCAGATCTAACAGAATGCCCAGGACTTTTGATGTAAGTTCCCTTCTTTATTTTAATTTTGAGCATTGTCTTTTGTTTATTTGTTTTGGATTTAGTTTTGTTTGATTTGGTTTGGTTTGATTTGAGTTTTTTTTTCCTTTTTTTTTCTAAAGCAGCTCCTGCAAGTCATATGGGAAAGAAATTCATGTACTCGCTTGAATCATTGTAATATGATACTACACGTAATAGTCCAAGAAAAATAAATGAAGCAATTGTAAAAAAGAAAAACAACAGATACCAACCAACCAAGAAACAGAATAAAAGAGTCACAGAATAAAAAAAAAAAACCTACAGCTTTATTCAGTGTTAGACACTCAAAGTTGCCAGCTGTTGAATTTTGTCTTTCATTTTATCTGGTAGAAATAGAAAAGGCAAATCAAAGTATTATACATGCATAGATCACAGTATTGCCATCAATAAAGAGGGGTTTTGTAATGAACACTGAAATGATACAAAATATTAATTATAGGGCATTTTTAATACAAAATATTTTTTCATTTTTACACAGACTACAGGGCATTTTTATTTTTTAATACAAAATATTTTTGGATTTTAACACAACAGATACATAGGTACAGAAATAAGATATCTTTTAGTTAGAAACATTTCCATTCCAATTAAAGGGTTTCGTGTTTAATTTAAAAAATATTTAAGATTGGTTGAATTTTGTGCTTTACCTTCAATTCAGGAAAGGGCTTAGGGAGGAACTAGAATACTGACAATACCTATAATTTTTCTTATGCAGACAGCTAACAAAATGTTGATGAATTTCCTTAGTCAGGATACTGCTCCTCGACCCTAAGACTCAGTCCTAGATATATACTTATTCCTTATTTCCTGTGACTACTCAGGAGTAAGGCAACAAAATTCTCATTTATGTTTGTTGTAATTTAACCCAGCTGCCAGCCAAGTACTGCACAGCCACTTTCTCCACTCCCTTTCCGTCATTCCTGGAGGAGATGGGCAGGAGAATCAAAGGAATGCAAAACCAGCGGGTTGAGATAAGAACAATTTATTAACCAAAATAGAGTAGTATATAATACTAATACTAATATCAATACGGGAAACAACAAAAAGAGAGACATAAAACTAAAGGTGAAAAAGGAGAAAAAAAACCAAGCTAATAAACAACAGTGATTCTCACCACCCACTGACTGATATCCAGACTGACTCTGAACAGAAATCAGTCCCTTCTTGGGTTATATATTCCTGGTTCACATGCTGGGCAGATGTGCTGTGGTATGGAATACTCCTTTGGCTAGTTTGGGTCAGGTGTCCTATCTCAGTTTTCTCACAACTTTTTGTGCCCCTCCTCACTGGCAGAGCATGAGACTGAACAGTCCTTGATCAGATTAAGCATTACTTAGCAACAACTAAAACATAGGTGTGTTATCAGCATTGTTCTCAGACTAAAGCCAAAACACAGCACTACACCAGCTACTATGAAGAAACTTAACTTTCTCACAGCTGAAACTAGGACAAAGATTTTTATGCCATTAGCAAATTTGTAGTTGTGCTATGCATAGATGTGCGCTGGTGTCACTAGTTGTGTTTGAACTTTTTTTTTTTTTTTTCCCTTGGAAAGCAGGTCAAATAAAACCAGTAGTCATACTGTTCAGCATTTGAAGAATTGTTAATGTTTAGACAAATGTCAAAGAAGATGTAGGTACACTTCTCACTACAACACAAAAGAATTACTCTCCCATGTCACTTTTGAAGTTAGTGTCCATAAGACATTCAGGCTGAGGGTATTTCTGTCTGCAGGCAGGAACTCTAGACTCGTGCAATGAGAAGGATGGTCAGAAAGGTGGTAGAGAATGTGCAGCTGTGATCTCTGCACCAAAGGATCATTTTTGTTTTTAAACAAATTGTTTTTGAGATAAAAAAGAGAAACAGTACAAAAAGTGCAGGAAAGAGACTATAAGAGTTCTATATCCTAGCTGTCACTTTCGAGAAAAAACAGTGTAATGGGCCCTAGATAGCTCAGAGACTACAACACAGAAAAACGCACGAATAACCCATCAAATAAATTAATATGAAAACCATTAAGCATTTCAAATAGAAACATGGAAAGATTAAAAGCATTTTTTTCAATTCCCTGTGTATTTTATTAATAGTTTTAGAGTCTTCTCTCTAAATTATAAAAGCATTCCTTTTTTTTTTATGCCTCATCGCTTGTTTTGAAACCTCTTTCATGCACTCACAGAAAAATATTATCAAAATAATAGTAATAACTAGTCTTATGGATGTTATTAAAGTAAGAAATTAAAATGAACTGAGATATTGAATGTGCTAAAACTTATGGAGAGTCTGCCTTTTTTGCCTTTACAAATCTTATTTATATCTGCAAGGAGCCTAGCTTTTTTTTTAACAAGTCGTTCCAATGAAAAGGACTATTTTAAAGTAGATCGACATGGTGATGGTGTGGGAGGATTGACATTTGAAAGTTTCTACTGACCAGACAGTAATTTTCAAATCACTTGCTAAAAGGCTTTAACTACTAGACCGAAGATCTAAAAACGAACCTACTTAAGAACTTCCTGAAATATGAGTTGAAATGGGGTAAGCACAGGGAGAGGAACTCTTAAAAAGCTGCTTTCCCCTAGGATTTATGGTTGACTTGCCATATGGTATAAAAAAATGTGATAAGTCTGCACTTATAAGGAACAGCTCTTGCAGACTTCACTGGAAGTGACAAGTTCTCTATTTTGATGAGTATAACCGGAACAACTTTTAAACACCATGTGAAACTACGCCATAATGAATGAAGACCTTAGGCCCACTATAGGAGAGGATCTGGTTCAAGACCATCTTAAGAACTGGAATGTGCAGAAGTCCATGGGACCTGATGATATCCATCTGTGGGTCCTGAAAGAGCTGGCAAATGAAGTTGCTAAGCCACTGACCATCATATTTGAAAAATCGTGGCAGTCAGGTGAAGTTCCCGATGACTGGAAAAAGGGCAACATAATCCCCCATTTTCAAGAAGGAGAAAATGGATGACCCAGGGAACTACAGACTAGTCAGTGTCTGGCAAAATCTTGGAGCAGATTCTCTCGGAAGGCATGCTGAGGCACAAGAAAAACAACAGGGTGCTTGGTGACAGCCAGCATGTCTTCACTAAGGGGTAATCCTACCTGACCAGTTTGGTTGCCTTCTATGATGGGGCTACGGAACTGATGGACAGGGGTAGAGCAGCTGATGTCATCTACCTGGACTTGTGCAAAGTGTTCAACACTGTACCGCACAACATCCGGCAAGTTTGCCAATGTCACCAAGCTGTGTGGTTCGGATGATACACTGGAGGGAAGGAATGCCATGCAGAGGAAACTTGACGCACTTGTGAGGTGGGATGATGACAACCTTATGAAGTTTAATCATGCCAGGTCCTACACCTAGGTCGGAGAAATCCCAGGCACAGCTACAGGTTGGGCAGAGAAGAGATTCAGAGCAGCCCTGTGGAGAAGGACTTGGGGATATTGGTTGATGAGTAATGAACATGAGCTGGCAGTGTGCGCTCGCAGCCCAGAAAGCCAACCGCAACCTGGGCTGCATCAAAACGAGTGTGACCAGCAGGTTGAAGTAAGTGATCCTGCCCCTCTACTCTGCTTTGTGAGATCTCACCTGGAGTATTCTGTACAGTTCTGATGTCCTCAACATGAAAAGGACATGGAACTCTTGAAACAAGTCCAGAGGAGGGCCAGGAGAATGATCAGGGGACTGGAACACGTCCCATATGAAGATAGGCTGAGAAAGTTGGGGCTGTTCAACCTGGAGAAGAGAAAGCTGCGTGGAGACCTCCTATCAGCCTTCCAGTATCTGAAGGGGGCCTATAAGGATGCTAGGGAGGGACTCTTCATTAGGGACTGTAGTGGTAGGACAAGGGGTAACCAGTTAAAACTTAAACAGGGGAAGTTTAGACTGGATATAAGGAGGAAATTCTTTGCTGTTAGGGTGGTGAGGCACTGGAATGGGTTGCCCAGGGAGGTTGTGAATGCTCCATCCCTGGCAGTGTTCAAAACCAGTTTGGACAGAGCCTTGGGTGGCATGTTCTAGTGTGAGGTGTCCCTGCCCATGGCAGGGAGGCCTGGAATTAGATGATCTGAAATTCCTTTCCAACCCTAACTATTCTATAATTCTATCATTTAATAATTCAAGGATCCTTGTTTTACTTACTATATTCTCTTTATTGAATTTACATGCCTGGTGGTTGAAACCGTTTATGAAACAAGCCAACAAATGATAACAAAGGCATATCATGACTACTTCGACTGAATGATAAACAATTTCCAAACAATTCAAATGGTTTCACTGTTATTTTTCCCAGCACTCATCTATTAGGAGACTTCTGATGAAGGAGTGAAATAAACTAATACTGTTTCCCTTATTTGTGTATAATCTTGTATGTGTGTGAGCCATGAGTGAGAGGAGGGTTGTAAACAGTATAATTGTTTGTACCATCTTGTGATGCTTTTTAGTAATGAAGTACTGCACATACACTAACAAATATGCTTATAAAAATTTCAGTTACATCTAGGCCGTATTGTTATCCTCATTTTTAGACGTACAGAAGTGAAGCTAATTACCCTTTTTTTTTCCCTCTAAGTGGTGTTGAAATGTCAAGTGGTTTTGACTGGATATTGCCTTGAAATATAAATATTGCCTAGCAGCTTTTAAGAAAATCGGGTTTTGGTGAAAGTTCCTCAGCAGTCAATTATTATAGATTTAGCTTCACCACTGAGGTTCAGATTCTGATATTGTTTCATCCTAACAGTAGGTCGTGTATTTGCAACAGAAGAGCAGTATGGCTTAATCATGTGTGTGGTGTTTTTGAGGGATTTAGGAGCCCACTCTTCACTTGAAAATTGATCATATTCTTGTCCTGAGTTCAGCAGTAGCAGTCATTTTTCTCTTTCTTAGCACTGGTGCAGCACTGTGGTTTTGACTTTCAGCCTGGGAACAGAGGCTGATAACACAATGGTTTTAGTTACTGCTGAAATGTTTAGACTGACCAAGGACTTTTTGAGCCTCGTGCTCTGCCAGGGAGGAGGGAAAGCCGGGAGGAAGCAGAAACAGGACACCTGACCCAAACTAGCCAAAGAGGTGTTCCATACCACAGCACGTCATGCCGAGGATGTAACTGAGAGTTACCCAGAAGGGCTAGTTGACTGCAGGGTTGGACTAGGTATTGGTCGGTGCTCGGTCGGGCGGGGTGGGGCGACTTATCAGTTGGCAGGTGATGAGCTGTTGTATTCTCTTCCCTTGTTATTTCCTTTATCATTATTGTTATTGGTGGTAGCAGGAGGGATTTCTGTTATACCTTAGTTACTAAACTGTTCTTATCTCAACCCGTGGGAGTTGCATTCTTTTAAGTTCTCCTCCCCATCCCTCAGGGAGCAGTGGGAGGGCAGAAAGGGGGGGGAGTGAGAGAGCAACTGCATGATTTATGGCTGACTTTGTTTAAACCATGACAATTCTGAAGAACTCGTGATTTGACTCTGACTTTGTTCTCCAGAAAAATAATAAATTCAAATTAAAACAGGCAGTGATAATTCTCAGCATGACATACAGCTAAAAGTGCAGTCAGGAAGCATCAATTCACAAAGGTAAAGTCCTTTAAGGTATATGCACAGATAACTGAATGATGGGAACGTTTTGGAGTAACAGATGTCTTGGGTTTTGTAGCTGTTAAATGAGGCCATAATAAAGTCTCTGAAGAAATGGTTGCTATGAATAAAAGCTGATGTCAATAGCACTGACTTAATAGCTAGGATGTGTGTGTGTTATTTTGCTAGTTCTATTCCAGTGTTATCCTGCAATCAAGACAGATATTGAACTATAAAATGTATAGATATAGATTTCTTTTAAGGACAGCGTTAGTCATTATAAAGCCTCAAGTATAGCTACTGTGATTCCATGTGCACCTTTCTTTTTAAATTCACTTCCTCAAAAGGATGCAATTAAAAATTCAGAATTATTTGAGAACCCCTGCACAATTCAATTCTTTCATGAACTGATGTGAAAAAGATACATGGAACTCTGCACTTTGTATCAAACGTAGCAGATTCAGATATCTTTCATCCTCACATAGAAAGGGCAACACTGGAAACTAGTTTACCAGTTAATTTTAGGATTAGTTTATACCATTACTACCTACCATCTATAGCTGCATTAAGGAAGAAAGGTTTTGCTTTTATTATCAGTGTAGAAATCAAGACTTATTGCATCACATTTAGTAGAATTACATGTTCTTATGTTAACACAAAGTTGTGTCTCTGAAAATTGGTTAGATGAAGCTATTCAAATCAGAGTATATCTGACCATGAGTAAGTTAAGAAGAGAAGCTGTAACTTACTATGTTAGTTTATCAACAGCATAACCACCCTGCTCAATGCTGTGCCATGCCAGATACGGTGATTGCAAGCAACAGTATTTTCATGTTTGTACAATATTTTTTGTCTAGCACACTATACTTTCACATGTAGGCTGGCTTCCTTCTCCTGAGATAAGGAGGATATCTTTTTGCAGCCTTTTTTGTGTTATGAAAGCTTAACCAAAGGTGCCATTCTCGTATGACACATGCCAGGAGTATTTTATCACAGGATAGCTTGTTTTGGTAAAGGATTTTCATATTCCTCTGTAAAGCAGACATTATTCTGTAAATCAAGGCTTCCAAATATGGATGAATAGATTTATAGCAGAGAGATACCTTCTCACTGACAGCTTGATTAATTTCGATTGAGTTACTCCCAGAGGTAAATTTCACTCATTAAATCAAAATTCAGCCCTCACTAAAATTAGTTGTCACTCCACCGCCCTGTTTGTCTAAGAAGCCTTGTATATCTAAACTGATATTAGGTCAGATAAATGAATCCATAGGCTTGAAAACACATCATCCAAAACATGAAGAACATTTTATGTTTTCACACAGCTGGCTATGTGTAACAGGCTTAGCTGACCAGGATACCTCTTGATTACAAGAGAAACAGTTAAGTAGAATTGCAGAATCATTTTAGCTGGAAAAGACCTGTAAGATCATTGAGTTCAACTATAGATTTAAGGACAATGAGTATATAATGAATATTAAGGAATCTGTGAGAAGGAGAAAAATTCAGTAAAACAAGTTGGTGCCTGATTACTTTCCTCAATAGTTTGCAGAATCATAGAATCATAGAATAGTTAGGGTTAAAAAGGAACTTAAGATCATCAAGTTCCAACCCCCTGCCATGGGCAGGAACACCTCGCTTTAAACCGTATCACCCAAGGCCTCGTTCAGCCTGGCCTTGAACACTGCCAGGGATGGCGCATTCACAACCTCCCTGGGCAACATATTCCAGTGCCTCACCCCCCTAACAGGAAAGAATTTCCTCCTTATACCCAGTCTAAACTTCCCCTGTTTAAGTTTTAGCCCATTACCCCTTGTCCTATAACTACAGTCCCTAATGAAGAGTCCCACTCCAGCATCCTTATAGGCCCCCTTCACATACTGGAAGGCTGCTAGGAGGTCTCCATGCAGCCTTCTCCAGGTTGAACAGCCCCAACTTTCTCAGCCTATCTTCTTATGGGAGGTGCTCCAGTCCCCTGATAATCCTCATGGCCCTCCTCTGGACTTGTTTCAACAGTTCCATGTCCTTTTTATGTTGAGGACACCAGAACTGTACACAATACTCCAAGTGAGGTCTCACGAGAGCAGAGTAGAGGGGCAGGATCACCTCCTTTGACCTCCTAGTCATGATCATTTTGATGCAGCCCAGGATGGGGTTGGCTTTCTGGGCTGCGAGCGCACACTGACAGCTCATGTTCATTTTCTCATCAACCAGCACCCCCAAGTCCTTCTCCACAGGGCTGCTCTGAATCTCTTCTTTGCCCAGACTGTAGCTGTGTCTGGGATTGCTCCGACCCAGGTGGAGGACCTTGCACTTGTTATGGTTAAACTTCATAAGGTTGGCATCAGCCCACCTTACAAGCATGTCAAGGTCCCTCTGGATGGCATTCCTTCCCTCCAGTGTATCATCCGAACCACACACTTGGTGTCATCAGCAAACTTGCTGAGCGTGCATTCAATCCCACTGTCCATGTCAGCGACAAAGGTGTTAAACGAGACCTGACCCAACACCAATCCCTGAAGGACATCACTCATTACTGGTCTCCAGCTGAACCCTGAGCCATTGACTACAACTCTTTGTGTGCGGCCATCCAGACAGTTCTTTATCCACCAAGTGGTCCATCTATCAAATTGATGTCTCTCCAGTTTAGAGACAAGGATGTTGTGTGGGATAGTGTCGAATGCTTTGCACAAGTCCAGGTATATGACATCAACTGCTCTACCACTGCCCATCAGTTCTGTAGCCCCATCATAGAAGGCCATCAAATTGGCCAGGCAGGATTTCCCCTTGGTGAAGCTATGCTGGCTGTCACCAAGCACCTTGTTGTTTTTCATGTGCCTTAGCGTGCCTTTCAGAAGAATCTCCTCCAAGATTTTTCCAGGCATGGAGGTGAGACTGACTGGTCTGTAGCTCCCTGGGTCATCCATTTTCCCCTTCTTGAAAATGGGGGTTATATTTCCCTTTTTCCAGTCACTGGGAACTTCACCTGACTGTCATGATTTTTCAAATATGATGGCCAGTGGCTTAGCAACTTCGTTTGCCAGCTCCTTCAGGACCCACGGATGGATTTCATCAGGACTCATGGACTTGTGTACATTCAGATTTTTAAGATGGTCTCGAACCAGTTCCTCTCCTACAGTGGACCCAAGGTCTTCATTCTCACAGTCCCTGCGTCTGCCTTCCAAGACTTGGGTGGTGTGTTCAGAGCATTTGCCAGTGAATACCGAGGCAAAGAAGTCATTCAGAACCTCAGCCTTCTCCAAATCCTGTGTAGCTAGTTCACCCAAGAGCTTCCTGAGGGGGCTTACATTCTCCCTAGTTTGTTTTTTATTTGCTATGTATCTGTAGAATCCCTTCCTGTTATCCTTAATGTCCCTAGCCAAGTTTAATTCTAACTGGGCCTTAGCTTTCCTGACCTGGTCCCTAGCTTCCCGGACAACATCCCTGTACTCTTCCCAGGCCGCCTGTCCTTGTTTCCACTTTCTATAAAACTCTTTTTTCATCTGAATTTTCCTCAGCAGCTCCTTATCCACCCAAGGAGGTCTCCTGGCCGTCTTGCGGCACTTCCTGCTGGTTGGGATACAACACTCCTGAGCTTGTAGCAGGTGATCCTTGAAGACCAACCAAGAATCTTGGGTCCCCCTGCCCTCTAAGTCTATATCCCATGGAACCTTACTAAGCAGGTTCCTGAAGAGGCCAAAGTCTGCTCTCTTGAAGTCCAGGGAAGTGAGCTTGCTGCACTCTCTTCTCACTGTCCTAAGGATCTCAAATTCAACCATCTCGTGGTCACTGCATCCAAGGCTGCCCTGGAGAGTCACATTCCCAACGAGCCCTTCCCTGTTGGTGAGCACAAGGTCAAGCATGGCACCTCTCCTTGTCGGTTCCTCTATTTCTTGCAGAAGGATGTTGTCTTCCACACAATCGAGGAACCTCCTGGATTGCTTGTGCCGGGGAGTACCGTCATTCCAACAGATGTCAGAGTGGTTGAAGTCACCCATGAGAACGAGGGCCTGTGAGCGTGAGGCTTTTCTTATCTTCCTATAGAGTGCTTCATCCGCAGACTCCTATTGATCAGGCGGTCTGTAACAGATCCCCACAGTAATGTCTCCCATCGCTGTTTTCCCTTTAACCCTGCCCCACAAACTTTCCGCTAACTGCTCACCCTTCCCCAGACAGAGCTCTGTACTCTCCATCCTATCCCTAACATAAACAGCAACTCCCCCTCCGCACCTGCCAGGCCTGTCTTTTCTAAAGAGTCTGTAACCTTCCATTCCAACATTCCAGTCATAGGAGCCATCCCACCATATTTCTGCGATGCCTTTTATATCATACCCCCGTAGACGTGCACACATCTCTAATTCCTCTTGTTTGTTACCCATGCTATGGGCATTTGTATAGAGGCATCTGAGCCAAGCTCCAAATGAAGCTGGCTCATTGGCTGGAGCAGCCGGAATATCTCTGCATTGCTCCGAGCATTTATTATAGGTGCTGGCAACTGACTGGGTGTGTTGGGATGGAATGATGCCCCCCTTCCCCAACACATCTAGTTTTAAGCATCCTTGACCAGTCTGGCAAGCCTCCTACCAAAACTGCTCAGACCAGCTCCACCAGTCCCGCTAGACCTGGCCTGCAAACCTAGGTCTCATATTCAAGACACCCAAACCCCTGACTATGACACCACCCTTTTAACCATTTATTAACCTGGCTAATCCTCCTAGCTTTTTTTAGGTCCTCCCCTGTATCCTGGAGAATAGACGAAAAGACTATCTGAGCTCCAGAGCCCCTAACCACCTCTCCCAGGGCTCTGTAGTCCTTCTTTATGTTCCCCAGGCTACTACTATCTATATCCCTAGCACCCACATGTATCATCAGAAGTGGGTAATAGTCCATGGGGCTTACTAGAGCAGGCAGCCTCTTTGCCACATCCCTGATCTGTGTGCCCTGGTAGGCAACACACCTCCCTTGAGACCGGGTCAGGCCAACAGACAAGTGCTTCTGTCCCTTTCAAAGTAGAAGCCCCTACTACTACGACCCGCCGTTTTTTCCTGGCAGCACCAGTAGAGATCTTCTTTACTAGTGCATCAGCCGGCTGTTTCGGGCACAACTGCGTTTCCTTATGAGCCCCCTGCAGGACAGCAAAGTGGTTCTGCGTGGGGACAACAGATTTAGGAGGAAGCCCCTTGCTTTTAATTGTCCTTTTCCTCCTTTTTTGTTGTTTTTTTTTGGCACCAATTCCCAACTTCGCGGGTTAACGACCTCCTTCTTTCCTCCATGAGCTAGAGGGGAAGCTTGAGGACTCTGCACAGTTTGGGCAGGGAGCAAGCATTCCTGCTTCCTCTCAGCTACCCTGACATCTTGTAGCCTATTAATAGCTTCCTGCAGCTTTCTGCAGGAGGACCTCCACCAGGGAGCACTGAGTGCAGCCCTGCCCGTTGTGTACCTTTCCCTCACCAGAGTGCCAGTGCAGGCACTCTTTACACCCCGAAGTCTGCACTGCAGCCTCCCCTCTCCTCAATTCTGTCTGGGTGCCTATGGTGGCCACCGCCAGGGCAGCCAGAGCAGAGCTCCCAGACCGGGCCCTGGTCATACAGCAAGTGCTCACCATCCCGTTTGAACTGCCGCGCAAACTGCCTCGACCCGCTCTGTTCAACGCGCTCCTGGTGTCTTGCGCTCCCTGGGGCAGGTTTTTAACCAGTCAGGGCTAGTGCCGTTTCTCCTGGCTCCGCCCCCTGTGAGTCCCTGATCGCGTCAGCTGAGCTGCTGGCTCCTTGGCAGGTCCTGTCGAGGACTTGAGGCTTCCTCGGTGGCTCTTGTCACTCTGAGTTGAGGCTCCTGGATGCCGATCTCCCCCCGCTCAGGTGTTCAAGGCCTCCTCTCTCGAGCTACTCACTTCAGCAATTGACCGGCAACTGTTGATGCCCGGTTTAAATTGTTTAAATTGTAGGGGAGCACAAATTAATTGTGCATTTTTTATGATCCAAATTTAATTTTCTTTGGGTTGTAATAGAGGGGAAAATAGTTTAATGGACCTTAACAAATATGTGAATGTTAACTGAAGCACAAATCATCGATGTCTTAAACACTGAGTTTACGTATTATTGTTACATTGCTTCTTGATTAAAGAATTCTACAGAGCAGTAGAAAAGCTGGAAATTATGTGTACGAGACCCTTTAAGTAAATTTGTCAGTAATTTGTTTTGGTAATCTGAATGAGGATTTGAGTGGATAGCATTGCTGTGAAGTTTACATGCATTCTAAATTTGTGCTGCCACCTAAATTCACGTTCTTCAAAGACACTTCCGAGTATCACAAGTATGCCTGAAAATATATGTTTGTCACAATATACATAAACATATATATATACTGATGCTTTCATTATCAACAGGAAAGAAAGGTAATATTATTTATTTCCTAAAAGAATTTAAGCTTTTGGAATCATAATGTCTTTACCTTGCCGCTTATTGCAACAAGTTTATGCTAGGAGATATTGGGTTGTTTTAAAGCTGAAATCTAAATGAAAGCCATACAGCTGTGAAGTAAAAAATTGCCCACTCACTTTAAACTAGCCTTTGAATCCTTTAACTACTGAGCAGTCTTATTACTTGCTGCTTACATCTTAGTGAGTGAATATTAGGGAGAATGATGGATATTTATTTGACAGACATATTTTATTCATGGCACATAACAGAATATAAGTGCCTAATGAACAGGAAATAATAATTCTTCAGCTGCATCCATGCATTTAGGTGTTTTATGAAGCTACTTGGAATCAGGACTTTCCTCAAAGAAAAATGCTAGTTAGTCTTTTGCTGCTGATATACATTATTTAATTCTAAAGGAGCATTCAAACTTTTCTGCCCATAATTAGCTATGATACTAAGAACTTACTAAGAAGATATAATCTGACAGTCTGCTTCTCTGAGTTCCCCAGCAAAAACCAGGTTTTATTCTTTGCTATTAAAAAAAAGAAGAAATCACTTGCTTTTGTTAAATTTGCCTCTTTAGTCAAAGAAATTAAAATCTGAAGTAGATTTTAATATGTATATGTACAGGATATGACCAATGGCTTTGAGACTAAATACTTAAAAGTAGATTCAACTGTGTGTCAAACTGTTGAAAAAATGTAATTAATTATTGTCGTGGTTTAACCCACAGCCAGACAGCTTGTTACCCACTCCCCCCCCTTCTTGCCCTCCCCCTACTCCTGGGGGAACGGAGAGGAGAATCAAAAAGAAATGCAACTCCCACGGCTTGAGATAAGAACAGTTTAGTAACTAAGGTACAATACGAATCACCACTGCTACCACCAACGACAACAATGATAAGAGAAAACAGCAAAGGAAAGGAGTACAATACCACGCGCCGAACCGCCAGTCCGACCCGGCCGACCCCCTCTCCTTCCGGGTTCCCCCCCAGTTCCCCCCTCGGCATGACGTGCTGTGGTATGGAATACCTCTTTGGTCAGTTTGGGTCAGGTGTCCTGTCTCTGCTTCCTCCCGGCCTCCCCTCCTCCCTGGCAGAGCATGAGACTCACAAAGTCCTTGGCCAAACCAAGACACCATTTTTATCAGCTTTGTTCCGAGCCCGAAAGTCAAAACACAGCACTGCACCAGCTACCAAGAAGGAGAAAAAATGACTGCTGCTGCTAAACCCAGGACAATTATATATTGTTCAATAAATTCGTAGTTGTGTGTAGGAATATACTCATACACCATGTGAATTCAAAACATTAATTTCTAAATCTATTTATTTATAGATGTAGAGATGGGTTTCACAAAGGTTTCCCAATGTCCAATTATTTTTTTTTTTTCCAGTAAGTATTTCCATGCAACAGTAAAATACCATTTCTTATTTTTTTACTTCAGTATGCCCTGAGTTTTAGCTTTGAAAATCTTGAGTCTGGAGACTCTTGTGTAGAATGTCTTAGTTAGATTTGTGATGTAACTAACCTATGCCAAATTCGTATTCAACAAGAGAATTCTGTGGAAGTCTGTATTATAAATGGAAATAAATTTTAAATCTTCAGGTGAATCTTTGTGATTGGTATTGCAGTTAAACCACAAGAATTAGATAGGAATTTGCTCCTTGTGGTGAGAAGAAGTGTAACTGCATTTGATTAACTTAAAGGAAATCAGCAACAGCAAAAAAACTCCACTTGGGTTTTCCAGCAAAAATTGATGCAATTTTATAAAACACATCTTATGAATTTATTAGATATCTGGTTAATTTTACAAATATGATATAAAACTTAAATGAGAGTAGATAAGTTATTTTATTACATTAATTTTAAATTACATTGATTTTGAAGTAATGAATGTGTTAATAGTATTTCATTGTTTAAAATGTTAAACTGAAATACTGTTTTGGGGTTTTAGCTGTTTATATTTTCTTAAAGTAAAAATACTTCTACAAATGAAAGAACCTCCTAAAATTAATTTTGTCATCAATCACAACTTTCAATCTTATTACCTTGTGATCAATCTTTACCTCTATAAAAATGGATTGTTTTAACTTTGAAAAAAAACCCCAAACTCAAAAGTGCTTTAAATAAATAATACACATAGAAAAATACACATATAAACAAACACATTTAAGGGTTGCAAAGTGTACTTTTCAGTAATCACACACTCGCATGACTGTTTGAAGCTGTCTCCTCTTAAGCACTGGTTAATTGGTCTTGAGGAGGGAGAAGACATAGGTTTTGCTAACGGCTATATAAAAAAAATAAATATTAGAATACCAAATTTCCTTAAAAAGCTTATTACACAGGGTGCTAATGTCATTACTGCAATAGAAATGTCAGTGAAACATATAAAGACTGTCCTTGAAAGGCATAATTTAGAAAGCAAAACAAAGCAAGGAACATATTTGTGTAGCTGAAAGAAAAGTAACAAAGCATGACAAAGAATTTTGAAATAAGAAATTTATACAGGTCTGTATTATATGATGTTAGATGTAGGTAATATTATAACCTAAACATAGCTATCTATTTATATGCAAATAAATAACTGCTATGTATTACTGTGATCTTCAGTTAAGACTATGCAATTTGAGGTCATGAATACTTGATGAACTTAACAGATTGATAGTCAAGCATTTTTCAAACTGATACATTAATAAATTTTCCTTAAAAATACTAACAACTGTTACAGCTGGAAGCATCTAGACTGCATTTACTTCTTTTTAGTGATGGTATTTCTCAGAAAAGTAAGGATTTTTCCCCTGATGTTTCCAACACGAAATTTTAAGTTTCATCAAATAAATAACATCTGACTTATTTTTTAGTCTAAAATTAATTCAGATAGAAGAGGACATGTTAACTGTTAGAAAGAGGTAAAAGAGAATAGAGAAGGTGAGGAAAATAAACCAACCAACCATAACTTTTTTCTAGTGATTCTTTTCAATTAGTTTTCTGGGTTTTCTGGTTTTAGTCTGAAAATAATTTTCAAAGAAAAGATGATTCCTACTTTTTTCCTATATATTCAGACTATTTTTTTCTGTTAAAATATTTGAATAAAATATTTTCTAAGAACTCTTATTGATGATGTGCAGGATCCTGGCAGGACTTCTGAACCCATAAGGAGAGGAGCCAGCACTGGAGCAGGTTTTCTGGCAGCATTTGAAACTCCATGGGAGACCCCTGCTAGAGCAGTTCATGAAGAACTACAGTTCGTGGGAAGGGTTCATTTTGGAGACATTCATGGATAATTTTCTTCCATGGGAGAAGAGTGTGAGGAGTCCTCTCACTGAGGAGGAAGTAGCAGTTACTACAATGTGTGATGAACTGACCGCAACCCCCATTGCCCGCCCCCCTGCACCACTGAGGATGGAGGATGAAGAAAAATTGGGAGTAAAGTTAAGCCTGGAAAGAAGGGAGAGGTGAGAAAAAGACACTTTTATGATTTGGATTTATTTCTCATTATCATACTCTAATTTGATTGTTAAAAATAATTTGTAATAAGCGAAACAAATTTCCCCAAGTCAAGTCTTTTCTGTCTGTGATGGTAATTGGTGAGTGATTTGTTCCTGTCCTTATGTCAGTCAAGGAGCTTTTCATTACGTTTTTCTATCCCCTGTCAATCTAAGGAGGGTAGTGATAGAGCAGCTTTGCTGAGCACCTGGTGTTCAGGTTCAATGCATCATACTCAGGTTCAGGTTTATCAGAGAACTGGGAGGATGAAGAGACACAGACATTCTGTAATATAAGCACTACTGACCATACTGTCTATGAGGATCTCTCAGAAGCATCAGACAATTTAAAACATTCACTAGCAGTGAGATATGGCAGTCTAAAGGAAGATTGAATGATTATTTTGGGATCTTGGAGAGCAGAAGCTTCCTTTTATATTGCACATTCCATAGTAGCTATGATTTTATAACCACTGTCAGCTGACCATCTTTTCATAGAATCATAGAATAGTTAGGGTTGGAAAGGACCTTAAGATCATCCAGTTCCAGCCCCCCTGCCATGGGCAGTTACACCTCACACTAAACCATGCCACCCAAACAAGGATTTGCTATGGCTTAAATATAAGTGTTGCAAATAAAAAGAGTATATTATTTCAGTAGCAGCTTTTGTTTTATTTTGCTTAACTGTGTCATTCATTAGAAAGAATACTTTCATATACGTAAACTTCAGGACTTCCGCCTTTTTCATTGTTACTGAAATGAAACTTGCTACAAAACCAGATGATGTAGAATATTCATCCTGTAATTAGGGACGAATGAAGCTCTGAAAGCTTTGAGTTTTGGAGAATCTTCCCAAAGCTAAGTTGCTTAGTAAGAATTTTTTATGAAGCTATCTGGCTGGTTTGCTGTTTTTTACAGGCAACATTTAACTTCTCTCATCTTTCAGTTGCTTCATATACATTGAGCAGTTACTCCTTGATAACGAAATCATTCTCTAAAGTAAGCAGTTATAAATAGTTATGTGAATCTCTTATTCAGAGATTCAGAACAGTTCAGAACGGAATTCAGCAAGTTAATATTTCCCATGTGCTCTTAGTATTTCACTACTTCACATTTGATCTCTTTCCTCCATCATGAGAATTGAAAAAGTACTTGCACTGCCCTTTTGCACAAAGTGAACTTCATTCCTTGCACTGAGATGATGCCTCTTTCTTTCCATTTCATCTTCCAAAAATTGTAAAGATATGACCATAAGTGGATGTGTAAGTTTTGTGGCATATAGAGGCTTGCATCATCACTTCATTTATTCAACCAATTTAATGCTTACAATTCAGACATATTATTATGCATATGACTTTTGAAGCTGTTGATATTAACTTCAGGTGTTCTTCAGCATTTGCAAATTAATCTTGTCTGGAACTCCTTTTGACAGAAGAAAGTAACTTATGCACTTTACAGTCCTTGTCATATACTGCACCGACAATTCATCCTACCTTACAACAGACCTAACTTGATATTTTTTTCAGTTTCTCATGGATTTACATTGTAAATTTAAAAAAGAATAGTGTGTCCTTGTCCATAGTGACAAAATGTCTATTTATAATAAAATTCAGTTGCTTTGAATATATCTGATTTATAGATATAAGCACTGTAGCACATGAGCTACATGTATTAAGTACATTTAGGCATCATGGGTATTTATTTTCTAATAATAGTTCATCAGCTTATACTGTAGCATGCTGACATTTGAAACTCAGTCATAGTTTTAGATTTTCATTTACCAGTTACAGACTAGGAGTGTGAACATATATTTTCTCTCATTTTCATTTCTAGCACAAAAACTTTATCAGGAATTAAAGAAAAACTGAGTAAGTGGACTTTCTCAAAACTGAATGTGTGATTGTGAAAGTTTTATTTTGTTTTGTTTTGTTTCTTTAAGGAAAGTACATAAAACATTTATTTATTTATTTATTTGTTTATTTATTTATCCTTGAGAAAATCAAAGTGGTTTGCTTTATTACCATGATGTTAAAGGACAAAAAATAAGACAGTGAAAAAGTTTAAAAGTCAGATATTATGGACAGCACTTATGTGTTTGTATGATATGTCTTTTTTTAAATAAAGCTGGTAGAAGGAAATGTACACATAAGAAATTGATGTATAATCTGTAACTACACCTAATTTAAGATTGTCTCTGATAGCATCCCTTACATAATGCTTAAAATAAATCTTCTGTTTCACTAAACTTTATCTTTCATATTATCAGTTTCTGGGACGAAAAGAAACATCTTCCTGCTTCTCAGACAATTTGTTTACTATTCTACATTACAGCCTTACAGTATGGTTAAAATATTTTGTCTACCATGCATATACAAATATTTTATTTCACCTTTTATGTTATAAAGAAATTTAATACTTTTAACTTACTGTTAGCCTTAATACTTTCATAAGATAAAGTACTCCACAGCTAGTGAAGAGTATTTAACAAGACAACTAATTGGATAGGTTTTTAAATTATTGCTACAATGGTACAATAGTTTCTTTTTTCTATTCCTATATTTTAGGTAAAATAGAATAAGCATTGGATTTCTTTTAAGTTCTCCTTTTTTTTTTTTTTCTTGTTATATCCTTAAATTTGGAAATGTTGATCCAGGTAAATGTGTATTGACTTCAATGCAACTCAATATACGTTTAATGCTTTCAATGGTATTTTCAAGGGAATGTGCACATTTATGGCAATAAAATCTGTTTCTGACTGCAATTTTAGGGAGATGAATTGTGTATGTCATGCATGGCAGGGAAGGTAGGACATACGCTAGAAACCTTTGCAATTCTTCTTGTTCCCTCTGTCACTAAAATACTGTTCAGAGTAATAAAAAAAAAGGAAACAGAAGAACCCACAAAGACATTTTCTTTCTTCTTTTGTCCCTTAATATAAAATCTCAACAGAAATCTCTACTGATCTTTTATTTGTTTACGAATATAAATTCATTTAACTTGCTTCTATCCTAAAGCTACTGGTTGCAAAAACTTATTGAGTAGGTTATTTTTATTTCTCTGGAGGTATCTCATTTTGGAGTGCATTGACTTCACTAAGGAAGCAGTGACTCTTGATTTAAACAATAAATTTTTATGTTTTGCTTTGTAATTAAGGTATTTCTTAAAGAAATGCAGTTTCTCACTACCTGACACAAGTTGTTACCAACTTTATAATTTTTCTAAAGCAATAATGTAACTTAATATACCTTTATGCAGATACTTCAGAACTAATTTTTTTTTTTTTTTTTTTTGCAAGTAAGGAATTAAGGTCTCCATTATACCTAAATGATGGTTTCCTTTTACTCATTAATTTTGACACTTGCATTAAAAAGAAAATTGGATTTCAACTAGAAATAGACAAAACATCAGTTTAATAAATAAAAAGGTCTTAGAGACATTAAGAAATCTAAACTTGTTTTTCAGTGAAAACTACTTGATTTATAATAAAGGAAACACATGTAGGTTAGCAAATTTATTAGAATATATATAATTTTCTTGACCTTTTAGGTCTCTTTTATGACATATTTTTTCTTATGTCATGTTTTATCTATTAATACATTAAAATTATTTATCTATTTATCTATTAATAGATAATTATCTAAATATCTGATTATCGATTGGTATAAATAATTATCTAAATATCTAATTATCTATTAATACATAGATACATGGGGGGAAAACCACTTTCCTTATTGTCAATGGTCCTTTCTGACCACTGCCTGCTATTAAATTTACAAATTAAGATGAAGGAAATATTTTCTCCGTGAAGATGAAACTTGTTTACAACTTCAAGGATTTTTTGCTGTTTTTATTATAACACTAAATGAGCCATCTGAAATGGTATGGAACTTTTAGAAATATCTAAATAAATAAACTGATACGTGAAATCCCAATATGTAACTAGGAGACAAGCAGCTTAACATCTCATGGGTATATCATGCATTAACAGACTCCTATGTATTTTAAAAATACCAACCTAGTAGCAAATGTAAAAATGCCTTATAACTTCATAGGAAATGTAACATCTTTGATGCTAACAGGTCAAAGAATGTAATCTATTTTCCTTACTGTGAATGGAAAATGGTGAAAGAGACAGAATGGACACAAAATGGACAGTGGAGACAAAAGGAAACAAAAAATGTCTGTGACCATGGCCACACTCAATTAGAAAGAAAACCAGTCTGTCAGATTCTGGAACTCAGAAGAGTCCTGAAAAATGAATACTGAATGCAGCAAACAAAGCATTTTCTTCTTTAATCATACCAATCATAAGTAATAATCATAATAATCATCATAATAATAATAAAACAATAATAATGGAAAGAAAAGAAAGCCCTGGCAAGATGAATATGATTACATAGTTAACTACTTTCCTATAAAACTTAAGGTAAACATCTGTTTTCTCAAGTATTTGCGCCAGTTTGTTCTTCGCCAGAGAATCTTCCTTATTTTCTCCCCAGAGTAATAAAGTAATGCATTAAAGTATACCATAGGATAAAATCTTATGAAGCAGCTGTAGAAAAATTTTACCCAGTGAAAGCTTAAATTTTATAGCAACTTGATGTGAACAACTCTAGTATAGATCCTCAAAGCAGATTTGGAGTTATGAAAATGACTCTGAAGATTTTTGGCTTTGAATTAAAAAAAAAAAAAAAAAGGAATGTAATTTTATCATTTTCCTCCTAATCTGCACTGGATGTTGAGGTATGTCCATTTGCTTGTTGCGTGTTTTGTCTTTCAGTTCATATTCTTTTAACTTGGGAATAGTCAGTATAAAGTGAATGGAGTTGCAGAAGGGAAATGAAAGCAAAACAAGGGTCACAGAACTATGACTATGGAGTAGCTACAATAAATACATTTATTTTTCCTACATATATTCACTCTCATTATTTTTTTAATAAAATGTTATCCATCCTTTTCTGTATCAAAAATATTTTGAACCTTCAAATTACAAATTACAAATACAAATTACAACTTTCTTTTAGAATATTATGTGCTTCCTTTCAGATCAATGGCACAGCCAGCCAGAGCTGAACACCACTCTATTTAAGAGACACGTGAGTAGGAGAAGGTCATAGGTCTATACATTTTAAACAGTATTAAATGATGCAGGATTCAGCATCTAAGCAGTATGCATCTAAATAAGTAGTTCATGAAAACTCAGTCCTCCTTATACTTTCAATATGTAAAAATAATGATGCATATTATTTATATTCATGTTCCTTACAGAAACCTGAGCTATTTATCAGCTGCTTTCCAAAGAGTCATTTTTGTATCTAAAAATTTCCTTGATGCATTTCAAATATTAGACTTTTGAAACCCATCATTTAATAATACATTACTCATTAACAGCACAGCATATCTACATCATCCATATATTTTCCTGAAGATTAACACATATTTTGTAACACATTACTTTTGTTTGTCCAACAATACCATAGGTTTATTGTATGTGAAAAACTGAGCCGTCAGACACTGTCTGGAATTTAAGCAATACCAGGAAATCCTTAAAAGCTGCACCTAATCTTTCATACATTTTTAAATACTGTGATATAGCTATGTCTGGGGCTTTAACTTGCATTCACTCCAGTAGATTACATAGTGTCTGGCCATGTAAAATCCTGAAAACTGTTTTAATGTAAAATAAATATTTTTCATTTCAGTTAGTAGTTGTAATTCAATTAATTAGTATTAGCAAATGAAGTAAGATTATTCTGCTTTGGGTATAGACGTGTGTAAGCATAAAATATAATACAGATTTCTTGCTATTTCTTTTTTCTGTATCAGCAGACCAACTCTTTTCTTCAATACTTTTTATAGAACCCCCCTTGAGAGACATTAGATGTTTCAGTAGTATATTAGCTGACAACCAACCTGAAAAGCAGAAGACATGATTCCTAATCAGCAGAAAGCCCAAAGATTTATTGCTTTTGATTAGTTTGAGATTCTCATTTGTCTTCAATGACCCGGAAAGCCAGTCAAAGACTTCTGGGAAGTGATAGACTTTTAAAAACTTCTACAGCTGCGAATCAAGAACTCACCAATTGATCACTAAACCACAGGCTCGTGAGATCATATGAGATATTTTAACTGTTTTACAACTGAAATACTTTGAATTACTACAATAAAATTATAATTTTAAAAATCTCAAGGCTTATATACTGGAGACGCTCACTGTGAAAGTGCAAAATGCTACCCATTTGTCAAATCACTAGGATTTTGCAAATGTGAGGCAGAAGAGGGTGGGACAATGACAAGTGGTAAATAAATAAAAATATTTGTCTAAAAGATTTGGGGGTTATTTATTTATGTTAAATTAAGGAAAAAATCAACCTTTTGTTTCAGATGTGCAAGTCAAAGAAAACAGAGGAAATAATGGTCTTGTGGTTGGGTCATATGCAGTCCTGAATATATTTCTAATTTGCATTTCTAGTTGCTTTTGGTACAACTGCAGTTTGCTTTTCTAGCAATCCAGAAAACAGGTTTAATGGTTTGGTGTTTTAATCAAAAATTGTACATCATTATTGATATGTAGACTGAAATGTATTAATGCAACCCTACTTTTTCATAATACATTTTTCCCAGAGAACAATAAAAAGAGTATACTTGTTCAGATTAAAGTTAATCAAAACTTTATGAATTAGGTGATGGTTTTACAAACTATACTACCTTTCTATCCAGTCATGATTTTTCAGATTATACTTACTTTCAGCAAACTCTTTTCTTCATTTAGTCTCTCTTCTAAAAAGTGCTTCCTGAAACTAATCATCCTGATCACCTAGAGTTAGAATTTTCAGGAAAAAAAACCCCACCAAAATTTGGAAACAAAAAGAAAACAGTAGCTGCTAGGGAAGGATTTAGCCATTCCTCAGTACAAAATAATCTAAGCCTTAGAGCATGCAAGCATATTTTTCAACCTGAACCTAAGGTATTCATTTTATTAAGTGACTGCTAATTAATATACCCATATAGTCAGAGAAAATGTTGGGTTTGAAATTTAGTGTAACCTATAATAAGAAGATGCTCCAAATATCCAAAATACTTGGGTCATTTTCAAATAGAACTTTCTGTGTCATAGCTCATAATGTCATGGTAGATGAGTAATAGAATATCCAGATACTAGAAAGGAGATCTTCTGTTCCAATTGTGAGAGTGATTCAAGTCAGTTTTGGATAGCATGTTGTGTAAGCATTAACAGTTATTTTAATGTGCACCTATAAATAAAAACCCATTAAATGGGAATATCATTTACTCCATTTCTTTATTAAATTGGCTACAGTGAGTTAAAGATGACTTCTGAGTTTTAAACTTGAGGCTGCAGTGACAAGATGGTTGAGCCAGTCTCCTACCAAAAAAGAGGTCTTGATCCCGATTGCTACCCTACTCCTCCTCTTGTTGTCCCCTTGCCCTAGTTCTGACAGCACATGTTCTTTCTTTTTATACCATCACTAGGTCTGTTATAAATATGACTCAGAAGAATGCTATTCATTCTTAGGGTAGAGGGAGGAGAAGTATAAAGTAGTTCATGGAAGAGACCTGTTGTACTTCAGGTTCAGTACAATATAAATGGAATTTATAAAGGAACAGGAGGAGCAGAGATTCCGTGAAGAAAAAGGCTGCTTTATTTGCTGATGACATTAGATCAGCATAGTCTACCACATAGTTTTTATGAGTGCACTTTAGTGAAACCACCACTATTAATTTGAAATATTCACCATACATATATATCACATGGTATGATCACATAATATTGAATGCAGCATACTATGGAAGACCAAGACAAACCATTGGCTGGTGCAAAACTGGCATAACTACATCGAATTCAATCTATGCTGACATACTTCTGATGGAATGTAATAAGATTAATTGGCTTGTTAAATAGCTTCTAATGGACAGAGGACAAGAAGTTCTAAGACTTTTTGATTATCAAATGTTTATTTTAAAATAGATGGCTACATTAGAGGACAGAAAGTTTATTAAGCTATGTTTATATTGCAGGATAACTCCAAGCAGGGGCTTGAACGTGACCATGGGATCCCTTCACAGGGGAAATCTGTGACTAGGCTCATCATTTAGTAGATTTCAAAGGACCAGAGTAAGAGATCATTTCTGAGGTATGAATCTTTAAGAAGACAGGTTTCATTACTTCAGTTTCTCAATAAACTACTAAGAGAATTATTGTAATGTTATCATTTTCAAAAGGAAAATATAAAATTTTAGAAATTTTTTTTATTTCCATGACTATATGTAGACTTTTTTCAGCCTTGAGGATAAATTAGTAATACCTGTTATCAGTCAAAGTATATGTAGAAAATAAATAGAAATTGAATTAGGGCTAAAGAAATGTATTCTTTCCCTCCATGGAAAGAGAGTATATTTTGTAATAAACTATTCAGATTGCTATTACAGAGTCTCCTAAAGATGTCAATTCTCCATAAGTGAGACAGGATTCTGAGAAAGCACATAGTTTGTCATCAGATCAGAAAGCAGGCCATATAAACTGAGCCTTTGGAGAAATATATTACTCGAGACTAGGTGCAAACAGAAATACATAAACACTAAGCATAAAAACTATTTCCTTCTTCCTCTTGTACTACATTTTTACAAAGTGCTTTTATTATTGTGCTGTTGGAAAGGACCTTAAGATCATCAAGTTCCAACGCCCTGCCATGGGCAGGGACACCTCACTCTAAACCATCACCCAAGGCCTCGTCCAACCTGGCCTTGAACACTGCCAGGGATGGAGCATTCACAAGCTCCCTGGGTAACCTATTCCAGTGCCTCACCACCCTAACAGGAAAGAATTTCCTCCTTATATCCAATCTAAACTTCCCTTTTTAAGTTTTAACCTATTACCTCTTGTCCTATCACTACAGTCCCTAATGAAGAGTCCCTCCCTAGCATCCCTATATTGGGGGGTGGGGATGAGAAGGGGGAAGGGTAAGGCAAGAGTGCAATTATTGCTCTGTATAGTCTTTCCAGCATTGGAAAAATACTGCTTTTGATTATTGATTCTTTTGCAAAAGCAATTCTGATACAGCTCTAGAAAAAAAGAGTCTTAGAAAAAGTGGAAGCGAGGATAGGAGGCCTGGGGAGAATACAGGAATGTCATTCGGGAAGCTAGGGACCAAGTTAGGAAAGCTAAGGCCCAGTTAGAATTAAAATTAACTAGAGATGTTGAGGCTAACAATAAGGGATTCTATAGGTAAGTAGCGAATAAAAGATACACTAGGGACAACGTAGGCCCGCTCCAGAAGCTATCAGGACAACTGGCTACCATGGATTTGAAGAAAGCTGAGGTTCTTAATAACTTCTTTGCCTCAGTCTTCACTGGGAAATGCTGTGACCACACCACCCAAGTCTTCGAAGGCAGACACAGGGACTGTGAGAATGAGGACCTTGGGCCCACTGTAGGAAAGGATCTGGTTCGAGACCATCTTAAAAACCTGAACGTGCACAAGCCCATGGGACCTGATGAAATCCATTTGTGGGTCCTGAAGGAGCTAGAAAATGAAGTGGCTAAGCCACTGGCCATCATATTTGAAAAATCATGGCCATCAGGTGAAGTTCCCCACTTTTCAGGAAGGGGAAAATGGATGACCCAGGGAACTACAAACCAGTCAGTGCCTGGAAAAATCTTGGAGCAGATTCTCCTGGAAGGCATGCTAAGGCACATGAAAAACAACAAGGTGCTTGGTGACAGCCAGCATGGCTTCACTAAGGAGAAATCCTGCATGGCCAATTTGATAGCCTTCTATGATGGGGCTAAGGAACTGATGGACAGGGCCAGAGCAGTTGATGTCATCTACCTGGACTTGCTCAGCGTTCAACGCTCTCCTGTATAACATCCTTGTCTCTAAATTGCAGAGACATCAATTTGATAGCTGGACCCCTCAGTGGATAAAGAACTGTCTGGATGGCTGCACACAAAGAGTTGTGGTCAAAGGCTCAAGGTCCAGCTGGAGACCAGTAATGAGTAATGTCCCTCAGGGATTGGTGTTGGGACTTGTCCTGTTCAACATCTTTGTTGGTGACATGGACAGTGGGAATAAGTGCACCCAGAGCAAGTTTGCTGATGACACCAAGCTGTGTGGTTCAGATGATACACTGGAGGAAAGGAATGCCATCCAGAGGGAACTCGAGACGCTTGTGTGGTGGGCAGACGCCAGCCTTATGAAATTTAACCATGCCAAGTGCAAGGTCCTACACCTGGGTTGGAGCAATCCCTGGCACATCTACAGATTGGGCAGAGAAGGGATTCAGAGCAGCCCTGCGGAGAAGGACTTGAAGGTGTTGGTTTATGAGAAAATGAACATGAGTTAGCAGTGTGTTCTCGCAGCCCAGAAAGCCAACCATATCCTGGGCTGCATCAAAAGATCTTGACCAGCAGGTCGAAGGAGGTGATTCTGCCCCTCTACTCTGCTCTTGTGAGACCTCACTTGGATTATTGTGTGCAGTTCTGGTGTCCTCAACATAAAAGGGACATGGAAGCAAGTCCAGAGAAGGACCGCAAGGCCGATCAGGAGACTGGAGCACCTCCTATTTGAAGATAGGCTGAGAACGTGGTGCTGTTCAGCCTGGAGAAGAGAAGGCTGCATGGAGACCTCCTGTCAGCTTTCCTGTATCTGAAGGGGGCCTATAAGGATGCGGGGGGGGACTTTTCATTAAGGAATGTAATGAAAGGACAAGGGGTAACGGGTTTAAACTTAAACCGGGGAAATTTATACTGGTTATAACGAAGAAGTTCCTTACTGTAAGGGTGGTGAGGCACTGGAATGGGTTGCCCATTGAAGCTGTGAATCCTCCATTGTTGATGGTGTTCAAGTCCAGGTTGGACAAAGCCTTGGGTGAGATGGTTTAGTGTGAGGTGTCCCTGAACATGGCAGGGGGGTTAGATCTAGATGATCTTACGGCCCTTTCCAACCCTAACTATTCTATGATTCTATGGTTCTAATTAAGAATGAAGGCTAGACAGTGGTCCTGGTGAATTGATGCTGTTGAACAGAATCTGAAGAAAAGCTCCCTTGAGTCTATATATAAAGTAAACTCCAACTAAACTCTTCTCTGAGCTATATATACTATATAAACCTGGCTTATGCTGAGGGGAGGTACATAGTCTGGTCTGTTCATTTCAGTCTTAATAATCTATGTTGTTATCTTTTCTCTATTTGCGAATCATTAGTATTGACAATTCAGAGAGATTTCTATGTGTGATAGAAGCCAAGCATTTGGAAATCAGGGAGACAAAATCAATGGAATTGACCTGTCCTTGGGCTGTCTGACTTGTCTTTTTCAGTGAGCAGTTTCATCAGAACATGGAGCTAGCAAGGATGATATTTTTTTTTGTAACTTATTGTGATCATTCACATAAACTAAGGCCGGGTCATCTGTTCTTCATTTAGCACAAGATCTTCCCACCAAAATGTTTTTCAGGTCAGAGATCACATGGTTACACAGACATTTACAAGTGCATGTTGGGGAGAAAAGAAGTTGATGGTCAGGGGATACGGAAAACATAATGATCAGTAGAGATGATCAGGATGCTGTGATTCCCTAATCAGTGCTGCGTACTGTCATATGTCCCACATCATTTCAGAGAGGAGAAGTTGTATTGTGGCATGTCATACATCTCCCTTCTTCAATATGGCTAGACCCAGTTACTTCTGAGAGATAAAGACAACTGAAATGACTGTATAATTTAGTAAAATAAAAAAAAAATAATAAAAAAAAATGCATGGGATATTCTTGTCTAACAGGGTACCTAAATGACTCAGTTTTATAGTGGCAATCCCTCCAAAGCACTAGCGCAGTAGACATGAAGAAGGCGGAATACTACTTGTAGAAGCTTTGACAGAATAGAGAACAGTAAGGGAAATAATCTGAAAAATGTTGTTGTAAGATGTTATCTATTCACCTCATGTGAAAAAGCAACTCTAATTACTCTCTGTTACTTTTCTTGGCAATCCCACCACTCCTGTCTCTATTGTGTGCAATATCATTGCACTTTTTCATAGTAGCCAGCATGGTAACAGCTGTACTGAGCAAAGAGGAAGTAACCTATAATCAATAACTTGGAAGCATTCAGCATTATATACCTGTAATATTACTTTCCAGATCCAACAATCAGCAGCTGGTTATGGGCTGGTTACTCAGGGGAACTTTGGCGACCCTGTACACTGGCTTTTGAGCCATTATTAAGCCAATATGAAGTGTCTTTCTATAATATTTATTGAATAGTATAATTCACAAAATCAAGGCATATAAGAGCCAGATCTATTGTTTGTGTATACTGAATTATACTACTGCTTTTAATGAAGTTTCCAACACTATGATACTTCAATATTTAATGAAGATCATTAAAAAATGTAAGAACTACTAGGAGAAAATTGTCATAATCATTGAGCATAAATATTTCTGATGAACTATTATTTCTCTCAGAAATTCAGTTTCATTTCAATCAAAGTAATTAATGAGGATTTCATCTGTTAAAAGAAAATGTTAAAACTGATGTAGAGTTTAGAAACAGGAGAATCCATTAAAAATGTAACAGAACATCTCATATCAACGATTTTTTTTTCACTTTGATACAATCTCATTTCAAACCACTTTATGTATGAGCTTGTACAACCATGTTATATTTTCTTTCATTAGGGTGAGTTTGATTGTAAGGCTACTTTGGCTGCTTTTATTGTGTGGTCACTGATACGACAGAAATGGGTGGTATCTATTTGTATGACTTACCTGACTCAGAAGGGTTGAAACTAAGGTTGTGATTGCACAGCTGTGAACCAGCATTATTAAGAAAATAGAAAAAAAGAACCATGAAAGAAAATGGAGTCATTCTATCTCCTTATAACTCTGTTGAATCTGCTCTTTAAACTATGTAAAGTCTGAAGCTGAAGATGTTAATATAGACCTCAGCATCTATCTCTCACTTCTTGTGTAATATTCACATAAAAGCAACTTCTTCCCCACTGAAAATCATAGAATTATAGAATGGTTAGGGTTGAAAACGATGTTAAGATCATGTAGTTCCAACCCCCCTGCCACGGGCAAGGATGCCTCACCCTAGGCCATGTTACCCAATGCTATGCTCAACCTGGCCTTGAACACTGCCAGGGATGGAGCACATGCCACTTCCTTGGAGAACCTGTTCCTGTGCCTCACCACCCTTACATTAAAGAACTTCTTCCTCATATCTAACCAGAATTTTCTCTATTTTATTTTAACCAGAACTTTATTTTACTTCCTCCATTTTACTTACTTTACCATTACACCTTGTCCTACCGCTACAGTCCCTAATGAAGAGTCCCACTCCAGCATCCTTTAGGCTCCCCTCAGATACTGGAAAGCTGCTAGGAGTTCTCCACGCAGCCTTCTCTTCTCCAGGCTGAACAGCCCCAACTTTCTCAGCCTGTCTTCATACGGGAGGTGCTCCAGCCCCCTGATCATCCTCATGGTCTCCTCTGGACTTCCTCCAACAGTTCCATGTTCTTCTTATGTTGAGGACATCAGAACTGTACACAGTATTCCAAGTAAGGTCTCATGAGAGTAAAGTAGAGGGGCAAGATCACCTCCTTCATCCTGCTGGTCATGCTTCTTTTGACATGGCACAGGATATGGTTGGTTTCTTGTCTGCAAGCACACACTGAAGCTGGCTCATGTTCAGTTTCTCATCAACCAATGCCCCCAAGTCCTCCTCCTCAGGACTGCCCTGAATCCCTTCTCTGCCCAACCTGTAGATGTGCCTGGGATTGCCCCTACCCATGTGTATGACGTTGCACTTTGTATTGTTGAACTTCATGGCGCTGGCATTAGCCCACCTCTCAAGCCTGTCGAGGTCCTTCAGAATGTCATCCTTTCCTTCCAGCGTGTTGATCGCACCACATAACTTAGCGTCATCAACAAACTTGTTATGGGAGCATTCAATCTCACAGTCCTTATCACTGTCAAAGACATTAAAAAGAATAGATCCTGACAATGACCCTTGAGGGACACCAAAATAATCAAGTGTCCCCTGTTTTTCCCTCTATGAAGAAGCAGGCAGAGTCCCAATTGTGAATATGTTCCCTGGAATAATTTGCCCATGATCCTCTAAGGTAAGAACAGCAACAGCCTTTCATCTCTGAAGCAACTCTAGCAGATGATGTACAAAATCTAAATATGCACTAAATATATTAATGTACTTAAAACAGGTAATGTACTTAATGTTGTAAGTAAAGGGAAAGTGTCCAATGGGTCCTCAATGGCTCTTTCCTCACCTACTTTCCTCCTCTTCTAAAGTTAAAAATGGGAGAAGGTGGCAGAGAGTTACATGCTGTGATTCAGTTATTCCATACCCTTTTAACACTGGGATTTGTCCACGCTATGGTCTCTTAAGAACTGAATACTATGATATTCTGAACATCACACAAGCATGAGTCACAAGCAGAGAGACAGTGCAGACATGAAGAGCTAGTGTATTAATTTCTTAATAAGAACAAAGAACACAGGAGATTGGTTAGCAATAATGAGATTGTATTTCATCCACGATATTTGAGGAAACACAAATAATTTTTTTTCACCTAATAATATAAATCAAGTTGTTTTCTTGTGTTTGTGACAATGTGGGTTAGGCTGAACCCTTGCCAATATGTTTGTAATAACTGGCTGCTAAGATTCAGAGCAGACCTAAATTATTCCCATGACTGTCTGTCCCCAAGGATCCTCCATTTCAACATCTCTCCTTCAGCCATTTTCTTTTTGTTACACAGCATGTAGAAACTTCCTTTTTTAAAGACTACCCCCCTTAATGGTTGAAAATGATGAAAACAATGAGACCATTTAATAGAAACAGAGGGCCAGATCGTTGCCTCATTTTCCTCAGAAATGTAATTAAAATAAATACTATTCTAAGGTCCCACCTCCATCAGTAATAATAATAATAATAATAATAATAGTTTCTTTATCTTCCTTGTCCAGATGAAAATTGTTCCATGCACAATTCCAGCCCCATTACAAAGCTACAAAGGTGGGAACTAGGAGAATGATGGAGAGTAGCTTTGTAGACATGCGAGGTTAGGATCATAAAACAGCTAATGTTATGGCAGCACTGTTATGTTCTGGTGCACCACCATGCATGAACCAACAGGTCACATGCTGTTTGAGGTCTTTAGACTAAACCCATCTGTATGACAATGTCTTCCCCTAAAACATGTGAGTGACTGCCTGTTTCAAATTCATGTGAATAACATGAAATATACAGTCATTTGTATCCATATTTTATAACATGCTTCTAATTCAGTTCACATTTTTACTTATACCCAAATAATAATTACCTGCTGCTTTCCAATTCCAGTATTTTTTTTAAGTGTAAGGTATTTAAAAATGAAATTTATTTGTATATTCTGCGTGATAAAGTAATTTATATTTTCAAATTGACATAGCATATGTCTTGGATAACTTGGTTACAAAGAATGACATATTAGTATTGACTCATGGTGATATACCACTGATTTTAACAACGAAAGAGTTAAAAACACCCCATGAAACTGTCAACCTGAATTTTCTTTGCAATATCAACTTCATTATGTTTAAGACTGCATTTGGTCTGATAGTCTCCCACAGATATTATAATTGTACCTTCAGTTACAGACTTTCATTGCTTTGTGCCTCTGGCTAAGAAAGCATAACAGTTAAACAAACCCAGTTGGCAAAAGTTAGCTAGTCTGTGATGTGAAAACTGGTCCAGTAACAGCAGTAGTAGCAGTCACTAATAACATTGCTCATATATCGCATTCATCCTGTATTTTAAAGGAAAGTCACATGTTCAAACTTAGAAATAAAAGAATTTCCTTAAACAAAAAGTGATCTTAACATTAAAATAATTATAGTGAAACAATTGTTTACTCGTCAGATGAACTGATATTTCTTGAGTCAGAAAATGCAACATTTCAATATAGTTTTGTTATATTTTTATGTAAGGCAATATGTGAAACTCCGCAGACACAAAGATGAGTCTTTATTTAGAACTACAGTACAAATTTGCTTAACACAAATTTTTGATGGAAATGCAAGAAATGTTGCAATCATCAATTAATTAGATTCTCTCCTAAACTGATACCAAAATCCCTGATGCATGGAATGTTATGGCTAATATTATGTGCAGTTACTCACTGTATTACTGCAAGCAGTCTATCAGAAACACTATAATCGGTATTATAAAGCTCCATTATATGTAGTTAGAATCATAGTCTGTCCTCAGTGATACAATAGGCAGTGTCCAAAATTCCTAGGTCAATGCTCATAGGGCAGAAGGAAATATCTCTGCAAATACTATATGCTCTGATGGAAGCCACAGTTGTTTTGGAATCCTTGTCCTATTTTGTTTCATTTGCAATCTTTCACTGGACTTCATTTAACCCTAATGATATTATAGGCATGCTGAGTTTGTGACTTCTCTGACAAAAAAAAAAAAGTTTCAGTCTAACATTCTGGATCCATCTATGCTTCAATAAAATTTAATGAGAAAACTAATTTCTCAGTTTAAGTTCTGCCTTAATTTTGATGAAATTCTGAAACAGGTAGGATTGTGGAGGAGACAGTGTTAAAGGAATATAATCTAGTTGCATGTTCTGCATGCCCACTATCTGCTCAGTGGTAAGGTTATAGTCTGATTAGCATCTGCTTACTGTGTGGCTTCCAACTGGTGAAGGAAGAGGTGCCAGAATTAGAAGAAAGGAACGCCTGAATATTCCCTTAAAACATTTTAGTACTTCCTCCTCTGAAGTCACTGGGAAATTCTTACCAACTAGGAAAAATGAAAAATCCTGAGTGTTTCTAGCCAGCTTATGCTGTACCCCTTACCACATAAAATTTGCCCAAATCAGCTTAATATGTTCTCCCTAGAGTCTGTGTAACATCTGTGAAACAGCATTGTACAGATTTGAATTTTAGATGCACAACCTGCCTCGAAGGCCCAGATATTCTCCCAGAGCATCTATGTAATACAGAACGTGATTAGGGCCTATTTCACATTATTTTCATTGGCTGTAGTGTAGTTCAGGATCTCATTATTCCTTACCCTCTTCCTTGAATGTTTTCAATTTTATTTTCTAGTGAGACAACTGTGCTCAATTAATTACTGCAGACCTAATAAAAACAATCAGTAGACAATATAACATTTTTGTGTTCAATAGATCCAATGTCCACTAAAATAATTTGCTTTGGATAAAGGAAGACTCTCATTACTTGGACCCTAATGATATAGATCAGCATTTTATGTTCTGTTTCATAAAGTTAATAGAGACTGAAATACAGAGGAAGTCCAAATAATCAATATTTGGTAATGAAGGCTGATAACAATTAGGTTTCAGGGTTTTTGTTTGTTCTCCTCACCCCCACCCCTGTCTCTGTCAAACACAGTAGTCTCTTTGATTCACTTGACGTTTGTAGTAACGTTAACTGCAAGTTTTATGAAATAGTGTTTCATAAACACTGGTGGACTTTTCAGTGAGATTCCAAAGAAACTACAAACAATTTTATTATTGAATGTTTTGTAACGCTTTCTATAGAAGCAATGGTTGCTTCCCTTAACCAAATTTAAACCAGTGATAAATAGCTATGTAGATAAATTTTCTTTTTTTAATATGACTTTTACATTCCTAAAAATATGAGTTCTCTTGCACCTATGTAGCTAATAGCACAAGAAAAAAAAAGAAAAGCAAGAAAAACTGCTTTATGCTTAAAACTCTCCAAGCATCATTCAAAAGATGAAGTTCTTATTTGCAACAGTTTTTCCTTGTGTAGGACTTTTGTATGGCCTGAGATTAAAGGACAGGGAGAAAAAAGAAAATTAAAACCCAAAAGGCAAATTAAGTATTTTGGGGATCTAATACATATATTTAGCATGCAAATTGGCATTAGATGCCAATGTTAATCATCCAATATGAATGTCCTAAGATCACACAAATGGCCTCCAGCTGCAACATCTCCTGTTCCTGTGTTTTTGTAGATACCTCAGGCATCTTGAATGTCACTAGGCACTTAAGATTGAGCAACTAAATTTCAGCCCACATGTTTAATCCCAAGACTGGGACCCTGAAAAGCTTTGCTATAGCATAGATAATTTGTTTCTGACTTATACTTCTCAGTAAAAATCTCTTCTGCTCATATCAAGTTATTTACTATCTGTTCATTACTATGCTCATTTCTAAGCCTAGCTATGTTCTAGAAGAAATATATCCTTTTACCTAAACCCTGAGAAATTTAAGCAGATTATATTTATCCAAAATGTTGGTATTCACCCAGATCTACCGATCTGTAAAAAAGTACAATCATTTCCCTGGCTATCATTTAAAATTCAGAGGAGAAGATAGCACCTTTCATTTATGACATGCAAGAAAAAAATGTTAAATTCATTACTTTGCATTCAACCCTCTTACCTGTCCTGGTTTCAGCTCTAACGGTTATTTTTCTCCTTCTTAGTAGCTGGTACAGTGCTGTGTTCTGGCTTTAGTCTGAGAACAATGCTGATAACACACCTATATTTTAGTTGTTGCTAAGTAATCCTTATTCTGATCAAGGACTGTTCAGTCTCATGCTCTGCCAGTGAGGAGGGGCAAAAAAAGTTGTGAGAAAACTGAGACAGGACACCTGACCCAAACTAGCCAAAGGGGTATTCCATACCACAGCATGTCATGCACAGTAGTTAAACTGGGCAGTTACCTGGAAGACCCAGATCACTGTTTGGGTCGCACTGGGTATTGATCAGCAGGTGATGAGAAATTGTGTTGTGCTGCACTTATGTTTATGGCTAGGTTTGTTGGTTTTTTTTTTTTCATTTTCCCTTTCTAATTTTATATTTCCTTACCTTGTTGTTTCCTTTGCCATTATTACTGGTATTAGTAGTTAATATTATAATTCAGTTATTTGACTTTTCCCATCTCAACCTGTGGGGTTTACATTCTTTCAATTCTCCTCCCCATTCTGCCTGGCTGGGGGGGGAAAGGGGGAGTGAGTGAATGGCTGTGTGGTCCTGAGTTACTAGCTCTACTTAAGCTAGGACATACCAGAACATACTTTCCTGATTATCAGAAATTAAAGCGCAGGATTCTGTCCTCCTGAGCTAGCTGTCCATTCTTGCCCAAACACATACAGATACCACGTTCTCTGAGGTATCATATCCACGTAGATAGGTACATACACAGATACCTTACATGTAATCTGTTCTTACATATCAGTAACAGATTCTATGGCTGTATTTAAAAATAAAAGACTGTTCCTTTGCAGTTTTTGAGTAAAATTAAGCAGTTGCTTGTCTTACTTCAAGGAAAGATTTCCAGGTGCAGAACCTAAGCAGAATGAGGAAGTATCTTTGAGAACTAACCAAAGATTTAAAGCGTAGATCACCTTATTTCCCTATTGCTGCCTATAAAATTTTTGGACAAAAAAGGGCTTTTAAATTAATCTCTGTTATTCTGTCTGGCTTGTTTACTTTTTAAGCTCTTTGAGTGCAATCAGCTTCTTGCTCTTTATCCATAAGGTGCAAAACACAGCAAACTTTTACTTACTTTAGACTCCTAGGCACTTCAGTAATATAAATGCAAATAATAAGATTGGAACTAAGAATCCCAAGGAGGTGTTATGTAATTCAATGTTTAAAAGTCAGGTAGTGTTTCTAAAAGTTGTTCCCGAACAGAATGCTTTTCAGTTTTCTGTAACTTGCCTTTATCTAATTTCAAATTTCATACAATAATTCTTTTAGAGTTAGAAACATTAGGAGGCAAGAATTAACAGCTTCCCATAGGAAAAAAGCTGAACACCCTCCCCCCCCCCCCAATGAAACAACTAACCCCAAAAAACCTCTTAGCCATTTTAAAAGATTTATTATTGTTTGCATAGGCAAGTACTTTGGAGTTAGCTCAATAAAGATTGTACTGATAATGCAGTTCAGCCAAAGAGGTGTGGCTATTTAAGTACCCACTCCTACAGTACAGTTCACAGGACCTACCTGAGAGAGAACTAGCCTTTCAGTACTTGCAAGAAGAGAAAAAACTATCTAAACTAGCCAGTAAAAGATAATGAGGAGATACTTTTCAGCATTGTCAAGCACCTTCTTCTATTGCTGCAGTTATCTCTCTCCTACAAAGTTTGAGATACCTGGAATCTCTTACCTTAATACTTCAGAAGCTTTACCCCTTCATCTGAGACTTGACTTACCTCAGAAAAGCAGAGGATCCAAAGAGGTAAAGGAAGCAAAATAAGAATTATATCCAATGTCCAGTGTTGAACTAGACTTCTGAGGGCTATATGCATTAAAATTGGATAGCTATTAAGCCCACCTTCAAAAATGAAGGTAATGAAAGAAGCTGGACAATGAGCACAAATTACAAAATATTTGCTTGTAGGTATCCGATCCTGCTCCCCCAAAATACCTTAGCACTAAAGATACTGGGCTTAAAACCCTATGTTTTTTAACTTATGATGGATTTAGTATTTGAAATTTCTTAAGTTAAAAGTACAGCAAAATTATGGCAAATATCATCATAAAATTACTCTTTCATAAAAAAATCTTTTCCCAGTTAATTTGTTTCTGTAATTCTCTTTAATATTAATAACAATCTCAAGTTAATAATATTGCTAAATAATTTTAATTGGAATTTAAAGATGATAACCTTGGACACTATTTCAGGACACAATTAATAAAACAACTGAATTACTCAAATATGTGATGCTTACAATGGTTATTTTAATAGTAAAATTTAGGCTTAAAATTTGTCATTAGAAATACTATCCTCTATTATTTAAAAATTAATGAAGAGTTCTGCTTTAATTTTCTTTTTATGACATCACAAAACTCACAGTATTTTTCTATTTAGGACTGTCTTACAGGCATTAATGAAATAGCTTTCAATGTTCCTGTGATACAAATGGTAAGGGCCCATTGTAAATATGAATTTAAGCGAGTATTTCCTTTCTCAGGAAGAGTGTAGTCATAGAACTAAAGGATCACTCTTTCCACATAGTTTTAGCTCCTTAGAAGTGGCATGAACTCAGTGGAAAAGCTTTTGTTTCTTAGCTGTAGATGAAGTTTAGGGCTTCTCCACAGTCTTTTCCAGATACACTCCTTTACACATATCAAGGATCATATCATCTGCGTTTCATCACATATCATCTGCTGGATGCAAAATCTGTTATTTTGTGGAAACTGAGGTGGTATAAACTGACAAGGGAGTAAACAAACAGCATCATGGATTTGGGTCAGGAATCTCTTATAATAATAATTAAAAGTAATAGAATTCTTTAATGTAAAATTAAGAATTTTAGCAGCCTTTGATTTTTGTTTTCTTTTTCTCTTTCAAATTACTGCATTATCCTTCCATTTTCTTGCGTCCAGATAAATAATATGGGTAGCTTTTAAGACCGTTTCTGACAAGAAACATGCCTTAAGCGTTCCTTAACTAAACAACATGTTTTGACCCAGCAAAATATGTTCAAATGTAATTCACAATACTTCTGTGCAGAAATAAACTGTCCTTAATTAGAAAAGGAAGAATACTGATAGATCTTTTGTCGCCTGTGTCCAGTCTTTCTTTATGAATCACGTATTTTGAAAAATCAGCCTCTGAGGAAATGAATTTCCCTACAGCACCCTGTTGAATACACATATGACTAAGAATTTTTTCATATGCTGTTCCCAAGAACATTTTTCAGACTATGCTACTATATATTAACCAGTAAAGACCAGGAATGACCTGGAAATGTCAAACATATTTTTAAGGCTGGAATGAGTGAGTAGCAGCTTTCAAGCTAATCAGAAGTCAAAGACAGTAGAAGAACTTGGGTTTGCTTCTGTTTCTCAGTTCTCTCCTTTCCACATTAGTTAGACAAAATTACAAAACAATGTAATTTAAAATCTTGCTGTCTCATGTTGGAAACAAAAAAAAAAAAAAAACCCAGTCAAAGGTGACATAAAATAACTATTGCATTTCATTTTTAAAACATAATATGATGTACGATATTTCAGGTCAAATAAAAAACATCAGAAATCAAACAAATCTGGGAATAGTGTTCAGAAACAGACTTATACTAGTGTTCTACTAAAAGACTTGCGGACATAAGATGGACTAGGAATGCATACATTGGCAGCTATTGCCTCTAATTTGACATGCAGAAACTTGATGATATTTCTAAATGCTGTGAGACAGTAAATCTCTGACAATTTTAAATTAAAAATACTCATGCCAAGAAGCATTTTCAGTGAAGTGGATTTTGTCTAATATTTCTGAAACTAATAAACAAACAAACAAACAACACAACACTTAAGATATTTTATTTAAAAACTTATCTAAAACAAATTTACCTTCAAGAAGGGACTATAACACCATGAAAAGTACAAGGATATTTTTAGGTTATGTAAAGAGGAAGTCAGAAAGTCAAAGGCACAGATGGAACTAAATCTGGCTACGGACATTAAAGATAATAAAAGTACTTTTTCAGATATATTAGCAATAAAAGGAGGGCCAATAAGTACCTCCATCCTCTACTGGATGCTAGGGGAAAACTATAACAGAGGATCAGGAAAACGCTGATGTACTTCATTATGCCATTGCCTCATTCTTTAATAGTCACACCAGCCACCCTCAGGGTACTCAGTTCCCTGAGCTGGATGACATAGATGGGGAGCTGATTGAAATTAGCAACTTCCTGCTCCACTTAGACATATACAAGTCTGTGGAGCTGGATGAGTGCTGAAGGAGCTGGCAGAAGAGTTTTCTAAGGCACTCTTTATCATCTATCAGCAGTCCTGGTCCAGTGGGGAGGTCCCAGAGGATTGAAGGCTGGCCAATGTGATTCCTCTCTACAAAAAGGGCAGGAAGGAAGACCCTGGAAGCTACAGGCCTAGAGCTCAGTGATGGGGAGGGTCATGGAGCAGATGATTCTAAGTGGGAACATAAAGCAAGTGTGGGAAAACTGAGGGATTTGACTTAGCATGGGTTCATGAAGGGCAGATCCTGCTAAACCAACTTGATCTCCTTCTATAACAAGGTGACTAGCCTGGTTGATGATTGAAAGGCTGAGAACATTATCTATATGGACTGTAGTAAAACATTTGACACCATCTCCACACAGTGTTCTCCTGGAAGAATCGGCTGTTCATGGCCTGGGTAGCTGGATTCTTCGCTGGGTAGGAAACTGCTTGGATGGCTGAGCCCAAAATGTGGTGATAAATAGCATCACATTTACTTGGTGACAGGACGGTAGTGTTGTCCCTCAGGGTTTGGTGTTTTTAACATCTTCATTGATGACCTGGATGAGGGGATCGAATGTACCCTCAGTAAATTTGCGAACGACACTAAGTTCCCGGGAGTGTTGATCTGTTGAAGGATAGGGAGGCTCTTCAGAGGGGTCTGGACAGGCTGGATCAATGGGCTCTTGCCAATGGCATGAGTTTCAACAAGGTAAAGAGCCAGGTCCTGTACTCGGGACACAGCCCTGTGCAATGCAACAGGCTTGGGGAAGAGGGGCTGGAAAGCTGCTTGGCAGAAAAGGACCTAGGGATGCTGATTGACAGAGCTGAACATAATCCAGCTTGTGCCCAGGCAGTCAAGAAGACCAGCTGCATCCTGGCCTGTGTCAGAAATAGTATAGCTAGCAGGGCCAGGAGAGTGATCATTCCCCTGTGTTGGGCCTGGTGAGGCTGCACCTGAAAACCTGTGTTCAGTTCTGGGCTCTTCACTAAAATAAAGACATTGATGCTGGAGCAGGTCCAGAAAACAGCAACAAAGCTGGTGAAGGATCTGGAGAATAAATTTTATGAGGAGAGGCTGAGGGAACTGGGGTTGTTTAGTTTGGAGAAGGCTCAGAAGGGACCTTATCACTCTCTACAACTACTTGAAAGGAGGTTGTAGTGAGGTGGGGTTTGATCTGCTCTCCCAACTAACAAGCAATAGGACAAGAGGTAACAGTCTCAAGTGGCATCAGGGGAGGTTTAGATTGGATATTAGGAATAATTTCTTCACAGAGAAGGTTGTCAGGCATTGGAATAGGCTTCCCAAGAAAGTGGTGGAATCATTGTCCCTGGAAGAGTTCAAAAACTGTGTAGATGAGATGCCCAATGACATAGTTTATCAGTGGACTTCGCAGTCCTGGTGTAATCATGGGCCTGATGATCTTAAAAGTCTTTTCCAACCTTGCTGGTTCTATGATTCTAAGAAATCAATTAAGACTATGTCAGCCCCAACATGAATATTTGGGGTAGTTATGAGAAAGTAAAAAAAGGTTAAACTACATACCTTTTAATATTAAGTGTATCTCTCAAAAAAGTTGCAAGAGCATTTATAATAAGTAAAAAGATTTAGTTTCCTTAGTTTATGGAAGTTTTCCTTTAGTTTCCTTAGTTATGGGAGCTTTTGTCCCACAAGGATTATAAATTTAGAAGTTAAATTTTATGATAAAGTTTTATAGTTCTATAATTCTGGACATGCATGCTCTATAGAGAATTTGTTATTGCATTGCCTGATCAAAATATCTTATTATTGATGCCAAAAAGGGAAAGCCTAATAACGAAAGAGGGTTGGTGTAAAATGAACATCATAATTTTAATTTGCTTCATTCATGTGGGAGGTGTTCAAATAGTAGGATGGAGAGATCTGCATAACATCTTACTGTATCAAAATACATGGTATGCTGAAGAACTAGAACAATGATACAGATCTTAAGAGGAAAAAATAAAGCTTTAATTTTACCAGATAATTTTCATTTTAAAAAGAACTTGTTATAGCAGGTTCTGTACTTTCATTAAATTCAGATGTTTAGTATAAATGAATTAAAATTCTAGATCCTCTTGAGGAAGAGAGAATCTGCACAACAAATTCAAAAAACATATCATCATCATAATTTCTTTTATTATTCTGATTTTTTGTTAATTTAAAAGATCTAATGCTTATAAGCGTATGTCAACATCTCTGAGATGCAAGGCATGCTAATGTCTTACCTTCTTTAATCAACAGGATATAGTCCATTTCATGATTCATCAATTTATGACAGTGCTAGATACAAATGGTGAATTAATACATAGGTAATAAAAAATGACTGGAATACCACATTTCATCAAAACTCCTCTTTCTTCTTAATAAGTTTCAAATTTACTGCCATTTTTAAACATTAATTGGTTAGGCTTGACTATCTTAGACCTTGATTTTCATTTCATTCTACAGTGTAATTTCTACAAGTATTAAGATAAACTGACTGATTGTACCTATTTTTGAATAGGACTCCTTCCTTAAAATAAACCCAAACTAATGCTAACATATGCTACCCTGAAAATTTTAAGGAACAGTAGGTCTATTCTAATACTGCAGGACCAATGGTCAAATTAGCAAATAATCCCAGAAAATAATAAAAAATATTTCCTTTCATCTCAGAGTTTTCATTGAAATAGAAAGAAGAAAAATTTCTATTCTCTAGGACATAAATATTCTTCAGCTTGCTTGTAAATGATCCATATTAGCCATGACATCAAAGGATGGTTCAGCCCACAGCATTTTTAATGCATCATTCATACGAAGACTTAAAAGGTTTTGGGGATATACATTTCCTTCAGCATCTTGCAGTGCAGCATCGCAGTCAGCCTCAGCTGACTGAGCTGGTTAGCTACTTAGTCTCCTGGGTAATCAAAATTTGTTCTCAGAGTTGACTCTAGGTACTACGCATCTCAATCAGACCTTGCTATGAAATATTTGAATTTGATCTTGATTCCACAACAGGCAATTTCTTTTCTGATTTCACTGGTTGCTCATACCATACAGCTTTTTTAATTAGAAAAAAATATAGAGTGTCAAATATTCAAATAAAACTCAAGTATGTTAAAAAAATACTTCTTGCCATGTTTGTCAAGTATGTGATTTAACAGCATGTGTAAGTGTGCTGATTTTGGCTGTGGCTTTTTTTTGACACAAAAAAGTTCAATGGTGTGTCCAAAAGCGCATGTATAAAGTTTAAGATAGGTGTATAGGGATAATAGAGGACAATACAGTTCAGTTCCCTAAACTGTTGGTTGCTTCAGGCAGACTTTTTGCAATCAACTAATATTAGAGTATTTAGCTAAGTGGACCTCTGTTCAGGACCATTATGGCTCATTTGGATCATTTTATGGTCATAGGTTTATACTTAATTTTCTTCAAAAAAGCAGACTATAAATCTCATTAAGGTTCTGCAGTTTGCTCAAAATCTGTTGTCTTTCTACCCATTTTTTAACGTCCAAACTTGGTCTGTGCAAGGTAGGGAAACTCCTTTTGTTATAGACTGCTAATCAATCCATACAATATCAATACTGATTGATTTGATTTAAAGTGCTGTACATGTTTACTTAACACCAACACCTATGTATATAAATAACAAAAATTTGCATTTGCCACACTCGCACTCATACTTGCAAAATAACATGAAGAAATAAGTACAAGAAATATATACTGGCTGTTTTATAATGTACAAAAACCAATCCAACATCAAATATCAGACTAAAATTATTCTAGCAAACTTATAATGAGCTAGCACAAGAGGTATTGCTACAAACAATGTTTGCTCCCAGCATCTGTTTAACATCTTTGTCAGCATCATGGATTGCATGCACCTTCAGCAAGTCTGCCAGTGACAACAAGCTGTGTGGTGCCATCAACACACTGGAGGGAAAGGATGCCATTCAGAGAGACCTTGACAGGCTTGAGAGACGGGCCCTTGCGAACCTCATGAAGTTCAATAAGGTCAAGTGCAAGGTCCTGCACACATGGTAAGGCAATCCCAAGAACAAATACAGGTAGGACAGAGAATCGATTGAGAGCAGCCATGAGGAGAAGGACTTTGGTGTGTTGATTGACAAAAAGCCCAACATGACCCAGCAGCATGGGCTTGTAGCCCAGAAAGCCAACCGTATGCTGGGCTGCATCAAAAGGAGTGTAACCAGCCTTGTTGATAGAAGTGATTCTCCCCTGACCTCTGCTCCTGTGAGACTTTTCTTGGAGCACTGCATTCAGCTCTGTGACCACCAACAGATGAAGGATGTGGACTTGCTGGAGTGAGTCCAGAGGAGAGCCAAGATGATCAGAGGGTTGGAGCATGGGCAAGAGCATGTAGGGGTAGGACAAGGGTTGATGGCTTTAAACTGAAAGAGTGTAGATTTAGATTACATATTAGCAAGAAATTTTTCACTATGAGGGTGCTGAGGCATTGGAACAGGTTGTCTTGAGCAGCTGTGGATGCCCCATCTCTGGCAGTGTTCAAGGCCAGGTTGGATGGGCCTTTGAGCAAATTATCTAGTAGAAGGTGCCCTTGCCCATGGCAGGGGGCTAGGAACCGGGTGACCTTTCAACCTGGTGAAATCCATCTGTGGGTCCTGAAGGAGCTGGCGAATGAAGTTGCTAAGCTGCTGAGCATCATATTTGAAAAATCATGGCAATCAGGTGAAGTTCCCTATGACTGGAAAAAGGGAAATATAACCCCCATTTTCAAGAAGGGGAAAATGGATGACCCAGGGAGCTACAGACCAGTCAGTCTCACCTCCATGCCTGGAAAAATCTTGGAGGAGATTCTTCTGGAAGGCACGCTAAGGCACATGAAAAACAACAAGGTGCTTGGTGACAGCCAGCATAGCTTCACCAAGGGGAAATCCTGCCTGGCCAATTTGATGGCCTTCTATGATGGGGCTACAGAACTGATGGACAGGGGTAGAGCAGTTGATGACATCTACCGGGACCTGTGTAAAGAGTTCGGCACTGTCCCACATGACATCCTTGTCTCTAAATTGGAAAGACATCAATTTGATGAATGGACCACTAGGTGGATAAAGAACTGGCTGGGTGGCTGCACGCAAAGAGTTATGGTCAATGGCTCAATATCCATCTGAAGACCAACAATGAGTGGTGTCCCTCAGGGATCAGTGTTGGGACCAGTCTTGTTCGACATCTTTGCTGGTGACATGGACAGTGGGATTGAATGCGCCCTCAGCACATTTGTCAATGACACCAAGCTGTGTGGTTCGGCTGATATGCTGGAGGGAAGGAATGCCATCCAGAGGGACCTCGACATGCTTGTGAGGTGAGCAGATGCCAACCTTATGAAGTTTAACCATAACAAGTGCAGGCTCCTCCACCTGGGTCGGAGCAATCCCAGGCACAGCTACAGACTGGGCAGAGAAGAGATTCTGAGCAGCCCTGCAGAGAAGGACTTGAAGGTGTTGGTTGATGAGGAATTTAACATGAGCTGGCATCATGGGCTCGCAGCCCAGAAAGTCAACCATATCAAAAGCATCAAAAGCAGCATGACCAGCAGGTCGAAGGAGGTGATCCTGCCCTTCTATTCTGCTCTCGTGAGACCTCACTTGGAGTATTGTGTACAGTTCTGGTGTCCTCAACATAAAAAGGACATTGAACTGTTGGAACAAGTCCAGAGGAGGGCCATGAGGATGATCAGGGGACTGGAGCACCTCCCATACGAAGACAGGCTGAGAAAGTTGGGGCTGTTTAGCCTGGAGAAGAGAAGGCTGCGTGGAGACCTCCTAGCAGCCTTCCAGTATCTGAAGGGGTGCTATAGGAATGCTGGGGAGGGACTCTTCGTTAGGGACAGTAGTGACAGGACAAGGGGTAACGGGTTCAAACTTAAACAGGGGAAGTTTAGGTTGGATATAAGGAGGAAATTCTTTCCTGTTAGGGTGGTGAGGCACTGGAATGTTTTGCCCATTGAGGTTGTGAATGCTCCATCCCTGGCAGTGTTCAAGGCCCAGTTGGACAGTTCCTTGGGTGACATGGTTTTTGGTGAGACGTCCCTGCCCATGGCAGGGGCCTGGAATTAGATAATCTTAAATTCCTTTCCAACCCTAACTTGTATATGATTCTGTTATCTTTAAGTCCCCTTTCAACCAAAACCAGTCTGATTCTATGATAAGATATTTAATCTAATCTGAAACCATGGTGTAGAATTTCAGTTTCTAACCTGGACATCCTACACATCTGTAGGGTCAGAGCCAACTCCACAACGCCTAAATATCCATTGTAGATGGCTGAGAAATGTTTAGGAGTGTCAGCTGAAACTAGAGTCTGGTCAAGATTTTCTTCCTTACCTCTTCAGAGAGGTATTAACCAACAGTCATATCTGCAAGCAAAATCTAGCAACTGCACTCCGACAGACTGAGCAAGGAAGAACGTTTAAGCAGCCAGGAGCCGCTCTATCTTGGGAAGTGGTGCTCATAGCTGCTTTACTTACTCCTTCATCAAATCAGATGTGCGACTGAGACTCTGTTGCTCTGATAGGTACCAGAAGCACCACAACTTAACCAGCCAGTGACGGGTGGATTCACACAGGAAAGTTTCCGTCTTAGCTTCTGGCATCACTAGCATGAGTGCCCACATTTTAAGCTGAAACAGGCACTAGAATGGTGTTGTGGGCAGCAACTGACTCTCAAATGCGTTGTTGTTAGTGAAAGAGCTTCCTCTGAATTACATGTAGATCAAGGCAGAACAGACATTACTTCATGCAAAAGAAAAAAGGCAGTCTGATATGAGAAACAAATTGCTAACGTTTTCTGCCTTTGAGTGTGTGACACCTCCCAGGCTTGAGTCTGACACAGCAATCGTAATGTCAGTAAATTCAAACCTGGGTCAATTATGCAATGGTTTTTCTGCTCCCAATATCATGCAGAGTTGTGTTGCCTAATATAGAAAAGAAATCATTTTCATGCTATCTGGCAGACTTTAACGCCTCTCTGGAGTAGAGATATGAATCTGTATCACCTCTTATTTAAAGCTATGAGCAAATTCTACCATCTGTCCCAAGTGAAAGAAGATAGCAGTCAGTCTCAAAATCCCTTTAATTTCTTTAAATTTTTGTGTAGGAAACAAACAAACAAAAAAAAAAATAAATGTTTTGAAGTATTTATAATATTTTCTACAGTGAGTACAGCAATGCATCTGTAGCCTGAAGCATACTCCTACAAAGTGTTTGAGAGACATAATGAGAACTTTAGAACAATGGAAACACCATTTTAGCAAAGCACTGAGCTCAGTTATCTGAAGAACACTTCTTTCTGGAAAGAGGTGGCTCAATGGAAACACAACAGGACTATAAAGGGAAAATGTTTCAAAATGCGTTCAGCTGTCTTTAGTCTCTGGCCTTTTATATAAAAACTGAAATAAATGTGAAATGGCTGTTTAAAATACTTTATGACTGAATCAATTGAGATCCAGTTTAACCAGAGAATATAGCAGATTTTATTTATGCCATTGCAGCAATGAAAGTTCATGAGTACTAGTGGATTCCCCAGAGCTAAATTTTCCTTGTATTTCCGAATGATGCTCCTTGAGGATGATAGGATTTTAAGACCTTTATTACATATACTATTTTCAGGTCATCTTTGCTGAAATCCAAATTGTTTTTATTTTCTGATATTTTTGACAACAGGGTTAATTCTTTCACTCAGTTTCTCCAAGCACTTATTAATTTCTCTTACATTATTTTCATATATGCAGAAATCCATTTGTCCTTATCAAAAGTTTTATCTACCAAGAAAAACTTGGGAGTTAGTCAGTTCTTTTTAGTAGTGTCCCACTGTTATGTGCATTGAGATGAACATCAAATTTAAATCATCAGAAAAGATGATAGTTAAAACTGGTTCCACAGTTGACTCCTCGACTACAACTCCTCAACTAACTTGCTTTCACCTAATAACTTCCTTCCAGATAAAAAAAAAATCTCTCTTTCCTGTAGATGCAGTTTTACAATTAATTTTAAATTAATCATTTTAAGGGGATGGCCTGACTTTTGCATATCCTTTTCTGTATATAAACTAATAATTATTGAGTCATGTGGTAATCATGGACTTTAATAATTCTTCTAAAAGATAACTAGGGAAAAGGGGAAGCTTATAGTAAGGTTATAAGGCTGAGCTCATCCCCTGCACATCCGCATGATCACTAATGCTAACATAAATGAGATGCAATTAATTTCCTTGGTTACAAGGGAAAAGAAGGGCAGTATTGCCCTTTGTAACAAAGAATCATATGCTGAAAGTTCCCTTGTACTTACTCCCATTTGTTTCAGTTCCCGGTTTCCAATTTTCCTTTCTGTCATTCTTTGCTGTTTCATCGTTGAATTTCCTGGCTTTAAAAGCAAGCAAACAAAGCAATCTTCCTTCCTCTGCTGAGCTTTTGACCTTTTAACCACAACATGGACTGAGGATGTCTAAACGCAAATTTTGAAGTAATATTCCCTAGTGCTCAGGAAAATCCAGATAACTTTGCTAGCGTGAAGTAGATTTTAATAAACTACTTGTGCCTGCAGAATCTCTCTTGTGTGGATGAGCTTTCAAAAAGGCTTTGCAGCATCATCTACACTATCATCTTTTGGTTACTATTATAGGAAAACTGCTGGAGAAAATAATAAGGAACTGAGTGTATATTTGAATTCATTTACACAGTATTGATTTTTGCTGGAAGGTGAACACTGATGTCTGCATAACAAACATTTTAAATATTAGTTTGTCTTTTAAGAAGCTATAGATGGTATTACAAAGTCTATTACTTTACCTTGGTGTTTCTATTTGCAATACCTTTCACAAGAACATGACAGTTTGATTTTTAGATTATCCTTGTCTTTATGTTGCAGTCACATTAATTTGCATTTCAGTCGTAAAAGTTTAATTTTGATCTTCAATTTTATAGTTAAGCAAAAGAAATTCTATAAAAGAACATTTACAACAATCCCCTCTTTCAGCTTCCGCTCCACTGCATTACTGCTGCTGTAAATATCACTTCTGTGAGAATTTGCATTGCAGTATTTGGAGGATATGGTTAGCATCTGAATTTTTTTGCTTTCTTCCAGTGTTCTTACTGCTCCATTTTGATAAATCGTACCCTTCTGCTCACATCCTCTAAACCCACGATTAAGCAGTATATATAAAAAATCTTCTAGCTTGCATATATTTCAACTAATCCTAAGTGAAAGGATCAATATCAGCACTTTATCCACAGCTTAATTTCAACTAGTGTGTTTCAAGTTATATTTCAATGAAAATGAGATGTATTTTTTTCATTTGGCTGTGGTGTTAATTTGTAGATCAATGTATCTTAGCTGTACTATAGAAAGGTATTTCCTGCTTGTTGCTGATCTTAGTATATAACTATTTTGCATGTAATATCAGGTTAATTGTAACCTAGAAATCATTATGCAGTAAGTCTCTTTTATTTTGGTGGTGCAGGGGGATTTTTAGCTGTAGCAAACCTTGGAAAAAAAATCTAATCGAAGAAATGCTGAAATTTTAATTCTTTGATACTGATTAGGAAAAAAGATAGTGTTTTTTCCTTCAAGTACAATAGTAAAAAATTTGCTTGCTTAAAATAGAAGTCTCAAGCACTATCCTTAAAGACACATGACTTCAGCTTTCTTTTGTTTTCTAAGTCTGAACTTCAGGTTTGGGCACGAATTATATAGTTTTCTTCAACATGTTTTCCAGAACAGCATATTTACTTGTCCAGCTCACTCTTCTTCAAAACATTTTGAAATAAATATAGCACTTTCCCATCGCCCAGCCTCACTACATATGGTTTTGTGATGAGATTATCTAGCACCATATACCATTGCCTCTATAAAACCTCCAGCAATGGGGACTCTGCCACTTCCCTGGGGAAGCTCTTCCAATGAATGATAATTCTAACTGTAGAAAGCATTTCCTTTGCAGAGATTAAATCTATCTCAGTGCAATTTGTGCCTGTTGTCCCTTGTATTCTCTTTGTGGCTACCTGTGAAGAGAAAGACTCCTTCCTCTTTGCAGCCACTGTTTATGTACTGGAATACTGTGATGAGGCTCCCTCTGAGCCTTCCCTCTCCAGGAAGACATAACTCTTTCAGTCTTTCCTCACAGGGCAAGTTCTCCAGCCTTTTGATCATCTCTATGGCCCTCCTTTGGAACATGTCCGGCCTGTGTCTTTCTTGAACACTGGGGCAAACAGGAGGCAGGAGAGGGAATAGCAGGAAACAGGAGGGGAAGGAAGTGCTCCAGGCACCAAGGCAGAAATTCTCCTGTAGCCCATGCACGCAGCCATGAGGGTATAGGTATTTTCCTGCAGCTTGTGGGGAGGATCATGCTGGAGCAGATGGATATTTACGGAAGGAACTGTGGCCCATGGAGAGCCCGAAGCACTGTACCCCGTGGAAAGGACTCACACTGGAGTAGAGGGAAAGAGCGAGGATGAAGGAGCAACAGAGAGGGACAATTATGTATTGATTGCAACCTTCATTCCCCATTCCCCTGTACCATTTGGGTGGGAAAAGTAAGGGTGTTCAGAATTAAAAAATTTGGGAAGAAGGGAGGGGTGTAGAGGAAAGGTTTTGTTAATCTTTGTTTCTCACTGTCCAAATCTATTTTAATTGTACTAAGTTAAATTATTTTTTCCCAAGTTGAGTTGGTTTTGCCCAATATAGTAATTGGTAAGTGATATCTCTGTCTTTCTCTTAACCCACAAGCTTTTTCATCTTATTTTTTCCCCTGGACTGTTAAGGAAGGGAGTAGAGAGCAGCTGAGTGGATGTTTAGCAGCTGGTAAAAGTCAACTCATCACTAATAATATAAAAGTGATAATAGAATCTTTTAAACACTATGAGCTCGTTGTATATTTGATTCCTACTTCTACTGTCATCATTTTATAATTCAGAAGTGTGAGATGACAGGGAGATAATTTTTTTGTTTGCCCTAAGCTAAAATGGCAGATAAAACTAACAACAGAGGCAATGTAGGCGCACTGATGAATGGGATGGGTGCCCTGGTGACAGAAGATATAGAGATGACAGAGTTACTGAATGCCGTCTTTGTCTCTGTCTACTCTGCCGGAGGCAGTCCTGAAGAGCCCTGTACCTCTGAGACCTCAGATGAAGTCAGGTCAATGGAGCGGTTTGCCTTAGTCAATGAGGAGTGGGTTAGAGACCAGTTGAGCAATCTGGACATCCATAAATCCATGGGTCCAGATGGGATGCACCCGCGGGTGCTGAGGGAACTGGCGGAGGTCATTGCTAGACCAATCTCCATCATCTTTACCAAGTCTTGGGAAACGGGAAAGGTGCCTGAGGACTGGAGGAAAGCAAATGTCACTCCTGTCTTCAAAAAGGGCAAGAAGGAGGACCTGGGTAACTATAGACAAGTCAGCCTCACCTCCATCCCTGGGAAAGTGATGGAACACCTTATCCTTGGTGCCACCTTAAGGCATATCAAGGATAAGAGGGTTATGAGGGGCAGTCAACATGGCTTCACCAAGGGGAAGTCATGCTTGACCAATCTCATAGCCTTTTATGAGGAAATAACATGGTGGATGGATGATGGCAGAGCGGTGGATGTGGTCTACCTTGACTTCAGCAAAGCATTTGACACAGTCTCCCACAGCATCCTCGCAGCTAAATTGAGGAAGTGTGGTCTGGATGATCGGGTAGTGAGGTGGGCTGTGAACTGGCTGAAGGAGAGAAGCCAGAGTTGTAGTCTATGGGGCGGAGACTAGTTGGAGGCCTGTATCTAGTGGAGTGCCTCAAGGATAAGTACTGGGACCAGTATTATTTAATATATTCATCAATGATTTAGATGAGGGAACTGAGTGTACTATCAGCAAGTTTGCTGATGACACTAAGCTGGGAGGAGTGGCTGACACGCCAGAAGGCTGTGCTGCCATCCAGCGAGACCTGGACAGGCTGGAGAGTTGGGCAGGGAATAACTTGATGAAATATAACAAGGGAAAGTGTAGAGTCCTGCATCTGGGCAGGAACAACCCCAGGTTCCAGTATAGGTTGGGGAACGACCTGTTAGAGAGCAGTGTAGGGGAGAGGGACCTGGGGGTCCTAGTGGACGACAGGGTGACCATGAGCCGACACTGTGCCCTTGTGGCCAAGAAGGCCAATGGCATCCTGGGGTGTATTAGAAGGGGGGTGGTTAGTAGGTCGAGAGAGGTCCTCCTTCCCCTCTACTCTGCCCTAGTGAGACCTCATCTGGAATATTGTGTCCAGTTCTGGGCCCCTCAGTTTAAGAAGGACAGGGACCTGCTGGAGAGAGTCCAGCGCAGGGCAACTAAGATGATTAAGGGAGTGGAACATCTCCCTTATGAGGAAAGACTGAGGGAGCTGGGTCTCTATAGTTTGGAGAAGAGGAGATTGAGGGGTGACCTTATTAGTGTATATAAATATATAAAGGGGGAGTGTCACGAGGATGGAGCCAGGCTCTTCTCAGTGGCAAACAATGATAGGACAAGGGGTAATGGGTACAAACTGGAACACAAGAGGTTCCACATAAACTTGAGAAGAAACTTCTTCTCAGTGAGGGTGACAGAACACTGGAACAGGCTGCCCAGGGAGGTTGTGGAGTCTCCTTCTCTGGAGACATTCAAAACCCGCCTGGACACATTCCAGTGTAAACTTATCTAGGTGTTCCTGCTCCGGCAGGGGGATTGGACTAGATGATCTTCTGAGGTCCCTTCCAATCTCTAGCATACTGTGATACTGTGATACTGTGGTATTGGGGCAACTGTTGAGTAAGAGACCAAAAAATGCAGCAAGACATATAACAACTCAAAAAACAGAATCCTATGAAATCAAGGAGCCTCTTAGGCTAATTCATTCATGCTGATCCAAAACGGACTGCAGCTGACTGACCGTAAGGGCTTTGGAGAATTTCAGGACCTTGGATTATAGGATGCCTTTCTTTGGTTTAGTACTTTAGCAGAGTAATTTTCTGAATCAGGCTTGAGTTAGTGTGAAGGGATCTATAGACATTCCTGGTCTCAGCTCTACAAAACAATTAAAGGAAAGTGAACTGCCCCAAAAGATGCATAGTTTGCATACATCCATATGCTTACTATGTCCAAGCACACAAATTTTAATTTCCTGTTAGCTTCACAACCTGGTGGCTGCCCTGCACATTGTTCTGCACACAAAATTTTATTTTCTGCCATCTTTGCTCATGAGCTAGGTGAGCTTGTTTTATAAATGTATATATATGTGTTCAATGCAGAGAAATACAATGATATTTAAGCAAGTACAGACTGTGCTAACTAGCACCAGATGCAGAAGAGTTCCTCAGTGTTGGCACGGTATTGTATTAACCAATTTTTTTTTTTTATTTGAAACAAGAATGTGAAAAGTATGAACATGCTAACTCCTTTTATGGCTGCATAAGACCATAAGAGGGAACAGAAGGGAAAGGAAAGGATAGGAAAGGAAGGAAATTGAAATGGGGAAATGGGGAAATAATGGGGAAATGGGGAAGGGAAATGGGGAAGGGAACGGAAATGGGGAAGGGAAGGAAATGGGAAAGGGAAGGGAAATGGAGAAGGGCAGAGAAGGCGAAGGGAGGTGAAGGGAGGAGAAGGGAGGGGAAGGGAGGGGAAGGGAGGGGAGTGTTGGGGAGGGGAGGACATGGGAGGAGAGGAGGGGAGAAAGGGAAGGGAGGGGAAGGAGGGGAAGGGAGGGGAAGGGGGCAGGGGGGTGTTGGGGAGGGGAGGACAACGGAGGATGGGGAGGGGAGAATAGGAGGGGAGGGGATGGGAGGGGTGGGGAGGAGAGGAGAGGAGAGGAACTGGAGTTGCTGCCAGTTTATAAAAATTCATCTCTGCCTCTCCTTCCTCTTCATGCTTTTCTCCCGCTGTACTGTGGGTTGCCTCCCACAGGATACAGTCATTCACAAACTGCTGCAATGTGTATCCATCTCACTGGCTGCAATTCAAGAACTCCTCCAGTGTGGGTTCTTTCCACAGTCCATCAGGAATAGACTGCTTCAGCATCAGTCCCTCCAGGCTCTAGTTTCTGCAAGGAGCATGTGGGCTGGCCGTGGGCTGCAGCTTCCTTCAGGGCACATCCACCTACTCCAGTGTGGGGTCCTCCAGAGTATGGATATCTGCTTTGGTGTAGTCCTCCATGGACTACAGGGTCAAAACTTATTTCACCATGGTCTTCTTCATGGACTGTAGAAGGAGTATGTGCACCTGGAGAACCTTCTCCCCCTCCTTCTTCTCTGACCATGGTGTTCCCTCTGCTATTTCTCATTCTGTTCCCTCTGTATCTGTCTGTCCAGTGTTTTTATCCCCTTCTTGGTCTTGGCTGACAGGCTCAGCTGTGCCCTGTGGTAAGCTTTTTGGAGCCAGATGAAACCAGCTGGATCTGGCTGTGTCTGGCACATGGTGGTCCCTGGCTTCTCCTCATGGAGGCTGCTCCACAAGGCCCACCTCCCCAAACTTGCCACTTAAGCCCAAAAACATATGGTTTATTGTGTGAGGCTAACACAATAAACAGAATGAAGAGAGGCACAGAAATATAGAAAAAAAAAAAAAAGAAAGAAAGAGGATGGAAAAGAAAGAAAAACACTACAGAACATAGTTTTGCATTTCAGCTGCTTCTGAAAACATACCAAACACTGATAAAGGTAACAGTTAGACAGCAAATTCAAAATTTAATTGAAAAATAACAATGTGTTGAAATATATTGCAGAAGACAAGGCAAAAGGGATTTTTTGGTACTTTAGGACTAAGGCTACTGTACATGCTTGGAACTCTGTCTCTAGCCACATAAATGCTGCTTACAGGAGTTGGGTCTTACTTCTGTGGCAAGCAGCGTAGCAGATAGGACAAAGCAAAGCTGAAAAATCTCACATCTCTGGAAACCATTTAGCGAAATGACAATTGTCACAGTTTAATTAGGGTCTTTAGCATTTCTTCCTCAATAGACTATCTGGAAGCTCTAATACATCAGTTTAGGTAGATATGAGAAAGCAGCTATAACAACGCTGCTTCTGCTCTGTGTGTTTGTTCTCTTCCTCTAAATGGAAAAATACTTTTATTCAATTTCTGAATTAGGCTTTCTTTCAAACATATTCCTTTTGAGTTTCTCATTCCTTATTAGCACAAGCTATTTTGAATGCAAATGATGCACAGCAATGGGGAGTTTGTTCCTTCCCCTGCAAGTGACGCAATTGTGAGATGGAGAGACTAGTTTGACTACACTTTCACATAGTTTCAGCTTTATGAACATCTATCTACTACTGAATACTTTAGAAGAATTTTCTATCCCAAGTTAAATAGAATAAGACTGAAGAAGGAAAGAAGTCAACAAGTTCAGCATATGTGCAGTTGGGAGGGCAGCCTCCCATTCTCTGTTAAGCCTTAGTGAGGACAGGTAGTCAGATTGCTGCAGAGTGGGATAAAGGCAAATTTGAGAACCTTCCTTTCCTCCGGAACTGTTTATTAAGACAAGCCTGGCTCACATTTGGTCAATTATCCTTGGGAATATATAATTATAAAAAATTAATGAAGTTGCAGTCTAATTAAACTGCATTAAGATATAATCGTCCTTCTTTTTGCTGTGCCCAAATCAATAGGTTTTGATAATAAAAAATTTACCTTTGCCTTTCAAGGAAATGTCATTCAAATTTTAATTAGGTGTCTGAATCGAAAAATCATTATATTCTCTAAAGAGTGATTTTGTTTCTCTGCACTTTTGTCCTGCTTATATAAATTTTGTACTCATCACCAGCAATCCAACTGTAGTTATATCCTGCTTTGGATTTTTGTCACATTTTTTAACTTTAAGCCTACTGCAGTTCAACATCTCTCTTCCATGTGTAGTCAGTGATTTATTACAGTCAATGATATTTTATAAGCATACAGGAGATGTTAAAAAACCCCAACAATCTAACAACCAAAACCCGAAGGTTTTATTATCAAAGTTGAAGATAGACACAGATCGATACTAAAAAAAGGGTACTGAAACCCTTAATTTGCTCCACTTCCATCTGATGTATCCTTAGAATTCTTGGATCTCAGCAATGAAGTAATGACAAATCACTTGGAGCCAAAATCTAAGATCTATTTTAAAAGTCTGTTAACTCATTCAAGGCATACAATATTTTAACTGACAACAGAACTGGAGGATATCATTGTAATATCTTTAAGATGGATACTGTGTCATGATCCTCTAAATTACAAGTAAGAATGGCACAGTGGTACAATATTACTTCTGCTGATGAAAAATATAAGAACATATTCCAAAATTAGTTTCTTCGGTGGTCACATTTCTACATATTCACTGTGTGAGCGAAAAGTCCTGCAGAAGTAACAGAAAGCACACAGTGTAAAATAGATTGCCTAAAAAAATATATTTAAGGCAGTATGTGGCTCTTACATATGTATTTTTTAGGCTTATTAACAACTGCAGTGTGCTTTCTGTGGAAGAGGTATTTTTTATTTAGTATTTATACACGTATGATGCTGTCAAACAATTTATGTTTGCACAGAATGTAATGGAAGAGAAAATAGTTTTGTTTTCAATAAGTAAGCAATAAAAAAAACCTTAAGCATTTAATTATTGTAAATATATCTATGATTTAAAAACAAGTAAAACTTTTCTTAGTGCAATAGGATTTGCTGAAAAATAAGAATCCGTGAGCCAATTTTGAATTTTCTTATTTGTCATTTGGTTGGTTTTAAGTTCCATGGAAGAAAAAACATCTAATATGCATAGACACTGTACATTTCTAGTTCTGAATTTAGTGAAAATGAAAATTAAATCAATATAAGGCATGCATACATAGTGTGTTTATTATTCCCAGAATTCTTTATACCTACATTTAATCTTAATAATTATTTTTCCCCAGAACTTTTTGATTTTATGCTTTGATACATAGGCCTTTCTTTTTCAAATAAGTGTGAACCAGAAAACTTCTTTAAATTTGATTTATAATTTTCCTTTTTAATAAACAAAATATTGTCCACAGGATGCAAAGATGTGGTTCTTGTGCATCTTGTAGGTTTTTTTCATTTAAGAAAAAAGTTAGAACTACCCTTTACCTAAGACATAAGAAAGGAACAGAGGATCTTAACTGTTGATGGAGACATGTATGATGTGACAGTCTGTTTCTAATAGAAGCCTAAAATCTGCAATGGCAGATACTACCATGTTTAGCAGCTTTGCCTCTGATTTGTTTTTGAAACACTGCTTGACAATTCCACTGGAGACAATAAAATAGTTGTTGCCACATTTTAATTACTACATAAGGATGGAATTAATGGAACTTCAGGGGGTAAAGAAGCCATCAATTACTGTGCTCAGCTTGAGTTTATTTAGACAAATGATTTTCTGTTTCTGGGTATATAAACTATACACTTCCAGTCCTTTGTGATATTTACTTCCAGGAGCTTTTCATTTGGGTTATAAAATATCCTGGGCTAACCATATATATTAGAAATCAATGTCACAAAGGACAAGGTGATTATAGGCACCCTACAAGTGCTTGGAAACGAACATACATTTGTAGAAATCTGTGTGCCACTGTTCATTGAGCAGAGCAATATGTTTATCACTGAAGCCCTCAGGCATTTTAAGTCTTTAGCAGCAGAACATAAAAACAATTTTGGCTCATGGATCTTAAAGCTCCCCCTACTGATTCATCTCAGTTTCAATAAGGTATGGTAATAATTAAATATATAAACTAACTGTGGAAACAGTAAAAATAGAAGATCTACACACCAGAAAGCAAATGCAACATGGACTTATTAAAATTGACTGTTTGCAACATTTCATATTCTTTCCAAATTCAGGATACTCAGACATTATGAATTATGGTGGACATGAATCTTGCACAGAGGTATCTTTTACTTATATTAAAAATACAGTTTGTCAGTTATGACAGCATAATGGGGAAAAAGTTGGCTGGTAGTAAGCAGAGTACTGTTTGATATTTTCTACATTACTTTAGGATCTCACTCTCTTGTTCATATTCATAGTAATAATGTTAATATTAAAATGAGTAGGGATTGTACTACTAAACCATATATATGTAATTATTTATATTCAGTGCTTGTGAAGGATAAATTATTTCATCTGTTTGGGTAAAAAAATATTTTTTTGGATATTGGAATACTCACCTTATATTGATGAATATGTGTTGCATTGAAAGAAAGAACTTTATAATGTGCTTTACAGAATGTTGCTTTGAGATTAATATCCTACACTTGACAGCTACTCTGAATATCAAACATATGGGCCTTGGAAAACTCTACATTTGTGGAGAAAGTACTTTTAACTACTTTTGATAAGTACGTCATCCCACAAAAAAAAAAAAATTAATTCCCTAATCTAAATATGAAATGCATATAAAAACATAGCACTGATAGACTGACAATGAAAATCCTTAATATGAATCAGAAGTTAGAATAAACATGCAAATATGTTTTCTTTTGCATAGCTTTACACTGAATGATATTATATATTTGTATGTAAGGAGAAGTTTCTTTTTTTTATCAAGTCAGGACAAGGTTTGAGTACCTCTGTTGATCTACATTGAGACAGCGTGTTATTGAGATATGGTGTCATTTTTCAACTAAAAGTTCCATGGCCATCCATCTCCATCTTAGTATCCCTCTCCATAGATATTAAGACATGGAAATGTCTTTAACAGCAAATTAGTTATAAAACTTAGATGTTAAGATGCAAAGGTTATCTTAAGATGTAACCTGAGAAACAAGGAATGCAGAAACACAGAAACCCTGTAGTGATAGTGTTGTACCTATACACAAAGATGGTCTGATGAACAGAGGAAATTCAGGACTTTTAACAATTCTGGCATGATGCTACTTTAATTTTATTCTTTCTACTGCAACTTTTATCAAAGCAATGAAACAAAGAACATAGCTGTTTGGTTTGGGATTTGTCAATGACCACTTTTAGTTTTACTAGACTGTAGGATGTCTTAAGCTCAAGATGACTTTGTAAATGCCAACTGAAGAGTCTAACAAATACACACAGGTAGAGATTTGGTACTTTAGCCACTCTCAGCTGTCAAAAAAGAAGAATAAAGTGTTTCCCAGAGAGGAACTATCTAGACCAAGTGGAAAGCTGGTGTCACAGAAGTCAAGAAATTAAGAACTCTGTTACAGTATTCAAAAGCGACCAGGATGAATTTCTGGCATGTAACAAGAGAAACAGAACTGAACTTGAGGATATTTTGAGATTCTTCCCACACTTGGCTAATTTATTACATAGCTTTTCTTTAATGTCAAAGTCACTATAGCAGTGGCTGTATTGTGTAACTGTCCACATAAAATTTACAGAATGAGTACATTTATGTTATGTAATATGTATCTGGCTCTTGATGGATTGCAGAATGTATTTTTTACAGAATTGTTTGAATATGAATCACATTAATCAAACCTGATTTATCAAGCTTTCAGAACTTCAAAGCGACGATTTTAAAAAATAATGCATCTTATTTTTATGCAATGTCCATTTTATTGAAAACTGCTTTTAAAGTTAGTAATAGAATAATTACTTGCAGTCAATCTTGAATTAATTTTATTATGTTTCTGTGTACTGCAAATAGTGCTCCAGAAGGGCAGTGGGCCCCTTTAGTGCTTTGGAACTTCACCACTGAACAAGTGCAAAATCCAGACAAAAATATTAAAACATTTAAATGAGGTGTGTTGTCATCCTGGTCATACCAGAGAGGGACAAATCATGCCAATGTGCTGGGGCTTGACCTATGCTTACATAGTCCTGTTCAACACCATGCAGCACCTTCAAGGGGAAAAGAATGTTTCTGGATCTGATGACAAAGCAAGCGACAACAGCTACTCCAACTCCAAATACAGCAGCTACTCCAACTCTAAATACAGCAACTACACCAGCGCTAGTGACAAGTACAGCAGCTACTCAAACTCTGACTACAACAGATAATGCAGCTACTCCAACTCCAAGTACAGCAACTACACCAGCTCCAGCAACAAGTACAGCAGCTAATCAAACTCCAACCACAACAGCGCAACTACTCCAGCTCCAAGCACAGCAGTTACAGCAACCCATGCACAAGTACAGCAGATATCCAAAACCCAAAACCAGATACTGCTGGTGATAACCACTGCAGCTAAATCAGAGGACTAATTTGTGCCAATATTAGTTGCCCCTGTATGCAAGGGGAAAAGCAAACAAGAGACAAGAAAGATGAAGAAGCAATATGAAGAAGCAATGGCAATGCACTTACTACCCAGAACAGCATCAGACCAGGAGTCATCATCACATGAATCAGAGGAGGAAGAGGAAGAAGAGGTTACTTCTCGACCCTGGACCTCAACTGAGTTACAGAATGTGCAAAAAGATTTTACCTGTCATTGTACATTGTCACCTGCTTGCTCCAGTCTTGGCCAATGGGGCCAATGGTCATGAACTAGAAGGTAGGCAAGCTAAGCAGCTGGGATCACTTGCTAGAGAAGGGGGAACTGACAAAGCAATTGCAAGACAGAAAAAGTCCCTCAGCCTTTGGAGGCAGCTCTTGGCACCTGTGAAAAAAAGGTTTCCATACAAGGATGATGTTATGAGTCATTCGGCCAAGTGGACTACTTTAGACAAAAGCATCCAGTCTCTGAGGGAATCAGCCATTGTAGAGATGATCTATCACAGACAGGATGCTGGGGCTGCACCCATAGATCGAGATGAAGTCAAATGTACATGACCCATATGGCAGAAATTTACACGAATGCACCGTCATCATATACCCATTCATTGGCAACAGTAACCTAGAATGACATAGTACAACTAACAGTGGATGAAATGATTCATAAACTCCAAGAGTTCAGAAACAATCTCAGCACTTCCATCATCTCAGCTGTGGAAAAACTGCCCCAGGAGTTCAAATAACTGAGAAGCGGTCTATCTAATCTACCCAGCTCCCCACCTGTACCAACACATGCTTCAGCTATTAACAAAAGGTGTCCTGCGGCTCAACAGAGAAGATATAGAAGGTATAAGCCATGGGCCATCGTATGGTTTTACCTGCGTGTCGTGGTTTAAGCCCAGCCAGACAGCTTGTTCACTTGCTCCCCCTCCTTCTTGCCCTCCCCCTACTCCTGGAGGGATGGATGGAAGAATCAGAAAGAATGCAACACCCACGGGTTGAGATAAGAACAGTTTAGTAACTAAGGTATAACACAAATCACTACTGCTACCACCAATAAGAGTAATGATAAAGGAAATAGCAAGGGAAGAGAATACAACACCTCACCACCAGCCGACCAATAACTTGCCCCCCAGCCCAACCAAACACCAACCGATATCTCCTCCAACCCTCCAGTCTCCTAGCCCTTCCGGGTAACTCTCAGTTACCTCCTGGGCATGACGTGCTGTTGTATGAAATACTTTGGTCAGTTTGGGTCAGGTGTCCTGTCTCTGCTTCCTCTCAGCTTTTCCTCCTCCCTGGCAGAGCATGAGGCTCACAATGTCCTTGGCCAAACCAAAACATCATTGTTATCATCTCTGTTCCCAGCCCGAAAGTTAAAACACAGCACTGCACCAGCTACCAAGAAAGAGAAAAAATGACTGCTACTGCTAAACCCATGACACTGCAGGGTCATGAAGACATGAGGAAGTGGGATAGAAATCCTACCTCAGCTCTGGAGGTTCATGAATTGAAGAGGAAAGCAAAGGTCAAGGATGATCATCCCAGGAAAGCTGTGGCTTCAGTCTCTGGTGAGCAAGTTCCCAGATGGAGTGGAACATCTAATTTTACTCCAGCTCCTGTGATAAAGAAGAATAATCCCTCTCTACCAGACGTAAGTGACCAATATTGTGGTCACTATTAAAGGGGCCATGCCTCCAGCTAGGTTGAGGTAGGGGACAATCGGATTTACTGGACTGTGTGGATCAGATGGCCTGGCACATCAGTCCCACAGAAGTATAAGGCTCTAGCAGATAGCAGTGCGCAGTGTACCCTGATGCCATCAAGATGTCAAGGGGTGGAATGCATTTCTATTTCTGGAGTGACAGGAGGATCCCAAGAATTTAATTTACTGGAGGCTGAAATCAGCCTGACTGGGAGGAAATGGCAAAAGCACCCCATTGTTACTGGTCCAGAGGCTCCATGCATCCTTGGCATAGACTACATCAGGAAAGGGTACTTCAAAGACCTGAAAGGGTACCCATGGGCTTTTGGTATTGCTGCTTTAGAGACAGAGGAAATTGAGCAGCTGTCCACCTTGCGTGGTCTTTCAGAGGATCCTTCTGTTGTGGGGTTGCTGAAGGTTGAAGAACAACAGGTGCCAATTAAATGCAGCCAAGTGGTATGGCACGACTGATATTGTCAACGCATTTTTGGAAATTCCTTTGGCAGCAGAGTGCAGGCCACAGTTCGCTTTTACTTGGAGGGGCACCCAGCACACTTGGAACCGACTGCCCCAAATGTGGAAACACAACCCTACCATCTGCCATCAACAGACCCAGACTGCACTGGAACAGGGAAAGCTCCAGAACACTCGCAATACATTGATGAGATTATCTTGTGGGGTGATACAGAGGAAGAAGTCTTTGAGAAAGGGAGGAAAATAATCCAAATCCTACTGAAAGCTGGTTTTGCCATAAAATGGAGTAAGGTCAAGGGACCTGCACAGGAGATTCAATTTTTGGGAATAAAATGGCAAGATGGACGTTGCCAGATACCCACAGATGTGATCAACATGATAGCAGCAATGTCTCCACCAACTAATAAGAAAGAAACACAAGCTTTCTTGGGTGCAGTGGGGTTCTGGAGAATGCACATACCAAATTACAGTTTGATTGTAAGCCCTCTCTATCATGTGACCTGGAAGAAGAATGATTTTAAATGGGGCCTTGAGCAACCACAAGCCTTTGAGCAACTTAAACGAGAGCTCATGCAGTGGCCCTTGGAGCAGTTCAGACCAGGCAGATGTAAAAAATGTACGCTACATCGCAGCTGGGGAGAATGATCCTACCTGGAGCCTCTGGCAGAAAGCTCCAGGGGAGACTTCTGCTGCACTGTGGTGAGATAAGGCCGCCCAGGTGCAGAACCTGGTGGTGAAAGCGTGCCATGTAGAGTTGGGACACTGAAGAACACCAGAACAACCAACAAGTGGATAAAACTGCTAAGACTGAAGTGGCTTAGATGGACTGAGGTTGGCAACATAAGGGTGAATTATTTTTGGCCCAGTGGGTCCATGACACTTCAAGCTATCTGGGCAGAGATGCAACATAGATAGGCTCGTGATCGAGGGGTGGATTTATCAATGGACACTATTGCCAGGTTATTCATGACTGTTAAACGTGCTGCAATTAAGCAAGCTAAACGCCTCTTTGATATGGAAGACAATGTTTGAAGTACAAATATGGGGAGGCCTGGCAGATTGATTATGTCACTGTCCCACCAACCTGCCAAGGCAAGCACCATGTGCTTGCCATTCTGGAACCAATCACTGGATGGCTGGAAACATATGCTGTGCCCCACACCACTACCTGAACACTATCCTGGGCCTTCAGAAACAGATTTTGTGGCAACACGACAATGGTAATCATTTCCAGAATAACCTTATAAACACTTGGGCCAAAGACCATGGCATTAAGTGGGTATATCACATTTCCTATCATGCACCAGCCTCTGGTAAAATTGAATGCTACAATGGGCTGTTAAAAACTACACTGAGAGCAATGAGTGGGGGAACTTTCAAGTATTGGGACACACACCAAAAGCCACCTGGTTGGTCAACACCAGAGGATCTGCCAACAGAGCTTGCCCAGCCCAGTCAGAACTTTCACATACTGTAGAGGGGGACAAAGTTCCTGTGTTGCACATAAAGAATTTGCTGGGGAAGTCAGTCTGGGTTATTCCTGCTTCAGGTAAAGGCAAACCCACCTGTGGGACAGCTTTTGCTCAGGGACGCGGACATTCTTGGTAGGTAATGCGGGAAGATGAGGAAGTCCGATGTGTACCTCAAGGGGATTTGATTTTAGGGGAAAACAGCCAATGAACATAATTGTATGCTGTTGCCTGCTGTATAATACTTTTATATCCCATCAACTAGATGTCTTCAGGTCACCAGTGACTGGCCCTGACTTCCCTCTGACCATGATCCCAACAGAGAATTAACTTTGATAGAACCAGATGAGTTATGCAGTAAAGATCATCATCATCAGCCAACGATCCAACACTGCACACAGCCTCTCCTGCTCTGAAAGACTGTTACAAGAGATGGAACCTGACCTCATGGACCGAATGGACTCAGCAGCATTATAGGGATTGGTCCATGCACTAAGAAATGATCTCTTTCTCCCTGTCTGTTTGTGTATGTGGATGTATATACATGTAAAGCGGGGGGTGGGGGTGGGGGGGGGTGGGTAGAAACTGTGTGGCTGACTGGATTTAAACCACAACAGCATGCTAAAAGCAAGGAAGAATTACCTTGTTTCTGTGCATAAAAATACCACAATTCATTGTTACTATTATTGCTGTTATAATCATTACTTTATTTGTCCCACAGCAGCATTTGGAGATTCCATGCCATTATTTTAGCAGAATGTAACACTAAAACTGCTCAAGATCAATTTTCTTGTTTGACAAATATATGCAACTAAAAGTAGAAAAATCCTTACTTCACATCTAAATCAACCAAGACATTTGAAAGATACTTAGTCTTTTTAATGGAGACAGAGACACAAGAATGATCAAATAAATAAGAAGCTTATTTAAGATGTCATAAATCCAGTTTCAGCTTAATGCTCTTATTTAGACATCTCCTATTGTTTCAGTATTCTGTATCTTACATATATCTCTTAGCCACAGCTCTGTAAACTCCTGGATAGTGATCTTTAATAAAAATTACACCATTGTGGAACTGAAACTCCTTTTCTTGAGAACTAGAGTGGCTAATTAGTTTTAGACTATGACAAGGGAAAACTTATGAAAACACTCCCCCACAACCAAATTCTCCAAACTACCTAATTCCTATCACCTTATGCTATATATGAAGCAAAACATTAGCTTAGCCTGAACTTTTTACAGGCATTATAGACTAAAGGTAGAAGAGAAAGAGAGATAAGAAAGGAGGAAGGAGACTTGATAAAGATCATGCAAATCAGCAGCACTACCAATCACAGAAACCATGCATGTTTATCCAATAATCTACTTCTGACTGCCAGTTGTCCCCTGGATATCAGATTGTTATATCTTCCTTCAGTTTGTTGTTCACTGAGCAGCTCTTCATTAAAGTGTAAGAATCCATGCGTACCTCAGACACAGATGCTACAAAAACTGTAGCAAGGCATTAAATATAGCTTAAGATAATTTAATATTGTCTATATGTATTTCTGTGGTCTCAAAGTGTTTAAGAGCTCAGATCCATGTAAAAAAAAATGCTCAGAGTGGCAGTAATTCTTCAGCATAGAGCTGAACCTTGCATGACAGGTGTGCGTGTATATAATAGTAAGTACCTTTGTGACAAATTACACAGATAATCTCTTGCTAAAGATATGAAATTAAAGCAATTTATTATCTTTGAAATGTAAAGCTGAAAAAGAAAAAAAAAAGACAACACATTAAAATTTGAGAAGATGGAGATAGGCAAGATGATATCTCATTACTTTTGCCTTAGTGTTTTGATGCTGATAGATACTGACCAAATAACACTCATGTTTTTTTGGTTGGTATGAAATATTTATTGCAGGACAACTTTATCTGCTTCACCATTTCTTTTAGTGGCAGCAACTAACTTCCATGTTTGCAATCTTGGCAGTGGTATCAAGGATTTGCAGACTTTTGCGACTACCTCCAGATCATCCCTACTCATCAGAAACACACAGATGACTGGATGGATTTGCAGTTTGAAAGACTATCAGTTCAGCATGTGTGAGAGTTTTTCAATACAAGGGAGCAGAAGGAAACTTGAGAACTAGAACACAAGGTAGGGATTAAATATTTTAACTATTTTTGATTTACTTTTTTAAGTATTTTTGGAAATCACAGTGAAATAATAATAAAACTCACAAAATAATAATAAAACCTCTACTCTGATAATGCGACAAGCTTCTAGAAAATGTGCTTGCTGGTACTCAAAACCCAAATATAAATAGATGACGCCGAAAAACATGAAGAAAATCTATTTTTGTAATATGCAAACACACATATGTACATCAAGTAAAAAAAATATTATTCCTACTAGTTACTATTACTATGTTGTTGTCTCAAAGAACATCCCTCATTAAAAAGTCTTAGTGTAAAAACTGTAACACTTTGAAAAACTTCTTAGGTAGGTACAGGTAGTAAAATTTTGCCCTATATTTTAACACTACATGCTTGGTTTACCATTTTTTCAAGATTTTTCTTCTTCTCTCCTGTTTCCCTCCCCTGCCCAAAAAATACTCCAAGAAAAGTTTATCATAGAACTCTTAACATAATCTTTCATTACACACATGCTAAAATATTAGAAAACTGATAATTACAAGATCTGTCTATATATATCATACATAGGATATGCAGTTATTGTTTCTCTTACTTCATGTCAGTTGTCAAAAGTCTGTGTGGTTTGAAAACATAAGAGGTTTACACTTGAACATTTGCAGTCCAATGTATGAGGACCCAAGTGCACATATTTAGAACATTTGAAGCACAAACAGGTAAATTAATAATGACATACCACAATTTTTCTAAGCAGTTTTTCTCTAGTTCTTAGCTGTATGTCTGTACCCTTCACAAGAAAGTTAAAGCTTATTCTAAAAGACTTTGGCATATGTAAATCAACCAACAAAATTAATAAGTTTAGGTGCCTTACCTCTGGAGTAGAATGCAGGATGATTTGTTAGACACACAAAATGCTAACATCAGCATACTCTTATTGATTGATACAGTATGCAAAAGCACTTTGCATCATGGTGAGTTATAGAAACATCATGTGAAATGCTGTATTCTATTTTGCCTCATTGACTGCTAGTATAACGTCTATTTCAGACATCACTTTGTTACCAGCAGGTTTATATAAAAGTAGCTGGCTTCTCCAGATTCAGGTGTTCAACACAGGATCAAGAACTTCAATAAGAATAGCATCATGCTCAGAACCTGAGTTAGCTTTTCACATATAAAAAGTGATTAAAAATCTTTACAGTTTGGGGTTCAGCTTGGGTTTGTAACTAAAAGTAAATATTAAAGACAGAAAACAATGTTTAACTGTTTGGGTTTATTGTTTGTTTTTCTTGTTGTTGTTCTGTTTTTTCTTTTTTAAGTTTAGAGAAGAAATGAGTTTCCTTCAGTTATGTTTTTAAAATAAAACAAATAAAAGAAAACAAATGGACTGTGTGTTTTGCACTAAAGAAACTCAAAAGAAATAGAACTTTTTCAGCTGTTTAAGTCTGAGGTATTTAAGAAAATAAGATTATCAGCAAGGTGTTTTCTTATCTCAGAAGATCATATACATTCCAAACAACTGTATTGAGACAAGGTGGGGCACAAAATTACAAAATGGGATATAGAAATCTTTAGAAGTAGCTTTAAGTAGTGTTAAGTTTGATGGCTTTGTAACAGTAGCAATGGAAAATTACTGAGGTGCAGGGTACATAGAGAAAAATACATCAAGAGAGTGCAGCTAGAGAACATACTGAGAATTCTCACAAGATAGATCGTTATAGTTGACATAGCTTTAAGAAAAAACAGCCTAGAAAAACAGGACACAGGGATAAGGGGTATCTGGGAACTGCAGGTGTCCAGGATGGGCTACAGTTGAACTAACTGATAAATAGGAGGATGGGAGGATTATTATGTCTCTGGTGCTAACGAACCAATTAAACTGGTATAAGCACCTACTGCGCATGCTTCAAAGGCTGCCAGAAGTGATGAAGATTGTTGGAAGAAGTAAACGACCCTTAGAGACCACCACCACAATTCTGTACGCATGCATGTCTCCTGGCGCAGCAATAAAGAATACCTGCTTGTCAGCTTGAAAACTTTGTTGGCAAGTTTGTTCCTGGAGTTTTCTCCGAATCAGTATTGAACCAGCCATTAGTCTGTACAGTAGCTGTTTATTGATTTTTTTTTGCATGTGCATGATTAGAATTCCTAGAAAACATGATTTTTAAAATTTCTTTTTCTTTCCCCAAGTGGGAAAAATTCAAGTCAATGGGAAGTAATGAAAGTGCCTACGGAAAGCTTTAAGTACAGCGTCTCAGTGTCTTAAAATTGTAGAACTAAAAATCAAAGACAGAGGAAGGACTTATTGTACAAAAAACCTTCATCCACTTATGCTACTTAACCAGAATCATCTACTATTTTTCCTTAAACTAGTAGAAGTCTATTCCTAGCACTTGTACTGATAACACAAAACCAGAAATCCAACAGACATTGTTTAGTGGTTAATAAAGCTTACAGAATATTTGCACTAAACATAGTGGTATCTGAGTTTATACAAGTAGTTTGAACGTTCTGAGTTTTGATCTTTATTAAGAGTTGAAAGATGTTTTTTTTCTCAAACATGGTTGAAACTTGAAAATATGTGTCTAGGTACACATATTGCCCCCATATAGGTGGCTCATTGTTGGAATAACATAATAACATAATTCTTTCTTTGTAGTGTTCTGGAAGCTGTCACAGATTTGAAGCAATTTGTAAGGGCAGATTGCAGTAGCAATATATGGGACATGAAAACGTTTGTAATGACGCTCTCAGAGGCCTGGGTACACCTTGACTCATGGGGATTTGGCTGCTGGGACTTGGGGCCAGCTTGGACATAAGTCAGTGGCTGCCCTAGATGAAGTGCTCCACAACAGCTCAGTAGGGGCTCCCCACTCTTTTGCTCAGGAGCCTGGACTTCATCCTGACTCCTGGGCCTGGTCTCACCCCACCCTCATACCCATGGCCCTGTTGGACCATCTCTGTGCTGTGTCTGGCCATGGTTCCCCTCACCAGACCTTATCCTGATTTCCACCTTTGGGTTGACATCCCAGCCTGAACTTGGTCAGTCCCCATCCCAGTGCTAGGGGCGGGGGCTGCCCTCCAAAACCTGCCTTGCTTCTGGCTGGGACAGTGGGACCAACCCTGGGTGCAAGGCCTTAGTCTGCCCATCCTGGAGAGCAGCTGGCTGCTGCTGCACCCTGCTGCATTGTGTTAAGAAAGAAGATAAGAAGTGCTCATGGGTCAGGAAAATGGCTTCATGCACATGAATCATTCTTGAGAATAATAGTTCATAGATCTAGCTAAATTTAGCCGTAAGCTAAACTTAGCTCTGCTTTTTCAAATAAGATAAGAAAAATTGATCTCTTTTTTTTTTTCTTTCTTCTGAGATTTGCTCATCAAGAAGTAGGTAAAATTTCAAACTAAAGCAGGAAATTCCAGGGGAAAGAAAAAAACCCCACAACTATTAGCAAACTGATGAGGAGAAACAGAAAGAAACCTGTGAGGTTAGAGAGGACTTCTCATTCAAAACATTGAGTGCTTAGAGATAGCTAATACAGATGATGTATCAAAGAAAGTTAAGTTAATTTTAATATGCCTGAGTGGCTTTTTTCCAGCTACAAAGATTTCTAGGTTTTGGAAATATTTAGTGTTTAAGCCTTTCTATTTTAGCTCTATAATGTGTTTTGTGGTCACATGGTGGATAGATTTCATGCTGCTTTTCATCACCTTCTTCCATTCCATTTAAGAAATCCTCACTTCACACTTCTATCTAGAAAGGCAGAGCTGGATGTGCATAAGTATGCTATTCTTCATTTTCCACATTGTTCAGTGCTCTTAAAAGAGGATTAGTAAATCCCTGGCTACTTAGAATTTTGTCACTATGCGTTATACCATTTCTCTTCAACCATTTGACAGAGTGAAAAAAGCACTAAGTTTTATGAAAAAATATTCAAGCGTTTCTGATCATGTCTAGGATGAGCAATATTTCCATGTTGTATTTTGAAAATCAGATCTTGAACTAACTGAATAAGAGTAAGCTGATTTACAGGAATTTAAAAGCTGACTCATAAAGTTACTTTTTCCGTGGCTCTGTTAATCTATTTTTAAATCTCAATTTCCAAAACCTGCTATGTAGTATATATCTGGTGGAGTTGTTTGTTTTTAACAGGAACCCTCACTCTGACAAAAAAACCCCATTCTGACCCTAAATGCTTGGAATAGTAAATCTTTTGATGGTTATCAATGATTAAATCTAGTATATATCACATTCACTTTTATTTATTTTAAAATCATGTATAGAAGATTATTATTTGATTTTTTTAAAAAAGATAACTTTATCAAAGATATTACCAGTACCTGGGTTTGGGCTTTAGTGTGGATTTTCTTTAAAATATGGGCCAATATTTTTTTTGTTTCTTCAGACTTCCAGAACACCCCTTAGAAACTGGGTCATGGTTAAAAAATATTTTAACCATGACATCTATCTAAAGGCTAACTCTCATAGGTAGAGTATAATTAAGTGAAAAGAAAAAATTAAATTCCACTGTGTGAGTGAAATGGATAACTTCTCATATTGCTTATAGGGACAATACCTTAGTAAAGTCACTTTTCACTCAGCTCAGTACACTGATCAGGTGAATGAAAACAATTTGAAACAAGTCTTGAAGCAAACCAGGTGCTAAGAGTATCAACATCTAACTTTTTTTTTCTGGTTCTACTTTTTCTCCTAGAAAGGACCAATCAGAGAACGACCAAATCCATTTGTAGCAATATGAATTTCAATCAAACTATTCATAATCAAAACTGAGGATATATTGAAAGAGATCATACATTTTTTTTAAGTTTTTTTTTCTTTCTTAAATTTTTTTAAATGAAATATTTCAAAATAATTCAATTCTGGTTCTCAGACTGGAATTGCTCATCTCAAAAATAGATACATCAGGAAAGATGAAAGACACACAAACATATATTAAACATCTCAATTTCATGCTTATAATGCTCTTGAGCTGATTGATAGTTCAAAACACAAACTATAATCATAACATTATACAGTAGATAGAATTATTCTCACAAGCAGAGTATCAATGCTGTTTTGTGCATAGTAGGAAAAAAGAAAGGGAAGAGAGATAAAAATGTAAGAGTAAACAAAAGTAACTAAAAGCCCTAGAGATTAAATCTTATCTTGAAGAGGGACAGTAAGAGTAATGCAGATTGGTGCATTTCATCAGGACATCCTTGTGGTTATTTCATAATGCTGTGAGTCAGCTGATTTAGTTTCTCCACTGGCACACTACAAAAAAGTGAGGATGAAAAAGAAATGGCTCCATGTCTTTAGGCTGGATTTATCTTCTTCAGGTCTTCTTTATTTATAGGGTTCTGATGGGGTTTGTTGCCATAGTAATTCACTAATTTTTAGTAGTATTGATTTATATCTTAATCTATTTCTGAAGTTTGCAGCCAATATTAAATTTCCCCTAATGATGAAACAAAAGCACAAAGATGCTAAATGGCCCATATACAACCTGCCACATTTAAAGGCTTAAATAAGACAAAACCACCGGAAGAAAAAAAAAAATAATAATAAAAAAATCATGTCACTACAATGCACTGGAAATAGAGGGTCAATGTAGAATCAGCACTTGTTTGCCTGTTTACAAGTAATTGAATGCATGAATTCATCGTGCCATGGTGTAGAAGAATAAATACAATGCACTTATGTTGAATCGTGAGGACTTAGTAACCTAGCTGTAGCACTGTGTTAAAGAAACTATATTTTTTGTAGAATCAGCTCAAGTTCAGAAATGGTTTAGCCATTGTCAAACAAGTCATGAGCTCACAAACTCTACCATGTCAAATTGCTTTATGCAAACTTAGCCTGAGTACTTCCGATCTCTGCTTCCCAGTATATAGACTATATGTTTGTATTTATATCACCTAGATGTTTCTGCTACGCAGAGTATTCCAACATTTCTGTAAATGATTGTTTAGGTAAATAAAACATCATTATATCTTATTAAAAAGCATTCACCCTAATTCTGGGGGTTGCAGTAAAACCTCTTGTGCACTGATAATAGCTTCTTGCACAGAATTTTCTAGCAACACATTTCACAACAAATGAAGGGATATAAATAATATAATTACTGTTATTAATTTTCACTAATACTATTATTTTCATTTAAAAGGAATTAGTTTACCGTGAGTGAAAAAGCATGGAGATGCTTGCTGGAAAATGCAACTGTCTGTAACGGAGATTGGCATGATAAGTATGCTGAAAGTAGCACTGGCAAGTGAAAATGTATAATGACATGAAGCTACTGGAATAAAAGGTAATCACTCTGTGTTTGGGGCAGAAGAACGAGAAAAGTGGTAAAGGGTGACATGGTGAATGCAGAGAGGAAGAAAAATGACCTTTTGGATGATAATGACAGCAGAGTTTACACTTGCCACAGTAAAAGTACAGTATGATATGCTGAGGTTTGAGACAATGAGAATCAGAGAAAAGCTGTATTTGTACACAGAAATGGTAGCAAAGAGATATGTTTCATTTTTCTTTGAAGTTACCCTTGCATGCCTGTACAAATATAAAGTAAAAAAGTACACCTTTAACACAAGGTACATCATTATAATCTTCTTGTCTTACATTCAACACAAACCTAGTCCTCAGCTTGTATATAGAAATTTTCATCTCAATATAGTGTTTCATAATATGCTTTGTAATGTTTTATTGCTTACACTACCCGTGTTTAAGTAATGTCTAAATGCCGATGTTATAGTAACATCCAAAATAGCTAACTGATACCCTTCACTGAGATTAGGAAGAAAGGTAATTTTGAATGCAAACTCTGTGCTCATGGCTATCAAGACTTTATTATTATTCATTTAATCTGGGAGAAGAAGTCTTGGGTGTTATTGAATATCATTATTGTAAGAAAGAACCTGCTCAGATAAAAAGTGTCATATAACATGCACGTTAGGAGGGAAAATAATTAGCATATGAAGAATCTACTGCCATCAGAAACTGCAAAATCATGTCTTTTTTAATTTTGAAAATACTACTTATAGAAATAGATTTCTATAATATTATGTTTAAAGGTCTATCTGAAATTAAAAGCCTGTTTTGAGTTAGAAGCATTGTTGCAAGATACTTTTAAGTCGATAAACTTGAACAGTTTGGCTTGAGTCTTATCTATAGCAGATGTCTGGTGAAAGAACATGAACTGACATTTTCTCAGACTGAAAAAGAACTTTTCAATTAGCCTGCAACATTTTAAATACCAGGTGTTGAAGAAACAGAAGCATTTTTGCTCCTTCTCTTTCTCCCGTCTGCAAATCTACCCCCTTTTTTTGCTCCCCAGAAGACTGTAAATAGATTTGACATAACCCAAATTTATTTTTTGAGCAAGCTATTTTGTCCTGAATAAAGTATTATTTAATGGAAATTATATGTACATACATACTCTTGTTAAAAGCACAAGGGGCAAAACCCCAGGGAGTTGCATGATGTGAAATAATCACTTCTACTGTGAATATATACTGATAAGCAAATATGAATGTTGGTATGCAACCAAAAGGTGTTGTCTACAATAGCTAACCAAGTAAGCTGCCAGAAACTGGCAGGTGAGCTGGTATGAAACTAATTTTTATTCAAAAACACTATTTTAGTACCTTCTGGGTACTGCATTATGGATATCTCAAGCCACGACACATGCCATATCATGTATAAAGTCACATTACCAAAAAAGTGAAATGTGTATCTCTTCAAGAAATTGAATTTATACCTAGGAATAGGGACATATTGTTCTTCTCTCCAGTCCATTGATCATTTCTGGGCTATCAGTTAAAAAAAAAAAACAACAAAAAACAGCTTCACCTTTAAGGAATAAGAAGTCTGGCAATTATATGTTTATATACGTCTTTCTTAAGGATATTAGCAGATGATGAATATTAGGCTAGATTACTTAGTTTCTAAAATGTAGACCTGAGATCGCAACAAAAAAAAAAAAAATGTACTGATGTTGAAATATATAAAACATTATTCATAATATGTAGATCCAGTTTTCATGCCTATTTACATTTCTGTCTGTCTGTATATTTGTGTCTTATCTTACTTTAAATTATTTTAATTTTAAGTCAGATTAAATGAAGCATAGAGGGCTGAATTAACTTTCAAACAAAACCAGCAGAACAGGAAACACTACTGAGCAGAAGTAAACATAATCCTTTTCTTATAAATTAATTAGAACAGAATCACTTAGTTGATTCTAACATGGCTTCAATAGTTTGTAAGTGTATTACTTGATATTCTACTTTTTTTTTGTAACAGGAATATGTTTTACATGAAATAGAATGTATCACTGTGAAATACAAAAAAAAAGAATCTAGGATCATGGTTAATAGTATAGATCTGTTCCATATTTGTGACATAGACATGCTGAGCAACACTAGCATGGAATCTGCCAAAATATCTATGACACAGAGCTGTTTCATGAAAAAAAGTGTTGTGAGGAAAAAGCAACATGGAAAAAGCAAAAGCAGAAGCATGATACATGATACTTGGCTTTTATGAAAAAAAGTTGGCTTTTATGATGTGAATATAATAAAAAAACTTACAAACTATATCACTTTGTTCAAAATTTTAAACTCCTGTCTTTCATCTTTATTTAAAATGTTTAAGGCTTCAGTATCAGGTGTAATATCATGAGTTTGAGGAAAGTCTACAAAGCTATGATGATGAGCCACTGCCAGATACAGAATTGCATAAGTCCGTTAAATCTGAAAAATAGGAGAAACTTATTTGTTTTATATTTATTAAGTATTCTAAAAAATCTTGTTTGATAAGTGAGACAGAGAGTATTCATTAAGGAAGCTTTATGAGATGTCAGAGAACCAAAACACCTTAAAACCAAATGGAATCCCTTTCATTTGCTTTGAAATTTTATCTCAGAGAGAGAGACTGGATATCTTGTAAAATTGTAAATTTTCTTAAAGCTTTCACATATGCTAAATGATGACTTAAGGATAAACTTAAACTCTGTAGGGATTGTTGATGAAGCACTGCCATCTTTTGGTTGTACAAATATGGATTATGGAGGAAGGATTTAATTGTCACAGAAATAAGGCCACAAGTTGAAGTAATGAACGAAAATATTGCTTTTTTTTAACATTTATCTACTTTGCTTTTCCAGATAATTTGCTCCAATTGTCCATTAGTAGACTTCATTTATTTCTAATTGCACCATTCTATCAGTGAAACTAAAACAACAAAATGGCTGTAATGCTGCTTATGATGTTGACTTTGATAGAAAATCAACAGCCTAGATTTCTATGAGTTCCTACAATTTTCAAACTTCCTCTAGTCTTTATTTTTCCCAGTAACTGATTAGCAAGGGAACTTTTATTATATTCTAGATAAATTTTGAAATTATGAAATCTAATAAATAGTAAAATTTAAGAATTATCTAAGGGCTAGTTGGTGACTCTCAAATCATCTACCTGTATTTTATACTAATAACAAAAAAAATTGTTCTCAATTTCTTAAGTTATGAATTTAACATTGATACTCTATAATTCAGTGCTGTAGTACTGACAAGTTGCTTGAAATGTGTTTTGCCAGTTGCCTATTTAACAACTTTCAGAGGATACACAGTTCTAGGTAGACAGTGTACTAATATGACAGAATTTTTTTCTTGTATGTGAAATCTTTTTCATATTTAGCAAGTTAATAAAATTGTTTTAAAATGCAGTGTATGTTTTGAAGGTGGAAGCCCAGTATGAGATTCTGTTTATTTAAGATGTGTAGTATTTTCTATTCAGTTTTACTGACATATCAGGGTTTACCTCTTTTTAATTGCAATATTAGTGTGAAAATCTTATAATAAGAAAATGCATAGAAGTATAAATAAAACTTTCAGATGAAGATTAGTATAAAAAAAAATAAAAATGCCAGAATAAAGCATTGTTAAATTCAGATTTAAAGTGATCAACCAGCATCATCTCGAACAGAAATATATCAAAAATCCTACTTCTAAGAAATCATATCTTTAAGTAATACTTTCAAGCTTGATTTAAAGAGTAAGAAATGCGACTTCTGCCATATGTCAAAGACTTATGATGCAGCATTTTTCCTGTTAACTCCAATATAGGCAAAATTGTGAAATGAAAATATGCTTTCACTGCTAAGGACTGACTATCAGCACACTTGTTTGAAAATTCAGTCAGCAAGGAATATTTGGAAGGTCAGAGGCCTGTGATATGGAAATAAAATTATTTTCTGATACTGAAGGGAAGATGAGACGTTTTGAAGGATTTTTAAAATTAAGACAAGAAGCTTCTGCACATCTTATGCCTGAGATAGTGATAAAGGAGCCAATATCAACGTTTGGAAGATCAGTACAATTGTTACGTCATTTCACATACACTAGCAGAGAAAGTTGCAGATAAGACTAACTGCAATAGTAGCAGAAATGGTAGACTGCATTCTGGGCAAACTAGGCATTTCTTGATATATCTTATTGTCCCAGCTGCTGTCAAACATCTTTGGGGTTCCTCATTCTAGGTCATAACTTCATCCTCTTATCTAGTCCAGGTTATCTCCTTCATGCTTGTTCTATACAGTCTGCCCACACCGACACCCCCCCCCCCCCAACACACACCCCAGCCTCCCAGTAAGAAAAAATCTTTGAATTAAGAAAACAAACTTTTCAGAATTCTGGTTAGATATAAAGAGGAAAATATATTTGTGAGGGTCACAGACTTTTTTAAATAAACTAGATAGACTCTCATTTTTCCTCTAGATGACATGAGAGCATCTGAGATGATATGAATGTGTTCTCATTGCACACATAGGTTGGAAGGTTCAGATAATAAAAATTTCATGCAGAAATCTGAAAGTTGGAGATCTTGCTTTAATTTCCAGGGTTGAATGAAGACTGACCAATATCAAAGAATCTGAATAACTGAATGGCAGAATAGAGTCAAATTTCTGTTTTGAAATCTTATTCTGTCAGAGGAAAGAAATTATATAGTCTATAAAAACATAGAGAACACTTTCCCATAAAATGTTGCAGTTTTTTTACAATGAAATCCAGCATTCGTTCTTAGATTGCTACACATAATTGTCTCTTTCTTTTTCCTTCTTTTCCTTTTTTTCCTTTTCCTTTTCCTTTTTTTTCCTTTTCTTTCACTTTTCCTTCTCCTTTTTCTCTGTTTCTCTTTTTCTTTTTTTCTCTTTCTCTTTTTCTTTTTTTCTCTTTCATTTTTCTTTTTTTTTTTTTCCTACTTTTTTTCTTTTCAAATACAGGATATTTACCAAAGAATCAAGTCATTATAAATGCCTGTGAGGATTTAGTGTGCAAAAAAAAAATGTTCTGCTGAAAGCTCTAGGGGATGCAAATACATAGGGAAATTACAAATGCACAATTTAATGTGAAAAAATCAAAAGTAGGAACACCTGTGCACTCTGGATACTTTTCAGTCTGATTTGTTTCCCTCTCAATATACACACATAATTCTCACTCATGTAATTCAAGTAACACCCATATATCTCTTGAAAAATTAGCCATGACTGTTTATGTCACTTCCCAAGTTATCATCACCATTTTGGTCAGTTTCTGTAGAACAGAGACATAACGATACTGCTAATAAATTTTTTAATGTATATCTGAATGTAAAATTAATAGGTCACTTACAAATGCACATTAGAGCTTGGTTTCCAATGGGGAACTGGCCCAAACTTCCACGTACATACACCCGCATGAACATTTCCAGATGCTAACATCTGCACATTAGTATAAAGTTTGATTAATTGTATGCATCAGGACATCACTGTTTAATCATGCAAGAAGTTAAAAACAGAGGGAAAAATCATGCAGTGTGTATTTAATGATAAAAATTAATTCTTATAAAAGGTTTTAGAAGACAAAACTGAAAAAAAAGGGCTTAAATACAGTTCTTAAACCACTACCTCCTGGAATCTGAGAATCAATATTTGCCAATTTTGTGTATTCTTTCCCTTAGCTCTTTTTCTTTCCCACTTCAGAGACAGGATGTTGTGCGAGATAAATCTTTAGTTTGATTCAGCATGATCATCTTTGCACGCAAAGAAAGGTATATGTAGTTACACTTGGAGGGACAGCAGAGAGCCAGTATCTTACAAACCTACTTCCTAAGTCTTAGGGTTGGATTTAACTCCAGTGCACTGGTCTTCCTCAGTAAGAATATATTCTTTAATAAAACTGCTTCAAGTTTCCAATTATACGGATGAACTGCTTCTCAGTACCTGCTGACCAGTATACTCTCTTATAAAGGCATTGAAATTCTTATATGAAAGCAAAAACCTTATGAAACTGAATACTGAAACTGTCAAGATATTATGGTTGCATAAGTAAGCATGCAAATGTCAGTGGTTTCCTTACAGCCGTAATGGAACAATTTTCTTCCCTTATTTTTTTCTCATGCATTTTTTACATTTGCAGAGTATTTTTGAGTAACTTTGACTTAACTATTATGTACCTGATTTTCATCTTTCAAAGCCTCATCCTGGACATATCAAAGTCAAATAAAAGGCTTTCATTGGCCTCAGATGGCTTTTAGTCTTATTTACAATGAAAAATAATCTCAGAGTATTTCTGTTGCCATACATGTTGGATAATACTCATCATACAAGATGACTACATAGAAGGCCAGACTTTACACCTTATTTTTTTTAACCTGTTATTTTGTGTCTTAATAGGAAGGTTAAGCTTGCTAATTTAAACTATTCAGGTAATTTTATGAATTTTTTCCTAATGATTCCTAACTGGTAATGGTAAAAAAGTTTTCATACTCTCCCCAAAGTAGTGGATTGGCATTTCAGAAAACCCCACATATGAAGGACTACTGTGACAGCACTAAATAAATAAATAATAGAATAAAATGAAATAAATAAATAAAATTTGAAAAAATTACTAGAGAAAATAAAGCTTTAAAGACTGACAGGCAGTACTAAAGATAATTATATTAGTTCCTTAAATGTGACTTATCTAAGTAAAGAAAGATTTAACATGGATATAGGAAAACATCACTTCTCTTTAAGAAAACATGGATACTAAGTTTTCTAAATAAAACCAAAACAAAATACAGAGAAGATTAATATCCGTAAATGAAATCTGGTTTCATAATTTGTGCTTGGTAACTTCATTTTCCCAATGCACTTTGATTCTTCAAAATTATTTTCATTATTCAGCCCAATATTTCTGGCTTAATTACTTTTTTATTTATTTTTATTTTCAATTTTATTTATTGATTTAAAAAAATCCCAACCTTGATTTTAAACAGACAGAATGAGGCAACTTGTAAACAAACATCTTTCTCTGAAAAATCTTTTTTGCAGAAGCTCGAAAGAGTAAACTTTGGACTGGATATTTAGGTTGCAGAGTAGAAAATACAGTTTTCAAGCTTTTCAGATGTTGCTGTATTGTAGTCAGCAGTAAGAATTATGTTTACAGAACTGTAAAGATGAGAAAAGAGGACATATATCATGGAATCATGTCATGAACAATGTGGGGAAGATCTTCCTTGTACCTTGTATCTTATGTGAACTGGCAGCTCAAGATCATTTGCAAATTTCTCTGTGGTTGCGAAGTAGAAGCAGTTTCTAAAGGTTGTGTAGGAGCCTTCTGCAACTGTAAATATTAAGCAGCCAAACACTATTATGTTTGAAGTATCTGACCTTATTCAGGAGCAGTTTATGTTGCTGGGAATGTTGTATAGCAAAGTAACTCTGAGTTTTATTTTGTTTAGTTTTTCTTTTCAGTAAAACAAATCATCTCATCAGCACTTAGTCAATTTTACTGGAAATGTGACAGGTTTGGGAATAAAGGGGGGAAATGAAATTAATGATGGTGTCTACATTTAATGCCTGCACTTTTGGAAGAACATTTTTACTGGTTTGCCCCAAAGTTTCTAAGAAAAGAATATAGCATATAATTACTTGCATCGATTAAATATTTACATCTCTGAACACCTTAAGGGAAAACATGTTGAAAGAAACTGTTCTGAATTTGAAGTGCATATGTAGTCAAAAGTGAAAATAAAAGACATTTACCTAGTAGATAGCTTTCAGAAAAATTATACTTATCCTTGTATGGAACAGATAGGATATTTTTCTCAAATGCGTTTTATTTATTCATCCCAACTTATTTTAGGCTTACAAAATATGCCTGTGAGATAGGGAAACAATGAAAGAGAAGGTGAAATGGTTCAGAAATACAGAGTAAGAAATACACAGTCAAATTGGAATAGCCCTTTTGATTTCAGCAAAGATGTATGCATTAAAAGTTGATGGGTGGTTTAACCTTTCACACTGCTCTGGTTAATCCTGTTATGTACCATCTGAAATCATACAATTGCCATTGCATAACCAACTCACTTGTGCACCTTGGGAAGAAAGTGATGTTTTAAAAACATTTTCAGCTGATTTAAACATCTACTTTCAAAAAGTCAGGAAATGACCAAACTTTTCACTGAATAAAGTATTTGTGTTCAAAATGAATGTGCAGACTTTTACAACAGCCTGTAGGGTTTACTGTTTTGCTATTAGAACTGTGATTCCTTACAATGAGATACCAGGGATCTCTTCTGTAGGATTATTACAGAGTAATACTCATGTTGTGGTCGATTCAGGCCTTATAACTTCATGCAATGGCCAGAATAATTAAATAAGGTGTTGAGATTGTTCTTCTGTTTTCCAAGTCCTTCAAATGAAGATTGGCATTCCTTCTGAAAGCTGTGCTTTACTGGAATACAAACTATTAAAATCAGGTTGGGGATAAATGATTAATTTAAGAACCTGAAGTACTGACAGAACAGATGATATAGTAGCATCCACTGATAAGAGGACTTCTGACTTCTGTGAACCTTTGAATCTGCTTACGTGCATAAATCTTGAACTGTCAAATAAACACTTGACAAATATTTTTTAAGAATTCTGTACTACTGAAGTATTTCTTATGGTAAGTTTTGATGTTATTCATATATATATATGTATCTATAAATGTATTTATTAAAGTAATTGAAGCATTAACTGATTTATAAAATTATAGAACTACTACTATTGTGAAAATGTTGCAGTCAAGCTAGGACCTTCTTCCTGAAGTATATATAAAGTATATATTAAACCATGACAGTGCCTTATCAAATGCATAGTTATACAAGTAGATGGAGAAATGAAAAGTTGCAAGGATCACTTGCTGCTTGAATGTTAGACTACTGACATGAAATGTAGCTAATTGTGCCTCCTTCAAATAAACCTCTTTGAGTTGATGAATCAGCAACATTTAAATGCTTGCTATTAAGCTATTGTCTGAATAGGGCTTCCCTTTTTTGATAATAAGAAACCACACTCAATGATGTGATATATATTTCTACCACAGAATAAACTGCAGAAAGTATCGAGTTGGTATGGCAGAGATGGGCTGAGAATTTTTCGTTGAAGTGTATTTCAGTCTCAGATGCTGATACTGTTACCGTCAAAGCCAGCTATATGAAGACCATCAGAAAGGCACCTGAACAGGAAGGGAGAGAAGGGGCCATAAATGCACGACTAATGTAGCTTCTGCAGAAAGCCAAAAGCCATTTTTTGGGAGCAGAGCACTGGCTGAAAGAATGCCTCTGCTTTTGTTTAGGAAAACTGCCTCTCATTCTTTCCTTTTTCTGTGTTCAGGAAAAGCATTCTTAGATTCTTTGTAAAGCCATAGGACTGCAACCAGAAATTTTGGATGCATGTGATTAAACACTATCCTGAGAGAAGCAATTCAGGAAGATCATTAGTATTGCCATGAAATCTAGTCTGAGGCAGAAGAGATAAAGAAAATGTAGTTGGAAGGAAAGCACAGCAAAATAACAAGCAGAAAGTAATAAAATACCATTGACTTTTCTACTTTCTAATTCACCAACTGTCAGTAGTATTTTTAGAAAATTAACCTTAGATAACATACATTTTTCATTATTTTCTTCTCTGCAAAGATTTTTGTCTTTCACAGTTATATTTCCAGTGCTTACTGAACTGTCTCTTCCTTTCTATTGCACTTTCTTCTTACCCCCTTACCTTGTATTCTTCTTTTCCTCTTTCATCTCCACTAGAGCTTTGAATTAAAGGAAGTTTTTTCAACCAGCAAAATGTCAATATCAACCAAAATGGTAAAAGGGGAACCAAGAGAGATGACAATTCTTGCAAGTTAATGCTTGCGTATGGATTATAGTTGGAACTAGAGCTGGAATGCTGTTTCTACAGTGACAATGATAATTTACTAACTAATTATGAAATACAAGCAAAATCTGGTGGGGTTTTTTGTTTTGCACCACATTTTGTATTTCTGTGCTGGAAGAATCTTTAAGTAACTTATTAACAGCTCTAGAAATAGAACAGCAGAAAAATAAATCAGTCTTACCATAGTAAAAAGAGTTATTTCTGCATGTAGGAATTATGAGGAGCTGAGCAGAAGGATCTCTGACCTCAGTCTTCATTCTACATTTGTTGAATTCTCACTGCACTGCTGGTGGGGTGCACTGATGTGGCCACTCTGCCTTGCTCTGTTTACCTGCATGATGGCACCCTACTGGGGAGGGTTCTGCCCTGCCTGAACAGGCACCACCCTCCCACCCTTGCATTCCTCCCTGGCTTTTAAACTTTTCCTACGTGAGTCCAGTCCCTTAATGTTTAGCAGTTTCCTATACTGACTGTGTCTGGTGACAACACTTCCAAACAACAATATTTTTTTCCTGAAAGGAAAAATTTCTCCATTAATTAGCAAAAGTAATAACCACACTCTCTTACAGCTGTGCAATAGGTTTACCTGCATACATGAGAAAACATTACCTTGGTTTCTAATTTTGCTATTAGGAAGAACTTGACATACCTAGTCAAAACAGAAGTCCTGAAGTCCCCCAAAGGTATTGCCTTTGTTATTATAGTGTGCAAATTTCTTGTGTTCTAGGATACTAGGATTATGTAATTTGTTTCAGTAGTGTGCTTAAACGCAGATAATACCCAAACAGTTTAATGATGTAGATGATAACAGTTACTGTGAATTTGAACAAAATAATCTGGAACTCATTTATACTTCTGGTTTGAACAACATCCTGTGACAGAGTTCCACAATTCATGAGCATGTGAAGTACTTGCTTTTTCATGTTTTGAAGATGCTCTTTAATATTTTACTGGCTACACCCAAATTCAAGTACTGAAGGAAATTATAAATGTTCAGAATCAGTTCACTTATTCTAGGTGATTCATGTTTTTATGCATGGCTATAATAACCTTCACCTATTACCTTGTCAAGGGTTCCTCTGTTTGAGTCTCCTTTGCACTGAAACCATTCCCTATCTCCCATCGCACTTCCAGTCTTTCTCCAGAAACCTTCCATAAAAACAAACAAACAAAAAAGAATATTACTCTGTCTTTCCCAAGATATAATGAAGCTAATATTAATTGTATGATTATATATGAATCTTATGGTGATATAGCGATGTTCATTTTTTAATCTGTTTCTTTCACAATAATTCTAAATTTTCAATAGTGTAATAGCTTTCTTGTACAAGTGATGAATTAGAGAAGTGAGCCAAACTCTGTAGGGAGGTGTGCTTTAGTAGACAAATGGCTACAAATATAAAAAGCAGATGTTAGTTTTCTGGACACACAACCCTTTATTGCTTGCTGCTGCACAGCCAAGATTGTGTTTCATCCACTATATCAACAAGTAGAGACAGTACAAGTGATATTTTCAGATAGTTGCCCAGAGCAATTCCAGGATTTCTATTCTGAGTGATAATATCTCAATCCTGATGACTGGAAAAAGGAAAATATAACCCCCATTTTCAAGAAGGGGAAAATGGATGACCCAGGGAATTACAGACCAGTCAGTCTCACCTCTGTGCCTGGCAAAACCTCGGAGCAGATTCTTCTGGAAGGCATGCTAAGGCACATGAAAAACAACAAGGTGCTTGGTGACAGCCAGCATGGCTTCATTAAGGGGAAATCCTGCCTAACCATTTTGGTGGCCTTCTATGACAGGGCTACAGAACTGATGGACAGGGGTAGAGCAGTTGAAATCATCTACCTGGACCTATGCAAAGCATTTGACACTGTGCCACACAACATCCTTGTCTCTAAATTGGAGAGACATCAATTTGATGAATGGACCACTCGGTGGATAAAGAACTGGCTGAATGGCTGCACACAAAGAGTTGTGGTCAATGGCTCAAGGTCCAGCTGGAGACCAGTAAAAAGGGGTGTCCCTCAGGGATCGGTGTTGGGACCGGTCTTGTTCAACATCTTTGTCGCTGACATGGACAGTGGGATTGAGTGCAAGTTTGCCGACGACACCAAGCTGTGTGGTTTGTTTGATACGCTGGAGGGAAGGAATGCCATCCAGAGGGACCTTGACATGCTTGTAAGGTGGGCAGACGACAACCTCATGAAGTTTAACCATGCCAAATGCAAGGTCCTACACCTGGGTCAGAGCAATCCCAGGCGCAGCTACAGATTGGGCAGAGAAGAGATTCATTACAGCCCTGTGGAGAAGGACTTGAGGGTGCTGGTTAATGAGAAAATGAACATGAGCCGGCAGTGTGCACTCGCAGACCAGAAAGCCAATCCTGGACTACATCAAAAGGAGCGTGACCAGCAGGTCGAAGGAGGTGATCCTGCTCCTCTACTCTGCTCTTGTGAGACCTCACTTGGAGTATTGTGTGCAGTTCTGGTGTCCTCAACATAAAAAGGATATGGAACTGTTGGAACAAGTCCAGAGGAGGGCCACGAGAATGATCAGGGGACTGGAGCACCTCCCATAGGAAGTTAGGCTGAGAAAGTTGGGGCTGTTCAGCCTGGAGAAGAATAGGCTGTGTGGAGACTTCCTAGAAGCCTCCCAGTATCTGAAGGGGGCCTATAAGGATGCTGGGGAAGGACTCTTCATTAGGGACTGTAGTGATAGGACAAGGGATAATGGGTTCAAACTTAAACAGGGGAAGTTTAGATAAGATATAAGGAAGAAATTCTTTCCTGTTAGGGTGGTGAGGAACTGGAATGGGTTGCCCATTAAGGTTGTGAATACTCCATCCCTGGCAGTGTTCAAGGCCAGGTTGGACGAAGCCTTGGTGATATGGTTTAGTGCGAGATGTCCCTGGCCATGGCAGGAGGGTTGGAACTTGATGATCTTAAGGTCCTTTCCAACTCTAACCATTCTATGATTCTATGATTCTTAGATAACCCATTTTGTACATGTGGGTTTCATATATTTTGGCACTACAGCTCAGATCCTTTCAAGGTTTTTCACCATTGCATTCCTTTAGTCTCTTGATAAATATGTCTCTAAATATTTTTGTGCATCCTACTGTCAAACTCAAAATGAGTTTGTAGGATGCACTATGGTCTTGGTAATTATGCAATTTCTAGGGAAGTTCAGGAGTTGTAAAAAGTCAGGTTTGCAAATACATGATTTCTTTCTGGAGTAATTTTGCCTACTACAAAAGTTTAATTTATATTCCTGATTAGTTTCATCAGAATATTGTTGACATCAAAATGTAAACCTTAATGTAAAATTTTAAGATTTGACAAAAAAAAAAAAAACTTGTGTTTTTTCTTGGGTTTGGATAGAAAATATTCATGTTATAATAATCATAATATCATAACTGCCTGTTAACATTTGTCACAACTTTGTAGCATTCAGGTAATCCAGTGATTACCATAATGCTACAAAGAATTTCTTTAGTCAAAGTGCAGCCTCACCAGTGTCCCATACAGGGGGATGATCACTGCCCTGGCCCTACTGGTTACGCTAGTTCTGACTGTCATGGCTTAAGCTCAGCAAGTAACTCAGAACCACACAGCTGCTCGCTCACTTCCCCTCTTCTTCCGCCCCCCCTGCTCCCGGATGGATGGAGAGGAGAATTGAAAGAATCTAACCCCCACGGGTTGAGATAAGAACAGTCCAGTAACTAAGGTATAACACAAAGCCAATACTGCTACCATCAATAATAATAATGATAAGGGAAATAACAAGAGAAGAGAATACAGACGCTCATCACCTGCCGACCAATACCCAGCCCAACCCAAGCAGTGATCTAGCCCTTCTGGGTAACTCCCCCTATTTTATATACTGGGCACGACACGCTGGGGTATGGAATACCTCTTTTTCTAGTTTGAGTCAGGTGTCCTGTCTCTGCTTCCTCTCAGTTTTCCCTTCTCCCTGGCAGAGCATGAGACTCAGAAAGTCCTTGGTAGGTGTAAACATTAGTTAGCAATAGCTAAAAACATAGGTGTTATCAGCGTTGTTCCCAGGCTGAAAGTCAAAAACACAGCACTGCACCAGCTACTAAGAAGGAGAAAAGTGTTTGCTACTGATGAACCCAGGACACTGACACAGGCCAGGATGCCGGTGGCCTTTTTGGCTGCCTGAGCATAAGCTGAATCCTGTTCAGCAGCTGTTAATGGGCACCCCCAGGTCCCAGCCACTCTTCCCGAAGCCTGTAATAGTTCCTGGGGTTGGTGAGGCCCAAGTGCAGTGCCCAGCACTTTGCCTTGTTAAATCTAATACAGTTGGCTTTGGCACATCTATCCAGCCTGTCCAGACACCTCTGCAGAACCTTGCTAACCTCAATCAGATCAACACCTCTGCCCAAATTGGTGTCATCCGCAAACTTACTGACATCTATAGCAATGTTCATATCTCTTTCTTATGTCACTTCATACAGGAAAATAAAAATGATAATTTATAATCAGTACTATAACACATTAGTTTTGTATTTCAGCACTGATGGCTTTTGTTCTTTTTGGTCCATATGAGTTCACACTTAAGAATCCTAATTAAAATTAAAATAGAGTAGATCACAATCATTCTGTCTTCCTGATAGCCCTAAATATATATTAGTTATTTTTATTTGCATCTATTTTACAGACAGCTAATAATTTAAAGTGTTATTGAGTCATACTGATTAATATTGCTTTTAAAATCCCAATTATTAGTTGAAAACAGCTAATTAATTAAAAAATATATTTATAATATGATTACTCTTACACTGTTGGAAATTATATCATAGTATATTTTATTTATAATCAGCAAAATGTTGTAAAATATCTTAGTTGATTTTCCTGGTTTTGCTTAACTAAGTAATTGTGCATATAACAATTTAATTTCGTACATTTACCTTACCAGATATTTGAACACAGTGGTAACACTTACTTTCTTTTCAAACTTTTGAAAATCATCCCACTAAATAATTTCCAGCTTGTTATTATCTGTACTTACAAACCATCTGCAGCATTTTTGTCAGTCATAATCCTCATAAACTATAATATACAATAATTTTTTTCTCTTCAAAATCATTACCTTTTTTTTTGATGTAATATTTGTGTATGCAGTATGTGCTAAAGAGAAAAAGCATGCAGAGAAATTCAATTAGAGAAGTAACCCTGAAAAGACTGATGGTACTAACTATTCTTGCCTGTTCAGAATTATGTTAAAACGTGGAAGCAGTGAAATTGATCCTGGGCATATTTTTCCTTTGCTAATTAGCACTCTTACTCTGAATAATTGAAAGAATTTGTACAATGCTTTACTAAGCTTGATGAAAATAAGAATATTTCATAATTTGAGAAAGATTAAACAAAGAAGTAATTTTAACTTCATATTCTAATTACACATAATTACTGTCACTAGGTATGTTAGATTTGCCCAAATTCCTGATGCACTTTTCTGAAAGAGTTACCTCTTGTAGGTCTCAGAATACCAGCTAATCCTGATTAATAAAATAAAGTGATTTTTAATGGGTGAACAGATAGCAAGTTCAGTCCTTTTTCCTGAAATCAGTTTTTGACTGTCATCTCATTTGCAACTTAGGTGGCAGAAGTGATGTGATTTTCTCTGTAGTTCTCTCAACCTTGATACTCACAAGATGATACTCTCACAGTATAAGCTGAATTAATGTATAATTCAGGAGTGTGGTTGGCATGAGTTCTTATCCTGGATTTCTAGTCTCTTCTTTCCAATATTTACACTCTTGGTAACAGTTCAGTACCCACTTTCTTTGAATTCCATAGTCACCAGTTTAAAGTCTTAAGCTGATATTTCATAAGTCAGATGTTCTAGAATTGCATTTGCAACTTTAAAGAAAATAGTGATACTTTTTAAACCCCTACACTAAGACTGAGAATAAAAATAAAGCTTAGAGAAGACCCTGGAAGCTCATGTAAATACTAAAACTCTTTATCCTTAGACAATAGGGGATGAAGTACCACCTTCTTTGTTATGAAAGCACCAAACTCTCTCCTCTTTCTCACCTCCAAATTTTTTGAAAGAAATGGTGAGCTCATAACCCTGGTTACATTGTTTTTTCTACAGTATTTTCCTTCATTCCCTTCTTAAATCACCTCTTTAATATTTTGTGTAACATAAACCTTTGTTTTCTGATTTTGTGCAGTACAGAAGACAAGAAGAAAGAAATTTATGAACTCACACAAGATTGTGATTATACCAGGTCAGAAAAAACATTCAAAAAAATGTTTTTATACCTCAGAATTACAAATTAATTAATGGAAGAAAACACTTGGCAACATTGACAATGTTTTGGAACAATCCAGGGAGATTTTAAAACCTTTTCATTATCAGATTTCACCCGTGGTTATTCACTGCTTTCTACCTTCTCATCCTTCCACTTGTCATCTGTTCTGTTGAGGGACAGAAAGAAGACCATTCTGGGAACTGCTGCTTTGAGATTTAAGGCTGCCTGAAGCTTTGGATTTTTATTACTAGGCTACCTTATTTTTTGTACCCCATATACAGAGCATAAGAGGTTACAGCTACAGAGCTAAGTCCATGGCAACTGAGTATGGAGACTTCTCACTGTTAGAACTGCACATTCTTAAAAGAATCTAAGATTCTGCTTCTGTTTCAAAATGCAAAAGAAAGAATGCATGTTTAAATTTGCTAAATTTATGTGAACAGAGATATCGTTCTTCACATGAATGAAAAAATGATTTTTATTTGTGATGAGTATCTAGAAGTATTTTTTACAAATGCAAACAAGTATTGTATTGCAGACTGATGAAAGTATAGTAGAATCAAATATCAGGGACTGATCTCAAATCAGTAGGCAGTTTTGCTGATGAAACTGAATATGTAGTGACAAACCATGTGATTTAAATCTCAAAATCAATTAATTCAAGAATTGTTCCAAAAATATCAATATAATGAAACAGTGTTGTAAGAGAAACCTTTCATTTTATTCTGAGAAGGCACTTGAAAATGTCTTCTCAATGTCACGAAATGTTAACTGATCTGAAGTGACTGCCAAAAGCATAATGCCAAAAGCTTGTTACCGCAAAAGAAAATATCCCTAAATTCCAAAAACTTTTTGACATTTTAATCAAAACCAGAGTTTTTGAAAAATAATACCTACCTTTTGTTACACTCTGCTTCATCAGAACAGAGCATAGAATATTGATAAGGCATGCCAGTCAAAATCCCCAGTCAAAATTGAGACATCCAACTTAAGACCTGTCATATTTTAATATAGTTACTGATCATTAATGTAGTTGCTGATATTTCCATCATATTCACACAAAGGTAATAATAATAATTAAAAAAAAACCCAACAGATTTCTGGTACAAAAATAAATTAAAACAACATTAGGAATCAGTCTTCGTGGAATTTGGATAGTTTTCCATCTCGTTCAAATCAATATCTTTTTTCTCCAAGGCACAATGTAGATTATTTCAGCATTCTTTGGAAACAGTGGGAAAACATTCGTATATCTTAGTAACTCTACTTTTATTGTATAATATCTTTATCCATTGGAATAACATGAATTACCAGATAATAGAACTCAAGTACAAAAACTTTAAGATCAGAGAATATTGTAAAATTGCTGTAGAAAGATCCAACATAAATTCAAGTCACTGTTCTTTCATTGCCTTTTATACCAAGAATTAATACCAAAAGATATTCAATCAATTTTTATGCTCACTTTCACAAGAATGCTAATTATTTACATGCATATATGCTAATAAAAAAAAAGTCACTTGATTCTGTTTAGGAAAGCTAGGCCTGCATATTTCATTTGTCATGTAAAACATTTGGCTGTTACAAAGCATGTTGACAAGCTTTAATTTAGCAAAGCAGGTCAAAACATTCTTTTTACATCATAAAAACCCAATCGCGACTTACTTGCCTGTGAAAGTTACAAGAAAGATAAAGCTGCTATGAGCCTCAAGTCACTCCTCTTGAAGAAAGGCATAGATCATCTTTGCATAAATAAATATATAAGCATTTGGGGGAAGAGAGTTATAATAATATTCTATGAAATAAAGCTTGGAATAAAGAAGGTGACTAAGTCAATCTTTTCTTATACAAGAACTGAGTATAACTGCTTTTATTGGATTACTTTAGGGGCAAAACATATGCCTTTATTAAAAGCAGAAATGTAGTAATTATTTTTTTCATTCTTTTGAAAATACAGTCTATTTCAGAGTATAAGAAAAGGGATAAATAGTTTCATTTGATGTTTGCCCCACTTACTTTATTAAAACTTTGTTTGCTGTTCTTGAAAAATCCTGAAAAATCTTCATTCTTTTATGTCTGATTCTCTGTTGCAAGTTTACCTCTCCTGACCTAGAATCATAGAATAGAATCATAGAATCATAGAATAGCTAGGGTTGGAAAAGATCATCTAGTTCCCATCCCCCTGCCATGGGCAGGGACACCTCACCCCAAACCATGTCACCCAAGGCTCTGCCCAACCCAACCTTGAACACCCGCAGGATGGAGCATTCACAACTTCACTGGGCAAACTATTCCAGTGCCTCACCACCCTCACAGTAAACAAATTCCTCCTTATATCCAATCTAAATTTCCCCTGTTCAGTTTTGAACCCATTACCACTTGTCCTGTCACTACAGTCCCTCATGAAGAGTCCCTCCCAAGCATCCCTATAGGCCCCCTTCAGACACTGGAAGGCTGCCATGGGGTCTCCACGCAGCCTTCTCTTCTCCAGGCTGAACAGCCCCAACTTTCTCAGCCTATCCTCATATGGAGGTGCTCCAGTCCCCTGATCATTCTCGTGGCCCTCCTCTGGACTAGTTCCAACAGTTCCATGGCCTTTTTATGTTGAGGACACCAGAACTGCACACAATACTCCAAGTGAGGTCTCACAAGAGCAGAATAGAGGGGCAGGATCACCTCCTTCGACCTGCTGGTCATGCTGCTTTTGATGCAGCCCAGGATACGGTTGGCTTTCTGGGTTGCAAGCACACACTGCCGGCTCATGTTCATTTTCTCTTTAACCAACACCCTCAAGTTCTTCTCTGCAAGGCTGCTCAGAATCATTTCTTTGCCCAACCTGTAGCTGTGCCTGGGATTGCTCCGACCCAGGTGTAGGACCTTGCACTTGGCATGGTGAAACTTCATAAGGCTGGCGTCTGCCCAACACAAGCATGTGAAGGTCCCCCTGGATGGCATTCCTTCCCTCCAGCGTATCAACCGAACCACACAGCTTGGTGTCATCGGCAGACTTCCTGAGGGTGCACTCAATCCCACTGCCCATGTCAGCGACAAAGATGTTGAACAAGACCGGTCCCAACACCGATCCCTGAGGGACACCCCTTGTTACTGGTCTCCAGCTGGACCTTGAGCCATTGACCACAACTCTTTGTGTGCAGCCATCCAGCCAGTTCTTTATCCACCGAGCGGTCCTGCTATCAAATTGATGTCTCTCCAATTTAGAGACAAGGATGTCATGTGGGACAGTGTTGAACTCTTTGCACAAGTCCAGGTAGATTACACCAACTGCTCTGCCCTTGTCCAACGGTTCCGTAGCCCATCATAGAAGGCCATCAGATTGGCCAGGCAGGATTTCCCCTTAGTGAATCCATGCTGGCTGTCACCAAGCACCTTTTTGTTCTTCATGTGCCTTAGCATGCCTTCCAGAAGAATCTGCTCCGAGATTTTGCCAGGCACGGATGTAAGACTAACTTGTCTTTAGTTCTCTGGGTCATCCATTTTCTCCTTCTTAAAAAATGGGGGTTATATTTCCCTTTCTCCAGTCATCAGGAACTTCACCTGACTGCCATGAGTTTTCAAATATGATGGCCAGTGGCTTAGCAACTTAATTTGCTAGCTCCTTCAGGACCCACAAATGGATTTCATCAGGTCCCATGGACTTGCGCATGTTCAGGTTCTTAAGATGGTCTCAAACCAGATCCTCTCCCATGGTGGCCCTAAGGTCTTCATTCTCAGTCCCTGCGTCTGCCTTCCAAGACTTGGGTGGTGCGGTCAGAGCCTTTGCCACTGAAGACTGAGGCAAAGAAGTCATTCAGAACCTCAGCCTTATCCAAATCCAGGGTAGCCAGCTCTACTGGTAGCATCTGGACAGGGCCCATGCTGTCCCTAGTCTGTCTTTTATTCGCAGTGTACTTGTAGAATTCCCTCCTGTTACCTTTCACATCCTTAGTGAAGTTTAATTCTAAGTGGGCCTTAGCTTTCCTAACCTGGTCCCTAGCTTTCTGGACAACATCCCTGTACTCTTCCCAGGCTACCTGTCCTTGCTTCCATCTTTTATAAACCTCTTTTCGACTTTGAAGTTTCTTCAGCAGCTCCTTATCCAACCAAGGAGGTCTCCTGGACTCCTGCTGCACTTCCTTCTACTTGGGACAGAGCACTCCTGGGCTTGTAGCAGGTTATCCTTGAATATCAGCCAACAGTTTTGGCCCACCATGCTCTCTAAGACTATATCCCATGGAACCTTACTAAGCAGGTTCCTGAAGAGGCCAAAGTCTGCTCTCTAACTTATTTATTGATTTTTTTTTTCTATATTGAATGGTTTACTTCTTGTTTTATCTAGTTTTTGTTTTCTTTGTGATTTACAAGAGATGCTGCTTCAGGTTTACATCTCAGCCTAAATTTGTCCTTTTTTTATAGAGTATGCACTTTTTATGTTTGCAATTTCAAACATACTTAATAAAATCTCTTGAAAAACTGAAAAGTGCCTTTCTTTTTGTTAGTAAAAGAAAAGGGAAAGACATGCAAACCTCAGAAAAATGAAATAAATTGACTGGAAAATATTCATATTCATAAAAGATGAGAAATACCACCAGAATGAATAAAGAGTAAAGAAAAGGAGTAAGTGAAAAGCTACGTTCGGACTTGATCATCTTAAATGTCTTTTCCAACCCAGCTGATTCTGTGATTCTGTGATTCTAGGTAAGGATCATGGGACCTGTGGATGTTGTGTTCCAAACCATAATGAAGTTTGACAATACATTTTTGACAATACATTATAGTAAAAAGTTTTATTCAGGTAGTAAAAAGATGTGCAACAATGCATCTATGTAGCATGTCACTCAGTCCCTGATAGCAGAGGATCATAACTGATGCTGTTGCGCAATGTACTGCTATGGATATTTAGTGTTTTGGTCATTCGGCTGCAACAACAAGTTGTGCAGAGGCCTTTTAAATGTGGTAACAGTTGTGATGCACTTTGGTTCCAGCAACCATAGCGTGAATTAAGAGTTTCATATCTTACATTAGTAATGTAGGAGGTATCCTGCCTACACTGCTGATGTTTGTCGAGGGGCAGGGGTCAGCAGTCTGTCTATCCTGAAAACAGTGGTCAAGGGGCAAGCTATCAGTCAACACAATAAGTGTTAATATACAGGTAATTATGACTTATTCTATTCTTAAATCTAAATGTTTCTTTAGTTGGTAAATTGAAAGAACTTTGGAATTATATATTTTTAGTTGTAAATAGGAATTTGAAATTCAATTTGAAATTCAATAAGGCCAATTTTGTACATGCAAAGAAATGTTTTGACAACTGTGGAAAATGTACATGGAAGCGGGATCTTGACATTTCTTGATAGCATCAATAGGATTGCTCCTATATATGTCTTTCTGAAGTCTTTGAAATGTCTCTCTATACAGCTGAAGACACCAGTGCAAAATCTAAATCTTTTCTGTCAAAATGTGAGAGCTTCATCACAGAACCACTTCAGTATCTCTTTTTTTTTAAGAAACTCTTTAGTGACTGTCAATAAAGAATTACCGATAATTAGAGAAACCTGAGCACTGAGCAGGATACATTTGTCATTCATTTGTTTAATACTAATAGCAGAAAAATGCCACTATAACAAGACTGTTAATAAGGCCGTTTATTTAATCAGCCTGTGAAAGTCGGGAAATGATAAATGGTGCAAGTGGGATAAAAGTTATTCGAAAACAGTAGTATCATGGTCAAAGATTTTTGATTTATTTCTTCAGTACCTAAGTCAGTGGGTTCTCATCTAAGTATTATGGTAGTAAAAATCACAAGGCCATGGTCCCTTATAATTTTCAAAATCTGTCTTGTTTTACATGCTTTTGTTTTCAATTTCTACTTTATGACTATAAATTATGGATTTTTTCTTCCAGTATCAGAAGTGGAATTTTTTAATCAGCTTAACATTTTTAGTCTATTCTAAATGGAATAATAGTATTGTTTACTATTCATAATACAAGCACATAAAAATTTTGAATAATGTCTGTACTGATAGGTTATTGAAGTTTTCCCTAGAAAGTGAAAATGGTGAAAAGCATTTGAGATAAACATATCATTTACTTCTTATGATTCTGTGTTTTTTGGAAAGTCAGTGAAATGTCCTGGTTTTAAAAAAGAGGAAACATTCTGCTAGTCAGTCAGCATCAAGTATCTGCTCTTTCTCTGAGCAATACTGAAGATAGGTGATTTCCTTGAGGGAAAGCCATGTCATCAGATCAGCATTAGAGATGACATTTTCATACAGTATATTTGGTGTCGAACATAAGTCATATCAGTGTCAACAACTCTGAGATTTCTTTGGGAAGCAATGCAGAACAAAACATTAAAAAAAAAAACAACCTGTAAAAGGATGCATCTTATGCATGAAAGCGTTATCTGAGACCACAACCTGTTATGATGACTACTAATGAGATGATATACTGAGAGAGAATAAAAAAGAGGCTGAGATGAGACTCTCGTAGTAATAATAGGGGGATTCAAATAGGACCTTTTTAAACAATGCAGGGAATGATCAATGAATTAAATATTGTTCAAGACAAGATCAGCAAAGGTAAGTCCCTAATGATAGCTCAGACTATCTAATAAGATCTGATAACTAATAATGTCATTTGTGGCAGAAATTTCTACTGTTAATAAACAAATCTTATCAGAGGATTAGTTAAAAGATTGTTTGCAGGACATTTTCCGTGCCTTCCTGAGTCAAGGCTGTTGTAAGATACAGTATTGATCATAAGATAAATATAACAGACTGTCATGGTTTAACCCAGACAGCAACTAAGTACCATGCAGCCACTTGTTCACCCTCCCATTCCCCCTTCCCAGGGTGGGACAGGGTGAACAACTGAAAGAATTCAAATCCCACAAGTTGACATAAGAACAGTTTAATAACGAAAATAAAGTACAATATAGAATCATAGAATAGTTAGGGTTGGAAAGGACCTTAAGATCATCAAGTTCCAAACCCCTGCCATGGGCAGGGACACCTCGCACTAAACCATATCACCAAGGCCTCGTCCAACCCGGCCTTGAACACTGCCAGGGATGGAGCATTCACAACCTCCCTGGGCAAAACTTTCCAGTGCCTCACCAACCTAACAGGAAAGAATTTCCTCCTTATATCTTATCTAAACTTCCCCTGTTTAAGTTTGAACCCATTATCCCTTGTCTTATCACTACAGTCCCTAATGAAGAGTCCCTCCCAAGCATCCCTATAGGCCCCCTTCAGATACTGGAATGCTGCTAGGAGGTCTCCACGCAACCTTCTCCAGCCTGAACAGCCCCAACTTTCTCAGCCTAACTTCCTATGGGAGGTGCTCCAGTCCCCTAATCATTCTCGTGGCCCTCCTCTGGACTTGTTCCAACAGTTCCATGGCCTATTTATGCTGAGGACACCAGAACTGTACACAATACTGCAAGTGAGGTCTCACAAGAGCAGAATAGAGGGGCAGGATCACCTCCTTCGACCTGCTGGTCACACTCCTTTTGATGCAGCCCAGGATACGGTTGGCTTTCTGGTCTGCGAGTGCACACTGCCGGCTCATGTTCATTTTCTCATTGACCAGCACCACCAAGTTCTTCTCTGCAGGGGTGCTCTGAATCTCTTTGCTGCCCAGCCTGTAGCTGTGTCTGGGATTGCTCCGACCCAGGTGTAGGACCTTACACTTGACATGGTTAAACTTCATGAGGTTGTTATCCACCCACCTCACAAGCCTGTCAAGGTCCTTCTGGATGGCATTCCTTCCCTCCAGCGTATCAACCGAACCACACAGCTTGGTGTCATCAGCAAAATTGCTGAGGGTGCACTCAATCCCACTGTCCATGTCAGTGGCAAAGATGTTGAACAAGACTGGTCCCAACACCGATCCCTGAGGGACACCCCTTTTTACTGGTCTCCAGCTGGACCTTGAGCCATTGACCACAACTCTTTGTGTGCAGCCATCCAGCCAGTTCTTTATCCACTGAGTGGTCCATCATTATATTGATGTCTCTCCAGTTTAGAGACAAGGATATTGTGTGGTACAGGAACGCTTTACACAAGTCCAGGTAGATGTCATCAGCTGCTTTACCGCTGTCCATCATTTCTGTAACCCCATCATAAAAGGCCACCAAATTGGTCAGGCAGGATTTCCCCTTAGTGGAATAATACTAATATAATACTAATGATAATACTACTAGTATTAAGGGGAATAACAAGGAGAGAATATAAAATTAAAGGGAAAAAAACCATCAACCAAACAAAAAACCCAACCAAACAAAAACCAACAAAGAAACAGCAGTGATGCACAACACAGTTGTTTACCACCCATTGGCTGATACCCAGCCTGACCTGACCCATGGTCTGCCCTTCCAGGTGACTGCCCCCAGTTTGTATACTGAGCATGATGTGCTGTGGTATGGATTATCCCTTTGGCTAGTTTGGGTCAGGTGTTCTGTCTCTGCCACCTGCTGTTTTCCTGTGCGCATCCTCACTGGCAGACCATAAGAGACTGAAAAGTCCTTCATCAGGGTAAGTGGTACTAAACATCAGTGTGTTATCATCATTATTCTCAGACTAAAGCCAAAACACAGCACTGCACCAGCTGCTATGAAGAAAATTATCCCGGCTGAAACCAAGGCAGAGATGCATTAAAATTTTAGGTATAAATAAATAATAAAAGTTGGGTATAATAATTTTATGTATAAATAAATAAAATTTAGTTATTAATAGGTTGCCAATTGTGAAACAGGTAAAAGTAGTTTACTTAATTTGTTAATACAGTGTTACGTAATTGAAAGTTCTTTATGACATTCTCACTGGAATATGAGATCAGCAAAGAAATTCCTTTGACCTGCTTTCTGAGAGAAAGCATTTTCAAGTTAGGATTCCGAGGAATTTGTTTCAGCAATTTTTGGACCAAACCTTTTCCAGTGATATCTTTTGCCAGAAGCCTCAGACTCATTCAAGACTACTTAACTCCTTGCTATTATCTTCCTTCAACTTACAAAATCTAGTACTGTTTCTCTGAATGGAAAGGTTATTTTTCCTTGTGGTGAGGTTGTGATGACATTTCACTATCTGTTCTAGTGTTGTTCTTGCACCAAATTAGTAGTGTGTTACTGGCTAGTGTTTTGAAAAAGGTTAGTCATGAAAAGTCTTTTATTATCTTATTATGTATTTTCAGAGTGTTGCATCTGGCTCAATAACACGTCTCTAGAAACCTTTCATTACTGAGAATGAAGTTCTTCGCTTCTGAGTTTCTACAGCAGCTACTGGTTGTGTGTTTTATGACCTCACTTACACCTCATTATGTAAGGCCACTGTATGGATGTTCCATTTCCAGTTGGGGTGGACTGGATTTTGCTTGTTGATAGATGATAAAAATAGGTAGATTCAATTATTTGTGATTTCTTTGATGAAAGATTGGATTAAATCTTGATTTTCTTAGATTCAGAGAAGAGATTGTACAGTTTTTGGTAAAGGTTACTCCTTAGGTATTTAGTATGAAATACATCTGACTGGCATTCTCTCCATTAGTATCCTTCAGAATTATCACATGCCTGTAAATTTACTAGTAGCTCTGCTTACCAGCCCTTACAGAGGTATATCCTGGCAGCTGTTGAGTATCTTCAGGTCCTAACCCTACCAAAGCTGAGGAGTCTTAGGAAAACTCAGCATAGGATTATCTCTGCAGTGATTAAAGGAAAAAGCAAAATATAAATCCTTGAAGGCACTGAAAAATTTTGACAGAAGATGTAGTAAGCTGTTATTGATCTGTACCCACTTGTATTGCTGAATAACAATATATCAGTATGTATGTACCATAGAAAAAGTAAATGTGATATTAATTCACTTAAATTCTACCTTCCTGTTAAATAGGACCTTGAACTATATTTTTTTTCAAAAATTAACACAGAAAAGTGAAAAATGTCCAAAGGACTTTGCAATTCATCAATTATAATGGCCACAAAGAGAAACATATTTACAGCACTCACACTTTGCAGCTACAGTGGCAGCAGACTAAACTACAGTCATTTGATAGAGTTAGGAATTATCTTTCAGTTTGAAATCAGTAAGTGCCATATGAAGTCACTGCTTAGTAATCCCCAGATTGTTTTGTGACAGAGTCTTTCTGATAGATGTGAGTACAAGAGAGCTTTATAGCCCTTATCTGGTGTTAATGAATTCACTGAAAAATTAAGAACTGATGAGGTATTGTGAACTGTATTTTCTAACAAAATCTGTCTAGTAGATATTCCTTTACTCTCTCAGAGGTCTTCATCACACCTCTATGGTTACCATACGGTAACCATATGGTGGTTATTGCTATATGATGTGCTGCTTTAAAAAGTGACATTTTTAATAGAACAAGTTAGAATAAATCGACTAAGTAAAGAATAAACAGAATAAATAAACAAGTTAAAAATAGCTATAATTTCTGCTGGCTGCCCATTACACTATAAACAGTTATTTTATATAACCCTTCTTAGTGATATTGTTTATCTTCTGTAGTTAACTATATTTATAAATTACATTCAGAATTCTAAAGGGATTATATTCTTACAGATGTTCTGGGACTTTCCTCATGTTACTGTGCAACAACCTGAAAAAATGCTAGAACAATCTTTTCTTCCAGTATCTGAATATTCAATATAGTATAATAATTTTATTATCTAGAATATCTGAAAAAAAGTTTTAGTATATGAAACATTTAAAATTATAGTATTAAGGACAATAACTGTGTCACTGCTTCAGATAATACCTATTGAATTTCTTAGTAATATGAAAAATAAACTTCATGAAGCTTCAAGGTGTTACTATGTGGTTCATCCTCTGAATCTAAAAGACAATCAAATATGTCTAAGCAATTCTTGTTGGATGTTTGTATAAATTGAAATGTAGGTAAATGCAGTAATGGAATATTTTGTTAGTATTCGTTTGTGCTTATACAGAGAAGTGGATCTTAATCTTCAACATAAATTTCTCTTGCAGATTTTTAGTCACCTTTCTTCCTATTCTCCTTTAGCAGATGTGAACTCCTTATTTCCGTCATTCCTGAATGATCCTAACTCAATCTGAAAGTTTGCTTCTGAATCCCGGCTAGTTCGACCTATGTCTGTGTACTCAACAAGATACCTATATGAATAACAATATAGATAACAATTATGATGATGTTTCATGACTTGGTTTCTGTTAAGTTCTTTCTGTGAAGGACTTATTTACAATGTTGTCATAATACGGTGTTTTTGTTAAATTGACAACTGTAGGTACAGGGAATTAGGAACATTTTCACTTGAATTTTTTTTTAAACCTCCATTTGACAAATACTATTAAACACCCAAATTATTGATAATAATAATAATAGAACACATAGAGAAATAATGTCATTATATCCAGAGCAACACCATAGGTTGCAGTGATTCAGCATCCTGAGGGATTGCTTAGAATTCGCAGTGCTAGATTCAAAACGTATTTTATTGTACGTTTCTTTTCCATTGCTGGTGTCATTGATGGCTAGATTCCTGTTGGAGAAGAAAGCAGCAACACAGATTTCATACTTGCTTATGTGTTTTATTTTCAACTTTGTATGACTTCATTCTTACTTCACTTGACAGAAGTTGCCATGAAAGAGTGAAAAAACAACTTTTTTTTTTTTTTTGCAGGAAAAGTAATGTGTATTTTCTATCAATAGCATCGTTTCAAGAATTAAATTATATTTTTTCAGCCAGGTAAACTCTTTCCATTCTTCCCCCTCAAAGAAGCTAAAACAAAAAAATAAACAACAGTGTTGTTGTGAAAAATGGCGTGGCCATTTGTTCTTTTTGTTCCCTACAAGCTTAGGCAACACATATATTCACATTCTAAAAATTTATAATCTTTACCATTGATATTCAATTATGGAACTTGTAGAAATGCCAATTTAATATTTTGCTAGTAGTTGAAAAGAATTAAGATGTAGTTGAAGCATTAAGCAGTCAAACTAAGTCTCAAAATGAGAACAAATTTGCTAAAAATAAGTTCAGTTTTAATCTATACTCTTTAGAATGTTCAAATATATGAATATTTTTGAAAAAGAAGATTCTACAACTAGCCTGTTATAACTGCTTATTAAATCATCAGTAAATATTCAGAAGAAAGTAACAGCTATTGCCCAAATCTGTAGCATAACACCTGTAGGTGAAACAGATAAATTATTACAATAAAAACTTGATTGTTTGAATGTACACCATACAACAAGTAATTAGGAATATATTAAATGTATTTTTCTTTGACAATGATCTACTTTCAAAGAACAGGTTCTGAATTATTTGTTCCCAGAAAGAATTTCATAGAGGAAGCTGAGAAGACTGCTATTATTTCTCAATCACAATTCCTGTAATCCTTGAGAGAAACAGCATTAATTCTGTAGATTTCTAAGGAAATTGCTTTATGTCATCAATTTATGCGACTTCTATGGGCTCTGGACATAAATCAAAACACAATAAGCAAGAAATTAAAGAAAGAATAAACAAAGTTTTGCACCTAAAATAGTAAAATCACTTGCAGCAGTATCAATTGTGCTTTGTTCAATGCTGCAAAAAGTATACCTGTCAACGTTTTCTCTATATAAAACACGGATGATAAACTATTTGGCCTTGTCCGAGGCTTTTTCTCTGTATAGTATCAAGTGTGTTTCTGTATCATCCACAGAAATTAGGAAAATGCTGAAGCTAATTGGCCGTTGTTTCGTGTGTTCATGTGGAAGTCAGCATATTTATGTGAAATTTCAATAAAACAGGCTACAGATTCTCAGAGCAGCTTCAAATATTTTTTCCTTTTGCTAGATTTTCGGGGTTTTTTTTTGTGTTTACCTGTTGAACTGATGAAGCAATATGTGCATGATCATTTTTCTTGGCATTTGATACCCCAAAGGCCAGAAAAACTCAAATCTGAAATTTTCAGAAGGACATGTGGTTTAACCACATTGTTCCGTTTTATCTCCTGATCTCGTAATTACAGGGTATATTTTGGTTAATGCCACAACACTTACTACCTTGTTTTCCTTTCCTATTAGGTCACTCTTTTCACAGATGTAACAAAAAGCTATGCTTATCTAACATACTGCTTCTCGATGAATCAACCTAATATCAACTACTAAAATTTCTCATTAATCTGTAACTAATACTAAGCAAAACAAAAGGCTATACATAGATTGTACTGTAACAGTAGTATTAAAACATTCTTTACAATAAATTGTATTCGAATATGAAAAATCTGTTGATAACTTTACCTGAATCTAAATAATATCTACTATTCTTACCCTTTAGTATTTCATTCTGTATATTAAAATGTATTATTTTATCATTGCTACAGTGCTAGTTTGCTGAAACAATTGCATAAACTTTGCATGGCTTTTGTTTCATAGAAAGTATAAATTGGAGGATCTAGTCATTATACTAAAATTTGGAAAGGAAGTCTTTTAGAAGGAATAATTCTCATTAGTACTATGTCAAAGTGGCCATCATCCTACCTTAAAAAAAAAAAAAAAAAAAAGGAATTTATATGCTTGCAATTCTACTGGGTCAATATGGCCCTCACAATCTACAGAATATAAAGTACATATGATCACTCCTTTCTGATAGCTTGGAAATAATAATAATAATAATAATAATAATTTCCATGTTCCTGTACAACGTCAAGAGTATTTATACATGCATTGTGAAGAGTTGCTGATTAAATAAGTACAGTTTTCTAATGCTTTGTCAGAAAAAAAATGCTATTCAGGGCAATAGTAAAAAGTGTTTTCTTTTAACATACACATTAAAAATAAACAAACAAAACCCCAAACAAAAATCTTAATTAATTCTACTCAATCTGTATTATTCCTTAATACAGATTAAGACATTAATACTACCAGATATTAGTACTATTAAGTGCTTGTAAAGGGTAGCAGAATTAGTAACTGCCATAGGTTGTCCAATATCACTGTTTGCATTTATGTATTCACATGCAATATATGTATCCTAGCTTTTCATCTGATAATAGCTTGTTTTCCATTTACATGATAGAACACATGATAGACAAGAAATTAAAATCAGGATTTCAGCCAGCCTGCTGGAGGTAGACATCTGTAAGTCACACCTATTTGTTTATCCAGCGTGGCTCAATTTTTTTTTTTCTTGTGATATAAGTAATGAATGGAATTATGGTGTGCTTGATTTTGACAGGTACAAAGTATATTTCAGGGGATTTAAATCATACTTATTACTCATATATTCTCATATATTCTCATATAAAAAAGATTGGGCATCACATTTTAAAATGCCTAATAATATTTTTATAGCTGTTGTGTAAAAGAGACAAAACTTAGGTAATAAACTACAGTTTGAAACAGTATTGAAGTGTCAAAAAAGGTCAATAATGTGTATATTTCCCAGTTTGCTTAAAATAGGGAGCAATTGTACAGTATGGTTATATTTAAGTTGGAGAGGTGTTTGTTTTACCATAACAACACCAAGTTACTACAGTCTTCTTATTAATAACAGTTTATTTGTCAAAATTTTCCTGTTTCACTGTAAAATAGCTACCATTGCAGAAACATGCTGGGGAGGAAGACTAAGGTAGAAAACTGAGGTGTCAGCATAGCTGAGCATGGAGTTCACCTTTGCAGAGTACTGGAGACTTGAAGTCTATCACCATGATTCTCCCAGAGGGCTATGCAAAGGTCAAATGCATAATATACCATATAAGACTGTGACAGCTGAATAAAAATGCTAACTGAAACTATGGTATTTTTCCAATAAGTTTTATATATGCTTCAGTAGATGCAAGTAAAAATAAATAAATAAATAAAATTACAATTGTGAAAAAAGACAAGATGTATAGTACTTTTTAATATTTCTAGAATACAAATCTGTCTAAATTGTGAGGAATTAATTAAATTAGAGACACAGAATTAAATGCCTTTTAAAATTTGTTTAATACATTTTGTATGAGCCTGCATTTCTGTCTTTGTAAGCTGTGTTGTTTTCATAAAGGAGTAGTTATCAGCTATATATTTCCTACCCATATGGAAGTAGTAACAAAACCATAGGTGTCATGTATTATGTGTAACTGAATATATCTACAATTACCTAATAAAAATGGCATAAATAACAATTTTTATTCAGTAGAATTATATTTTATATCATAACGATTACTTATGATTATTAACAACATTCTTTATAATAAACTAGATATAATCTAGCTTGGAAAAAAACAAAACTGTGCTGAGCTTATTGACAGAACTATGATGACAGTAATTTCTTATACGTTATCTAATTTATAGCACTGGTGGAAAGTATAAGTGATCTAATCTAGAATTTAAACAGAAAAATGATACCATACTTATTTTCTGTAGTCTACAAAACTCCTTGGACTCAAGTTAAGACTATAGAGGAAAATCTGATAATGTTCAAGTAACAGGATGTTTTATGATACAATTATAGATTTTTATATACACAAATGTTAGTATTCTTGGGGTATCAAAATTTCAGTTTTCCACATCACTGCCCTCTTTTTTTTTTTTTATTAATTAAAGAAAACCCCAAACCAAAACCAAAATAAGGCCAAAACAAAACCATTCATAAGGCAATAAAATGTAAGAAGTCGCTTACTTTTTTTTTACTTACTGCTACTTTTGCAAAACAGAATAGCAACATTTCACTTGAACATCAGTTGACTAATTGACCCTTGACACTTGAATAGCAAGTACTTAACTTGAATAAACATTGGCAGATGGCAAAGCAGAGTTAGACCTTGATCCTTCATGTAATTAAGCTCATACTTAGTCCATCGATTTCATTTCTGCTACATCTGCAAGACAACACCATAAAATTTAATTGCTCTTCATCCAGTTTTGAGGATAGTAATATTTCTTCTATCCTACACATTCTTTAACGTATTAGGTCTGTCCTTATGAAACATAATTCTTGCAGCAATTTTTTAATATAGTTGATATATGTAGTGCTATGTCAAAGAAGAATACCCAAATTTGAATTTTACTGGGACTCTTTATTTGCATGAGAAGCAAGATGCACTGCATTTGATCAATTACATAGCACAGTAATGTCCTCTTCCATGTCAGGGAGTTTGGACTAAATGAACTTTAAAGGTCTCTTCCCTCAAACCTTTCTATGATCCTATTATAAATAATACTGCCAGGAAATAAAACCATAAAAATAAGGGGTTTTCCTGAGGATGGAGGAGAGGAAAGCCAGACAAACTTCTGTGTGCAGAATCTTAATATAGAAGCCTGTCAGGGTAATTAGTGATGCTGACAGAACAATACCTTCCCTGGTTAGTAATCACTTCCTGTTCTTTATTAACCAAATGACATTCAGGTCATAGTATTTCTGACAAGAAAGCTGTTTTCATAGTTAATTTCTTAAATAAATGTGTAATTTGTGCCTGGTAATAGGATCATGAATCTATGTAGAAATAATATTGTGACAACATGGACACAGTGGTTTGTTAGGCTGTATGTAATTGATATATATTACATGAATATTTTATAACAACATTAAGAAGGTTTCATACAGTTAACACGTTGACTACGTAAGCACAAAAGGTTAATGAATGGCAGCCACAAAGAAAAAAAATATTTCAAGTATGTAATTGAATTGTTACAAACAGTTAAATCATGGCATAAAGTAAATAGTAACATTTATATATTGATGTTTGTCTTTTTTTTTAACATTGGTTTGGGGATTTTTGGGGGGTGTGTGTGTTTTCTTGTTGGTTTTGTGTTTGGTGGGTGTTTTTTTGTTTTTTTGGTTTTTTTTTTTATAACAGTAATGACAGAGATAATTTTTAGCACTAGAGTACCTCTATTCATAATGGTTAAAACTATTTTCTTAATAATTTTCTTAAGGATGATCAAGGGACTATATACATGAAATAACACTGTTATATTAAAACCTGATAAATGGAAGAAGCAAGGTTTCTGGTAAACAATTGAACAGAAACCGTCAAACCAACTTGCATTTCTACACTATTCAAGATACTAAAGCTCAAATATATTGAAAGCAAGTGACTATATGGGAATTAAAATTTGTATAAAGGAATAACGTGGAAAGGCTAGGGTTGGTTCTTCACAGAAATTTTTAACTATTAAAAATGTCCAATATATCATGCAAGGTTTAGCTACGTTAAGAGTGAGTTAATGTCTAGATGAACAGAAGATTAAAAATAGTGTATATAATAAGTACTTTCACCTGTAATAAAAACATTTTTATTTATCACATTTTTTCCCACAAAAATAGATAACACAGTTCATGTAGTTTTAAGGAAGCTACTATTTGTGCAAAATCATGTGATTTTTATTAAAACCAAGAAGCTGCAATGCCATATAACAATATTTTTCACGTAAAGTTAATCTTAGCACAGACTGTAGATTACTAAAATTCAAACTTTATTTTATTTCTAAGTAGAATTCTTGGTGAAAAAATATTGCTTGGAAAAAATGGCTGTCATTAAAATGCAATAGAAATAAAAGAATGATTAATTCTTCATGCAAACAATGATGCTTAGAGTGTTTACAATAAGTCAGACATCAAGACGGCACATTAAAAATGCACAACAGAAAGCAAATGACTGATTTATCCTTTATACAAAGTGGAATCTCTGAATAGAAAAACTTATTAAATAGACAGATTAATAACCACATGGTAAAAAAATTAAGTTCAACCTTAATTTTTTAAGGGTGTTGAGTGAAATACCAGCAGGTCGTCGATATCTGAAACTTATTACAAGAAAGGACTCTCACCATTACAATGGAGTTATATCACTTCAGCACTGTTATACAGTGTAAATTTTTTTCTTATATTAAATATATTTATAGCATTGTGCAAGTGGTCCTTGCACATCAAGTTGATGGAGTTATGACAAACTACACCTTTTGATCTTTTATGTTCAGTCTCTACAATATCTGCCATGCAAAAGCACAAACATAGATAGGCACAAAGATATCAGTGTTGGGTCTTTGGAGCTCCTGTTCATCAACTTGACAATTTTAGACTGAAGATTCATTTAGAGCTATGTTATTGTGCTATTTTATATATTATATATATAAAAAAGTCATATTAATACATTTACTGACTAAAAATCAGCCTTGCAAAAGTTGCTAAAACAGCTAACCATATTAAAAACCTAACCTTTTGTCTTTTTAAGAGACTCAAGAAATAGATGTTTATAACTTAATGTAAGAAAGAGTAAAATGATTACAGTTATGGTGAGAGTTTTGGCACAGAAATAATGTCTCTGATGTTTTCATTCAAAAGTGGCATTACATGAAGAGAAAGAAGTGCTCTAGATAACACTGTGAAGAGTTGGGGAACCAGAAATTCTCAGCAATTTGGGTTCCAGGAATGCTTACATGTAGAAACATCACTTTGTTAATCCAAAATTGCTTTCTAAGAGGGAGTTATTACAGCATTAGTTTTTATATAACAGTTATTACCTGAGGTGTACATATATAGAAAAACAATCTTCTTCCATTTGCATCATATACTTTGTGTCACCTTTCATTTCAACTTGTAAAAAACAGCCAACATAACTGCTGAAGAAATGTGGATAGATACACTATCAGCTGGAAGCGAACAAGGAACATTTTCTTTCTTAGCAACCACAACATCTATTATAAAGTAAGGAACTGAAAATAAAGTTTAATTCTGAAGCTGAAATATATCAGTCATAAGAATAATTGATTTTGTAGCTGGGTGATGACCCACTCATTTCCATGACTTGCTCTTATCTAATCTTTGAAAATCTGTATGACTTCAAAGCAATAAACTCATTCATGTTCAGCTGAGAGACTTCTCTTTATAAATTTGCTCACAGCATGGGAAAGATCCTAGGGCTATTACTTAATGTGAAAGTAGGAATGCAGTATTTTACATTCATTTTACCATTTGTCAGTTATATTTAATAATAACTTGTGGTTCATAATGTAATACAAAGATCATAATATAATAAATAAAAGTATCATAACATAATATAGAGATCAGGTATCATTCTATTGTGTATATAGCTCAAAATATGAAGAAAATCACATTTATTTGAAACAATATGCTCAGGTTGCCCAGAGGTGGTACTTGCACCACCCCCAGAGAGATTCAAGATCAGGCTGATTAAGTTGAAGATGTCCCTGCTCATTGCAGCGGGGTTGGACTAGATGACCTTTGAAGTTCCTTCCAACCCAAACTATTCTATGCTTATATGATTCTGTGACCAACTGCTGAAGATAAATCAAATAACTTTATTTTAGCTTATGAGAGTTGTGTTTGGTACACATTATGGAGACAAAGCTCTATCAAGGGTTACCTTAACACTGGTAGCAGAAAATTGGTCGATGTTGCCAATGTTACTGAGATGCAGCTGGTATTTCTCCTTATTCTTCTTTTCTTATTGTACACAAAGACATATTCAATCACATCAACTTTGGGAGAATTCTTAAATAATAAAAATAATATTTATATTATATATATTTTTAAACACTCTTGGACTAAATAATACTTGTTTGTTACCTGCATTCTTATTTATAAGTTTTAAAGCCTAATGGTTTGCATTTCATAGTTTTTGTTTCAAAATAAATTTTATCACAGTCTTATAGCAATCTATGACAATTTATAATTTAAAAGGTCAGAAGGTATAACTTGATTTAACCACAGATGCTGGTTTTGTATCTCCCTGGCATGGTGTAAAATTCAGGGTAAATGTTAATTATTCATGGAATGATTAGTTTTAATTAACACTTTTGTAGAATCCCATATGGTTTCAGACACCACCAGTTTACTAATGCAAACTATTTAAAAGTTATTGTGGAAGACTGAAAAACTTTGCTGGAGTCAAGATATGGCATGAGGAAAACAAACCATTTCTTTGTATAAAAAAAAAAAAAGTATATAAACACTGCTGTATTTAAATCCTGATTCTGACCTTTGCTATTTTTGCAGTGCAGAATAAATTTCATGGGACAACAGTTTTGCCTCAACAAAAAGAGCTGAGCTGAAAACAGATTTTTTTTCTCCTTCGGTGATCATATTACATAGTTTAGGAAATCTGTGTCTGATTATTCTATCACAGTGTTACAGAATACTTACACATTTTTTAGTTATACCATTTTAGTATGCATGTATTCGGGTTTCTGGAAAGCTTGTATTAATTATATTTTGATTTGTGACCTTTATAGGTGTTAGAAGACTCTGTTGTGTCTTTCTGTTCATCTCTTACTCCTCCTCCCAGCTTTTAGAGACAAAAAAAGATGCAGAAGAAACTGCCATAGAAGTAAAGAGAAAACAAAGTTCCAAATCTAATATGTCAACAAGTTTTAAAGTAAAGGACTTTCAAATCATTTTGATCAAGCAAAACTGGAGATTATGCTATCAACAGGAAAGTCTAATAACTAGAAATTGCAAGTATAATAGGCTAACTCTAGGTGAGATAAAGTGCTAGAACAAATGTGCTCTGGCTGTAGTTTAATAAGAGACTCTAACAAGCTTACTGGCTTAAGAGTACCAAGGGTACAAGATCAAAACTATAAACAATCAGACTACTGAAATCATGATCTAAAATTTCTGTGTTAGCTTATAATTTGTCAAAGAAGCTCAAAGAAGCACTAATCATTTATATTAGTGTCTGTATAATTTGCATTATAGCCATACTCTGAAATTTCCCCTATAGCTTTTTGATGGTACTTACACCTTGCTCTGTTAAACGGCTTCACCATATCAGCAGTATTACAGAAGAACTTTTATTCAGGGAGTTAATGATCCTGGACAAGCCATGCCCACTCCATCAGACCTTGTACTTATGGCTTGAATAGCTGCCATGTTAGCATGAGTGACTGTGCTATGACCCCCTGCATATAACAATACTGAAAGGGAAACGTTCTAGAATACTCTGGATACATGTTGTACCTAGATACAATTCCCAGGTCTGTGTAGCTGGATATGCTCTTGTGAACATTAGGAAAAAGATAACAGCACTGGGATATGAGTGTGGCTATTTTCATACTTTTCATACCTTTTTATTATATTCCTGAAAGTAGTTGCACGCAGCCTGATCACTTTTCAGGAAAATGACTTGTCAATGCTTTGAATTATGCTTTGTGTGCAAGCAAATAAATTTTGCCTTTTCTAATAAAAGGATTTAGTCTTTATGCTAAAAAGATGACAGAGCAGGGTCTTGGACGCTGAAAATAAGGACACATTAAAGAGAATAACATGTTAAATATATAAAGGAAGAAGATAGAGAGTATTTTTATGTATGTGGAAAGATTTTTAGTTATCATGAAAGGCTGAGACACTTGGAACATAATTGTGAATATGTGCTCCAGGATCCAGCCTTGTATAGGTAGAAATTAAACTGAAAATATTTTCCTCAGGATACTTCCATTTATAAGAAAGAAGAGCATTTCTAATTTAGCCACATGTTCAACATTTTAATGAACCTTTATACCTTGGTATTAAGCATGTGGGTAGCATTCAGAATAGTCCTGAGTAAAAAAGCTCAGCTTCTATTTCAGATATAAATGTACATATTGATTTATAGTTAATGAAATAATAAATATGGAAAATACTATGAGAGAAATAAATTATTCATAGTAAATTTCACAAACATATAAAATAAATAATGCATCATAATTTATGGAAACACAGTTGAACTTAATTTATTCAAAAAATGATTGAGCAATCCTTTATGAATTTTAATATTTTTCTATGCTGATATCACACAGAAATTGCAGATTATATGAACCTAACAATTTTTTAAAAAAGAAAATAATGATAATGGCCACTTTTTATCTTACTAAGCAATAGTAGCTTGACAGCTCTAGTGAAAGGAGTGTCATCAGAATGATTCCTAAGAGATGTATTTCATAAGAAGCAGCAGTCAAAGTAGTCTGACAATATTCTAAAGTACCAAAGGGCATGTGTTGGAATGGTTACCTTTTTTTTATTGCTAGATGCATGGTGGCAAGAAGTGCCCATATGGGGTAAATAGAATGTTTAGTGAGGTGTAAGGCGTATGTGCATTAATGGACTGAATAAATGGTCATGCTACAGCACTGGTCAGACCTCCATGAATAATGACAAATCTATGCTATAATCTATTAGAGATCTTCATCTTTTCCTTCAGTTTTTCTCAGTTCTTTGAGTTTTGTGATAAACTTCTTAATAGACATGCAAACGTTTTAAATTCCTTTACCCAGAGCAAAGGAGAACTAAATCTGATCTGAAAAATCTGTTATCAAGGTGTCTACCCTGAACTAAAAGTCTGTTTTAGCATGCTAGAATACTAGTTTGAGGATAGGAACTAAACTGCGGAGAGCTGAAACAGAGTCATGTGTGCATCAATCTGGTTTATGAGCCAGAACAAATACTATTTAAGACTATGTTCACTTATTTATTGCTAAGGATAAAGCAAACAACAGAACCTATTTTTAAGAAGCTAGTGAAAAGAATCAGTTGAAAATTAGAAACTAAAAAGGGGACACCATTTATTACACATAGCTGATTGTTGTGGTTTAAGCCCAGTCAGCAAACCGAAACCACACAGCTCACTCCCCCCTACCCTTTTTCTTCCCCCCACTCCTGGAGGGATGAGGAGGAGAATCAAAAGAATTTAAGTCCCATGGGTTGAGATAAGAACAGTCCAGTAACTAAGGTATAGCACAAACCACTACTGCTGCTACCAATAATAATAATCATTAGGGAAATAACAAGGGAAGAGAATACAACAGCTTACCACCCCCCAACTGATACCCGTTCCGAGCAGTGATCTTGCTCTTCCGAGTAAGTGCCCCTAGTTTATATACTGGGCACAATGTTCTGTGCTATAGTATGCCCCTTTGGCTAGTTTGGGTCAGGCGTCTTGTCTCTTCTTCCTCCTGTCTTCCCCTCCTCCCTGGCAGAGCATGAGACTCCAAAAGTCCTTGGTAAGTGTAAACATTACTTAGTAACAACTAAAAGCTTCAGTGTTATCAGCACTGTTCCTAGTCTGAGAGTCAAAACCACAGCACTGCACCAGCTACTAGGAAGGAGAAAAATGACTGCTACTGCTGAACCCAGGACACTGACTTTTAGGAAACAAGATTTAGAATTCAAGCTAGGTTTATGATAAGAGTAGGCAACTGAATGTAAGAGAAATTATTAATAAATACTGAAAATATAGAAAATATTTCAGGGAGGTTCTGCACTGAATAAATGGTCAATAAGATATCCAGAATCCAAAGTATCATACAAACTTCCACTGTCTATATTCTGCTGTGGCAATTTATGCATGGCTTTTATTGCTGTCTCAGGAGGTCTTTACCTGCTAGAGCCAGTCCACAATCTTAGGCTTGCACATAGGTAAGAATTCATTGCAGTATATAAGACACTGGTAGGCCTACAATTTTGATACCATAACGCCTAAATTTTAGATGTGTAATCTTTGGAATAGAAATTGAAGCTCACAGTATAGTACAGTACTGGAAAGGTTACCTGCTTCAGTCCAAAATAATTCATCATTCATTCATTCATTCATTCATGGCTTGACTTCGCGAACGAAGATTTGGGAAGGGCATTTACCCACGCTTACTACAAGCGCGCTGATGACTAAGAAGGCCAATGTGGGATAGGCAAATCCGGCTACAAAAAGCACAGCAGAAGGTCTCCTTGGGTGGAACAGGTGGGACACGATTCTTCCTGTGTTGTCTTTTCTCCTCGAGACTAGTTCTTCGTGAACTCTCAAAGGAGTCAGCGGCATTATGTATGGTGTGCCTCCAAGTCTCCCGATTGGAGGCCAAGGTGGACCACTGATGGTAGTCAATATGGCCAAGGCTAAGGTATTGTTTCAGGGAGTCCTTGTATCTCTTCTTTGGGGCACCTCTCTTGCGGCTACCAGTGGCAAGTTCACCGTAAAACACGATCTTGGGGAGGTGGTGATCCTTCATCCTAGAGACGTGCCCTGCCCAGCGCAGCTGCAGTTTCAGCAATGTGGCCTCGATGCTGGTGACCCCTGCCTGTTCGAGGACAGTGACATTAGACACATAGTCAGTCCAATGGATGTTTAGAATTGTACGGAGGCAGCGCTGATGAAAGCGTTCCAGGAGTCGCAGGTGATGACGATAGATGACCCATGATTCAGACCCATATAAAAGAGTAGACAATACAATGGCTCTGTAGACACTGATCTTTGTACTTTTCTTCAGGTGTTTATTACACCAGACTCTTTTATGGAGTTTTCCAAAGGCTGTATATGCCTTTGCTATTCTGTTGTCTATCTCTTTGTCGATCGTGGCATCCGAGGAAATGATGCTTCCCAGATAGCTGAACTGCTGAACTGTCTTAAGCTCTGACTCGCTGATGGTAATATGGGGATGGCGATAATCTTCTTGGGGTGCAGGTTGGTAGAGGACTACTGTCTTCTTCAAGCTGACTTCCAGCCCAAAAACCTCAGCCGCCTCCGCAAAGCAAGATGTTAAACGCTGCAGAGCTGCTTCTGTGTGGGCAACAAGGGCGGCATCATCAGCAAAGAGCAGTTCACGGACAAGATGGTTTAGGGTCTTAGTGTGGGCCTTCAGTCGCCTTAGATTGAATAGGCTACCATCGGTATGATATCGAATATAAATGCCGTCTTGTTCGTCGAGGTCTGCTGTAGCCCTTTGGAGCATCATGCTGAAGAAGATTGTGAATAAGGTCGGTGCGAGAACGCAACCTTGTTTCACACCATTGGTTATTGGGAAAGGCTCAGAGAGTGCATCACCATACCTGACTTGGCCTTGCTGATCCTCATGTAACAGAATAATCATTTTCAGGAACTTGGGGGGACAACCTAATCGTTCTAAGATCAGCCACAAGCCTTTCCTGCTCACAGTGTCAAAAGCTTTGGTGAGGTCAACGAAAGTTACGTATAACCCCTTATTCTGTTCTCTACACTTTTCTTGCAATTGTCTGAGAACAAATACCATGTCTGTGGTACTTCTATTAGCCCTGAAACCACACTGACTTTCAGGTAGAAGTTCTTCTGCGATAGCAGGTACTAGTCTGTTCAATAGTATTCTTGCAAGAATTTTACCAGCAATGGAGAGCAGAGTTATACCACGGTAGTTTGAGCAGTCTGACTTGACACCTTTTTTCTTATACAGAGTGACGATGATTGCGTCACGAAAGTCTGACAGTATTTTGCCTTGTTCCCAACAGCACACAACTAGCTCATGAAATTTAGCGTGGAGTGCTTGGCCTCCATGCTTCCATATTTCAGGTGGGACTCCGTCAACCCCAGCTGCCTTGCCAGTTTTCACCTGCTGTATGGCCTTAAGAGTCTCTCCCATGGTAGGGGCTAAATCCAATTCGTTTTTCACCGGATGTTGCAGAATGTGCTGGATTCCTTCGCCTTGAACTACACGATTAGCACTAAAGAGGGTTTGAAAATGTTCAGACCAGCGATTCAGGATGGAGATTTTATCTGTAAGAAGCGTTTGGCCATCTGCACCAAGTAAGGGGCTTTGAACCTGGAATGTGGGTCCATACACTGCCTTCAGAGCCTCATAGAATCCTCTGTGGTCACCCAAATCTGCACATAGTTGAGTCTTTTCTGCTAGGTTGACCCACCACTTGTTCTGGATGTCTCTAAGTTTCTGTTGGAGTTTGCTACATGCAAGACGAAAGGCTGCTTTTCTTACATGGCAGAGTGGCTGAGCGAGGTGTGCTTGACGAGCAGATCTCTTTTTTGTCAGCAATTCCTGGACCTCCTGGTTGCTATCGTCAAACCAGTCTTTGTTTTTCTTTGAGGAGAACCCAATGGATTCTACGGAGGACTGAAGGATGCTGTTTTTGATATGTTGCCAAAGCGCTTCAGGAGAAGAATCTGTAAGTTGGTCTTCAAGCCTAGTTTGAAGGTTAGCCTGAAAGCTGTCCCTCACTGCAGCTATTTGAAGATTATCAACATTGAGCCTCCTCCTTGGAATGCCGCCCCTCTTAGGTTTGGGCTTGAAGTGGAAATTAAGTTTGCAACGCACAAGGCGGTGGTCTGTTTGGCATTCTGCACTAGGCATCACTCTGGTCTGGCAGACATCACGAATATTTCTCTGGCGCACTAAAACATAATCAATAAGGTGCCAATGTTTAGATCGTGGATGCATCCAGGTTGTCTTCCAGCTGTCTTTCTGCTGGAAGATAGTGTTGGTGATGGTAAGCTGTTGCTCTGCACAGAACTCTAGTAAGAAACGACCGTTATCATTGCAGTTGCCAACACCGTGCTTGCCTAGTACTCCTTTCCAGGCTTCAAAGTTCTTTCCTACTCGGGCATTGAAGTCACCAAGGATTATGATCTTATCTTCTATAGGAACTTTCTGAGTGAGGTGACGCAGGTCGGAGTAGAATTTTTCTTTTTCTGCAGGGTCAGCTTGCAGAGTTGGAGCATATATGCTGAAAAGAACAACGTGTTGCTTATTGTGCAGTGGAAGACGTAAGGAGATAATACGATCAGAGTGACCTATCTGCAAATTTTCAAGTTTGGAGGCTATGGAGTTTTTAATCATGAAGCCGACTCCAGAAAGATGACTTACAGTTTTGGGTTTGCCTGACCAGTAGAGTGTATAGCCAGTACCATGTTCTTTGAGGCTACCTTCCTCATGAAGGCGAACTTCACTGAGTGCAGCGATATCGATGTTAAGACGTGACAGTTCATGGGCAATTAGCGCAGAACGGCGCTCAGGACGCCCACTGTTCACTGTATCAAGCATGGTTCTGATGTTCCAACATGCGAGTGTCAATCTGGACACACCTTTGGAGGCAGGTGTAAGCCTTTGTCTCTTTGTTTTTAATTGACCGCAATAGAAGATGCCCGTTGGCCGCGGCTAGCCAACCAGGTGGAGGGGGAGATGAGCTTTGGTTAGGCCACCTTTTCTAGGCCTCTCTCCATATGGAGCAAGCAGTGCTGTCCTTGAAAAAGGCTGCTTGGTCATTCAGGATGCTGCCGAACAAGACTGTCATCTCCTGGGTCAGACTTGAGCGACCAATGTCCTGAACCGCCTGCATGCAGGGTTGGGTCTGCGACTTCCAGTGCACCTTATCACCTGCCGTTTCGTCCCTCGCCTGTCGCTGCAGGGCTTTGCAAGTGTGGGTAAAGCCTTCGGGCCTGCGCAGTGGATTTATTTTAGGTGAGGCACAGCGTGCGCAGAACTGGCCTCACCCTTTACACCTGAGGTTTATCTGCCAGGGCCTAGCAAGCTTGGACGGTGACAGCAAAGTCCTCAGGTCGTAGGTTTAATTAGAGTATCCTTCTCTTAGATGGATGGCCTTACAGGGCTACACGAGCTCCATCTGCCCGGGTTTGAAGTTGGAGTTGTCCTTCTCCTAGGATGGTTGCCTGAAGGCTAGTGAGCCCATCCTGCCCATGGACACACTTTGTCTGACCCTTCATTTGAGAGCTGACTGGCATGGGAGACCCTACCGGAAGCATAAGCCACCACCAGCATAACTCCCAACTTCACAAGGGCACGCAAGCTCTTTCCCCACGACAACGGGGTGTCCATGAAAGAGACATAATAAAATAATAGTTACCTATGTAAAGAACACTCTTCATTACCTCTCATTTCAAGCCACATAAGTGAGCCATCATCCCTAAATCAGGACGGCCTCACTAGTTCTCTGTTCTCAATTGGTTTTCAAAGCATGATAGAGTTCCTGTGCCCATGTATTATATAGTGCTTTACTAGTTAGAATATTTATCCAGGTAGAAGATACTGAAGCAGAAGTATTATACATTGACAATTCCATGACTAGCAGCATACTCTAAACATTCAAATAGTCAGCAGTATGTCAGTTCTAAATGTGCACAGCACAGAATATAGAGGCTTACAGGTCTCTCTGCTTACAAAAAAAAAGTTGAGTCTAGGATTTTAAATCCTTCCACCTCTCAGCTTTTGAAGAGCATAATTTTGTTTCTGCCTACCTCACATTTGTAACGGTGAGACTGAAGTCCAACCATACAATGTTCTGAACACATAATATGTGTTGAAAAAAACTGTAATTTTCGTGCCAACCTATGTGATTTTGTTGACACCAAGAAATCATGAATCTAATGGTTAAACTTCATGTATATGGTCAGAGGAGTACCATTTTTTAACTGGGAACGTTTCGCCCATAGTTGATCTAGTTGGCTTAGAAAATTGGTATTTTGTTCAACCGAAATGGTTCTCAGACAGAGGTGTCTTTTCTCCAATTGGTCACACAAATACTCAGGTAATGTGATATGACAGTACAGTTTTATCTCATTTAATAATTAAGGTATTGTTTTTCTATGACTATGTCCTATTCAGCTAGCAATATAGGTTACATTTTACAGTAATTTTATACAATGTAGTAAAGATTCTAAACATATTGTGCCAAGTGGCCTGCTTGCATGCTTGATATTAAACAGATGCTAAAGAGCTTTACTCGTACTTAACATAAATTACTACATAAGGTGAAGAGCTATTTGTTTCTGAATTACATGTTATTAAAGTTTTCCCTGAGATGTACTCTATGTGCGACATGATTTCAATTGGGAAAATGATGAATCTGTAAACCAAGGTAGAGTGCTTTTCTAACATGCAATACAAACTTTTTAAAAAACTCTCAATATGCTTCCATATTACTGAAAGAATCTCCTTGCTGGTACTTGTATCATACCCTTGTCTTAATTCACAATGTCTTCTGGCTCTTGCACTAAATTTGAGTTACTCTTAAAGCCCCTAGTCATTTAATGCAGGTCTCGTATGTCAGTGCACATTGCTATGGCTTCTGATGAAAAAGATTTTTGGTCAGACTTTTCTTCCAAGACACATTCCACTTAAAAACCTTTTGCAGCTCCCTATGGCATTTGCAGGTGCTAAGATAATTAACTAAGCCTTAGCATATTTATAAGAGTGAAAGAGCATTTCTGCATCACTCCTGTATCACAGAGTGATATCAATAACCCAGTCTTTTTTGAAAAATTATATTCATCTAAATCCTGATATTCAGTTGTTTACACTGGATCTTCTCCTCTCTTAATATTCCAAGATGTCTTTAATTTTCTGAAACAAAATTGTGGTACAAGTAACATATGTTCTGATTTTTATTTTTTTTCCTGTCAGCCCTGTAAATTAAAATTTGTCAGATTGTGGCAAATCAAAGAATCTGGTAATGCACCTATGTTTAAACAGAATATGACATTTGGTCAAATATTCTCAGAGAGGAGGTTAAAAGGAAATGGATCAAGGAAACTGATCAAGGTGTCAAGCTTAAAAAAGTTAAGCTAAAACTAAACAGATGTACTTATATGAAGTTTATACATTTAAAGAAATCTTATCCAGAATTTACTTGTTGTTTAAAAAGGTGATTAATTACTGAGGCAAAATAATTAATATGAATGCCAGCAAAATAAAAGCAATATTTGTAACAACAACTTTTCCGATATGAAAGAGAACATTTATTTCAAAACAGGTTAAGTCTAGTAAGCATATGAGCAAACAAACCCTAGCTATCCAGATATAATTTATTTCACTTCAGATATAACTTGTGAGTATGAAAGATTTTGCTGATTAGAAACTCATTTGCCTGGGCTATATCAGACACTACATGCTAAAGAGAACAAGTTATTTTAAAACAGAAAAAAAATTCAGGAAATCCTGATTTAGAATCAAAACTTTCAAAATAACCAAAAAAAATCACACAAACATGAATTGCTACACAAGAGGTCACACTTTGTCATATTTTACTAATTAGTCTTTACAAACAATCTGTTCAATGCTCTTTGCTAACACAAAATAAAGAAAAATAAACAGAATTACCTATATGTTGGTTCATAGTGTATCAATTAATTTTGTATGTATTTATAGTACAAAAGTGTAATATTAAGACATAGAGGAATGGGGACACTGGAGCTATCAGTATCAAATAGTCAATCTGTAAGTTTGGTTTGGATGGAAGGATGAATAAATACTGTTGAAAAAAATAATGCTCCCAAACCTCTTGTTGACCTTTATTTCAAGTTTAACTCCATCTTCCCCTTTATTTTTGCGGGGGGGGGTTGAATTTTTTGTTGTTGTTGTTGTTGTTGGTTTGGTTTGGTTTGTTTGGGGTTTTTTTTTTCCATTATGCCTAAATGTTACATTACTCTGTTACATGTACTGGACCTCTACACCCTTCATGCTTTTTAGATTGTCTGTCACTAAAGATTAAAGGAAAAAAAAAGAGTACATTCAGACAAGAAAGCCTTATTCCAAGTTCACATTTGAGAAGCCAAATAAGTTTTAGCACAATCTTTGATTTTTGCCTATTATATATCACAGATATTTCTCGATGTAGATTTTTTCTATACCTACAACTACTTTTTAAAATTTCTTTCTCATAAACCTCTGTGATGTATATTTGTTGTTGGTTTCTTCATATCTTTTCTCTTTAAAAAATTTAGGACTAGATCATGGACCTTTGGTGCTTACTAAAACCAGATTTCATACAATGCTTAGATATGGAAAAATTGTGAAATTTTCCTAACAAAAAAAAAAAAAAAAAAGTTACTGATTCAATTAATGCCCTTTAAAAAAAAAATAATGTCCTTTATGCACATCATTTTTTTCACTATAAGCATGTGCAAGCAAACCAGACATTCTAGAATTATTGGAATTACAGGTATTAAACTGACTAATTCAGTTTCACAGTTGAAAAGGAGAAAACATATCCATCAACATATTTTACCTTCTTTTTTCATGCAAAAAAAGTATAAATTAAACTTTTTTAAATACTTGAGGAAAAAGAAAAACCAAATCTAAACCAAAGAATCTATACAGAAAGAGGCAATGGATGTTCTGATATTACCCAGCAAGAAATATGCAGAGACATGATAGAGGCAAAGTAGTGGTACAGAGACAAATTCTTTCAGAACCACCGTTGCTTTATTTTGACACAGATGAAATCATTAAACACACACGATATGATATCTATCCCTTTACCTGGTGTATTGGTAACCCTTCGCCAGCCTCCTTGGAGTCAAGTAAAAACAAATAACCAGGCACATCAAGACAAGTTCAGACAGAGCAAGCCTGGCAAGTCTTCATCCTGAGGCCCTGCAAACTCAGTACACCTATGGCCTGTTAAAAGCAATGGCAAAACTCATAAATATGTAGCATACAGTACAAGCAAAATAAACACAATTAGCTTGGGTTCAGGGCTATCTCATATGTTGGGCAAAACTGCAGATTTCAAATATGTATGAAGAGGAATAACTGTTCAGTTTTGCAGTATTTTCCCTTCTGCAGCACTTCAGATCAGGTACAGAATGTCAACAGACTCCTCTTCCATTTTTAAGGAAATAATAGTTTATAAACAATTAAAAATGGAAACACTCAGTACCAATGGTACCTAAATAATATTATGTTTCACCTTTTTATCTTCCGATTTAATAACAGCTCTTGCCAAATCTCCAGTAATAGTAACAGTGGGGTATTTTTAACAGTTAAAGCATTCAAGTATGGTCTAAAATTGTCTTACAGTCTGATTTTTTTTAAATTAATACATCAATATGAAATATGAAATTCAACACAACTTAAAACATATTGTTGCCAAGTAACTAATGACAGTCCATTATGTGTTTTGTGTGTTTTAGACAATGAAGCCATATTTTCAGTTCCCTAAAAAATTTGTATTTATACCTTTAACGTTCTCTACAAATATACAATTTCTTGCTGTGCTGTTTTTCTATGGTTAAGTACATTTATATAGTATCTCAACTTCAGGTAGGAAATAGACCTGAAAAAGACCTTGACATGCTGACAGGGCTTAAACCACGACACAGAGAAAAGACAGTTTTGTCCCCCATTTGTTGGTGTAAAGGAAAGTTAAGGTGTCCAAATACTCTCACAAGGCCAAGCTGCTATGCCTTAATTCTAATAACAGACATCTGCATTTTAAGCCTTCTAAAGAAACTGTAACAAACATGCATGCCAGAGGTTCCTTCACAGAGGAGTGAAGCATAGTGAATGTATTTGTTTGATACAGGGTGAAATGAGAAAACGTGTTGAATGTAAAACTTGTTCTCTAATATCTGGGATAAAATTTTTCCCTATTTTTTTTACTGTACATTTTGTATAATAAAACAATATGTGCTTGAAGTCCATATTAGAAAGTCAACCATATGCTGGACTGCATCAGAAAAAGCATGTCCTGCTGGTTGAGGGAGCTGATTCTCCTCCTCTAGTACACTCTTGTGAGACCCCAAGTGAGACCCTAGCTGAATGAATACTGCATTTAGATCTGGGGTCCCTAACAGAAGAGGTGTGTGGACCTGCTTAGCCAAGTCCAATCTCCATCCATGGAGATGATGAGAGAGCTGGAGCACCTCTCCTATTGTCCTGGGCTCAGCACTAGGATTCATTTTTTTCTTCTTCTTAATAGCTGATGCAGCACTGTGTTTTTGACTTGCAGCCTGGGAACAATGCTGATAACACCAATGTTTTTAGTTACTGCTCAGATGTTTAGTCTGACCAAGGACTTTGTGAATCTCATGCTCTGCTATGGAGGAGGCAAAGCTAGGAGGAAGCAAAGAAAGGACACCTGATCCAAACTAGCCAAAGAGGTATTCCATACCACAGCACGTCATGCCCAGGATGTAACTGAGGGTTACCCAGAGGGCTAGTTCACTGCTCGGTTGGGCTGGGTATCAACAGGTGGTATTGTATTCTCTTCCCTTGTTATTTCCCTTATCATTATTATTATTGGTGTTAGCAGTAGTGAATTTGTGTTATACCTTAGTTACTGGACTGTTATCTCAAACAGTGGGAGTTACATTCTTTTGATTCTCCTCCCTGTCCCTCTGGGAGCAGAAGGGAGGAAGAAAGGCGGGGCGTGAGCGAGCAGGCTGCTTGGGTTACTGACTGCACTTAAACCACGACACCTGGCCGAGAGAGTTGGGGCTGTTGAGCCTGAAGAAGAGAAGACTTAGGGGAGACCTTAGAGCAGCCTTCCATACCTAAAAGGGGCCTATAAGAAATCTGGAGAAGGAGTCTTTAGAAGGGCATGTAGGGATAGGAGAAGGGGGAATGGTTTTAAACCAAAAGAGGGTAGATTAAGATTAGATTTTAGGAAAAGATTCTTCAGTGTGAGGGGAGTGAGACACTGGAACAGGTTGCCCACATAAGTTGCTTACTGGAAGTGTTCAAGGCTGGGTTGGATGGGGCTTTGAGCAGCCTGGTCTAGTGGAAGGTGTCCCTGCCTATGACGGAGGCTTGGAACTAGATGATCCATAGGGTCCCTTCCAATATGAATCACTGTATGATTCCCTGCTTCTGTGATTTTTCCATAGCTATTTCAGAACTAGAATAAATATGCTGTAGATACTTTTCCATTCCATGTAAAATTAAAGATAATGAGGAAGAAGTGTTCCTAAAAGTAATAGAATAGCACCTGGAATACCAGACCTATAATAGTTTGTTTTGCTAGTTTTATTTTGGTGGTTTGGAAAGTGAGGTGATTTAGATATTTAGTATCCAATAAGGTTTTATTGTACAAACAGAAAAAGAGAATACATAGAATGGCCCACTGTGCTTATAAACCAGCAGACATCACAACGTACCATCTGTTCAGATTATCTTTTGTTAGCTTATAACATTTCTAAACTGTCACAAGTCATAAAATCTTTTGATCAAGGAACTGTTTGTCATTAAAGATGTGCAAAAATAAACACAACAAATAAACTGATTTTGCAGAATAAAATCATTTTATACAATCAATATTTTTAAAATATGCCACAATATCATGAGAAATGTGGGCTATAAGTAAAATTATCATAATTAATATAATTATTATTATGGGACTTAAGCCCATTTACAATCTTTGCATTCTGTTACTATATTTTTAAGATTTATTTCTCTTATCAATATATAGGCATACAGTTTAGAAACAGTATCCTTTTGTTTAGTAAAACATTATCTGAGGTCTAACACTGAAAAGATCTGAAAATGTTTCTATCACAAACTGTGAACCAAAATTGACATTGGTTAACACTGATCAAATACATAAATATGCAGAATTCATGATTTTCTAAGCTATTCATGTAGCCAAGAGGAACTCTATAGCGATATCCACAAAGGATAATTGTTCTCCTTTGAAAAAATAACCAAAACATTATTCTCATATTATCAGTGACAAAATAATAATAAAAGAAATCTATATAAAAATTCTCTTTTGCTTATGGAAACGTGGAAGGAGAGGAGGAAGAGAGAAAGGTCTGTAAATTGACACAAATTTTAAGTCTTTGAGTCTTTCCTTATATAATTTTACTTTATAAACACACTTTTTAAGAGAATGAAGTGCATTTGCAAATAAAGCTGGAATACATCAAAGATTTACACAACATCATCAAGCAAGTGATAAATAAAAATAATACTCAGAGCAGCAACAGCATGAAAATGTCTTTGGAGAGCTACCTGCAACAACATGAAAATGTGTTTGGAGAACTACCTTGCCAATTATTTCAGGCGGGTCTGTGTATGTGTCTTCTGTCTGGTGATCCATAGACAATAAAAACCTCTTATATATATATAAACAATCTCTTCTGTGGAACACAAATTTTGCACTTGCTGGTCGAATGAGCAATTAAATTTCTTCTCATTCTTTATAAATAAATGGGAAGTGAATTGAAAATTTTATGCAAATAAATTGCCATGATACAAAGGAAAATCGACATGCAAGCAATTATGAAGCTTCGATTTCTTTGTAGGCGTATTTTCTAGATATAAACAGAAAACAAATTCTAGAAAGGAAATGGTGAGATATTAGTGACAGTTACAGGGTGTTTTTTTTTTCTGAAAGAATGTTTATTATTCCAGAATTTATCAAAAAACCTCTAACTAATGACCAATGCTTTCCACATAAAACAGGATCTTCATCAGAATGAAACTTGAAACTCATTTCTATTGTTTTTCATCTGGATTTTAAATAAAATGCATATTTTGCTTTGACTTTTTGTTTTTTTTTTTTTTTTCTAATTGTTATTTATTTTGAAAGCTAAAACTTTTTAGAAAATATTTATTTATCCATTAATTTTCCAGACTTCTTTTCTCTCAGTTGCTTTTTTTTTTTTTTAATTGAATGAAAAAAAAACAAACCAACAAGTAGCATCTTGAAAGAAATGTTGTAGCTACAGAGCTAAACAGCAGAGCCTTGCAATCAGATGTTAGAACTGATGAGTGAGGTACCTATCAAGGAAAACTGGAAGTTAATAGAGGGCAAAAGAACAGTCTCCAGTGGCTTTGTGTCAGTCTGAGGAGAAGTGAGCAGAGGAAGACTGGTAATAGTCTTTTGTAGCATCTTACTAATATAGCTAATAAAGGACAGAGAAGACAAGCTTTAAGCTGTGTCCCACAGGGGTCATCAAAACACAAATTTTAAAGAAAAATGGGAGTTAAATTGAGGGGTTTTATATGCAGAGTGGCTGTGTTTCTCTAAGGAGTAGTATCTTCATGTGCTTTACTGGTAAGAAATGAAGTGTTTAACTATGTGTACCGTTTTATTGCTTTGGCCTGGGTATGTTCTGCCTTCTGACAGGGTAAACACAAACCAGAAATTGACAGCTTCAAGCTGGAGAAAAGATGTACTGTGGTCCACTGAAAGTAATCTGAGGAATTAGCAGTAGACCCTAAATATAGATATCTTCCACTCACAGGAGCAGTGACTTCACACATTTTTCATTTGGGATATTTTTTAGGATCTGGAAAGAGAATAATGACAGGATTTTTTTTTGGTTGAGGGGGTGAGGTAGAGGATAAATGCCAGAAAAAAAAACAACAACAAAAAAGCATCATGTAGGCATCCAGGTTCTGCCTAACTTGGTCTTCAAAAAGGGAATTTATACATGCATTAGAAGTATCAGATGAAGCTGAAGTTATTCTGCTAAAGGATGGCTGTCTTAAATCTTGGCTTTGGTTAGAGTTTTCCCATTCTACTCTGAAATCTGCCTAATGCTTTCATATTGTCATGGCAGTGCAACATGTTAGGAGTTATTAAAATATACTCTTCTATCTTGCTTCACATACCTTTGAATCACAAACCCTTGGAGTCTGTGAATAAATACTCTCTGAAATACCTACTAAATAAAAATACTGTCATTTCAACTTTTTTCAGTATGTGTAGAATACATATTCTAAATTTTGCAGCTTCTGGCTGAACATAAGTGTTTCACATCTACTCATATATAAAATGGCCTGTTTATGGATATAAATGTATAAACAAAATGTAATTATAAATTAATAGGAAAAATCTCAGCTGGTATGAAAATTATACGTTACACTAGATTTGCTTCACTACCTTAAAAAAATATCTTAAATGATGTATAAACAGACAAGTTTTTTCCTCTAATTGTCCTGTTACTATTTAATTAACAAGTTGCTTCACTACCGTAAAACAGCAGTGTATATATCCTACCTCTATTTTCACTACCCTGACATTTTAGTCAAGATGCTTGAGAACCAAAAGCTTTATTAAGGAAGTGTTACTATTTTTAAGGTGAAGTTATGAGTTACAGTTGACTGTATTGCTTTTAAGATTATTTATTTTAGTACTCATTTTAAAAACATCATATGTATTGGAAGGATGGGCCTTTGGCAGATGAATTCCTAAATTTCAATTGAATAAACTTAAAAGAAAAATGGAAAGATAGAACCATGGGTCACACTCTAATGAGAATGCCTTGCTACTGGAGTTTGGTTACTATTTGAAAATATTATTTGAAATTACAGGGCTAAAAGTTCCTTGAAAGTCTGTAATACTCCTCATTCTCAGGGTTTGAATTATGGTCTGAACTGCAGAGTTTCAAATTACATCTATATGTAGAACCTTGCGTATAATCTGCTTCCCTTCTCTACAATAAAGAATGAGGATGAGAAGAGGTTTATCTTTGCTTCTCCCAGTATGATTGTTTCACAGTTCATTTCCAGTGTGTGTATATCTTTTGCAGATCTCTGTACCTTTCTCTGCTGAAATGGAAAAATGGGATGGGATTCTGAAAGCACTTGCCATTATATTTATTTAGCATCAGTTATGGCACAGTATAATGCTAGCAAAATTCTTTTTCTTTTTTGCTAGGCCACTAATTTAAACAAAAAATTGTCAGCATTTGCTTTTTTTATTAGTAACCTCAAACAAAAATTTAGTTTCCATAGGAGGAATTAGGACTAAGAAAGAATGCCTAAGCATGATTGCCTCATGCATTGAGAGAAGCAAGCAAGACACTAATAAACTGCTTACCTTCTCTTTTCCTTTGGTTACATTATGTGGCACTTACTCAGACCTAGCTTCCACGAGCTTAGAGCTGTGGATACTCACTTGTGGTCAAAAGCTCCAGCAATCTTTTCTAATAGTCACCAGGACTGAGAGATACTGATTTTAAATGTGTTTTGGGGTCAGTCCGTTAATCATGTTTTTCAGGTGTGAGAAGCACCTGCAGTTACACTGCAACAGCAAGTGCTCAGCAGCTATTAGAATGATAACTCAGAGCAGAAAGTTTTAATTGGTTGTTATTTTAATTTTTCTGTTTAATTTACCCATATGTAAAAATAAGGGTCATAGACCTTACTGCTTCTTTAGATTACGCTGACTACTCTGATATATAATGAGGTTCTTTCAGGCTCTTGATATTGTTTTGCTATTTGTTTTGTCAAGAAATCCTTCTGAGACAAAAGTTTGAGATAAAGTTTAACCACTCTAAAATTAAATACAGAATTTTACAACAGTTTCTCTAGTCCATTGATATCTTCTAACAGCAATCTTTTCCTGATTAATTGCATAAAAATTTCCTTTAAAATAAGTTTTATCAGATATCCAATTCTTGTAAGGCAGTTATTTTCTATAGTATGCTAAAAAATAAAATTTTCAGTGACATCTTTGTGATTTGGACAAGCAAAGAACATTGTTTCAGATGAGATTTTTTTTTCTTTTTTTTTTAATAATTGAGAGAAAATTGATGAAGATTTCCTCATTAAACAGAACTTATCTGCATCTTTTTCCCAGGCAAGGTCAAAACTGGGACTACTAAGTAATCTACTTTTTCCAGTAAAGTTTTAAATTTCATTCTGTTTAATGCACTCGTGTGTCCTCCCACAAAACACTAGAGCATGAGAATGGCATATCAAGCAAATATTCCAAGTGCATATCTGAGAGGTTGATCCTCAGTGAAGTGCAGATTATCTGCAGTTTTAAGCTGAAGAAAGGTTGACTGCATACCTATGGTATGGTACAAGTTTCTCCTTATAGCAGTTTACATAACATGAGATTTTGCAACAGAACTAGCATTTCCACCTGTAAAACTGGTGAAATTTTTAAACTGAAACAAATGCAATGCATGCGAGATGTGATTTTATGTAAAATTTGGAAGACTCTGGATTTTTCCTTTTTCTAAAGTATGATTTTGTCTGTATATAAGCCCATCACACCTGCATCTCTTTTCTACATCTTTGATTAACTGCATCTTGTCAGCTTTAGAGAGAGGTTTTTTTCTTTGCCCTACTGGCACCTGGTTTAAAGAAGCAGAACTCATAAGCAACAACTTTATTTACACAAATGTTCACACAATGAAGGTTTTAAATTTTAATTTTGTCCTACGTATTAAGAAGCTGGGAAGACTTTATTAGTGTAGTTATTTTTGACTAAAAAATTATATTGATATAGTATTTCACCACATCCATACTTAAAGCATAAATCTACAATCTCTTGAATTTAATAAACTGCATGTCAGTTTCTTACAGTAAACTGAAGTGAGTCATTGTTCCTTTTCTTAATAATGTCTTGCAAGCATGGCATTTATATCATACTTTTCCCCCACACACACTAAACTTTGATTGTATTGCTCAGAAAAATTACTAATGACTGATCATTTACCATGGTATTTTATAAACTACAGATTTGTGCTTTCCTTCATCAATAGTAGAAACCAATACTATTTATAAAAATCCCTCAATATACTCTCAACTACTGTTTTTTTTTTACACCAGGTGTTTAATCCAGATAGCTTGCATTGAAATAAACATGAATTTCATAACTTCTAGGAAATCAAAGCAGCTGAAACTCGTTACTAGCATTCAGTCAGCTGTTTGGAGCTAGCCCAGCTAGAACCGCAGCCGGCACACTTCAGCAACCGCGAGGTTCAACTGAGATTAGGAAAATCAGAGATGATAGTACAGAGGCATCGAGATTCCCAACATTTCCCGATCCCCGAGACCCCAGCAGCCCTTGCAAGTGAGCGGCTGACGTGGCAGGGGGCGTTCCCATGGTGACAGCTACCACCCCCCTGCCCCTTGACTTGAAAAAGCCTTTGAGAGAGCAGCAACACGTCGCTGCCCAGCAGGCACAGGGAGGAACAAGTAAGTCGTGTTGCTGACCAATATGGTCACCTCCAGAAAGAGAGCTTGCAGTAAGAAGACTGTAGCAACTCAGACAGAGACCCCGTCCCAAACCGTGGCTGTTCAGGTCTCTGGATGCAGGGAGTGCCAGAGCCTGCTGCTGCCGGGGGAGGGAGGACAGCCTTCCACCTGTGTGAGGTGTGAGCAGGTAGAAGATCTGCTTAGCTTGGTAGCTGAACTTAAGGAAGAGGTTGAGATGCTGAGGACCATCAGGGAGTGTGAAAGGGAGATCGACTGCTGGAGTAACTCCCTGGCTGGCCAGTTGGAATGGCTCCAGGGAGATACCCCCCAAAAGGGGATGGACCCCCTGCCCTCTCAAACAGAGGGGGATGGCCCAAGACAGCCCCTGCCCTGTACCTGTCGCGCGGAGGTAGGGAACCAAAAAGACGACAAGGGTTGGAAGCGAGTTCCAGTTCGGTGTCGTTGGCAAACCTCCTCCCTTCCTGCCCTGCTTCCCCAGGTGTCCCTCCGTAATAGGTTTGAGGCCCTGGATCTTGAAGGAGAAGTAGGTGAGGATGTGGTACATGGCCCACCTACAAGGCCACATAGGAAAAGGCGGTCGACTTCACACCTCAAGACTGCCTCTGATAAGAAAGAAAGAAGGGTCATTGTAGTAGGTGATTCCCTTCTGAGAGGAACAGAGGGCCCTATATGCAGAGTTGACCCTCATCATAGGGAAGTGTGCAGTCTGCCTGGAGCCCGGATCAGGGATATCACCAGGGTGCTCCCCAACCTGGTGCACCCGACAGACGACTACCCGCTGCTGGTCTTCCAGACCGGTGAGGGGGAAGCTACTTCCCACAGTCTGAGGGGGATGAAGAAAGACCACAGGTCCTTGGGGCAGATAGAAAATTCAGTCCGTAAACAATTGGCTTTGAGGCTGGTGCTGCAGGCAGGGTTTTGAATTCTTTGATAATGGCTGGTTTTATAGGGCACCAGTCTGGACAATGGCATGTGGGAAAGGTTTATCTTAAATAGGCAAAAGGATGCTGGGGCACGAATTAGCAGGGCTCATTTGGAGAGCTTGAAACTAGATTCGAAGGGGGATGGGGTTGTAGCTGGGCTTGCCTCAGTGGGGCAGCACTCCAGAATTGATGAAGACTGGGAGGCCTCCTATAATCCTAGGGTGAAATCGGTGTGCTCAGCTTGCTCCCTGAAATGTCTGTACACCAATGCGCGCAGCATGGGAAATAAGCAGGAGAAGTTAGAAACCTGTGTTAAATCAGGAGATTATGATCTGGTGGCAATTACAGAGATGTAGTGGGACAGCTCACGTGACTGGAATATAGTCATGGAGGGCTATGTCCTTTTCAGGAAAGACAGGCCAGCCAGGCAGGGTGGTGGGGTTGCTCTTTATGTGCGAGAGCAGCTACAATGCACTGAGTTCTGTCCAGGGACAGATGACGAGCGAGTTGAGAGTCTGTGGGTGAGAATTAAGGGGCAGGCTGGCAGGGGCGATACTGTTGTGGGGGTCTGTTACAGACCACCGGATCAGGGTGAGGAAGTTGATGAGGCCTTCTACAGGCAGCTGAGAGCGGCCTCACAGTCACAGGCCGTGGTCGTTGTGGGGGATTTTAACTTCCCTGATGTTTGCTGGAAGGACTACTCAGCAACCCATCCGCAGTCCAGGAGGTTCCTCCAGTGTATGGATGATAACTTCCTCATGCAAATGGTGGATGACTCAACCAGGAGAAGTGCACTGCTGGATATCATCCTCACTAACAAGGAGGGTTTGGTCGAAGCAGTGAAGGTTGACGGCTGTCTTGGTTGCAGTGATCACGAGATGGTGGAATTCAGGATATTGTGTGGTAGGACCAGTAGAATAGCAAGTAGAATCGCAACCCTGGACTTTAGCAGGGCAAACTTTGGCCTTTTCAAGCAATTGCTAGGGGAAATCCCATGGGCTAGGCTGCTTGAAGGTAAAGAGGCCCAAGATAGTTGGTTGGCATTCAAGGACTGCTTTTTCCGAGCTCAAGATCAGAGCATCCCGACACGTAGGAAGTCAAGGAAGAGGGCCAGGAGACCTGCGTGGCTAAATAGGGAATTGCTGGGTATGCTAAAGTGGAAGCGGAGAGTTTACAGGTCATGGAAGGAGGGGCTGGCCACTTGGAAGGAATATAAGGCTGCTGCTAGAGGATGTAGGAAAGCAGCTAGGATGACTAAGGCCTCCTTGGAATTAAATCTGGCGAGAGGGATCAAGGACAGCAGAAAGAGCTTTTTCAAATACACGGCAGATAAAACTAACACCAGAGGCAATGTGGGCTCACTGATGAATGGGACGGGTGCCCTTGTGACAGAAGATACAGAGATGGCAGAGTTACTGAATGCCCTCTTTGTCTGTCTACTCTGCTGGAGGCAGTCCTGAAGAGTCCTGTACCTCTGAGACCTCAGATGAAGTCACGTCAATGGAGCAGTTTGCCTTAGTCGATGAGGAATGTGTTAGAGACCAGTTGAGCAATCTGGACATCCATAAACCCATGGGTTCAGATGGGATGCACCCGCGGGTGCTGAGGGAACTGGCGGAGGTCATTGCTAGACCACTCTCCATCATCTTTACCAAGTCTTGGGAAACGGGAGAGGTTCCCGAGGACTGGAGGAAAGCAAATGTCACTCCTGTCTTCAAAAAAGGCAAGAAGGAGGACCCGGGTAGCTATTGAGCAGTCAGCCTCACCTCCATCCCTGGGAAAGTGATGGAACACCTTATCCTTGGTGCCAACTTAAGGCATATCAAGGATAAGAGGGTTATGAGGGGCAGTCAACATGGCTTCACCAAGGGGAAGTCATGCTTGACCAATCTCATAGCCTTTTATGAGGAAATAACATGGTGGATGGATGATGGCAGAGCGGTGGATGTGGTCTACCTTGACTTCAGCAAAGCATTTGACACAGTCTCCCACAGCATCCTCGCAGCTAAATTGAGGAAGTGTGGTCTGGATGATCGGGTAGTGAGGTGGGCTGTGAACTGGCTGAAGGAGAGAAGCCAGAGTTGTAGTCTATGGGGCGGAGACTAGTTGGAGGCCTGTATCTAGTGGAGTGCCTCAAGGATAAGTACTGGGACCAGTATTATTTAATATATTCATCAATGATTTAGATGAGGGAACTGAGTGTACTATCAGCAAGTTTGCTGATGACACTAAGCTGGGAGGAGTGGCTGACACGCCAGAAGGCTGTACTGCCATCCAGAGGGACCTGGACAGGCTGGAGGGTTGGGCAGGGAATAACTTGATGAAATATAACAAGGGAAAGTGTAGAGTCCTGTTGGGCAGGAACAACCCCAGATTCCAGTATAGGTTGGGGAACGACCTGTTAGAGAGCAGTGTAGGGGAGAGGGACCTGGGGGTCCTAGTGGACGACAGGATGACCATGAGCCGACACTGTGCCCTTGTGGCCAAGAAGGCCAATGGCATCCTGGGGTGTATTAGAAGGGGGGTGCTTAGTAGGTCGAGAGAGGTCCTCCTTCCCCTCTATTCTGCCCTGCTGAGACCTCATCTGGAATACTGTGTCCAGTTCTGGGCCCCTCAGTTCAAGAAGGACAGGGACCTGCTGGAGAGAGTCCAGCACAGGGCAACTAAGATGATTAAGGGAGTGGAACATCTCCCTTATGAGGAAAGACTGAGGGATCTGGGTCTCTATAGTTTGGAGAAGAGGAGATTGAGGGGTGACCTTATTAGCATATGTAAATATATAAAGGGGGAGTGTCACGAGGATGGAGCCAGGCTCTTCTCAGTGGCAAACAAGGAAAGGACAAAGGGTAATGGGCACAAACTGGAACACAAGAGGTTCCACATAAACTTGAGAAGAAACTTCTTCTCAGTGAGGGTGACAGAACACTGGAACAGGCTGCCCAGGGAGGTTGTGGAGTCTCCTTCTCTGGAGACATTCAAAACCCACCTGGACACATTCCTGTGTAAACTTATCTAGGTGTTCCTGCTCCGGCAGGGGGATTGGACTAGATGATCTTTTGAGGTCCCTTCCAATCTCTAGCATACTGTGGTACTGTAATGATAGTTTAAGAAATTCATACTAGTTATTAGTAGAAAAAAATAGGTTTGTAACAAAAAAAAAAAAAAGTTTTTATTCTGAGTATCATAACAAACCATCCTGAATTGTAAGGTTACAGCTTTAAAATTGTTTATTGATTCATGAAGTAATCAGTCTTCATTTGAATAAATGCAGGTGAAGATTACATCAAAACAAAGGTAGGGGAATGAAATTAGGGAATAAACACTGTTGAGCTATAATTAGAAAGAAAACTCTTGTCCAAGAAAGAGATAATTACATCCATTATGTATTGGTGAGAAACCCAATCTGTATTACCTTTTATGAGGCATTTTTACACTGCCATTTAGGAAATAGAGCAAGTAGAGATTAGCTTGGAATTGTGAGATGGGCAACCACTCTGATGAAGGTTGTATGTAACTTCTTTTTATAGTTAATTTTTTCAATGCTAGCTAGCTTCTCATAGCTTAGCCGTGACATATGGGCATTAATACTGAATATTTTAAAAGCATCAGAGAGCAAATATTTTGAATTATTTCTCACATATTTTCTCAAAGAATGTATGATGTGCCTCTTTCAGTTACCCAGGAGATCATTTGGTTTAGAAGGTCAAATTGCTCTTTTGTCTGTTTTCAGTTACTGGATTCAAACAGTGATTATATTTCCAGTTTTCAGTTTGTTCTGTTTTTTTTTTTTTGTTTGTTTGTTTGACAGAGCTTCTATCACATCCTTAAAGGTATTCCTATAAGTAATTGTTTCCACTGAAGGTATTGATGTTTTGGTGTTTTGTCTGTTGGATTGGTTTTGGGGATTTTTGTGTGATGTGTTGGGGTTTTTTTGTGTCCTAGATTTCTCCCCACTTTTTCAAGTACTTCAACAGCAAGACCCCTACTCTATCAGAATTCAGCTTTCCATGACATCAGATACAGAATTTAATGAATTAATTTATTTCAAAGAAAATAATAAATTGGAGTTATTTCATTTCTGATAAATGGAAGGGTTTGTAAATATTGAATAATTGCTATAATTCTGCACTATTTCATCTTTTTCACTTATACAATAAATGGAGCAGCATGATATTCACTTCTTAGAGGCTGAGATCCTTAAAGTGTGTAGTAAATATCACTGAGACATTTGTGAATAGAAGTGAAAAAAAACCATGCAGAAATATGCTGTCTGAGGGACAGGAAATTTGGCCAAGTCAGCCACCATTTGTTAGTATTTTTCACATCTTAACCTTTCTTTAAATTAACATGGATTAAATACCTCTGTTTTGTTTTATGGTTCTTTTTTTTTCGCAGGGATATATTGCATCCAATGTTCTATGATTTTAGCATGTAAAAGAAGCCTGATTGGAAAATCCAATCCATAATGTAAAGCTGAATCATGTACTGTCTAAGTAGTTTTAACAGAAAATTTTAATTTATATTTTGTTTTTTGTTGTTTGGGTTTTTTTTAGGTTTTCTTCCTTTGTTTATTTGTTTTTTTTTTTATTTTTTTATTTTTTTCTTTTTCCCAGGAAGCTATAAAGCATGGTTGAATTTTAAATTTTTTGCTTTACAATTGATAATGTTAAGCAACACCAAAAGTCCTGATTTTGGAGGAAACACATCAATAATTTTTGCATTTCACCTTCAGGCATTAAGTTTAAATTCTCATTAAAATAATAAATCAGTGATTTAGTAGGAACTGGATGATGTTCGTCATGAACTAACATGAAATATTGAAGCAATGTGTTACATAAATATATAGGTACAAAATGTCAGTAAGTTCTATAAACTCTATATGCTATTCTGATTTTTATTATGATTTCTGCTTGGAAAATTTTTGTTCATTCTGAATTAAGCATTATTTATCAATTCCCTTTTTATTTTAGTTTTAATAATCTTTTTTTCCCTAGTACTACTACATATCATAAGAAACAAGGAAGCATCATCTTCTGAGTGGAACCATTAACTGTATGTTGTTATTAGCTTCTCTAAATGCTGTGTTTGACAGAAGTAACTCAAAAATCATATTCACTGGGGCCTAACTAAATAAATCATCTGTGGAATATAAATAATTGTACACATATTTTTTTTTAATATGTCAGTCTTGTGTCCTCTTGTGGTTTAATATTCTTAGTTTGCTGTTTCAGTGATATTGAAGCACCCAAAGTAAAATTTTAATAAGCTGCTATTATGTTTGCAGTTCAGTTCAGGTCTGTAAGTCAGATCAAATGTCACAAATCAGTTCAGATTTTGTATTCTCCTTTGTTTTTTATTTCTGACTTATTTTTGAATCTTTGCATATTCTTTTTCCTGAACCATTTTTAATTACGAATTAGCAAATTAAGATGAGCAGATGTTTACAATTATATATGTAGATTATAGCAGTAGGGTTGGAACTAGATGATCTTAAGGTGCTTTCCAACCCTAACTATTCTATGATTCTATGACTATAGAGCTGTTTATTCTAAACTTTCATAATTTAGTTAAGAAAAGCCACATTGTCTTTCCCTTATTCTTTCCTATTTCCTTTCCAAAAGAGCTAATGATGATACATTTTAAAAGTCTAGAACCAGAGAATGTGAAAGAGCGGGGGAATAATTGGCATTGTTTAGAGTAATTTGGAATATGGTGCAAATACAGTTACTATTTCTTTCTATTCAAATGTTAAAAGAAAATAATTTTTTGTATTTCTTGATAATGGGTGATGAATTTATTTATGCCTATTTAAAGGAAGTGTTCATTCTTAAGACACAGGTATTTCATACACTCAGAATTCAAAGGCAATCCCTTTTACCCTTTGAATGGGCAACATATACTTTTAGATTTCTCACTACAGAATTAGTTTAGATTTTAGTAACAATGAAAGAAGAATAACAGAGCATCAAGAATCCACCTGGCAATGCCTGTGGCTAATACAGGTTGCAGGATAAAATTTTGCATACACTGATTCTGTGTATTTTACATCATAACACCTTCAATAATACACACTTTTAAACCAATCAGAAAAATAAGTCCAATAGAAGTGTTTTATTGTTTTAGAGGTGGGAAACTATTGCTTGAGAATTGTCATATGCCACCTGTAAAAAATTTAATTCTCTATGTTGTTATGTCCAGGAATTTTAAACATTAGAAGTGTTTTCTTAGATTAACATAAAGATTTGTTAAATTGGAAGGTGATCATTGTTATCTCCCTGAAATCCTATTCTTTGTCTTTAAATTCCCTTTGTATTGTGAAATTCTGTATTTTGCATTTGAGCATAGGAATTTTGTATTTCAGTGTACATGACATAGCCATTCTTCAGTGCCACTTACTGAAATACAATTCTTGCATTTGAAGGAGAGATGCCATGGCTATCATTTTTTGGCCAGCCACAGAAGCTCTAAGACAAATTAATTTCAGAGAAATTAAGGCCATGTGTTTGTCTTAGCTTTGCCTAGAAAGCTGTCAAAAAACAAAAAAAAAAAAAAAAAGGGAGGGTGGGAACTAATTAACATGATTATAACCATCTGAAATTCATTAAGCAGTACCTGAAAACTGCAGAGAGTACATTATAGGCTTTTAGTAGTGAAGATATTACCGTAAAATAAACCAGTCTCAGTTTTATCTGTTCCTTTGCCACTAATCTAGGAAAATATGTTTGCTAAGGCATAGGTAGCTGAGACAAAATTCCATTTCTGTAAGGAAATCAAGGTTCAACTAATACCTTTTTAAATACAGAATTTTTAATTAAAAAAAAATCTTGGAATAATTAAACAAACTATATTCTTGTCCTGGGTTTAGCAGTAGTAGTTATTTTTCTTCTTCTTAGAAGCTGGTGCAGCGCTGTGTTTTTGACTTTCAGCCTGGGAACAGAGCTGATAACACTGATGTTTAGTCTGACCAAGGACTTTGTGAGTCTCATGCTCTGCCAGGGAGCAGGGGCGGCGGGGAGGAAGCAGAGAAAGGATACGTGACCCAAACTAGCCAAAGAGGTATTCCATACCACAGCATGTCTTGCACGGGATGTAACTGGGAGTTACCCGAAGGGCACTCTCTGCTTGGTCACGCTTGTTTCGGTGGGTGGTGGCATATTCTCTTCCCTTGTTATTTCCCTTATCATTATTATTATTATTATTGGTGGTATCAGCAGTGATTTGTGTTATACCTTAGTTACTGGGCTGTTCTTATCTCAACCTGTGGGAGTTACATTCTTTCGATTCTCCTCCCCATCCCTCCAGTAGCCAGGGCTGGGGGGAAGGGAGGAAAGGGTGGGGAGGAGTAGACTGCGTGGCTGACTCACTGACAGGGTTTAAACGATAATTCTGAATTTCCCAGCTAGAGGAATGACCACTGTTTTTTGTTTTTCTTATTCAGTGTCAATTATTACTAGTTCTAAACATGATGAACCGTGTTTTGGTCTTTGGCATGGTTGTTCAGATTATTCTGTTATTTCTGTATGGTGCTTTGCATAAGTGTAAAGACTGTGTAGCATTTCAAATGCCAGTAGAGGCTAAAAGCCACTCCTGGAAAGATATGTTTTTGGACAGCAAGGAGATCATAATTGGCACTGAGCATAAGTAGTTTTTATGTCCAGGTTGTCAAACCTATTTTGCTGCCAGCTTTTGGCTAGAATTCTGCTTAACAGCAGATGGCATTGTTTTTTAAATGTTCTTGAATAGAGCTGATTATTAATTCCCCCTGGATTTGCTCAGACACCTTATATGATGAATTTTCCTGACTACATGGCTGTGTACTTTGTAGAAATCTATGTTCGTTCTTCCTTGTTATTGCACAGAAATCATGATTACAGTCTTTATATAAGCTATCCAATATAACTATATGACCTTTATTTTTTTGAAGTGTTTTATTTTTAAACATATAATTATTTGCAGGCACACCTGGCACTATTTAGACACCTAAGAGTGCACTTAATTACCTTGATTGTTCGTACAAATCAGGTAGAAAGAGGTTTACTGATAAAAATATCCTTTTGTTTCATGACTACACAGTTATTTTGCAGTGTGAAATAGCTGGCACATCCTGGATGGTTGACTTGAAGTCCCTTCAACTCAGGACACCTGAGACTGATCCTCAAATGCTTCAAATATTGTACATTTGCACATTCTGTGCTTGATACTAGATTGTACTAGCAAATTCTCCGGTTTAGGGTCCACAAAGAGGGGTCTTTGTTAAAAATGGTAGAAATCATTGTCAGCATTTCCTTTGCAAGAAAGAATGCACTTCAAATTAATAAGAGCACCCAGTGAAGTTGCCAAGGTAGGCATTGAATTACTTGTCACATTTGGAAGATTTTAATGATTAAAAGGTGCTTTCTCTTTGTAAAGTCCTGATGGAAATGTAGTAATAAAAGTTACTCCACTCTTCTGTTGTGAGGACGGAGGAACCAACCAAAGAAACAATTTCTTTGTATGCATTAAAAATAATGTAATGGAACCAAGATATTTTAATTTTCAGTCCAGTTCTATTGATAGTGTCATGTTTTAAAACACTTAACAAAGCAACGTATTCCAGAGACAGGTCTTGGAAGGTAGATACAGGGACTATGAGAATGAAGACCTCAGGCTTACTGTAGGAGAGGATCTGATTAGAGGAGACCATCTTAAAAACCTGAATGTGCACAAGTCCATGGGTCCTGATGAAATCCATGGGCAGGTTCTGAAGGAGCTGGCAAATGAAGTTGCTAAGCCACTGGCCATCATATTTGAAAAATCATGGCAGTCAGGTGAAGTTCCCAATGACTGGAAAAAGGAAAATATAACCCCAATTTTCAAGAAGGGGAAATTGGATGACCCAGGGAATTACAGACCGGTCAGTCTCAACTCTGTGCTTGGCAAAATCTTGGAGCAGATTCTCCTGGAAGGCATGCTAAGGCACATGAAAAACAACAAGGTGCTTGGTGACAGCCAGCATGGTTTCACTAAGGGGAAATTCTGCCTGGCCAATTTGATGGCCTTCTATGATGGGGCTACCTAACTGATGGGCAGGGGTAGAGCAGTTGATGTCATCTACCAGGACTTGTGCAATGTGTTTGACACTGTCCCACACAACATCCTTGTCCCTAAATTGGAGAGACATCAATTTGATGAATGGACCACTTGGTGGATAAAGAACTGGCTGGATGACCACATGCAGAGGGTTGTGGTTAATGGCTCAATGTCTGTCTGGAGACCAGTAACGAGTAGTGCCCCTCAAGGATTGGTATTGGGACCGGTCTTGTTTAACATCTTTGTTGGTGACATGGACAGTGGGATTGAGTGCACCCTCAGCAGGTTTGCCGATAACACCAAGCTGTGTGGTTCGGTTGATACGCTGGAGGGAAGGAATACCATCCAGAGGGACCTTCACATGCTTGTGAGGTGGGCGGATGACAACCTCATGAAGTTTAACCATGCCAAGTGCAAGGTCCTACACCTGGGTCAGATCAATCCCAGGCACAGTTACAGATTGGGCAGAGAAGAGATTCAGAGCACCCCTGTGGAGAAGGACTTGGGGGTGCTGGTCAATGAGAAAATTAACATGAGCCAGCAGTGTGCGCTTGCAGCCCAGAAAGCCAACCGTATCCTGGGCTGCATCAAAAGGAGTGTGACCAGCAGGTCGAAGGAGGTGATCCTGCTCCTCTACTTTGCTCTTGTGAGACTTCAGTTGGAGTATTGTGTGCAGTTCTGGTGTCCTCAACATAAAAGGGACATGGAACTGTTGGAACAAGTCCAGAGGAGGGCCATGACAATGATCAGGGGAGTGGAGCACGTCCCATATGAAGATAGGCTGAGAAAGTTGGGGCTGTTCAACCTGGAGAAGAGAAACCTGTGTGGAGACCTCCTAGCAGCCTTCCAGTATGTGAAGGGGGCCTATAGGAATGCTTGGGAGGGACTCTTCATTAGGGACTGTAGTGATAGGACAAGGGGTAATGGGTTCAAACTTAAACAGGGGAAATTTAGATTGGATATAAGGAGAGAAATCTTTCCTGTTAGGGTGGTGAGGCACTGGAATGGGTTGCCCAGGGGGGTTGTGAATGCTCCATCCCTGGTGGTGTTCAAGGCCAGGTTGGACAAAGCCTTGGGTGATATGGTTTAGTGTGAAGTCTCCCTGCCCATGGCAGGGGGGTTGGAACTAGATGATCTTAAGGTCCTTTCCTACCCTAACTGTTCTATGATTCTATGATTCTATGACAAAATTAGGAGCGTGGATAACAATTTTTAGATATCACTAATTGGCTTTTGAATGATGGTTTCTATTAAATACCTGATGATTTGTTTGGAATCTCAAAAACTGTATCAAGGATGCTTGTCTGCAGTCTTAGAAACAGAATGATTTATGAATGGATGTTTATTTGAAGTTTTTATCAAGGGAGATTTAGTGGAGAGAAGGAATCTGAGTATATGATATTCCATACCACAGTGCCTCATGCCTGGTATATAAACTGGGGGGAATTAGACAGAAGGCCAAGCTTGCTGCTTGGGTTGGGCTGGGTATATGTCAACATGTTGTGAGCAATTGTATTGTGCATTGCTTGTGCATTCTGAGTTTTCAATTCTCATTTTGTTGTTCCCTATTATTATTATCAGTATTGTTATTGTTGGTATTCTTTCTAGTATCACTATAGTTTTAGTTATTAAACTGTTCTTATAGCAACCCATGGGGTTTTACATTCTTCCAGTTCTCCTCCCCATCCTACCCTGGGCAGAGGGAAAATAAAGGTGAACAAACAGCTATGTGGGACTTAGTTGCCAGCTGGGTTTAAACAATGACAAAAGTCAGTCTTTATTAACATTGGCTAATCTCAGTTAACAATCTAACAGGCTAACTTGCACTCAGAAGAAACTTAACATTTACTCTGTTCTAATGAAATATCAGTTTTTCAAGTATAATTATTTTCTTTATGATTTTGTTCAGTATGTTAATAAACAGATTTAATAATCCAGTCATCTTGAATAAAACTTTCATATTCTTAATGTTGTTGATAAATGATATAGAATATTAAGGAGATATTGTAATGCAACAATGTAATGTATTCTTATAATGGGAGTTCTTATTCATTAACATTTATTTTGTAGAATGTCTTGTTCCTTCAATAGCCATAATTTAAACATGAAAAGTTCCTGCAGTGCATTGCCTTAGGTATGATTTTCTAGTTTTAAAATAAATTATATCCAGTCTAACTTGATGGAGTATTGAGCAAATGGAGGAAAATTCTTATGAAATACTGTCAAATTAAAATGGCAGTAGATAAAATCTGTGTTGTTGCAAAATTAAATTAAAATGCAATGCAAATATACATGATTTAAAAATGAAATTTGAAATTGAGAGCTTTGGATATTAAACTGATTATTATTTTATCCAGTTAAAAGTTTTTCAGTAGTCTTCCTTGTCTTTTTTTCAACCCCCTTTCATGGCTTCCCACTAATTCATTAATGAAAAATTTCAAAACCCATTGCTACAAGGTTAAACAGCATTAGATACCATGCCTTGATTGCTGTGGCATTTATGACATTAAGGGACTAGTATTTTCTCACATAATTCAGTGTTTAGATTAAGGATTCTAGTTTTTGATGTGTCTTCATACAAGCTTTTTAATAAGATGGGTGCCTGGTACCTCACAGCTCCTTACATCCAGAAAACTGAGACTGAATCAAACTGTCTGTACACCTTTGTAACAGTTTCCAGGAATTTTGCTACCACTTCAAAACAGATTTTAAAGTATCTATGAAGTTGAATTGGGGCTCAGAGGATTCAGAGTTTTCCTATGTTACTGTTTTAGTTTGGATCAGAAATGTGGTTTTGAAACAGTCCTTCTAGTTGTATCTACTCACTGTACTTTGATGATGAGAACCACACAGTCTGATCGTGAACTGCATTCCTCTTGAATGAAACTGAACTGGAAAATGTGCTCCCAGAGTACACATAATGCATTCCAGCCACAAACAGGCATTCAAACCATTGGACCTTATCAGATATAATTTAAAGATTCAAGAAAAAAGCAAAACAACCTCTCCCCTCAAACATAAAAACAACCAACCAACCAACCAAACCAAACCAAACCAAACCCCAAAAATCCTCCCAAACCAAAACAAAAAAAAAACAACCCAACCTGAAATGTCATCCAACTATCAGATTTGCAACAGGACCCCTCTTGCTTTATTGGTAATACAAGTTTGCAATATAGAGGAAGAATGGTTTAGGAGGATTCTGCTTTTTTAGATTGCCTGCATAAAGAAGATTAAAACATCACAAATGGCAGCTCACAAATATTTGCACACTCTCAAGATTACAGACAAGATAGGTCAGTGGAGAAACATATACACATAATTCAAATAAAAGACATAGAGTGTGGGTTTTTTGGAGTCCAGGAAGTGGGAGGGTCAGGGGTGGTGGTGCATCAAGCACTTCCGTATCTGCTTGGTCTAGGCTACCCTAAACCAAAACATCTCCACCTAACAAATTAATAGGCAGTTTCTGTAACTGAGCTCGTTATTTGTCAAACCCAAGAAAGTAAAATACAACAGTTTAGGCAATTTGCAAAGTAAATGGATAGCATAAACCACCATATTTTCTTTCAATTTCTTATGCATTGATAATATCTAAACTGTATCATAACAGTTAAAATAACTGTGAATAACTGTGTAGTAAAATGAGTAATGTATTAGTTTCCTCAGTCTTATCTTGCAAGCAATCATGGAAAGATATAAAAGTCATGGCCAGTTACAGTGAAGGACCATCTGGATACATTTTCGGTAGGTAGCTTCTCAGTGACTAACCCAAATTTTGAACTTCATTGTGAAAACTGTGGTCTTGAAGGCAACTATATGCCCCCATGATGCCACAGGATAAATAGCCTTCAATTCTTATACAAAAAGCCACTAATGTAGAAAATGGAAATGTTCAATTAGATAAGTTGTGGTCGGGATACCAAAAAATAAGACTAAATAGTATTGGCTGCATACAGATACATGACCAAGAACAAGTTTCTTGCACTTCAGGATGGCTTTGGGATAAAATAAACATAGGGGAAAAAAAAATGTCATTAAACCTCTGGCAAATTTGTAAGAAGTTTAAGAGTATCCTTTTTTAAAAGTTAACTAACCATTTGTTTACTTCATAATTGGTGTGTCTGAATATTGCTCTAATGACCTGCTCATTATCTGCTTTTCAGAAGAACTGTATTTCCCCCTTATAGATAAAAAAACTATAAACTTCTTTTTCACCAGTATGTATTTCTTTAAATGAAAAATATAGCAAGCAAGGTGTTATGTCTAATTAAAAGTCACTATGTTTCTGATGTCTCTATTCCAAGGAATTAAATATGGATGCAATTAACAGTATTAAATGAGAATGGGAAGTCAAACTACTAAAAAAAAATTTTTTTTGGAAATTAATAAAATATTTAAGAAATAAAGTTAGGGATTTAGGGTCATTATATAAAGCCATAGATGTCCCATAACTGTATTCTCTTTTAAAGGAAAATAACTTTAAGCGGTGAGAGCAGAAACCAACCTTTTAAATTTAATAGTATAGATACAAAAAATTCAGTAGGATAGTGAAGTCTCTTTACAGGTCTTGAGTCTGTATAGATATTCAGACAGGAAGCAGTAACTTAACAACCTATCCATATATTTTGTCAGTTACTGTAGTTTTTTCTGTACACATTTACCATTGATCAATATGCCATTTCAATATTTGTTTTTAAAGTGCAACTTTAAAAGTAACCCATCTTATATGACAAGATTTCCACTTTTTATATATATATTATTTTGATGAATATCCTGCAGCACCGTAGATCATATCTTCACCTTCACTTCAGAAATGAAAATTTCCTTGTTTGCCTGTTTGAAATTAATTTGATTCAAGATTGATTAGAAAGTGGGAAGAAGATGAATACCAAAGGGATCACTTTTACATAATCTCTCAAGGCTTTAACTGACTTTCTAGTTCATCCAGTTTTAAACAACCTCCTCATTTTTTCTGGGGGGATAGTATTCCTCTTGAGAGAGCCTATCCTGATCATCATAATATTTGACAATCTCAAAATTGTATATACAGAAACTTTCTCTAAGAAAGTTGTTGGCTTTTCTTGCTAAACATTTAAATATGTTTTGCAGCTTTACAAACCAGTATGGTATTTTATTTCTTCTGCTACCTTTATTCTTCAGATTTTAATGTGTTTGTATTCACATATTTTAGTTGTCTTCTCAGTGTAGATTTGTGTTTCTCTGTTTTCTGACAGATAACTCGACTAGGTTGGACTAACTCTTTAGATGCTAATTAACCACCTATCTTGATGATAATATGGTTGTCAGTTCCTTACTTGCCTGTATTCATGGATCCATCATACTATATTCTTATATTTTTTTATGTATGGATTTTTTTATTTATTTTACAGTTTGCACTCTAAGCAAAACACAGATTAATATGTATAAAACCAATCTAGCATTACCAAAAATCCTGCAACATAACATTACTCTGATCATAAAACAGCAGTAAACACTAAAAGTCTACACATCACATAACTGGGTATGTTTGTACAGGAAAAGTAAAATATTCATTTTAGAAATTAAAAAGATACTATGTCTGTAAAGATTATCTGCAGTACCAGTGGAAATCTTTGAATTATAATAAGTGTAAATATGGTACAAGCCACTGGATGGGTCATTGGGGATATAAAAGAAAAAAACAATGGCAGTTATGTCTGTCTATGTACAGAAATAAAAAGGTTTAATTGAATATTTCACACGAACCTACAGAGAGCCATATTTGTAACTGTGAATAAATTAAAAAGAAATAGTTGAGAACCTTTTAAATACCAATGATTAATAAATACATTGTTTTGTATATTACTTGGAATTTTCTTAGTCTTTGAGGAAAAGTGAGCCACTGGGAAAAAGAAAAGAAAGGAAATAATTTTTTAAACAGGCACACCTTAGGATGAACAAAGAAGAAATGATGAGTTGAAGTTATTGTGTTGTTACATACCACGAGAATTTCATCAGAATTATGTTAAACACCTACAGAAGTGCCTCTTGGTGTGATAGCAAAATAGAAGAGACAAACATTTTTGAAAACAGTTAATATTAACTGCCCAAAATACATAAAAGGAAAAAAAAATCATGTCATTCTATCTGTGTTTTGCTGCTGCACTGACTTAATTAACTCTGGAAAATGTTTATTCTTTCTGCACATTATTTGTTTTTTTCAAATTGTCATAAGACTGAGATATTGCTAGCTTTTTAAATTCAAGTCTGTTACCCCCATTTTCCATTTATTTTTGCTTTTCCAGTAATTATGAATATTTGTTAAATTAGTGAAAGAGGTATTTAGAATCAAATATCACATAGAAAGTTGTTTTGTTGTTGGTTTTCTTTTTTTAATTATTAATGCATTTCTGTTGTTGCTATTTCTGCTTTGTTATTGTTCTTATTATCTAGAAAATAAGGAACTCATTCTATTTTTTTTATTTCCCTTATACTTTCCTAAATGCATAAGCAACAAAAATATAAATATGCTGTTTACCCACTACTACAACATAATAAACCCACTTACAGCCCTCTCAAAAGCCAGCGATTTCAGCATTTGTGACAGTAATTGTTAGTCATTGACCACTAATTTAATCTTAGTATTTCAGTGTGAGGTGGTAGACCACAGACAACTGAGGAGCAATTTCTGGATCCCAATTATTTTTAGAGCTATTATTGAGCTGTCCGGCATTTCAAGTAATATCTATGTAATCAACTAAGAAGCAATTTCCAGTATGTATTCCCAGATCCTGTTTTAATGACAGATTTTAAAGGTTGTTTATGCAGCCTAGAAGAACTGTTAGGAGAGGACAATATTTTTCCTGACACAGTATGTGCATTTCTACACTAACAGTTCCACAGGAACTCAAAAGAGTTCAGAAGATCAGTACAGTGGACTTTGCATGTGACAAAGAAATTTAACCATCTTTTAGGAAAGCCTAGTTTTTAAAGAACTGATTTCTCCTTTCTTCTGGAAGCTTTCAATATCTTTTGCCATCTCCAGGATTTTTTTTTTTTTTTTTTTGTCCCACAGATGTTATCTGGGAATGTACAGTGATAGTAGTAATAACTATTTGCAGTTGAACGTTACAAAAAAACCCCAAAACAATATTTATTCAACAAAGACTGAATTTATTCCTAGTTAGAAAGGAATCTGATAGTACAAGTTAGGTGATATGTGGTTGTACACTTCAAACGCATCTGAAGACAAAAGAAAGGTCAGAGAGAAAAAAGATTTCAGTCTGTAGCAATATTTGTAGCTAATATTGAGTAATGCCTTACATATATTCCCATCAGTTTTGAATGAGTCTTTCAGTTCTAAAACCCCCAACCAGACAAAATTAACAAGCAAACAAACAAAACTGACAACAAAATGAAAAATAGAGGAAAAACCCTAAAATAATTCTATATATCAGCACAGTTTATTTTGGCAAGGAATAAGACTGAGCTTTCGTGGTAATAAATTAGTCATCTTATTTGTTCAACTGTAGAATCGGTGACCAGCTGACTTTGTTTTGTGGTTTAAGCCCAACCAGCAACCCAGAAACCATGAAGCCGTCTGCTTACTTCCTCCCCTTCCTCCCCCCCACTCCCAGAAGGATAGGGTGAAGAATCGAAAGAGTGTAACTTCCACGGGTTGAGATAAGTACAGTCCAGTAACTAAGGTATAACACAAAACCACTACTGGTACCACCAATAATAATAATGGTAAGGGAAATAACAAGGGGAGAGAATACAACAGCTCACCACCTGATGACCCATACCCAGCCCAACCCAAGTAGTGATCTAGCCCTTCCGGGTAACTGCCCCTGGTTTATATACTGGGCATGACATGCTGTGGTACAGAATACCTCTTTGGTTAGTTTCAGTCAGGTGTCTTGTCTTTGTTTCATTCTGGCCTCCCTTCTTACCTGGCAGAGCATGAGACTCACAAAGTCCTTAGTCAGACTAAACATTACTGAGTAGCAGCTAAAAACATCATTGTTATCAACGCTATTCCCAAGCTGAAAGTCAAAAACACAGCACTACACCAGCTACTAAGAAGGAGAAAAATGACTGCCACTGCTGAACCCAGGACACTTTTCTTATGCTTTGTATACAAGAACTCACTGAAAATATTAGCCTAGCTGCACAAGACAGCTTGAGCATAGAAAGGTAAGATTTTTAAAGACATGCCTGGAACAAAGGTAAAAATCAAAGTTGAAAAGTTAGTGTCTCAACTGCCATTTCTGCAATATGAGAAGAAACTCTTTTCTAGGCTGCTTATAAAGTGATAAAGGATAAAACTGGATTTGCACACAAAAAATTCAGCATGACTATGTCCTCCCATGCCCTTTTTTGTGATATGCAGTAGTTGTGACTTAAACATACCAATGACTTCAAAAATTATTGTAATTTTTGTTTTCAATGTGTCCACTGGAATGCAAGTAATGGAGCTTAAATGCCTTTTGCTGTTGAAGTCAGTAGACTATTAGTGTACTTTAGATTTAGAAAGGGCACTCAAAGTACCCTGTCCGGGGCTTCTAAACATCTTTTATTGTAAAGCTCAAGGTTTTTTTCAAGAAATAGGTTATTTTCTCCATTGCAAATTGATATCAGTGTTGTATTTTTATCTGTAGTTGTTATTTCAGTCCTGACAAAACGTTTACCTTGGTCTTCCTCTTAACCTTGATTTTAGACATTTTAAGAAACTCTGGATAATTTGAAATTGCTTCCAACTCTAAGCATTGTGTATTATAAAGTACTAAATGGGTTCCTCAGTTATTTCAGCTAAACTTAGAGTGCTTAAAATGGCCAGTTAAACATTCAGTTAACATGAATATTCTTGTGCCACTCACACGTTTTAACTATTCTTGCCATGATTTCTCAGTCTTTATGAAAGAAAATAACTTCACAAGATATCAAGTTTTGTCATTATTTTTATGAAGTTGTCTATCGTGTTTTATAACATGTTTTTAGAACAACGTAACTGACCAATAAGTATATTTTAAATGTACGTATAGTAGTATATAACAGATAGCAATGTCTATGCGGTAATGATTATAACATTTATCTACATTGTTTCTCAAAAAAGTACATCTCAGCATATGTGTTGTATTAATTATTAATTGCAGTGCAGCCAGCAAATATTTTCATATCTGTCAGGCTTTAATCTAAGACTGCAAGGTAGATTGTGGTGGTATTTATGAATTATAGTATATAAAGTGATTTTTAAATGTTTTATTGTATATTTGGTTTTGTTATTGCAGGTTTTGTATCAGACTATAAATTTGCTTCATATCTTTTTTCATGGGAACATGTTGCAATTTAATAGAAAAGTCTCATGCAAAGTGAAATGGACAAGCATAGTGTATTGTGGCAGGGGGTCATAACTGTTGAATCAGTCAATTTTTGACAAAATCCTCAAAAGGCTTCTACTCCAAAAACAAATTTAATTTGCTAAGCCCAGCTGTTTTATTCCTAGAACTGTTCATAAAGTGCTTGCAAAATTTTGATTTGTAACTGTTACAATCTTAACAATAATGATCAGCACCATGCCTATACGTTTGACCTTCTGAATAGTAAAACAAATAATTATGAAAATTCCACTTTATAATACATTATAGATGGTCCACATACAGTGTATTAGACTTTTTAAATATACTTTTTCATATAGTGTATTTATACTCTTTTCTAGCACTTGAATGTAGGCATCTCATTCGAGCTCTTTGACAGAAACAGAATAGAAGAGGGAGCAGAAATAGCTGGAGAATAGTCAATAGGGAAAAGGAAAGAAGGTATGCAGTTTCATAAAATGTCATGTAAAGATAGAAATGGCTAGACAGGAAGAGATAATACAGACAAAAAATATCCATTGCTAAGAAATATTCCACTTTCCTCTATTCCTTGTTTTTCCCTCATCCAGTTTTCTTTGCTACCCCTCACTCATCTTCCGTGTCGATAGCTGCATTCTCTGCTGCTGCATCCTTCATACTTTTCCAGTCCCTTATCCTCTGCCTCTCCTTACTTCTCTCCTATTTTTCCCTAAACTCATCAAATACTTCATTATTTTATCTGGCATTTCAACAGCTACTCTTTTCACTCTCAAGATTACCTTAGAATCTACTATCACTCTACTCCTCACCTTTGCTATCAAACCTTCTGTATTCCATTTGCTTTCTGAAATTCTAGCTGTTGAATGCTGGAAACTAATATCAAATAGCTTTAAACTCCATCTTTTAGCTTGGACTTATTTTTGTGTTTTCTAAGTTATGTTATGCTTATTTGATAAAATATAGAATATTTAGCATATACAGTAATCTGAACACCAGAAATCAGACATTTACCTCATATAAAGTATGGAATTCTGATGGATGCCAAATTGACTGTAAGACAACAATGCACATTTGCAACAAAAATGCTAAGGTTTTTCTAGGCTACATTAAGAAAAGTGTTACCAAGTAGGTCAAGGGAAGAGATCCTTCCTCTCTGTCCAGCACTGGTGAGGCACCTCGTTCTGGGCTCCCCTGTTCAAGAGAGACATGGAGATACTGAACATAGTACAGCAAGAGGCCTTGAAGATGATTAAGGGACTGGAGCATCTCTCCAGTGAGGAAAGTCAGAGAAAGCTGGCACTGTTAGGCTTGGAAGGCTCAGTGCATTCTTACCAATCTATGTAAATACCAGAAAAGAAGGTGCAATGTAAAAGAGCCAGGCTCTTTTCAGTGGAGCCCAGTGACCAAACAAGAAGCAATAGGAACAAACTGAAACACAGGATGCTCCATCTGAACATCAGAAAACAGTCTTTGACTGTGAGGGTGACTGTGTCCTGGCAAAGGTTGCCCAGAGAGGTTATGAAGTCTTGTTCCTTGGAGATATTAAAAAGCTGTCTGAACATATTTCTGGACAGCATGCTCTAGGCCCTGCTTGAACAAGGAGGGCTAGACCAGGTGAAAGGGAACCTCCAGAGGTCCCTTTCACCCTCAACTGTTCTGTGAACTACAACTATTCTGTGAATCTATGATATAACAGAGAGTGAAAAAAATCAAACGCCACATAATTTTTGATTGCAGATCATATGCAGAGTAGTTCATCCTTACAAATTCAGATTTTCCTGTTAATTCCTATACATATGCATAATATCTACATGTGAGTATATTAGAATTTAAGTCACCATTTCAAGATAAGGGAAGAGGCCAGATGCATGAAGATAAAGGCTGGTGATGCAAAGAAGAGAGTATTATGTAGCATGAAGCATAGCTCTATGTTTGCTTTACAGCATAGCTTGTTACAGGTTTAGCACTGAGAGCTGTCCTGGGTTCAGAAGTAGCGGTCACTTTTTCTCCTCCTTAGTAGCTGGTGTGGTGCTGTGTTTTTGACTTTCAGCCTGGGAACAATGCTGATAATACCAATGTTTTTAGTTGTTGCTAAGTAATGTTTACTCTGACCAAGGACTTTATGAGTCTCATGCTGTGCCAGGGAGGAGGGGAAGCCAGGATGAAGCAGAGACAAGACACCTGACCCAAACTAGCTAGAGAGCTATTCCACAGAGGTGCTATTACAGTCACTGATTGGCTCAGCTTTGGCTCGCGGCTAATCCATCTTGGCGCCAGATGATACTGGTTCTATTTGACCTGGGGGCAGCTGCTGGTGTCCCCACCTGCAGCTGCTATCTACCAAAACCTTGCTTAGTAAACCCACATTTTACACAGGACAGCATCTAGCATAATGTTTCAATCTATAATGCAAACCCATAAGTTATGTTAGAAAATTTCAACAGAAGGACTAAGATTTCAACAAAAGGAGTATTTATAGACAGTATGGCTCTCATTGATTATTCTCAGTGCAAGTAGGCTTGGTAAAACATGTTTGTTATCTTTGTGATATTATGCCATTATCTTACCCAGAAATCTCTGCAAAATGGATGGTGAGGGGTGAATGGATGCAAGATTTATATTGGATATATAAACTATATACATATGCAGAATTTCTGGTAGCTGTTGTGGTCCTTACTTCTCTGAAGTTTTTACTACACATGGAGATGAGCTATGCTGGTTAACACAGTGCTAAGAGCATTCTCAACTGTAGCTTAAATAGTTTTGTAAGGATAAATAGTAACTGGAAGTTGTCCAAATTTAGAGCACTAGCTGGTAATTTTCTCACATCATAAAAGGAAAAGAAGCTTACAAACGTATCTTTTAATTTCATAATGAAATTTGCTCTCTATGCACACTCTTATTACTTGCCATATGTGAAAAATAATAGCAGAAGAGTTTTTACTTTATCCAGTTTCTTTCTGAAACAAGATTCTTGAGTTTGGTACCCTCTTTTAGAGCATGATGAAAAGCTATAATGGGAGAAATAAAAAGAAAATCCTTTTTTACTTTGATCCTGTGACCTCAGCTTCTGTAGTTGAATTATTTTAACTGGATTTTCAGAGTAAGTTTTCAAACATTTGCTTATGTGCATAAGATGTAGTGCAATTTAGCTATGGTTATGCCTACAGCCTCTACGATATGATAATAAACCCGAAAATAATAATTGATCTATGATTAATCAATCTGGGTTCTAGAACATTAATATCTTGTGAATATTTAAAGAATGATTTACATAATCTGAGGTATTATTTTGTTGGAGTTTTTTTTCCTGGATTATGTAAGTATATTTTGTTTTCATTTTTTTCCCTTTCGCAAAAAATATGTATTTAATTTCAAAGAGAAAAAAATGTCACTTATAAGTAATTCACACACTTTGGAATAATAAATTAGTGATGCATTTAACTCAGGAATTTTTAAAAATTGTCTTTTTAAAATACATTTATTTTGTGCTTAACTATATTATTGGGCAGTTAAGTACTCTGACATTTGGAAAAGATTGACACTTTGTATATTTATTTTCTTAACACTAGGTCTTTGACCCGACATGAATTTACTAAAATTGTTTTATAATTTGAAACAGTAAATTAAGTGATGTGATGAAAGGGTAGCAAACTGTCTGCATCTTACAGCCCTTCAAATATTCATAACTTGGTCTTTTATCAGTCCTTATTAAGTAGTGAAAAATATTGACAGGAAAAGATGGCAATACTTTAGGGGAGTGGTAAGTTCATATTTTTGTACAGCTTGTTTATAATATATCTTTCTTCATCTTTCAAGCATGGAGAGTAGGTAGACAAGTAATTTTTGGACTCCAGGGCAGATAATAAAGTGTGAATGTCTTTTGAAACTAGCTTTACCATTCAACTTAATGTTCTTCATGGTTCAATGGCATCTAACAGGAGCAGACTGTCAAAATATTGTATGTGATGTTGTAACTCAGACTTTTGGTGTGCTGAGTTTTTGAGTGGTGAATACACTGTTCTCAAAAAAAACCCAAAAAACATTAAATGCATCAGAGATTCTCACTTTCCTTGTTCATAAGGGTAGGAATTTCTGTAATAGCCAACCAATTTTATTAAATAATAGAAATGCAAGATGAGAGAGAAAAATACTTCTACAAAGTAGAAAGCCAGACCATTATTTGATGTGGCACCATTAGTATATTTCCACTGATATTTAGGCAACTCTTAATTTCTGCCAATAAACATCTGAAGTACCTGAATTGCTCCTACAAACACTTTCTTGGTCATTTATGTACATATTATTTGCATGGCTTTAAAACTCAGTTTAATTGTAGAACAATAGAAACAGATTAGTTGTCTGGATTTACAGTTCAGTTTGGGGCTTTTTTTATTATTTGGTGACAGTCTTACATAAACTTTTTCTTCCCTGGACAGTTTATATGACTAGAATTTAAATTGTACTTATACATGGATATTATTAAATTAGAAAACTAATTAATTAGGTGACTTCTAAGGCCATATAACAGCTTATGTTTGTTTTAAATGGGATGATATTTATTGTTAGTCTTATATCCTTATAATTTTTTCTGTAAATATAAACTACAGTAACATAGAGTATCATGAAACGTATACTGGCCCCTATACTTGCCACACAAAGTCAAATAATAATGATACTGCCTTCTTAAAAAAATCAACCAGAACCAGAAACATTTACTCTAAAATTATCTCTGCCACGTAAATATAATTATTCTAATAACAGCAGTACAGAAAGGATGAGGAATTGTCTGTGTTGCTTATTTTTCATTGTCGGAAGACCTTTGCACTAATGGTATATTACTTTTTAATGTTGACAACTGACACAGAAAAACCGCGAAGCACAGCTAACTCAATTCATAACCCATACCCATAGTAAACAGTTACTCTTTCGTAAGGTATTTACTGGTCTTTTCCATCCTGGTCTTAGTTTTTAATGACTAAGACCATATTAATTTGATACATATTATGAAATATGGGTTTTTTTTGCAGATTGGAAAAGTTACCCCAGATTTTATCTGCAATCCAAAACTTATGGTTAAAACAATTTCAGGGATTAATATTGTCTTTAAATAAATTAATGAAAGTGATGCCTTTAAATAAATTGATGCGTAATTTAATAACAAAAAAAGCTGTATGATGTGTATTTTACAACACTGAGATCCTGAATTCGTTCACTGGGATAATTCTTGCTATAGCAGATTTCTTTCCCATACTCTACTTATTACCTTATATTGTCTTCTAAAATGTGTAGCTGATGCTGTTTTCATGTTAGTTGAATAGTAATGCCTCAGAAAAATTAAATTGTTAGGTTTTGGAATTTTTTTGTGATTAAATGAAAGAACCTCCACCATGTTAAAATTTTAATCATAAATATTTAATTCTATACTCAATAGTATGAGAGGAGATGTGGGTATTACTTTTAGATATTGATGAATGAACTCCATGATGACAGATTCTTTATTACTTTACTTACTTGCAAAAAGAAGGCAAAGGTTCTTCATTCATTTTTCATAAAAATGTATCTTTCATGGAGTAGTTGGCGAAATTATAATCTGATCTAAGCATGTCATGTGGCCTAACTACCAGATGAGCACATTGACAAATATTCCTGTATGGAGAGAGAGGAAGGGACGAAGGAAGGGAAAAAGTAACGAAGGGAAATTTAGATTTGCCATGACTTTGCAGCTGGTGTAATATATATAGTTATAATGTAGTTAACCTAGGATAATGGTGTTCTTTTATTAATAACTCAGACAATCATGAAACAGGTAAGGAGAGTTTCATAGGGAAAGTTAGGTTTTCTAAGATCAGATGATAAAATCAGAGGAAAAATCATGAGCTAAAAATAATTTAAATGCTCAACAAGTTTAAGAAGTGTTTGTATACTCAAAAGCACCTCTATTAACAATCATTAATAACAGATTCAACTTAATTCAAGTCTTGCTTACTTTACATAAATATTTAATTTGCCATCTAGGAGCTTAATCAAGCTTTTACATACCTGAAATAGAAAACATTTTTAATCAGCAGCTATTGCTTGTGAGATTAAGAGATAAAAATTGTAAGAGATATTAAGAGATAAACATTGTGCAAAATTTAACATAAAATAGTGAACAATTTTACAACAGTTTTATGACTTTCCAACCTAAGAAATGCCAGGAAAATACATGGATTTACTACTGTGAATTATAGCTTGTGAAGGATTTGGTTTTCTATTGCTAGAGCTGGTTTAATTTTTGAGCTCAGAGAAACCTAAGTCCGTTTTATTAGGGCTTACAAAATTTCAATTCAAGTTTCATCCCAAAGGAATCAGATAAAAGAATGAGTGATGGAAAAAAGTTATGGACAGACAAAATATCACAGTATCACAGTATCACAGTATGTTAGAGATTGGAAGGGACCTCAAAAGATCATCTAGTCCAATCCCCCTGCCAGAGCAGGAACACCTAGATAAGGTTACACAGGAACGTGTCCAGGCGGGTTTTGAATGTCTCCAAAGAAGGAGATTCCACAACCTCCCTGGGCAGCCTGTTCCAGTGTTCCGTCACCCTCACTGAGAAGAAGTTTCTTCTCAGGTTTAAGTGGAACCTCTTGTGTTCCAATTTGTACCCATTTCCCCTTGTCCTTTCATTGTTTGCCACTGAGAAGAGCCTGGCTCCATCCTCGTGACACTCCCCCTTTATATATTTATATACACTAATAAGGTCACCCCTCAATCTCCTCCAAACTATAGAGACCCAGCTCCCTCAGCCTCTCCTCATAAGAGAGATGCTCCACTCCCTTAATCATCTTAGTTGCCTTGCGCTGGACTCTCTCCAGCAGGTCCCTGTCCTTAAACTGAGGGGCCCAGAACTGGACACAATATTCCAGATGAGGTCTCACCAGGGCTGAGTAGAGGGGAAGGAGGACCTCTCTCGACCTACTAAGCACCCCCCTTCTAATACACCCCAGGATGCCATTGGCCTTCTTGGCCACAAAGGCACAGTGTCGGCTCATGGTCATATGTTGCAATTTATTTTTTTAAAGGTAAATACAAAACAAAAATACGATACTGTCAGAATAACTTTACAGGGCATTTGTGGTGGGTTTTTGTGAGAGTGAAAGCAGTGGAGGGGAAAGGAGAAGAGGGAGGATTGAAAGGGAGAAAGAAAAGATTGACGTTTCTTAGCTATTTTGGCCATAAGTCCTTAAAGATTCAGGAGAAATATATATGATAACAAGATGTTAAGGTGATGAGCATAGATATGTCCTTAGAAAAGAATTCTAGGACAGTAGGTATATTTTTGTCTGATGTTTTGTAATTTTAAGCAATTTCTTTTTTAATGAAGAAACCTCACGCAACTCAATCATGAATTCTGAAAATTACAGCGTTTTTTTTTTGTTTCTTGACTACAAGAATAATTTCACCTTTGTATCTCACACAGCTCTAGCTGCAGCTTCTTCATGCCAATGCCCATGTCTTTTGATCTTTAATCTGCAGTACAAATATAATTATTAAGTGGGGAAAGAAGTATTGGTAAAAAATTATCACTCCTTACCACCATACTAAAGTTCAGCCTGTGTAATTTAAAATAGCTCACATGCACCATAATCACATATTGTTTTATATGCCCTTAGCAGACGTTAACCTCTGTGTAATTTCCTGCAGAGAATAAAATTCTGCCTAAGGCTTCCATGTCATCCACCTGAAGTAGGCTTCTTCCTTTTCTTTTTTTTTTTTTTTTTTTTTCCCTTGAGACCCTTGAGACACATATGGGAATCATAGAACTGTTAAGGACACCTCACATTAGACCATGTTGCCCAAAGCTCTGTCTAGCCTGGCCCTGAGCACTGCAGGGATGGAACATTTACCACTTCTTTGGGCAACCTGTTCTAGTGCCTCACCACCTTCAAGAACTTCTTCCTTTTATCTAACCTGCACTTCCCCTGTTTTAGTTTGAGCCCGTTATTCCTTGTCCTATCATAACAAGGTGTCTGGGTTGCTATACACTTTTGTCTACCTCATACCTTTTGCAGAAATAGAAAGTGTTTGCACTAAATTTAATTCCATTTATTTGTCAAATGCATGAATGACTATGAGGATTAATGACATTTAACCTAAGTAGTTAAAGAGATGAGCAATTAGTAAATTCATGTTTCAAACCATATTGAAAGGAGTTTCCAGATTTGCATGCTTTTTCATTCACCAACTCTCCTGCAAAGCTAGACTGCTGCATGTTGAAAGCAGTGACTTCTATTTTTTCCTGTGTTATAACACTTAATTTTTTACGTTTAGTTTGATTAGATTTTCAGAGCCTGTTTCAAGCCAATCCTTCCTGATGGTTCTGCGGTGTACTTGACAGTTTTGTGAATGGCCATTAAACCAAAAGTTACCAATGAAATCCAACAATTTAAGTGACTAATAGAATCAAATCCATAAAAGTAATCTGATATTTGAGAGACACAGGCAGAATTTATATTTCTGTTCTCAAAATGGTAACCTTAAAAAACACTATTCATCTACGTGCTTGTATTCTGTTTCATCTTATGTTCAGAGTCCCTTGACAAATCATAGAATCATTGAATGGTTTGGTTGAAGGGACCTTTAAGGTCATCTAGTCCAATCCCCCTGCAATGAGCAAGAACATCTTCAACTAGATCAGGTTGCTCAGAGCCCTGTCCAACCTGACCTTAAATGTTTCCAGGAATTGGGCATTTATCACCTCTCTGGGCAACCTCTTCCAGTGCCTCACCCACCCTCATCATAAAAAATTTCTTCCTTATATGTAGGCTGATTTTATCTTAGTTTAGTTTAAAACCATTACCACTTGTCCTATTACTACAGACCCTACTAAAAAGTCTGCCCTCATCTTTCTTATAAGCACCTTTTAAGTACTGCAAAGACACAATATGATCTTCCTGGAGCTTTCTCTCCAAACTGAAGTACTCCAGTTCTCTCAGCTTTTCCTTACAGGAGAGGTGTTCCACCCCACTGATAATTTTTATGGCACTTCTCTGGATCTGTTCCAAGAGGTTCGTATACTATTCTAACAGATGTAGTTATGCTACTCTGTGCAACCTGACTATCACTCAAGTTTAAAGAGTGATAATTTGTCCCAGGTTAAGCTATCGGAGCACACACTTCTGAGGCAAGTGCTTCTTCACAGAAGCTTCCTCCAGGGCTCGATCTCCCAGTTCTTCTGAAAACACATCTGACTTCACCGCTATTTTGGACTTCTAAAATAAAATCACAACATTTACTACCTTCTTATAGAGTAACCAAGAGAAGAGTCCCCCTCTTCTATATAATGCCATCAATAGTATTTTCCTTTTATTGAGTTTCAGTTCCTTCCTGTTTCAAAGGGAATTCAAATCCACAGCTTCCAACTTCCTGGAGATTATTCCAAACTCAGTGTTACAGACAGTTCTGAAATTGAGAGATAGTCTCTCTCCCTGTTAAAATTGTGCTGTGGAGAATAAAAATAAATTGAGAATTTTTGGAAAAGAACACACAGACAATGGCCAGATAAGGCAATGTTTGAGACACCATGTCTAGGTCATAGTTCTAGAACTTTTTATTAAATAGTGTTTAATACAGATACAGGAACATTATTAAAAAACTGTAATTAGAAAACTCCCTCTAGGTTAAGCATCTCAACCAGAATACTGCATTCTTGTTCTGGCTTCATCTTGCTCTCTTTTCCCTTCCTTGGTTAGCAAGTTGTGATTCTATGTAATCACGTCGCTTCAATATCTGAAGGGAGCCTACAAGGGTGCTGGAGAAGTGCTCTTCATCAGGGACCGTAGTGATAGGACAAGGGGTAATGGTTTTAAACTTACACAGGGAAAGTTCAGATTAGATATAAGGAAGAGGTTCTTTACTGTGAGGGTTGTGAGGCACTAGAACAGGTACCACAAAGAAGTGGTAAATGCCCCATCCCTGGCAGTGTTCAAAGCCTGGTTGACAGAGCCTTGGGCAGCATAGTCTAGTCTGAGGTGTCCCTGCCCATGAGAAGGAGTTGGAAATTGATGATCTTTAGGTCTTTTCCAAACCTAACCATTCTATGATTCAATAGTGGAGGAAAAAAAAATTTTGATTGACTAGTTGAAAATAGTGTCATAATTAAGGCAGAGAAATATCTAGACAGGTAAGAAAAGGGCATTTGATACATCATGGATGAGGATTATGTTAGGCTTGTGTTTCTGCCATCTTGCAAGCGTACTCTAATGACTGGAAACTCATCCGCTGGAAACTGAAATAACACCTTTACACAGAAATTTTAAAAGAGAAAAGCTAACACTCTACCTCTGTAAGAAGTATTATCCTGTAGGTATTGCTGGAATGATTTCACGCTACTTCCATGACTGCTGGGAGGCTTTAGGACTGATAACCTCTCTCTTAAAAAAAAAAAAAAAAAGAAAATCTGTTTTTAAACATTCTTCTAGATTGCTAAAAACTACTAGAGAGCTGTAAGTTACATCCAGTACAAAATGCTAAGTCTCTCTTTGAAGCACTTGCACTGTTACCCAAAGCTGATAGCCCTTTATGTGGCAGACTTTCGGTGACACCTTGAATTTTTCTACAAGGACATGAGCAGACAGAATTGAGTTTAAAGATTCAACCTTGAAAGTTGCGCAATCACATATATGTTGTGCTTTTTCTTGATAATATAGGAAGGCTTTTCTATTGCAATATGCTGATGAGTAGTAGTTTCGTATGTGATACGGACATTGTACATTCAGAAACTTTGTGTTCTTCACCACTGTATATTTCTTAAAACATACAAGTACTTTCCCTTTTCTTCCTTGTCCTCTTAAATGACATTGACAGAATTTCAGAAGCAAGCAGGGCATTTTAAAACTGTCAAATTCTTGGTCCACAATGTTTTTCTTAGATAACAAAGCTATAATAATATTATTAATTTTTTCACTTTCAAAAGTGAAATGAAGGAGTTCATAAAATCTACTCAAAATGTAACTTAATTTGTAAAAATCTTGAAAGATGTTGCACTAAGATCTTACTTATTAGCTTATTGTTACAAAAAAAGATTCTTACAACTTAACACAACTCTATATACTCTACTTACAAGCTCTGTATAAAACTGTGTTTCCATAAGGAGATATAATGTGCACTAATATGCCAAACAAACTGTAAAGTTAGAACTGAAATTCCAAAACTTTGAATAAAGAAAAATAATAGTAAATATGAAAGAACACAGGCAGGGTGTAAAAGCTCTGAACTCAAGCCATGCTAAAATCTGATTGTGTTTACTTACCTTGTCTTGCAGTCTCAGTCTCACTTCAGTATCATCATACAAGCCATGTCACATAGCCTAAATGAAATACGTTAAGGATCTATCAATCCATTTGAACTCTCAGTTTATGTCCTTTCTATGCAAATATGCACATCATATGTGATTATGTGTAATGTATCCCAAATAACAGTATCTTTGGCCATTACAAGCAAAAGAACCCATGCTTTGTATTAAACAGACATTGTGGGGTCTCAGAACTGCTTTGGATTGCCTCAGCCTGAACTGGTTGTAATTTGATTAAACAGTTGACTGGTGGCAAGCTGCCCACTACTTCAGCTGTTTGAGTTGAAACATTGTGAATGTCTCCTAGGATAAATAAATGACCCACAGTGTAATCAGTAAGCAACAAACATAATGTCTTTATATTGTTCTGGCTCAGGAGGCTGTGCAATTGTGCAATTTCCGAAGCTGGGAACCAGTGCAAAGGGGAAAGGCTATGATCTGAGAAGTTATAAACACAATCACAATGGTTTCTAGTCCTGGAGAGATAGAAAGAGGTAGAATACAGCTCCTCTGCATTAGTCTAGGTGCTGAGTGGAAGATCTACCTTAGCTGGACTGCAGATAAGTGTGAGGTGCTCTGTTTAGACTCTTAAAGTTTTAATTAACCTGATAATTGTAATTTCCATGCACATGTGATATGTTCTCTTTTGTCCACAATAATATTTTCTGCATGCATATGCATGTTTATAGATATATGTAATATTTATCCATCTCATCTTTCTGTAGGCGTTTGCTAAATTCTGACATTTTATCTTTAAATATGATATTAGGATATCGAGATATTCCTATTGTTCAGCCTCTACCACACCCCTCATCCATCATAATTTTTAATGTATTTCATCCCTTTTCACAAATCCTTCCATTGCAGGTAAATCTCTTTGCTCCCAGGATATAATCTTACCCCCTAAGCTTATTAATTCATAGTCCCCACTTTCTAAATTTATGAGCTAACATATTTTCCCTCCCTCACACAAATCCATTTGTTTCAGCAATCCATATGTTTGCTTTTTTTTTTTTTCCTGTGCTGAGGTAGAAATTCCCTGTTTTAGACAGATAATCTGCTAAATGTCTCTCAGGGAGATACAAAGAAGAAAAGTAGACCAGTTTACTTCCCCAGTTGTGGACAGCAAGAATGAGTGATAATACTGAAGCAGATCTTGTATTACTTGGGATTTAAGTTGCTTGATTAACTGGTTATAGAGCACAGTAGAAAAATCTCCAAAAGTATTTCAAAACTATCCAGCCCTACCAATAGCAACAGAGCACACTTTCTCTTGCTTATGCAAAATCTGCCCACTGCTTTTTAGAAAGGATACATATATATATATCTGTGTCAGGGAAAGACTTTGGAAGTATCTTTATCTGTGTTCTTTGGAAATGAACTGATGACCAAAAAGGAGGCTCAAACAACATCTTAGAGGAGAATTATCAAGATTTCTGAAGTGAGATTTTTTAACGACAATTTTCATTTTAAAGGTACGAGTTTTACAATGCTTTTCAAGGAATCAGAGAAAAATAAAAATGCAAGTTGCTCAACTGGTGGAAAAGAATATGATTTAGCTTGAGATAGTGCAAGGAGTTATGAGTTTGGATTCATGTTGTACTATATGCTCATGATTATGCCAGTAAAAATTGATTTGGGGCATAAGAGATCAGCAGCTATACCTTGCAATGTAAAGAATGCTTGTGATATCATTTGACACTTGAAAGGATATCCAAATAAAGGGGGAAGCATATGAAAATACAGAAAAAAATGAATAATAAGTCTTCTCTCCCAGTCAAGGCAGGAAGGGGGAGCTGCTCATCAGAACGTCCTTTAATCACATTTACTTTGTCCCTAAGAGAGAGACTATTTTTGCCAACATTTTTAATACAGAATGTACCAATACTATAGGAGGCAGAATGGAAGAGACAGTGATTTTTATTAGATCATGCCATACTTGTGTGCTGTGAAGCAAGTTATTTCAGTTTCTTCCTTTTTCAAAATGTAGGCCTATTAGATGCTAAAAATGGTAAGATTACCCTTTAAAAAAATCATTCATTATATGATATCAAGATTTGGAAGAGATTCTAGGAAGAAACTGTATATTTCAATTTAAATGAGGTCCTGTATTGTGATACTTGTAAGAAGGCCCTCAGACAGATCTTGTTTTAATGAGCCCTTAAACTATATAAGGAGGAGAAAGCAGACATATATATCTTTGAAACAAACTGTAAAGTGGTGCTTCTAACCAATCAGAAAAAGAAAGGAAAAGACAGATTCATTGTCTAAAATGAGCTCTGCAAGAAGTAAAAGCATAAGGCATAGGAAAAAAGGTTTATCTTCCTAACATCTTTACTTCTTTACCTTCCAAAAGTTCAGGTGTTTATTATAGATAAATGGTACTGATGAGGATGATAAATAATAGTAAAGATCATGGCATTGTCCTTTATATCCATTATTAATTATTTGTTTTACAAAGAAAGCCAATATCTAAACGGGGCCTTTAAAAAATCTAGAGTGAGACTTTTTGAAAGGGCATGTAGAGATAGAAGGTAGGGGCAGTAGGTTTAAACTGAAAGAGGGTAGACTTAGATTAGATATTAGGAAGAAATTAGGATGAAATGAAGGTGGTGGGACATTGGAATGTATTGCCCAGAGAAGTGTTGATGCCCCATCCTGGAAGTGTTCAGGACAGATAGGATGGAGCTTTGAGCAACCTGGCTTAGTGGAAGGTGTCCCTGTTCATGGCAGGGGTGTTGGAACTTGATAATCTTTAAGGTCCTTTCCAACCCAAACCATTCTACGATTCTACAATTCTCTGAAAATGTGTTCAGTATAAAAATCACATCTATTTTCACATTAATACTCCAAACTGCATTGAAAATCAGGAACAGATCACAAACTTTTAAAAAGAGATGCAAAATTAATCCTTTTTAATGTTTTCAAAAGCAGTTTTACTAAGATTTCCATTTGACAACATCCTTGTCCAAATCTAAGGCAAATGTTTGGATTTGTACTCTGTACAAGGCTTTGCTCTGTGCTCAAGCTGTGTTTTCAGAACTCGTCATAAGTTACACTGGAGTTAAAGTACATGTATGGCAACAGAAACTTTCCTGCTGTCCAGTGACTCTCTGGGAAAATGTTTACATTTACATTTACAGTAGCATTCCTACTCAGCTCATAGAGACAATACCAAATATGTGCATATTTGCTTAGATACTCCTGCTCGGATGCACCCATTGGATTTTTATTACTCAAACTTATATCCTCATCTGTGACATTTGCAGAAAAGCCCGGTATTCAAGGCACTTTGTACTTGAAGCAAGTGCTTTCCTCTGTACCTGTAAGCTATCCTACCTGATTCACTCTGGTGGAAATCCTGTGGCACAGTTCATATGCGTACAGTGTCAGTGTTTGAATCCTGGTCAGAGGCGAGTACAGCAGTCTTCCCACTTCCTACAGTGGGAACTGGATCAGATGTTTGATCTATAGACAACCTCAGTTATTTTTTAGGTAAATAAAAAAAAAAAAAAGTTTTCTTAAAAGTTCAAAAAGCCACATTATGAGACAAGGGCTGAAGTTTAGAGTCGTATAATTTCTTCACTTCTCATTCATGCAATTTAAATGTAATGATATTTATAGAATGAATAGCCTTGCTTAGTCAGCATTTTAACTTCCCTCACCTAACACATCCTTATATTTAAACACATGCCAGGGCATAATGACAGGCATCTAAGAAGTAACAGCATTTTGTCTTATTCTGCCTTTGCAATGTAGTAAATGGCATGTTTTCATTTCACAGATATGTATTTCTGATTGAACAAAATCATACTTGTCATTAATAAAACAATATTAAAAAGTAAACCACCCATGAAATCAATATATTTATATATTTACAATAAGTATATTTATGTATCCATATATAGTACATGCTGATTGTAAGATATAGTAATAATATTTATATTTTAGAATGAATTTATTTCTACATTAAAGTTATAGGTTTTCTTTATCAAGGATGTAATTTCTGTTCTTCAGACTTCAAAATGTCATTTGTGTATGAAAATTCATCCAAAAGAAGTTCATTGGAACTCTTCCCAGTGAACACATTGCAGTGGCATATACTCATTTTTTTAAAGTACTGGTGATGAATGAGGACAAGGATGAACATTTTTTTTTCCCAGATGTTTTAGAAGGAGATAAAGTGATTGCAATTTCATGTAAGTTACTCAGTTGTTCTTAAGTGGTTTTTATACTTCTTACGTATACTAAGACCCTCAAAACATTTGCAGTATTTACTCTTGAAACACTCCTGAGATAGAGAAGTTCTGCTAACCTCATTTTAAAAATGAGAAGAACAAGACACAAAAATGAAATTGCTGTGAGAACAAAAAAGTTATGTAGTGGTCTTGAAGATCTATATTTAAGTGACGCAGTCATGGATGCAGTGAAAGACTGGCAGAACTAAAATTAGGTTCAGAGTTTGAAAGCTGGGGCTAACACCCTGTCTGCTGAAGTACCTTTCTAAATAAAGGTATTATATATACAAGAATACTTAAAAGCATCACAACTTCTATTGAACACTTCTCACAAACAATGTCAGTAATATGACGGGACTTAAAGTCTGCAAGAAGCAACTGTTGTCATGCAGTTAAATATACAAATAAATTAATTGTGCTGAATATACACACTTTATATATGCTTCACATATATGAAGGTCAGTTGTGTTAGATAACAAAACCATCTAGATGTTAGATCTTTTGTCAAATGTAGATTTATAGTTACTTTAATAAATATATTTGTAATGTGCATCAGTCACCTAAAACATGATTTAGAATTCTTTCATAGGCATACTTGCTCCCAGTAAGTATTTTGTAAGATTAAGTTTTTTAGGAAAATAACCATGAAAAGATTTCTGAATATGTCAGTTTTTTAATGGAGAATGAATACCGTTTTGGATAGTATCATTTATTTTATGTTCCAAAGCACTAGTCTCCTGTTTATAGTTCAGTTAGCAGAGAGCCATTCCTTACTTAAGAGTTTTCTATATAATCCCATTGGCACATACTTGTTAAAATATTAGGTGTGAAGTATTTAGGCTAGATTTAAATGAAGTAATAAGTATGGGGATTTGCATAATATTGGGCACTGATGTCAGCTTTTTGAAATGCCAGCATAATTTTTCATAATTGAAAGCATGTGTCTTTTGCAAAGAATCATTTATTAAGACCAAACCAGTGTTTCAATAAAGCGTTAGAATTTCCTGCATAGAATAGCTCTTGGGCAGCATTTTGAAGTAATAGTGAATTGCTATTCTAATGCACAATGGAACATTTTAATAAGTGTGATAAATTGCTCACAAAGGACTTCAGGTTCCAACATCAGTAGAATTGGAATCAGGCAAAGGCTGGGTCTGGGTGATAGATGAAGAGGATTTTTGTGGTAAACAGTTGGCAATGTCAGGACAATACCAGCTTATTGAACTTTCAGAGGCTAAATGCCTGTCCATTTGTCACCTTGTTGCCAGAAGACATAGATGTACATAGAGTAATGGACTTACATTCCTTATCAGCTGATACACTTCTGTAGCTCCTGGAGCACTTGAAAGGCATTGAAAAAGGAAACACTTAACAAAAAGAGGAAAAAAAAAATCAAAGTGAAATATAAACCCAGAAATGTTTGAAATTTAAAAAATACAAATAACGTTGAATATTTTATTCCTGGAAATATGTTTATCTTGTAAGCACAAAACAAAACAAAGTCCCGGTACAGCTAATATTCCCACTAAGCCACTCTGCTTTTCATAGCACTTTCAAGCATTTATAACACTAGTTTTATTTGTTTATTTTCAAGCGAAAATAAGGAAATAAAAGGTCAGAATTTTTGTTGGGGTTTGAGTTAAAACAAGTTTTTATATTTCCTGTTGAAGAAGAATCAGAAAGGAATTTTTTACTTTCCTGCAGCTTTCCATCTTGTGTCATATTGATATTGGTGGTAGTAATCTTAGGATTTCAAACAATGTGAAAGTCAAGAGAATGAAACACAAGAAACTACTTACCTATGAATAAAACTGCTACATGTTTGAATTTTACAAGGTTGGATAATACACTGACAGTAGATACACCTCACCCAACTTTGACTATCTAAAACTTTATTTTTGAGTGTAAATTCTTCAGACTCCTTGTGTCATTATGGGAAAGAGCAGGGATAGCAGTTCACCTTATGTGTTTGACATTTCCTCTAAAAGCATCTTATTTCTCTTCTTGCACTACACGAGATGCCTATCTTAGTCTTGGTGGCTGAAATTACAGGGTAAAGATTGGTGAGATTAATCCTATTAGGATAAAATTTTTTATTACTCTTGTATTCTTTGTTTAGGACACTATCTTCCTGTAATAGAAAGCTAATAAGAGTGTTGGAAAAGAGTGAAATTTTTGAAAGATAGAATAGTTATATATGTATAACTGGTAGGAATGATTATGTTTAAGAGGTTTATAAATCAATAGTGTGATTTTGTAGATTAGAAAGAGCTATAATTTTGCAGTCCGGTATCGTGGTTAACCTGTAACCAGTGATACAATAGTAGTCTTGGTAGTAGGAGGTAATACATCTGTATATGGTGAAGGGTATAGTGATAAATTAGGAAAGTATATTGTAAAACTCTATCCAAGTAGAACCTAGACATACCAGAGGCAGTCAAGGGGAAATAGAACAATGCTGACATCCACATAATGGTTGGAACATGTCCAAAGAACAGAAGGTGAAAAGGACAAGCTGAGGAAGACTTCTTACTTCATCCGAGGAAGACTACTTACTTCATCAGGACGACCACCAGAGGGGGCTGCGCAAGCGCAGAAGAGGCTGATGTCGTAATGGACTGATGTAGGGCATACGTGTTAATTGGTGATGTAATCTGTGTTGGATACTGTATAAATTGGGAATGCTAGGTGACAAGACTGAAGCCAGATTTGGGCGCGTGCCCCTGGTTTCCCAGCGCTGCAATAAAGCACCTCATATAACCATTCCGGTGGTTATGTGTCAGTTCCTACGCTAACAAGAGGATAAACTAGTGTATTTTTTTTTTCTCATTAGTGATGGAACTATTTCTCTTTTTAATGACTTAAAAATCTTACTGCCTCCCATGGTGGTGATTCAGTACTTGTGCAAACCAGTTTATTAAATTAATCTTTCATTAAACTAGTCTTGAAATACTTAGAATCAAATCCTGCAATATTTAATATTATCGGCCTATTTATTGCTTTACATAATGTTCAGTAATTTAAAGTATACAGAGAACGTTAAGAGCAAAAAGAGACTCTTCTATTATGTTGGTAGTAAAAGGATAAGCAAGTAAATTTTTAAGCTAGTTTCTGAGTTGGATGAGTGACTTAAGCCACAGTGCCTGAAGACATGGCTGAAGCACTGTATGCTTTTTCGGTGTCAGTCATCACTGAAGTGTCCTAGGTTCTGTGCCTGGCACCTGTGAGACCACATTTAGAAAACTGCATCCAGGTTTTGAAATCAAGTACTGGAAAGATACTGATAAATTGGAGTGAGTTCACTAGAGAGCTCTAAGCTAAGCAGGAGCTGGAACACCTACCCTGTAAGGAGAGTCTAAGGGACCTGGATTTGTTCAGCCTAGAAAACAGACAGGTCTAACAGCAGCCACACAGCACTTTTGCACCAGGAGTTGCTGGTCCATTATGATTCTAGTAAGAAATACACTCAGACTGTAAGGTGTCATTTAAAATGTTATTTATTAGAGGTAATATTGTAAGAACAAAAAAGCAGGTAATCTTATGTCCCTTCAGATGCTGTGAATCCCAGCCACTGTAGCATTGAAGAGTGTTCCAACCAAAGTACAGCATATCATGAGGATCCCCATTCATAGCAGAGATTCCCTCCTTTCCATCCTTCAGGTTATTAGAGGATTTTCTTATAAGGAAACAACTCTGTTAATCATTTTTACAATCAAAACAGAAACTGCACCCTTATCAGAACTTCTTGCTGTGCTTTCAGATAAAGTGATTCCAAACTGTTTTGCCTCTTTTGGGTTCCTTTTTTCTTTCCATCCTATATAAAACCTGAGGATAGAAATTTTTATTCCAAAAATACATTCTGATATATAAAAATAAATTTTATACCTATATTTTAAATATTTCTAGGTTGTCTCAAATCAAAACTCTGTATGTGAACTGAAGTTTAAAAAAATATTGTGCTAGATATCAACAGTCTATTTAAAATTCTTTTTGTCTTCCATGGTGTAATATTTCTATGCAATGTGAATAGATTTGATTAATGTAAGAAGAAATTTAACGGATGTAAGACAACGTTGGTTTAAAGGCAAGCAAAAGGCTATCATATGTATCTCAAAATGCTTACAGCACAAAGAGAAACATATATACTATTTCATTAATTAAACCCACTCTCAGAATCTATGTTCTGAAAAAAAACATAAATGCAAAAAATATAGGGAAAAAAATAAATGCATGCCAGTATTTGTTCATATGAAGACTATGAAGACAGGTAAGAGTGGGTTTTTTTTTTTTGCTAGTGGTAATGGATTAATAAAATTAGGACCCAGTCTTGTACCGCTAAAGTCTTTGTTGGTTTTGTAAAAATTTATAGTGAATTTTAGAAATCTATCTGTCTGTCTATCTAAATACTGCACAAGACCTGAAATAAATTTGCAGCTCCAATGTCAGCCTTGGAGAGAACTGAGCAGTGAGAAATTTACCATAGAAGCCTTCTTAGTTCTATTAATTTCTAAATGTAAGTAGAAGACAGCAGGTGGTTTAGACTGTTGTCACTACTGCATAGATTTGTATGGTAATATATCTGTACTTTGTTTAGTTTTAGGTGTCTGAAGTAAAAAGGGTCTTCTAGGAGTTCTTTTTAGAAACTCAAAGATAACATAAATCCAGTTCAAAAAGTTTCATACTTTTGTGGGGTTTTTTTTCCAGATATTCACACTAATTTTTTCCCAGTTTATTTTTCCTTTGTAAAGCTTTTTTAAAACAGAAAATTACAGAAGAGGAAAGTAAAATTATTCAGAAGTTGCACATTTTCATTATAATTTTGCATGATGCTTATTTGTTCAACCCAGCCTCAATTCTTCCTGAAGCTAAAGGTATTTAAAATAAGTCTCATGCTATCTCATTTAAAGTTCATCTCATGCTATCTTTTTTAAAGTATATATCATGCAACTGTCATGATATATAATGTATAAACTATATAATGTATAAACTCGAATAATTCTTCAATGTAAAAATTGGTCCTATGGTTCTATTAAAATAATTTAATTAACACCCAGCCTTTATGTTTTGGGAGGATGTTTGTTTGGATGGGTCAACAGATTAAATTTTTTCAGAGTGAAGATATTGTTATTAAAGAATAAAAATACATATCCTTCTTGCATCATAGTCTCAAGATCAAGCACAGTACCCGGTGAAGGATTTCAAACCTGGAAATATGTAATAGAAATTTCAACATATCTGAACAATATAAGAATGAAGTTATATTGTCTACTTCGTGAATTTCTCAAAACTGGTTCTGCAGAAATAGAGGCTTGAGGATATTTCACACAGTGCTAATGCAGTGCTTAACAGTACATCAGAACAGTTCTTCCCATCTGTGAGAGCATCACAAAATGATCGACACCTGCTTTTGCTTCCTTTCTGTGTTTCCTAGGTGCCTTTTCATAACTAGTATGACATAGCCTAAAGTCTTTAAGAGTAAACATAAATCTGAAAGCACATATGTAGGACATTACTTTTGTTGCAGTATCCTCAACTCAGAGTCCCAATGGCACATTTCAGTACAACATACTGGCTGTCTTTGTGCTATTCCACTGTGATCGACACATGTTTTCCCACATAAGATGTGCTTAAAACTATGTACTTATAAAATGTGTGTTTTGTTAGTCCCAGTGATATCATTAGGACTTTTCTGCCTATCTGAACTGTTAGCTCAGGTCTAATGCCTTGAAATTTGTCTCTTAGATGTACTTTCTGCTGGGCAAAAATGCTTTTTTATTTTTTTATTTTTTTTTTTTTTTTAATTCCCACTTACATTGTAAATTTAGCTAAATGTGATTCACCCAGATCTGCTTATCTGCACCTTAAGTCCTGAAATGCATTTATTACTTGACTGAAGAGATCTTACCCTTGTATTCTGAAGCTGGTTATCTAATGTTTAAATGTCTGCATATGAGCAATTTATTTCAAGGTACAGATTTCTACTGGTAGCCCTGTGCCTTTGGCAAGCAAACAGATTGCTGAAAAAAGGCTTAAATTCTCAGGGGGGTTTTAATGTTCCACCATTTTTTCACTGTTTACCTAAAATTTGTACTAAAGAGTATTCTCTTGCATAAGAAATGAGAAAAAGGATCCTACACTTTTACAAGTGTGGCAGGTATTTATTACAGTCTCTGAGAATCAATAATTGTAAAAATAACAATAATTTAGATTAATGTCACTGATTATATTACTAAATCCAAACCCTACAACATTCAGAATCTTTTTTTAAGTTTTGGCTTGTTGAAAGGCCAAAATGTCCCCTATAATTGCAATATTACTGTCAAATATTTTGTTTTATATTCATCAAAACCTGTCATTTTAAAAATTTTTATTAAATTGAGTGATTTTTAAGTACAGTACTGGAATATGACTCCTACCATAAGAACAACAGTTCCTAATATGGTGTAGGAAGATGTTTATTCAAGGGGAAAAGAATAAAATGGCATTATATTTTTTTTGGTTTCCTATAGCCACAGACAGGTTATGGGTTAGAAGTTATTATTAATAACTTAAGGGAATTAGAGAGCGCACACACATATAAGCAGAAAGCAATAGATTTCACACCTGCAGTGTATCCATGATTTATTCAGTGCAATCCTGCTTTGGAAAGGTATAATAAAAATAGAACTTACTTCTTCTGTTTAAGTGGTTTATTGAATTTATTTTCCTGTATGTAGAAAATGAGTTTCTTATTACTCCTTTGACATGTGAGATGAATTAATAGTAATCTAAATTATGCTTCAGCTGTATAATGGTCAAAATGGACAGGAACAAAACATAATAGAAAACTTAAAATGGACGACATTAACAATTCCTTGAGGTTTTAATGTTACTCAGTTATGGTATTTGTTTATCATGTTTCTGCTGTTCCTTGGGACAAGGAATTTGTCAGTCTGAATGTTCATTCCAAGAAATCGTTATACATTGCTGAATTTTTTAGAGTACTGACAAGCAATAAATTAAAAAAACAATACAGAACTCCAAAGAGTTCTTACTGATCCAGTGATAATCATTGTTCATACACTGTGTGATATTTTGTGTTTTGCAATTTATCAAAAAAATAGAATTTCCCATCATCATTTAGACTTTTTGAGTCATTACAGGATCAAAAATGTAGTCATCAGCTATTTTTTTTCTTTCTTCTTTCTTTTTCCTTTCTTTAGTTCTTCACCAATTTCTGCTCTTCTCCCAGGATGACAAACCAATAAAATGAAAAATCTATAAAGATCAAATTTAATGATCTCAGATATAGAATTCAAAGATAACAATTCTGTAATCATAGAACCACTGGGTATTTTGAGTTGGAAAGGACTTTTAAAGATTGCTGTGGTTTAAGCCCAGCCTGTCACTCAGAAACCACGCAGCTGTTCACTCACTCCCCCACCCCTTCCTCCCTCCTCTCCCAGAGGGATGGGGAGAAGAATCAAAAGAATGTAACTCCCACAGGTTAAGATAAGAACGGTCCAGTAAGTAAGGTATAACACAAATCACTACCTCTACCACCAATAAGAATAATGATAAGGGAAATAGCAAGGGAAGAGAATACAACCACTCACCACTCACCGACCAATACCCAGCCCAACTGAGCAGCTCTTCCAGGTAACTGCCTCAGTTTACATAGTGAGCATGATGTGCTGTGTTATGGAATACCTCTTTGGTTAGTTTGGGTCAGGTGTCCTCTCTCTGCTTCCTCCCGGTTTACCCTCTTCCCTGGGAGAGCACGAGACTCAGAAATTCCTTGGTCAGACTAAACATTACTAAGTGACAACTAAAAACATCAGTGTTATCAGTGCTGTTCCCAGGCTGAAAGTCTAATCACAGCACTGCACCAGTTACTGAGAAAAATGACTGCTACTGCTGAACCCAGGACAAAGATCTAGTACCAACACCTCTGTCGTGGGGCAGGGACACCTGCCACTAGACCAGGTTGCTGAAAGCCCCATCCAACCTGGCCTTGAACACTTCTAGGGATGGGGCATCCACGTCTCCTCTGGATAACCTATGCCAGTGTCTCACCACCCTCACAGTAAAGAGTTTTTGATATACAAGCTAAATCTACTCTCTTTTAGCTTAAAAGCACTGCCCCTTTTCCTGTCTCTACAGGTCCTAGTAAAAAGTCTCTTTCCATCTTTCTTAGAAACAGCAAGGTTTCCCAGGAACCTTTTCTTCTTCAGGCTGAACAACCTCAACTGTCTCAGCCTTCCTACACAGGAGAGGTGTTCCAGCCCTTACATCCTTTCCATGGCCTTCCTCTGGATCCAGTCTAACAGGTCGACACATTTCTTGTGTTGAGAAGTCCAGAGTTGGACGCAGTACTTCAGGTCTCAGAAGAGCAAAGTAGAAAGGAAGAATCACCTCTCTCAGCCTGCTGGCCATGCTTCTTTTTATGCCACCCAAGATACTATTAGCTTTCTGGGCTGCAAGTGCACATTGCTGTTTCATATTTAAATACTTTATCTAGTCAAAGTGCTCATAAAATCTGAAATGATAATATGAGCTTCTGGTTAATAAAGGTTCTTGCATTATTTACCTTTATAGTTCTTCAATACAAAATTAACTGATTTACTATGCTCCTCAGGAAAATAGTTGGAATGAAGTTTTGTAAAATCTAAGTTAGTTTGATTTAGTATTAAACTAAAATGGTCAAGTTTAATCTCAAATTCATATGCTCAAAACATCATAGAATCATAGAATAGTTAGGGTTGGAAAGGACCTTAAGATCATCAAGTTCCAACCTCCCTGCCATGGGCAGGGACACCTCACACTAAACCATATCACCCGAGGCTTCGTCCAACCTGGCCAAAAAGTCAGGCTGACTACAGAAACATTAGGTCTTCAGGGATTCCTCCCTGAAGTAACATGTTCCCTTAAGATTGCTGCAGCAGTGTCTGGTTCCTACCTCCATCCTGCTCCCTCCATCACTCTCTGAAGAAATAATGTTGCTACTACAAGTTATAACATGGAAGGACAGCATCAGAGTAGTGAAAGAGATATATAGCAAGCAAAACAGGAACCCAAACTGGTTCCTAAGGCATTGTTTGGGCAGAACCTTATCTGAATACCAAGTTCAGGCAAATGTCATTAGAGAACTGTACTATACCAACAGCAAACATTTTTAAAAGTCTTAAAGTTAGATATTTTTCTTCCTCTCTTGAAGACAGTATTCAGTTCTGTAAGCAGTGCTATTATTGAAATAAGACTATTCAAACACTTTTTATGAATACCAGTGGCAGAATCTTGACCTCTGAGAGGACTTTAATGGAAGTATTTTTCTCGGTAAGTTCTGGATGTTCATTTTCTTGTCTCTAATTATCAAGGGGGATGTGTCGGTGTAAGGCTTTGTACCTACAGACACAGAACTTATGTATTTTATATAATATCTGTTTCTGCCTATACAGGGACACATATGCACCATTAGGGAGAAAGATATTTGAGATAAAAATAGCAGATCAGTTGCTATCTCTGTCAGCTGTCATATGTCTCTTTTCTTTCCTAATCAATTTCATCTGTTTTATTTTGGTATCTATTTTTTATTATTACAGGTATAGACACCTGAAAATATATATTTTAAAAAGGAAGATTTGCATCAATTAATAATAAGGTTCTCTACATTTCCATATACTCTGTCCCTTGAAATCATGAAAAGCAGGGATCCCACCTGTTGCCAATGTAAATTTCAAGCAAAAATCAGCATTTCTCATCTTCAGCAAGTACATTATCTGTCCACTCAAAAAAATGCAAGAGAAGAAAATAAAAAAGATATACACAAGCATGCAACTGCCACCATGTTAAGGCCTTTAAATACCTTTAACTCTGAATGGAATGCAAGTGCACTTGGTACCTAAAGGATTATTCTATGTATACAGTCATGCTTTGTAATTTTATTAAAGACAGAATTATGTTACCTGTTTGTATTTCAAATTCAAACTCTAAAATAAAAATTCAGTATCCATCTATTTGGACATAAATGTTCAAAAGGACATTCTTTATGAAAAAAATGTTAATTGTATTTTAATCTACAAGAAAGACATTCTGGAATAAAACATACAGCAACTGTTAATTCAGGATGTTCTTGCTGCTGATATGATTCTAACCCAGGAGAATATTAAATGAAATCATGAAGTAATGGAAAGGATGAGTGTGTTAAAAAGGCTGAGGCAGAGATCAAGAGACAGTGATGATGCAATTACCCTTCTTCAAGGCTGTGCAGTTCTAATGTGATAAGGGCCTGCATAGCTCAACAGTAAGGATGAAGAGGTTAACAATAATTCTCAATTTAAAATGTGTTTTCTTTGTGCTGGTAAAATACCCCCTCTCATTGATTAGACTGCCAAGAAAGTTCTATATTGTGTCATGCTCTTTGCAAAAGTAAATTCGAAAAGAGAGATATTCAAATGCTATTTAATGTAGTGAGAAAGCTAAAGAATGGAGGAAGAAAGAATTGACAAATGTTAAGTTTGCCACCGTTAATACATTACTAACAGCAATAACGTACTGAATATTAGTAGATTAGTAAAGCTCCCTGAAAATCCCTCCATTGTTCTTTGCAGCCAAAATTCACATTTAGAACCTACCTTGCATGCTAATAATATTTGACTTTGTGAGAATTATTCATGTACGAGGTGATAGCTAGATTGGTGTTTCACTGTGCGTTTTATTATCTGTCAGATTAGTAAAACAGAAGCTTCTTTTTCAACTAAGCCAGAATGCAAGGTTTTAGCTAACTAGTGAAGTTGATGTAGCTTGAATTGTATTTTTTCTGATTTATTTCAATGAAACTGAATGCAGAGTTAAATCCATAATTCCTGATAAAAGTAAATTTCGTCATATGATATATAAGGCTTTTACAGTCATTGTAAAACAGTTAAGGAATCAGAATGAGACTTATTTTGCATGAGAGGCTATATTACAACATAAGGAGCTATCACGTTGTCCTGAGTTCAGCAGTAGCAGTCATTTTTTCTCCATCTTAGTAGCTGGTGCAGCACTGTGTTTTTGACTTTCGGCCTGGGAACGGTGCTGATAGCACTGATGTTTTAGTTACCGCTCAAATATTTTAGTCTGGCCACGGACTTTCTGTGTCTCATGCTCTGTCGGGGAGGAGGGGAGGTAGGGAGGAAGCAGAGGCAGGACACCTGACCCAAGCTAGCCAAAGAGGTATTCCATACTACAGCATGTCATGCCCAGGATGTAACTGAGAGTTACCCAGAAGGGCCAGGGACTGCGGGGTTGGATGAGGTATGGGTCAGTGCTCAGTTGGGTGGGGTGGGGCGAGTTACCAGTTGTCTGGTGCCGAGATGTATTATCTTCCCTTGTTATTTCCTTTATCATTACTATTACTGGTGGTAGCAGTAGTGATTTCTGCTATAACTTAGTGACTAAACTGTTCTTATCTCAACCCATGGGAGTTGCATTCTTTTGATTCTCCTTCCCATCCCTCCGGGAGCAGGGGGAGGACAAAAAGGGGGGGAGTGAGTGAATGAGCTGCCTAACTGGTTTTAAACCATGACACATGGTTTAAACTCAGGTGGCAACTAAGTTTTCACATAGCTGGCATTTAAGCATCTGTTGTGGATTAAGCCCAGACAGTAACCCAGAACCATGCAGACACTTGCTTACTCCCCCCTACCCCCAATCTTCTTCCTCCCGCTCCCAGAGGGATGGGGAGGAGAACTGAAAGAATATAACTCCCAGGGTTTGAGATAAGAACAGTCCAGTAACTAAGGCATAACACAAAACCACTACTGCTAGCATCAATAATAATAAGGAAAATAACAAGGGAAGAGAATAAAACGCTCACCAACCACCAACCGATACCCAGCCTGACCCAAGCAGTGATCTAGCCCTTCCGGGTAACTGCTCCCAATTTATATACTAGGCATGATGCACTGTGGTATGGAATACCCCTTTGGATAGTTTGCATCAGGTGTCCTGTCTCTGCTTCCTTACAGCTTCCCCTTCTCCCTCACACAGCATAAGACTCAGAAAGCCCTTGGTAGGAGTAAACATTACTTAGCAACAACAAAGACCATCAGTGTTATCAGCACTGTTCCCAGGCTGAAAGTCAAAACCAGAGCACTGCACCAGCTACTAAGAAAGAGAAAAATGACTGCTACTGCTGAACCCAGGAGAGCATCAAACATCCACTTGCTCCCTCCCCTCCCAGTGGGGTAAGGCAAGGACAGATTAATAGTTAAATGAAAAGCTGTGTGTGTAAGCAAATCAACACAAGGAATTCATTCATGACTTCCCATCAGCAGGTGGGTGTTGAGCCATCTCTAGGACAGCAGGGCTCCATCCCACGTAATGGTTACCTGGGAAAACTAACTCCAGCATCCTCCCTTTCCTTTTTTGCTCATCTTTAAATACTGAACCATATATGTTCTGTATCATATGGTACAACACATCCTTTTGTTCAGTTTGGGTCAGCTGTCTCAGCTGTGTCTCCTTCCAACTCTTTGTTCATCCACAGCCTACTAATTGTAGGGTGGGGTGAGGAGCAGAAAAGGCTCTGTGTAAGCACTGCGGACAATAACTAAAACATCCCTGTGTTATCAACACTGTTTCCAACACAAATCCAAAACACAGCCCATATTAGCTATCATGAAGAAAGGTAACTGTATCCCAGCCAAAACCAGCACAGAGAGGAGCTATACTCTCTGTAACATTAATGTAAAGATCTTCATCAGTTTATTATCTTTTCTTACAATAAAATTTGGAGAGTTTTTAAGCAAAGTTCGACTAATAGGCTGTGTGTTTCTTTCTAAAGTTGATGTTACTATGGCTTGTTTTAGCTATTCATCAAATTCCACATCAGTTGAATAGTTTATACACTGTTATCACCAATCTTTTGGTAAAATATGTCCTAATCATTTTTGGACGAGATTTTTTGAAGGACCCGCAAATCACCTTAAAGTGAGAAGAATTTATCTGATAAGAGGATCAAGACTGAAGGTTTTGAAGAATATCATGATCTGCTTTTTGCTCCTGGGTTCACTGGTATATATAACAGTCTTGCTCAGCCCTGTATAATGACTTCTGGTTTCTTATTTTCATTGTGTTTTATGAGAAGAATTTTGTGCACTGGCAAAACATGATAATAATATTTAATGCTGAAATTTAATACTGTAATATTGCATACGAATGAAAGATTCAAGAGCTACATCCTGTAAATTTACATGTAATTTTAATGTTTATGTACCTTACTTATATTTACAGTTTTAATCAACTGAAGATTATTACCTTCTGAAATCAGTCTGGCAGTCCAAAACTGATTTTGATCTTATTCCAGTTTTAATGTTTATTTACATTTATTTCTTCAAAGTTGGGAATTGTAGGTGTTGATCCAGTGCTTTGGACAATTTCCCCCATAAATTAGGAAACAAAGTCCAAGAGTAGTCAAATATATGTGTGCCTACAAATACACCAGACTCTACCCACATCACCAAATATTTGATAAAAAAAGGGAAATAAGGAGAGTGTGGTGGAGGAAGAGGGCTTCAGTGTGCCCAGAACATTAACAAATCCAAGACAATTTCCTGTTATTACTGGCTTGGACAGAGAAAAAAAAAACAAATTTATAAGGAATATAAGAAATCCTCTGTCATGATCCCAAACCCAAAAACCAGCCACTATTAACATTAATAATAGCCACCACAACTTCTAAAAGTTACAATACCTTCACAATTAGCTCACTTATCAGTCACATTTCATTAATTAATTAACTAATCAATTAATCTATATTCATTTGTTTGTTTATTTGTTTGCTTGTTTGTTGCTAGTTGCACAGGCCCTGGGCAGTAAGCCAATAGCATTTTCCCTACCACATAGGCATACACAGTAAGTCTGATATATAAATAAAATAATATCAACAGATCCAGAAGAAACAATAAAACGAGACAGAGTTGTAGGGAAAGTGCAGTTGGAAAAAAATTAAATAAGGTTCTATAGCTGGAATGTAAGAATTGGAATTGAAAAACCATTGACAAACACTGGAAAAGATCTGATGGAGAGAAAATGCAGTTACTGCATTTGTATAAACCATCAGGCTAATTGCCCTCTCAAAAATACACAATTAAGAAGTTAATTTCCATGGTAAAATCTCATATGCTGTGGTCGTGTAGTGCTCACCCATGTTTGAGACAGGACAGTAGGGTAAGAAAAAATACGCTTGATGATGGATTGCAGAGGCCAAATTCTCATATACTTATGTTGAAAACCAGATGTCTGACTCCTAACTAATTTTAGTGTAATTAGTCATGGAATTAACTGCTGTTCCACATCAGAATCTTAATCTTTATACAAAACTCGTATATTTATACAGATAAAGATATAATTACTCAGAATACCTCTGTGGAAGTACCTGGTCCTCTGCAGTTAACCCACAGGCCTGACCTGTAAAGCTATTTATTTGCCAAGACGTACTTAATGTTGAAATTTTCATGTCTTTACAGGGAACTGAACCATTGCAAAAGGATGTATTAGAGTTCATGAGATAAAACAGTAAATTGTTTGACACATGTATGGAATAAGTGAATTATGAAATTGTGTATGAACAAGGGGGACAGTGGTGTATAATGTTATGTTAGCAATTTGCATACTGGAATGACGTAAGACTTCTCTTTATGCCATATTGACTTTTAAAGTATGTATTTCTATACATATACATGCACACACACATATATAAAAAACAATATTGAGGGTGAGGGTCGAATTCATCACTTATATCCTTTCTACCTTTAGATACTTGACCTACCTGACCTACAACCACAAGTAAGTCCGTAAGATCCTTTGTAGTGTTTGCAAGTCTAAGCAAGTCTAGGTAGGTAAAGGTTTCCAAACAAATATGAATTTTAGCAGGATAATGAATGTGCAGATATTTTTAATACAGTCTTGTCTGTTTGTGCAGTACAAGGCCCTCACCATTAGATGACAATTCTCCAAGGTGAAGTAAATTTCACATAAAAATATGCATATGTTTCTATATACATACGTAGATTTTTAATATCCAAAGGAAGAACGGATAATCTTTAAACAAAATTTCTTAGAAATTTTTTTAACATCTTTCAAAGAAATGCAAATATATGGGGGAATGGTTTGAAACTTAAAGAGGGTATATATAGATTAGACATTAGGAAAAAGCTCTTTACTGTGAGGGTGGTGAGACACTGGAAGAGGTTGCCCAGAGAAGCTGTGGATGCCCCATCCCTGGAAGTGTTCAAGGCCAGGTTTGATGGGGCTTTGAGCAACCTGGTTTAGTGACAGTTGTCCCTGCCTGTGGCAGGGAGCTTGGAATTGGATGGTCTTTAAGGTCCTTTCCAACCCAAACTATTCAATGGTTCTATAAGTCTATGAGTTCAATTGGAATACAGGAATCCATTAAACACTAAAAAAGGGAAAAATTGAAATCACCTTATTTAAATGGTGTTGTGAGGCTATCTTCTTCCTTATTTATTAACTTCCAAAGTACATTTATTACAACGTGATGAACATTTGAAAATTCAGCATCTTTCACGGAAATAGCTATAATTGCACATCTTATCTGCCGTCAAGCCTTTTTCATCATTCTGCAATTTTTTATTTCTTTCTAATTTAAAAAATCCTCTAATTATCTTAAACACTGTTATATCTTTTCCATTTGTAAATGCTGGCAAATAACAGGGTAAAAGTAAATGTAGTTGGCTAACTTAAATTTACACCCAGGCAATTCTGTCACAAATATTTTGCCTGAAAATAACCTAAGAATTGAAACAAACAATTCAGTATAATGTATATTAATATAAATCTTAAAATAAAATGGTTTTGATAATCTAATTTGATTTTGTTCACATATGTGTTTTCTACCTGAGACATGAAATCAGTTAGAAATTTGTCTGGTAAGTTTATATATTTGTAGATGTATTTGATCTTGGTTTTCGATGAAAACAAATTGCTAAATCATAGAATCATAGAATAGTTAGGATTAGAAAGGACCTTAAGATCAACTAGTTCCAACCCCCCTGCCATGGGCAGGGAGACCTCACACTAAACCATCTCACCCAAGGCTTCATCCAACCTGGCCTTGAGCACCACCAGGGATGGAGCATTCACAACCTGCCTGGGCAACCCATTCCAGTGCCTCACCACCCTCACAGTAAAGAATTTCCTCCTTATATCTGATCTAAACTTCCCCTGTTTAAGTTTTAACCTGTTACTCCTTGTCCTGTCACTACAATTCCTAATGAAGAGTCCCTCCCCAGCATCCCTATAGGCCCCTTTCAGATACTGGAAGGCTGCTATGAGGTCTTCACACTTGTGAAAACCAATGTATTCTTGCAGTCCTCTCTAAGCATGTGTTCTCACTTACTCATTCATGTTTGCAAATAGGTTACGTAGAGACCACTACTACCAAAGTTAAAAGAAAACATAGAAAAATATTCTTTTGTTTATGCCAGGAAATTGTATTCATGTACTCAGTGATCTTCTTTTTCCACTAGGGATCTTCTTCAGATTACTTATACCGTTTCAATGAATTACTGTATTAAAAGTATTGCTTAAACAATCATGGACATTTCAAAGTCCATTCTTAGGCAATTTCCTTATTAACTACCAGTAACAGATGATAGCAAGCAGGACGCATGTGACAGAACAGGTGGTTGAGAGGACAAGAAAAGAACTAAACAATGCTTATCACTGGTAATTATTCAGACACAAGACAAATTAGATTACCTTTGTACTTTTAGGTTTAGCTTGGAAGCTAGAAAAATACAAAACAATTAATGAAACAAATAATAAGATTATATTCACAAAAATGCATTTTGTATTTGCATATATTTTTCAAATTAATCATGTAAAGTTTACTGTACTCTATTTTAAAATATTCTCGATAGTAATACCTTAGAAATTCTGAATTTTTATTCTTTTTTTTTACAATATGAAAAGAAAAAAATAACAAATAAATTCCAAATGTAAACCCGGCCATCTTTCTTTTGGTTTTCAAGTATTAATATTGTGAATCTCTAACTGGCAAAACAGAAAGCATACATAAAGATTGAATACTGAATACTTTATTTCTTATTTCTTGAAACATTTTAGAATCCATTCCACATGATTAACTTCACACAAGAGGATAAATTTGAACTGGGTTTATCTGAAAATTATAGGATAGTTATGCAGAACTGTAGGTGCTATGACACTTCTTAATAAATTTAGTTCACTACTTTCAACAAAAGGCAGAGAAAAATCTTCTAGGTAGAAAAGGTCTTCTGGCTGACTTCACATTTTGTATGATACAAAGGAGTCTTGTAGGCTATAGAAAAGCAGGCCTTTTTAAAGTTTTTATTTGTCTAGGAATAAGAAAAAAGAAATAAATCAGGCAATTCACAAACCACCAAGTTAATTTAAGTAATTTTTAGAAAAACTTTTTCTCACACAATTGTTTTTCCATTTGCAAAAAATGTTACAATTTGCAAACTGTTTTTTTTATTTGCATAACTTAATTAAAATTGACTTTGTGTAAGCTGTGACCTGTGTGTATCAGTCAGCAAATACAATTATTACTTGTGTATTATTTTGCAAATACACAATTTTAGTTTTAAGACAGAAGTATTTTATGCAAAAATCAGATCTGACATTGTTTTCTGTTAGTTAATGCAAGTTTCTAGATGGATTACTTCCTTTTTTTTTTTTTTTTAATGCCTTTAGAAGAGAAATCTATCAATTAATTTTCCAATAGTGGTTCCAGTATAATTAGCTCCGGACACAATGCATACAAAGATCTATTTGGAAACAGGCATTTTGCGTATTTAAAAAAACATCCAAAACTGGGTATTTTATTAATTACAAAACTCTCAGATAACTATTTCTAATTCGGTTAATGATAATTTTTGTTCTGTTTCTTATTGAATACGATGACAGATATACTGTCATGACATTTTAACATTTCTAACTGTCCTGCAGCATATTTTTATACAAAGAGAGTGAATTTTACTGATTAACACTGTGTTCCTGTAAAAGAGATACCTCTTGCCTTCAGAAAAACTTGATTGATATTCCTCTAATATTACAAGAGAAAAACTGCTATGCTTGAAGTGCATCGCATTATTTTGTTGAAATTCAATACAAAAATACAGCATTAAGATGGCTCAGAAAAGCATAAGTTAAATAGAAAAGATACTGCTTCCACATGGAAGACTGTTAAGAGTTGGTGTCAGGTTTCAATGAATAATAATGCACTACTAGAAATGACAGATTAATTATGATTTTTCACAATTTTTCAGGTAACCTGGTAAACAATCTCTATTTTCTAGGTATGTATGCTTCTTTCTCAAATGAAAGATCAGGACTATACTGAAAACTTGTTAGAAACGCAATCCATGATTTATTTTGTGATTAAGCAAAAGAAAAAAAATAGAAAGAAAATAAAAAGAAAACAATGTGGATGTTAGCTGCTGTAGTAATCTTCCACAGCCATGCCTGGAAACATTTATACAAGCCACATGTATGTTTTCATATGGTAGCATGCTACCACATGCACTAATTGGCTGCTTCATCTGAAATTAATAATTATGAAGAATTACTGTTAATGAAGGGTTTATACAATCAGATCATTGTGTTCTTGTGATAACTGAACATTTGATTTATGCTGGTACACTTTAAAAAGTGTTGTGAAACTATGCAGTGAACCCTAATGAAGAAAATGAAGGGAAAAAAAATGCTTTTACCCATAAGCCAGCAACATTTTTCTTTTTAAAGGTCAATCAATGACAGCATGAACTTTTTCATTTTCAATACTGAGAAGCAACAATAAATTTGTTTCACCATACATGGTGGATAAGGTATAGTGCTGGGTAAGGTACACTGCTGGATGATTTTTTAATTTGGAAAAATTGTAATAAGTGACCTTCTTCTTAAAATCAACATTTTTTATCTGGATAGAAAGATAGCTTAATGACAGTTTTCTTAAATTTCCACAATACTGATATTTCTTGTCAAATTGTCAGTCAAAAAGAATTTATATTAAAATCCTTCATTCTTCAAAACTCTTCTGAGAAAGAAGTTCAAATATTGTCCATAGTGAGGGAGATATATGAAGTCTGAGCCATGCTATGTACTGTGAGATCAATTTTTAATCAAGACAGGTAAACATAGGAAGAAAAGAACCAAACCATCTTATATCGTTTGCACATTTGGCCAAATCCTAGACTGATTACAAACCTATAGGATTTTGACTGAGTAAAGGTTGAGTGAAAACTGAGTAAGAATTTAAGAGTGTGACTCATATAAACATATTTTATCATTGTTCTGGAATACCTTGAAGCACAACTGCTAAAATTGCTTCACATATTGGCAGATGTGGTTTCAGAGCTCACAGTGAGTTTCATCCTGATGTAAAGGATAATGAAACTCCAGAAAAGAAAGGAGGCTGGCAAAGAGACAAGGACTTTACAGGTATACTGTAGCTAAAGAGACTGCTTTAAATCTAATGCTACTTTAATGCTTTTGGAAGGACTAATAATAAGGATTTGTAATTACCAAAGCTAATTTGAGTTTGAATTTATTTACACCTGTCTTTAAAATTAAATTTAAAACCCTGAAATTTATTAATTTCATTGTCTTGTTCTGATTCATGAAAACCGTGATAACATGTTATTAGCTTAAGTGCTAAAGCAGACAGTATTTTTTCTAAAGCTCTTGTTGAGTTTGGATGTTTACGTAGCTTACTCATGGTTCTGAAACTCTAGGTTTTAAAAAGACAGTGATGGGGAAATGGCAATATTGATGCATATAGCATACCAGGATATGGTAAAAAGGGTCTTAAACACAGAACAGTGAATAAAAAAAACACCTGTTTACTTGAAAAAATCTTGAAGAATAAGTTTTACAGATTAAACTGAATGGCACAAAGAACCTTTACTATGGTGGAACAATATTAATACTTCTAGATATTTTGTGGGGCGATATTACAGATAACTATGCTGCCAGTTATAATTAGAAGAATTACCATGGCAGTTAAGAGCTTTCTGTCTGCTTTACACAATCTCAGCCAGCAAATTGCCTTGTCCATGCCAATTAAGGTGCTATCACAATTCTGTAAGGCCACATTGAATCGAGCTTATGACCAACGGTGTCTTGATTGTGATATTACATATGATATGTATATTAGTGAAAAGAGATATAGAAAGAATGAAAGGTTGCTCCCATCTGCCTATTTCAACTACCTGAAACTGGTTGATGTCTCAACAGAGGACCCATGCTGTCATAGATGCTGGCGTAGGTTCCTAATATTATGACATACTTTGAGTGAATGAAAATAGAAACTGAAGGACTCCTGTAACCTCTCTACTGATGTAAAATCACCATTTAACTTCCACAAAACTTTCGTCTCTCCTCCATCCCATTCATTTACAAACATAACGTGCAAACACATCAATACAGGGAGTGAACAGCAACTACAGGACCCTTGCAGGTGGAAGATAGAACCATTCTTAATTTTGAGGCTTTATATATCATATGACCATTCATATTTTGTCTATTTTAGGAAAAATAGTAATAAAAAGAGCTTATACTTGAACTCACGATATAGTTGCTATATGTAGTAAATATGCGTCAAAAATGCATACAAAAAACACTGCCTGAAAAATAATATAACATTTAAGAAGAGATATGTAATAGTTGTCTACTGATCTCTCTTCTGACAAGTCTGTATCTGCAATCGTTTTAAGGTTTGAGGTTTTTTGGGTTTTCCAGTGTTATTATCCTGTGTAAGTTATTTAAACTACTTAAACTGAGACTATTTCCTGGGAATTCTTCTCTAGAAATATCCAATGACCCTGGAAGCCTCACTCCAGGAGCTAAGCTGTTGAGTTCAGCTGGCTGAGCCAAGGTCAGTTCCGTAGCTGACAAGAGCTGCTGTGAAGGGAGCTAAAAGTTAGAGCCAGCTACTCCTTTCCTTTGGAGCCACATTTAAACCAAGATTGTACTGCTGGCCTGGTGTGTGCCATACTGCACCTACAACTGTGCCTGGTTTGCCTCTCTGACCATAGCTTGCTCTTTTGGCTTCCTGGTTTACCATCAGATCTGCCTCTTCACTTCAGCCTTGCTGGGTGAGCACTTGACTATGGTTGATGCGATACCTGTTTCTGGACTTGGTCCTGACCTTGCCTTGCTGCTCTGCATCCCTGCTCCTTGTTGGTGGAGTCATTCTTCCCTCTTGCTCTGCTACTACGCTCAGCTCCCAGTTTATGTTCTGTGGAGGAGCTAACATCCACTGCTCTTGGCAATTTTTCCTATTCTCTCAGTACTCTAGGTGCATCAATTTGTCAAACATCTTTACATTAACAACAGTATGCTGAGAAAATCTGTAATTTGCACATATGTGTGGGAGGTTCATAACACATGTGAATATCTGATTTCTTACTGAGGAGGCAATTGACCTTCCTTCCATCTGTAGGTGCCTGTAACATCACCATGTTCTTCTTGCTTATGCCCTCTTCTCTGTCATCCTTCCTTTCTGACCCCTCAGTCTCTTGGTCCTCACACTTCTCTGCTCATACAGCTCAATTTCTGATTTATAGCTTCTTTTATTTTTTACATGAGGTTATGTAGGGAATGAAGATTAGAATTTTAGCTTCTGAGTGCCATAAAGAAACATAATCACTTCTTGAATTTTTCCCAAATAACCTTCAGCAAGATGACACACAATCTCCAATAATACTTCAGCTGAAAAAAGTTTACTCCTTGTCTCTGTAAATTAATTTTCTCTAATAATTGTGTGCAGACTTATAAGCTTCTTACTTGATCTTAAGATAGAAAAAGAAAACCAAACACATGGAGGTGCCTTATTTGCTTTTAGAAGATGTGTTTGAATTTCTTTTACTTTAATAAAGCATGACTAAATGACAAAAGGATTTCAGAAAAAAATACTGAATGAAAACAAACTCATAACAATTTCATAAGAGAAAATTAATCTGTTCAACTTTTTTAAAAGATTAGTCCAAAAGACCATCAGAACTAGAGCTTGAGAGCTGGTGTATTTAATAACGCAATACATGTATGTTTCCTGATGTTTGTCTGTTTTTTTGTTTCCCACCAGAAATAGGAAGCTTAGAAGATGCAGCTAGGTAATATCTAGTTTTACCCAATCATATCTGAAAGTGGAGAACCTTTGCCCTCAGAACGCAGAATTTCTGCTTATAAAAGAACAAAGTAAAAGACCAAGGCTTGCAAATGGTTAATACAGCAAACTCAAGAATATGTGTGTGTTTCTGATAGACGCTTTGAGTACTGTGGTTCTTTTGTTCACTTAACGACAGTAAAGCTTATTATTGTCCTTTTAAGTTCAATCAAAATGCTTCAAAGATGATGATTCATTAGGAGTGAGGCAAGAAGACCTTGTTTGAATACCTATTTATTATGCAGAGAGCAGAACTGTGGTGTCATGACTGCATTATCAGCTGTATATTCTAATGAAAACTTGAAAATAAACCCCCAAAACAGCTTAGGAATGGAGAACTGCAAATCCTCACTTTTACATGTCCAGTTCTTAAAATACTGTGTAAGTTTCAGTACTCAGTTTATGAGGAGATTTCGGCACTTCAGAACTAGGTTGGAGAGAGATAACATCTGAGCCACCTTCAAGCAATTCACAGATTGCCCAAAGGTAACCAACAGGGGCAAGAATAATGAAGTAAAATGAATTGAATTGTAAACTTTAATGACTTCAAGAACTGATTTGGTGAGGTGTGTTGTTTGTTCAGGTTTTTTTTGGTGGTTGGCTTTTTTTTGTTGTTGTTAGCCTCTGTTGGTTTTTCAGAGTATTTTTTTGTTTTGTTTTGTTGTTTTTTGTTGTTTTCCTTCCTTCCTTCCTTCCTTCCTTCCTTCCTTCCTTCCTTCTTTCCTTTACTTTCTGGAGCAAGAATTGATTCCAAATTTTAAGTCTTTGCTCAGCCTGAGGTAGAATTAAAATAAATATATGCTAAACGTACTATTACTTAGTATATATACCATGTATATATACTAAATATCAGCGTTTAACATCTTGCTTTGCGGAGGCGGCTGAGGTTTTTGGGCTGGAAGTCAGCTTGAAGAAGACAGTAGTTCTCTACCAACCTGCACCCCAAGAAGATTATCGCCATCCCCATATTACCATCGGCGAGTCAGAGCTCAAGACAGTTCAGCAGTTCAGCTATCTGGGAAGCATCATTTCCTCGGATGCCACGATCGACAAAGAGATAGACAACAGAATAGCAAAGGCATATAGAGCCTTTGGAAAACTCCATAAAAGAGTCTGGTGTAATAAACACCTGAAGAAAAGTACAAAGATCAGTGTCTACAGAGCCATTGTATTGTCTACTCTTTTATATGGGTCTGAATCATGGGTCATCTATCGTCATCACCTGCGACTCCTGGAACGCTTTCATCAGCGCTGCCTCCGTACAATTCTAAACATCCATTGGACTGACTATGTGTCTAATGTCACTGTCCTCGAACAGGCAGGGGTCACCAGCATCGAGGCCACATTGCTGAAACTGCAGCTGCGCTGGGCAGGGCACGTCTCTAGGATGAAGGATCACCGCCTCCCCAAGATCGTGTTTTACGGTGAACTTGCCACCGGTAGCCGCAAGAGAGGTGCCCCAAAGAAGAGATACAAGGACTCCCTGAAACAATGCCTTAGCCTTGGCCATATTGACTACCATCAGTGGTCCACCTTGGCCTCCAATCGGGAGACTTGGAGGCACACCATACATAATGCCACTGACTCCTTTGAGAGTTCACGAAGAACTAGTCTCGAGGAGAAAAGACAACACAGGAAGAATCGTGCCCCACCTGTTCCACCCAAGGAGACCTTCTGCTGTGCTTTTTGTAGCCGGATTTGCCTATCCCACATTGGCCTTCTTAGTCATCAGCGCGCCTGTAGTAAGCGTGGGTAAATGCCCTTCCCAAATCTTCGTTCGCGAAGTCAAGCCATGATGATACTAAATATATACTAAATGTACTGTTATTTAGTATATATACTTATTATATATCCTATATGAGAGACCACTATCGCAAGCCCACCAGGCGTCGGCGGCGCTGCGATATCGCTACGTCTAGGTGGGATTCTGACTTAGAGGTGTTCAGTCATAAGCCCTCAGACGGTAGCCTTGCGCCAGTGGTTCCTCAGCCAAGTGCATGCACCAGGGGTCCGAACCTGTGGTTCCTCTCGTACTGAGCAGGATTACTATTGCAAAAACACAACATCAGTAGGGTAAAACTAACATGTCTCACGACGGTCTAAACCCAGCTCACGTTCCCTATTAGTGGGTGAACAATCCAACACTTGGTGAATTCTGCTTCACAATGATAGGATGAGCCAACATTGAAGGATCAAAAAGCAACGTTGCTATGAACGCTTGGCCGCCACAAGCCAGTTATCCTTGTGGTAACTTTTCTGACACCTCCTGCTTAAAACCCAAAAAGCCAAAAGGATCGTGAGGCCCTGCTTTCATGGATTGTATCCGTACTGAATATCAAGATCAAGTGAGCCCTTCTGCTCCGTGGGAGGTTTCTGTCCTCCCTGAGCTTGCCTTAGGACACCTGAGTTATGCTTTGACAGGTGTACCACCCTGGTCAAACTCCTCACCTGCCACTGTCCCTGGTTCTGCACAAGCTGTACCTCACCTAAAAAATCCAACCCTGATTTTTTTTTTTACTTTTTTCATATACTTTTTAATATAGGGACATTCACTCTAGAATGAGCAAAGTTATCGGAGGTACCCATCAGAAATCACAGATGAGTAACTGATTCAAAACAAAGCTCTGTAACTAGAAGTTGAAAAATTCCAGCCTTCATTGTAGTTTTAGTATATACATCGTACCCCTATATCCTGTGATTTTGCAGTTCTTTCTGCATTTCTGCTAGGATACACTGGTCAAATGCAGGTCTAATTACACTGAATGACCAAAATAATTAAGAAGTGGATAGAGCAAAATAGTTCCCTTTAAAATAGATTACTAATCTGTTTTCTGCTCTGTAGATGGTAGAAGAAAAAGACAGGTAACATGTTCATTGCTGTAGCATGAGTAAGCGTCTCACACTTCTAACTCTTCCAGCTGAGTAATGATCTCTAGAATTAAAGAGCACCTCTGATTTAAAAAAGGTTGGATAAACTTCAGGGTTTAAAATGTGTTACCATTCCTTGGTTTACCTTTTCTGTTTACAAATGGCTTGGATAACAAGTGGCAGAGTGTTACTGATACTAAAGCTATTTCCTTAGTGTAAAAGAAAAGGTGAAATGAATTTCCAAAAAGATTAAGATGTAATTAAGATAAAGAATATTCTTCCAAGCTCACTTTTCCCTTACAGTTGTTAGCTATTACTTTTTGCCTGTTGTGCAGTTGATAAGGATAATGTCACTCATTACAGAATTAATGTCAAGGAAACATATCCAAAAGCCATGCCATTTGCTCTGCTGTATTCAACGTAAGATATATATATGAATGGTCCATTGAACAAACTCCAATCAGATCATCCACTTTAACAGTGTCCCATCAAGTGAAGAGTTTCTCATTGGTCATCTATTTAACAGTTCAGCTAAAGCTGGATTCTTTGAAATCATACTGTTTTAAGATGTATTTTTTTTACTTCTCTGTTTTATTTCATTTGATAGATTTGACATACAACTATTTCATAAATTTTAGCCTCCCTTTTCTTTTTGGTTGCTTTTCTCCTTGTTTATTTGTACTATTTGGTATACAAGAAGAGTAAAATTCTAATGTAGAAATATATTTTGACTTCAAGACGAGAGGAATTATATCAGAAAATATTCATATTTTTCTTTAACAGCTGAAACTTGACCAGTAAGTATTCTTAAATCAAAATCACCTTATTTTGCAAGTGTAGGATTCTCTGCACTTTACTGTAAATATATTACTTTATAAGTAACACACATATATATACATTCACTCAAATGTCTTAATTTTAAGCTCATAATAAGTGTTCCTAATCTCTCATTTATGTTAGGTATGTATTTCAAAATCTGTTACAACCTTTGACAAGAAATTCTTTTGGGATGTGAGAGAGTATGTTTTTGCTGTTTGTATAGTACCTAAGACTAGAGACCGAAGAGTTGTTTATTTAATGGCCTAAATTCAGAGTAGGGTCTCTGACCAATCTGGTTTAAAGATACATACAATGTGGAGGTTACAGATGGATAGGATAAACCAAGTGCATCTTGTTTACATATTTCTTGTTTCCTTTCCAGATTCATCCGAGAAGAAGAATCAGAATTTGTGCCCAGATAACTAAGCTAGCACAGGAGATCTTCTAGAGCTTTTTGATGGATATCCTACAAGGAAAAAGGAAACGATTGTTTGTAGGAATGTAAGATAGGAAACATCTAAAATCTTGATTTATAATTTTAAATTATCCTAGCCCTTAAGCAGTGAAACTTTTACAGTGATATGTTTTAGGTCACTGTGAAAACCAAAGTCACAATCTAGATAAAATTTCTGACTAGGCTATCAGATTTAACTACAAATGGAAATATTCTAAGAAATCAAATGTTATATTGAGGAAGCAAACTGTGAGATTTAAAAGAAAATTATATATAAATAATTTTCTTTCTTTGAACTGAATAGTTTTGAACTGTGTACCATACCATCTCCATACCTACTCTCTCAGTGTTCATAGATGCCTAATTAACTTTTCTTTCACCCATCAAATGCAATTCTGAAGATCATGCAGAATTAAAAACTGACACTCATCTTTGTTCAGGCCATTCGGATTTCAGTTAACAATTTAGTAATCATAAAAAGCAAGAGGGCAGGAAAAAATACCATGTAAATTATCTACTAATCAGTAGTTCTTAAGCTACAATTATCAAAACAGTAATATGGAATGACAGTACCTTTCAGATGAATCACCATGGAATCAGTAAGTTCTTATATTTTGCCATTTTGTATCACTGAAATATTAACATTAAATTAATTAGCATTTTTATTATGCTATTAAAGTAATAATGCACTGGCTTTCAAAACGTACAGTAAGAAATAATCAGACTTTGTTAACAATTCTGCTTAGTTTTGTTCTTTGAAATGAGTTCACTTCTTGCCACAATGGTAACTATTACAAGCACCCACACAGACAGAAGGATAAACAGGCACACACATCCTAATCAACACATCTTTCGAAGAGAAACTGGGGGAAGTGGTGTGTCTAAATGAAAATCATATGGTTCTAAAGGTATGCAAAAGACATTTAATATTGTCCAGTGGCGACACAGAAATAATATGTTGAAATGCTTTAATATGATAGAATGTTGAAACTTCTCCTAGTGTCCTTTTCACAGTATTCTTATGAAACTTGCATGGATTACCAGAAGATTATGGAAACTTGTCCTCACTTTGTTTTATCTTTTGCGAGGGTCCAATGCAGCAACAGGTACTTTTAATGAAGCTTTCTCTGTACGACCTAGATGGAAAATCAGGCATGAGAAACTGGTTTTGTAAGCTAACTTTTACCTATGATCTAGGGCATCCATTCATAATTCAAATGTTATCACTTCTAGAATGTTTTAATGCTTAGATAGGAAAGATTCCCACACCAGTGTCATGGATGTGAAGTTAAACTCTAGGCTGAATGCCCTCAGCAATGGGTTGTGTGATAATCTGCAACAAAAACCTCATCTGCATCTTCAGTGCAATGTAGTTTTATCCTGGCCTAAACCAGGAAAGCATATAAATTATTAAAAAATTGCTAGTCAGATCAGAAGATTAATTCCCCAGTAGCTGAAATCAAGAATGTATTTCAAACTCAAGATAAAATTTGTGGTGAATCCTAACAAAAACTAACTTGATAAAAGGTTTGGGTTTATTTGTTGCTTTCTTTGTTTGTTTGTTTCTCAATATGAATAAATTTCCCAGGTTCACTGTACTGATAAATCTTTTAGCACAGCATCTTTCCACATACCACAGTTCGCTGAAACCAATACAGCATGAAATAATTCGTTAGGGACATATGATGCAAAAATTGATAACATATCCTCAGTGAAGATGTTTCACTATCAGATGTATATAACTATTTTTGTTCCTCTTTCTCAGCAGTTATCCTTACTGATAAAGTCAGTGTTTCATCTCAGCATGAAATAACATTAGATAACATTGCATTCTGAGGAAATGGAAAAAATAAGGGCTCCACAAATGAGAATGGGTTAGAAATGCCCTTGAAGTAGGGGCCTTGGAGCCATAAATGAGAAACTAATGAATGTACTTAGCAACAAACTTAACATAAAACCTTTCTCTTGCTGTAAGTTTCTTATTCTTTAGCATATATTATTTCTGAAGAACATTTTTGACAAGTGCTACAGGACTATCTCCATACATTATCTGGGCTTCCCTAATCAGGTGGGTTTTGTTTTAGTTTGTAGGCTGTTATTTATTTTTTTATTTTACTAAGAAGTGCCTGGCCAGAGGACATTTCATTGATATTCTGAAAATGGACATGATTTTCTTTGCAGTGTTTCTCCTGTAGAAATACATACAATGAAAAAGTAAATAATGGGATTAAGGATTAAAGCAGAATAGACCTAAGGGACAGTATTAATCACACCTACCTTTAAATATCTAGTAACATAATGAGTAACATCCCAGCTAGCTAATCAGGCAGCTTTTAGAATATATTAAAGTTTTTATGATATTCATTTAACCTATTTTGGATCCATAGAGTATGCTAAGCTGCATTGCAGCCATAGCCATAGCGCTCTTTTATCTTTAAAAGCAACTTGCAGAACCACATTTTGACAACCTGAATGCCAGGTCAGATGAATTTAACCCATACTTTTTTTAATACCTGCTCCAAAATTGCAAATTATTTCCTCAAAACAAAATTTTTCTAAACAGATCACACACACAGAATCACAAAATCCCAAGGGTTGCAAGGGACCTCAAAAGATCATCTAGTCCAACCCTCCTGCAAGAGCAGAGTAACCTAGAATGCATCACGCAGGAAATTGTCCAGGCGGGCCTTGAATATATCCAACGTAGGAGACTCCACAACCCACCTGGTCAACCTGTTCCAGTGCTCTGTCACTCTCACAGTAAAAAAATTTTTCCTGATGTTCACATGGAACCTCCTATGCTCCAGTTTACACCCATTGCCCCTTGTCCTGTCACTGGATATCACTGAAAAAAACCTAGCTCCATCATCCTGACACTCACTCTTTACATATTTGTAAACATTGATGAGGTCACCCCTCAGTCTCTTCTTCTCTAAGCTAAAGAGACCCAGCTCTCTCAGCCTCTCCTCATAAGGGAGATGTTCCACTCCCTTCATCATCTTTGTAGCTCTGCGCTGGACTCTTTCAAGCAATTCCCTGTCCTTCTTGAACTGAGGGGCCCAGAACTGGACGCAATATTCCAGATGTGGCCTCACCAAGGCAGAATAGAGTGGGAGGAGAACCTCTCTTGACCTACTAACCACACCCTTTCTAATACACCCTAGGATTCCATTGGACTTCTTGGCCACAGGGGCACATTGCTGGCTCATGGTCATCCTCCTATCCAACAGTAACCCCAGGTCCCTTTCCTCTTCACTACTATCCAACAGGTCAACCCCCAACATGTACTGGTACATGGGGTTGTTCTTCCCCAGATGCAAGACTCTACACTTGCCCTTGTTGAATTTCATCAAGTTTCTCCCTGCCCAACCCTCCAGCCTATCGAGGTCTTGCTGAATGGCAACACAGTCCAATGTAGTTTATGACTTAAATTTATACAGTCTGTACTCACAGATGTCCTGTGGAATATTTTATCCAACTATGTAAAAATCTTAGTGTTACTAATAACTCACCAGGAATGACTATGAATAGCAGAAGCACAAAGCAAAATTACAGGCTGTTGAGAGAAAGGATTGCTTTTAAGCAACCCTGGGGAGAAATACTTGTGGCTGTTTGTTGACAAGAAAATGAAAATGCTGGCAGTGTGCACTTGCAGACTAGAAAGCCAACTATATCCTGGACTGCATCAAAAAGACTGAGACCAACACATCAAGGGAGTGTTTCTCCCCCTCTGCTTCACTCTTGTGAGACCTCACCTGAAGTACTGTGTTCAGCTCTGGGGCCCCCATCACATAAGGTACATGGACTTGTTGGAATGAGTACAGAGGAGGTCCACAAAGATGATCAGAAGGCTGGAGCACCTTTCCTGTGAGAACAGGCTGAGAGCTGGACTTGTTCAGCCTGAGAAGGCTCTGGGATGACATCAGAGAATCTCCTAGTGCTTAAAGGGGGCCTAGAAGAAATCTGGGGAGGACTTTTTTGTAAGAGCAAGGACTGATATGATGGGGAGGGGGAGGGTTGTGGTGGTTTTAAACTGAAAGAGGGTAGGTTTAGATGAGACATTTGGAAAAAAGTCTTCTCTATGAGGGTGGTGAGACAGTGGCACAGGTTGCCCAGGGAAGCTGTGAATGCCCCATTCTGGAAGTGTTTTAAGGCCAGGTTGGATGGGGCTTTGAGCAATGTGGTCTAGTGGAAGTTGTCCCTGCCCATGACAAGGGTGTTGGAACTAGATGGCCTTTAAGGTCCCTTCCAACCCAAAACATTATATGATTCTATGACTCTCCGATTCTACACACACATTGCTTCTGTGACTAAGCACTGATTATGAAATACTGGTATCAATTCATTACGACAAAGTCAGAAATTATTTTTCACTCTTTTCATTGGATGGCACTGCTCTGTATAAATATATGTGGCCCTCTCATGTCATTGAAAAGTATGATTTTTATTTCGGCTTGAATTCAAATAGGAACAGAAAATTAATTAATTTTGTAAAAGAAGTCATAAAGTTTTTCTGTGGAGCTAGAAAGTGCTTTACAATTAGTATCTTTGCAATACTAAATTTTGTTCTAGTAAAAAACCCCTAAACAAACAGTTTTTTTTAACCACTAAATATTTGTTAAAGATAGGAACAAATCTTTCATATGTATAAGGAACTGGAAAATCTTTTCAAAGTACTGGGGCTGATTGCAGAATACATTAATGGATCTTTTTTCAGATGTAGCCCATTTGTAAATAATGTTCCTGTGCTTCTTCTTTTCAAACAACATCTTTCAAGATTTTTCTAACTTTGCTTTATTTAACTGAACTCCATTGTAGTTTACAGGGAGAAAACAAGTTGCAATTTCTTTACCTTGCAATATTTTTTACATCTAAGGTTTGATACATTTTGGAAAGTATTTACTTACTAGATTGAATGTCTTTCTCATTTGAACGTTGTTAAAATTATTTCATCCAAATATAAATCTACCTTATATGTGCATACATATCTTATGTGATTCCTTGTGCAAATATTTTTTAAAATGTACTATGGTATTTTTCTCAAGGAACTTAAACTTTTCTTCTGTAGTATTAGTAGCTCTTCGTTGGAATTATCTCGGACACTCAAACTTTCTGAGCAGTTTTACCTAGCCATTCTAATAACATAAAAACCCCAAAACAACAACAACAACAAAACAAAAGAAAAACAACAAAAAAACCCAACAAAAAAAAAACTTACTTAAATAAGACTATATTTTCTCATAATATTGAGTATTTTTAGGAAACTTAAAACAACAACAACAATAATAAAATACCCACAAAAAAAACTGCATGCAAAAGGATATTGTTCTGTAGCAATCATAAAGAACCATCAAGCTGGCTGTAAATGGTATACAAACATAGAATCATAGAATATCTCAGTTTGGAAGGGACCCATGAAGATAATCCATAAGAGTCCAAATCCCTGCTCCTTGCAGAACTACCTAAAACTAAATCATATGACTAAGAGCATTGTCCAGACACTTCTTGAACTCTGACAGGCTTGGTGCTGTAACCACTTCTCCAGGGAGCTTGTTCCGGTGTTCTACCTTCCCCTCAGTGAAGAACCATTTCCTAATGTCCAATCTGAACTTCTCCTTATGCAACTTCATTCTATCTCCTCCCATCTATCAGAGTCGTCTGATAGTTGATATCTATCTGATATCTGGTCATCAGAGAGAGCAGGTCAGCATACCCCCACTCTACTGCCCCCCTTGAATTTGTACACTGATGAAGTCACTGCAGTAGCTTTATACTAGTTGTGTGAACAGAATTTATTCCTTCTTAAACTCCTCAGATATAAGATTTTTAAATAATAGCACTTTTCATTCACTTTCATAAATATAGAAATGGTAACATTTTCAAAGGTCTCTAATGGCAGGTTTGAATTTTTCTTCTTGTAAAAAACAAATATGAGTCATGATAATGACAGTTACACAGTTTTACAAAACTGAATAAAGAATAGTTACCATGTAACAAACTATGTACACATAGGAGCATTAGTAGATGCTGGATTGTACAAAAAAAAACCCACCTTATTTTTTTTAATTATTAAAGTATCACAGGAGAAAAAACCCTGCATTAAATCTTTCTTCTATCTCACTTTGTAGATCACTTATCACTTTTTAAACATATTAATTCTTCACCTGTATCTTCATTCATGGAATATGCATGTATACACACACATACATTCAAACAAGATGTATATTTGTATACACAGACTTTATTACACATATTAAAAGACAACATGAATTTTTCAGAGCAATTCAGAATTATTTGTGGAATCACATTTTCTACTATTCTGTGAATACCTATGAAAAGTTTCTCCCACAAAATTCCCTCATTTGTCTTCTATAAATAGTCTCCATCGAGCTATTCAGAATTATTTGTGGAATCACATTTTCTACTATCCTGTGAATACCTATGAAAACCTTCTTCCACAAAATTCCCTCATTTGTCTTCTATAAATAGTCTCCACCCTCTTTAATAATCCGTAGTGAGATATTTCTGTTTTCCTTCAATAGTTTAATAAGTAAATAAATTTCCTTCAACCATCTGCAGCTGGAATAACTAACATAAATTGATGTAACTAAAAGTAATTAAAATATTTCTTTACAGGAAACACAACAGTTGAAATCCCTACTCTGGTTAAATTCATAGTGTAGTGAATTTTGGCACTGACTTCAGCAGAGTAAAGGTTCTGTTACCCAGTGTTTTGTTAATGAAGTTTATATAATCTGTGCCTATAGAATATAGTGCTCTATTTAGCAACAGTTCATCCTTACCTGTGCTTCCTGACGGTGAGTGAGGTGCAGCAAAAGCAGGGAATAAAGCATTTTAGTTTTACAATAGATCTGTGTGATTAAGAAGAGTTGCAATCAGATTCATAACTACTTTTCAACTTACAAGTAATTTCCATTAGGACTCCCAAGGATGATTTCAGAGATTACTGAAGCCTTAAATTGCTACTGAATAACCTGAAGATTCTTCTTTTTTTTTTTTTTTATCCCGTAACAAGCAAGAATGTGTTTCCTCTGTAAAAAGTTGGTATACACCTACAGTTTCATTGACATTTTAAAAAGAGCTGTATCTGATGATGCTTTGTAGTTTCAGAATATCTTTAATTAATTGTCAAATACTTTTACAGTCATTATGGTAATACAAGTTTCAGATTACATTTAAGCCTTTTATAATTGGAATCTTTGAACACTGAATATTTTTACAATGCTGTGTGTAACATATTATCTAAATTAAATTATTAAAATATGTGATTCAAACAGCTGACTTATTAACACAGAGGAAACTGCATGAACTCATTTGTTTGTCTCAATATATGCTAATAACTCAGCAAATCTTTTAGCTATCAATATTAAGACTGTGACAAAACTTTGAAGAGTGTAACATGGAATAATTATGAAACACCTAACAATAATGCTATATAGAGGTAAGATGATTCATTGAGCTTAAGCCATATCCTTCAATTATGATATGGTTGTGGAATTTTTGCAGCAGAAGCTTGCAAGAATACTAGTGTCTATAATTCAATGACTATGCTTATGCAAGGCACACTATGAAAGCAAATAAAGATGCTATAACTAGTGGTATTTTGAGGCCTTTTCTGCTGTCTCCTTTATGCAAAACCTATCTCCTCAGCACTGTTTCTATCAGACATTTCACTTCTAAGAGTATGTGATGTTCAAAAGACCCTTTCTGTGTTTGCCTCATAACAACCCGAAAGATAGAAGGAACTGACAGCATGTTGCTGCCCTTTGCTGCTTGGGCTCCTGAGTGCTCTACCAAGGCAGGGGATGGTTTTCTTGTGGTATCTGCCCTGAGGCTGCGAAGATCAACTGCCCCAGCAGCAAACTGCCCAGAGACAGCGACAGACACTGCGGTTCCTGCCCAGGGCTTGGTGTGAACTGGGACTGGGGTTTACCTGACACTGTGAAAATGAGTCTGCACATGGCGGAGGGGTCCAAGAGACCCTGACCCTAATAAACTGTCATCCAGCCTTCAGCTGCATGGTGCATCCCTTCGCTCTGGACCTCAGCAGGGTCACTGGCTAGCTACAAAGACCACAATTTCAACTGAAATAATTTCCACTTGCTGACAGAGAAGACGTCACTAGATCCATGGGGTGGTGAGCCTATTTATCTGTTTTCTTTCCTCCTTTCTTTTCTTTTTTTCATTTTCTCCTTTTACTTCATGTGTTTTATAAGAGTAAGAACTTGCCAAGACCTTTGTTCCTGCTAACAGGTTTAGGGAAGTATACAATAGAATTAATTGGGCCTGTGGCTTCTCTCAAGACCCACATAGAGTGTGGTGAAAGATTAGCTTCCCACACCTGCCAGAACACACTGTTTTATGGTTTCTAATACAGAAAACCTATGTAGATTACAGATGTTTAAACAATTAGAGTTTCTGCTGCATCCAGATAAAAATATGTCTGAATTTCTTGTAGATCATGCTTGCCTTGGAATAGTGTTAACTTTGAAACAGTGGTTAGTTTGTTGGGGCTTTTTTTCTCTACAGATTTGCTGTGACTTTTCACATACACAGAACACTGCTGGCACAGTATCAATATCTAGAATATTGTTTTGCTCATTTTGTCTCGAGATGATTTTTTCCCATATCAACTTTAACATGCAGTGATTCCTGTGTTATTTTTAATAAATAAAATGTGGTTTTCAATAAAAGATAAGTGCGTGCTTCTTCAAGAATAAGTTTTTTGCATGTGAGGCTACAATTATCAATCCAGACCACTCTGAGAATATGAGTGATTGCTGAAGATCTTCCAAAAGAATTCCTACAGTGTGGTACTGATATTCTGAGAAAATACCATATTTCTATTCACAAGGCAGAAAGGAATAAAAAGACCTTCAAACAGGAAAAGCTTAAGTGTATAGCAAAGAAAATCTAGAATATGCCATTAATGATAGAGGCAGATTTATAATTCCTTAATCAGTCCACAGACTTTTTTTTTTTTCAAATGAAATCATAAATATTTGTACACTAGCCATAGTCTAGCTAGGCTAAACAATTTTCAGGGGGGCTTTTAATGAGTTCTTCTGCCTAAAAAGCTGAAAAATAATCAATCACAACCAGAATTATGACTGGAATAGTATTTAAAAATTTCGAAGTCCCATTACATCAAGTCTGGATTTGTCTCTTTGTTGTAATAATATTGTTTATTATTATGGTATCTGTGTATTGTCCTTTTAATTGTATTAATATAATGCCACCAAGAAAACTGTATAAATTTATAACTTGGTGAACCAGTTGCTGAAGTTATCAAAAATATACATCTACTAATACTTATGTTGATTATTTTTCTGTTTTAAAATCTGTAAGAATCAGCTGACTAAATAGTTTTCAAGCTGCTGTTGTAAGAAAGCACACATTTTAGCTAAGTGAGATTTTCTGGAATGAACAAGTGCATAAGATCAATATTGTAGCAGGGTCAGGAGAGTATAGGTTATTGGAAACAAATTGTTTAATGTAGTGCACCAAAATCAATTGACAAAAAAAGTAAATTAGTAAAAGTCGATTTCTTACACTCTGACTTTTGACTCTTAAAGGAATTGGATTGTGAAAGCACCATAAATGGAAAGTAAGAAGCTCTTTGATATAAAAGCAAAGCTTATGAGAATCATTTATTGGGAGTTATTTGCAATTTGTTAGGAATAATTTGCATCAGTTTATTGATCAAACAAGCCATGGAGAACAGGGGAATTAAACTTCTGTCTAGTGAATAATATTTTAAATGTCTGTTGAAACAGCTTTAAACATTTTAAAATAGGTCAAACAGTTGAGGAAGAAAGTCAGATATTAGCAACAAACTGGCCTCAATAATGGCTGAGATAACAGGTCAATTCATCAGTTGGACTGATAAAAAAAAACTAATGGCATGAAAGTTTCTCTCTATAAATGACATCTGAAAATTACTCATATTTGTTTGCAGTATTTTTTATAGTAATTTAACGATGCAACATTTTGTCGAAGAGTACAGTAAAGCCGCTGTTTTCCTCCTTTGAAAGCAAGTGTGAAACATATTTATTCAGGCAAACTGTGTAGCTTTATCCTTATTTTTGATTAACATTTGTCATTATTACGTATTTAATGACAGTCTAGCACAATTAACAGGCATTGTTCTTGAAACAATCAGGACTGAAAGAAGAGAGGTTGTGAAGGCCAAGTCTACTAAAATAATACCATTCCTTTAAAGAGACAGTTACGAAAGAACAAAACTGCCACATTAAGAAATGCACAGAAAGGAAATATTAGGGAAAAAAACACTGCAGTCCTTACTGAATTAAATGAGACAAAGCTACATTTGCAGACAAGCTATTTTTGTGTGTTTAACAAAAACTCTAATCGCATACTTTACAAACTTCAAATGTTCTCATGATGAAGTATTGTCCTGGGTTCAGCAGTAGCAGTCATTTTTCTCCTCCTTAGTATCTGGTGCAGTGCTGTGTTTTTGACTTTCAGCCTGGTAACAGCACTGATAACATTGATGTTTTTAGTTACTGCTCAGTAATGTTTAGTCTGACCAAGGACTTTCTGAGTCTTATGCTCTGCCAGGGAGGAGGGGAAGCTGGGAAGAAGCAGAGACAGGACACCTGACCTAAACTGACCAAAGAGGTATTCCATACCACAGCACGTCACGCCCACTATGTAAATTGGAGGCAGTTACCCGCAAGGGTTAGATCACTGCTCTGTCAGGCTGGATATCGGTCAGTAGGTGGTGAGCTGTTGTGGTTTAAACCCAGTCAGCCACACAGTTTCTACTCCCACCCCCTGCCTTTCTTTCCTTCCCCACGCCCCTTCCCTGCTCCCAGAGTTATGGGGAAGAGAATCGAAAGAATGTAACTCCTACAGGTTGAGATAAGAACAGCCCAGTAACTAAGGTATAACACAAACCACTACTGCTACCACCAATAATAATAATAATGATAAGGGAAATGACAAGGGAAGAGAATATGATACCAGCCACCGAAACGAGGCCGACTGAGCAGAGGGTGCCCTTCTGGGTAACTCTCAGTTACATCCTGGGCGTGACGTGCTGTGGTATAGAATACCTCTTTGGCTAGTTTGGGTCAGGTGTCCTGTCTCTGCTTCCTGCAGCTTCTCCTCCTCCCTAGCAGAGCATGAGACTCACAAAGTCCTTGATCAGAGTAAACATCGGTGTTATCAGCTCTGCTCCCAGGCTGAAAGTCAAAACACAGCACTGCACCAGCTACTAAGGAGAAAAAATGACTTACTGATAAACCCAGAATGTGAGCTGTTGTATTCTCTTCCCTTTTTATTTCCCTTATCATTATTATTATTGGGGGGTTCTGAGTTACTGACTGGACTTAAACCATGACAAGTATGATTTTTCCCTTTTTTTGTTTTTTGAGTAGTGAATATCTGGTAAGTGGAATCACTGAGATTAAACTCTTCTCAATGACTTTAAAATATGATTTGTGCACATAACTTATGTACTATTTGATTATCAAAGGGTCAATACATATAGCTAAAGCCTAGAACATTTTTATGTGCAAGTAGAAACTTAATCATGATGCACAAATTTGAAAATTTAGCTGAAAATACAGGTCTTATGAAACTCCAGAACTGCAGACTTACCTGTCCTTCAGATACTTCTGTATTTTCCCATTCACCTCCAAAATTGTCCAAAGAACATGTTCCTTTTCCTGGCAGTCATTCTCACACACTTTATACCTACATCTGTGGCACTAAAACAGTTTTAACACATACCTCTGGCAATTCTTTGCCTCTCCTGGTACTTCTCCATCTGAAAACAAAACCATGTCATCCTCATTCTTTTCTCCTGGCTCTCCTATCTACTACTGTTATACTGAAATATATAAGTAATGAGATGAAGATGAAACACAGGAATGGAAGGAGTCCTATCAGTGTGAAATGACATTTTCTTTTCACTGTTGTCTATATAATATCATTATCTGTGATATATATATATCACACTTTTGAGAGCTGCCATAAAGGGCAATTGTTTTGTAATGCCATCTGACGAAGCTTGCTGCTCTTCTGTGTTTCTGTTTAACTCTGTGTCAAAGCTGCAACATGTTAAATCTCTTAGTTTTTTAGATACAGAAAAAAAAAAGGGGTTTAAAACTATTTTTTAGCTCAGAATGGCAAACACACAGAAACACAGAAATACTGAATTAAGATTGTCTGTTTCCCTTTCTGTGAAAGCCAATATTATTTTTCAGGGTTTATGACATGAGGATATAGTTTTTTCTGTACTCCAGATCCCTGCCTCATTCAGTTTAAAGGCAGATAGTTCTCTTTAATGAGCAGTTTTCCTTTTTTTTTTTTCCTTCATCTTGTTTAATACTCCGTACCCAGCTTTATTCACTGAAGATTATTCAAATCCTGCCCTGAAGACAGAATTATTTATTTCTTCATAGCTTTTCTTTTCTCATAGTAGTATCCTTGCAGTACTGAATGCTTTGTAAACATTACAAAACTTGATGATCAAAGCTATGGAACGTCTTCCATATGGAAATGATTGATAACCTGGGATCCATGAGCTTTAAACAGTAAAAAATTGCAAATTGTTAGTGGCTTGACAAAGTTCTATAGGAACTAGTTTATTAAGTAGTTTATTGTTTCTCCAGGTACAAGAATTAAAGGCTAGCAAATGAAACTAATATGCCAGGTTCAAAAAAAGCAGCTACTTTTTCTTTTTTTTTCTAATAAAAGACAAAAATTTGTATCTGAAGAGAGTTGCAGACCATCTACTATACAAATCCATGGAGGAGAAAACCATTGTTAGTTACTACATCCATGGTAACCTTGGCAAAATTAGAAAATTCCTGAGCTGAAACTAGTAGCGTGCTGGGAAAATATTAAAGAAATGGATCATGTGTACTTTTCATGTTCTTATTTCTTCCTTAAGCGTGTGTTTATTGGCTCTGACTGAATTAAAATTAATTATAGCTTCAGTGTAACTCATTCTGGCCATTCTTCCATTCTTATGACTTAACAATCAGATGAAGATGAGTGGGCATTACTCTTCTGTTTTGTTTTGCTTGGTTTGGGTTGTTTTGGGTTTTTTCTTTTTTTCTTTTTTTTTTCTATAAAAAAAGTGATCCTGATTAGTTCAGGGAGTTGAACTAGATGGTCATACTAGCTAGGTCTTAACTTCCTTAGATTTTTTTTTCTTTTTTTTTTATTAAAAGAAGTTAAGACCTAGTTAGTATAGTCGTGACTTCAGTGTATCATAAGATATTCTTTAAAAACATGAACCTCTCTGAGTATAATAGCTCAGTCATAAGGCAAGTTTGAAAAGGTCTTAAAGAATCATCATTGTACTGTTGAGATCTGCAAACCAGTTGGAAAGATAATATTTTTTTCTGTAGGAAAAACAGTTACAAGCAGAGATACTTAAACTGTTTCAGGTATGGTATCATCTTACTCAGATGAAACTGTGTATTATGATGCCCTCTTTTGACCAATGTAAAATGTATATCTCTTCTCCAGTTTTGGAAAAAGTAAGATATCTTGTTTATATCGTATGCAAGACACCTGCTGAAGGTATGAGGAAATACAGCAATTCCAGCTCTGCAAGAAAGAGTTCTATTTAGAAATCAGATGTTTGTACAAATGGATTTTCAAGTTCTTTTCTTTAAATCCAGCATTTGCCAATCCTCGTAGGAGAAACTTCCATCATTTCAGTGAATCTGTCCTTCAGTTCCCAGTACAAGGTTATACACTCCTTATAGTATTTTAAGATTTAATATAATATGTTAATTATGTGCAACATCTCTCTTACACCTGCTGGGCATTGATTCCGTTCCTTATTTTTCTTACATAGTTACACATTTCCTTGCTTCCTGAGACACACATATATACACAGTTGGATTTTGTGGCAGATGTTAGATCATCAACTTTTGAAGTAAGTCTTTAGATAGACTTCTTTTTCAGCCACCTGCAAAATGTGTGAAAGACTGTAATTTCTTGATGCTTCAGCAGTCATAGAAAAATGAGGGTTTCCCACGGTCAAAATCAAAGGGCCTGCACACACATCATTGAACAAAGGTCACGAGAGGCCTAGGGGAGTAAACCCAATATTGTTATGAGATTATTCTATGGAGAGAAGAAATGGAGTAATGTGAGAATTTTTTTTTGTGTCTATGGGAGTTTTATATGTACCTTTGTGTGCAGAGATTCACATATATATATAAACACCTATATAAATAATACAATTCTTTTTAAAACTATATAAAGGATGGAATCATTCCACTACCAGTAGTTTATTTGGTATTTGTATCGCTGTTTCGTTGTTCAGATTCTGAACACTTTTACTTTATGTGCAAGAATTAGTAAATCAAGAAACTCTGCAATGTTGTAGTGTTACACCACCCCCACCCAGACCTTTGAAAGAATATATGCTTACAGAAGAACTATGCATTGCTTGTAAGCTTCCAGGAGACATATTTATTTCACCATTATTTGTGCCACTTCACTATGACTTGAGCTTTTACAGGACCATTTCATAGACAGTAATTTTGCACTTTCTGTCCTCAACTCTTTCATAAATTCATCAGATCAAACTTTTTTTTCCTTAGCTATTAATTGTTTTTCATTTGACAAATATTTTACCAATTTTTTTCTTACAGAAAAACTATTATCTTTCCATCTGGTTAGTAGATCTCAAAGATAAGAGTCTTAACCATGGAGCTTTCATATTTGGCATCAACTTAAAAAAAAAAAAAAAGAAAAACAAAGAAAAAAAAGGTGTTTTAAGATATGTCAATAGTTGGTTTTTTTTTTTTTTTTTTTACATCCTGTTTTATTTAACTTGAAATGTGAGAATTCAGGCATCTGTCCCAGTCTAGCTGGGGAAAATATCAACCCCCCTTTCTGTTGCGGGACTTTCATTTTTGGTTTTCCTTTTTTTTTTTTTTTTCTCAGGTAAGACTTTGCACTAGATATTGTCGAAATAAACAGATTCCAGGTGATCTTGATGTGAATGAAGTCCGACCAATAGCCATGCTTTGGCTGCCTGTTCTGCTAGAATCAGGTGTTTGGAAATCCAGGCTGGTTTGTGAATTCCTGCCTTTGAGAAAGTATCAGAGGCATGTGTGGGACAGAAGATGCATACAGGTGGGATTTGGCTTCTACAACATAAAGCAGATACAGCCACAGTCCTGTGCAGCAGCAGAAGGAAATACACCTCTTGACACCCTTCCTCGTAAGGATCCCTTATGTGTCTTTTCCCCTGTTCTTCCTTCTCTTTCCACTCTTGTACTTACAGCTTCACCTGCTCCTTCTCTTATGAGATCCTGTATTAACTTATGTATAATCCAGGAAAAAAAAAAAATCCACGTGTATGTAATTTGTGAATATGAGAAAGATAAACTGTTTTCTTTATAAAGTAGTGCCCTTACTCACTAAGATGCCTTTTACTGGTAATGCATGCCTGGCTGTCCCTTTACCTATGGAACGCAGGGAAGCTCAGTCTTTATTCAGGTGTTCTTACACAGAGGAGAGCAAGAAAATGAAAGTATTCATGGTACTGCATACACACAATTTGATTTTAGTAAGTGTAAAAATAACAAGAATGAAAGTCAGGTTGCAGAGAAATCAATGGCACAAAACCTTAGTACATATATTTAACCATGAACTAGCCTGAGGTTTTTTTTTGTGCTGCACATAAGCACCATGGAGCAGAGAGAAATACTGACTGAAACAGGCCCATAACGGAGGTCTCAACATTTGCACCTATAGCCAGGTGTTGTGAAATCCTTTTGTAAAATCTGAAATGTGAAGACTGAGGCCATATTCCATGAGGAGGTAAGAAATGGCCCCTGAGCTGGTTGAGAAGCTCAGCTGTGCCCCCTGATGCAAACAGCAACCAGTCTCTCCTCACAGAGGCTGTGCGGCAGCACCCCACTGCCAGCACCTTGCTACATGCAGCAGTGGTAACAGTGGATTATATCCCACTTCTCAAGTCACTGATGAAAAACTGTTAACCATACTGCCCATAGTGTTGACCCCTGTATGGAGCACTTATTCACAACCAGCTGCCAGTCACACTTCAAACCACTCTTCACACCTTCCAAGCCTGTCGGTATAGCCAGTTTTCCACCTGATTCATATAGATTCATAGAATTATATAATAGATACTGTTGGAAAAGACCTTAAGATCATCAAGTTCCAACCCCTCTGCCATGGGCAGGGACACCTTGCTGTAAACCATATCACCCAAGGCCTCGTCCAGCCTGGCCTTGAACACTGCCAGGGATGGAGCATTCACAACCTCCCTGGGCAACCCATTCCAGTGCCTCACCACCCTAACAGGAAAGAATTTCCTCCTTATATCCAATCTAAACTTCCCCTGTTCAAGTCTGAACCCATTACCCCTTGTCCTATCACTACAGTCGCTAATGAAGAGTCCATCCACAGCATCCCTATAGGCCCCATTCACATACTGGAAGGCTGCTAGGAGGTCTCCACGCAGCCTTCTCTAGGCTGAACAGCCCCAACTTTCTCAGCCAATCTTCATACGGGAGGTGCTCCAGTCCCCTGATCATTCTTGTGGCCCTCCTCTGGACTTGTTCCAACAGATCCATGGCCTTTTTATGTTGAGGACACCAGAACTGTGTCTCAATACTCCAAGTGAGGTCTCATGAGAGCAGAATAAAGGGGCAGGATCATCTCCTTCGACCTGCTAGTCACACTCCTTTTGATGCAGCCCAGGATATGTTTGGCTTTCTGGGCTGCAAGCGCACACTGCTAGCTCATGATCATTTTCTCATTGACCAGCACCACCAAGTCCTTCTCCACAGGTGTGCTCTGAATCTCTTCTCTGCCCAGCCTGTAGCTGTGTCTGGGATCGCTCCAACCCAGGTGTAGGACCTTGCACTTGGCATGGTTAAACTTCATGAGCTCAGCATCAGCCCACCTCACAAGCGTGTCAAGGTCCCTCTGGATGGCATTCCTTCCCTCCAGCATATCAACCGAACCACACAGCTTGGTGTCATCAGCAAACTTGCTGAGGGAGCACTCAATCCCACTGTCCATGTCAGTGACAAAGATGTTAAATGAGACCAGTCCCAACACCAACCCAGAGGGACACCATTCGTTACAGGTCTCCAGCCAGACATTGAGCCATTGACCACAACTCTTTGTGTGCAGCCATCCAGCCACTCCACCGAGTGGTTGATTCATCAAATTGATGTCTCTCCAATTTAGAGACAAGAATGTTGTGTGGTACAGTGTCGAACGCTTTGCACAAATCCAGGTAGATGACATCAACTGCTTTACCGCTGTCCATCAGTTCTCTAGCCCCATCATAGAAGGCCACCAAATTGGTCAGGCAGGATTTCCCTATAGTGAAGCCATGCTGGCTGTCACCAAGCACCTTGTTGTTTTTCGTGTGCCTTAGCATGCCTTCCAGGAGAATCTGCTCCAAGATTTTCCAGGCACAGAGGTGAGACTGACTGGTTTGTAATACCCTAGGTCATCCATTTTCCCCTTCTTGCAAATGGGGGTTATATTTCCCTTTTTCTAGTCCGTGGGAACTTCACCTGACTGCCATGATTTTTCAAATATGATGGCCAGCGGCTTAGCAACTTCATTTGCCAGCTCCTTCAGGACCCACAGATGGATTTCATCAGGACCCATGGACTTGTGCACATTCAGATTTTTAAGATGGTCTCGAACCAATTCCTCTCCTACAGTGGGCCCAAGGTCTTCATTCTCACAGTCCCTGCGTCTGCCTTCCAAGACTTGGGTGGTGTGGTCAGAGCCTTTGCTAGAGAAGACCGAGGCAAAGAAGTCATTCAGAACCTCAGCCTTCTCCAAATCCTGTGTAGCTAGTTCACCTGAGAGCTTCCTGAGGGGGCCTACATTCTCCCTAATCTGTTTTTTATTTGCTATGTACCTGTAGAATCCCTTCCTGTTATCCTTAATGTCCCTAGCCAAGTTTAATTCTAACTGGGCCTTAGCTTTCCTAACCTGGTCCCTAGCTTCCCGGACAACATCCCTGTACTCTTCCCAGGCCGCCTGTCCTTGCTTCCACTTTCTATAAAACTCTTTTTTCATTTGAATTTTCCTCAGCAGCTCCTTATCCATCCAAGGAGGTCTCCTGGCCCTCCTGCTGCACTTCCTTCTGGTTGGGATGCAACACTCCTGAGCTTGTAGCAGGTGATCCTTGAAGACCAACCAAGAGTCTTGAGCCCCCCTGCCCTCTAGGGCTATATCCCATGGAACCTTACTAAGCAGGTTCCTGAAGAGGCCAAAGTCTGCTCTTTTGAAGTCTAGGGCAGTGAGCTTGCTGCACGCTCTTCTCACTGTCCTAAGGATCTCAAATTCAACCATCTCGTGGTCACTGCATCCAAGGCTGCCCTGCAGTGCCACATTTCCAACGAGCCCTTCCCTGTTGGTGAGCACAAGGTCAAGCATGGCACCTCTCCTTGTCGGTTCCTCTATTACTTGCAGAAGGAAGTTGTCTTCCACACAATCAAGGCACCTCCTGGATTGCTTGTGCCGGGCCTTGCCGTCATTCCAACAGATGTCAGAGTGGTTGAAGTCACCCATGAGAATGAGGGCCTGTGAGCATGAGGCTTTTCCTCTCTGCCTATAGAGTACTTCATCTGCAGATTCCTCTTGATCAGGCGGTCTGTAAGAGATCCCCACAGTAAAGTCTCCCATCACTGTTTTCCCTTTAACCCTGGCCCACAAGCTCTCTGTTAACTGCTTAGCAGTCCCCAGACAGAGTTCCATACTCTCCAGCCTAGCCCTAACATAAAGGGCAACTCCCCCTCCGTGCCTGCCAGGCCTGTCTTTTCTAAAGAGTTTGCAACTTTCCATTCCAACACTCCAGTCATAGGAGCCATCCCACCATGTTTCTGTGATGCCTATAATATCATACCTCTGTAGACGAGCACACATCTCTAATTCCTCTTGTTTGTTCCCCATGCTACGGGCATTTGTATAGAGGCATCTGAGCCAAGCTCCAAATGAAGCTGGCTCATTGGCTGGAGCAGCCGGAATACCTCTTCATTGCTCCGAGCATTTATTATAGGTGCTGGCAACTGACCGGGTGTGTTGGGATGAAATGATGCCCCTCTCCCCCAACACATGTAGTTTAAAGCCTCCTTGACCAGTCTGGCAAGCCTGCTACCAAAACTGTTCTTCCCCTTGGACCAGCTCCACCAGCCCCCACTAGACCTGGCCTACAAACTTGGGTCCCATGTTCAAGACACTCAAACCCCTGACTGTGACACCACCCTTTTAACCATTTATTAACCCGGCTAATCCTCCTAGCTTTTTTTTAGGTCCTCCACTGTATCCTGGAGAATAGATGAAAAGACTATCTGAGCTCCAGAGCCCTTAATCACCTCTCCCAGGGGTCTGTAGTCCTTCTTTATGCTCCCCAGGCTACTACTATCTATATCCCTAGCACCCACGTGTATTGTCAGAAGTGGGTAATAGTCTGTGGGGCTTACCAGAGGAGGCAGCCTCTCTGCCACATCCCTGATCCATGTCCCTGGTAGGCAACACACCTCCCTTGAGACCAGGTCAGGCCGACAGATGAGTGCCTCTGTCCCTTTCAAAGTAGAATCCCCTAGCACTACAACCCGCCACTTTTTCCTGGCAGTACCAGTAGAAATCTTCTTTACTAGTGCATCAGCTGGCTGTTTCTGGCAGAAGCACGTTTCCTCATGAGCCCCCTGCAGGACAGCAGCGTGGTTCTGCATAGGGCAACAGGTTTAGGAGGAAGTCCCTTGCTTTTAATTGTCCTTTTCCTCCTTTTTTTTTTTTTTTTTTTTTTTTTTGTTGCTGTTTCCTAGCTTCCTGGGTTAACAACCTCCTTCTTTCCTCCATGAGCTACAGGGGAAGCTTGAGGGCTCTTCACAGTTTGGGCAGGGAGCAAGCATTCCTGCTTCCTCTCAACTACCCTGACATCTTGTAGCCTATTAATAGCTTCCTGCAGTTCAGCCACCTGCTGCAGGAGAACCTCCACCAGGGAGCACCCAGTGCAGCCCTGTCCATTGTGCACCTTTCCCTCACCAGAGCACTGCAGGCACTCCCTACACCCCGAAGTCTGTCTTTGTTGTATTAAAAATAGCTTTTGAATATCATGTGTTGGCTAAAAGCATTGATCCTTCAAATCAGGGTTTTCGTTAAAGTTCAGAGCAAAATTTGGGCACATTCTACATGATGCAGTGGTAAAAATAATGTATAGTTTTCAGTCTTACCAGAAGTAGAAAATTAATTCAACTCATTATCTCAAAGAAGATTCTTATAAAAGTAAGATGTGCTGTTTTATTTCTCCATTTACCTCTTAACAAAATTTGACAAATAATCATCCCACAAATGCAAGGTGTGTTTTATGTTCTTCGGTCTTAAACCTGTCACCACTTTTTTCAGTTTCCTTTTGGGAAAAAAAAAAAAGAGAAAGAAAAAACTGAAAGCTTTTTCTCTTAACAAATTGAAAGAATGTTTTTGTTTCTTTTATTGAATTGTCACAAGTAGACATCACTTAGTAGGAATTACATAGACTCCTATTTCTACATGTGTGCCCCTCTTCCATTTTTCTTCTTGGCTTCTGCTGTTTTTAGGTGATTTACTTATTTTTAATAAATAAACTAGCATTCTGTAGGCAAAACTAAGATGTCCTTAAAAATGAAATTTTGTTGAGAAACAGTGTTGTCCTAGACTGCAAAGACAAATTAAGTAAACTTATTTTTCATAATAAAATGGTGCACAAATGGAAAACAAAGTTTGTATATTAACTATGAAAAGGAGCCTTGAGAATACTAGAAATGGGTGAGGGGAAGAAAAGGAGGAGAAATAGACAGAAATGGATTAGAAGATTTTCTGGTTTTACATATAGAATCATAGAATCATGGAGTAGTTAGGGTTGGAAAAGAAATTAAGACTGTATAGTTCCAACCCGCCTGCCATGGGTTGGGACACTACACTCAAACTATGTCAGTCAAGACTCAGTCTCGCCTGGCTTTGAACATCGCCAGGGATGGAACATTCACAACTTCCTTGGGCATTCACAACTTCCATTCCAGTTCCTCACCACCCTCATAGTTACGAACTTCTTCATTATATCTGAACTGAACTTCCACTGTTTAAGTTTGAACCCGTTACCCCTTGTCCTATCACTACAGTTCCTAATGAAGAGTCCCTCCCCAGCATCCCCATAGGCCCCCTTCAGATACTGGAAGGCTGCTAGGAGGTCTCCACGTAGCCTTCTCTTCCCCAGGCTGAACAGCTCCAACTTTCTCAACCTGTCTTCATATGGGAGGTTCTCCAGCCCCCTCATGGCCCTCCTCTGGACTTGTTCCAACAGCTCCATGTCCTTCTTATGTTGAGGACACCAGAACTGCACACAGTACTCCAAGTGGGGTCTCATGAGAGCAGAATAGAGGGGCAGAATCACCTTGCCACACTTGTTTTGATGCAGCCTAGGATAAGGTTGGCTTTCTGGGCTGCAAGCTCAAACTGCCAGCTCATGTTCAGTTTCTTATCAACCAGCACCCCCAAGTTTTTCTCTGCAGGGCTGCTGTTAATCTCCACCCAGCCTGTAGATGTGTCTAGGATTGTCCTGACACAGGTGGAGGACCTTGCACTTCAAATTGTTGAACTTCGTAAGGTTGGCATTGGTACGCCTCACAGAGTATCAAGGTCCCTCTGAATGGTATCCCTTCTCTCCTGTGTATCAACTGAACCACACAGCTTGGTGCTGTCAGCAGACTTGCTGAAGATGCACTCAATCCCACTGTCCATGTCACTGATGAGGATGTTGAACAGGATCGGCTCCAACACCGGCCCCTGAGGAGCACCACTTGTTTCTGGTCTCCAGTTGGACATTAAGCCATTGACCACAACCCATGTCTTCTTTCTCAACCCAAACAAGAGCTGGGAGCCAAATAGGTATCAGTTTCTACAACAGACATGCCAAGCTCTTCTCTGAAAGTCATGATTCACTGGTACCTCAGGGGTCCCTCATTATTGGTGTACAAACTGTCTACACATGATATTTTGTGCTGGTGTGTTACACAGATAATAGTGTAGCTTTAATGTAGCTTTAAAAGAAAAAAAGCACTGGTGAAAAGAAGTTACTATATCTTACAATAATTAGGATGACACTCTGGAACTTAATTTTGCTGGCAGCTATAGACAGCTAAATCAGTGCTGGTCCTAGATACAGCTGAGACAACACCACTGAGGTAGTTTGAAAGTTGACATTCTGATTTGTTAGCAATGTTTAAGAGAATAACCATGTAAAAAAACAGAAACCTTTTGGCAATGATGGCTAGGCTCTGGACCACACTTCTGGCAGAATAAGGTCAATGGAAAACTATCTACAAGGTTCCATAACCGGTATAGGCACAAGACTCCTTATGCAGGATACCTGTAGATTTGTTCATAGATATGACACGAGTATCTCTCTAAGGTCTGTCTTACGAATTTTTTTCTCAAGAAATGTTGAGATTTCTTTATTCTTTGGCATATTTTACTGATACACCGTTTTGAGGCCCCAGGAGGACCACTGGTGATTTTCAGTGGGAAAAATACAGATGTACTAAGCTACTATTCAAATACATATTTTGGGGATATTTTTTAAACTGATGTGTGTTTTTAAGGTATTTTCTCAACTTTTTTTTAAATATTGTTTTATTTTATAAGACTTTAAAATGGGATAGTTTTTTAAGAAAAAAAACATTTGTACAAAACCATTCTACGTCTTAATGACAAACATTCTGTTATACTTAACTACTTACCCTCTTTTTATTCCCTATTCATCCAGTTTGGGCTTCCTTCACTTTCTGCACAATCTGGTGCAAAAGCCTTCTCTTGTCTTGGTTTTTGCTCTCTAACAACATACCTCCATCTATTTAATTTCATTTTAAATCTCAAAGGAAATCTTATATTTCCTCCCATTATTATGCTTCCAACTTTCACTCCCCTGCTGCTATCATTTGATTTGTAGTTTAACAACATGCAAAGCATAATTATCTACTTTATATTAAAGAAGCTAAGAAGAAAAATTTGGTGTTGTATTTTTAGACAAGTTTTGGGGGCGGGGATTTGAGGGATAGTACTTTCTTTCTACAGGGCATGCCATTTGCCTCATACCATTGGTGTCCTGCAAGTATGTGGCACTAAAAACTCAATTGCATTTCTTGTAGACGTACAGGAATTATGTCTGAATTGGGGTAATGTAAAATTAAATTATTTCCAGTAAAAAAAAAAAAAAAAGTTTGCCTTCATAGGGTTTTTTTCAGTCACAGTTTTCCTAATTTGTGTTGATCTAAGTCTCAGCTATGAATACGAAAAGACACAGTGGCTAACATGAGAAAGTATTTATTCATTTTAATTCTTTGTTTTTAACTGGAGATTTAAAAGGATAAAATAATCTCATGCTCATTTTTTCTCATGCCCTTGACACCTATGACAACACTGCAGAGGATGGGAGATAACTACTGCTATATGGTATTTAGAGTACCAAATTGCTGTAAGGAAGTGATTTTGGGCTTCTCTGTGCCGGCCTTCTTTAAGAAAAAGTTTCTTTGCTGATGATTATTATTTTTTTTAATTTCAGGAAGCTTTTCAGATTTATTTTATCATAGGAAACAAACCTCTTTACATTCTTTCGTTAAAATGTATGCTGTAGTTGGGTCACACAATTGTGATACTGGGTTTCACTGGTTTTCAACAATTTTTTTTATAAAGAATATTCTGCTAAAGGAGAAAACATCCGCTGTGTTCTTTATGCATGGATTCCAAAGCTCCATCTAACATAATAACATGCTAAACATAATAAAGTTTTTATGGAAGATTTGAATTGCATAATGGTGTGTGACACTCACTAGCACAGTGGTAAGCATGCAAAAAAAGAATGTGAAAGAGTGTCATGACTGCAGAACATCCATGCATTTGAAATCAGGAAGATATAAGAAAAATTTAAATCTTGTCAGTTACATAGCATGCAGTAATGGGATTGTGAAAAAAATGTGTTTAATAATGCTTCACTGGAAATATGCCACAATACAGTGTGAAACATGTTAACTAAACTATGATGCATTATTTAGAGAAGTGATCTTATTATTTAAAAAAATGTTAAACAGTCAAATAGTAATCCATTTACAGATAGTTTTTGCCATCACACATAAAACTGCAGACTTTTTGGACATTGGCTTAACTTGATTTTTTATTACTTAAATTCGCTACTTGAAAGCCATGAATAATACTCCACAGGTATAATTTTGTCTTTCCCAGATCCTACAGTTCTGAATTCTGTATGTATAATCACAAATGAACAAGGAGAGCAATGACTTCCTGTGCAGACTATCATATCAAGACATTATTTTACTGCGGGAGGTCACTAGCTTCCTTAAGAACTACTACTTGATCATGCTGTCTTGCAGGTCTATTTCTGAATACAGATTATTCAGGTTATGTAGTTTACCAAACAAGAGAGTATAAACCACTCAAGTTGGGAAAATTACTGCATTATTTGTATACTGTTCATTTGTATTAGAAAACAGACAGAAAGGAAAAGGATTTGTCTATAAATGCTGATTCTTTCAGTGAACAAATATGCCATTATAATATGGAATATTCCAATTATATTGGATGCAAGAGAGCAAGGCAGTCAGAGGATGATAAACAGTAATTTAATCCATCCTAAACTGCTGGACATGGGGGACAAAATGAGACAAAAATCACAATCTAAACAGAGATAAGTGACCTGTATGGCTTACTGTCTTCCCTGCAAAGACACATTATGTGTGGGGATATAGGCAAGTACAAGAAAAAAAATATTAAGAGTGTTTGCTAGAAGTTTTAATTGTTTTTTAAGTCTGTTAGATGACCTTGGCCAAACTTCAAAGAAGGTGATTCAGCAATGTAGTCCCCTGTTTGCAATGAGCTAGAGTAGGCTGCAGATTTGGGGCAGCAAGCCTAAGTCTCTAGAAAATACACTTAAAAGTGCAAAAATAATGGGTGGTGAAAAAAAAAAAATAACCACATTTTAATCAATAGATGTAGAATTTAAAATAATATAACTACAAAAATATGGTATGAAATCTTTGAAATTTTTATACTTCTAAATTAATGAGGAAGCAAAATTAGGTGTTTTTCCCTCACATGTTTCTTCTAACATTTCTTGTCCTTGTAATATTTAATTCATATGTTTGTGCTGAAAATTTCAGTAACTTCACCTTCAATTGTCTGTTCTCCTACTCATCAGATAAATGCAATACTTGCGGTTGTGAGAATTCTCCTGAGATTTATGATAAAAAGACTCCCAGGATGAAAAAGGCATTACTTTATTGGTATATTTCTCTGAAAAGTTGTGTAATTGCAAAAATAAAATTCTTCAACGAGTTCAAGCAGACAAACAGAACCCTTCGCATTGAAATGAGACCCACTGAAATTAAAGTTTATTCTTACTTAAAATATTAGCTTACTTAAAAAATTAACTTATTTAAAAAAACAGCTGAATTCTCTGAACCTAGAGTCAGGTCATAGAGGAACTATTGTTTTTACTATTTGCATTATAAAAATGAAAACTGCAACTGAACCTTAAGTTTCATAGTGACATTACTGTAAATACAAATTATAACACTGCAAAAAAGTTCTACCCTGAATAGACAAAAGCGAGAGGGGAGAAAAACACACACAGGTTTGCTAATTTCATCAGCAGGAAATTAATATACAATTAGTTTAAGTGCATTAGATGGTCATACAGGAAATCTGTTTCAGAATCTGGGATTAAATTAAGCCAGATCACTAACACTGGCCCTTTGCCTTCCACACAAAAGAAAAAAAATATGGTAAAAGAAAATCTTTTGAAATCATGAAAGATGCAGGCAGCATCAGAAATATAGAAGAAATGTTTCAGTTTCTGTATAGGAGTCTGAAGCACCTCAAATAATAAGGATATTTTCTTTAGGATTTATGAGAAACTAGAGCTGCCTCTACATGGTTTACTTGACTGACTACCTCTAAAATGCTCAGTGATTGCTGAAAAACAATGTACACTCTACACCCACACAGATGACCAAAGGCTTTCTTCAATTCTTTTTTGTTTTTCTTTTTTTTTGTTTGTGCTGCTCTAAGATAGTATCTCCCCACAAAACATCATTTCTTTTATGTGTATCCTCTGTGTTTTCCAAGCATGGATATTTCATTTCAAGGCACCATGACAAATGGAGCATTTCAATTTATCCTTGTTTTACAGATACAATAATACAGTACTCTATGCCTGATTATCATGAATAAAATATCAGCTTCAGACTTCGAAGGTTTCTCAATCCCTCACCCCATTAACAGACTCACTGACAGTGATGCAATTTTTTTTTTTAAAACTTTTTATATATTAGGGAAATAAAAGAGGGGCTCCCTATCTCGGACTCTTTCTGCTTCCCACTAGTTCACCCTTCTCTGGGTCCCTTAAATGAAGAAGCTTTACTGAGTTCATGTACTCTCCCTCTATCTCCTGGAGTGTATAGTCCCATCCTAAACAGGGAGAACGGCTATTTTTGAAGCTTCTTTGAGAATTGACATACATGGAAAAGATAACAAAGAGAGAGGAATAAAAACAGACTAGCACATGTAATCAGAATGGAGACACCAACATAATGAAGGGCACACTGAGAAGAGTGACAAGGCTGGTTATGGTTAAAATTGTTAAGTGGCAACAAGTTGTAAAAGCATACTTACATGAGACATAGCTCCTGAGAAGTATGATCCTTATTTCATCTTTCCCACAAGTTTTCTCTTCATAGTCATAATTATTTTATGTATACTATATCATGTAATATAGACATCTGAGTAGATTAGAGTTTTTCAGAAAATACTGAACTCCAAAAATTCTGCTCCTGCAGAGGGTTCTGTCCCACAATTTGTGATGGTTGTGATTGACAGCTAATAAAAGGCATATTTTGAGACTTCTTCCTAATGTGTTGATCTTCCCTTTTAATCCTATGCTTATTGGTATTCTTCAAGGCTTTCGACAAAAAGTATTTTACGTATCTATATATAGATGCTGAATTTTAGGCATTTAAGATTCAAAATGTTGATCCACCATCTACTTCTACATAGGAGTGTCGGAGCCAGTTTTTACAATCCAGCTTTATATTTTGTTTCTTTTCAGAACATCCTTCTTGATGAATACCTAAAATTTCCCTACATAAAGTGCAAGAAACACAGATCCAGCCTTCCAACCTAAATAAATAAACCAGTGTACACAGGGAACAGGATAGGCATTAACAGACTTAAGTCATTAAGTGTCCTCAGGATCTTGTCTATGTGAAGCCATAACTGAGGTCTTTGGGATCCAGGGAAGTTCTACTTTCTTGTCCCTGGTGCAGATTTAAGAGGGTCATACCTAGGGGAGTTTATCCAGTCTCCATCACGCAGATGTGGCAGATGTAGTCACTGGCCTCTAGGTCTGATTAGAAGCAAAGCCAAGCATAAATTACAAAGATAAACATACACATCCAGACAGCCACACAGATCAACACAGGTAGAAAGCAGTGACTTTGTCAACATTTGCATGAGCCACTGGACAGACCTGTCTTATTTCTTCTGTTCATCTAGTCTGTAGTTTGCTGGTGGTTGCACACATGCATGGATTGCACACCCCCTTAAGGAACAGACCTCAGTAAGGAGGTAGGATAGTTTGTAGTGATCAGGTGTAGAGCTCAGTCAGGCAAGTATACTGACCAGCAGCTTGTGTATGTTCAAACAGTCCTTTTTATTCCAGTTTATCTTCTCGTGCTTGCTCTTTCCGTATTCATTAGCCTCTACTTTTTTGGGGTCTTTATTTCCTCACAGATAAAAACTCTGCCCCTAATTACTTTCTTTCTTTCTGCTGTACCCAAATATGTTATTTATGATGAAGTTATCTACATAATCTCAGACATAGATGACGTTTCTGATTTGATTACCTGGGAGCTGTGTAAGTCCAAAATGCTCTCCTCCAATTATCCATGATACTTGGCTAACTTTCCTCTAACTATCTCTGAAATCCAGCCATTCATCTCCCTCATGATATTATTCTTACTCTGAAAACTGTTGTTGCAAGCTTCTCACTCTGTTACTAGTTCTGTCCAGAAATTTCTCATTTCATGTTCAGTAATCTCTTACATTCCATTCTGTCATCTAACCTTCAAAACATGGGCATAATTTGTCTGCATGCCTTAATGACACAAAAAAATGCTTGCACAATATTTTTTTCTTGTATATGCATAATTCCAGACACAGTCTGATTTGCAATTTGCACAGAATACCATGAGAATAATTATACTGTTTTAAACTTTCAACTCCTTGAAGTGCTCTATTTCTAACATTTTCTAAGAAAAAATATAGCTCTATTTCTTAGAGTTATTGCCATTAAAAAAAAGATACTTTTTCTGCTGTTAAAAAAAGTTCAGATGAAAAGTTGTCAATCAGCTGTATCTACCAGTAAATCACTATCATCATAAATAATTACCAGAATCTTTGTCAGATTTTTTAAGACTGATGGCTGTCATAACCAGGCTTAAAGTAGCAGATAAAAGTATACTTAGTTCTATGATACTTTTCTTCTTCTATGTCTCATCATATTACCTCTAACAACAACGTCCTTTTCTTTTGCTGAACTGTGAAACATAGCTCATGAGAATGCAGCCAGCACTTCCCATTGTTTTCTGTATATGTATGGCATGCATTAGCAGTTCAGTTTTGTTAGTTATGCTGTAACTGTGTTACAGTCCTGAAAGGAATCTTGTTGGAACTTGAACATTTAAGATTCTCCAGATTTGGAGAATATAATGCATGTTGTACAGTTGCCACATTGCAAAGCTGAGAGGTAAGAGCCTTTTAAACTACTACTTTAAAGAGCTAAAATTAAGAAATAGGTGATGTTTCTTAGATGGATGTTCTGGCCATATTTCCAGTGTTTTTTAAGGAAGACATGAAAAAGGAGGCTGTAGGCAAAAAGAGCCTACAGGCAGATAGGACATCTATTGAACAACTGTGCTTGCTTTTTATCTGTTACTAAAATGAATGTTAATCTGGTGATTTTAGATTATTTCAGGTTGATAATGTTACGTCTAGTAATAACAAACCAAACATCAGTTGGTGTGGTGGAAACAAAACAATTCAGTGTAACACTTAAAAATACGCATGTACAAATAGGAAGCTTTTTTTGATGCTTCTAAAGGATATGTCAAGCCAGTGGAGCAGTTGATGTCATCTGCCTGGACTTGTGTAAAGGATTCGACACTGTCCCACACGACCTCCTTGTCTCTAAATTGGATAGACTTCAATTTGATGGATGGACCACTCAATGGATAAAGAACTGGCTGAATGGCTGCACACAAAGGGTTGTGGTCAATGCCTCAATGTCCAGCTGGAGACCAGTAACAAGTGGTGTCCCTTAGGGATTGGTGTTGGGACCGGTCTCATTCAACATCTTTGTCACTAACATGGACAGTGGGATTGAGTGCTCCCTCAGCAAGTTTGCCGATGACACCAAGCTGTGTGGTTCGGTTGATACGCTGGAGGGAAGGAATGCCATCCAGAGGGACCTTGACACGCTTGTGAGGTGGGCTGATGCTGAGCTCATGAAGTTTAACCATGCCAAGTGCAAGGTCCTACACCTTGGTTGGAGCAATCCCAGGCACAGCCACAGGTTGGGCAGAGAAGAGATTCAGAGCACCCCTGTGGAGAAGGACATGGGGGTGCTGGTTGATGAGAAAATGAACATGAGCTAGCAGTGTGCACTTGCAGCCCAGAAAGCCAAACATATCCTGGACTGCATCAAAAGGAGTGTGACTAGCAGGTCGAAGGAGGTGATCCTGTCCCTTTATTCTGCTCTCGTGAGACCTTACCTGGAGTATTGTGTGCAGATCTGGTGTCCTCAGCATAAAAAGGCCATGGATCTGTTGGAACAAGTCCAGAGGAGGGCCACGAGGATGGTCAGGGAACTGGAGCACCTCCCATATGAAGATTGGCTGAGAAAGTTGGGACTATTCAACCTGGAGAAGAGAAGGCTGCGTGGAGACCTCAAAGCAGCCTTCCAGTATCTGAAGGGGACCTACAGGGATGCTGGGGAAGGACTCCTCATTAGGGACTGTAGTGATAGGACAAGGGGTAATGGGTTCAAACTTGAACAGGGGAAGTTTAGATTGGATATAAGGAGGAAATTCTTTCCTGTTAGGGTGGTGAGGCACTGGAATGTGCTACCCAGGGAGGTTGTGAATGCTCCATCCCTGGCAGTGTTCAAGGCCAGGTTGGATGAGGCCTTGGGTGACATGGTTTAGTGCGAGGTGTCCCTGCCCATGTCAGGGGGCTTGGAACTTGATGATCTTAAGGTCCTTTCCAACCCTAATTATTCTTTGATTCTATGATTCTATTCTATGATTCTGTTATTTTTAATGAATAATATGGCTAGATGGGATGTGAATTCTTCATGAGCTTTTTATTTCATTACTAATCACTTTTTTTTTCCCATTAGGAAGCTTGCAATAAAAGTAGGTATTATGCCTCCCCAAATGTTCTCACTCTTTCAAGGAGATAGTAATTTTTTTAATGTTATGGTTATTTCTATTTTAGCCTCTCTTCTGCTGTTTTCTTGAATGCTCAATGTTACGGACATATTAAAAAATAATGACGGTATACCTAGGAGTATCAGAAAATGGAGTTTTAACTGAAGGTCACAATTCATCTTCAGGAACTGCAAAAATCTCCAACTGTATGTGAGGGTGAAGTGCTGAAATTCAGTAATGATAAGGGCATGCCTCAGTGGAATTTTTTTATATATTACCTATCACAGCTACTTGCTCTAAGAGCTGTTTATAACATCATTTCATCTACTGTAAGTGTAATCTATAAATAAACTATTCCTATTTTTTTTTCTACCTAGAATTTATTATGGTAATCTGTCCACATTCGATACATGGTCATGGAATTTCAATAAATTTAGAGAAAAGCAAAAGTGAAATAAACATGCATTCCAAACCTTTTCATACATAATCCTTACCATGTAAAAACTGTTCCTATTTTTCATTGTAAGTACAAGCACAATTAATAAAATAGCATTTAAAAACTTACCTTTTTATGGTATTTATACCAAACTACCCCAAAAAAAATGTTGGGAAATTCACCTATATGTGAGCACTTTACTCATTGCTTAGACAGCATCTTAAAATATTTTACCAGTAGTAATTTGCATTCTGTTTAGTTTCATCATATTGAAATGATTTTTTTGTTTGTTTGTTTGACTCTGTATGTATGTGCGCATGTGTATGTATGTGTGTATTTACTTGGAACATGTAAAGATGCTGGAAGTTACTTCCGAGCCTGAAGTAACACAAAAATACATTATTGCTTTGATTAAATTATTGTGGCTCATAGTAACTCTGACAGATCTTAAAGACTTTTAAACTAATTTTTGCATTTTGCACATATTATTTATTACACTTAGCATAGCTAATTGACATAATTGAAGTACATTAGTAATAATATGGCTTAAAACTACAAAAGGAAATTATGATTATTTCTTATAAATACATTATTAGCCACTATATATTATTTATATTACAAATTTAAACAATGTATAATACATGAGGATAAATTTACTATATTTGGAACAAAATTAACTGCACTGTCTCTTAGGACATTTATTAATATTGATATATTACTATTATAATACTGTATAATTGATTTTTTATATTATTTTCATATGCCTCCTAAATCATATCACTTAAGCTAGAAAATATTACATATATGCTAGCTGATGATATAATGACAAAGGTGTGTTACGATGAGTAAGATAAAGTCTGTTAAAATTCTGGGAAACCATGTTCACTTTGTACAAAATCTGAAATTGTTATTTCTCTGTGAAAAAAATCATAACAAATTACTTAAATCTTCAGCTGGCTATCCTCAAACAGTAATATGTTTATATTCTGTATATTCTGTATATTTTAAATAAAGTATATTAATAAAAAAATCATTCTACAGCTATATTAAAATTCTTGGATTTGAAAAAATGAATCCCATACAGATTTGTCTTATAATTATCAAACTGGAATTAATGAGCTATTTATTTTCCTTAAACCACCTGTTCAGAACTCTGAAATGTTTTTTGTCCCAGATAGTTCTTAACTCTATACAAAAATCAGAATATTTTCCTCACAAGTGGAAACTCAAAATAAAATAAAATAAAAAATAGGCAAATTAAATGTTAATCAGGATTTCCCTTTTATTAAAAATATTTTCTTGGAAATATATTTTATGTTTATATTACCTCAGAACATGTCAGTAGAAACATTATTATATATTGAATATATTAAATGATTTTTTCTATGCTACTTTGCAGTAAACAGTCAAGTTTATAAAACACATATAAAAGCAGTTTTGTCAAAGCCATTATATTCCTTATAAAAAAAAAGACTTTTGTTCAAAAAGTTTAGTACTGCTCTAGGGCACCTGTCTTGCGTAACTATAATGTGGGAAACTCAAAATATATTAGTAGGGTGTAATTTTCTAGTACATTAAACACATCTGATACCAACAAGGCACCAAGGTTCTTAAAGTCACTGTTAATGCTTATACTGTAAATGTTTTAATAGAAAATTACCATAAGGCATATTGCCTTGTAGATGGCTCAGTTTGAACAATTAGTTGTAATTAAACAAATTCAGTGCATACTATGAACTATACACATAAAAATTTTACCATCCTAATAAGATTTTAAAAAAGAGAGATGTAGACAATATTAGGGATTTTTTTTTCATTTTTTTTTTTTTCTTAAGGCATTTCCATTTTTATCTCTACTTCATTACTACTGTGGTCAACATACTCTGAAATTAAGTATTACAAACTAAAACACGCCTTTAGTACAAAATAAAGCAGACAGTCTCAGAGGTTCTTGGCCGCCAAAGAGTTAAACCTCAGTGCCTTTTCTTTAAATTTAAACTATTAGGGCTTTTTGTGTTCAGTATTTTAACCCGCTGAAGATCTTCATTGAGTGGACATATTGAAACCACTGTTTTGTGCTGGGAAATGATTAGAGCCCCATGATTTCTGCACTTCCTGTAGTTATCTCTAATGTCACAGTGATTGATGACAAAGCATCTTTTCTTCTGTAAGTTTTTGGACTTCGTTGCTTGCCATGAAGTGGATAATATAGCCACAGCAAAATGTGAAATGACAGATAAATAATTTGTCTTGTTTTCTTTCCTGAGCTGCAACTAGGATGGCCAGGATGCACTTATTCACTTACCCTGAGACTGTTATTTGATAACATTCTGGTGGCTGACACCAGATATGTACAATAGATAATAAGGAAATTGAAGGAAAGTCTTCATTCCTCCTGGAAATGCAAGGTATCTTGTTGTCTGGATAATATTTTTATTCAAGAACATTGATTTATCTGAAAGATTCTGGCCTACCAATAACAGGATATTTTTAATGTTACATGGTTTATTTTCTTTTTTCCAGATCTGAGGTAGCCCTGTGATCCTACCTTGCTTTACAGCCGACACAGATGCCCAGGTGCCACCTGTTAAATGTCTGAGTTTGCTGTAGACAGTGACTGCCAGGTATAATGAACTTTATTTTCTCAGTATCCAGCCCAGTTTTGATCGCTTAATGGAAACAGTAAGAACTAGAGAAGATCATGAGAAGGGTAGCAAGGAAAATCAAAGCTTTAATTGGCTTCTGTACAGGGAATAACTAAACAGACAAGAATCTTTTAGACTGAAAAATGCACGACCATGAGGTAATATGTTTAAGTCTATAAAATCACGTGTTACACAATTAAAGCTGAATACAGAACAATTTTTGTTGTTTCTTCAAATGAAAGAATAAAGTAACAAAATATACTAGTAAGTGCCATGTTTAAAATGTATCGAGAGACATGCTTAGTTTAAGTGCTGAACTTTATCGTATAGTATGAAGACTGTGAGTTCAAACAGATTAGACAAATAATGCAAAAAGTCCACCGAGCCCTATTAAAAACACCAGTACTTATTTCGACACCTATACAGATAGTTTCAGGATATAAAGGATATAATTTTCAGTGTCAGGACTCTGAGTGCAACCACATGTCTCAGTGACCCCAGCCAGCCTCACCTGAAATTAACACCCTCACATCAACACAGACACACAGACACACAGACACACAGACACACAGACACATAGTCACACATGCACAATGCCCCTCCACCCAGGAGCATTCGGTTCCTACTGTACCTCAGCCCTGTGTTCAGCACTGCCTTCTGAAGATCCTGAGCTGTTTGGGTTTTTTTAAACTAACCCCAAACCTACCCTATTACATTGTGGGTTTTGTGATGATTACTGAACTATCAATAACTATTCCCATCCCTGCTATGCCTACCCTGCACAGAGACTGTAGGACTGTGTTCAGCTGGGAAGGGCACTGCCCTGCCCATGCTGGGTTCACTCTTGACTCACCCCCAGCTCACCTTTGTGGATAGCCTTGTTCTTGCTGCTCCTCAATAAAACACTGAAATAGATCAGAATAATAACTCCTTAAGGGTGTCTGTTTTCCAGATTTAGATACTGTACATTGGGAAAATGTAACTCTTTGTTTAACCTTGTCAGACATATTTCTCTGTAAACCCAGCTTATACTCCTTGTCAGAGACAAGCAAGGTATCAACCTAAACAGAGTCTTGGTCTGAGCTGGTGCATTCTTGTGCTCCTAAGTAACCAGAAACTCCCTGATAGAATTGCTTAGGATGCCTTTTTCATCAGTGTCCACCTGTAACAACTTTTTGGTTTTGTTAATGTAAGAACTGACATGAGAGTACAAAAACTACTTCTAGATAGACACAATTTATTGTCTCTGCATGCTGACTATAATATGCTTTGCACACCTTTTTGAATCTTGTAGTTTCACTGCAACAATTACAAGGTGACATTTGCATTTGCTCTGTTTTCTACTATAAAACAATTGTAGGGCCCCTATTTTTGTACATAACACTGTAAGCTACCAAATAATCTAGTCAATGAATTTTCTCCTACCTTTCCTGACCTATCCAGTAACTACTTTTTGTGTCAAACAATGGCACAAGGTTAACTAGCAGGAAAACTGTCCTTGTAAAATAGACACAAGTCTGGTTTACACAAGGACAAGGACACGGCAGTAAGAAAAACTTCAATAGGTACTCTGGGGATAAAAGGAAACCAAGGGAAAATATAGGTCCCCCTGGAAGGAAACAGGACACCTGGTCACCTGGGACATGTAGAATGACAAAGTACTCAAAGATTTTTTTTTTTGTTTTAAACTGTAAAAGGGTTAGATTAGACATTAGGAAGAAATTATTTACTATGAGGTTGGTGAGACACTGGAACAGATTGCCCAGGGAAGTTGTGGATACCCCATCCCTGGAAATGTTCAAGGCCAAGTTGGATGGGACTTTGAGCAGCCTTGTCAGGTGGCAAGTGCTCCTGCCCATGACAGGGGGATTGGAACGACATGGTCTTTGAGGTCCCTTCGAACCCAAACCATTCTATGATTCTGTTATTCTGTGAAACAAAATACTATGTCATGAGATACAAGTGAATTCCAGCTAAATGGGAGAATAAGAAGAGTAGATAAGGTGTCAGCTTTTGTGAAGAAAAGAAGAAAATCTCATGTCTTAGCTTGATGATATAAAAGACCTTGTACAACAGTGAAACAATATTCCCTGTGTAAAACTGAGATACTTAAAGACTGTGTGTCAGTCAAACCATTTTTCATAGCTGACAGTTCCTAAACAAATCAGAGAGAAAAAAACAAAGCAAAACCAACCAAAAAATCAACAGGTAAATTCTAATACCACAGAATGAGCCTTTAAGAGCAAAACATTTCCTTCAGATTCTTCTATCTCAAAAAAAACCCTTTGATTTATATGGTAAGACTTGTAAAACTCATGCTATTAAAGAATCTTATCTATAGGTTCATTGTAAACAATAACTTGAAGAAAGAATTAATGGTATGGACAAAAAAAATGTATCTTGGTTAAAAAGATCCCCAAAACTTGTATGCTTAAGGGACATAAACACATTCTGGGTAAACTTCTGCTCTTTAAAACATGAAATTAGAGCTGAAACCTGTGTTCCTGTGGATAGAAGGACAGTTTATATTCCCAGGTTTAGTGAACATTTTTGTAGGATATTATTTACAACTTGTGAAGTATGAAATAATATATCAGGTTATGAATAGGACAATGAGGAAGCTTAGCAGTTTAGAAAAGATCATTATTTCCTGGGTATTGCTAAAACTATATTCGTTGAATTAGCCAAGAGTGTGGAAATATTTATATACTAGTAACTAGTTATGTCATTATTTTTAGTCTCAGTAAGTTTTAAAATGCCATTCAGGTACCCTTTCTTTCTAATAGTCACAAGACATATTGATACAGTGTAACTCCACCGAATTGAAATAATCTTGCAAAAACAAATTTGTCCCCACAGCCTAAGAAAGTGTATGGCTGATGTGTTTCTCAAATATGTGCGTATTTGCTAGTGGGAAAAAAAAAAAAAAAAAAAGTTAACTATTGAGTATTATAATGGAGATACAATTAATAATGTGGTCTTTTTTCCTTTAAAACGCATGCCTTCTTCATTCCTATGGGGTTTTTTGCATACTTCATTTTAACACAGCCTTCCACATATCAGTCTATCAGCATAAGTTACTACTTGGGGAGACACTGACTAGACATAAGAGGAAAATTTTTCACAATGAGAACTACCAGCCATGGGAGTAACCTCTGCAAGGAAACAGTGGATTCCCCAACACTGAACACTTTTTAGGATATGTCTGGGCAGTGTACCGGGGCATCTAGTCTAAATCACGTTTTGCCTAAAAAGGTTAGATTAGCTGATCCTTGAGGTCCCTTCCAACCTTGTATTCTATAATTCTATGATATCCTCAGAGACAGAAATCCTTTAATTTTTGCCCTTTAAATGGGGGAATACCTGAAATATCCTCTATCTCTCTTCACATTCCTTAGAGATCAAGGGATTTTGCTATCTTGGAACAAATTTTGCAATTTCAGAGCAGCTGAAATCATTTTTCTTGACCCTCAGGGTTATATCACATCAAAAGAAGAGATTTTGAAAGAATACAAGATTGTAATAAGAACAAGCAAAAAAAAATTCAAAAAAAACACCATGTCATGCAGAATATGACTCAGTCTTTATTTCTTGTAATTATTTTGTACTTTTTTAGCTTATTAAATCTATTTTCTAATGTTCATATGACATTTTTTCCTGCAGTGGTTTTTTTAATACCATTACATTTCCTCTTTCAACATAGTACCTATATGTACAATTTAAATAACTCTCAACATTTAAGATTTCACTTAGTTACTATGGAAACCTTTCTTGACCAGTCCTTCCAGAAAAATAATTTGAAGGCAACTAGCCCTTGAAAAGGTTTGCACTGAAAAATTCTGACTTTGGATGGTTCAGACTGCATATTATTAAAGCCAGAGAAAACACTGCTGAAGTTAAACACCATTCCATCTTTTTCCATTCTAAGATCATTCCTCTCCTGCATAAAGGATCCTAAGCTTTGTTTCTGTACATAAAATTATATTGGAGATCATTAATGAGTTTTTCTTTCTTATCTATCCTCATGTGCATCTAGACCCTGAGGGTCCTGACCATACCTCTTAAAATGAATTTGAATACACTGAGATATGCAGACCTATTGAGCTGTATTTTGCAACATAATCATGGATTTCTATATTTAATTTTATTCCACAATTAATATCAATAGTTGATCGATACCAGGCCCATTATCACTATCTAACACAGCTCATTTTACATTGAATTCCAAATCTTGCAATTTTGATTTGAGAGGTTCTATATAAATGTCCTGGGTTCAGCAGTAGCAGTCATTTTTTTCTCTTTCTTAGTAGCTGGTGCAGTGCTGTGCTTTTTACTTTCAGCCTGGGAACAGCGCTGATAACACCGATGTTTCTAGTTGCTGCTCAGTAATATTTACTCTGACCGAGGACTTTCTGAGTCTCATGCTCTGCCAGGGAGGAGGGGAAGCTGGGAGGAAGTGGAGACAGGACGCCTGACGCAAACTAACCAAAGAGGTATTCCATACCACAGCACATTATGCCCAGTATATAAACTGGGGGCAGTTACCCGGAAGGGTTAGGTCACTGCTCTGGTTGGGCTTGGTATTGATCAGTGGGTGGTGAGCGGTTGTATTCTCTTCCCTTGTTATTTCCCTTATTATTATTATTATTGGTGGTAGCAGTAGTGATTTTGTGTTATACCTCAGTTCCTGGACTGTTCAGGCGTAGGACCTTGCACTTTGCACTGTTGAACTTCATGAGTTTGTCATTGGCACACCTCATAAGTGTGTCAAAGTCCCTCTGGATGGGATCCCTTCCCTTCAGTGTATCAACCAAACCACATAGCTTGTGTCACCAGCAAACTTGCTGAGGGTGCACTCAATTCTACTGTCCATGTCACTAACAAGGATGTCGAACAGAATTGGTCCCAACACTGACCCCTGAGGGACATCACTCGTTACCCATCTCCAGTTTGACATACACATGTATATATTATATGTATATAGTACAATATATGATAAATATAATTAATATAATTAATATCATATAGAAAGGAATAATGTCAGATGTGTGTGATCATAATATAGTATGTCTCAAATGAGAAACTGATAATAAGACGCATTGGAAGAGAGGGACTCTAAACTCTAAAATGCTGTCTAAAGTGGCTGAATAACAAATTCTTCTTTCATCACTCAGTGTTACAGTCTCTACTTGTATTTGCACAGCAGAAGTCTAATGAGCAGTGAAAATGACAACATACTGTAAACCCACAACACTGAAGCATTGATTTATAAAGTCAATAAAACACACACACAAAAAGATATTGTTTGCTAATTCTCTTTTTATGGTTATCAGCAAATTCAGAATTTGGTGCAAGTGAGCATGATATTTCTTCCAGTAGAAGAGTAAAGTTCAGCAGATGTCTCACAGGAATTCCTGACCTGGGGGAAGAAGTTGTTAACTCAGTTAATTGAATTCTTCAGTGGGAATCCAACTAATTAGTATTCTATTTCCTCAGCAAAAGGAAAACATCTTTTCTATCACTGGATGAGAATAGGGGGCAATTGAGGTGAGAGGATGAGACGCACTAAAGCAGCAGAACAATCTGGAAATCTTCAGCTTTCTTTCCAAAAAACAGCCTTAAAACTACCCCAAAAACCCCTCAACAAGCAAACTACAAAACCCCCTACAAATAAACGGACAAACAAATAAAACCAACTAAAAAATAAAAAGAAACTAAAAAATATGAGTACTCTGAGTTTACCAAAAATTGCAGATTGGTTTAATGATCAAATACAGGTCTGCAAATGATAATATCTACAAAACTATAACATTGGTTCAGATGTCTAATAGCATCAATAACAAGGATGTTGCATTCAACAGTTGAGTCAGAGTCCTGCCTAGATAACTGGGGGAGGCTCTTTGTGCTATCGTTTGCTATTACACGAAATGTCATCAATAAAACTGTTTCAAATTAAGATTGATTGTCTTGGAATGGAGTACATTGAAAGAAAGAGGATCCTGTGTAGAAGGATCTGGCTATCAGTCCACTTAACAGAAGCTTAGCATGCTGAAGAGCATCTTGCATTATTTGGAATCAATCCATCTTTAAACATAAATGAGAAGAAGACTGAGATACACAAATGTGCAAATGCCACACGGATAGATATATTAAGGAATCTGCAACCATCTGGACTCAATATGGAACCTAAAATATGCCCATTTATCAAATTATAATTCCTATGCAGCATACCACATCAGTATTTCAGTGCTGAGTAAAAGCAAACTGTTTGGAATTTATCAAACTGAGTTCAGAAGCAATCATGTATACTTTTATTTATACACTGTCCTGGGTTCAGCACTAGCAGTCATTTTTCTCCTTAGTAGCTGGTGCAGTGCTGTGGTTTGACTTTCGGCCTGCGAACAGCGCTGATAACACCGATGTTTTTAGTTGTTGTTAAGTCATGTTTAGTCTGACCAAGGACTTTCTAAGTCTCATGCTCTGCCAGGGAGAAGGGGAAGCTGGGAGGAAGCAGAGACAGGACACCTGACCCAAACTAGCCAAAGAGGTATTCCATACCACAGCACATTATGCCCAGGATGTAGAACTGGGGGCAGTTACCCAGAAGGGCTAGATCACTGTTATGGTTGGGCTGGGTATCGGTCAGTGGGTGGTGAGCGGTTGTATTCTCTTCCCTTGTTAGTTCCCTTAGCATTATTATTATCAGTGGAAGCAGTAGTGGTTTTGTGTTATACCTTAGTTACTGGACTGTTCTTATTTCAACCTGTGGGAGTTACATTCTTTTGATCCTCCTCCCCATCCCTCTGGGAGCAGATGGAGGAAGGAGGTGAGTGAGCTAACTGCTGCGTGGTTTCTGGGTTGCCGTCTAAGCTTAAACCATGACAATAATTTATTTTTAAAATGTTATTAGGCAATGAGGTTCTATGTAAAAACTTCCTAGAAGTAAAAGGATACATAATGACAGTAACTTTTCTTTATGAGTCATGGCTCATCCAAATTTGTAATGATCTAAAAATGAAATCCATGCCAGGAAATATGTTAATGGTGAGGAGGGGCAGAAAACTCCTGAAGCTATTTTTGATGCATATGAAAACAAATACATTTCTCTCAGTAGAGGACTGTTTATGATGGCAGTATTGCATCGTATGCAAATTTTCACCACCCACTGAACACGATACCCAGAGCATCCCTGAGCAGCTATTGATCTCTTCCAGTTAACTCTTTCCAGTTTATATACTGGGAAAACATGCTTGGTATGGAATACCCCTTTGGGTCAGGTGTCCCATTTCTGCTCCCGCCTGCCCAGCTTCTTGTGCCTCTCCTCACTGTCAGAGCATGAGAGACTGAAATGCCCTGGTCAGGGTAAGTGCTACTTAGGAACAACTAGAACATAGGTGTGTTATCAGCATTGTTCTCAGACTAAAGCCAAAACACAGAACTGTACCAGCCATGATGGAGAAAATTAATTTTAGTTCAGTTGAAACCAGAACAACATATTACCTACATTTTCTTTTGTGAAGGTTTATATTGAAGAAGATTTTCACTACAATTTTTGGTGAGGCTAGAATTTTTCTTTACTAATGAAAATCTTCAGTGTCAATCAAGTATTGTACTTAAAGAGTATCTTCTACTGACTGGCAGTTTTTAAACCAATACTAAATAGACCAAGGAACTACTGAGACATCAAACATCATTGGAAAGCATCAAATCTCATTCTGAAGAATGCTGTTTAGAAACTCCAGGGAGTTACCTTACTCTTACTGTTTAAGAAGGACAAGAAACCACTGCCATAGCACTATAGCACAAAATAAGTTTTGATCTTTTTTCCTCTTAGCTTCTCAGCTTCACCAGTCACTTCTCCTTTAGCTTGATTTTCATGCATTTAATTGCTGTAAGCAATAATAATAGATATGATGACAGATGGAGTAGCTGGGCAAGTGATTTAGAGTGATGAATATTTTCTCTGAATAATCAAATAGCTGGCAATAAAATGGACTACATTTTACTCCCGATTACAACAATATAAACCAAAGTTAAGTCCTTGAACTTATACCATTGATCTTCACTGGGGGATGCATCAATGTGTCAATGAATTCACCTGAGTACTATAGTATTTGACCCACTGTTGTTCAAAGGGCTATTATATTTCACAAAGTGCACTGTAAATCTTGACTTTTATTTTGATGTTTGATATTTTCATTGATTTTTCTACATTTATTTTGATATGACTACTTCAGTTTTCATTAAAATTTGACTTCGCTTGTTGTTACTAATTGATATAAAGCTAGTTTTGTCACGTAGTTTGGTCTTTTTTCCACTGTATGCATTTAGAGAATACATACTGAGTTATGTTTCTCCAGTTTTTGTGTGATTAGCTTTCATTCTTTCTTTTTACTGTTTACAGCTGAAAGAAGGTAGATTGAATTATTTTTTTCTCTTCTCTGTCTTTGTTTTTTGAGAACCATGACAAATTGGCATCAGTATACTAGTTTTTCAGCTCAAATAATTATTAATTGTATTGATGTCACTATGAGAACCAGGACATCATAGTATCATAGAATGGCTAGGGTTGGAAAGGGTCTTAAGATCATATACTTTCAACCCTGCTGCCCTGGGCAGGGATGCCTCCCACTAGACCATGTTGCTCAAGGCTCTCTTCAAGCTGGCCTTGAACATTTTCCTGGATGAAGCATTCACAACTTCTTTCAGCAGCCTGTTGCAGTACCTCACCACTCTCATAGTAAATAATTTCTTGCTTATATTCAACCTGAATCTCCTCTGTTTAGTTTGAACCCATTACCCTTTATCCTATCAGTGATAATGTCCCTGATGCATAGTCCCTCTCTGGCATCCGTGTATGACATAATAAATAACCAACCCACCAATATATCAGATCCAAGTGATTAGTCAAGTATTATTTTTACTTTGCATTTCTGTACATCTGTTTATTATACAAACACTATTTCTGACCAGCCTGTTGTATCCAATATCTAGCTCTACTGATCAATATGTGTATGCATCTATATGTGTGTAATATACTTAAGAAGAAAGTTTTTATCTTTAACCTCTCTTTGATGCTCTAAAGGTACCCTTTTTATAAATCCGCAAACCATCAAATTGTATTAAGGCGCTCAGAGTATCCTGACCATCTTCACTTAGTTTGTGAAACATGGGCATTATAATGTATTGTATTACTTATTGCTACTGACATAGAATATATCCTGACAGTTTGCTATTCACAATTTGAAAACAGAATTCACTATATAGAATGCATATTGTGATACATACTCCTTAAAGAAACCCAAAACAAATCCACACACACAGGCATTTGAGATAGCAGATTCTATCACTTGTAATTCATGTTTGTAATGACACTGAAGTTAGTAATTTAGCTTCCCTATACAGACACAGAGAAACATACTCAGATAAGAGTGGAACACAGTATATTGGGAAAAAAACTTATGGATCTGTTCTTGAGAAAAGGCTGAAAAAGTCAGTCTTGGGGAGGAGAAACAGCAATGTACTTCTTAGCATTTTTTATCCCTTCAAGACGCACGACCATTTTCGAGATTACAGTTAAGTAACATTTTTCTTTCAAAATTCATGGACATATGCTATGCATTTAGTCCAGAAGAGGAGGGACATAAATAGTTTCCTTCCTCATTCCCTCATAACCTCTTTCATTGGTTCTTATGCATGTCACTGATTACACTGCTTGTCTAATGAAACAGGTTCAATTACCCTCAATTATTCTCCATTACTCTTCCAGTGCCTAAAGTCACCTACAAGAAATCTGTAGGCCAGAGGGACTTTTTTACAAAGACCTGTAGTGGTTGGACATGGGGTAATGGCTTTAAGCTGACAGAGGGTGAATATAGGTTAGACATTAGGAAGAAATTCTTAACTATGGGGGTGGTGAGACACTGGAACTGGTAGCCCCAGGAGTGTCTGTATACCAAATCCCTGGAAGTGTTCAAGGACAGGCTGGATGGGGCTTTGCGTAACCTGGTCTAGTGGAAGGGAATAGGAACAGGATGATCTTTAAGGTTCCTTCCAACCCAAACCATGCTGAGATTCACTCTTGCGCGCATATTTGTGATTAAAATGTGTTTCTTCTCTGGTTTTGTCTTTTTTTTTTTCTTGCAGTAAATATTTTACAATACAAGTTAAATGACCTAATTACCATATCAAAGAAGACCACTCTGCCAAAAGGCACTGATAGGTATCCTTTTCAACTCTATAGGCAGAAGACAGATTTTAAAGACCCTAATCCCAGATTACTTTTTCCCTTCAGTGTTTAGAAAATTTAAGGAAAATGTAGAAAAAGTTTCTTAAGAAAAAAAGATTCAAAATTTTATGACCAAACTGTTATTAAATAATATAATTTTTGTTGTCTCTAAGCCCCTATTTCAAATATTTCATTATTTGGAAAAGAAGTATCTCTCTTAATTTGGCAAAACTATCTCTTGACACAGAGAAGAAAACGGCAGCAGTGATCTCAAGTCATTGACAAAGAAAGGATAATTATGAAATAGAGTTAGGGATTTATCCAATCTATTCAATAGCTATTAAAAATCTTAGTTCTTTTGCTATTATAAATTACTTTGATGATTTTATTCTTTTATAAAGACAAAGGTTAGACTTATTCGATATTAGAAGCCAATGGATAACTTTGATGGGCCATATTAAACTTTCTAAAGGAATTTCATGGCATCTTCCTTTGCTTGCTCAGTTTCTTTCCATTTGCTAGTATTATCTCTTCAAATTTCGGGCATATTTATATCCTCTTTGCTACCCTGTAGACCCGTTTCATGGTATTGCCGTTACCAGCAGCAAGTCACAGGCATTGAAATGAACTTGTAAGGTGTCAGGACTAAGGGTGGTCAGGCTTGTTTTCTCTTACCATATTTTGACCTACCTTGGTCACTTGTTTTAGATGTAACAGTAATTGTTCTAGGTGACCAGGTGGCAATGGCTACTTTGTATGGTACTACCACAGTTTTAAAAGTCTACAGGGGAAAAAAGGGCTGGTGTGAAAGTGCAGGCCTAGAGAAGCAGAGACAGAGGATGTGGTGTAGAAGAGCACAGACTCATGGTGACAGGGGATGAGGCACAAGGCCCAGAATGAGAGACCCCACCCTATGAACAACTAACTGTGTGCCATAGAAACTGAAACCTACAGCTGGACAAAACTGGTTTTAAGCTAAACCCAAGAAAAAGCCACTATATAAAGTAAATCAGGGTGTAACATGAAGCTGTAGACCAAGATAACACAAGGTGTAAAAACATGTCAGCAGATGTGCATATGACCCTGAATGGATTTTAGAGAAAGGAAAAAGAAGCCATTATCACCAGCACCATGTTATCACTAGTGAAGGATGCCAGAGGCTGGCAACACATCATAACACACCTGCCACCATGGGAATGAAAACACCAACCTTAAGATCTGGAAACATAAGGTCAAGAGTGAGTACACCACCAGGCAAAAGAGTAGAAATTAAGAAGAGCACATATAACAGTTCTAACTCTTCTATTAGTACTGTAACTCTTTATGCATAAACGTATTCTTTCTTTTCCTGCAGTAATTAGATCTAACAGTGGAAAGACTGCTAAGATTTCAATTGCACCGGCAATAAATTCCTGGCTTTAAATACAATGTTTGTTTCCTCTTTGCTTATTAACAAGGTCAGAGTAGCTTCTTTCAAGAATACATATTTGCTAAAATTATCCTTTGAACTTTGTTCCTTGAAAACATAAGTTCAGATGCTTTGAATCTAGGCTTAAGGAATCAAAATTTATGGTGGCTATTGCCACACACCTAGAATGGGTTTGGTTCCCTTGCAGTGGAAGAACATTTGCAAGAAGAGGCTGCATTGATTTATCTGCAGTAAATTTATCCCACAGGATATATTTCAATTAATTCTGCTGGAATTTGTTTTAATGAAGTATTCATAAAATGGTATGAAGAGCTTTCATAATTGCCTAGAATTTCCTCAGAAAAAAAAGTACATCAGTAGATTCAAAGCACTAGCTGGACTTTCCTGTTCTGTCAATATCTGTCAGAGTTATTGTCTAGAGGAATAGCTGAAAGGAAAAGGAGTTAGATGGAGAATGTAAAAACCTCTCTGCCAGGTGAGGAAGAATTTATATTATTATTCTGTCTTTGTTCTCTTCCTTTCTATATATTTATCTGCTTGTATTTTTGCAATAATTGCCATAGCAATAAAAAACAAGTGATGTACATAAGGGTTCATTCTAATGGAATTGTGAAGAGATACTACTTTTGTGCTCTCAATTTCTGCTTCTTACTAAAAGAAACAAAGCATTTCATCTAATAGACTAAATGCCATAATGTATTCCTGTATCAGTAGGTCAGAATACAGCCTGTTATGACAGTATATTAAGATAAAAGTAATCAGAATACTTATCAAAATCTTCATTATATTCCTTGAGGCACATTAAGATTTAGGCTGCTAGAGTTCTACCTACCTTACTTACCTACGTACTTTATGACAATGACAGACAAATGACAGCCTGATCAAGACTGCACTGAAATAATCATTTTAGGAAAAAGTTTAAATCTTTTCAGGTTAAAGTATAGTCTGTTGAAAACTGTATATATTTATATGTTAAATAAGACACAAATCATAAAAACTGATCTTCTTCCCAGACTCCATAGACTGATAAATAGAATTCCATTATGGATATTTGGAGAAAGAAAGCTCCTTTCCTATAAACCGATTTAGAAATTTGAATGTTTTGGTACCCTCTAGATACTGAGGTACTAAAAAAAGGTGGTATTATATTGCTTACCAAGCTAGCTGATGGTCAATCAGCTAGATCTTCTTCCTATCTGAAAATAAAATTTCCAACAAAATTTTCTATATTTTTTTAAGGACCAACCCTTTGCACTTGAATATTAACATTCACATTTAAATGTGTGAAGAAAAATGTAGTTTTTACCAGTAGACTAAGAGATCTCTAAATACTACCCTGTTGTAATGTCAACCTAAAACTGAACACACAGAGCATTAAATTAAATACCGTGGTTGGTAGTCTTAGCCCTATTTGTTATCATTAAGAAAATAAATCCAAAAGGACTCTTAACCCTTCTAATGTTAAGAAAAAGTCTGATGCAGTTATTCTCATACTGACCATCGATCATCAATCTCTGGTTCACGCAGCCATGAAAGGCATTGTGAATTTATATTTGAAGGGGATATTACTAACAAGTTTAAAAAATACTTTTACATGTGTCTTTCAGTGCTACCCAAAACTTCAAAGGCACTTTTTTTTCTTAATGTAGTTACTTAGAAAATTGTTAATATTGTCATAATGATAAATAGCTGAATAATTTTTATAGAAAAATATTCATATTTTCACTTAAATCCATGCTTTCCAATGTGTTTCCAAAAGCATGTTCCCTCATGTGATATGAAGATCCCAAAAGAGTACAGAAGATCCCAGAAGGGAACTCTGATGTCCTCCGCAACTTTATATTTTACTATAAAAATGAAAGCAAACCCAAAGAATTCTGTGCTTGCAAAGCAAGCCTTTGAAATTCAATTGATGAAGTGTTACCTAGAGAGACATCTACCAGAGAAAGTAAAGGGTTAGATGCCATAATTCTGAGCTGTAAAATGCCCTGTTTATTTCATATGATGCAGAAACTGAGAAAGAGATTTTACAGTCTAGCATTATTAACTATTTCACTCATTCCGAAACCATGTAATAAAGGAAAAGTCTCATACTGGGAAGATAATTTCTCACAGTGTTTATGTTGGGGGATAGAAATGAACAAGTAGAAGAGGGATGTGTGAAAATACATAAAATGAGGTGTATAAACTTGCTACACAGCATGATGGGGCTGCTGTGGAGGCTTTATTGATTTCTTTAATTGTAAAAGAGATAACAACACTTCCTTTTTGAAAAACATTAAGATCTGCAGATGGATTTCAGTAAGGGTGAAGTATGACATACTAAGGAATAAAAATGTGGGTAAATAACCTTCTGTCCCAAAAATGATTGCAGTAATTTTCAAAACAACTTTTGAAGCTGCTTAATTCAAACAAAACTAACAAACCACATCCCCACTTTTCTCCCCTCTCCCCCCCACCCAGCCCTTTCAATTAAATATACAAACACATTAATGAGCCATCTAAATAACAGCTGAGCAATGTCTTCTATGGGTCATCCGTAGAAAGAGAATTTCTGCCGCTGGTGCTATTAGAAGCAGATACCAACAAACAGCTGTATTATTCTGTGTCAGTGCAATGTATTATAGAAGTGATAGAGACATCTGAGCTGCCACACAGAAAGACAAGATGCTTTCACCTACTTACAAATTAAATATTTAAATATATGTTCATTAATGTAATTATTTACATTTATGAATATTATATCTTCAACCATTTCTATCAAATATCTTGGACTTCAAAAGTGACCATTTTTCCATTTCTGTGGTACTTCCTTTCATCTACCCAGTTGGATTTCCCTCTGTCTCCTTCAGCTTCACTGTTGTCTACTTTATGCTCAGAGCATAAGTATTAGGTCTTCAACACAAAGAATATTGATTCATATATTCAGAGACAACTATTTCAGAGGAACTTTAACAAACCTTACAGACAGGAAAGATCCATTGTTAAATAGACACTGCATAGAAAGCGCTTTTTCGCATTTGATACAGAAAAGTCTTTAAAAATAACTTTAGGTAGAATATTCTTTGCCTAATTTACACATCTGTTATGCAGTTGCCTACATGCATACACTGTCTATGAGTTCCAATTATAATCTCTGGAGATCTAATCAATGAAGTTTATGCACTAGTTTATTGAATGTATTTGACTAAAGGTATCCATGATGAGATGACACAAATAATTTGTATTTTCCATTGATCTTGCTGACTAGATTTCCACTGGCTGTAGGAAAAGAGCAGGCTCATGGTATTTGTGTAAAGTTAGATAAAATCAAACTCTCCATATATATATATTATGTACATACATATACACATAAAATATGGAAATTATGGTTATATGCAAAAAAGTTTAAGAACAATGTGAGCTGGCATAGACATCATATGCTTGTTTACTCTGAGAAATGGATCTTAAAGACGTCGTGGCATTGAACACTTCAGTATAGTGTAGTGAGCAGAACACATTCCTAAGACTCCCAGTGAATTTGTAGTACAGTATAAAATTATTAAAGAGCAATACCTTCTTGGATCAGCAGATGAAAACCAAGATAAATACATCTATCCAAATTGCATGTCTTAATCCACTGTCTAGTCTCATTTTAGCATCCTTTTAGTGTTTTTTTTTTTCTTAAACACCTATAGAAGAAACAGCCGCACTAATTTAGGAGTCTAGCTCCTTGTCCATATTTTTGTCATGGTGTTTAGTTGCTTGAATTTTTTCCTGTACTGTACAAATTTCTTCCTAGGATTAGAATTCACAACATTGGACTCCATAATAGGACTTACTTAGGAAGAAAATTCAGATTTTAAATGAGATGAGTTTTCATAATATTGCCAGACTCTTTTAGAACAAGAGGGTGGAGGGTTCAATGTTTAATGTGGATGGTTTAATTTTTAATACCAAATTTACTTCTTTCAAGGTATTTGACATTACACAGTTGTCCTGGGTTTAGCAGTAGCAGTCATTTTTTCTCTTTCTTGGTAGCTGGTGCAGTGCTGTGTTTTGACTTTCGGGCTGGGAACAAAACTGATAAAAATTATGTTTTGGTTTGGCCAAGAACTTGGTGAGCCTCGTGCTCTGCCAGGGAGGAGGGGAAGCCGGGAAGAAGCAGAGACAGGACACCTGACCAAAGTGACCAAAAAGGTATTCCATACCACAGCAAGTCAGGCCCAGGAGGTAACTGGGAATTACCCGGAAGTACAGGGGGTCTGCTGGGTTGGACTCGTTGTTCGGCGGGTGGTATTGTAATCTTTTCCCTTGCTATTATCTCTTATTGTTGGTGGTGGTAGCGGTGGTGATTTGTGTCGTACATTGGTTGCTGGACTGTTCTTATCTCAGCCTGTGGGAGTTGCATTCTTTTGATTCTCCTCCCCATCCCTCCAGGAGCAGGGAAGGGGGGGAGCACCTGGGGAGGGGGGAGGGGATGTGGGCCTTGGTTGCTTCCAGCCCAGCACCACTCAATGGGAGCGAGTGCACAAGCTGTCTGGCTGGGTTTAAACCACAACAACAGTACTTTGATTTAGCAGAGTGATATGGCAGTTTGCTTAAATCACAGTGCAGACAAAAATTACACTTAGCAAAGCACAGCAATTGGAATATGAATGTGATTCTCAGCACTGATTTCTACATGTTGCTCACTGGCATGATGTTGCTTGTCCCCCATCTCTGTGAAGGAAGGCATATAGCTTGAAGCAAGCTCAACCTTATTGCTCTCTTCAATTACTTTTTGTTTATTGTTTTTTATACTTTATGATATGTTTAGCCACATATGCCGTCCACCTCTGATTCCATGCTTGCTGAGTTAGGAAGACATTTGCACTCTTGATTAATTCAGGGTTAAACATTTAAAGAACTGATACAGCTTTTTTATATATAATAAAAGACACCCCCTAATTTAGTTTGTGTGAAGTCTGTCTTTCCAGCAGGTCTTTACACCTGTCTTCACAGTTCAGTCTTCTGTGAGCTTCATGAGCACATTGTCCTTCCCATCGTCTCTGAGCCTTCTACCAGTATAAGGTTTCAATGGATGGGTCACAAATAGCCATAGAATCCAATAGGGAATAGAAGAAATTAATGAATCACAGGTTTTCCTCCTTTATGGATGGTGGCACCAGTCTGCACTCTCTATTTTTTATATTGTTATGATAAATTAGTAACTCATTATGCTAGTGATTTGAACACAGTAAAATGTATTTTGGCAAAAGTCATGAGATTTGCAAAAGAAGAGGTGCTTAAGCAGTGATTTTTTAATGTTTTTCAGACCATTGTTTGAGTTAAATACCTATGGTCTGCCTAAAAAAGTGCTTATGCATTTAATTCAGTTTGAGAATGTCAGACTTACTGTCTTTTCTGAGAATGTAACAACTTAACAGGTTTCTAAATCAGCCAGACGTGAAATGAAACATGTGAGTCTGCAAGTCTACTACAAATTCTAAGAAGATTAACAAGCTCTGACTCTAAACTTTTTTCCTTTTTTTGAAAACAAGCTTCAAGAAGGTAGTGTTTGAAATAAAGTAAGCTCGTATTTTCTAAGGTATATTAATAAAAGACGTTTTGAAAACAATCTTGCCCCTTGTCTTCTTTCAGGATGGATAATTTTCTTTAGTACCTGTTTTACTCCAGCAAAATCCAGTAATTAATAGTGCCTAGGAATACCAGTTATTTCAGATACTTACTGTATTAAGTGATATAAGAATGGCAGGATGCCTGTCCTCCGATGTTTCTATGTGTCTGTGAAGTGAGATGATGCGTTATATTCACTGGATGGAGAATTTTACTAATGCAGATAGTATGCATAATAAAAATATAAATTACAAACTAATTCAATTCCCCTGTATGCATCTATGTGTACTTACCATACTTTTTAAACTTCTTAAATATGTTCTTATGCAAAACTGAGCTTTTAAAACGTATCGTATGTAGCTGTCATATAAATTCATTTCTGTGAAAGAGGGAGTTACTATTAATACACTGGAGATCAAGCCAGGCTGATCCATTGGCTTTCCACCGTATATGTCTTCCCAATTCCTCTGTGTAATATCATAGTTTCTTTCTTTATATATGTATTTAGGATCATAGAATGATACTACCATGATTAAAAGCTTTATTTCAAGCTGACTATCTGAAGTAACTTAATGAATAGTAGCCAATATGAATTTAGGATGTGTGAAAATACCACTAGTACAATATTTTTTGTATAAAAAGTATTTGTTATTCAAATAAATTACAAAGAAATGTACAGGACAGGAAAATAATAAGCTGCAGTATTACCTTTTCCCCCTCCACCTTCTTTTTTAAGCACTATCACTTGTCAGAAAGCTTCAGCAAAAAGAATAGAGTATCTTGTTTCTTCTCTCCTCCCCCCAAAATGAAAAAGATTTTTCCTAACCTTCACCTGTCTACAGTTTGTTTCTATGCATTGCACCAAAGATTTGGAAGCTTAAAATGGGTTTCCTTACTCAAGCAGGAGCGTAACCGAGTTGGTCAGTACTAAAATGGCAAGGAAGCAGAGCAAATGATCATCTGACACATAAATAAGCAGTACTATATGGCTAGATGCACCTGTTTATTCATTTGTGATCCCCAGTGTGCTATTTTTTTAATATTTTACTAAGCAATTAAGAAACATTTCAATATTATCACTGTCTGGTGCTGTGCAGGACTTGACTTCAGACTCAGTGCTCTATTTTTAAGGCAAAGAAATATCCTTTTTCAGTATGTGTTAAATAGTTAAAAAGTTACAGAATGAGACAAAAATGACTCATCTCACTGCTCAGGGAACTTATAGGAAGTGTGAGTTCAAGTTTCTCCTCCGATAAGTTTTGTAACATCATGTATACATGCATTGTTCTTCTCCCCAAAACCCAGAGTATCTTTGTGATTGAAGCTAGTCAGTCTCCAGGCACTTTATATTTAGTATTCATGTTAGTCACATTTCAATTTAGGAAGAATTTTATCTTCCTTTTCAGATTAGCCTTATGGAGGAAAGTTATTTCTTTTTTTTTTTTTTTTTTTTTTTGTTCAACATTGAAAGGAATCTGGCATGTACAGTTTAAAAACTTTGCTGTACCAATGTACCAATTGTCTAATGCATGCAATCCATCAGATATGTTACTTCCTGTGTGGCAAGGACTATCTCTGTCACACTGATAACAGGATGCCTAATGGTTTGTGTATAGAAGTGATGCCTATAGTTTAGAACATGTAAACTCCTCCTACAGTTCTGGCCATTTGTTCATTATTCATGGGTCAGGATGAGATAAGAAACTGCAAAACAAACATGCCAGCCACACAGCTGGAGGCATCCCATATTTCCACAGTAAAAGTTATTTAAAAAAAAAAAAGAGAATAAAAATCTGAGGACACAACAGCAGTTAGAGTGGGAAAGGGACTGTGGTTTTCCTGTACCTGATGGACAAAAATTAAGAGCAAGGAGTTAGTTTACTTGTGTCACTATTATCTTACCTTTCATTTTCTGGCATTCACAACAGTGATTATGTTGGTAATGCACAAAAAGAAATGGAATCCAACTACATCAGCTTTGCACTTTCTGACTTTGCTGTTCTGACAGAAATAAAATGTTAAGAGATGATTTTATAGTCAATGAAGTAAGCAGATTTTCTTCATGATAGACTTATGAGAGAGTTCTGTTGAGTAAGGTGCCATTAAAACACATTTACTCTGAAAGAAATGAACCAATTTATTTTTCTACTTCACTTAATATGCTTAGAAAATTTAATGGAGACCCTTGAACAACCATCTTGCATTATTTCTTACAATCTACAAAAATGATGATGTCAGAAGATGAAAAATAATGAATTATATAGACACATTTTGCTGCCAAAATATATGTAGCAAAAAAACTTTATATTGCAGTATTTCCTAACAGGGCAATAAGCCCATATACCTGTAATCTTCATAACTGAAAACTTTATCCAACCAACAGTGTAAGCAAGAAACATAACATCATAGAATCGTTTAGGTAGGAAAAGAAGACCTTTAAGATCTTTGAATCCAACTGTAAACAAAACGCTACCAACTCCACCACTAAACCATGTTCCTAAGTGTCATATCTACTAGTCTTTTAAGTAAATCCAGCAGTGACGACTCAATCACTTTCCTGGGCAACCTGTTCCAGTGCTTGACAGCCCTTTCAGTGAAGAAATTTTTCCTAGTAGCCAACTAAAACCCCCCCTGGAACAACTTGAAAACATTTCCTGTAGTCCTAGATGCCTCATGCCTCACTGGATCCAGTACTGATATTCATAAGCTGCAAGGTGTTATAAGGCACCTAGAAATTGCTATCACTAAAAAAATAACCTTGATTTTCAGTTGTGAAAGAAAAAAAATATTATAAGAGAAAATCAAAACCATGTACATAGTGCAGTGAAATACCACACCAAAATCAGTGTGACACCCAAGAGAATACTCTGATTACAAGACCTTTAATTTACAGTTGTGAGAATATAGTGGTTAACAGACACCTCTTCAGAGGCAACTTTTCAAAGGACAACTGTCTAATAGTATAATTTTTCTCTTCACTTTGGTGTGGTCAATAATACACAGATTTAAGTCATTTAACACTAAAAGAGAGTAAGTCATAAAATCTTTAGTAACAAAATCATAAGAATTGGGAACAAATTTTCAACACACTACAGTGCGTTGAGGATGAGGAAAAATTTGGAGGCAGAAAGAGAACAGAAAGACATATAAAAATGAGGACAAAAAGACATAAAAACATCTAATATTTGCAGTAGCTCTATTTCAGGCATGATATTCTCACTAGGACAGAGATGTTGTTCAACAGTGTTAGAAATGAAGAAGCACATAAATACTGGATGCATTAAAAATCGAAAGTACATTACAAGTTGCATTTCATCTGCACTGCATGGGCAGTGATGTTGAAGACGTGTTTCACTAACAATAAGAAGTGGCAGAGATGAAGATGTCCTTGAAAATGCCCTTAGTATTACAGCTGACCTTTTCTTTCTAGGAAATAATACAGTTTATGAAACATTTGTCTTCAGGCAAGTCAGACAAAAGGAGATTAAGCACTGATGAGCTTTCCTGCTGAATCATACCAATTGGTATGCACATGGGAGTGTAGTGAGCTGTACCCTTCAATCAAAATGTAAATCATGTGCCATTACTTATTATCCAGGCTCCAAGCAAGCTCTCTGGAAGCCGGAATTCCTGGCTGGCAGAGTTTTGAACACTAAATGAGTAGTGGTACTGGTAGATACAGACTCAACACAGGAAAAATGATGTGCAATTGATTAGCATAAAAAAAGGAAACAAGACCATACTCTCAAAAAGCCAAGCCTCAAGAAATAGTATGGATTTTGAGATACTTATGAAGCTGAAGCAGATATCCTTTACTGGAAAAGATATTCCTTTTATACGACTTTGCTAACAGTAAACACAGTGAAAAAAAAATACTTTGTGGAGCTCATTCTGTCTCCAATCAAAATCACAGAGGAGTATAGAAGAGCTGTCATGGTGAATTTGAAAAAATTCAAGAAATTTCATCAAGGAGTATGGTAATAAATTATACAGATTCAGAGGAAAAAAATTACATCATGGAAATCTGTCTGACATGCATAGACAAAAGTAGAAAGTAAAAGTTAAAAATAAGGCAAAATACTCAAGAAATACCCCTGTTACTTGGAATATGATTTTTCAAGAGAGCAATCCACAAAAATAAACTGGGGGGGGGGGGAAAGAGGGAACTAAGAAAGCATATGCTGAAATATGTTACATGGAAGCAGATTTAAGATTTCACAAAACTGGAGATTGAGAACACAGGATTCACAGGACAAAACGGAATATTTTCTTAAAATCAGAAAACATAAAGGTCTGGTGGATTAGAGTGTAAAAAAGGATGCATTGTTTAAAATAGATCAGAAAATTTTACATAACATACTGCTGGCAGAAATCTGAATGTACATTGATAGTAAAGACAAGGAGATAAATGGATCCTAACTTGCTTTTCTGAATGTTTCAAGGATTGCAGTAACAAAGACAAGGTGATTTGTAAGGAAGAGAGCAATTAGAAAAAATTTGACAGAATCCAGAAAAGTTCAAAGAGAAAAATTAGTTTAATTCTTAACAATTCATTAGAATTATTAAAATCAAACTGCAATCTTGTTTTAGAAAATAAAGGAAGCTGAGCAGTGGGGAGAGTATACACTTTCTTTCTCTGAAGAATACATCAGTGTAGAGTAACAAAGATGTCCACAAAATTAGAACAGCAAAAGTGACTAATATAATTTATTTTATATAACAATCATAGCTTAATAGCATGGAACAAGATAGCATAACATAATAATGCTGTTTGGTAAGTTAAGCATTCATATCAGCAGAAAAACCCAACTTGCATGTCATTTGTGTTGCCTTATTTTCCATGAACTGAAGGCACCACCAGACTCCACAGGTCCTACTTGGCTTCCATGCAGTCCCCCAGGATTGTGAGTCCTTGCCCCAGCAATGATACAGCAAGACCAGGCTCCAGCTTCCCACATCCTTCCGTGGCCATGGGCGCTGTTGAGTTGGGCCCACCTGCAGGCTCACATCCCAGCTTGGTCTCAGCCTGTCCTCAGCACAAGGGAGGTGCCCAGTTCCAGGGCTGGACAGTGGGACAGGCCTGGCTGTGAGGCCCAGACCTGCTGCCACTGGAGGACACTTTCTGGTCCACAGAAGTCCTGAAACTAAGATTAGTAAGAACCCTAAGGCTTTTTTTAGTAATGTTTAGTAATCATGTTTTGTAGTCTATGTAGCAGCCACAAAAGTACAAAAATTATTGCTCAAAGTTCTAAAATTGTATTCTGTGCTATATCTAATATTTTTCAAGTGATTGTCATGGCTAAACATCACAGCCAGCTTTATTTCAGTGTTCTGATCACATAGATGTAAGTGTTTGGAGCACTCTTTCTCATGCACATACATAAAGGTGTAAGAAGTAGCTTTAATTACAACACCATGAAGAAAAGCTGTGTTCCAGTGGCATCTCTACTTCGATTACAAAGCAGAAGGTTCTGCTCATCATTGTTTCTTTAAGATCTGTACGTCTTCTTCATTTAGGGCACCAAGTGGTAAATGCTCCATCCCTGGAAGTGTTCATGGCCAGGTTGGACAGAGTCCTGGACAATATGGTCAAGTGTGAAGTGTCCCAGGCCATGGCACAAGGGTTGGAAATAGGTGATCTTAAGGTCCTCTCCAACCCTAACCATTTTATGATTCTGTGATTCCATGGTGAAATGGTTTATATGGCTGATCTCTTGATTTTTGTTTTCTAGTCCAACATCTACCTCTTGTGTATCTCTTAGAATGATGTGAAGTATGATTTTCCTACTACTGCAGGAATTCCCTTATATTAGTAGTGAGAATGACACTAGACAGGACATGTAATATCCTGTGAGTCCTAACACCTTTATTCCATTAAAATATTGTATCTTTAACAGTGTAAATTGTGGGGTTTGATTATATCTTTAATGATACAGACTGGGTTTTGAGATGCTTTGTAACAGGGTCTCCTGGCTTCCTGGAAATAAAGCAAAATTTCTCACGTTACTACAATCTCAGATATATCGTTAATCAGGAGACTAATGGTCTTCCTCACTTTCTGAAAGGCCTCTGCAGAGTGATTCCTAGTATCGGCGCCAGGTCAACCAAGGTGACACCGTCAGCCAGCCTGGCAGTTCTGCAAGGAGTGTCAGGTATCCTTAGGTCACTCTTAGCCCACAGAGTTACTCGTATGAAAAGGCAAAAGACCAGTTTTATGGTCTGAGACTTGGAGAGGAAACAATTGCAGATAGGTAAGACCAGTTTACTTTGAAGAACAAGGAGCAGTTAGCCATAGCTGGTTAGCTTTTAAGGCAAAACAGCTATGCATTTCAGAAAAAAAGACTACCACAGTGTTCTCCTAGCCACGTTGAAAAATCTGAACAAAATCCTCGTTGAAAGAGACAAACTTATTCTCAAACTAAGAACAAAGCCTTAAAAAGCTGGAATTAGTGAAATATAAGTACAGTGAGACACCCAAGTCAGGACCATGGGTTTTTTTCTTTAATCTCCCCAAAAATCAGTGTGCTTCAACTTTAGCAGTTGTGGGACTTGATGTTATGGAAGATTTTATTAACAGTTAAGTTAGCTCATGCTCAAAATACTTGTTCTACTTGTGTAAATAATCAAAATGCCCTTTAATTTAGAAGGTCATTTGGTTACACTTATAGAAATTAGACACTTAATTCAATTAAGAATTTTGGAAAACTTCATTTGTGGTTTGCCCATTGCTGCAAAATCACATCTCTGTGATATTATGCTGTTCATCAGAATTATGTCTTAGAAGTGTCCTTAAAAACTAGGTTTGTTGAGCTTTATAAAATGAATGTGTTTTTTTGTTTTGAAATAGGTGTTTAAACCTGTAGCAAGGATGAATGCCTGTGTGATGAGATGAATAGGAACAAAACTACCTAACACTGCTTTGGGCAGGAAGTTGATGTGTATAATCGGCTTGGATTTTTTCCAACCTGAATTATCCTGCGATCTTATGACATACAGGAAGAAGTTGAGGCAGAGGTTCATGGCAACAGTGGAATGCTGGAGATGTAAAGATGAAAGGAAGATGTGTCTCAGCCATCAAAATGTCTCACTTGAACTCTGAATGTTAAGTTATTTAGCAGGCTAAGAAGTAAAGAGTTATGGTCAGAATGCAAAAACACCTGTGATCTAACTTAAGCTTGTGTGTAATTTCAGGATACAGCAAACCTTAAGAATAGTATTGAAAGCTGACAATTGTCTGTATTACTGCTTGGTATCTTCTTTAGGGTGAGATTAATAGGATGATTTATTTTCTTTTTCCTATTTAAAGAGGCAGATTCTGAACACTGGAACTCAGTCTCCAGGCAACCACCCAACTCTTTGGCGGCTGACTAGACACCACTTGAATCATCTCTCCATGTGTAGGAGCTAACAAATGACTGCCTAATGCAAGGCATAGATTGGAATTACAGCAATAAAAGAGGCACAAATTTCCTGGTTGAAACTAGATTGTTCCATTTTGACCTGTGTTAACATTGTCCTCTGCAATATGTGCAGATGAAAAAACATGGCGGAAATAGTCTTACATGGTCTTGTGTTTACAAATTCTTATACAAAACTCAACCAAGCTCTAAAAATTAAAACTCTTTAGAATCACACACACGTGTATACATATATGTTACCATATGCATAAATATATTAATATAAATATTCATGTATATGTATCTATTTATACATATACATACGTATATTTATGATTTTTTATATGATAAATATACACGTATGTGTATACATATCTGCATATGCAGTGGTTTAAGCCCACCTGATAACTCAGAACCATGCAGCCATTCGCTCACTCCTTACCCCCCTTCCTCGCTCCACTCCCAGAGGGATGGGAAGGAGAATTGAAAGAATGTAACTCCCACTGGTTGAGATAAGAACAGTTCAGGAACTAAGGTATAACACAGACTACTGCTGCTACCACCAATAATAATAATGCTAAGGGAAATAACAAGGGAAGAGAATACAGTTGCTCCCCACCTGCCGACCCATACCCAGCTTGACCCAAGCAGCGATTTAGCCCTTCTGGGTAACTCCCCCCAGTTTATATACTGGGAATGATGTGCTGTAGTATAGAATACCTCTTTGGCTAGTTTGGGTCAGGTGTCCTGTCTCTGCTTCCTCTCGGCTTCCACTCCTCCCTGGCAGAGCATGAGACTCAGAAAGTCCTTGGTCAGACTAAACGTTACCGAGCAATAACTAAAAACATCGATATTATCAGCGTTGTTCCCAAGCTGAAAGTCAAAAACACAGCACAGCACCAGATACTAAGAAGGAGAAAGATGACTGCTACTGCTGAATGCAGGGCAGTATAGCTACAGATACTGTTTCTGCAGTTAAATACATCAGAAGAGTAGAGTAAATACAAATTATATCAGAAAATTTCCAGTGTATACTTTGGCATTTTTCACATGCTGAATAATAAAGTTAGTGAAAATAGTTCAGCAGACAATCAAATAACATACCTACCTCTTATAAAACTTTCAAAGCATGCCATATTTATTTATCTGGTCTTTTTGTTCTTACATAGAGTATAATACCGATTCATAGGTGGAGAAATACTAACAGAGCAGTCCTAGGTTTAAGTCAAAACCTGTCTCTACAAGAATGCCTAGGTTTAATTTTATATATGTCAAAGCTCTGTTTTTCAGGGAGAGGGGAAAGCTGTTTGCTACCTTTGTTCTATTTTTATGTATTTATTTTTATTAATTTCATAATCTTTATGCTCACAATGTGGCTGAACCTTACTTTAATCTGAAATTAGGGCAAAAATGGTTAAAACCCATGATATTCCAAATGTTATTTATTTTCTGATGGAATAAAAATGTCACACAAAAGAATTGTGTTTGGTTTCTTAAAATATTTGTTTGTCTCTTTCATTTTGTCATTTTGGTTCATATGAAGTAATCTAAGAATAAAATACAGTTTCACTTTGTGTCTTTAATTTATATTCAGTATTCTACCACTAAGATATCTTAGAATCCTTTTAGACTGTTTTCTATAAAGAATAATAAACATTATGATAGAAATAAATCTCTGCAAAATTAGTTAGAAAAACAGTTATCTGCCATCCTACTTGATCAAAATACATCTGGTAGAAGCGATTTACTTGGTCTTTTTCTATTTCTTCTTAAATACAGTACAGGGATTTTAACTCTGCTTTCACATCAGAACGAATACATGCTAATGTCATTAAAATATAATTTAGCCTTCTTCCTATGTAGGAGGTGGCCTTGGTTCACCTAAAATATTCTGCCGATGCCCAATAATAAAAACCATAATATTGTTACTCTCTTAGTTTAAACCCAGCCTGGCAACTCAATACCACTCAGCCACTCACTCATACAGTGGGATAGGGAGGAAAATCAAAAGAATGTAAAACTCACTGGTTGAGATAAGAACAGTTGAAGAACTAAAATAAAGTACAGTATAATACTTCTGATAATAATAATGATAAGGGAAATAACAAGGAAAGATAATATAAAACTAAAAGGGAGGGAGGGAACCCCTAAACAAACAAAAGCCCAATGAACCCAAGTGATGCACAATACAATTGCTTACCACGTGCTGACTGATATCCAGCAAGATCTGAGCAGCAGTGTGGGCCTTCTGAGTAACCCCTCTGCTTCCTCCCTGCTTCCTGTGCCCTTCCTCCCTGACAGAACATGAGACACTGAAAAGTCTTTGATCAGGGTAAGAGATACTTAGCAACAGCTAAAATATTGGTGTGTTATCAGCATTATTCTCAGCCTAAAGCCAAAACACAGCACTGTGCCAGCTGCTAGGAAGAAAATGAACTCTATCACAGCCAAAACCAGGACAGTCACCCAACTTTTTTTTTTTTTTTCTGATGTGCTTCATAAGCAGCTTGTCATGTCAATTCTGACTTCCTGGCACAACTATATTTTTTCCTGTGTCTTTAAAATGTACAAGAAAGGTTACTAAGACCTTAAAAATGGCTGAGGATTCAAGGCGAGTTCCAACAGAAAACAAGAATATTACAGAAATAACCCTTTTCAGCCTATCAGCATAATGAGAAACAAGAATGGTTTTACTCAAATATCAAACACAGTGTAACTGCCTAAGTTATGGAGAAAAGGTGTAATGTGAGATTTTGGAGTGGCTAACTTTTTCCTAGTGTCTATTATGATGTAAAAATTCTCTGCATAGTTCATTGACACAATATGTCTGTCCTGTGAAGACTTTTGCTCCATAAAAAATGCTTCAAGCCACGTATCTACTTTTGTCTGCTGATCTCCCAGGATTTGATGCCATGAGGAAGTAGTCTCCTTCTGAAACCATGACTGCATGTGCTCCCCTACATTGGAGTAACTTAGTGTTAGACTGTAGTTTATGCTGTCAAAACTTGTGTGTGTGAGCAGATGCCAGATTCCCAGAGAGTTGATGCACAAAGGGAAAGTGCTAGAGCTCAAACTGTCAACACCTCTACTTGTGAACAGATGGCAGGTCTCACCAGACTTACAACACAATGGAAAAATGCTTCAACTGTCAACACCCTATATGGGAGCAGATGCTGGGTTTTGTCAGAGTCAAAATTAAGAGAGGAATATAGTACCAGCACCCAGCTTGCAAAGGAAGTCTGAGCTTTGTGAGAGTTTATATTAAGGAATGATACAGCACTGACCAGTGCTTCAGCTCATACCTTGAGAGCAGATGCCAGGAATGAAGAAGTATTTGGAACCCTCCTCTAAAAATGTAAAGCAACGTAAATTGGGAGAACAGCAAAAATGAAATGATGAAAGAGCCAAATACTTTTCTGTTTCCCTACTGTTGAATCTAATTTGTGGTAGCAAGACTAAACAATCAACGAGTATCACTGTAGCTTGTAACGGTGAGAGAAAAAATGCTAAAGGGCTAAAAGATAAAAACTTCTGCAATCATGAATGAGGGCGTCACAAATGGTTGATTTATATGACTTACAGAACTATTGCCAAAGTATCACCAAAAGTGACTTTATTAAGATATGGTGTTACAAAAATGGAACTTAAAGTTCAGTTCAAAGTTCATTTTGTTACTTCACAAATATAACACCGATTCAAAACTACCAACACAGAATCAAAGTTACCAAGACAAATTAAAACTTAGCAGTGCAGAATCTTAGTGCACCATAATACATGGTTATGTGCATTATCTATCACTTAACAAAGATCTGTGTATTGTATGACGTGTCTCTGCCTGTATGACCATCCTTGAGAGGTGTTCCAGTTCAAGGAACACCATCCTGCATCCAGCTGCTTAGCAGGAAGGAAGGCCCACTTAGACTTTCATAATTATGGAATAAAGTGGTTGGTTTGTAATCAAGTTACGTGTGATGAGAAAGATATACATGAGACTCCCTATACCCACAAATTTCTTTGTTCCTTGAAAATTAGTCTTGGAAGAACCCCCTGCTATTCATATGTCAACTGCATGATTGGTGTTCCAAGCTCATATGCATCAATGTTCACAATCTCACTCTGTTCCTTTGTGGGTTTTCAGAGAACAGGTTAGAACTAGGTAAATTCTTGGGCCAGTTAACAGCATAGGCCTTTACCTCCTTTGAAGCCAGTACCAAACTACTGCAAGTTTGCTTGAGGAGTTGAGTGCATCCATCACAGAGGGCAATGCTTTGTCCTTTAACACTTACTTTACTACCTTTACAATCTTGTGTGTAGCTGCAACTGCATAGTTTGGGAATATCAATGCTGCTAACAAACAAAAGGATTTTGGGGTATTTTGATCCAAAAATTAATATAAGAGTAGTATTTTGTAGAAGTCTGTTTCAAGTGATAAACAGGAGAATTCTGACGCACTGTTTGAAACCTCTGTGTAATTACATCTATACAAAGACTTTCAAGAAACAGAAATTGTTAATATTGTTAGTCTTTATATATATAGAAGGTCATACCTTTTATTTTTTTTCCTCATCTTTGGAGGTGCAAAGGAATGCTCAGAAACTCAGATATGAAGGCATTTAACATCAGATCTGTATTCTTTTCCTATAGGACTGAACTAAGTGCTGTGTTAGGAATTTTAGCTGCTGTTTAGATCTTTCATTATATTTTTTTTTTTGTTGTTGTCAAGGTAGGTAAGAAGTTGAATCAGACTTGACTGAGCAATGAAGAGTACTACTTCTAGAGCTGAATCCCCAGGACTGGCTCAGGAGAATCAGAGTCTTTGATTTTTGCCACAGAGGAAGTGCTGATAGAAGGGCAACTCTGAATAGTGTCTCTGGGACAGTTTGTTGAATAGCCACTAGCCACTAAGATAATTAAGTGTAGCCAGTGACTTAGGAAACTGAAGAATAAACTATTCTTGCTCACAGTATGTAGAAAGCAAGAAAACATGGCATTACCCAAATGAAAATTGGGTAAACCTGCAGTTATTCTCAAGTGCAACAGTTGTGTCAATATGTCTTATGCCAGAGTCAGGCTGGGGGAAATTTTTACTGAATACAAACTGTATCATTTCTGCTTATTATTTGCTAACCTTAGGCAACTGAACCCAGCATAGTCTAATTCTTCAGTCACTCATAACCTTCTGAAGATGTCACCTATCAGTCTGAAGCTGACAAAATTTATCTCTATTCATTAGTAAACAAGGAACTGTTTTTCATTTTACTGCAAAATAATAAACAATAAAAAGTTATATAACTTTCTAGGGCTTTCTTTTAAAGTAGTAGCTAATTAATATAAACAAGATGCTCAGGATGAGAATGCCAGAGGTAATAGATCAGAAAAAGGTATTGTAAAAAAGATAGAATACTGTGTTAGAGCTCTAATAATAGATAAATTTGATTTGGAAACAAACCAAACAAACAAAAAACCACAAAACCACAAAACCAAGCCAAACCCCCCAAAAACCAACCAAAAATGAAAAGCAAACAAACAAGCAAAATACATCCTGCTTTATTTCCTATGTTGCATAATATCAAACAAGAAATCTCAAGGACCACCTAGAAAATCTTTCTTCTGATCTATAGTCCAAGCTTTAACAGAATGACAGACTTATTAAAAATGGATTAAACACATCTAAAGCTTGTTGTTTAGCTGAGAAAGAGTACTTTTCCACAATATCATTTACTTAATAGAATACTGTGGTCTGGAAAACAGAACTTCAAACCACAACCATAGCTCCTATCCAGAAAAATGATTAAAATACATACTGAGAATCGTGAGCCTTCCTTCATTTTCAGCCTATATTAGAGGACAGTGGATGGAAGGAAACAGATCTCATATTCAGATTATAATGCACTTCTTAATAACCTGACACAGGTCGCAGGAATTTCTTTTCCAAAAAAAAAATTATTTTTAATTATCAGTTTCTATATGAAGTGTCCTTGCCCATGGCAGGGTGTTTGGAAGTTGTCGTGGTTTAACCCCAGCCAGACAGCTTTCACTCACTCCCCACCCCCCTTCCTGACCTCCCCCTATTCCCGGAGGGACGGAGAGGAGAATCAAAAAGAATCCAACTCACACGGGTTGAGATAAGAACAGTTTAGTAACTAAGGTATAGCACAAATCACTACTGCTACCACCAATAACAGTAATGATAAAGGAAATAACAAGGGAAAAGAATACAACACCTCATCACCAGGAGACCGATAACTCCCTCCCCCCAGCCTGACCAAGCACCGACCAATACCTCCTCTAACCCTGCAGTCCCCCTAGCCTTTCCGGGTAACTCCCAGTTACATCCTGGGCATGATGTGCTGTGGTATGGAATACTTCTTTGGTCAGTTTGGGTCAGGTGTCCTGTCTCTGCCTCCTCCTAGCTTCCCTCCTCCCTGGCAGAGCATGAGGATCGAAAAGTCCTTGGCCAAACCAAAACATCATTTTTATCAGCTCTGTTCCCAGCGCTAAAGTCAAAACACAGCACTGCACCAGCTACCAAGAAAGAGAAAAATGGCTGCTACTGCTAAACCCAGGACAGAAGTAGATGATATTAAGGTCCTTTCCAACCGTAACTATTCTATGATTCTATAATTCTATATACAAGGAAACACCACCACACCCGCCCCCCAAGACACACAAGACTTGGGTCACCCTTCCTAGCTAAAGGTTTTCTGGGCATTTTGAAACAACTTTCTGAATATTAAAACAGAGAAATGCACTTGTTCCAGGTATATGCTACAGAGCATGTGTGCTAATTTACATGGCAAGCAAAAACAATTTAGCCAATAGAAGACAGAATACTAATTAATCATATATTCTGTAACTTTTGACCTATGAAAAGTAGTTTGTTCTCTGAAGTGTATATACTTTGATGTATACAAAACTAAAGTGAGATTGTTTTGTGGAGCTTCCACCTAGCAACCTGTTTTGCAAAACAGCTGACAATAAAATAACTTGACTCTGTGTATATTGGTGTTTTCCAAACTGGGCAAAAATCCCACTTTTGGGACAAGAGGAAGCTTCCATACATCATGCAGTGAAAGTCTGTGGATTATGAAAACCCTTGCTATTTGGGAATGTCATTCTTGTTCAAAAAGCGGGAGCATAATTTTTGCAGCCAATGAAAATATTTCCTTTGTTTTATGTCATGTCAAGGTGGTGCACATGACAGTGTTATAAATACGTTTTTAAAAACTGTTTGTATGCAAACATGCAATTCTTTAAAATTCTTGTAATTTTCTGTTTTGATGTAATCCTAGAGATAATGAAAATAGTCACATTCAGAGTTCTGTTTTAAAAGAGCATATACTTGAAAGAAAAATAGCAACAATTTCTTGTAGACCTGATGTCTTTTCCTGATATTCAACATACACTTAATCTACTCTCATGACACTAAATAAATATTTTATCTCCTTGGAATCAGCTTCTTGAAAATACTGTGCAGCTAATGATTCATATGGTTCTTCTGGAATGACCAGGGAACAGATCTTGCTTCAGCTGTGCAAACATTAAAACTGGTTTGGGAGAATTGATATGACTCCTCTCTGCAAAATGTATAAGAAGAATTCTGGGAATGTATGTAGCTCCCATAAGTCAGCTTGCAATCTGTAGATCTCCTTGATGAGACACATTAGGTGACATGTACAGATGACAACATTTAGTTCTGGTGGGCCAGATGCTCAGCTGTGAACAGAAGTACATGAAACTTTTCTGTGGAGCTATTCAATCTCTTCAACTGATGTAAATCAGTGCTCTTACTACTAAAGTCTGAGTGCTGTAACCTCTTAAAAAAATGGGTCCTAAATGGACAAACTGGTCAAAGATACTACATGAATGAATAACCACTTGTTAAAAATTCTGTTGCATCGTTTATCCATACTGTCACTAAAGCAAGGGAACTTTAGAGCTTTTTACCTGCTTGGTGTGCTTAGAGCACCAGATACACTTCAGTTAAATGATACGATTTCAGCTGTTCTATTGAGAAGCTGTCCCCTGCTTCAATTAGATATTTTTTTCTAAGTGTAACTTTCCAATAAGAAATACAAATTTAGCATATACCTCAACTATTCCAGATATCAAACCAGCCAGATAACAAAATATTCACTTAAGAAAACTTCCTTGTATAGTAAGTTTGCATTGCATACAGCAAAGTTTCTGTCCAAACGCTCAGCACAATTTGATAATTAACTATACTAGAAAATTTAAACTTTTATTACTCCCCTTATAGAATTCTGCAAATTAATCTGTGTTGAACCACTTACACGAAATTTATAAATGTTGAATAGATTACATGGAAAGATTATAAAGTACAACATAGCCAGCAGGTCAATATCTAATCTAATTAAAAATTAATTTAATGTTATGCAAAAAATGCAAGGTTAGCATTAGAAGTTGCCTTGCTTTTCAGTATGTGAAGGGAAAAGAATAAAGGAATTGTAAAAACACACATACCTTATCTATAAAGTTTCAGGTCAAATGTTTGCCAAGCACAGTTTTGCAGATAATTAACAGTCTGTATTAGAGGAAAAAAAAAAAAAAAAACAAAAAAACAAAACACAAACAACAACTTATTCCTGTGCTGTATGTAGATGATATTTCACACTTCAGAAGTACTAGCTTTTTGAGGAATCTAATTAATCTTCATAGCATTCCTGTGAAGTAAATCAGCACTATTATCATGGTATAACAGATAAAAAAAGGGACAGATGACAGGCCAGGTGTCATCAGATGACAGGTGATTTAGCTAACATCATAGAAGATCTTTTTGGTAAAAAAGATCTGGGCTTTTGAGTTCCAAATGTTTGCCTGTGACTAAACAACTTTCTTTTCAAAACTGTGGTTTTGAATGACATATTGCCATCTTTTTTTTCAGTTCTTTTAAAATTATTTCTCTCCTCTCTATGCTTATGGCTATCACTAAATTATAAAGGTAAATTAAGAAAAAAAAAACCCAAATATTATGAATATGGGAAACAGATTAAGACAACAGGTACAGTTTCAGTACAGCTATTTTTGTGATTCTGGCTGTATGCTGACAAGTCTTCTGTTCACCTTCAGGCTTCTTTGCTATAATTCATTTTTTCTAGGATATGTTGATATATAATCCTTCTAAAACCATCTAGGCCTGAATCAGGTTAGTATTAATTGAATTTGTAAGACTGAATTTATGTAGAGGTAGATGTAGAAGGTCCCGCTGAAAATGTATCTGTGCAACCAAATCAGACAGGATTTTAAAACCATAGAAGTTCACTTGTTAAAGAACAAAATGCTGTGGACACTCTTATTTCCATTTGATCAGTTCTGTGATTTATAACAAAATTGCACTGAACTGAGAAGCTTCACTTCAGTCCCATATTACTTCAGAATTGAGTTGGTTATTTGAAAAGCTACGGTAAGACAATTCCAGTTGTTGTCCAGAAAGCGGGTTCATGCCTGGTGTGCAGTAAACCAATTCCACATGTTCATGAGAGATACTGTCTTTATTCAGGCCTGGGTGCTCAGTGGACTGGTCCACAAATCAAGCACACCAATGCCAGCTTTCTCATTACATTTATACGCAAAAGTTACAAGGTCAGTTACAGTTACAATGTAACAATGGTTGTAACCTACATATCATATCTGCTGTGTCATAATCACTATGCATGCTCAGAGGAGAGGCCTTCACCTGACCTGGGGTATTTCTGACTTGTGGGTGTGATTTTTAGTATTATTATGAATACAGTTAATTTCAGGACACCTTGAAAGTTAGCTTTTTTGCTGAGTTACTAATTGAATGGTCACTTCAGCAAGCTGTCAAGTAACTCATCCTTGGTACTATGAGTCCTGGATGTTCTCCTTTGATTTTTCAAACAAGACCAGGACCTGGGTTTACTTATGAATTCCTTATTATTAAACAGCCCAAGATGCAGTAACTCTGACTACCAACTACAGGTGTACACTATACCACAGTTTTGTCTTTCTTGGCCATACAGACACGTGAAAGACTGCATAAACCAGCCCTAATAAGCAATAACCAATAATATCCAATGTACATGGGAGGCACATATGAACAACTGCACGAGATTTATGTTAAAATTTCTCTATGTCTGCAGTTGTTTGGGTTTTTTTGGTTGGTTGGTTTTTGGTTTTCTTCTGTGTCTTGTTTGGGGTTTTTTTTATTAGTTTACTGTGCTACAGATGGTCCCAAGCAGCACACCCTTAACAATTTTACTTGCTTATTTCTGAGGTTTTGTCATTATTTTTTATCAGCCAAATAATGAGACCTGACTGTATTCTATATTGTTGAAACACATTGCAAGTGTAAGATAAAAAGTTTTCACCAGATTGCACTCTAATAACTTGATAGTACTTGTGTTTTCTTGCAGTAAAATTTAAAAATGTGAATGAAATTTTCTTGCCCTCTATCAGTGAAAAAAAAAGCAAACAACTAAAAACTGAGACCATCATGTAAACTTTTGAGTATTCCACAATACTTTTAGGTGAAAAATACTCCCGTTTACTACAAGCTGTGTTTATACCACATGTCTTTCTTGTGTCATCAAGCCTTGTACCATTACCTGCTCACTACCAACTTTTAGCCTCAGCTGTGAGCAGCCTAATGGTTATATACTTCCTCCCTGCTAAAGCTAGACTCAAATACCTTTTTTTCCTTCCTATTACTTTTTAACTAGTATCAAGCATTGATCTGAGCAGAAATTATTACTAAAATATATATTCCTGCAACATAATGAAGGATGGTTCCAGTGACTAGCATTTCTTCCATGAAATGGACTATTTTTCATGTATGGCTAATTAAGCGTTTTTCTCTCACAAGGACGAGCAAGTTCCTGATTAAATTGTCATATAGTACAGTAAAAACAAACATAACAAAGGTGTTTTTCGATTGTGATGGTGTGGGGTGGTTTGTTTTCTTTTTTTTTTCAGAATATAGAACTAAACTGTGGAAACCTTAAGCACAAAGATATTTCAAAAGCCTTTTCAAGAAATTTGGGGAGGATAGATCCATCCGTGGCTGAAATTGCAAACTGAATGAAATTTGTAGATCAAGAAGACCTAAAACTACTGTTTCCCAGGAGATAGTAGAGACAGCTCAGTGTGGAAGCCTTGTTCTTAGACTTATCCCTCAATGTCTACTACTAACATCTCTCAGATAACCAGTGTTTCATTAGATATTCATACTTTGGTGTGACTCAAAAGTCTGAATCTTGCTTCCATTTCATATTCCTGAAGAAACTTAAATACTGATATGATGTTCCTTACATAGTCCTATAGAAAAAGAATGAGAGTAAGAGTAGAAATTGTTAATGACTTACTGCTGTATATTAATGTAGACAAGATATAAATAACAATAATAAAATGAAAAACGTATTTGTGCTCAGTTTTCAAATAAGCTGTAGACAAAATGTGTGTTCATGCATTTCTCTATGTGATTGTGGAAATGGAGCAGCTGCAGCATGAAAAAAAAAAATGTGGCTCTGTATTAGGCATAAAAGGCAGGGTCTGGCAACAGTGGCTGCAGAGGCCCTGCTTGGATGGAGGCCATGAACCACCCTGTGCCAGTCACAGCAGGTTCCAGCTGACTTCTGAAGGGACAGAGACAGCCCATCATTCTCCAAATCTTCAGCCAGCCAGAGGAGCACATGGCACTTTTGGTTAGGTTTGCTTGAGGAAGAGTGTCTGATGCTGGGGGCAGGAGACACCAAGGAGAAATATGGGAGGAGACACAGGACTACACTCAAAAAAGAACCATGGAGGGAGGTAAGTAAAGAGAAATATCTGGAGAAAAAGAAGGAGGAATGTGGAAGTGGATATTGTTGGGGACATGACTGAAGATGGTCTCTTGGAAGCAGGCACAACTGATAAAAGAGGAATGTTCTGAAGGACTGCAGCCCTTAGAGGACCTACGTGAGAACAAGGACACCCTCAGAGGGACTGTCGTCTGTGAAGGGCTCGTGGTGGGGCAGGAGAATAGTAAGAAACAAGGAACAACAGAAAGAAAATGTTGTGCACTGACCATTGCATCACTAAAGGGTTGAAAGGGGTTCAGTGCAATGTCTGGTGAAAACAAGGGGAGTAGAAGGAAGAGGGTAGAGAAGTGCTGAGATGAAGTTAACACTGGGGAGTAGATAGAAAAGTAATTTCGCTAAGTGTTTAGTTTATTTTCCTCTCACACCCTGTTAATACCTGAATCAGTAATTAAAAGTTCATGTTAATTAAAAATTAAAAAAAAACAAGTGAAGTTCTTCAAGTAAAAACTGTTTTGCTTATGACAGGTTCATATGTGTAAATTTTCATTGTCAATACAGCTACTATAAAAATAACCTATTACACACTTAACAACTAACACAAACTTAGCATAAATATATCTCTCCTGTTAACATGTTAGCTTTTGTCATGGTTTAACTCCAGCCAGCACCCACACACCTGCTCGCTCACACCTCCCCAGAGGGATGGGGGAAAGAATGAGAGAAATAAAAGTGAGAAAACATGGGTTAAAATAAAGACGGTTTAATAGGTAGAGAAGAAGCTGCATGCACAATAGAAGCAGCACAAGGAACTCATTCACCAGTTCCCATGGTCAGGCAGGTGTTCAGCCATCTTCAGGAAAGCAGAGCTCCATCACACATGATGGTAACCTTGGAAGACAAATGCCATCACTCTGAATGTCACTTTATTTCTTCTTTTTCTCCCAGCTTTTACTGCTGAGCATGACACCATACGATATAGAATATCCCTTGGGTCAGTTGGGGCCAGCTGTCCCAGCTGTGTCCCCTCCCAAGCCCTTGTGCACCCCCAACGTCCCCACTGGGGGGGGGGGGTGTGAGGAGCAGAAAAGGCCTTGACTCTGCATAAACACTGCTCAGCAGTAACTAAAACATCCCTGAATTATCAACACTGTTTCCAGCACAAAACCGAAATATATCCCTATACTAACTAGTATGCAGAGTATTAACATTATTCCTGCAAAATCAGCACAGTTATTTTAGTATTTTCTTCCTTCGTCAAAACACAGAAGCAAAGCTCTTAATCCTTCTCTTGAAGAACTTTCCTGATGAGCAAGAGAAACACTCAGTCCCTTGACATTTACAGCTTCCCATACATGTACTTTCTAGGCGGAAACCTTAGTTTTTCCAAGTTTTCTAAGTTCATAATATTTTGCCATTGAAAGTAACGAAATGTCATAGAATCACAGACTGATTTGGGTTGTTAAAGAGCTTGGAGATCATCTAGTGCCAACCCCTCTGCCATGGGGAGGGACACCTTTCGATTTACCAGATTTCTCAAAGCCTCATCCAACCTGACCTTGAATACCTTCAGGGACTGGGCACACTGAAATTCTTTGGGCAACCTGTTACAGTGTCTTACCACCACAGTGAAGAAATTTTTCCTAATTTTTAAACATCATAATTGTTAACTGTTTTTCTTTTTACGCTAAAAAGATAAGTTAGGGAGCAGATCAGGATGCCTTACTCAGCCACAACAGAGGAAGAAACAGAAGAGTTTCCTACACAAGGCCATCTCATTCCAGTGGAATCTAAAATGAAAAGTAAAACAATTATCCCACTCATAGAATTTACAGTCTCCTTTATTTAAAATTCTAAACGAATTATTTTAATGTCACAATGATATTTATTTTCTGACTAAATGTTGACTGAATGCTAAACAGGGTTTACTGATGACTGTACTTTGGTACTTGAAAGTGTTTTTTATTGTGTGCAGAGCATTTTCATTATAGATATGATTAGCTAATTACAGTAAGTGAAGTGGAATTTGAAATCAAATTGTGGCATGAAGAAATCTACTAGTTTTTCTTGTTTGTAAATACAGGTTCTGTTGAGAAAGCATCAAGAACTGTGCTTGAGAAAAATGAAACAGCATAACTCTGTTAGTATCACATCTGACACAGCTTCTTAATCTTTGGTTATATAAAAATAATTCTCATATTCTAAAAAAAATAATTCTAATTCTGTAGTAATTTTATTATTTCTCACTGTTGTTTATTTTACCCTAAAAAGATTGTGGATGCTTTAAATATATTGAGATTTATCCTATATCTTTTAAAGAGCTACAATTTAGAAGTAAAAACCAGCATATGTTCTAAGCTTCCTTTTTTAATTTATGATGATAAATAAATATTTCTCAAGATTTATTTAACTCACCCTGAGACAGGCATCTAAACCAACTCAGATGACTAATTTCAGAAGCTTCTATTTCTCTTTGTGGCTGCAGAGGAAATCTAGACAATTAATATGAAGAAAGTGCATGGATAACAGCTAGTTTTGCAGTATTTGCTTAATAATAATTTCAAGAGTAGAAAAAGATATTTGCTTCCCAGATTTTCTACCAGATTAGATACTTCTAAATATGGAACATTCAGTAATAAAATTATTTTTTAAAGTATTTGCTTGTTCAGCTGACATATATATCATCTAGGTGTGTAAAGTTGATTTAATTCTTTTTCCTTCTACATGAATATAAAGAAACCTGTGATATTTTTAATGAATATTCTGCATTTCAAACAAAGCTTAATGAAAGGGGTTTATTACACTTTAGTAGAATAGTACTTTACATCTGTCTTTATTCTCATCAATCAGGTAGCATTAAAACTACCTTGCAGAATTGTAAGGCAGAACTGGAAACAAACATCTTCTGATCTGTTGGTCATGCTGAATTACAGTTTTCCAGTCTCCTTCAAGCCATAAACCAGTAGAAATAATTTGATATCTGCATTGAATTTCTTACTAGTTAAAAATATGTCACTGGTATTTTGAAGTACAGTATCAATATTTAACACAAGAATAGCCATCAACAAACATCAACAAATGGGGCAGTAAACAGTGCAGAAATGTAAAACAGAGATAGCAAGAAAAGGTCCATTTCCTCTGTGCGAAAGTTATCACCACAGTCCCTCTGCCAACTTTCTTCTTCCTCTATTATATCTCCTCTCTGGTGGATGTCATATTACAGATGGCATCTAAAACACCCTCCATTCTTCACTTACTGGTGCATGAAGGAATTTGTGACAGATTCTGCAGCATCATGCAGTATTCAAAGACCTATACATTAATTTAATAAATGTTTTTGCAGCCTTATGGCCTTTCCAATGATTGCATTCTTGTTTACATGGAAAGATAAAGATTGCCTCCTAAAGGAACTAAAGATGGTGCTCAATATAATGTCATATGTTCATATATAATGCTCATATAATCTCATATAATGGAATCTATCCAATGAAACAACAACAACAAAAAAGGAAACAACATAGGTAAGAAATTTCTGAGTTTTATAAGAGAAATGCCATTAAAGGAAATTGTAACAACAGTTCTGTCTAACACCAATAACAGTGGGAGGAAAAGATTTTAGGCTCATAGAATGACCTTTTGACCTACAGAATGAAGTGCCATCTGAAAGCTGAAACTTTTGAAACTGAAACTGAACTTAGAGAAATTTTTTCTTTTATTTTTCAGGTTTTGGAATACTTTTTATCTGAAAAATTAGTTATCTGTTGTTAGTAAATTTAAATCCTCTTTTATGGTTTACCTTTGTTCCAAAGATATAACTGTTTTTTTTTGGTGAGACTTGATTTACTGGCCAAAGTTCAGGTGCAAGAGCAACTATGACTTGTTGAGATCATCATTGTGACTGGCCAGATAAATCATAGCAAAGAAGCACAGTATGGAAGGGGAGACAGTAGATGCCACTTGTCTCAGAAAGACAAATAAGCACTTGAGATCCTGAGGCAGGGTAATTAAAAGAACCTTTGAAAATTGTAGCAGTGTACACAAAATCACTGGAGGATATTTTCCTAAAAACTTCAGTGGCTAGAAATTAGTGACAGGAGTTGCATTGCACAAACACAGGCAAGAAAGTACAATTTTACCAAACATTTTAAGCAACAGTGAATATAGATGCTTGGGACTCTTTAGTGATGCTCTTGCTAATGTGTAGGGTTTTTTTGAATGCAAATACATGCTATGCACAATGCTGGTCACATGGGATCATTTACTGAAAAGGAAAAGAAGTTGTAAGCATGACTCCCTTACCTGTTCCATAGAATTTAGAAAATAAGAACTATTTTTTTTTTAGTCAGTATTGCTAATTTCTACTTCATGTGCTTCAAATTGGGACTAAAAAGGCATCTTTGCAAATGAATTAATACAGATGGAAAGAACAAGATGAAGTTTGTGGATAAGCAATCTGCTTAAATTAAATTTGGAATTTAAAATGTTGCATGCTTATGTTTTTTTTCATTTTAGAAAGTCATGGCTTAATCTTGAATTTGTTTATTCAAGTAAATAAAAAAATCAATGACCTTGTGTTTTTTTCTTTGACATGAGCAGATTAAAGTGATGATAATCCTAGGTTTACCAAGTAACAAAACTGCATTAGTAATAAGCATTTACAAGCTACTGTATAGATGGTAAAGATTTAGTCTGTAAATCACAACTGAAAAAGAAAAAGTGACATTACCATAAGCAAAATATATTTAGTATTTTTTCCTATTCTACTTATAAATATGAGGGGAAAAATCTTTAATAAGGGAATTGGAACATTAATTTATTTAACTCAGATCTAAATTATGCAGATTTCAACAAGATCTATCCTATTTAGGCAATCTTTCATATACACAAAATCCCATGGATATCTTGTTTAGCACAAAAGAATTTTTATCCTAACAAATGTAAATCTGCTGGGATAAAGAATTTTTTTTTTTTAATTAAATGCCTTCTCTGCAAAGCATGCAGCAAAATTTTGTAAGTTTACCATAATTTGTGTCATGTTTCATCTTGGAAAACTTAAATGCGAAGATCACTTTCTCATAGAATGGTGGAAAAGATATAAAGGAAAATATGTTAAAAAAAAAAAACCAGCAAACAAAAAAAACAACAGTACAAAACACAAACAAAACCAAGATTTTATGCTGGGTTTTTAGATCAAATATTTATAGAACACAATCTTCCACTTCATAATGGCTCACCATCAACATATGGTACTATCAGAACAGAATTAAGGTAATTATGTCTTCTACCTTCCTTACTACTTAGAAGCAGACTGACTCCATTAATGTTTAGTCCAGGTTTCATAACCTTGTGCAGTCTTTTCTACTTATTCTACAATTTACAGATGCACTTGTAGCGATGCACTAAATTAAAACAAATCTCACTTAAGGCCCCAAATAAATTAGTGATAAAGTCAAGAAGAGAGTGGAGACTCCTGAATTCTTTACCATTGGTCTAATCAAGAGAGAGATTTTTTCCCTCCTGAAAGTCTGTATACAGATGAAAAAAGAAAAATAAGAGATGCTCAGAAGATACACACAAATTATAGGACTGTGACTTATTCCTTACAGATCACTGAAAGTTAATCCTAGATCCTTCCTTTTCTTATACATACTTTCAACTTGAACATTTAACTCTGCTACAAGTCATAGTTCTTTTAAAAGAAAGTCTACAGCCAGTTTTATATCAGAATAAATTGTCTGCAATTGGTATACTTGGTGTCAGTTCAATGACTAATTGTGAATTTAAAAGGCTGCAGAGCTCAGTATCATCTTAAAATTCAAGCATCCTTTCTCTACATCTGATTAGTCCATGCCAAGAGGCAATGAGCAGCCAGTGGGAAAAATACTGCTCCATTAAACATTTCAAAGCCCATTTTATTTTATTTTTTTTTTTTATTTTTGGAAGGCAATCTTTTTCTCAGAAGCTGAATAATTTCATTCTTGAGAAAATGTATTTTTATTATTTCAAATGATCAGGTGTTCTTTTTCTCCCCCATCTGACGCAGTTCAATACAGTTCTAAGGCACACTTAGAATACATTGAGTTGGACAATAAAAAGGTGTCTGGGTTATGCAGTACTGACTGCATAAGTTGTGTTTGAAATCTGTAAACCTGATAGTTATACACTTGTATCTGTTTTTTTCCCAGTCTAAACTCCTAGAAGGGAAGATTTTTAGAGGCTTTTAATAATATCAGAAGCAAACTTTGCAAACTAGTGAGATACAGAGAGATCATTCTATGATTTTATTTCTATAATTTTATTTCTATAATTTTATTCTCAGTTCAACAACTCCCTGATGGGAAAATATAAATGGATTCTGATTAATACAGTACATGACTGTGTCATATCATGGTTTGCCAAGGTCAGAGACAGTTAAAAACCTGTCTTCTCTGTTCTGAGCTAAATAGCCATTGTGATAGCTCATTGTGAGTTACACATTCAGGTAAACCTGATGAACCATCTGAAGACTGTTTCCATTGACAATACTTCAAGAAGGATATGCAAAAATTTCAAGAAACTATTTAGATCAGTGGATTTTCTTGTTTTGTTCTTTATGTCTGGATGTATTTCTGTGATTCCTCTGTATTTTAATACATTTTAATTTTTGCCATATTTACCAGCATCCACTTTCCGTAAGACTTTTATGGTCAATTACTACTCCAACCTCATCTATACTAAATTTAGTATATTTGAATTTATACAAATTTTCAAACAGGAAAAAAAGAAGTGAACAAGATGAGCATGTCTTACAGTACTGTGGTGGGTTGATCCTGGAGGGATGCCAGGTACCCACCATGAGCTGCATGACTGCTCCTCCTCAGCTGGGCAGGAGAAAATATATAACAAAAGGATTGTTGGTCGAGATAAGGACAGGGAGAGATCATTTACCAATTACTGTCATGGACAAAGCAGACTTGACTTGGGAAAATTAGTTTAATTTATTAGCAAACAGAGTAGGATAATGAGAAAATTAAATCTTGAAACACCTTTCCCCACCTCTCCCTTCTTCCCAGGCTGAGTCGTACTCCTGAATTCTCTTCCTCCTCCCTGCCCAGCTGCACAGAGGGATGAAGAATGAGGGTTGCTGTCTCTTCACTACATATGGTTTCTACCACTCCTTACTCCTCAGTGTGAGGACTCCACACACTCTTTCCCTGCTCCAGTATAGCGTTCCTCCCATAGGAGTCAGTCGTCCGTAAACTTCTCCAAAGTGAGTCCTTCTCACAGGTTGCAGTTCTTCATGAGTTGCTCCAGCCTGGGTCCCTTCCTTGGGGTGTAGTCCTTCAGGAACAGACTGCTCCAGCATGGGTCTCCCATGGGGTCTCACATACTGCCAGTAAACCTGCTCCAGCTTTGGCGTCTCACTCCTTGGAACCACAGCTCCTGCCAGGAGCTTGCTCCACTGTGGACTTCCATGGGCTGCAGGGGCACAGACTGCCTCATCATGGTCTGCATCATGTTCTGCAAGGAAAACTCTCCTCCTTCACCTGGAGCACCTCCTCCTGTTCCTTCTTCACTGACCTTGGTGTCTGCTGAGCTGTTCTTTTCACATATTCTCACTCTTGTCTACTGCTGCTGTCTTTGCTCAGAGGTTGGTGTTTTTTTCCCCCTTCTTAAATATCTTATCCCTGAGGTGCTGCTGCTGTTGCTAATGGCCTCTGCCTTGGCCATCAGCAGGTCTGTCTTGGAGCTGGCACTGGCTGTCTTGGACACAGGGGAAGCTTCTAGCAGCTTCTCACAAAGCCTACTCCTGTAGCAGCTCTCCTGCTGCCAAAACCTTGCCATGTAAAGATAACACAAACACGTAGCTAAATGTGTATTGATTTGCCAAACTTTGTTGGTAAGTGCCATGAAGGAAACTAAATACATTGCAAAATCTTACTAGCATTGCAAACATTTGATTTTTTTTCCGTGTCCTCCATTTTTGTTTTTATAATTATTCCTTGTTTGTTTCATACAACTTCTTTTGTTGGTGGATTTAAGTTTTGTTTGGTTTTGGGTTTTCTTTTAGGGGGAAGTCTCTAATAATAGTAACACCAAAATAAAAATCATTGTTAAATAACTTTATTTTTTAAGTATCTTTCGTGCTTCTGTTCATTCAGAGACATCAATGATAACAGGAATATTTTGCAACTGAGACAGCACGCTATCTTTTATAGAACCTTTAGCACTTGCTTTTCTCCATGATTCTTCAACATTAAGTTTTATTATACTTTCTGACATTTTGTAAAAACAAATTGGGTTTGTGCATTTGCATATTATTCCTTTTTTTATATTATATAAGTGGTTAGATATTGCGGGCAGTGGGCAGATAGTGTGATATTATGTGGGCAATTCAAAGCTTTTTATCAGAATTTTTTTAAGATGTCAATCTTTTCTCTTTGATAACTATCAGAAGCCCTTAAAAATTATCTCCTTATCTCATGTAATCTCTTTCTTACTTATTACTGGCTTCAGTGCAGTTTTATGGTATGACTGGAGAGTGTCCATAGCAATTCAGGTTGGAAAAATACACGCCTTAGAGTCTCTAGACAGATCAATCAGCTTATAATAATATTTTTATAATTACTTGGATAGTAAATATTTATTAATTTTAAAGATTTTTCTGACAGAGACATTCTGTTGCCATGTATATGTGTACACCATTTTGTGTAAAAGTCTTAACTTCTACTCACCTTTCGGAGAAATACATTTTGTACTGTACTTTTTAAAATGTTGTGTCTAAATTATATTACCAGTATGATCTTTTCTTACTTAATCTAAGCCAAAGTAATTTTAAAATGATCATGTGGGAATGTCAAACAACTTATGAGTTTCCTTTAAAAAGGAAACTATTAGGAGTTTGTTATATAGGAACATACCCTACTTGCTTTTATTCTTGCTAATAATAACCAAGGTAGAAATCAGATACTGAATCATATAACTGTGTTGCTTGGAAGAAGCTAGACAAGAGAAAGACAGATAGAGAACCATTAAAGCACTTTCCAGAAGCAGGAATTAGTTAGGTTGATAAAGGTTTAAAAATTATTGTAAATGAATCATAAAATCACAGAAATGGTTAGGGTTGGAAAGGACCTTAAAATCTAGTTCCAACCACCCTCCACTAGACCAGGTTGCTCAAGGTCCTGTCCAACCTGGCCTTGAGCAGAGCATTTACCACTTCTTTAGGTAACTGGTTCCAGTGCCTCACCACCCTTACAGTAAAGAACTTCTTCTTTATATCTAACCTAAATCTCCTCTGTTTAAGCTTGAAGTCATTGCCTATTTTCCTATCACTCCAGTCCCTAATGAAGAGACCCTCCCCAGTATCCTTGTAGGCCCCCTTCAGGTACTAGAAGGATGCTATGAGGTGTCCATGCAGGCTTCTTTTCTCCAGGCTAAATAACCTCAACTTTATCAGCCCGTCTTCATAGGGAAGGTGCTCCAGCCCTTAATCATCCTCATGGCACTCCTCTGGATTTGTTCCAAAATTTTCATGTTCTTCTTATGTGGGGGACACCAGAACTGTACACAGTACTCTCAAAATGTTAGGATGGAGGCTTGAAAAACCAAAACATATAGAATCATAGAATCATAGAATAGTTAGGGTTTTAAAGGAGCTTAAGATCATCAAGTTCCAACCCCCCTCACACTAAACCATCTCACCCAAGGCTTTGTCCAACCTGGCCTTGAACACCGCCAGGGACGGAGCATTCTCAGTCTCTCTGGGCAACCTATTCCAGTGCCTCATCACCCTAAACAGGAAACTGTTTAAGTTTTAACCTGTTACCCTTGTTCTATCACTACAGTCCCTAATGAAGAGTCCAGCCCTAGCATCCCTATAGCTCCACTTCAGATATTGGAAGGCTGCTATGAGGTCCCCATGCAGCTTTCTCTTCTCCAGGGTGTACAGCCCAACTTTCTCAGCCAATCTTCATATGGGAGATGCTCCAGTCTCCTGATCATCCTTGTGGCCCTTCTCTGGACTTGGTCCAACAGTTCCATGTCCTGCACACAATACTCCAGTACTGCACACAATACTCCACGTGAGGTCTCCCAAGAGCAAAGTAGAGGGGCAGGATCACCTCCTTCGACCTCCTGGACACGCTCCTTTTGATGCAGCCTAGCACACGGTTGGCTTTCTGGGCTGTGAGCGCACACTGCTGGCTCATGTTCATTTTCTCATAGACCGACACCCCCAAGTCCTTCTCCACAGGGCTGCTCTGAATCTCTTCTCTGCCCAGCCTGTAGCTGTGCCTGGGATTGCTCTGACCAAGGTGGAGGACCTTGCACTTGGCATGGTTAAACTTCATGAGGTTGGCATCAACCCACCTCACAAGCGTGTCAAGGTCTGTCTGGATGGCATTCCTTCCCTCCAGCATATCAACCAAACCACAAAGCTTGGTGTCAGTGAAAAACTTGCTGAGGGCGCACTCAATCCCACTGTTCATGTCACCAACAAAGATGTTGAGCAAGCCCAGTCCCAACACTGATCCCTGAGGGACACCACTCATTACTGTTCTCCAGGTGGACATTGAGCCATTGACCACAACTCCTTGCATGCAGCCATCCAGCCAGTTCTTTATCCACTGAGTGGTCCACCTATCAAATTGATGTCTCTCCAATTTAAACACAAGGATGTCATGTGAGACGGTGTTGAACTCTTTGCACAGGTCTCAAAATATGAGACTACACTATTTGAATTTTTCTTTTCTTGCAGTATAACTTAAAACAGTGTCCTGGGTTCAGTAGTAGCCGTCATTTTTTTTTCTCCTTCTTGGTAGCTGGTGCAGCACTGTGTTTTTTACTTTCAGCCTGGGAACGGTGCTGATAGCACCAATGTTTTTAGTTACTGCTCAAATGTTTGGTCTGGCCAAGGTCTTTCTGAGCCTCATGCTCTGCCAGGGAGGAGGAGAAGATGGGAGGAAGCAGAGACAGGACACCTGACCCAAACTGACCAAAGACATATTCCATACCACAGCATGTCATGCCCAGGATGTAACTGAGAGTTACCCAGAAGGGCTAGGGACTGCAGGGTTGGAGGAGGTATGGATCAGTGCTCTGTCTGGTGGGGTGGGGTGAGTTATCAGTCGGCTGGTGCTGAGGTGTTGTGTTCTCTTCCCTTGTTATTTCCTTTATCATTGTTATTATTGGTGGTAGCAGTAGTGATTTGTGTTATGACTTAGTTGCGAAACTGTTCTTATCTCAACCCATGGGAGCTGCACTCTTTTCAGTTCTCCTCTCTGTCCCTCTGGGAGTAGAGGGAGGGCAAGAAGGAGGGGGAGTGTGTGAACGAGCTGTCTGGCTGGTTTTAAACCACGACAAACAGAAGAATAAATAATGCCTAGATGTGAAGAAGTTATTTTAAGGAAAAAAAAAAAAAGTTATATGAGGAAAAAAAAAGCTATATGAGGAAAAGCTATATGAGGAAAAAGATATGTTCCAGAAGGATATATATCTTTTTGACATATATCCAAATAGACATAACAGGACAAAAGTTTGCATTTCAATGTAACTGAAGCATCATAACTGATATAATAGCAGTAATAAGATCAATACTAACATTACTAATATTTGCCACTAAAATGTATTTTGTTCATTCCTTAAAAATTCATCAAAGTTAGGTGAGTCATTAAGGAACCAAAAAGGCTGATATTTTTGTTACTTATAATTTAAGGATTATTGCCTCTTTTACCTGGACAAAATACTGATCAGTGAAATAATTTGCAATTATTTCTTATTTTATATAAGGAGTGTGGACTAAAGAGATAAGATACACTCAAGATACATTCTGTAGATAATCTCTGAATACCTTAAAATTTGTTAAAATATTTGGCTTTTGAAATTAAGTTTAGGTAAGAAAAAAAAAAACAAAAACACCCTATGAACTGAATTTAAGAATTTTTGATGTTCTTCACATACTTAATCTAATTGTGCACGCTCTTTTTACAATATCAAGGCAAGGTTGGACAAGGCCTTGGGCGATATGGTTTAGTGTGAAGTGTCCCTGCCCATGGCAGGGGGGTTGGAACTTGATGATCTTAAGGTCCTTTCCAACCCTAACTATTCTATGATTCTATGATTCTATAATATGATAAACAGCTTCAGGAAAAAAAGGGAAGGAATAGTTACTGATGCTACGATTTGTACTTTTCTAGAGTCTTGTTAAGCGCCAGCATACAGTAAAGGAAAAAAAATTGTAAGTCTATTGCAAAATAATTTTTCAGGTAATAAAAGTTTTATAAACCTTCAGAGAAAAGTGTCTTGGGGTAATTGTAATGCAGGACTGCAATTTCTTGCCTTAAATAAATGAGAGTATTTCAGAAAGAAATTCGATATCAAGATAGGAGTTTAGCACCTTAACAGCATGTTTAGTCTAACATCCTTTAAATTGAAATATATTGTTTACTTTTCCTTTTAGTTTCTTAATATCTGTACTTCATAACTGTACTGAAAAGGTTAACCCATAGGTATCTTTATTCTAAAATAATTATTTCTTTTGTCAGAACTCATATTTGCCTGCAATAATTATTGTTTCTATTTAAAAGATCATACTAATTGAAAGTGTAGATGTGTGCATATTTAACACACAGAAAAAATACATATTAAACTATATTATTCTTTCATAGTGTTTAATCACATATTTTTAAATACTCTCAACAGTTTTTAGCCACTCAAATCTTTTTTCTCCCTCAGTATTCTGAAGTATGTCCTTTCTTCCATTTCTTTCTTTTTTCCTTCAGAGAAGAAACTACTAGGCATGTTGACTGTATCTTGGAGGGTGACAAATACATAGAAACCCCCAATTAAATTCTAATAAATAGCTAAAACACAAAAGGACTATTCTGAAAAATTCTGATATTTCGTAGTTCAGAGACCTGAAAAAAAACCCCACACAAAACAAAGAGCAAAAAAATAAACCCCACCAAGTCCAACAAACCAAACCAACCAAAAAAAAAAACACAACCCAGAAGCAAAGTAATGACTTGTTGCTCTAACTTTTGATGCAATCTACACCACTTTTACACTCATCCAGCTACTGACAACCAAGACTACATCACAATCTTAATATGAACAGTGTACATGCAATTTTCTACTATTCATTTTACTTCAATCATACAAATCCTAGAACATATTTCAATTTTTCCTTCTGTTCTTAATTACAAAACCATAACTTCAAAACCATATTTTCTGCTTCTGTTTTGCATATATGCAAACACTATATTTTATATAGTGCAACATTTTGTATTTAAAAAAAAAAGAACAGTCAAAAAGAGATATAATAATTCTATCATACGAAGTAGATATGCTTTAACGCAGAACTATTCAACTCTAAATATTGACCCCACAGCAGAATAATACAACTCACAAACTGGATGCCATCTTTTGCCTTAGGAGTCTCTTCTGAGAAAAACAAACAAACAAGTAAACAAACCAAAACAAAGCAAAAACCAACCAAACAAAAAAAAATCCAAAACAAGAATGTAGCTTGAAAAAATCATCAAATATTTAATTTTATTTCTTTTTCCCAGAAAAAATTCTGGCTCAAAAGTTGTCACTTTAAAAGTATTTGTATTATAAAATACATTTTTAAAAAGTGTAAAAAAAAACCCAAATATACTAGTTACATTTCTTTTCTGGTGGTTTTTTTTTTTTTTTTTTTTTTTGGTTGGTTGGTTTGATTGCTTTTTGGGTTTTGGGATTTGTTTTATTGTTTATTCAGGTTTAAAAAAAAAAAAGTAGTTATGAATAATTCTTACTTTTGAAACACAGCACTTCTGAGGGTAAAATCTAAAAAAAGATAAAAGCTTATCAGCTCAAATTATAACACCAGAAAAGAGTAAAAATTAAACCCAAAGTTCTTTCCATGCTGATGTATATATATAGTTAGTGTGCTGAATTCTTCTATTCATTACCTGACCAGTTGAAATCTGCTTTTGGATCTTGCTAACACAAAGAGGAAATATTTTGAAATGGGCTGACAATATGTTGAAAAATCAGTTCTGTGTGCAGATGGGAAAAGAGTGTTTAATTTGTTGTGTCTTCATTATTTGTGTTGTCCCTTTTAACATTTAGTAACCCCAGAAATTTTGTGACTAAAGACAATTTTCTCCATTAAATTCTCACACTGTAACAAATTGTTTAAAATAATTTAAAGCAACAGATTTATTTTTTCTTTTTAACTTGGAAATAAAATGCCTGCTGCAGATCTGCAGACTCAGTTTCCCAACTACCATTGCAAAGTGAGTCTATGCCCAAAGAAGCTTTACTCAAGCAGATGCTGCCAGAACCTCAGAAATACGAAGCTTCTTTCCAACTCAGCTGAAGGATGTACATGCCATGACTATCCTGTCAAGAAACCCCCTCTTCATGGTGTCTTCTGTTTATAGATAGACCTCCTAGGTGATGAGTTATCCAGTTTTATGGTAGATAGTAGATATTTTCAGATTGCCAAAGAGATAGGCTTTCTGGCAAGAAAACTTATCCTGGGAAATCTCTCTGGTTTCTGTCAGAAAATTCAAGAAAAATCAAAGCTTTCCTACAAAATTAAACATTTTTTCTCATAAGTACTCGAAATTTAAAAATACCTTAAAAAATTCTACAAAGATCTCTTCTCAAAAAGCTGTCTCGATGCAGTATGAGTCAATACCAAGGCTGCCACTCTGAATCCTGCCCTTAATATTGACTCAGTTATGTAACTTTAACGAGGTTATCTTATTTCATAGGTATAGCTCCAATTTTGCATTACCAATTAAAATGTCACTTAACCAGTAATGGGATCAACTATAATAATTTATAATTTCACAGTTTTTAGAAGGGATTAGCAGTTCAGTGCTTTAATTTCTGTTTCTTCTTCTATGGAGCGTTATATTGGACTGTTCAACTAATACAAGTGTATAGTAAAATCATCGACATAATAAAATATCCTTTTTTAAGTAAATAAATTTTCACAGTGCTTTACCCATTGTACTTTCCAGCTACCATTGTTGGCTTTCCTAAAGCATACCTCAGTCTTTGATTGAGAAATATATCTAATTTGAATGGATCCATTTGAGCAACATGTTTTGGGAAACCACAACAAAGTAGAATCAAAAACAATTACATAGGTGATCTGAAATTATAAAATAACTTTGATTAAAATAGTGTAGGTGTCACACCTCTCTCAGACAAAGTAACATAATAATTCCTCAATGCTCTCTAGATTTTTCTGATAAAATAATAGTCAAAGGCTCTGTGACCCATTAAATAATTTTACCTGTTTCTATGTTGGCAAAAAAAAAGATTCCTTGTTTTACGGTCCATGTATTTAAGTTATGTAGAAGTGGGTGAGCATCTGACTTTGGACAAGTCTCAAAACAGAAAGTGGGATTTGTAAGTGGACTTACAAATACTAAAAAAAAAAGATGTTTTGCTGATCCTGGTTATTTCCTCTTCATGTCTCTTTTTGTGAGGTTTTAAGACTTGTTATTTTTCTTAGTGCTAGATGAATTTAACATTATTTTAAGAAAATGTACTGGCCTTAGCATGTTTCAAGTGTTCCTAGACTATCAGATATAATAGATTTCTCATTATTTTATTATTTTCCTACTTTAATATCAGAGATTATAAAAAGCCTACGTAAATCACATTGTTAGCTCAAAAGAGGAAATAAGACTGGAAGGGTGTTATGAGGTCTCCACGCAGCCTTCTCTTCTCTAGGCTGAACAGCCCCAACTTTTTCTCAACCTGTCTTCATACAGAAGGTGCTCCAGTCCCCTGATCATCCTCGTGGCCCTCCTCTGGACTTGTTCCTACAGTTCCATTTGTTTTTTATGGTGAGGACACCAGAACTGTACACAATACTCCAAGTGAGGTCTCACGAGAGCAGAGTAGAGGGGCAGGATCACTTCCTTTGACCTGCTGGTCACGCTCCTTTTGATGCAGCCCAGGATACAGTTGGCTTTCTTGGCTGCGAGTGCAGACTGAAGCCAGCCCATGTTCATTTTCTCATCAACGAACACCTCCAAGTCCTTCTTCTCAGGGCTGCTCTGAATTTCTTCTCTGCCCAACCTGCAGCAGTGCCATGCATTAACATACATATTAATACCTTTCTATTGCATTAGTATTTGTAATAATGTGGGAGCTAGCGCGAACATTTTGAAACGGTAAAGAGAGTGTCTGTATGTGTGACTGTGTGTTTGACAAGGGGTGAAATTGAATGTCACTCTAAGTGCACCTGGTCATTCAATGATTCATATGCAATGGAAATTTAGGGGTAATTTAGGTATGTAAGAGGCTGTGGACCTTCTTGTGTTATTTACTGTTTTGAAGTTGCAACTTTCCATTAATGTTTTAAAGGTATATCTCAAGGAAACTTGGAAAAGTGGAGGAAATTCAAATTTGTTAATAACAAAAAGAAATACAAAAATTCATTTGTCTAAACCTTTTTTTTTGTTTTGTTTTAATGAGCTCCTTGAAGCTTTTTGAAAGCCCAGTTTAATTTATTTTCCAAATTTTAATTTTAATAGGTCTGCCTGACCTTTAAGGAGAATAGGAAAATACAAAGTTAAAAAGACTCTTTTGGTGGATAGCCATGGATGGTTGAAGGTAATGAGAAGAAAACCGGAGAATATCTTGTTTTCCCTTTTCCTGAAAAACACAATCCCTTTTAAGAGCATTTAGTGAGCTTCATATATGAAATTATAGCAACCAGCTTGGCAGATACTTCTTCAAAGTCATCAGTCTAAAAAGCATCTCTCAGTTTTCAGCTGCATTAGATGTTATTCTCTCATTTTAAAAACTAAAACCTTTTCATTCTTTAGTATATTATTTTTCTGTGGTTTTGTTGGTTTTCTGTTTGTTTTCTTTGTTGTTGTTGGTTGGTTGGTTGTTTTTTTTTTTTCTTACTAGGAATCTGCTTTATTTTTTCAAGGCTTTGAGCACTTTCTAATCCTTAAGTTAGTTATCATTTATTTTAACATTATACTTTAAGAAGTTGTATGCGGAGATGTTAGACAGGTGCAGCTCTCAGTAATATCTGCTTAAGAAATAATATTATAGAAGTATACATAATGTGTTCTTCCTGTCACTGTTTTGGGAGGGAGAAGTGCTGTGATGACAGCTAAATTACTCTTCATATGTAAAAGCTTGATTATAAAAGAAGTATCAAATGCTTTTAAGGCTTTCTAGTATACCAGTGAATATGATGACTGTGTTTTATGGATATTTATAAGTGTTTCAAGCTTCCACGTCACATCTGTTATGGAGAAATGCTTTTGAGCACCAGAAGTTGTAAGCTCCTTGATTTTCTGGTCCCTTTTTGACACGTTTTCATTGTGGAAAAAACAAACAAGTAGATGAGCCTTGTCAGGGTGATCTGAGCATGTCACATTGACTTCTCTCCAAGATTTAACCTTGTAAAAATTAAGTATCTACTCTAAGCTATTCTGATATGCTTGCTCCTTGAAGACCTCTTCTTCCTAGAACTTCTCACTTTTTTTTTTAAATCCATGCAGATTCATAGATGTCCAGGACAAACACCAGCTTGCTCTTTGTATGCTCATTTTATTGTCAGTCTGTGTCCCAGGCATCTCCAAGGATTCCCAAGTTTTACCAACTTACAGATGAATTGTCTAAAATCTTTCTTCATTCAAATGTTAGACTTCTATTTTTCCCAAATTTTGAATGAAGAAAAAGATAAACCAATTGACAAACATAACTATAGTTGTGAGTATGAAAATATATTTTTCTCAACAATGTGCAATCATTTTAGGAGTGGAGCACACTGAACTTCATTTCTTGATTGCATGAAAATAGTTTGTATAGTTAGCAATCAAGTTTTTAGATTCTATATTGTATATAATTTTATTTTGACTGAATGTACAAAAGATACTCATACTAAGTGTCACAACTAGGTTTCAGGGCTCTTAGTACTAACATATGTGAACACAAAATGAATAGTTCCGTAAATTCTAGAACACATGAGACATAATTCCTTGCAGCTCTTCCCTGCCTTTGTGGTCTTGTGTTTACAGTATGACTGACCTCACTGTTGATTCTATGATTCTGACCATTCTATGGTTCTATGATCTCTGAATTCATACTGAGGGGGAAGGAGTGGCAGAGAAGAGAAGCAGAATAGTCTGGATTTTTTTTTCGTGTTTATAAAACATGGAATAATATAATATAATATATTACATATATTATATTGGTATCTTAGTGAGAAATGATTGCAGACTTTTTAGGAAACCTGGTATAAATGATAAACTTTCCCTAAGGGCTTACAAGCTAGGGTATAGCACATAATAAACAGATGAGACAAACAGATTAGAGTGAGGTGAGGGACTGTGTTTAGACAATTTTCAGCAAACAGTAGATGTCACAATTATTTTTCCATTGTCAAGCTGTAGTTAATTGATAATTTTTATCAGTTTTTACTTTCTCAAATATCAAATTTCACAGCAATGCCCATTTTATTAAAAACTGGTAGGTGAAGAAACTATAGAAAATACAGACCTTAGTGTAGGAAGAGTTAGTAAGTTCTCTTTAAACATGTTTATATAATCTGTTCACAAGGTACTCATAGCTCAGGAAGGGTAATTAAAACATAGAAAAGGAATGCCTGGAGCAGACTAAATTTAGAGAAGTTTTTGAAACAAAGTTTAAATCCCTGCTTAATGTTATCAGAGAGAAGTGTAAAAAAGGGTAAAATAGGCTTCCAGTCGGGCAATTAATGCTATATGAATAATCCTCTCTAAGGGTCTCTTGTTTTTCTTCTTTTCCTGAAATAGGTTTGCACAGGTTAAAACCACTTGCCCCACCATGTCCACGTCGTTTCCAGGGGAAGGTAAGGTACAAGTTCTTATTGAGCCCTTAGGGTTCAATTCACCTGAAACGTAGCTGTGACCTTCTGTATTAGCAAGTCAAAGCAGCAGGTGTTTGTGGCAGTTTGACCTTACAGCCTCAAGATCACTTGACATGCAAAGTACACTCTTATTACATTGGATGAAGGGCAATCTGGAAGAAGAAGAAGAGAAGAGGAGAAAATAGGACTATGTTGCGGGAAATGGAAGAAACAGTTTTAACACATGATGTTTAAGGAAACTCCATTAAAATATTTAATGGGATAAATGAAACCTAGAGCAAAATATCCTAGCAAAATATATTTCCCTAGTTTCTAAAGAGTGATATGTAAATCTATAGCTCTACATGGATAACTGCTATTAACAGTAAATCTCATAAGGAATGGGAATGCAACATCACCTACAACTATGACTTTTGATGGGCCTGATCTAAAACATAACAAAATAACTAAGATTCTCTTTGTTCCTTTAATGGGGTTTTGACATTGTAAACTTGTCTTTTTGAAGTGCAGTGGCAGTGCCAGAATAAAACATTAGAGAGTTAGGTCCAAAACAACCTTTTTTAAGCTGTCTTTGTGATAGTGTCTTGTTGTCAAGTAAACAATTAAAAAATAAAAGGGCCCTACAAGAGTGAAGATGTCCCTTTCTGCTTGAACACATTGCATTTTATGTTCTGCATAACACAAATTTTAAAAAGCAATGCAAAATATCCCATGCAGCCTTTTTTGGAGCATTAGGCAGACTTAAATCTTTTTATCTTAGCATTTTTTCCCCCTTTCTCTCTCTGGGCTTCAAGTTATTTGTCTTTTCAGCTATTTAAACATTAATCATTCTATAAACGGAGCCCTCAAATGTCCACATAGAGATAAATTCCTGCAAAGCAGTTTCTTCATTATCATTTGGTTCTCAGGGGTTTTGCTTTCCAAAGGCAATAACAGTTTTAGCCAAAGTTATTTGTCCCCAGTCCAAGTAATTTATCAAGTGCAACAAATGTTTTATCCAAAGCTGTAAAATTAAGAAGAGTATTTGATACGGCAGTTAAGTTATAAAATGTCGTCCCTTAATCTGGGCTCCCAAAAGTGCAGCAGAACTAAAAGTGACAAGAATCCCACAGAAGAGATCTTGATTAAGTGAAAAATTAATCAATACAATCCCATAACTATTATTGCTCATTCATCTGTTGAATAAGGAAGTTCATAACTGTTTAGTGGCACATCCAGTGTTCATACCTGTGATGTTACTATTGCTGCATGTGATGAGGCCAAACAGATCCCAAAAGGGTAAGACTCTATAGTAGCAGTAACAACTACTATCTATTATTTATATAATAAAGTAAGGAATTGTTTATATATATATGTGTGTGCGTAAAATTTCCTATATTCCTGTATAATTAAATAAGATAAATTATGATAGCAGCTCTTTTTTAATATATGCATTTACAGTGTGAGTAGGCTAGACTGAATAAGTGACAAAGCATGAAATATTAGCAACCCAAATATCTCAGAAAATTGTGATCCTGATCTTTAAGACAAGTGATAGAACTCACATAGTACTCTTTTGTTTAGATGGATGGAAGCTACAAGAAAAGGTCTTCTGAAACTGTTGGAAGAGTGATTTTTAGTAAAAGGGAGGAAAAAAGGCCATTTCGTAAAGTATGCAGGGCATCGCTGAAGGAACCCGTAGCACAGTGAAAGTTAGTTTGATATACCACTAATAGATAAATGCAACACTTTCATTATTAGTGTCATGTGACTATAATGTTTCTCCAGTTTATATTTAAAAGCTGATTTTATTTTGTTTTAAAATTTCAGAATTATCAAAATGTTTTAGCCCCAGACGCTATGTTTAGCTAAAATGGCAATGGAAAAAATAGTGGGAATGTTAATAGGATGACAAACTTTACATGATTAAAAACATATTAAATATATTTTAATATAAAATATCTATTTTTTCAACAAGACTTTAACATGACTTATTTGATGTAGCTTGAATCTTTACCTTACTTGTAAAATCTAGAGGAGATGCATTATTATGGACCAAACTGTGAAGTATTAGGCTCATCATAAAACAGTGGAGTATTAAACTCAGCACAGGTTGAGCTTGATATATGAAATGTAGGCTTCTTTTGTAACTTGATGATCATTTCTATTTTTAGTAAATAGCATTTAAGAAGGTGCTTTGCCGCCTCATAATTTCAAAATCTGTGAAGGTTTCTTGTGCTTAGTCTTTCAGCAAAAAGTGCTAGCAACTGTCTTCACTGTTTCATTTATACTGTAACACTTGGTACTGAATTTTCAAGTAATTGTTTCAAAGATGCAGCCTAATTTGAGTTCAGTAAGTAATTTTATGCATTGTCTGAAATGTCTTGCTTCATGGGAATAATAAAATCTTTTTCTAAGATGTTTATCAAGTCTAAGTAATAAAAGATTTTAGAGTAGGCCTTGGCCTCTAAATTAAGATACATTACCTTTTTCAACAGAGACAGAAAACCCTGTATAGTGTTTCTCTAAGGAGTATTTCAGTTGTTTGAACTATAGTGATTAATTTTCAACAGAAGTCACGATTTCTAAATTGAAAAGAAGAAACGTGCACTTTAGCAGTGACTGACAATAAAAATCCTAATACATTCCTTCTTGATGAAAATAAAGGATTTATTAAAACTTAATTGACTTTGTCATCTTTTTATGCTTCTCTAGAGGCTGTGTTTTAAACCTTGAGAGTTTGCCCGCAGGCTGCTGCAGAGGAGACTGTTCTTTGTACATTATATACCACAGAAAAATACTTTTTGAAAATTCATAATTCAGCATTTTGTGCTGAGGTGACCATTTCAAAATATAACTATTATGGTCCAAGGTGAGAGTATTTTATTGAAAGGAAAGTTCTGGATATGGGAATTCAAATTCATTAACCCTGAAGAAATCTATTTTAAAGTCTGTCATTAGTTTCACAAGTCAGTCATTATAATTTTTAATGCTATGAAGAGCCTTTTCATTTGGGAATTGGAAGGGTTTTGTGTGCTTGAAAATAAGATGTGTCTTCCTCACCCACTGCCTTTTCTTGAGCCCTGATCTTGTAAAAATTTGAATGGTCATGAAGCACTGGGTGTTTCCACGGTCTGAAAGCTAGTTTGTCAGTTTAACCAGCAGATACTTATCAACATATATTAAAAAGGGGGGATGTAGGACAAAACTGACTCTTTTTTCATGTCGAACCTCCTTTTCCCATTTTTTAATGAAATAAAGTACTTAAAGATATAAATCGTATTTCTGTCTTTTGGCTCTATATTAGTGCTAATAATATTTACTATTGAAGTCTCAAAGTTGTGTTGCTTTTTTTCTTCAATAAGCTTTCTTTTATTAAAAGCTCATTATCAGTCTACTGGAGGCACAGTCTTTCTGCATGCTTTATGATTCTTAAAAACTTTGAAGACATGATAGAAGTTCCAGTAGCAAGGAACACTAAATTTGCTTCTCAGGTTAGGAACAGGAAGAGTAGAAGGTTTGAATATATCTCTTCATATACCTTTTCTCTCCATGTCTCTTCTCTGATACCAGGATGGTTAGCATATGGGGGACTAGGTGAAGTTAATTCTGGATTCACTAGTACACAAACTGCAGAGAGAACGTTAAGTGTTAACAGATGAAAGCGAGTTCAAGCAGAATGGAATTGCTCTGTTTAACATGTAAGGAAGTATTTTATTTCAGAATAAAAGTCAAATGTTAGAAGAACTGAAGTTGTCTTTTATCAGTCTTTAATCCAAAGCACCTAACTTAGTCTTCTGAAAGTAAAAAGAAAGTGATATTTTTATTGCCTGAATTAGGTGTTAAAGTACTTATTTATATACTTTTTGAGAAGCCTGTAGTGTCCAACAGACATTGAAAAAAAAGGATGAATAAAAGTTAAACTACCAAATTCTTTTTTTTTTTTAAATGTTTTTTTTTCCAGCACTGCAGTATGAGACATACTGAAAACTATAGACTACAGAAAGCATGCATGAAAGTACACCATGGTGTAGTTTGCCCCACCCTGCAAATTAATGTATAAGAGTAGTAATAATAAATGAGTTGAAATAAAAAATTTATTCCCAACACTGTTAATTTAAGACTGAGATTAGGCCCAAAGAATAAAAATGTTGCCAGCCCTTGATAACTAATTTACGTGGAATTTCTTCAGAGAACCCAAGTACCCTATTTTCTGGCTATGAGTGAGTTCAAAACTTTCTTGTGTTTGAGAGGCTAAGAATGGAAAATAAATCATCCAGTATGATCATTCTAGATCAGCTATCTACAGATCAACAAATCTACATATGTGCACCAAATTTAATATGTCCCCCAAGAACCTTTTTTCTGTTGAGAAGTATGTTTTTCTTTAAATATATTAATTATCTTTCCATTACTTGTTCTTTATTTTCTTGTCTCTTAGTAGTCTATCTCAAATCTATGTTTCACCCAGGTTATTGTAACAATGCACCATCTGATTAGTTTTGTTTATTACAGTATGAACTTTCTAGAGCTTTGACCTTTCTCTGTAAATTGAGGTACAGCACATATGGTTCATATACCTGGGGGTTTTGCTGTCTCTTGTCTGTAAGCTGTGCTCAAGTTTTCAATGATAGGTTTATTTATTTGTTTCAGTAGTTTCTTTTGCATTTAATTTGAATGTAGCAAAAGAGCTAGCTGAAAAGTATGGTAGAAAGCTTAGATGTAAATTGCCTTTTCTCCTCATATGGAAGTATATTCACATTTCACAAGGAAAACTTCAGAATATACTGGCTTTGTATGGGACACAAGTAGTAACTGTGGCATTCTTAAACATGTCAAAATCAAAACAAGGTCCTCTCATTTAAGTGTATTACTGGAATGATCAACAACCTTGTTTTACCTTATCCTAGATTTCTTAAAAGAGGGAAAGTGGTGTACTTGTGAGAGAGCAGTTAGCCTTAACACTGTGAGTTAAAACATTTTATCAACCTTTATTTTATAGCTCAAAAATAGGTGTAGTCTTCATATACATATGTATATATTTCTCCTAAATTTCTATGTATATTTTCTGTTTTCTAACACAATGCCACTTACATTAATGAAAATTTCCAGTGGAAAGCTTTAGCCTTTTTCATCTCTTCAGCTATATATTGGGTACTCACCTATTTTCTATTATTGGTTTCTTTCATTCCAAGGAGGAAAAAACTAGTCAGTTGTTATGCCTGCAAACTCACCAGTCCTTCAGAATTATTCCATATTTTTACTTGCTCAGTTTAAAGGCAAAATACCAAATACCCCAAAAACTTGCATGACCTACAAAAATAATCTTTACACTGAAACAGTATGGTTTTAGCTTTTTCTAGATGTAAGGACTTGAGGCTTGAATATGCATGTACTTCATTAACCAGAGAGGTGAACTGGTAGAAGAGTTCCATGAGTTGACTGATTGAATTCTGGAGGTCAGACCTGAGGCATTTTATAGAAACTTTTTCCTGGGTTTGTTTTATTGTGCTTTTTTTTTTGGTTAGTTGGTTGGTTGGTTGGTTTGTTTTGGTGTGTGTTTTTTGTTTGTTTCTTTGTGTGTGTTTGTTTTCTGCTTTGGTTTTGTTTAGCAAAATAAGCAGAAAATGACAAGAAGGGAATGGATGTCACTTCTGTCCTTGAGAAAGAGGAGGAAGGGAGGGCATAGGTCTGCAGTTTCAGAACACCTCCATTGCCCTAGTAGAAGGTTAGAGGAGAAGACTCCATGACAGGTTGCATCAGAGCCAGCCAAGCCTGAAATACAAGTATGTATGAAGAGAAAGCAGCAGGTAGTAATAGTTTGAGACTCCTTCCTATGGGGAATGGAGGCCCCATATACCAGTCCCATTTGCTGTCTAAGGAGATATTACTTCCTAGCAGCTCGGACACCAGGTGATGTGGAGAAACTGCCAAGACTTGTCCAGCCCTTGGACTATTATCTACTACTATTCATGTACATGGACAACATTGGTACTGTGAGGGGAGGTGACAACCATGTCAAGAGTGGCTTCACAGCTCTGGGCATGAAGACAAAGGCCATGGGAGCCTCCATCCTTAATCCTGATGGTAAAAGGGAACGTCTTGTTTAGGAGCAGAGGGCTACTGCAAATCAATAACTGGTTGAGCAGCTGGCATCAGACAGAGATTTGGCTTTTATATCACATGACCATTTTTGAGGATTGAGGACTCCTGGACAGGCAGTGGAAGGAAGCTGATGTAGAGAAAAAGGGAAGGAAATAATTGCTCCCTTTCTTATACTCTGCCAATGAAAATTTACTAATAATTAAAAAAAACCAGAAAATATTTTCCCATTTCATCAAAAAATATATTTCCCACATCAGTTGTACATTTTGTATACCATTCAATTTATATCTTCACCCTTTTCCTCTGCCCCCTTTTTCACATATCTGATGTGGAGACCTAGTCTTCCAATAAATACCTCAACATTAGGTATATATTATGTGTCTTGTAAAGATTCAAGGATGGTATCACAATTTAACCTTGATGAATTCTGAGAAAGTCATATATATTGGTAATTAGTGAAGACTCTTCTTATAGGGTATCTGGTAACCATAACTGAGAAAAGCTGGATAGTATGTTGTTAATGACAGGAATGCACTTTATGTGAGAAGCAGTGCGGAGATGAGAAAGAATGCAGATTTACAGAACTGTAATGACATGAAGGAAGATGCATATTTTCATCATTTGACAGGAGGACATATTCTTTTTTAATCTCATCTAACTCACTTTTTCTGCTAATGTTACGGGGGAATGTGCTTAGGGGGAAAAGGGTTACACTCCACGGAAGGCTGCACAGTTCAATTTGCAAGTTTTATTCAGGATATCATGATGCTGTAGATTTCTTACGTATTTAACATAAACCACACACAAGCCACTTTAAAGGGAATACAACTCTACTCCTATTTGTACATATGCTACCCCTCAAAGAAAAATCTTTCCACCAGGCCTCTCAACAATGGCTTGTGAAAGCCTGTGGGCTGTCAGTTGCAGAGGCACTGTCGGTGGTGCTTCAAAAGAATATTGATGCTTAGAAGTAGGTGAAGACATGAAAGCAGAGGGTGTGAGGAGTTAACACAGAATTGATGTACTGTAACCCTAGGATCTACAAAAACTACAATATATATTCATAAAATGTGACAAATTCATTTAACGCGTAAAGATAAATGATCATGTAGAGATTGACTGAGCCACCAGAATCAAAGGGTAGTGATCAATGGCTTGGCATCATCAGTTACTTGTAACAAATAGAATACCTCAAGGGTCAATACTGGGACCAGTAGTGTCCAGCATCTTAATCAGTGATCTGGATGATAACATGAATTCACCTTTAGCAAATTTGTGCATATTACTAAGGTAGTGGCTGATAAACCAAATGGCAGAGATACAGTTCGGAGGGACTCGAAGAAAGATGACAGCTAAGTCAACAGAAATATATTGAATTTCAGCATGTAGAATGTCAAACTCCTGCACTTTGAATGAAATAAATATTATGCATCACTCAAGTTAAAATTCAGTACTGGCTAAATATCCATGTACCATGTATCTAGGTGTGATTTCCTCTTATCTCCCAGTCTCCAGTTTCTTGAAGTTTAGAGATTGTTTCAACCAACAGTGTAACCTTTATATAACCTTCCAGAAAAAATTCTAGGGAATTTTGAAGTGCTAAACTAGCTCTGGACAAAATAAATCAACAGTATCCTGAAGCTTTTGTTTCTTTCTTAGTTGTATGGAATTGAAAGTATATATGATGCCACAACTGATGGCTCATACTCATTGCAAGCACTTGTTAAAGGAAACACTCACCTAAACTGGACTTGGGGAAATTTCACAGAATCCTTATCAAAAATTAAATTCCTGAATCAAATTTCTAATACCATCAGCCTGACTCAAGCACTTCTAAAAGCAGTGCACAAGGAACTGGAGTGATCTATATTCCATTTTAGTGGCAGTTCAATGTTCATACACACAGAACAGTCAGTATACCTGTAGCAGTAGAAGGAAGGCGTATATCTGCACAGTCCAACCACAAGGTGTTGAAGCCAAGGCATACATGAATACGTATATTGCAAGGTCTATTACTCAACTGTTTTGCAAACCCTGATGTATGACTGAGGTACATCTATGAAAATATGACAGGCTTCAAAGAAAGGGCTAATACCTTCCTGAGCTAAGAATCAAAGGAGAAACTGGTGCTTTCTTCCTGAGTGAGGATAGCTACACCTATGACATTCTGGCACAGTTATGCATTGTGTTAGACACTGCAAGCCCCTGTGCCACTGTGTCATGAGGTTGCCATCCGACAAGGATAAATATATGAACAGTACAAGAAAAAGAGTAACATGGCAGAAAGTTTCAAAAATCAAGAACAGAGGCAGAAAACTGGGAGAAAAATGTGAGATTTACATGACCAAAATCAACATAATCCTATTAGCCAACAAGATCCCCTGCAGCATAACACCAAAAAAATCTGGCCAATATGGCCAAATTAAAGGGACAAACACAACACTTGCAGTAGTTGTAAGAATGAAAAACTTCCTAGGAATTGCCACATTTTCCAGATCCATCAGCCTCCAGTGTCCTTCCAGGAGGAGATCTGGACATCTAAAGCACTTGGGTACAGTGGCTCTGTAGTCTGGGATTGATCAGTTTTATCTCCACTTCTTCCAGTATTGTTACATTGAAGCATGGTTTGGCAGGTCTGGCAGGAAGACCTCCTCTGTAACAGCCACAGTTGGCACCTATCCAGGACATACTGCTCCCAGGTTTCTGTCTGGTCTCTAAATTATAGGTCCTACTGAACATCCTGGATGACACTTGTGATGACAGGCTCAGTGCTCTCCCTCCTTTCTGTCTTCTTCTCTTTCCAAATCACCACTTATGATTCATCTGATTTAGGGTGGCTTTTCTGGTGCAAGCTGCCTCCTTTCATCAATAACATGAGGACAAATCAACAAGGGAGGGCACTCATTAAGTGGAGGCATTTATTGGTTGCATTTCCACTGGGAAGACTCCTGTTCTGAAGCTGCTTTGAGAACTAACGCAACACACAATAAGTAGAGACTATCAAGTGATTTTCTTAAAAACCTCATTTCTGTTGCCATCCAGACTGCAAGTGCAGACACAGCCTTATGCAACTAATTTAATTCTGGAACTCTGAATACTCATCTTCTAGTTCCCAAGTCTCTAGATCGCCCTTGTCTTTCTCTAGCTTTTCTATGCACTGCTGTGAAGGCTAGAAATGATGTCTGAGTTTGTGATTTTGGTTGCCTTGTTTATTTTAAAGGTGGTTAGACTTCATGCAGTCAGATTCTAAGCTCAGGGCTTTGGGGAATACATAGAAATATGATCTCAGGCTACTTCTGTAGCCTGTATAAATAAATACTGTAGTTCTCTTGGAAAAGCATCATACCCTTTGAACCACTTCATGCTTCTTATGCTCTAGTGATTGATGGTTTTACTCACTTACAATAAATATAATTAAGCAACCTGCAGGCATTTGGTTAAAAATTAAACTAATTAAACTTTTTTTTTTTTTGAAGACAAAACAAACAAGCAACAGAAAATAAAATCAATAAATACAAAAAAATAAAAAAGAAAGAAAAACACTACATGCACCCACTTTATTAGATGTAACTCTTTCAGGGGGATGTTAACTTGTTTGGTTCAATACAGGGGGTAAATAAGCTTTTCGTGTAGTGCAGGTACTGCCAGCGTATGTACTTGTACTAGATGAAGAAAGTAATCAGAAATAGTCAGGATGTAAATTAATTCTGCCTCTGGGAATGCTTAGATATGCAAATCAAGCAATAGAACATTAAAAGGGTTTTTGCTAAGTGTTTTGGAAAATGAAAACTTGTGGACTATTTCGTAAGGGTCAGTTCTGAATGAGGCATTTGAACACAGAAGTTTAATACATTTCCAAAAATCAAGAATTATATTTTCATATTTCCCTCCATAGAACACATATCATTTTCAAACCATTGAAAGGTGACATGAAGATATGCAAAAATATGTTGAAAAACTGCACATAATTGAATGAGCAAACACATTTGAAAGGGTGGAATTTTAACAGTATACTGGTCCTTCCTTTATTTTAAATATTAGAATAATATAGTGTCCTGGGTTCAGCAGTAGCAGTCATTTTTTCTCCTTCTTGGTAGCTGGGGCATTGCTGTGTTTTTGACTTCCGGCCTGGGAACAGAGCTGATAACAACGATGTTTTGGTTTGGGCAAGGACTTTTCTGAGCCTCATGCTCTGCCAGGGAGGAGGGAAGCCAGGAGGAAGCAGAGACAGGATACCTGACCCAAACTGACCAAAGGAGTATTCCATACCACAGCATATCATGCCCAGGATGTAACTGAGAGTTACCCAGAAGGGTTAGTGGACTGCAGGATTGGATGAAGTATTGGTAGGTGCTCAGTTGCATGGTGTAGGGCGAGTTATCGGTCAGAGGGTGGTGGGGTGTTGTATTCTCTTCCCTTGTTATTTCTCTTATCATTATTCTGTTCTTATATCAACCCATGGGAATTGCATTGTTTTTTATTCTCCTCTTCATCCCTCCGGGAGTAGAGGGAGGGAAAGAAGGGGGAAGAGTGAGTGAATGAGGTGCCTGACTGGTTTTAAACAACAGCAAAAAGTTACTCAAAAAAAAAAAAATCTCATTTTCTCCTTTTCTTCCTCACACATGGTATTGGGTTTGTGTGACAAGGTTTTGGTGGTGAGAAGAGAGATTCTGTGAGAAGCTTCCCCTCTGTCAGATAGACTCAATCTCAGATGGCTCCAAGACGCTCCTGCTGATGGCCAATGCTAAGCCCATCAGTGACAGTGGGACCACCTCTGGATAACATACTTAAGAGGAGAAATAAATTCTGTGGTACAACAGCTGGGAGAGAGGAGTGAGAATATGTGAGAGGAACAACTCTGCAGACATCAAGGTCAGTGAAGAAGGAGGAAGAGGAGGTGCTCCAGCTGCCAGAGCAGAGATTCCCCTGCAGCCCATGGTGTAGACTATGGTGACGCAGCTGTGTCCCTGCAGCCCATGGAGGTGGAAGTTGAAGCAGATATTCACTTGCAGCCCATGGAGGATCGCACACTGAAGCAAGTGGATGCTGAAGGAGACTGTGACTTTGTGGGAAGCCCATGATGAAGCAGGCTTCTGGAAGGAACTGTGGGCCCGTGGGAGACCCACACTGGAGCAGTCTGTTCCTGAAGGACTGCTCCCCATGGAAGGGACCCAGGCTGGAGCAGTTCATGAAGAACTGTAACCTGTGAGAAGGACTCACTTTGGAGAAATTCATGGAGGACTGTCTCCCATGGGAGGAACTCCACGTTGGAGCAGGGAAAGAGTGTGAGGAGTCTTCCCACTGAAGAGTAATGAGTGGTAGAAACCACGTATGATGAAGAGACTGCAACCCCCATTCCTCATCCCTCCATGCCGCTAGGCAGGGAGGAGGAAGGGAATTCAGAAGTATAGTTAAGCCTGGGAAAAAGGGAGGAGTGGGGGAAAGTTGTTTTAAGGTTTAGTTTTTATTTTCTCATTATCCTATTCAGATTTGATTGCTAAGAAACTAAACTAATTTTCCCAAGTCGAGCCTGATTTGTCCATGACATTAACTGGTAAATGATCTCTCCCTGTCCTTATCTCAACCCTTCCATTATATTTTCTCTCCCCTGTCTAGCTGAGGAGAAGGAACAGTAATGCAGCTCATAGTGGGTATCTGGCATCCATTCAGAGTCAACCCACCACACAGATTGCTACCTACTTACTCCACACAATCAAATTGATCACACTTTGAGGGTAATGGCTAAATATGAAAATAAATCAAGACAGTGCTGTGCACTGAGTAAATTTGAAGAATCACCTCCATTGAAAAAACTTAAAGCTTTAGAGCTTTACAGTGACAGACCTCATAGGCCACACAGCCTGTGTGAAATTGGATTCCATGTGATTATTTCTGGGCAATAATTCAGAGCAAATAACATCAAGAAAGGCTTGCATAAATCCTGACAGAAAAAGCGGATTTAAATCGAACTAATAGGTTGCAAAACATATGAAATATGCTTTGTACTGTGCCTTGGAGACACATGGGCAAATCTATATTCAAAAAGTAAAAACAAACCAGAGTGATTTGAAGAATAAATCACTTGTCATCATGATCTTTAAAAATGCCAGAATTTAATGTAAAAATATAATCCTAACATTTATTGCAGCAAAAATAAATGTCAACATATTAGACGTAACTGGCTAAGCCTTGTGGTAGCATTTCTACAAAGTGAAAGGAACATGACAAGTTGCATTTCACATTTATTAAAGTGAGATTTGGTCTTCTTTATCATAAGCAGTAGACTTAAACACTTTAATTTACTTCACAGTATTGAGAAGAACATTGACTCAGATAAGAAGTGGAATACCATATACACTTTTCTCTGAAGCAATCAATCAATTCTAGAAGTTAAATATGTAACATGACAACATTAGACCTTTGCAGTAGAATACAAAATGTAACATAAAATGTTTATGACATTTCACAGACGCTACTTAGGATACCTGCTATATCTAGAACATTGTAAAAGTCATGGTCTGTTATTGGTTATAATTATATCTTTATAAACATTACTACAGTAAAGACAAGGAAGTGCACAGAAACACTGCACAATGTCAAAGTTTAAGAAGGAATTAGAACAATAATTATATCTTGATATGTATCTGACTGCAGTCAGAAGATGCTCAATTTATTTCAGACAACAAATAGTATTCATGTAAGTCTTTTATGTAGAGTAATAAAGTAACACAGATGTTAAAACATTAGTATCATAACTGCACTAAATATCTATATGAAATAATATTGTAAAAAAGGGTAGAAATTGAAATTAAAAAAAAAAGGTGTAAATGAAAGTTTTTTAACTTGCTAAAATTAAGTAATTCGGAAAACTAAGAAACTAGGAGATGACAGATTTGTACTTCTCCATGTGGTATTACTGCAACATCTTAGTGTTTTCTACCTGACAATCACAGAGGTAGTTAGCTCTTTAAAAGTACAAGAATGTTTTTTTTGGTCATGTAATTAAAAGAACAAAACATGCAGGGTTGTCAGAATACAGCAGTTAAATAAAACAGTTATTTATGTGTGAATTACTATTTGGTACAAGTTGTTAATTTTCCCATGCAGTTTCCTCCCCATCTTTCTCACTCCAGGAGTGGCAGTGAAGCAATCTTGCATGTGCAAGAGCTGCCAAGAGTTGCTGCTGTGTAGTAGCTGCTCTCTGCAACTGGTGATGCTGCTGGCAGCAGTCTTGCTGGAGCTCCCTGTGAAACCTAGCCAGAGACCTGGGAAACCTAGTGTTTGAACAGAGTAGATGAAAGAGAAGGGATAGGGAGAGGAAAGAGAATGCTGAAAATATCATGAAGTTCTTTGAAGCAACATAGATGAGACAGTAAGGGGGCTTCCAGAAGGATAACTGGTCCTATTTGCTAAAGCTAATGGGACAGGTAATAGGAAAAAAAAAAGAGCCAGCTTTCTAGAAAGTAGGCTTAAAAGCGTCTACCTCAGAAAGCTAAGATTACATGAGAAGATCAGATAGGATCAAAGACTGATTTGAGCGACTTCTTTCTTTTTCCTTTTGATAATATCAACCATAAATATTCATCCCAATTTTTTCATTAGAATAAACTAGACATTTTTAAATTTTCACTTAATTTTTTGGCATGCATAGGCTTGGTTAGTTATTGCTATGAGCAGGCTAATTTTTCATGAAAGAATTTTCCAGGAAACTGGATATTTTCAGTATCCTATGTATGGATGAGACAATCTTTATCCTTACCTACAGGCAGAAAAGACTTCTACAAACTAGGTGCTAGGTCTGGTAGAAAGCTTTACAACCTCTGAAAGTGTTTGGTTTTTAGGAGACTCTTATACAGATCATCTCCTAATATTGTTTTGGCATTTGGCATAGATCAGCTTTGGCTCTCAAGTATTTGAATGGATTTCACTCCAAGCAAAAATTTCTCTTGGCATACAACTGCTAAAATAGCTGACTGACATATTGCATCCTTTTTTTTCTTTTTTGGAGGGAGGGGTTAACACTGTTATACGTAAATGCCTTCCCTCCTCATACTATAAATTTCTTTCACCATTCATACTTCTAATATATGATGCATGGGTACAACCAGTAAAAGTATGTCTCTTAAAGGCTTGACATAACAAATTTAAGACATTCTGGCATATATTATTCACTAAAGTGTATACTATATACTCCTTATATTAGTAAGCTAAGGAGATGAGTAATCTTACATTTGGATGACAAACTGTACAATTACACATTTAACTCTTAAATGCATGCTGTGAAAATTAACTACAACATATAGAGATAACTTCATTTACATTTGAAACTAGTTAGTACTTTTGATAATAGAGTTCCCAAATGTCTTAACCTACTACACTGTTTTACACTCTTCATAAATAATATGAATGACAAAAAAATGTAATTACACTAAACATATGCTACAATGAAAGAGTGATAATTTATTATAATGTGCTTTTTTAGAGGAAACTAAAATCCTTTTTTCAGTGGAATCTTATTTCCATATAGTTATATCATGCAACTTAAACAACACATAAGGATGTTTACAGACCTGGAACACATAGCCATTTGAAAAGATTTAAAAATTTCTACAGAAAAAAATTATTGAGTTTCTGACATATCACAAACTACATATACCTCTGGTCATATACTTTTGTAGGTTACATGAAAAATTCTCTTTTATTTTTCTTTCCAAAAAATCCCCATTGTATTTTTATCTGCTCATAAAACATTCACTAAAGCAAACAGAATGTTCAGGTAGTAATATTCTATTTTATGTTTCCTCTGTTTTGTAAAGAAGCTTTTTTTTTTTATTTATGTTTCATTGCCCCCTGCTGTTTGATAAAGTACCTTTTTCTTTTTATTTTTATTTTTTTGCTAAAGAATCAACATTTCAGTCTACATCTTTCATCAGCGAAAAAAGGAGTTGGACTTGAAATCATCTCTTGTTATGACCTCAGTTTCAATGTGTTTTTCATCTGAAAGAAAGAAGCATTCCAATAACGCAGTCAATGCAATTAAAATATTATGGCAATGATGCAAAATGAAAAAATGTTTTCAAGTGCCATTTCCTGTCTCACACAAAATATTGAGAAAATTTAATATCATTTTCATATGTAATACCTTTTCTTTTTTAAGTTACTTTCTTGCGATACAGAATACCTTATGTGAAAAAGGAGCTTTCCTTAAGTATGCAGATCTCTTAACCCTTGCTCTTTGAGGAGGGTGCTTGATGAAACTGTTCACATAGACCTGCTCATCACCTACATCAAGAGAGTTCTTTTATGTATTTAAAAATATTAACCTAGGAAAGCTGAAGATATTAGTGGTGTTATTTCTTTTTCTTCTAGAATGTATGCAGAAATTTTGCCCAAGATATGCTTGTTTGTGGAAAAGAATATCTGCAAGACTTTTTCAGTGATACCATGATGTTATAAACCTGGATATGGCAGGTATTGACTGCGTCCACCAGCAGAAAATCTGTATTCTATGAACTGTTCCATTCATTTATGATTTTCTTTCATGTTAGAGAAACATCAGCTTTAACAGAAAGAGGTATTTTTGTAATGAATGAGATACATAGGCAATGACAGCCAAACCTTGGTGTAAAAATGTTCCAAGACACAAAATCACACCATTATCATCAGTATTATGGGACTGTACTGAAAGCTGTTGGATTACTTTAAAAAAATATTTTGGTAATATTACTTGGGCTTATTTGTTTGGTTGGTTTGTCTGTTTTTGCAAGCTTCTGCATTTCAGCTTTTCTCTGCAACAATATCTACCAGCTAAAAAGAAAAAAAAAAAGTTTTTGCAGAAGAGCCATGGCATTTTTACCTTTAGCACTACAGCCGACAGGTAGGTGTACTTACATAAAGTGTAGCCTGAAGACAGGCAAATATCTGTTTTATCTTGGCTGATGAGCTAGCCTGAACTAAAAAAATCTGATATCTGGATGTACGAGAGACAGCGTGCTTAACCTTCCATTAAGATGTCATTTCACTTCACATTTGTCAGAGGCAAACTAAGAACATAGCCAATTAATTAGCTCAAATGATTTGGATGACTTGATCATTTCTGTGAACCCTGAGGGTGCTTAGTCAATAACCACAGTTTATAATGTATTACAGAGCTCGTATACTCAAGTCAGATCAGACGCTGTGTAGATGTGTTAACGTCAGTATAGGTGCACATCCCTGTGCAAGATAATTTAGAGTGTTCCCTGCTTAAGGACAGAAGTAGCTACAGATAGAGCTACAAAACAGTTTTTCTGCTTCTCAGCTAACCAGAATCACAAGTGGGGTCTTTGGAACAGGTAACTGTTTCTATCTGCCTATATCACAGAAAAGTGAGTAACTAAGTTGATTGCACAAAAATTAATTACCAAACAGCAGAAACCTTTTCTTCAATAATTATTTTGTTGTGGATTTTAGTAAGGTTTTCAATACTGTCCCTTACAGCATCTTTCTGGACAAGTTGTTCAGCTAGGGGATGAGCAGATTCATGATGCACTGGGTAAACAACTGGCTGAAGTGTGGAGCTCAAGGGGCTGTAGTGAATAGGGCTACATCTGGCTAGCAACTGATCACCAGTGGTGTTTCTCAGGGCTCTGTTCTAGGGCCCAGTCTGATATTTTTATCAATGTTCTTGATGGAGGAATTGAATGCATCATGCGTAAGTTTGTTGCTGATACTAAATGGGGAGCTGCTGTTGACTTTCTTGAGGGACAAGAGGCCCTCAAGAAGGATCTAGATAGATTGGAACATTGGGTAATCATCATTGCCATGCAATTTAACAGGAACAAATGCCATATTCTGCACCTGACACACAGTAATGCCAAGAACAAGTAAAATTGGGATGTGTGGGAATGGTTCAAAGCTGTGCCAGAGGAGGTTCAGACTGGTCTTTAGGAAGCATTTCTTTACCAAGAAGGTGGTCAAACACTGGAACAGGCTTCATAGAGAAGTGGACCCATGTCTGCCAGTGTTTAAGAGTCATTTGGACAATGCATTTAATAATTTGCTTTAACTTTTTGTTCAGCCTGATATGGTCAGGTGAGTTGGAATAGGGACATGTTTTTAGCAGAGGAAGCTACAAGGAAAATAAACTTTGGAGAAATATGAAGGAAGATAGTGGAAATTTGGGAGAGAAAGCAAGAAATGTCTACAGAACACAGGCATTTACTCCTTTAGAAGTAAATAAATTAATTGTAACCCCATAGTATAAAGCTGGAACCTTTGATAATACTGTTGCTATAAAGATATGAGCCTGTATCTTGTTCCTCATATAACACACCAATCCACACATTGATATCCACATATTTCAGCTTTGTTTGCAATCATATCCCACTGAATCCCAAACTCATAAAATAAGAGATATGTATTTTTCCCCCAAGAAATCCTTCCCACAGCTTTTGGTCTAGTTTAGTGTTGCTTTAATTTTCCTGCAGCCCAGCATAATGTGTTAATTTTTTTAATGTTTAAGTAAATCGATGGTATTACCAACTTACAGTTTGTTTGCAATCTTGAAAAAAGCTAGACATTGTTGGTTGCAAGGCTTGAAAAGACAAGTTATCTTTGTTATTTATATGGAAAGCTTAAGCATGTTAAAAATCAATGGTGCTACTGTTTTCCCCTTAACTTTCTGGCTGCAGCCTTTATTGTTTTGACATTTCTTGACTCTTATTTTAGAGTTCTGAAATTCATTTATGCAAGTATTTAGTGGCATAGCTATTGGCACTACAAGCTTAATTGACTGGCATAACTTCCTTTCAGTTTATTTGTAATTTACAAATAAATGTCATTCTACATAACCTAAGATAGATCCTAAGTATGCATTTCCACATTTAGGATAATTTTTCAGTCAGTTCTCTTCTTCCTTAAATTTATGACACATTGCTCTGATTTTCCATTGTGATCAATGCCTTTTTATGAAACAAATTTAACTGAATTGCATTACTTTTTTCTTTTAGTCACAGAAAGATTAATAAAAGCCTCACTTGCTCTGCTGAGTCAGGCATTGCAAATAACCATGAGTAATAAAAATGAAAAACAAATGTATAGCATAGCAAAACATTCTGCCTATTAATAGAAGTTCCTTCTTTGTTTTCAAAAGTACAATGAACACAATGTTTTTTTGGAATGCAGAAAAGGGAAATGATCAGCAAGAGATTTCTAAGGCATGAACAAAATAAAAACCAGTATTTTCAAACCTATTTATAAAAAGATAATTGAATTTAATAAGTGATGAAAAAAAACTCTGAGTCTTGATTTTCAATGAAACTAAGGAATTGCACATAAAGATTTTGTTTGGAACTTAAGGTTTTAGAAAACTTCTTTGTGAAGAACTCTGATTTTGAAATATTCAAATTTACGCCACTTCCAGATAGTTTCTGTAGTCTAGGTCTTCTCAAACTTTGTCATGCCATATTCCCACATCCACTGAAATACTATTTAGTAGTCTAATGTAAACCTTGGTAAACTCATCTTCCAGGAATACAAAGTAGCCAAATTAAATTTAAGGAAGCCTGGAGTCATCTTTTTTTTTTTTTTTTTTTTTTTTTAATGAGGTCTCTGCTAAAAAAACAGCAAGAAATTTGTTTTGTAAATCTCACACAACTTTTTAGCAATATGTTTTCTCTCTGGTTTTCTTCCTAGCTATTTGACAGCTTTGCTGGAAGCTATTTTCTTAGGAAGTACCTATCTGTGCCAATCTTTCACGTTTATTTCTTTTAAGGCTCTATGACTCTTAAGGAATGGTCTATTTATCTTTCCATACTAACATTCTGCTATGGTTTTTACACATTCTAGCTGATAGTACAAGCATTGTCAGAGATCAATCACTTTAACTCTTACATAGAAACTAAATATTAGGTCAAATATGTGTCAAATCTGAGGCTGAAATTTGCGGAGGCCTGGTGTCAGCTATGAATGTCTTACAATACCATGAAGATTACTGTTTAGTTTTATGGATATAAAGAATTTTAAACAACGTTTCTTTGATGTCAATAGCAAATTTTCCTATTCTCTAACAAAGCCAGTTGAATGAAGTAGAAAAGCTTCCTAGTTTGTATAGAAATGGAAGAAGTAATCAGTATAACTTCTGTGTAGGTTTCATTTCTTTCAGCCACATTCTGCTCTCCTGCAATACATGTGAGGTCTTGTAATCTTCCCTGACAACGCTAATTGTTCCAGCTTGTTGCTTATAGAAACAATAAGAATTTGTTTCTAGACTGTAATTTAGCAGAACATTTAATCATTAAAATAACTGTGCAAGAATGCTCATTAGGTACTCATGAGACATAAGGCCATTTCTGGAATATTTCTCAGCTTACATAACCTATTCATCACAAAGTAGAAAGTACATACAAACATTTGTATAATACAAATATGTCAAAAAAGCCTTATGACATATAATAATAATATACCAGTCTAGACGCATCTGTTGTTGCAGGTTGCACTTTAGAGCTGTTTTTAGTTTGTTCTTATTATTTGTAATAGAAAAAAAAAAATCCTTTTTATTAATACAAGCGAAAAAGTCATAGTAGAACAGCTTGCCATAGCAATAGGTTTGAAATACTAGTCTAAGAATTCATTTGAGGCATATATGAACAGGTCTGTGTTAATATTTGCGAATTTAGATCCTTATTTGAAAAGTAGATCTTTAATATAATTAGAAATGTGTCAATATAAAACAGTTTTCAGTTTCAAATTTCACAAGACCAGCTGAATACTCCAGTTAGAATACATTAAGGGATGTAGCTGGAGAAATTATTTTCTTTAAGTGAAAATGCCTACATACCTGTATATCTTGATAAAATGAGACAAATGGTAAATAGGCTTTGTTATTGTTTTCTAAAAATTGTGGTCATAATGTAATTAAAAATATGGGAAAAAAAAGAAAAGAACTGGAGAAAAAACATTATTGTGAGGTTAAAGAGAATTAGTGATTTGTATCCCACAGAACTCCTACAGCAATTTAATAGAAGAAAACAATATTATTTGTGAAAGGGATTCAAGGTTGCCATTAACTATAAGTTATACTTCTGTATACTTATGTAGATGGAAAAGAATAATTAAACTTCTGTACATACAAAGAGAAAAAAGAAATCATATGGTCTATTTTTTTCCCACTGTTTTCTCCAGATGTCTTAGTTCTCTAAATAATACCAGTTCCTTTGTTGAATTTTACAAATATTATTCCACAGCCAATATTGACTTTCTCATATACCTTTAACTTTTTAATCTGCATGACAGGTGTAGGGTTATGAGAAGTAACAAGCTGAAACAAGCCAGGACACTGAAACAGTCTTTTTTTGCAAAATAAAATATTGATGGAGAGCAGATTCTCTGCTGAGGGAGAGCTTCCACAAGATTATCATAGGTAGGTAATCCAGACGTTAAGATTTAACTCGGAAAGTATGATTTTATCCATTCAGGGTTAAAGATTAAAACCCCATTTTATCTGGATTGTTGTTTACAGTCATGCTAGCTTCTCTTTATAATATTTACAGGAATGGAGTAGATGGACGCTGGCAGAATTTGGACCAGAATAGTCCAGGCATCAAAACGAAAGAAGAAAGACTGTTTATAAGTCTCTGTTTCTTTAAGGTTTACATAAATTCTTGAACTGTTTCAGGTTTTTGTTTTATTGTTTATTTGTTTGAGATTATATCTTGGTAGAAATTGTGTTATTACTTTGGATTTGGAATAAAAAGATGATAACCTTTTTCTCTGGAAGATTTACTAAACACACAGCCATGATATCTATGCTAAAGAAAAAGTAGCATTTGTGGGTGTGAGTATATACTTATACACATATATATATGTACATACACACACTTGTACAAACACATACATGGATGCTCTGTAGACACGTGTAGATTTGCCTTTGTGTATAAATCCATGTAAAGTGAGGGAAACATGGTTTCTGTGTGAAAGTCATATATATTGAGAAAGTAAGACAACTGTATAATATTTCTCATTATCTTCACCATTCAATGCATGTCCTGGGTTTAGCAGTAGCAGTCATCTTTCTCTTTCTTGGTATCTGGTGCAGTGCTGTGTTTTGACTTTCGGCCTGGGAGCAGAGCTGATAACAATGATGTTTTGATTTGGCCAAGGACTTTGTGAGCTTCATGCTCTGCCAGGGAGGAGGGGAAGCAGGGAGAAAGCAGAGACAGGACACCTGACCCAAACTGACCAAAGGAGTATTCCATACCACAGCACATCATGCCCAGGATGTAACTGGGAGTTACCCGGAAGGGCTAGAGGGACTTCAGGGTTGGAGGAGGTATCGGTCGGTGCCTGACTGGGCTGGGGGACGAGTTATTGGTCTCCTGGTGGTGAGGTGTTGTATTCTCTTCCCTTGTTATTTCCTTTATCGTTATTATTATTGGTGGTAGCAGTAGTGATTTGTGTTATACCTTAGTTACTGAACTGTTCTTATCTCAACCTGTGGGAGCTGCATTCTTTTCAATTTTCCTCTCCATCCCTCCAGGAGTAGGGGGAGGGCAAGGGGGGGAATGAACGAGCTGTCTGGCTGGGTTAAACCAGGACAATGCATAATTCCAACATGTATTTCTGCAGTGTCAAAGGTCTACCCCTCAATACAGAATTATTTTATTAATGAGGCTCTCCTTCAGCATCGTACCATATTTTTTGCCTTACCCTCACAGTGAGGTGAAATACTTACTGCAGTTACAAAACTGCACAAGCCTTTTTCAAACTCACTGTCACAGTGAGGATTAGTCTTCATGACAGTCTCATTCCCATGTCTTTATTTATTCTCCAAACTGCTAGTTGCACAAATCATTTGCTCCACACACAGGTTTTGTTTGCTATGTCTTATTCAAGAAGATGTCTCTTAGGTGTAACAAACTAAATCTCCAGAAAAATTTAACATGGTTAGAAATCATAAAAGGTTTATCTTAGGTAATTTGACTAATCAGGATCCTGTGACAGATATTTATCTTCCTGTGTGATTTTAGTAAATGGACCTTTATGTTTCTTGGTTGGTTGTTATACACTTGCTATGTTGTCTATTCAACTTTCTAACTTCCAAAGCAAAACCTTCAGTACTTACAAAGCCATGATGGCCTGTGTACTGAAGTTTCATTTTAATTTCCTCTTGAAATGTCTCACTTATGAAATTATGCCCTGACACAATTCCAGAAAACAAATTCTGTGACACAAGCATCCTTCCTTTAACAAATGTGATTATCTCTGAGGCCCATCAGCATTATTGGTAGCACCTTGATGTCATTTCCTTTTGTCCTATAGCTTGTTACTTGGCAGATGAGACCCACACTTACCTCGCTACAACCTGCTGTGAAGGTTGTATTAAGCAACTATGAAACTTCAAATTCTAAAGAAAATTGTTGTTGCTGGATCACTCTGAAATCCACAAACAGGCAGTGCTCTAGAAATGTCAAGTGGCATTTTTATTTTCATATGAAAATGCTGAGACTAATTAACAATACTTAAACCACTTATGATAAATGTCTGTTGTAGTTAAAGATAAACTAGCATGATTGCTCAACCATCTTTAAACCTGTATCCTCAGATATACTGACCCAGCAATGACCTGCTGGAAAACATTTAAACCACTAATTCCAGTTAATTAAAAAAAAACAAAACTAAATATATATGAATGTGTCTGAGTCTAGATAGCAATGTGGAGAACCATTACAATATATTCATGACTTAAACATATGCTATGCTTTCCTATATAGCAAGTATGGAAAAAAACCCCCCAAAAACAGCAGAAAGATACCTGATGCTACACAGGCTTGTGGTGTTTAAATTAAGAATATCAAACCACTCTGTTGCAGTCTTTATTTTTTTGAGGGACTTTGATATTTTTAAAATGGATTAATTTGATCCCAGTCTCTTCAGGATAAAGTCTTAGATGATTAAGGAAAAATCAATATATATTTCTTCATTGCACATTGCCATAGTTGTTAGAGAATCATTATTATCCTTCTTAGCAAAATAACTATGCTATTATTCCTCTCTGGTGCGATGCCATTGACAGTGTCTTATAGACTTTCACTACAATTATATTGGCACTTAAGACATCAAATGGATTTAGAAAGCACTTAAGAACCTCATGTCCACTTTCTTAGCAGATATAGATGTATTTATGCTCCTTCAAAAAAAAAAAGTTAAAGAAATTTATTTTCAGAATGAAATGGTGCTATACACTTTGTATGTAATATTCTTTAAGTCTTAAAACATCCTAATTTTTTAAGTGTCTGTAGACTATCTGGGTTGCAATGTATGCCCTGGGAATATGGAAACAATGACTTATAAAATGGAGATTTTTTTTTTTTTAACATGAAGTCTTTTGTTAAATGCAGTGTGATATTTTATAGGTGGAATGGGGGTGATGAGGCACAATGTTTCTCTACCTTTATTATTGAAATTAACACCTATCATAAATCCAGAGGTTTTCTTAAAATGCTGGATCAAAACCTAAATGGTGCTTTTTATGAACTCAAAATAATCTGTGTTGTTTGTTTTTTTTTGATTGTGTAGTTTTAATACTCCTTTCTTTCTTTCCTCTGTAGAATTTGGAAATTTGTGGGGTTCCAAGCTACTTACAGCTCTCCCTAGTCACATGTCTATTACTTTGAACATGGATTAAGGCCTGTTTTTCACATCTGAATAATTTTCTCATTCATGCTGTGTGAATGTAGAATCATTTTCAAGTATGTATATGTGAGGTCTGTCTCAGAGAGCCATGAAAATCTTCAGAAAGTTCTGAAAAATTAGGGAAAGATCAACTATCCTGTGCCAATCCACATCTCACTTGGGATCCCTAGGTTCTTTTTAGGAAATTCTGCTGGCTGGTATTAAACAATGATATCAGCTTCTTTCTGGAAGTTTCAAAACTTTGTGTAGTCTGAAGAAATTAGAAATTATGTTAATGTGGATGCATAAGCCAAATGCAAGAAATGTGAAGGCCTGTGGCCCACATTCTTGTTAAGAAGATGACATATGGCATAGTTATTGTCTTAGACTTACGAAGTTTTATGCAGTATTACTCCCTTTTTTTATTCAGTGATCAGCTTACCATCCAGTGATATAGCATCTATATGGAGAAAACACCTGTGAAGCTGATTTTTGGGGTGCACACAGAAAACCTGGTGATATCGCTTACAAATACAAAAGTGAGATCGCATGGCTAAAAGTGAGAAAACATAAGTTTAAAGGACACTGAAATATTTAACTTTCAACAATAAGTGAAAACATACAGTTTGTAGGCATTGCAGCCTTTCAGGTGCACAGTTATATAACAGGTGAATTATTACAGGATAGCTCTGGATGACTGATTTAAAACCCCTCGTGAGACTGAACTAAAAGTGACCATGATATATAGTTGTTTGGGCTTGAGAGAGGAAGGTAATTCGGAATATAGTACTGTTCATAAAATTGCCACCTAGGTCTTAGCTACACACCGCTTTGATAGTTTAATTATAAATCTATCACTTAAACTTTCTAGAAGATGGGTTGTTGTTCCAGCAAATTCTAACTTGGTCAAGCAATTCAAGATGAAGCTCTATGGCTTATAAAACAAAACAGACCAGATTGTTATAATGTGCCAAAGAGCCTTCACTTTTCCCAGATTTGAAATTTCAATGTTTATCTGATACTGAAGGCTACTTGGAATGCTATCCAGTTTCAAAAAATGATGCTATAGGTCAGACTGGTTTCTAAAGTGCAAATTAAACAAGTTTTGTGCAATTTTAAAAGCCTATATTTGTTGGATTCCTTTGAAATTGCTATGTCTCACGGGACAGTGGTCTTGAGCTAGTGATCTGGCATCATTTCAGCAAGAATTCTTGAAGCTCAATTTTGATAATATCACTTATTTGTATTCAAGTATCATATATTTTCTGAAAAGTAGGGCTCAGACTGTCTATAATCCTTTCAAAATTATCTCAACTTCTTAAGGACTTATTTAATTATGAGTAGCTCTTACTATCCTTTAAGGGAATCATTATTTTCTAAGTTAATGAAGTTAAATTAGGACTTTGAACTGGTGCTAATTAATATGGTGAAGACAATGCATCATGACCTTGATTTGGTTCAAGTTCGGTGGGTTTGTAAGTATGTGTTATAAGAACTGGGTTACTTGAGAGGACATGTTTGGATGATGCATGTTGTGCAGTATCTCGAAGACATTGTCATAAAAGCTGTTATAAATTGAGTCAGTGGGACTCAAACATAACAAATATTGGAGATTTACTGCAATAGGATGAGATAAAGACTGTTTAATTTGTATAGTAAAAGCTGCACACACAAGAAAGCAGTACAAGAAATTCAGTCACTACTTTCCATGGGCAGGGAGGTGTTTAGCTATCTCCAGGAAAGCAAGGGTCCATCATGCATACTGGTGTCCTGGGTTTAGCAGTAGCAGTCATTTTTCTCTTTCTTGGTAGCTGGTGCAGTGCTGTGTTTTGACTTCCGGGCTGGGAACAGAGCTGATAAAAATGATGTTTTGGTTTGGCCAAGGACTTTGTGATCCTCATGCTCTGCCAGGGAGGAGGGAAGCCGGGAGGAAGCAGAGACAGGACACCTGACACAAATTGACCAAAGAAGTATTCCATACCACAGCATGTCATGCCCAGGAGGTAATTGAGAGTTACCCAGGACTGCAGGGTTGGAGGAGGTATCGGTCGGTGCTTGGTCGGGCTGGGGGGGCAAGTTATCGGTTGCCTGGTGATGGGGTGTTGTATTCTCTTCCCTTGTTATTTCCTTTATCGTTATTATTATTGGTGGTAGCAGTAGTGATTTGTGTTATACCTTAGTTACTAAACTGTTCTTATCTCAACCCGTGGGAGTTGCATTCTTTCTGATTGTCCTCTCTGTCCCTCCAGGAGTAAGGGGAGGACAAGAACAGGGGGTGGGGAGTGAGTGAATGCTGTCTGGCTGGGGTTAAACCACGACAACTGGTTACTCGGGAAAACAAACGCTATCACTCCCAATGTACCCTACTTTCTTCTTCCCCCAGGTTTGTACGCTGAGCATGGCACCATATTGTATGGGATATCCCTTGGGTCAGTTGGGGTCAGCTGTCCCAGCTGTCTCCCTCCCAATTCCTTGTGCACACCCATACTCTACACTGGTGGGGTTGGGTGAGGAGCAGAAAAGGCCTTGACTGTGTAAGCAGCTCTCAGCCATAACTAAAACATCCGTGTATTATCAATGCTCTTTTCAGCACAAATACAAAACACAGCCCTGCAATAGCTACCATGACAAAAATTAACTCTACCCCAGCTAAAATCAGCACATGGAGATATACAAAATTTAATATAAGGGATTAATATATAATATAATGAGTTCAGTGGCAAAATTTCAGCTTCAGAAAGAAAGCACTCCCAGGACAAATACTGTTTCTGTTAATGACTGTTCATGTGACCCTTTATTAAGTGAGGTTCTTGTTATGCCTTAAAGATAGTAGAAAAGATAGAAACATTCACCGTGTCTGCTTCATCTATGATGAAAAGCAAAAGCTAAAAAATGATGAATTAATTTTCAATGCTTTCTGTGTCTCTATGCAATATTACTACAGATCTAATCTTTCAGTATGGTGATACCTTGAATAAGGATGATATTTTTCATAAAAATAAAAACTTAGCAGCATGATTTTAAGGAAATTATGTTACCATGTCATAATTAGAGAAAACACTATACAAATATCTATTTTCCATACCTTCAATCGGAACGATCACGATTTTTTCCCACCAGGAAGTACAAACTAATGACTAAAGAATGGCTAAAATAAAAAAAGAACTAAAGACTTCAATTCTGTCTTTTCTATTCTCTCCCTTACTTTTCTATTCTCACCCTTATTTTTCTATCCTCTCCTTTAATTCACAAAGGAAAAACTGTATTGATCATTGACATTCTTCTCTCAAGACATGCTTAAAATGACTGTGTCCTTCATAGCACTTGTCCTAATTTGGGGTCTAATTAAGAACCATATATCTATTCTTTACTTACTTTACTTTACAATACTTCTGGTGGTCAGGGCTAAGGGTATTAAAGTTCCTAATGTCTTAGAAATATAATAAATAAGAACAATGAACTTTTAAAATAAACAAACAAAACCCCAACCAAGCAAACAACAAAAACAAATCCCCCACACTTGGCTTCAGAGAAACCATGCTGACAAAACAAAAGTGGGAATCTGCAAACAGCAGAACTTCAAACTAAATGAAGATGGTGGGCCCCTGATGGAAGCTATCAGGAGAACAGGCTACTCTGGATTTGGAGAAGGCTGAGGTTCTTAATGACTTCTTTGCCTCAGTCTCCACTGGCAACTAGGGAAATATAACCCCCATTTTCATGAAGGGGAAATTGGATGACCCAGGGAACTACAGACCAGTCAGTCTCATCTCTGTGCCCAGCAATATCTTGGAACAGATTCTCCTAGAAGGCATGCTAAGGCACATGAAAAAACAAGGTGCTTGGTGACAGCCAGCATGGTTTCACTAAGGGGAAATCCTGCCTGACCAATTTGGTGGCCTTCTGTGATGGAGCTATGGAACTGATGGATAGGAGTAGAGCAGTTGACGTCATCTACCTGGACTTGTGCAAAATGTCCGACACTGTCCTGCATGACATCCTTATCTTTAAATTGCAGAGGCACCAATTTGACAGGTGGACCACTAGATGGATAAAGAACTGCCTGATGGCTGTAAAAAAAGAGTTGTGATCAGTGGCTCAGTGTCCTGCTGGAGACCTGTAACGAGTGGTGTCCCTCAGGGATCAGTGTTGAGACCAGTCATATTTAGCGACTTTGTTGGTGACATGGACAGTGGGACTGAGTGCGCTCTCAGAAAGTTTGTCGATGACACCAAGCTGTGTGGTTTGGTTGATGTACTGGAGGGAAGGAATGCCATCCAGAGGGACCTTGACACTCTTGTGATCTAGGCTGATGTCAGCCTTATGAAGTTTAAACATGCCAAGTGCAAGGTCCTACACCTGGGTCAGAGCAATCCCAGGCACAGCTGCATGTTGGGCAGAGAAGAGACTCGGTAAGGCAAAGAAGAGATTCGGATCAGCCCTGACAAAGATTTGGGGGTGTCGGTTGATGAGAAAATGAACATGAACCAGCTGGGCTGCTTAAAAAGGAGAATGGCCAGCAGGTAGAAGGAGGTGATCCTGCCCCTCTACTCTGCTCTAGTGAGACCTCACTTGGAGTATTGTGTACAGTTCTGGTGTCAACATAAAAAGGACATGGAACTGTTGGAACGAGTCCAGAGGAGGGCCACGAGAATGATGAGGGGGTTAGATCACCTCCCGTATGAAGGCAGGCTGAGAAAGTTGGGGGTGTTCATCCTGGAGAAGAGAAGGCTGCATGGAGACCTCATAGCAGCCTTCCAGCATCTGAACGGGGCCTACAGGGACGGTGGGGAAGGACTCTTCATTAGGGACTATAGAGATAGGACAAGGGGTAATGGGTTCAAACCTAAACAGGGGAAGTTTAGGTTGGATATAAGGAAGAAGTTCTTTCCTGTAAGGTTGGTGAGGCACTGGAATGAGTTGCCCATTGAGGCTGTGAATCCTCCATCGCTGATGGTGTTCAAGTCCAGGTTGGACAGAGCATTGAGTGACATGGTTTAGTGTGAGGAGTCCCTGCCTGTGGCAGGGGGCTTGGAATTAGATGATCTTAAGGTCCTTTCCAACCCTAACTATTCTATGATTCTATGATACTGATAAAAATACTCTCAAGCCAGATCTGAGTATATAAAAAGTTTAATGAGCTCATTAAACTTTTTATATACTCAGATCTGGCTTGAGAGTATTTTTAACAATACTATGTTTAAATTTCTGTATAGCATAATATTGTGCTTATGATGCTGCACTAACATATAATATGAATGAACACCCCCACTGGAAAGCTGGCTTTTCAGAGTTTCTTTCAGGTCTAATATTGGTCCATATTTCCACGCTCTTTGGGTTGATTTTAAGTATCCAAGTTTTGACAAGGCAGGCAGAGGGGCTGCAGCAGTGACTTCTCAAAGACAACAGAAGTTTTCCCTATATCAGAGACACTTCCAGACAGCTCTAAGACAGACTGACTCCTGACCAAAGCTGATCCCATCAATGATGTTAAGAATGCCTCAGAGATAACATGTTTTTAAAAAGTATAAAAAATACTGTGTGGAAGCACCTGGAAGATAGGAGTGAGAATATATGAGAGCAACCCTGCAGACACCAAGGTCAGTTCATAAGGAATGCAAAGAGGTACTCCAGGTGCTGGAGCAGAGATTCTTCCGTAGGCCATTGTGAAGACCATGGTGACACAGGTTGTCACCCTGCAGCATATGGATGTCCAGAGTAGAGGAGACCACACTGGAGCCTGGAGAAGCTGAGAGCATCCCATGGAATCCATTTTATATCACTAATGGTGCAGGGGGGTTTCCTGTCTTGCTGACAAGATATTAATTACATCTTTCAGCACATTAGGAGGAAAATCTGGCTCTTGCATACAAAAAATTGATCATATACTTAAATTAAGAAATAATAACATAAGGGCAGGAAGTGATTCGAGACAGCAGGCATGGCTTCACAAAGGCAAGTCCTGGCTGACAAACCTAGTGGCATTCTGTGATGCAGTGACTACCTCAGTGGACAAAGGAAGGGCTACAGATGTTGTCTATCTGGGCTTTTGTGAGGTCTTTGACACAGTCCTCCACACCATTCTTCTCTCTAAATTGGAGGGATATTAATTTGATTGGTGGACTGTTTGGTGGATGCAGGATAGCTGCATCCAGAGGGCAGTGATCAATAGCCCAATGTCAAGATGGATATTGGTTACATAGGCTATCCCGCAGGGGTCCTTACTGGACTGGTACTATTTTCATCAATGACATAAACATTAGGATGGAGTTCACCCTCCGCAAGTTTGCAGATAACGCAAAGCTGACTGGTGCAGTTGACAGACCTGAGGGATGGGATGCCACCCAGAGGGACCTGGAAAAGTGGGGCCATGTAAACCTTATGAGGTTAAACAAGGCCAAGTGCAAAGTTCTGCACCTGGGTCAGAGCAACTCACAGTATCAAATACAGGCTGGAGGATAAGGGCGTTGGGAGAAGGCCTGAGGAGAAGGGCTTGGCAGTATTGCTGGATGAATAACAGGTGGCATTGTGTGTTCACAGCTCAGAAGGCCAACTGTATCCTTGGCTGCATTAAAAGTGTGTCCAGCAAATCAAGGCACGTGATTGTGCTCCTCTGTCCAGTCTGGTAAGACCCCATCTGGACCCCATTCAGCAAAGGAAAAGCATGGACCTGTGAGGATCACAAAAATTAGCAGAGGGCTGGAGCACCTTTCCTATGGAGAAAAGCTGAGAGAGCTGGGGTTGGTCAGCCTGAAGAAGAGGAGGGTCTGGGGAGCAGAAAGACTAGCAGCCTTTCAGTACATAAAGGTGGCTTATAAGAAAGATAGGGACAAAATTTTTAGCAGGACCTGTTGTGATACAACAAGGGGTAATGATTTTAAACTGAAAGAGGGTATATTTAGACTAGATACAAAAAAGAAATTTTTTACAGTGAGAGTGGAACAGGTTGCACAGAGGGTTTGTAGACGCCCCATCTCTGGAAACATTCAAGATTGGGTTGAATGGGGCTCTGAGCAATCTGGCCCAGTTGAAGATTTCCCTACTCATGATGTCCCCTTTCTTATTCAAGACGAGGATTCAGTATGACACAGATCAGTTCTTTCTATCTTGAATATCACTAATTCCAGTAATCAACAAGAGTGATCTGCTGGGTTCATCTCAATAACCTCCAGCAGTAGGAGAGATTCTTTTGCTGTTGAAAGCCAGCATCTGCACTGCATATATATAATTCAGAGGATTTTAGTTCAGGCTGTTTTAAGTAGCTATATACCTGTGATTGTTAGATGTGAACTGAAAGCCATACACATGACATGTAAACCTGACAATGTCATTATATTCTTTTGAAAAGTTATACTTATCACATGTTCAGTGATCAGTCTGTTTTTTTCTGCTACAAGGAGGTCATGTAATCTCTTTGAAGAGATGAATCTTTATAGCTGTAAAATGACAATTACAAAGCAGAAACATGGTGTAGTCATATCTTACTTTTACAGAAGATGTTAAAACTTTGCTTGGTAACAGAATGACAGCTTAGACTATGAATGTGACTTTATCTGCATGAGATTTTTCTTGTACTCATGCTATTTGGTGTCAAGTTGGTGTACTTTTCTCCTTTTCCCTCCCAAAAGGAGTTGTCAAACACTTGGACTAAGTTGTTTTGTTTGATTGTTTGGTTTTTTCCTTCTTCCTCTTCTCCCCCTCAACTTCTCCTTTAAAACTTCACTTGCAATTAAAAATACAGAAACTTAAAAGCTGAAGTGATGCACTAAGGCAACTATCTGTCACTCAACACAGCAAAATCTCACTTTCTTGAACCCTACACTTCATGTATTTTAAACAAATTCTTTCATTCTATAACCCTTATTGAACTGTTGCTTTAATATTAAACAAAATTAATATGAGATTTTTGCACAGTGTCTAGCAGCCTGAAGCCAATGACTTCATTCTGTTAATAATAATAAATATAACTAAGTAGCATTGCATGCTGGTCATGAATAGAAGACACATAAATAAGAGCGAACCCCTAAAACATACCTCACTATAGAAGAATACTTTCTTAATAATGACTCTATATAATTGCTTCAGTGTTCTTACCTTCTGTTCTTAGTTATCTATAGAAAATTTTTATCCTACTTCTCTTGCCCCATGAGTACCTTTTTCTTATTTCAATTGCATCTGAATGGAGGGTTTTGCATATTGTTAATTTGTTCTTTGACTTTTGTTTTTTTAAGCTTCTTGATTCTCCCTGAACAACACTTTTCAAAGTAAAGAATGGCAAGACTACAAATTGGCAGAGGTTTGGGAATCCTCTTCCAAAAATTAGAGACTTTGAAGCAGGAGAACATAATTGAATATCACCCTTGGGATGCAACGTTCAAAACTTCATTTACTCGCATTATAACTGAATTCACTCTTTAATTAGCAACTTGGAGTGTGAGAAGGAAATTACATTATTGGTAACATATGATGGAAATGAAGTATGAAAAATTTTTCTGGACCAATACTGCTGATGTATGAAAACATGGTATTATAAACTGTTACTTACTCTGGATTCTGCAGCTGCAGGCTGATTAAAGCTCAGCAGGAACAGATATAATAAACAAATACCACCTGCTGCAAGAACAGGTGTTTGTGTCTTCATTTAGAAACCAAAGTAAAACAGAAGATACCAAGTGGCTGAAGTAGATCAGTATTTGTATTGACATAATTTGTTACTACTTGTCCTTCAACTTAGAAGCATATTATTCTGCTTTAAGACTCCTTGATAAGGATTCAACACTTGTTTCTAACAATTAAGCAGCTCTGACTTCTCTGTGCATCTGTCCATTCTTGATACTAGGTGCATTCATTTAAAGTATTTGTTTCTCCATTCACTGGTGTATAGCATAGTAGTTTTGACTAAAAGCATTATACACACAAAACCAAGTAAAATGCAGCATTTGGTATTTTATTTAATTGCACTAGTGTCATGATTTGTTTGACATTTGTAGTCCAAATAAATAAATATAGTCATGGGAATCTATCACGTCTAATCTGTTCCTTGTTGCATTGCAGATGTTTACAAAAGAAGATATATATATTTTAATATCAAAGTACAAATAATTCTGATTCTGATATTTGTCTCAGTGGAACTTCTGATGCAAAGGAAGCCAAGGAGTATCTCTCCCAGTGAAAGTGAAGGTCTGTTCACTGTGTGTCTTTCATGTTTGCAGCTTCTCAGGGATGCAGATTTTTTTCTTCATCATAGAAGATCTTGAGTAATAGCAGTCAGTCAGAGTAGTTAAAGTCCAGATAAATGCAGCCAGCAGGGAGAGAATGATAAGATAACAAACAAAGTTTCTGAGAGCTCAGTTGTTTTGCTTTTTTGTTTTTTCTTTTGCAAGAGATGTCATGATAAATAAGTGCTGAAATCCCCAAATACTGAAAGATGTGAAGAGTTAATACTGGGGATACAAGCAATACCACAAAGTCATTTAGAATCTACACACTGCCAGAAGTGGATTATAAAAAGGGGAAGCTAAGAACTGGAAAGCTTTGGGAAGATTTAACATATTTAAGATGTAAAAACCACTTTCCTGTCTTGTTCAAGGAGCATGCATAGGATAACGGGAGTTGGAACAGTGTGCTTTCAAAGGTAGGATTACCTGGGGTTTTGTTTGTTTGGTTTTGAATTTTTGACAGTCTAAACTCTCAATAATCTTGGAGGTAAATGATGTTTAAATCCTTTCTTAGATCAATATCCTAAGACAGACAGTAGGAATCCTAAGTTATTTCCTACAGTGGCCATAGAGCATTTTGACAACAAGGTGACAGGGTGTCTTTTATGCTACTGAGTACTGGAGGAAAAAAACTTCACTCTCTCAAAAAAAAAAAAAAAAAGAAAACAAGCAAATATTATAACATGGGTAAAACCCAATTGCACTAATAATAAAGATGCCTGGAACTTATTTAAAAATGCATTTTCTATATTAAACATAAAGAAATATTAACATGAAATTTAATGTATGTGAGAATGTATTTTTATAATAGAGCTAAATATCACTTCTAATTCTGTTCACAAGAACATTTATATTGCTATTATAAATTATTTAGAATTTAACAACTGTTATATTTAAGTCAATAATGTAAACAGATATTTATTTGAAGGTTTTGGTTTTTTTTTAAGATAACTAGATATGAGTATGAACCAAAGAGATGGGAAGGAACTTAAATACATTTTTTAAACTAAGGAAGAAAAAAAAAAGTAATTGTTGAAATAGTCTGGATGTAGTTTATAAAAGATGTAACTAAATTGAGTGAATACTCAAATATATATAGAAATACAAGCTATCAGTACAGGCCTTTTAATATGGAAGTCAAACTAAATGTTTAGTTTAACAAAGTTAAGAAAAAGCTCAATTAGTCTGTAGAATTATGAAAATAAATAAAACTAATATGTCAAATATTCTGTAGGTAAAATCTTAGATTAATCACATATCACTGAAACTTTTAATTTTAGTTAAAATTGCCTATTGACTGTTGTAATTAGTTGATTCGTTGTTTGGTAGACAAAACTTTCAGTGACATGCAAAGTTGTTGCAGAATTTGAGTATGGTCAACACTTTTTAACTTACAATCTCTGGAACTTTGAAATAATTTATTGGAAAATGAAGTTGCTTTGAATTTGGAAAACTGTATCATAGAATCAGAATAGGTAGGGTTGGAAAGGACATTAAAAACCATTAGTTCCAACCCCTATCACGGACAGGGACACCTTCCACTAGACCAGGTTGCTCAAAAGCCCTATCCAACCTGGCCTTGAACATTGCCAGGGATGGGGCATCCACAACTTCTCTGGGCAGCCTGTTCCAGTGTCTCACCAGCCTCACAAGGAGATTTTCCTCTGGAGCCTTCTACTCTCCAGGCTGAGTAAGCCCAACTCTCTCAGCCTGTTCTCATAGGAGAGGTACACCAGCCCTCTGATCATCTTCCTCTGAACTCACTCAAGCAGACCCACATCCCTCCTGTGTTAGGGGCTCCAGAGATGAATGCAGTACTGCAGGTGGGGTCTTATAAGAGCAGATGGGCAAAATAACCTCCCTCAACACGTTGGCACACTACAGCCCAGCATGCGATTGGCTTTCTGGGCTGCAGGCACACACTGCCTGCTCATGTTGAGCTTCTCATCAACCAACACCCCATTCTCTGTCCAGCTCTTAATCCATTCTCTGCCCAGCCTGTGTATGTGTTTGGGATTGCCCCAATCCAGGTGCAGGACACTGCGCTTGGTATCAGTAAGTGTTGCCTTGATACAGTAAGTATAACAGTGTAACCCATTCTTACCACACGTAACAGGGTAACAATATCTTTCACCCACTGCCAGAATCAGCCTTCAACTTTTGTGTATTTTAAAGTAATTTTTTATGTTTCTTGCCAATCTGTTTCCCCTGATAAAGTTTCCTCTTTTTGCTCTTTTAAACTATTTCCTTGTTTATTTGAAAAGTTGTTATCTGTGATAGCTATCAAAACAAACAAGACCAAAAGTTTGCCCTCACTGGAGGTACTTCTGTGCCAAAATCTGTTTCATGCTGAGCAACAGTGCTGCATTTTGTTGCCTCACCTCCATGCAGGCTGAGACTTCGTTTCTTCAGTGTTGCATGGAATACATATCACACCACATAGTTATTATTTCCCTGTGCTATTATATAATATATGCTAAACAATGCATAACTGATATGTCAATATATATATATATATATTTCTCTAATTGTCTTAATCATTAAAGCAGTTGCTGTTGGGAAATACCTGAATTTAGACATCCTAGGAATGTAGCATTGCATACATGCACGTTAGGGTAGACAGGACAGAAGAGTCCATAATGAAAGTAGATCACTAAAGGTAAATAGAAATGAAGTTTCCAATCCCAAATATAAGAACTGATCACAAACAACCAAAGGCTATCTTGGCCCACCTTTATTTTGTTTACACACGTAATTTCTTATTTTATCTTGTAGATGAGAGTTTTGAGACTAACCAGAGTGAACCCTGATTTTATCCCCAATGATAAAACTGGACTAGGCTATAAAGGCTTCTTATGAAACTAACCATATAAAATTTTTAAACTGCCTATGTGTGTAGAGACCTGACTGTGCATAACTACCAGCATGTTATTTTATCACGTGTATTTTTAGGGAATATCAGGAAACCTGACCTAATTGTTACCTGACTTATTCACAATTAAAAAATTGTAGAGAATTCATTTTAAACATTGTCAGTGTGTGAAGTCTACCCTAAATCACTGTCAAAATAAAGTAGTCCTTGGCTAAATTTACGAAGTCTGAGTAGACTACCTAAGGATGAGCTGGAAAACAAATAAGCAATAGACAAACATTGTCATGTTATGTGATGTTTGCTGACTTCACATTTTTGTGATGTATTTGAGGTTAGAGACCAGTGGGTAAGAGAAAGACTGATGAAAATGGTGAAAACTGCTAATTGGCATTGGATATAAAGCAAGTCAGAGATTGGCCCCAGACTACATGGTTATCAAGGCCATTAACAGCTTGTAGTTTATAATGCAATAAACAGAGAAGACCGTTGCCTGATGGGAGGTGAGATTAACACACCACTGTGGACCTCAGACACCTCACAAAGGCTGAGCCTAATGTGGAACAATTTTGCTCAGGGGCCAGGCCACTAGCCAGGACTAGGACACATCCAGTGTTCACCATTAGTGTCCTGTGCCCCTGGGTCAGTGAAGGGCTGCTACTGTGGTGGTAGGATAAAACCATTTACCTAGATATTGCTATCCATCACCATACTAAAAATGTTTAGTAAATAAACTTTAGATTACATCAGATTACATTAGATGATGTGGTTCTGTTCTTGGAGACACTGCACTGAATTACCTGATCTCAAGAGTAAATCTTTTTACATATCTGCCATATTAGGAAAGTCTGAGAGAACTGGGGTTTTCAGCCTGGAGAAAAGAAGGTTCAGGGGAAACCTCATCACCATGTTCCAGTATTTAGAGGGTCGCTACAAAGAAGACAGGGACTCCCTTTTTACAAGGAGTCACATGGAAAAGATGAGGGGTAGTGAGTGCAAGTTACTCCTTGGGAGATTCTGATTGCATGTAACAGGAAAATTTTTCACAATGAGAACAATGAGCCATTGGAATAATCTCCCCAGGGAAGTGGTGAATTCCCCAACACTGGACACTTAAGATTTGGTTAGGCAGGTTGCTGCCACATCTAATCTAGGTCATGCTTTGACAAGAAAGTTGGACAAGATGATTGTTGAGGTCCCTTCTAGCCTTGTATTCTATGTTTCTATGAAAAACCAAATGTCATGGTAAAGGGCTTTCTTGACAAACTGTATACCTCATGATTCTTTTCTTTAAGAGAACATCAAGTTGGGGGGAGGGGGGAAGTAAGAAAAAAAGATCCGTGCTTCTGCAGGAAAAAGAGATAACTCACTGCCTCATTAATTGAAAGAAGGTACTTAGAGGTGGGCAGCTGACACAGAAGTTGTCTTCTAGAAAGAAATACGTTTCTTTATTCTTACAAAACATTTTAACTCATCAGTTCACATCTAAAATAAAATCCTACAAAATCTGATCAATTCTTATTTTCTTCAAGACTGTGAAAAAGAGAGGTACATGAATGTCCAAGATGTTACAAGCCCAGGACTATTAATATTATTGATATTATTATTGTTGTTATTAGTATTACTGTTGTGGTTATTATTGAATCATACAAAGCATGTAGAGTGGTGCATGGAATAGTTCTTTGTTTCTTAACCTTGGAGGTTTTCTCATATTTTGTAGGTCCAGAAGCTTTCATACACTGTGTTCTTTTAAAAGACAAAGCAATGAACTTTAAAAGCAAAGCAATGCTTTCAGTGCTCTTGAAAGCACACAATGATATCCGATTATTAGGTAAAGGCTTTCTGAAAGAGTTCAGAATCTTTGAATGCTCTGAAAAGTCTTCCTTCCATTTATCTTTATTTGAATTTATTAAATTGCTTTTAGACACAAATTGTCCTCTATGACTAAGATGTCAGACGCACTGTTTATTCTGGCAGTGCCTGAAGTGCTGCTGGTTTCTCATTGCTAGTATATGGTATACATCCGTTTGCATGGATATAAGGCTAATCACAGTAAAGTGGCTGGTTTGCCCTCAACAATTTCTGAGTTATTTGAGATGGAGTAAAAAATATACAATTATTGAAATGTATGTTATCAGAAATAATCTCTCACCATCTTGGATGTTCATCTGAATTCTGTTTTCTTGTCTTCCTGTAGAAAAAGCTGACATTGTCTGATGTTGTTTTACTAGACTTTACTAGAAGAAAATCAGTAAAGCTGCTAAATGGCTCCAACAGCTGTGTAGGGAGTACATGGCTCAAGTCTAGAATCTCTTTTGCAATTGTTAATATTTAATAATTTCAGAACTTATGTTCACATGGATTTAATTTTGGGGTGTTTTATTTGATTTTTAGCACTTAAAACATTCTCATTTCATGAATAGGGTGGAAATCTCAGGCAGTATTCCCAGTTTTCTAGAATTTGTCCAAATATGCTGTTGTGTCTGGAATTCTAGTAGGACCTCCAAAACCAGAGAATACTTGAATTTTCTTTGTAAAGAGAGGTAATTACAGTTGGCTGATGTGGCGGATAGTGTCATAGCAATATTTCAGTAGCCTTTGTATTACTTTTTCCTAAGAGGTTCTATGTGTGCATACTTCCCTTTACCAGACTACTCTTTTAATAAAAAAAGGTGTTTTTTTTTTTTTTACTTGCTAATATTAGTGTACATTACTTAACTTTTGTCTTTTCCCCATTTGCTTCAATTATGATGATTTCCAAAGTTTTACAAATTGCTATTTATACTTGAAGTATTCCAAGTTATAGCACTGCATTAGCGTTAATTATTACTGTGAAAAATAACAAGGAAAAAATGTTTCACTAAATTTATTTTTTTTTATCATATGGAAACCAGCAAAATTATAAAATCTTTGCAGATTTATTTTTTTTTTTGTATTATTGCACATTAGAATCATAGAATCATAGAATAATTATGGTTGGAAAGGACCTTAAGGTCATCTAGTTTGGGAGCCTCTGCCATGGGCAGAGACGCCACACACTAAACTATGCTACCCAAGACTCTATCCACCCTGGCCTTGAAGACCGACAGGGATGGAGCATTCACAACTTCTTTGGGCAACCTGTTGCAGACAGAATTATAGAATAGTTAGGGTTGGAAAGGACCTTAAGGTCATCTAGTTCCAACCCCACATTTTGTATGATAGCAGCTTCAACATGTACATCAGATACTACAAATGCCAATAATACATATATAACTAAAAATGTCACAGAGTTAAGTGAAAATGTACTTGACAAAATTAAAGAAATTACTGCCCTGCTTTTGTGCTTTCCAAACTGCATATTAAAGGTCTAGTTAAAACATACAGCAACATGCAGTATAGTCAAATTATACACACAGTGTTTTAGTTTTGCCATGATAATATAAAGATCACTATTGACATGAGCGTTCTAACTTTTGTAGAAGAATATATTATAGGGCTAATGATACTGCATATCTTGTCTCATGTTCTGATGAGAGCTGCTGCTGTTATTGCCCTGTTATTCTAATGAAAATCATAAGGTTGAGATTTCATAACTCCTTTTCCTGATGTGTGTTTTTTAGTTTTTGTCTTCAGACTTTTCAGCCGTAAGCCCTAGTCAATTTATCAGTCCACACAGAGTATTTGTTTAAACTCATACACATTTTCCCTAAAGCCAGTGAAGTAATTATAGATGCAGAAACTTGGTATTAATCATTTTGTTTCCAAACTTCAATCAAGCAAAGATCCATCCTATGGATCTTTTAAGCCTTCAACTTGGAAGTCTAAGCATTTTTCTGTTGAGAGAAATGTCCACCAATTTTCCTCATCATGGAACACAAAGTGAATTAATAAACAAACACAAACCTTCAAATCTTTGCGAGGAGAATCTGTGATTTTGCAATATTAGATCAGTAACATCCACCACATTGTTATATATACTCTGTCTGGGACAAAGTCAATTTTCTTCATACCAGCCCCTGTGAGGTTGTGCTTTGGACCTCTGGCTAAAACAGTGTTAGCAATTTGCCAGTATCTTGGCTATCACTGAATACTTGTTTGTGTACGGTTTGAAGTCTCTCCTTCCTACTCTGCCCTCACCCCAGAGAGAATGTAGCTGGAACGGCTGACCCAATTTGACATTCCATACCAGCTTATGTTATGCTCAGCAATAAATGCTAAGGGAAAGGAAGAGGTAAAGGTGAGCAAGTGGCTGGTGGGCATTTAAAATTTGATTGTTTAAATTTTAAATCTGTAAAATATTTTTAAAAATTAAATTTAAGTTGATTCTCCTCAAATATGTCCTCTTTCTCATTTGTTTTGTTTTTAATTAGATCTTTTTAAGAAACCAAAATGTTGAATAAGAACTCAATATTTGTAATTCTGTAGTTCTTTCACAATAAGCCTAGTGCTGATCTCTTGCTCAAGATAGTGATCTTAAAAATATTCTATTTTATATTCCATATTCATTCATTTCCCGTAGTTTACACAAGAGTTTTGACAGTACCTCAAGAAGCAATTACTCAAGTAATTGTTGTATGCTATGTAATTGTGATGAAACATTCAGTTGAAAACCTTTTTATTTCCTCTGTTCTCCGAAGTCTCTAAGACAAAGAGGGGATTGAAAGTATAGTGTAAAGATCTAAAAGTATAACATGACTGACTAGGTTAGAAAATTTGCCTGTGTGCCTGTCTTCTATAATATTGTACAAATGTCAGTTAGGGTGGTATATCAATGATAATAACTTTTAAAAGCCCCATACAAAGGTACGGACCATAATTTTGGAGAAATCAATATTCATATATTTTTATTCCAGTTCACTGGGTTTCTGAAGCAAAAAGTTATGATCGATCATCCAGAAATATTGTAAATTACTTATAATATTTAGAGCTGTGCAAACTTCCAGGGTAAAAAAAATCTCGGATATTACTGGGTTTAGTATTCAACTAATCAGTATTCAACTAGATTAGTATTCCCTACTTGTAAACACTCTGTTTCTGAAAAAAATGAATGAGGGGGTTTCAAGAGAAGTTTTTAAGATCAGAAAAACAGAACTGTAAGATTTATAAATAATCATTTTCAACAAAATGGAAAACTATACAGAATGTATTAAACCAGTAACAAATATATATGTACTGTTTTCTACTGTAAATAAAAAATATAAATTTACTGTAAATAAAAATATAAATTTCTACTGTAAATAAAAAATATAAATTTGCTGTTTTCTACCCCCTCACACCAATCAAGTTAGTTCCATTTTTGGTACCAAATTTGTTTTAGCCTATGTAAAGTCTGAGAACTAAAAAAGTATAGGATATCCTCTCTGCAGAAAGAAATGATTTAACTCAAGCATAACATTGGAGGGAAGGGGAAGGTTATAGATTAAACTTCCTTGTAGAACAAACCTAAAAGTCTCCAGGGAAAACAGTGGACTAGACAGATCTAACACACACATAGACTGCTGAAAAATTACTTGAAGCTTTTCCTGCCAAAAATGCTTTTGGAAATGCTGTTATCTCAAAAGCCTTTAGCCTAAATACTCCCATAAAGTAGAATGGAAACTCCTGGAGTTTTCTATAAACCTGTCTCTCTGCATAAATGTGTGCCACTTCATTCAACTGGCAGGTGGTTTGATCAATACCTGAGTCACAGAGATTTAGAGATATGATCCTTTTCATTGTCCCATTTCTGTGTCAGTGATGAGCCTAGTATAAATGTGAACAGAAAGATAGAGGGAGGAAGTGTGTCTCAGGTAGAGTTATTACTTCCCGTTAACCTTTTCCAAGAGAATTTCAGATCACAACGACAACTGGATCCAGTTTAATGTTGACCTGGAATCCCTGTGGTAATAACACTGTGATGAGGCAGTGGATTGAAAACTATTTCCCAGAGCTCATGGTCTTATTTTTTAACTGTTAAATACCTAACAGTATGTATGTTGTTATACTAGAAACAAAGGGCTGGATGGAAAAAATGGGAAGTCTCCTAACATGTCAGTGGAAGTTAGTTTAAACCAATAGCATATACATCAAACTCCACCAGAGGTAGTCTTCAGTATAGTCAGAGAGTACCAAACCTTCAACAAATGGAAAATACTGTCACTTTAAAGTAAATGGTTTCACATTAGCAGGATTCATTCATTAAAAGCAGGCAGGGACATTCTTCAGCTTAATCACTGTTCTTAACCTTCTGCTATACTAAAATAAAAATCTTTTGAACGGTATAAAACTCAATACGGCTCCAGTAGAGAAACAACACCCAAATCTTGTTTAGTAAATTGATTCTTGCCCCTTTGTAAGACTGACAGTATCCTATAATTTTCTCTTCTGTCCATCTTGAATGGTATTTCTTACATGCGAATTGCAAAAATCTGAATGCCTGCAGAGAACTCTAATATAAATATCGCAAATAATTCCAACAAGTAGAGAACATGTCTTTTAACTGGCAAGTGAAATATTTATCTAATAAATCATATCTTACCCAGAAACGATTCACAGCATCTTACACGCTTGCAAACTAGGCATCTAATTTATAATAACCCTAAATTAAGATTTTTCAGTACTTAAATCACAGAAAGGCACTTTCAGGGTACACACTTTCCACAGAACAGAAGAAAGGATGACTTTAGAGTTGAGTGACTGACCTCTTTCTCTTGTCAACCCTACATTGACCATTAAGGGAGAAAGACAACTATCTCTGATTGCGTGTCCAGTTTTAGAGACTGGTAAGAATATCCCAAATTTCCTCTATCCTGAAATACCTGAATGGAAAAAATTACTTGGACCTATTTTTTTTTGTGTTGAACAGTCAAACAAAAATCTTTATCCCATCAATAGATGTTATTTTGTCACGTTGATTCTAATAACCAGTTTGGCTGCTGTGAAGGAGAGGATGGACATGTAATCTGAGGATAAACTTTGAAATCCAAGTTTTCAAGCAAAAGTACTGGATTCATCATCTAGTTAAATAAGAAACAAGGTTTGTAAAAACACAGATTTTGAAGCAAGAAGTACTACTTATCATCTAGAACTTGAGGAGGTATTACTGGGATAGAATTATCAATGAGATAAAATTAATACTACAATGGGATGGACCTTAATACACAAAACACAAGGCCACAGACTAGAAACAAGTTTGAAAAACAAATTTGCTTTACAGTAGGAAACATCGTCTGGGAACAGAGGAGTCAAAATATCTAGCAAATTCCATCAAAATTATAGGCTAGTAATGTGATACAGCTATTTAACCTAACGTACATTGGAATATTTTCAGTAGTCAAAGTAAGTCCCTCTTACTCCATGATAAATCTCTAAGAGTTCTCAGAGGTTATTTTCAGGAAAGATTTGCTGCAACCACGTCTGGATTTTATTTAGTATAAATAAATTGATGATTTTCACCAAATTGAGTGTTGAGCCAGCAAAGTGTCCTTGCTGCAAAGAAGGCTGACAATATCCTGGGCTGCATTAAGTGTTGCCAGCAGACCAAGTGAGGTGAGAGAGCAGTACTTCTGAGATACACCTGTAGTACCAGGTCTATGTTTAGGTACCCCAGTACAACCAGAGAGTCCAACACAGGGTCACTAAGGTGATGAATGAACTGGAGCATCTCTCTTGTGAAGAAAGGCTGAGAGAGGTAGAACTGCCTGGAGAAGAGAACACTTGGGATATTTATCAATGTATATCAATCCATGAAGGAAGAGTACAAAGAAGATGGAGACATGTTCTTTTCAGTGGTGGATCATGAAGGCAGTAGGCCATAGGCACAAACCAAAACACAGAAAGGTCTATCAACATCAGAAAACACTTTTTCATTTGGTGGGGACTAAGTACTTGCACAGGTTCCCCAGGGAGGTTGTAGAGTCTCCATCCTCGAAGAGAGTCAAAAGCCATCTGGATGTGTTCTTAGGCCACCAGCTCTGGGTGACCCTGCCTGAGCAGAAGGGCTGGGATTCATTGGTCTTTTCCAACCTCAACCACTGTGTGAGTTCTATGACCTTACACATATATCTTTGGTTAGAGATATTTGGGTAGAATTCTTTCCCACTCTCTTTTGAACAAGTTTCTCTGCCTGGTTTATTCTAAACTGGTCACCTTTATGGTCTCAGCTTCTTTTCTGTTGACTACATAGCTTGTTTCAAACTTCTAGCTTCATTCTCCCCACACAACACTACAGGCCTGGGGAAGAGTGGCTGGAAAGCTGCCCTGAGGAAAAGGACCTGGAGGTGTTGAACATGAGCCAACAGTGTGCCCAAGTAGCCAAGAAAGCCCAACAGCATCCTGGCCTGTATCAGAAATCGTATGGCCAGAAGGACTAAGAAAGTAATAACCCCCCTGTAGCCAGTACTGGTGTCCTGGGTTTAGCAGTAGCAGTCCATTTTTCTCCTTCTTAGTATCTTGTGCAGCATTGTGTTCTGACTTTCAGACTGGGAACAGAGCTGATAACACTGATGTTTTTAGTTGTTGCTCAGTAATGTTTACTCTGACCAAGGATTTTCTGATTCTCATGCTCTGCCAGGGAGGAGGGGAGGCCGGGAGGAAGCAGAGACAGGACAACTGACCCAAGCTAGCCAAAGAGGTATTCCATACCACAGCATGTCATGGCCGGGGAGGTAACTGGGAGTTACCTGGAGGGCACTCGCTGTCTTCGGGGTCAGGCTCGTTTCAGCGAGTAGTATCGTATTCTCTTCCCTTGTTATTCCTTTTCGCATTAATATCATTGGTGGTAGCAGCAGTGATTTGTGGTATACCTTAGCTACTGGACTGTTCTTATCTCAACCCATGGGAGTTACATTCTTTCGATTCTCCTCCCCATCCCTCCAGGAGCAGGGAGGGGGTGGGAGAAGGAAAGAAAGAGGGGGGGCAGAGTAGTGAACGAGCTGCGTGGCTGGGTTTAAACCACGACAACTGGTGAGGCCACACCTCGAAAACTATGTTCAGTTCTGAGCCCCTCACCACATGAGAAATATTGAGGTGCTGGAGCAGGTCCAGAGAAGGGCAACAAAGCTGGTGAATGGTCTGGAGAACAAGTTATATGAGGAATGGTTGAGGGAACTGGAGAAGGCTCAGGGGGGCCTTATTGCTCTGTACAGCTACCTGAAAGGAGGATGGAGCGAACAGGTGGCTGGTCTCTTCCCCTGGGTAACAAGTGATAGATGAGATAATGGCCTCAAGCTGCACCAGGGGAGGTTTAGACTGGATATTAGGAAAACCTTCTTCATCGAAACGATAGTCAGATATTAGAGCAGGCTGCCCAGTGGTAGAATCAGTGTCCCTGGAAGTGTTCAAAACCACATATATGAGGCCCTTAGTGACATGGTTTAGTGTTGGACTTGATGATCTTAAAGTTCTTTTTCCACAGAGTTGATTCTATGAGTCTATGAAACAGATTGACCTGTAATTGGATACTCCTGTCTATAATTTATACAATGACTGTAACTGGATAAACAATAAACTTTTTATTAGATTCCTTTACTTTAATTAGACTATCAACAAAACGATTGGTTTAGTATGTTTCTCTATCCCACATAAATTTTATGATGGGGTTGGTCTGTTGCCAAACCCTCAGGTTTAGTACTAGTTTGTATACAACTTTGTTGCAGTACCCACTATTATACAAGAATGATATGAAGGGAAATATTTGGTGACAAAACTATTTAGAGGATCTGGGTTATTTCAGATTTCCTTCCTGTAACCAATTCCAGACTTAGTTCTACTGACACTTGTAGCTTTTCCATTATTACCCAATTTTCAGCATAAAACCTGTACATGTCACTATGTTAGAATGGCAAGTAATTTCTCTTTGGTAAGTAAAATCTCTGCTTTTCATTAACATGGGATATTGGAGATTAAAAAGCATAGACTATATATATTTACAAAGTAACAGCTGTTTAAAAGACATAACAACTTAAACAAATGTTACCATATAATACTAACGTTAAGTTACTCTATGGTGTTGATGTTGCAAGATAAAGCTTTCGACATCTAATATTTATTAAAAAAAAAGAAAAAAAAAAGAAAAGAAAAAATCTATTTCAGGAAGGAAAGTTAGAACACAAATATAATGTGACAAATTACTATTTATCCGCAAGTCTTTATTTTCAAGAGAAAATGAAAGCTGTGAAAGTGTATCAACTTAGCCAAATGAGTGGTTTCTGAATAATATTCATTCCACAGTAGATTTACATTGAATGCTACACCTCTGCATTATATGTCAAAGTCTTGTCTTTGTTCAGATTTTTAGATACTTTAAAAAGTTTAAAGGCTTTGTCTAAGCTTTCCCGTAATTGACAACTGAGAGAAAATAGATGAACAGTGTTCATATGCAACTGGCAGAACTACTGAGTACTGTTTTCTTTCTGAGCAGAATGGGTTGGCAGCAGGATGAGAAAGGGGCTAGAGGGTTCTATACAATACAGGGAAAAGAAAGGACTCATGGTTAAAGAATACAGTGAAATGTATTTCATTATATTCTTTACATAAGAATATATAGGTCCCTTCCAGTCTAAAACATTCTATAATTGCATGATAATAAGGAAAAAGCCCAGGTGATTTGCCCTCAAATACCACACAAAGCAGAAGAATCAGACAATGTTTCATGATTCAGAAAATTTTATTTCAGGTCAGTTTCACACCGAGAGGGTGAATGACACAGAGATCTTCTTGTCCATTGCTGTGGGGAGCCTCCAGGTACCTGTGGGAACACAGCATGGTGCAGGTTGATGCTCGCTGTGCTTCCTTGTCCTTAGATCAATGGCTTTGTTGAAAGCTACAGAAATCTCTGGCTGCATGGCTGCTGAGAAGGGAGTGAGCGTGTCATGGTCTGGTCCTGTCCTTGTCAGTATCTGCATAGTTCAGGTACCTAAATTTCCAACTGCGTAATGTCACTGTCAACATTGTCATTCTTCTCAACAGCACCCAAATAAGCTGATTATCCAGCCTCTCTGTCTGTCTGAGGAATGCACCATGGTCTGCTCCATTCCCTGTCAGGTCCTGCATCTGCATCTTCACCTGCACCTGAAACAACACAGCAGCCACCCTTGCTCACCACAGGTAACCCCTGCCCAGGGCTCTGCCAGACTCCATGACTTAACTTTGCGTCAGCCAATCTCTGCCTGTGTGGCTGAGGAGAGGAGTGCACCATGGTCTGCCCAATTCCCTGTCTGGGTCTGTGTCTGCAAAAGGCATGAGAACAAACAACACAGCAGCCACCCTTGTTCACTATGGGCAACCCCTGCCCAGGGCTCTGCCAGACTCCATGACTTAACTGTGTGTCTGTGTCTTTATGGAAGGTAGCGAATCTCTGTCTGAGTAGCTGAGGACCAGAGCTTGCCATGGTCTGATTCTGTCTTGTTCTGTGCCTGTGGCTACAAAAAGCAAGATAACTTCAGAGCAGTCACCACTCCTCACCATGCACAACCCCTGCCCAGGTGTTCTACCAGACCCTGTGCCTTAACTCTGTGTCCTTGCAGCAGGTCTTGAGTGTCTGGCTGTGTGGCTGGGGTCAACCATTCACCGTGTTCTGGTCCTGTCCTTGTATGAACTTCTGGCTCTGAAAGTGAAAGCAGGAGCAGCCACCATGCCGTGCCTCAGGCACACACTGCCTCCTTGCCTGGGCCAGCAGCCCAGCACTCCCCTCCCTGCCTTCCTCCTGCCTTCTCACCTCAGCCCTAGCTCACCCATCTGCTTGCCTCCAGGCTGGGCTGACCCTTGTCACTGCACAGTCCTTTCTATACTCATCCTGGTGTCTGGGTTACCAATCCCTGGCCATCACCAACATTCTATCCACTGGGACACCACCAACAACAACATTTTATCTGCTGCCGCATCACTGAGGCCATCCAGGGTTGATGGAAGTCTCAACCCTTGGCTGCTGGCAAAAACGGGCTGTTGCTTTTCAGCCTTGTTAAAACACAGTGGGATGGACAAACCCCACAACTCAGGCCCATGAGGAAAACAGCCAAAGCAGAGAGCCAGCTATCACTCCTTGTCTGTGCTGAGACACAACCTCTTGACCTGGGACTGCAGTCACCTCACAGGTCCTCACTGTCCTGTTCCACCTCAAGTCTCCTGGGCTGCCTCCTTGTTGTCAGGGCTGGGGCAGAACAAGATGGAGCTCAACATGAGGGTGCAGACAAATAAATGTGATGTCTAAACACCAGAGAAATTCAGGTGTTCGACGTACTGACGTAGTGCCACCTGGGTTGTCTTACATTCCAGTACCCTTTGGATGTACATGAAACCGGCAGACAGGACATGGGACCTGGGAAAAATGCATGTTTCTTTAGATCAGGAGTGATACATAAGGGCATCTCTCATTGCATTAAATGCTTATCTTAATTTCAATTGTAACACCTAGAATTCTGCTGTCTCTTTGAGTTGCTCAAGGATATGGATTAGGTGAATCTCCATCACTTTTGCAGTTTCATGTGTATAGCTTTGACTGAAAGCCAACAGAAAGTAGTCTTCTGTAACCCAAAGTATTTAGAACAATAGGACACAGAAGTAGAGGTTTCCTAAAGCACTTGGTACCTCTTTGTTAGGCTTTGAAGGGCATTGCACATATTAAAACACTTTGCAATTTTCTAATCTATATTCAGAATATTGTTTAAAAAATAATTTGCTTACTTAAATGATAGGATATATACTCTTTGGTAAAATTTGTAGATGTAGCGGTAATTCCTAGAAATAGTATGAGCATATTACTGAATTGTGGGGTTCAAATGAATTACTGGAAGACATAGTAAATTAACCCAATGAAAGGGCTACTCTTTGATTCTGCTGTTATGGTATAAGCTGTTTTCTCAGAATGGGTCTCCACTGAGTGAAAGTTTGGAAGTACCAGCACATATTACTGAATGGGTGTTGAAGTCACACTGTGTTTCATTTGAATTCTGTGTAGCAATTCACCGATGTCCAGTGACCATAAATACTGAACTGGAGAGAAATACTAACTTGCTCTTTTATTACTGGAGCAAGGAGGTTGGTGGGAGGAGGAGAAATTTGTTACCACCTGTCGTGGTTTAAACCCAGCCAGACAGCTTGTGCACTCACTCCCAGTGAGTGGTGCTGGGCTGGAAGCAGTCGAGGCCTGCATTCCCCCCCGGGAGCTCCCCCCCTTCCCCGCTCCTGGAGGGATGGGGAGGAGAATCAAAAGAATGCAGCTCCCACAGGTTGAGACAAGAACAGTCCAGCAACCAATGTACAACACAAATCACCACCGATACCAGCAACGACAACAGTGATAAGAGAAAATAACAAGTGAAAGAATACAATACCACCCGCCGAAAAAACAAGTCCAACCCAGAAGACCCCCTGTCCTTCCGGGTAGCTCCCAGTTACATCCTGGGCATGATGTGCTGTGGTATGGAATACCTCTTTGGTCAACTTGGGTCAGGTGTCCTGTCTCTGTTTCCTCCTGGCCTCCCCTCCTCCCTGGCAGAGCATGAGGCTCACAAAGTCCTTGACCAAACCAAAACATCATTGTTATCAGCTCTGTTCACAGCCCGAAAGTTAAAACACAGCACTGCACCAGCTACCAAGAAAGAGAAAAAAAATGGCTGCTACTGCTAAACCCAGGACATCATCTTACTGAAACATAAGTTTCTGGGCAGCTTTATCCTGTCAGTTCTGTAACTTAAGAATTTTATTTTAGAAATATACTTCTTCTAAATATCACCTTAGAGCACTGGATTACATGCTCATTCCAAGATCAGACTTTCTCAAATATATGTTATATAATCTGTAATGAACTGATCTAACAGTCATACACTGCTGAGAAGGGCTATATAGCCCCTTCAGCTTCCATTTCACTGGACTCAGTGATCATGTAATGTGATGAGTCACTTTAAATCTGGAAGGAAACTAACCCAGGTGGGAGGGAATCTTTAGTAATCCAACTTTATGACTAATAGCATGGATTACATACCTACTTTATGAGAGGATTTTGTACATATAATTGTTGTTTAATTGATCTGTGAATGTTTTAACTCTTTACTAGTTCTTTCAGATACAGCTTAGGTCTTTAGTAGCCTTATGAAGTTTGGAAATTTTTATTCTACAAAGAGAAGATGCATAACAGCAGTGCTCATAAAATACTTCTGAGATTGACAGAATGTGTTGCAATGCAGTCTCTCACCTGAATAGCTAATAAGCACATACTAAAAATGTCAACATCTTGCAGTGAAGATTGGAATAGCTTCAGGCAACCTGCAGCATTCTGGGAAAAGAGAGAGAGAGACAGATGGAAATAGTTGCATATAATTAAAAGTGACAAAATAAATAGTTAAATAATAAACTTAGTTAAATAAAAAGAATGTACTGTTTTAATTCTAGTATCACTATTAAAATTTGTGTATTTATTTATTTTATTTATTATGCTTATATAACATGTTGAATTTTTTGGAAAGCTGCTTCTTTAGAGATCAAAAAAAAAACAACCAAAACCACAGAACATAAAAAATTATAACTAGTATATTTGGTTGGTGATAAAACAGGCATTTCAAAGTGGTTTTGAGGGTTTTTTTCATGCATATGTGCAAAGATAGGCTCATTTGTTTTGCGTTCTTATATCTTGACTTTTCATCTTCTAAAAGTATTAAAATAAAGGATTTGTATGTAAGACATTGAATTAAAAATAATTGGGGCCTTATAAACTTGTGATAATGACCAAAGGTGGACAAAATACATCAAAAGATGTGAAAATCACTATCAAGCAACAAAAATAACTTTGCACGTTTAGTATCTAATATCAACCAGCATGTTAATGATGCGATAAATAATTAACTATATGTTTGTTGGAGGAAATTAAAAACCTGTAAGAGACAAAATTTGTTCTTACCTGGGAAATAACAAAACAAAACAAAACAAAATTAAGACAGTCATAGTGATGATATTAGAGCTCACACAGTAGTTTGTTACTTTTTTTTAGTACATGTAAACTGAATAAACAATAACTGGAGATGAAAAGGAAAAGCAGAGTGGAGTACAAATACTTATTCAAACTTAAATATTGTTTCATTAAAATTGCTATATGTTTAATCCAATACAGAATAGATGACAAAATTGTGTAACCTCTTATTTACCACTGTATTCTTTCTTGATGTATAAAGGACTTTAGTGTTTGGCAGCCATAAAGAGCTATTACTGGTGTTAAAGTTGCAAATCAATAACACAAAGAAGTTCTTGTGGTGGTGATGTATTTTCTAAATATCTGTTTAATTTCAAGAAAGGCAGAGATTTTCAAATTGGAGATTTGTTGAGTACCGTATAATTTAAGAAGTAGCTATTAAGAAATACACAGCATTATTGTAGGGTTTGGGGGAGTATAAAATAACTCCAGCTAACTCCATACCTTTGTTGAAGGTAAAACCATGACAAGACATGGTCCTAAATGCTGAAACTCAAATGTTTTATTTCTTAAAATGTTACAGTAGTTCTTGGTATGGCTTTAGCACAGAGCTCTCCCTCAAAGTAACCCCTGACAGGATTAAATGGTTAGCATGGCTGAAGAAACTTTCCCATTTACATGCAGCCACATTGCTTTACCAGTTAAGTTTTATAACATATGCATGTATAAGCTGTCGTTGTTGGTCTAAAGCCTAGGGAATGGGTCACTAGCCTTCTAGTACAGCTGTAATCAGCAAGGGAATAGGTGTATTCCTGTTGATTCATAGTGCCCTTTACTGCTTTACTTTGAAGTTCATGTATGAACTATATACCCATCTGTCCCATTTCAGCAGCCGTGGCATGAATTCTCATCAACCAATTTTAGATATCAGAGTTCTTCAGTCCACATGCAGTCTAAAGATGACAAACCAGCCAGCTTTCAGGTGAACTGAATCACCCACCCAGGGGTGTGTAATGTAGTGGTGGTGGTCTTGTTTCACCTGTGCAGTTAGATTTTGATGTGCATACTTCCGAGTTTTGTCAGTGTTAGCTGTGTAGAAGGATCCACACTGTTACTTAAAATTGCAGTTCAGTTTGAGGTAAAGACATAATGTGATTCCTTTCCAACCTGAAGTCAGTGTGAAACAAAAAATAATTAGTAACCTGTGAATTTAGGAAGCTAATTGAGTAGTACTGAAAACTAACCTGAAATGATGTCTCAGTCAGGGAGAGATTCACGCAAATGGAGTGCTATACATATACACAGACGTAAGCCCCTCTTATATATAGGAGTTTTTAAATGACAGTTAAAGGAAACAAATCCACTTAGCTATGATGTGCTGCCTTTTAGGGTCCCATTTTTATACAGAATAAGTAAGCAATATTATTAAAAAAAACCCCCACTCATACTTCTCTGTTTCAAATTTTCAAAACTTGCAGCTTTTCTTTTTCAATTATTTTTCATTTGGCTGATGTTAAATGTCTCGCCCTTGTCCCACTTGCTATGAATAACATGTTTTGAGATAAAATTCATTAAAAAGACTGATCTAGAGGTAGGGATGAGTTGGTTGAGAATTCAGTTTGCACTCTCAATGCGATACTTCAAAACAAGAATCCTAATAAGCTGGAAATAAGTGTCTTTTTTTCATTCCCAGATCTTCTCTGGCTTGTTTATTGATGTGCATGATCATAGAATCATAGAACCATTAGGGTTGGAAAGGACCTTAAGATCATCTAATTCCAACCCTCCTGCCATGGGCAGGGACACCTCACACTACACCATGTCATCCAAGGCTCTGTTCAACTTGGCCTTGAACACTGCCAGGGACGGAGCATTCACAACTTCCCTGGGCAACCCAGTCCAGTGCCTCATCACCTTCACAGTAAAGAACTTCTTCCTCTAAACTTCCCTATCATTACAGTCACTAATGAAGAGTCCCTCCCCACCATCCCCATAGTCACCCTTCAGATATTGGAAGGCTGTTATGAGGTCTCCACGCAACCTTCTCTTTTTCGGGCTGAACAGCCTCAACTTTCTCAGCCTGTCTTCATATGGGAGCTGCTCCAGTCCCCTGATCATACTTGTGGCCCTCCTCTGGACTTGTTCCAACAGTTCCATATTCTTTTTATGTTGAGGACACCAGCACTGTACACAATAATCCAGGTGAGGTCTCACGAGAGCAAAGGGGCAGGATCACCTCCTTCGACCTGCTGGTCACTCTCCTTTTGATGCAGCCCAGGATACGGTTGGCTTTCTGATCTGCAAGTGCACACTGAAGCTGGCTCATGTTCATTTTCTCATTGACCAACAGCCCCAAGTCCTTCTCTGCAGGGCTGCTCTGAATCTCTTCTCTGTCCAAGCTGTAGTTGTGCCTGGGATTGCTCTGACCCAGGTGAAGGACCTTGGACTTGTCATGGTTAAACTTCATAAAGTTGGCATCAGCCCACCTCACAAGCTTGTCAAAGTCCCTCTGGATGCATTCCTTCCCTCCAGCGAACCAACCGAACCACACATCTTGGTGTCATAGGCAAATTTGCTGTGGGTGCACTCAATCCCACTGTCCATGTCCATGTGGCTGACAATGATGTTGAACAAGACCGGTCCCAACACCTATCCCTGAGGGACACTACTTGTTACTGGTCTCCAGCAGGACATTGAGCCATTGACTACAACTCTTTGTGTGTGACCATCTAGCCAGTTCTTTATCCACCAAGTGGTCCTCCTATCAAATTGTTGTCTCTTCAATTTAGACACACGGATGTCATGTGGGACAGTGTCAAACGCTTTGCACAAGTCCATATAGATAATCATTAAAAATGATAAATATCATTGCTGTTTGTCTTTTAACTATTGAAGTACTCTATAGCTACACTTTTAGATTAGCTTTAAGACTTTGAATGCAGTTTGTGAATGGCTGGAATGCGTAGAACTCTGTCATCAACCAGCCCAGTTTTTAGCAAGGGTCTTTTATGCAAAATCAGCTGCAAGTTCCATTAAGTGTTTGCATGTAGCCAAGCAAGACACAACAGTTAAAAAGTAATGAGGAAGTGACCGAAATTGTGATCTCTATTATAAAATAATCACCCGAGAGAAGGGATAGTCTTCTGCTCCTGCAGTGACATTCACTGCAATATCTGTATCTGAAAGTAATAGAATACCAGAAGGAAATTGAGGTTACATGGTGTCTTCACAAGTGTTAGATGTTTTCTGAGGACACAATACAAAGAGACAGTAGTCTTAACTTCAAAGCATTGGTACTTTTGGATGTCATCTGGTCCTTCTCTGGTTAAACATGAGACAACTCTTTTGATCTGCACTAATATTTAAACAAATACAGTAATGAATCCTCACAAACCTGAAGTTGCAGTTTAAAAAGTAGTTAATTACTTGCAGTGACCTATGTCAAGTAACTTTACTTGTTACTGACAGAATGTAATTATGAGTTATTCAAAACTGAATATGAAGAGATTTTTTTCTATGGCCTTATTATGTCATCATAAATTCTGCCAAACAATATTTTTTGTTACAGCTTCAGTATTTTATGTGCATATATTCAGCAATATAAAATGTTAGAATAGCTGAACAACATATACGCCAGGTGGCTCCTCCTACATAGATACTGTGGAAATTCCATCACATTTACTGTAAATGAGTCAAAATAAGTTGGGTCCCTTCTGAAGTTTTCATAATTTTTCAGTTTTATTATGATCAATTAAATTAAGTCACTACAGAAAGTTATACCTTTATTTCAGCAGAAATTATGAAATCATTTAGTTAAGCCAGGTTTACATGCTTTACATGGTCACAATCCAATTTCACACTTCTGAAGCAGCTTGAGTTTCAGACCATTTATTTGCAAAACTAAATAACCTTCAAGTATTTAAAGGTACCATCCACTTTTGACAGGCCTTGGAGATATCACATTGTATGCATTTCATTAGCTCTATCCTGGATGGTTCCACTGTAGACCCATGGACTGAAAGCTCTTTAGCAGCTGCTGTACAGTTCTAGAACATTTCTTCAATTTTGGTTTCATCTAAAAGGGAATGAATTCAGCAGGATCCAAGATTAATCCACAATGAAAACAAAAATGAAGTAAAAGTTTATGAGGAAATCCTGCTCAAAAAATCACTTTCCTCTTCTGAGCAAAAACACTAATGTAGGCACACCCAAACATGTTGAAATACTGAGACACCTAATCATATAGTGACATTTCTACTTTGCATATAGCAATGAGTTATAGATAAGACCATTTTACTTTGTGACTTTTACCTAAACAAAGCAATATAGGTTTGTATTTAATGAGAATAAAGAAGAAAAATACAATTTATTGAAATGTATGTCATATGGGTCTCAGAATTTTTTGGCACTGTGCATAACAGTAACAGCTAACCCAAACTGACCGAAGTGGTATTCCACACCATATGCTATACTGCTCCACCATAAATGCTAAGGGAAAGGGGGAGAATGAAGGGACTTTTGTGTTTATGTTGTTTGTCTCCCCAGGAACCATATACCCATGCTGAGTCTCTGCTTTCCCAGGAAGTGGGCGGAACTCTGCACGCTGATGAGAAGTAGTCAATTAATTTCCTCTTTGTTTTGCTTCCACATGCAGCTTTTGCTTTTATTTTTTAACTGTTTTTGTCTCAATCCATGAGGTTTTTCATCTTATTTTTATCCTCTGTCCTGTTAAGGAGGGAGAGTGCAGCTGGATGGGGTCTGATAGCCGGCTATCCACCACCCTTCTTTTGATGGGGCTTTTCCCTTGCTGTGTCATTTTCCAGAGGACAATTTAAGATTTTTATGTCTTGGAAATACTTTTTTAATTGTGCATATCAACCTGCTACATTTAAGCTTTGAACTTAAGCTTAAGATGTTCAGAAGATGCTGTTGATGACCTAGTGAAAGACATCATAATGTTAGACTATTGTCATTACAAACAGCAATATGCTTTAACAAGTGGAAAGACATACCAGATATTTTCCTTCATCTTTGTAAATACTGAATATTCCTATTTATTTATTTCTCTCCTTTCATTACTTCTCCTCCAAGATAATATCCAACTGAGGGTTTTTTTTCAAAATTTGCTTCACTTAGTATTTTGAGAAATTGTGAGTTCAGTTTAGCCAGATGTCTGACAGAAGAATATATATCACAGATAGGAAGTACTTTGCCTCAATCATAGTACACTTATTACAAGCATAAAATGTCTATTAAATCAAGCATACTAATCTTGCCAAAGAGAACTTTTACAAATTCTTAGGGGTGGAAGTATAAAGGAAACACATGAAGACAAGGAAGGCTGGGGGAAAAGAGTCAGTCTCTAAAACTGCTGACTAAAAACACTTCTTAAGGGAAAGGGCCAGAAATATATTCCAAAACAAACAAAGGGAAAATACAGCAGAACAGTTCAAAGAAAAATGCTCTGAAAGAATTTACTGCCCTGTGGCTAGAGGTGACATTGAAAGTAGCATGGATGAGAGTTGATTAAGCTGCTGTCAACATATTTGGCCCCAGGAATCAGTTACTATTGATTTACAGCTTACAGTAGAAGCAAAAAATCAGAAACCTATGAAAAGAGCTGCATTCGGTAAATTCTGTTAGCATATTCACTGCAAAGGATGAAAAAAACAAGGTGGAATTAATCTAAGGAAAAATTCACATCAAAAGACTCTGTTAGAACCGAAAAGGCCCTTTGTGTTGCAAGCCCATTAAAAAATGAAAACATAGCCTTTTTTTTTTTTTTTTTAATACTTTCTGCATCCTTAAAATAGTGGCAGCTTATAAGTTTGGGGTTTTTTTTTGATGGTATTTAGTATATAACATCAGTGAGTTGCTTAAAATAAAACATGATTGTTTCATACATGAGACATTCATATTATGCTTATTTAGACATTCTGAAATATGAAACACAAACACTCTTCTCTGAATAAGTGACTGGCTTCTCAATTGTTTAGACCCAAATAAAAATATAAGTCAATAAGACCTTCAGAACATGTTGTGCCTATTATAGCTGCAAAGAGTATTGTTAAAGACTATCACAAAGCATCTTGCAAAAAAGAATAGTGTGACTGTAGAAATACAAATAGAAATACAGGAGCTGTCAGCAGCTATAGGTCAAATAGATGGGCTATCAACTAAAGTGAAATTAAAGTATGGGCAGCATAATTTGTAATACTAAGACTTGGTAAATCTACTCTTTAGTAAAATTTAATTAAGTAAATTCTATACACAAGCCTAGAACAGTATCATAAAACCAGTTTATTCTTACCTACATATAGAAATAAAATTTTTACTCTTTAAGCTCTCTTTCATAGAGACGCAGCCCTATTCGTAGTTCACATTCATTCATTCTATTCTTTTAATAGCTACAGAGGCTTAGATAGCACTGAATTTTCTTTGTTGTTGTAATTTTTGCTAGTTGGATGTTTGGCCTGCAAAACTGTATGTGTTGATTCACTTCATAAGCCCAGGATATATTTGGTTTTCTCTTAAAAACCAAAGAGATAACAACCCTCCCCCGTTTTAACGTTGAATATGTGTTGTGTTTCTTGATTGTTTAATACAGTTATAGCATTTATAATTCCCTTATATTTTATTTCCAGCCCAGCACATGCAGAAGAACAAGGAAAATATGCAGTTGTCTTCTCTTGTTTTGAAAACCAAGAAAATACTTAAAGCAGCTGGAGCTGCTCAAAGAAGTTATAATGAACAAGGATTTGGAACACGGACTGGAGGTCTTCTCTTACATGTTTAAGACAGACAAACTCAAACAGACACAGTGTGATATGAAAAATGTAAAGGTGGTTAAGAGAATGGAGAGACTATCATGTAAAAGAAGAGTAAGATACTAATTTTGAGAAACTAAGAAATAATGTGTGAAAGAGGATACGGTATCAACCCTGGGATAAATGGGGAACAATAAGAGTTTTTTAAGGTTCAGGACAGTACTTATGGCAGCATTGTTTTATAATATAAATTGTCCTTCCTGAAGTTTATCAGTCTACCCTCCACCTAGTATGGCATGTCAGACAAGAGTAAACTAGCATCTCTGAGGAGAGTTAGTGAGTGTATGAGATAGTAAGGTGGTTCCAAATATCAAAATTAGAGTGACAATATCTTAGATCACACTGCTTTCTCAGTTACTAAAACTAATGACTTTGATAGTTAGAGCCACAAAAAGGAATGAAAGTACTAAGATGACTCAATCATATTATCATGCTCAGAAGTAGATTTTAGGTAGTGTGAATCATATGTAATCCCATCATCATATTCAGCCCTACTCCACATAAACAGCTGTCTGAAGTAACAAGTTACTTTAACAGATTTATTAAATAACGTGACTGTAAGTTTAGCATCCTACTTGTTTGTTCATGCAGGCTTGTTTCTGTATATTCCCTTGGAAGTTTCTACTTTAGAAACTTGCTTCTGCAGGAATGTTTTTTCCTCTTTCTTCCGACTCAATGAACATTTTGTGCTGAGCTTTGTAATTTTACAGAAATTTAACAGATTTATCTTATCCTTTCATCCACCATGCAAGTTTCCTCTTTATGTGCACTCACACTATTTTGGGGAATGCTAAAGTAACTAAATCTTGCTTGTGTTAGCTGAAAACACAACGATATAAAAAGAAATGAATCTTAATATTGGGGGTTGCTGAGTAGTTTTTATTTTGAAGTGTTCATACCTTTCTAGACAGCAACTATCAAAAGGTACTACAAAGGCAGAGAAATGCTCTCAGTGAAGTATTTCTGCATTATAATATTTCACATTGCATCACCGTATACAAAAACATGTTTAGTTTCGGTATATCACCTCTGAAGGCATAGTGATACATACGACAACAAATATAAAGACAAGTCTGATAGAGTTTCTTTCTTTGTTTTTTGTTCAGTCTGCTGACCAATTTTTCTTTTTTTTTTTTTTTCTTCATATTTTATTGTTAACAGAAATGTTCTGACATTCATTTCATGGAATTGCATTTCAGTTATTTATTTGTTAATAATTCATTTCTAATACTCTATTAAAATCAGCTCTCTGATGCTTAAAAATTTATTTACTAGATTATCTTATTTTGTCCGATGGATCAATTTGCTGCTGTTTCCTAATTGTCTTCCACAAACTGCTCTTAAAATATCCATATCAAAGTTAAGATTTAGCTCCAATTTTACTCTTTTCTCACAGGCTAATCCATAATTTAGCTCTCCTAGAAATAATATAGCAATGTTTAAATTGTGAACCATATATGTTTGTTCATTTTACCCCAAAAACGTTCCCTCTCTGAAAACTATTGAGCAAAAAAAAGTTCAAAACTGTAGCTTCTGGCAAAGATGTCTCTTTTCTTTTTCATATACATTGTAGATAGCTACATAATCTAGAATAACGTGTTAACAATATTATTGAAGAACCCATATTTTCAGTTGTAACATAAACTGAAATTCCAATCTATATTTCAGAATATGATTTTCAGTCACATGGGGTTTTGTTTTTTTTTTTCACTACATGTGGAGCAATGGTTATTCTCACGAGGGCCTGCACAGCCCAGGATTAGAGCCGAGTGAGACAGCCTTGAACTCTTTCTGACTCAGCTGAGCCGAGGAGGCCTGGAGTCGAAGAAATGTAAGCAGAACGCTGAAACAGGAGCTTGCTGGCCACAAGGAATGCACCGCTTATCACAAGGCATGCACCCTGCTGTTGCAGAGATATGTGTGTAAAACTTAGCTTAGCCAATAGCAATGTATAGACAGGCGCGTGAACAGTTGTTGGGGACCAATGATAGCTTTGCTTTAGGAGCGTGGCTGATTTAGAATCCTATATAAACACTGTGTATGCAAACAATAAACGAGAACGATCATACTCATATTGAGGTTGCGTCGTTACTCCGGGCCCGACTCCCACTCCGACATCTGGTAGCAGAGGATGGTTCCTGACCAAAGATCTCCGAGACTGTGGTAAGCAGCAAGAGGAGGGTCGGAGCGGGAAGAATCGGCTGGGGAAGCCCTGCCGGGGACAAGAGGTCCAGGCAGACGCGGAAAGCCGGCGTTAGAGTAGCTCTCTAACCCCCAGGTGCAGCTATGGATCAGGAAGCTGCAGCCAACTTGCTCACCGGAATCCTCTCCAAGAGAGGGAAAGAAGCGCCAGTGAAGCAGCTGATACGATTAATTAAGTTAGGCCAAAAATGGGGACATTTTGCAGACATTTGTCTGATATTTTCCGTATCGGAATGACGAGACTTTGGGGGAACCATGTGGCAAAAACTGTAGACACCAATGGAACTCTGTCCTAGAGACCTTAAAAGAAATGAGGGCAGAGAGGGAAGCCCACCCCCTGTTGTGCCTGGCACGGCATCACAGAAGCCTCCTCAGCATAAGGGGGAAGATGAAGTGAAACAGCGCTCGCATCCAAAAGTACAAGTAGAAAGTGCAAACGCGGTCACCTTCGACCTAGAGGATGAAGACCCCGAATCGGAATTGGAACCAGACCCAGAGTCTCCGGCAGAACCGGACTTGTACCCTTCCCTTCCTGACCCCAACTCAGACTCAGACAATTCAGACAGTTCGGTTCATCGGCAAATGCGATCCAGCCTCAGTGACGGTCAATTGCAACAGCTGCTGAAGAAATTAAAGTATTGGAGACAAAAGAAACCTCCGAACCCTCTGCCCCACCCTCCTACAATCCAGTAGTAAAGAAAGGGGAGTGGGAGGGGGGTGTTGGGCACGGGGTAGGGGATTACAGTCACAACCCTGCTAAAGGTTGGCGAGGGATGGTCAAAGATGCAATTGTTATGGGGGAATTTTCGGCTATGGGTCCCTCAGCATTCCAGGTGTTTAACACTCCACAGGGGGGAAAGGAGTGGGAGGCATTGGATTTAAAGGCAGTAAAGGAGGCGCGTCAACCGGTAACATCCTACGGGTTAAAATCATCGTATACTCGGGCAATTATCGCACATTTTTTTTCTGCATATATCCTAGCACCATATGATATCTGTATAACAGCTCAATTGTTGCTTACTCCCCACCTTCAGATATGATTTAAAGTGAGCACAGCAGAGGAAAAGTCTGGATACATGGCTACTGCCTTTGCTGCTGCTGTTAAACCCCTTTTACAGTAAGGTTAGAGCGATCGCGGGGGTACTAAAGGTATAAGATGTTATAATTGTGGACAAACGGAACATTTTAAAAAGAAACAGTGTACTGTAAAGAAAATTAGTTCAGCGGCCCGCCGCCCCGCCTTGTCAGTGATCGAATGAATTGAAATTTGATCTTAGGACATCCGTTTTATGGATGTTTTCAATCCTTCTTAAAGTGAAGGGAGTAACCTTTTTTACGTTAAAGTAAAAGTTCTGTGTCAAGACCTGAGTGGAAAGGTCTGTGATGGACTGTGGACTTATGACCCCATATACAACTCATTTAATACATTCTCTCTGTGATACTCATGTACTAGAAGCTGGTAAAAATAAGTATGTCCAGGTTTCTATCGACCTTTGGAGACCTTTATAAATACTGCTGGCTACTTCTTCCAACATAGGCTGGCCACCTGTGTTGGAATGAGTGTGCATTTTGGTCAGTATAAAAGCCCAAGCCTCATGCGATGTGGGGGAGGCAGAGCCTCTGCGGGGACGCCTGCTAAGGTTGAGCCTGCCACCTCGCACTGCAATGATGCTTCTCGGAGCTGGTTTTCTTGTTAGTCTCCACAGGGTCCTTGTGCCACGTTCTGTATGTGGGATTGTGTAGTGGGAGTAATGATTGTGTGGATTTTGTGCTTCAAATATTGTAGTTGTGTGGACTGTGCTTGTGGGATCCCATACGTGTGTGTGTGTGTGTTGAGGGCAGACGGTGTTCTGTGTATTTTTTGTTGTTGGGTTCATGTAAAAGTTTCTAATAGATAGTAGTTTAACATTTCAGACAAGAAAGGGTTAATGCAAAAGTGAGGTTGCTGGCAGAAATTTATGGTTGCTGCTGATTTAGGCAGGCAGCTGTAGCTGCTGCCAGGCAGGCCGGCGTTTGTAGCCGTGCAAAGCAGGGTGAGCGACTTCGGGGAAAAGGAGAAAAAAAAAAAAAAAGTTATTTGATAAGAGTTCAGTCCCCATGCTCAAAAACAGCTGCCCTCCGATTCGGCTCCCGGTGCTCCACCGGTGGAAGGACCAGGATGGACACCAGAGCCAAGGAGAGAAAAAACAAAACAAAATAAAACAAACCCAAGCTTAATATGTTTAAAGTAACCTGGGGATGAATCCAAGACTTGGAGGAACAGATAGATCGGTTGAAACAAGAACTGCTAACTGAAAAAGCGAGAGGGGTAGTGCAACCACAAGCCTTACGAGCCGTCACCTAAGCAGCATCAGGGTGGCAGATACAGAACCTATCTACTTCTCAAGAACTGATAACCTGGAGGAGGGGGTATATTTGTGTCCTCCTGCCTACAGGTCCATGGCGAATGCCTGCAAAGTTTGTCAAGCCTTGCCATGAGCTGGACAGACGAATGGAGGAACCTGATGCCTCAGCTGCAGGAGCTGAATGTGAATACCCCAAGCAGAATGAGATAGAGAAAAACCAACGATTGCTAAACATCATTTGGGGGCAACTGAAAAGTAACAGCTTGAATATGTGTGTTTGTAAAGTAGTTATTGTTAGAGGCTTTGATTTTGTGTATGAAACCACCTGTATTTACTAGCCGGTTACTGATAACAAACTACACCTTGTATTATATGGATGCCACTTGTAAAAGAGATGTTAGAGTATGCAAATTTGTAGTAGCTGCTAGAAAATGCTAAGGCAAAAGATAGAAATATTCTAATACAACGGTAGTGTTATAAAGCAGGTAATGGAACAAATTAAGAGGGTGGGAGAATTCCACTGGTAAGAAATTTCTTTGGCTAGTCCCTTGCTGGCATCAGCATCTTCAACATGCTGCTGCACCCTGTAATAGTTACTCTGCTAATGTAAATCTGTGTGTGTGCCTTGCCATGATAACAACTTGTTACTGGATGAAGCAGGTGAAACTCTGCATTGACAACAAGGTGCAAGGATTGAGGCTGGCCAAATGCCTGCTACCACAATTAAGGACAAGACTGGGTTGGTCTCTGTGTTTGCCACCAAGAAGAACCTTTAGCTCCACTGCTGGCTGCAACCCAGCAGGCGTGGAGCGGTGAGGACACATGCCATGCCAGACCTTTGGGATGGCTTACATCTGATTCTGTTGTATGGCCCCAAAAAGTAGAATTGCACCTAGAGCTGAGGACATTGACCGATGTTCAAACCCTAATGGGGGATTTGCAATGGGTCCAGCCTCTTATTGGAATTACTAATGAACAACTAATGCCTTTATGTCCTTTGCTAAAGGGTGCACAAGCTGACAAACCAGTAGTCGTTTCTGAAGAACAACAGTCGTCTCTCATGCACAGTCAGTGTTTGCTGTGATCTTGCAATGGCAAAAGAAAGACGGGGGAGACATCTTGGCTATTTTGGAATGTTTTTTTTTTTGCCATTGCAAGCTTGCAAGAGCATTCAGACACACATGGAAGCGGTTGGACAAATCATTAGAAAAGGGAGAACATGTATACTTGCCATTTCAGGAGAAGAGCCAGCTAACATTCACATTCCTATAGGTGTGGAGGACCTAGAGTGGGTAATGGAGCATTCCGTTAGCCTGCAGATGGCCTTGCTGCAATATGAAGGGAAAGTCTCAGTGGATTTACCTAACGGAAAAGAAGCCTCATTGCTATTGTCCAATGCATGGATAACACGACCAAAGTTATCCATGAGACCCATTCAGGGAGGGCTAACTGTGTATACAGATGCAGGGAAAAAATCGGCTAGTGCAGTGGTCACATGGTGCCAGGGCAATCAATGGAAACATCACAAACTTTTGCAAGGTCAGGAGATTAGTTATAAATTTTAGTGTTAACTGCGGTTGTTTGGGCAATATTTCATTGGTTACATGTCCCGCTTAATGTGGTCACTGGTTTGTTATATGTGGGGGGCGTAGTACAACAAATTGAAGATGCATTTATTAGAGAAACGCAGAATGAGCATCTTAGGACTCTTTTTCAACAACCTTAACAAGCTATCCACCAGCGTTCAGCAGAATATTACATCATTCATATTCGGAGACACAAAAATCAAGATGGGTTAGCTGAAGGTAACGCAAAAGCTGATAAACTCGTAAGCCATATTCGTCCTATCGTCAGTCAATTTGATGCTGCACGGATGGCACATGCTCCGTTCCATCAAACTGCATGAGGCCTACGGCGACAGTATCAAGTAACATGGACTGAAGCCACTGGAATTGTTTGAAGTTGTCCTCAGTGCAGCAATCATGGACCAGGACTTGGACTTGGGGTCAACCCTCGGGGTTTGAGGGCTTTGAAGCTGTGGCAAATGGATGTCACTCATGTTTTTGAGTTTGGGCATTTGCGTTAGGTACATGTTATGGTAGATATGTATTCTAAGTTTGTATGGCCTACAGCACAACCTGGGGGTTAAGTGGTTGGCTATGTAGTTTGATTAAGGCATGCATATGTGGATTGATTGCTTTTGTTTTTGTTTTACTATTGATACCTTGCTTATTACAATGTTTGCAAAGCTTACTTAGTAGATCACTTAGCAAAATTTTCCTTGTGTGACAGCAAGCATCCTGGCTTGTGCAAAAAAAAAAACGGGGGAATTGTGGAGCAATGGTTATTCTCACGAGGGCCTGCACAACCCAGGATTAGAGCTGAGTGAGACAGCCTTGAACTCTCTCTGACTCAGCTGAGCTGGGGAGGCCTGGAGTCGAAGAAATGTAAGCAGAACGCTGAAACAGGAGCTTGCTGGCCACAAGGAATGCACCGCTTATCACAAGGCATGCACCCTGCTGTTGTAGAGATATGTGTGTAAAACTTAGCTTAGCCAATAGCAATGTATAGACAGGCGCGTGAACAGTTGTTGGGGACCAATGATAGCTTTGCTTTAGGAGCGTGGCTTATTTAGAATCCTATACAAACACTGTGTATGCAAACAATAGACGAGAACGATCATACTCATATTGAGGTTGCGTCGTTACTCTGGGCCCGACTCCCACTCCGACAACTACAGTCATGCCACAAATAACCTCTGACTATCATAATCCTGCTCTGCAGCTAGCAAAAGGAAGCAAAAAGAAACATTTTGTTAACATTATAATTTGTTTTATTCATGGTTAAGATAGGTGTCTGAATGTATCTTAGAAATGGGAAACATTGCTGCTTTATGGTAAGTGATTTATTAAGCTTTGAAATCAGTTCACAAGTAGTAATACTGCAGACAGACAAAAGAAACAAAGCAATTTAAATAGGATTAAAATAGTGCCTACATGTGTTAAGATTACTATGCAGTTTTTCTGGAGTTTTGGGGATTTCAAAGATTTGTACTAGTTTAAGCTTTGGTTTTGCTAAGTGAAAAAGAATTTTTTTTTGGTCCACAAAAGAATATTTATGAACACAATAACAAAGCCAGCAAATACGTGTTTGAAAAAGTAAAAAGTAATGTTAATGTTTTGAAGTTCCTAAGAAAATATTATGATACCATGCCACTGTGAAGAAAGATACTTGTGATCCCAGTAGTTTTGCAAACCATTATTTGCACAGGCAAAACAGTCTCTGCTCGGGGAATTTCACTCAATTTATTGTAAAATACCAAATTTTTAATTAGGAATTCAGATACTGAAAAAAAAAATAGAAACAATTAATTACTTTAGAGAAATAACTCCTCCCTTTTCCCCAGGCTCACCTTCCCTGTCCCTGCCTCAATTTCCCCTTGCTTTCGACACATATTACACTTGCTCCCTCCCAACCATTTCAGTAGGTAATAGAGGATGAAGAAGGTACGAGTCAGTGTGCAGTGGTTTCTTTCTGCTGTCCTTTGCTTCTTACTGTTTCCATGCTCCAGCATGGGTTGCCTGTAGGCCACAGTCCTTGCTCCAGTGTGAGTCCTCCATGGCTCATAGTCCCTTAGCAGCATTAGAAGTGCCTCTTTCCAAGACAAACATCTCCAGCCTTATCCACAACAATGTCCTCTTCCATATTCCTTTACCCTTTTCTCCAAAGACACCTTTTTACATACTTTGTCAAAGGTCCCCTTTTATGCATCTTCCTGTGCCTCCTCTCACATATATCATTTTTGTGCTTTCTTTTGCCAGCCACTGCAATCCTTTTTCAAACATACCTAGTCAGTGGCACCATGTATTCCTCTGGCTGACCGAAGGTTTGAGGCAGGTTTGTACCAGAATTAATTACAGTGAGAAAGAATTTGCATTTTGGTTTGGCTTGGTTTGGTTTGGTTTAATGAGAAGAAAGGGGAAATAGATTTATTTTTTTAAATTAAATAAGAAAGGCTAATTTCTGAAACTTTATCTTAAAGTAAAACAAACAAACAAACAAACAACAGCAGCAACAAATACCTGGAAAAACAAACCTGGGAAGCTGCTGCTTTGCAAAGGAAATATGATCTGCCCATGGCAGGCTGGTTGGAACTGGATGATCTTAAGGTCCTTTCCAACCCTAACTATTCTATGATTCTACGATTCTATGATCTGAGTTTCTCAAAAGAGTAAAGAACCCTATTGAAGAGTGTGCACATATTATAGTATGTACTCAGTACTGTCTTCAGAACCTGCTAATTAGATTACAGAACTGCAAATGAGGTTTAATACATCTTTATCCAAAACTTGAAAAAATATTGGCAGGGTTTTCACACTGATTGTCTTACATGTATCCTTGTATTGCTTTATAAAAACGAAAAAAAAAAAAAAAGCTATTTAAATTGAAGGGCTATTCTTGAATTATTTTAGTACAAATCAAGATTATAGGACAGAGTTTTGTTCACATAAAAAAAAATCAAATCAGAAATATTTAGCAAAGATTGAATTTTTATTAATGAGTGATGACAATAGATATATGTAATGCTGTATTTTAGGAGAGAAACTTCTCCATGGCAACATTAATATAAATAATATAATTTGTGTTTCTTATCTGCGTTACACATTGTTCAGAGAATCAACATGGCAAAAAATATAGATGTTTTCTGAAAAGCTGGGAAGAGATTTATAGCTAAAGAGAATATTACAGAAAGCATATATGAAGTTGAGTCTTAACTGAGTCTGAGTTAAAAGCATATAAAAAGTATCGAAATACCATGTGGCTACATATGATGTCATTTGAATTTTATCAATTTACTGTTGTCTAGATACCTATCTCATCTGCAGTTCATGTACATTTTCAAGAAAAATATGCAGTTTTAATTAGCTGAAAATTGATCATGATATGAAGTTATCTGACATTGAAAATTATTTCTGATTTTTTTTGTCAGGAGTTCACCTCCAGTGACCTTTATTATATTTAAAAAGCCTTCTACTTTTCCTTTCTAACGAAGTCCTTGACTCCGTATTTGTATTCAAAAAACTTCTTCACTTTGAAACAGAAGAAAACAGATTGAGATACAATCTTTAAGATGATTGAAATGCAATCTTTACGTTCCTTAAAAGAATGTAATGCCAGCCCACGTCAGTTTGAATCTGGACTTCGGTGCTCTTCAGCCATGTGATTGTATTCCTCCTTCACTTAGTACCTCCTGTAGATTATGAGAATCCAGATTACGAGGAGCCAGATTAGGGAGGTGAGCTGAAAAATAACCAAGCATATAAAAAGGAAATACTTTAAAACTGAAGAAGTATCTGAGCCATTTAGTGCACACTCAAATGAATGTTGCTGCTACAGCAGAAAGTGAAGGGCAGTAATAGGAGCAGGGAGAAAGGGGAAGGCAGAACTGCAGCCTCAGTCTCAGATTAGTATGAAGTGCACTAGAACTATACTTTAAATCTTTATTTCATGTCATTTTATTTGCTGTTCAGTTGTTTCTCATGTTCTTTTCTGTTATATGTGGGTTGTCATCATAGCCTGATAATTATTTTTTTCAGGCACAACAGTATTAAAAACAGGGCCTAAACCTTGAGGCTGAGTTTGTTCTAAGAGGGATTACATAAAAGCCAATTGAAGGGATTTCTTTGGAAATGCTGAGACTGTTTGGACAAAAAGTGTAAAACCAGGGGTGTCCTACTGCTTTCATCACATGTAGCACAGATTTTCTTATAGAGTTGGTCATATTCCTACTTTACATGTGACACCTCAAATACAATAAAAGGCAAACTTCAAAGCAACGTTATTAGTCTTGTTTTTGAACAGTTAGCTTTCTGCATAAGAAGACACTATCAGGTTCAGTCAATTGTCCCATCTTGGGAAACTGCTTCTCCCACAAGTGTACAGTTACTTCTGAAATGGAATCATAGAACAAGTGATCATACAGTATCTTCAGTGTTGGAATTCAGTAATAAAGGTTAGTTTTCAAGTGTTGAAAATACACATAAAACTGAAATGGTAGAGTAATGCTAATAAAGAAAGTGAAGCATGAGGTACACAGAACAATGGATTAAGTTGTCTGTGTGTAAATATGTAGAATAGCCCCATATACATTTTTTTCAGTGGATTTTTCCTGTTAGACAATGTTTTTATCCTCTCCAATCCCCTCACAAACAAAACTGTTTAATGTTCATCTAATAAAATTTCTGTTTCCCATGTTTTCCTGCACTGACTAAAATGAAAAATAAGGTTTATAATCTGATGGAGAAGTAGAGCATTTTTTAACAAGTAACTTCTTCAAAAGTTCTTATTTCTAGTAAGTTGCTCTTTTTACTAAAGGCAAGTGCCGTTTAGTCTGTTTAGAGCTTCTATTTTTCTGGAAACTTGTATTAAATATTAACCTAACACCGACATATCGCAACAGTAAATGATTAAACCTACTAGAGTAATTCAAACATCTTATTCTTTCCAGATTAATAAAACCTAATTCTGAAGACTGTTGTAATAAAGCATGATATATTTGCATTTCAAAATAACAATAATGACAGCAGTGAAAAGTATTTCACAACTCACTTTTTTGTTTTGTAAAACCAGATATGGCTTTAATATTTATTATAATGTCACCTGCTGCTGCCAATAAGCTTAAACATCTTTCACAGTTTTCCTATATCCTCAAAAGATTGTTACGCTTATCACCTGTAAAAAATATTCCCAGCTTCATAAGGATCTGACATCCTGTGCAAAGCTGAAAGCATTTCCTTAGCCTGTTTACTAAAGAAAAGTATTTTATCCAATCTGTTTTAATAACTTTCTGAATCTGCTGGTTAATTTCAACTAATTTTAAATGAAATTATAAGAAAAGCTGCAAGATATTATCACTTCTATGTAGAGACCCATTGTCCTGAGTTTAGCAGTAGCAGTCATTTTTCTCTTTCTTGGTAGCTGATGCAGTGCTGTGTTTTGACTTTCGGGCTAGGAACAGAGCTGAAAACAATGATGCTTTGGTTTGGCCAAGGACTTTGTGAGCCTCATGCTCTGTCAGGGAGGAGGGGAAGCCGGGAGGAAGCAAAGACAGGACACCTGACCCAAACTGACCAAAGGAGTATTCCATACCACAGCACGTCATGGCCAGGATGTAACTGGGAGTTACCCCGGAAGGGCGAGGTGGACTGCAGGGATGGAGGAGGTATTGGTCGGTGCTTGTTCGGGCTGGGGGGACGAGTTATCAGTCTCCTGGTGGTGAGGTGTTCTTTTCCCTTGTTATTTCCTTTATCATTATTATCATTGGTGGTAGAAGGAGTGATTTGTGTTATACCTTAGTTACTGAACTGTTCTTATCTCAACGTGTGGGAGTTGCATTCTTTCTGATTCTCCTCTCTGTCCCTCCAGGAGTAGGGGAAGGGCAAGAAGGGAAGGAAGTGAGTGAACGAGCTGTCTGGCTGGGGTTAAACCACGACACCTATGTTAGGCATTCCCTGAAAGGGAGACGGCAGAAACTTGTTTGCATACTTCATTTAGGATCAGTTGTCCATCCAAAGATAGAGAAGTTCTCATCACCTGATAAGCTTGCATTTGGCAGCAGACTAGTCTTGATGCTGCTGTTTCTTGCGTAATATGAATATTGAAGAAATATAGGAAGAATTGGTGAAGTGAAGGAAACAGGACTTGACAGAAGAGCTGACTAGGTGACAAAATACATGAAGTCATAGTTTTTATTGCACCATCCAAAAAAGTGCTTTATTTTTACTGATTTAATTTATGATTGAATGAAGGAAAGATTGATTTCAAATAATTCCTTTGTTTTAATGCCTTTTATTTCTGAAAATAATGTGTGCTTTGCAACTATAAGAAAAGTCACATAGAAAATCCAATGTTCAAATATGAATTTGACACTTTTGAAAGAGATGAAGGGATCAAGCTCATCAGATTCCTGGATTCAGTAAAATTATGGGCAAGTTTTTTAACATTATATGATTATTCTTTTACAGAACATGTAGATTTTGTGAGGATTTATTGCCTGTGACCAGCTGCTACTCTGAAACATCAGTGTTATACAGCTCAGCTTCCTCTTGTGAGCCTTGGCCAGGGCAGATCACATTTGCAAAAATGTATCATGGTCCCAAGCAGACATTAATGTAATTTATAAATCACCAGGATATACACATGTAACTTCTGGGTTCTGTGAACCCAGCCACAGGGTTTCTGCCAGACCTGACTAACATCTGGCCTACTGAGATGGCAACTAGGTACAGCTGTCTCCAGCTGAACATACAGACCTGCTCTGTGTGGAGGCAGTTATAGTGAAAGTCCCTATAACTGTGGTTCACAAAAAACTTCTAGTTGTGAAAAATAACTTTATTAAACAGGCCAATACCAGTAAGATTCTTTTGAATAAAGGTTCTATTGATATCCTTAGTTTAGCCAGGATATGGTCAGGCTGAGTGATAACTGAAAACTTACCTATGGAGGCAGCATAGAATCATAGAATCACAGAATCATAGAATAGTTAGGGTTGGAAAGGACCTTAAGATCATCTAGTTCTAACTCACCTGCCATGGGCAGGGACACCTCACACTAAACCATATCACCCAAGGCTCTGTCCAACCTGGCCTTGAACACCACTAGGAATGGAGCATTCACAACTTCCACGGGCAACCCATTCCAATACCTTGCCACCTTCAGAGTAAAGAACTTCTTCCTTGTATCTAACCTGAATTTCCCCTGTTTAAGTTTTAACCCATTACCCCTTGTCCTATCCCTACAGTCCCTAACAAAAAGCCCCTCCCAGGCATCCTCATAGGCCCCCTTCAGATACTGGAAGGCTGCTATGAGGTCTCCACACAGCCTTCTTCTTCTACAGGATGAACAGCCCAAACTTTGTCAGCCTATCTTCATACGGGAGGTGCTCCAGACCCCTGATCATCCTCATGGCCCTCCTCTGGACTTGTTCCAACAGTTCCATGTCCTTCTTATGCTGACGACACCAGAACTGTACACAATACTCCAAGTGAGGTCTCAAAAAAATAGATGACTTAGTTTCTGAACCCAAATGAAATGCTTAATGCACAAGGTTATTAATGACAGGATTAGTTTAGTCCTGTGAAAACAATCTTGTTTTTGAGAATAGGTATTTTAATTTAGCATGTCTTAGAAGCTTAACCTTTTAGAATCCCAAGTGGTTAGGTAGATCTCACTTGTTGAGTTTCCTCAACCCTCAGTAAGAAAAAATCTACGTGAATTCTACTTTAGGCATCATACCCTTCTTTTTGGAGTCCTTTTCTAGTTCTCTCATCTTACATTGAACATATATAAATGAATAGAGTTATCCTTGGAACTGTTAAGAATTCACATAAGGCCACAGTTTGTAAATGGCATTTTTCTTATTGAAATAGCTTTTCATCTAAATATAATAAATATACTCTAGCTGTCACGTAATTTTAACGTGTAGAAAATTCCTTTGAGATAGAGCATGTACCTACTGCTTTCAATTCTTACTTAAAGCAAGTAACTCTTCCTACAAAGAAGCAACTGAAACATCTTGAACTTTGCCTTCTTTCAGCAGTGAGAAGATTCATGTTAGGACAATTAATTGATCATCAGTAGCTCAAAGGCTGAAGAGTTTTCACTGCTCATTTATGAAGCAGTTTTTTTTAAAAGTACAATATCTCTTTTTTTTTTCTTCTCCTTATTTTTTTGCAAAATTGTGGAAAATAAACTTCTCTTTACAGAATGAAGTACTTGCAGTTATTGAAAAAAGACATAGATATCACCTACCTAGGAAAAGTCTTACTATTCGGTTATATTAACTGTAAACATAGCTCTCAAATTCGTAAGATGAGAAATAAGCAAGACTAAATTTTCAGCCAGCTTAGTCATAAATCTGTTGATTTATTTCAGAATCTTTGCATGTAAAAGAAATATGTTATGTAGAGTTAAATCCTAACATAAACTTAAGAAAATTTCTAATACAATAAAGTTCAATGACAATCTATGGAAAAACTGCTTTATATGATGAAAAAATGAAGCTGGGCAGCTACTCGTATGTTCACAATCGCAATCTTATTTGTGAAATCAGTTGCTTCATGAATTACGCAACTAGACTTATACGCATTTTGGGATATTTTAATATCTTTAATATTTAACTGGAATTTCTACTTGCTTTCGAACTCTGCCAAGTAAAGGAAATCTGTTGTAGGTAATAGCTTGTTTGGATTTATTTAACAAGACCGAAGATTTCACTTTGTCTTAAAATACTCTTAAATTGCAAGTATAATCCTTAATATGAACCTAAGTAGGGTTCAAAGAAACATAGAATAACAACCCAGGGATGACATGGACATACAAATCCAGAGTAAAGTCACTGCGGATTCAGAGTTGCAGGTCCAGCACCAGGGTTTTGTGTAATCATCAGTTCTTACCAAACTCTTAGTACGAAAAAGCAAAGCAGATGGTCCTGTTCACTGGTTTTGTAAGCTATTTGTGAAAGACAACCTTGTATCACTTAAGGCATTCTGATACTTGCTGAGGTGAGTTTTGATTATTTTTTTTTAAGTGTCCACAACAGTAACTTAAGAGTCACTGAGCCCAGGAAGAGATGCACTGCTTAACGGAACTAATTAGTTAAACAGGCTTGAATAGAACAGCATGGAACATAAGATATTTAAAGTACCTTTTTTTTTCCTCCCAGTTTCTGCACCATGGTAACTAATGTTTATTAAGTCCCCACAGTGAGATATTGAGAGATTTTTCTCAAGATCTCATGCTGTTTTAAAAGGAAACAGTGGCTTGTGGTAAAGTCAACTCATGCTGAGATACATTAACTGCACCACGTTATCAGCTGATAATGGTGCTATTAACACATTACCCACTGTGTATATTTGTGAAATAGGATGTTTCCTTGTTAATGGAATTGAGCCATTTTCTTTGAAATGGCAAATATTGGACATTTTTACACCATTTTGAAGGAGAGGTGAGGAGTACAACCTCATTTGTTGTTGCTTGTGGGTTTTGTTAGTTTTTTGGTGGATGTTCCCTCTTTAAACTTAAGGAAATGCACTTTTATTTTGTTCTCTTGCTTTGAGATTTCATTGAGACTATTCAAAGGCATAATTCTTATAATGAAAGAAAAAATAGAAATATGCTATGTTGGAGAATTATCACACTATAAATTCTGAACATTCCAGGATACCAAAGATCTAATGCAAAAGTAAATACTAACTCATATTGAATAATCAAAAGGCACTTGCTTAAACATAACACATTTTTTAACTAGTTTGATGACAGTGGCCAGAATCTAGAGTGTAGAAGTCTAGTTTCTTTTTCGTTAGAGGAGAGCTTGAGGTAAATACACCTCCTGTAAATTCAGCAAAATCAGTAAGCCTATCCAACCACACAGTTTTTATACATGACCAAACAAAACAAAATGTACTCTTCCTAAAAACATTCATTCAAATCATGCTGTTCAGATTTTTCATGCTATATTTGCTACATTCTCAATTTGAGTCCATGGAATTAATAACGTTGTAATCATTCTTCAAATACATGGAAACAAATGACAGTACTATTATATGATTTAAAACAAATGTTATTTGTGCTTTCTCATGTATGAAATACACATACTTACTGCTCAATTTGTAAACAAACATTGGCAAAACCTATGCAATATTTTCCATCTATGATCACTTCATGACCTTGCTATAAAAGGCAAAGTGCTTTTTAAAATTTGACACTGAAACAATGAAAGATATAGTAGAAGGGCAAGTAAATCCTGAAATAAATCTACTGCAGATTTCAGAAGGTAACCACATTTTAGCTGTCTACTCACAGCTTCAGAATTTTTCTTGACAGTATTTCCAAGTGAAAATAAATAAATAGTCCTAATTAAATAAAAATAGGTTCATCTTCCTATAACCCATAAATTTTAAGGTTAATAACATTGCTGTCTTCTAATTTTGTGATGAAAAAAAAACAACCAAAAAACAGACCATGATACACATTGCCATAAAGTATTATGTAATCTGTCATAATATAAAAGTTCTTCATATTTCAGTACCATAAACCTATAACCATAAACCCCAAATGTCTAAAATATGTAGCAGGTTAATCATCTTATAAATGTTCTGTGACTTAGCAATAACTGATATTAAAAAAATATTGTATTATCTTTCTGCCACTACTATGCATATTGTTCAAGATCTTGGGTTTCTTTATCCTCTCTTTGACTAAACTTCTCATTTGTGTTATGGATGCAATCAGTTTTTAATGCTTTTAGACTAATATGTATTCTGTTTTATTTTTTTAATTCAAGCTCCCTCTTTCTGTATATTTGCATAGTAATGAAGTGCAACACATCCTTACACAAGCTCTGATTTGGAGAAATCTCCAGGAACTCACCAACAAATTTTAAGTTGACAAGCAGGTACTTATTGTGACGCCAGGAGACATGGAGGATAGCTCCTCCGAGCATATCTCTCCAAACTGCTAAACAAGCTGTCTTTATATAGTCACTAAGCATACATATTCATTACGTACATGCATGCATATTCATGAGGCTACTTATGTATTACATCATTCTTCTATAAAGTTTCCCAGCATGCATACAAAAATGTGGTGGTAGTCTTTGGAGGTTGTTTACTTCTAACAATCTTCTGGCAATCTTTGAAGCACATGCAGTAGATAATGCTTACACCAGTGTCCTGGGTTCAGCAGTAGCAGTCATTTTTCTCCCCGTTAGTAGCTGGTGCAGTGCTGTGTTTTTCACTTTCAGCCTGGGAACAGAGCTGATGCTTTTAGTCGCTGCTTAGTAATGTTTAGTCTGACCAAGGATTTTCTGAGTCTCATGCTTGGCCAGGGGGAGGGTAAGCCAGGAGGAAGCAGAGACAGGACACCTGACCCAAACTGACCAAGGGAGTATTCCATACCACAGCACGTCATGCCGAGGATGTAACTGAGAGCTACCCAGAAGGACTAGTTGACTGCAGGCTGGATGAGGTATCAGTCGGTTCTTGGTCAGGCTGGGGTGGGGCAAGTTATCGGTTGGCTGGTGATGAGGTGTTGTATTCTCTTCCCTTGTTATTCCTCTTCTCATTAATATCATCGGTGGTAGGTGGTAGCAGTAGTGCCCGTGGGAGTTGCATTCTTTTGATTCTCCTCTCCATCCCTCAGGGAGCAGGGGAAGGGCAAGGGGGGGGGGGGGAGGAGCCGGGGAGGGGGTGTGAGAGAGCAACTGCATGATTTATGGTTGACTGGGTTTAAACCATGACAACCAGCTTTAATTGGTTCAGTAATACTGCAGACATAATCATCCTGTCCTTCTACTTATCAATTAGCTTAGCTGCAGCCCATCCTGGACATCTGCTAGTTTCAGATATTCTATATGTCCTGCTTTTCCACCCTGTTTTTCTTACACTTATTTTTGTACTAAAGTCATAAGGACCTAAAACTCCGCCAACTACAACGGTTTATCTTATACAAGGATTCTCATTATGTTCTCTAACTGTGCTCTATTCTTTTTCATCTGTGAAATGTACCTCAGTTTTTTTCCATTGCTACTGTTACAAAGCCGTCAAACTTAACCTTACTTAGAATTGATTCTACATATCTACAAAGGTTTTTATTTCATTTTGTGCCTCCTTGTCTCAGTTTCTAAATGCTTTTACAGTGAAAATATATCACAACAGATTATAATTTCAGAGTAGGCAGTGATATCTGCCGATACTTTGATTGCCTGAGAGCCCTAAAAATCTCCTTTAGATGTCCTGGACAGCTGAAATGGAGATACAAATCTCTTTATGCACTTTAGGGAACTTTAGCTGAAATCTTTTTGTTTCATTTTTCCAAGTCAAAGGGCACTAAACTTTAACTGTTCTTTATTTTCCATAATTTACACAAAATGCATGCAAGACAAGACAATCTTTCACTCGTGCATTTCTTATTATTTTTTTTTTTAATCCCGAATCTACCACAGCCTATACAGTTCAGATGATTTTTCATGCTAAATACACTAAATGGGAAATGCAGAATTAGGAAGTAAAGTTCTCAGCAGGGTTTATAGTGCTTTTCTCACATATAGCCCTTAAACTATCAAGTTTTTTACATTTTTCCATTCTGTATAGTGAAGTTTCACCAAAATTTCACTGTTAACTATGAAGACATGTTTAGAAAACATCTTTTTAGGTTATTATAAGCATAGATTGTACCAAGTTTTTATACATAAGAGTGAGAAGCCAGCACATCTGTAAGGGTTTCTAGCAGCAAAATAATAATCCAGCAACTCTTTCAGAGTAAACTAGTGACGTCCATTTTGCATGTCTATTCGTTTAAGTTCTTGGAAAAGGTGTTTTGTCTTTGCTTTATACCATCTTTCCAAATAGATTTTAAAGAGCATCTTTAGATACTGCCATTGGAACTGCTGTTATGACCGTTCTTAGAGCTCATAGTATCAGAATGCTACGCAAAATGATCTTCTGGTAAAAGTTCAGTAGATAACTCAGAGCTGGAAGTGGAATTAGGAAAATGGCTTGGAATGAGAGAATATCACAGGTGACAGTAATAAAAAATAAACAAACCCTGGTGATATCAATCAAATACAGTTAAAATCAGGTGGCAGTAATTTTACTAAATAGATATTACCTCACAACCATTCTTTACTTTTCATATATTGTGGTGGTCTGAAAAAAAGGTAATTTTTCAGGTGAACTATGTCATAAATGAAAGCCAAAGTATCATCACTACAAAGCTGGTTTTAGTTTGTTCTTTTTTTTTTTTTTTTTTTTTTTTTTTGGAATATCTCTTAACCTGTATAATTTCTTCTTGGAATGCTTCATATGAAAATCCATTACCCTCTCAGGAAAAGCTTTTAATTGCTATCCCTCTTTGCTTTAATGTTTTCATCTCTCTGTTTTCCCCACTCATAACTGGCAGTGAAATGGAATAAGACAGGATTTAGTACAGGTCTATGCAATCAGATTTTTAATAAGTGGGCTGAAAATTCTTTTGTTAGAAAAAAACACTAAATATATTTATTTGCAAAAAAGAAAAGAACAGGAGAACACACAGTTTGAAATTGAAACAATATAATACTGTTTTCTAAGTTTATGTTGCTTTTTAATTTCACTGCTACATTTCCTTACTAATTTATGTAGTTTATTAAGTTAAACTTGCATGCACAGGTGAACTGATTTTACAGCTTAATTTGCAGCAAAGGGGGTGATGTGCTTATAATGAATATCTTAATTCTTTCAAAAAAATTTTAGTTAGGAAAATTACATTTCCGGAAGAGTGACCTCCTAGAAGATTTTTTTTTTTTCCCTTTGCATTTCCAAAGAAAAACTGCCCAGTTAAATGAGGAAAAATAATGATGTGCTTTACATTTTAAAGATTCAATAGCTTATTTCTAAATACAAGTTCTGCAGTTTTAAATCTATTCTGAAAAGAAGAATAAAAGTAATTTGGTTTTATGAATATGTTGCAAACCTGTCTTGGGGACTGAGGACTGATTGAAAGAAACGGGATCTACCTGACTAAGAAGAGTGGGTGACTAAGAATTCCTTATCTCAACTAAGGAAAACCAACTACCACTATGCCAGTGGTGAACTCAATGTCTGTACTTAAAAATACAGACTGCTATAGATGGAAATGGTAATTTCATCTGATTTTTCTTTCTTAAGACGTAATTTTCTTAAAATCACTTGAAAATTTAAAGCTAAGGGTTAGCTGTGATCTACATAAAATTCTACAAAAAATTAATTCATTAGAACTTCTGCTTATGAAGAACTGATAATCTGATAATTTCCACCTTTTCTAAATCTGTTTTGTTTTTCAAATATCTGCTTCAAATTTTAGCGTTAAATTGTCCTCAGAAAGTTCTCATTTTTAATATAGCCCAAAGTATAAACTTATTTACTTTTCTGTTCCTAATATTTCTAAAGTGTACATGCTGGGTTTTTCTTTTATAGAATAAGACTGTTCCTGACCTGCAGTGTTGCAAATTGTGTATGATCTATGAATACTGTCACGTGTATGCAATGTTAGTCAGCCACATGTCGTGGTTTGACAATATTTCCACTCAGAGCTTAAAAAAATACATCCCTCTATTTGTGAACCAGTACAAAAAAACTAACAAATGTGACATGTTTACACATATTTTAAAGGTGATTTTTTTCCTGATAACAACAACTAAAAAGCTGTTACACTAAGGTACTTGAGATAAGATTGAGTGACTAGGATAAATGGGACCGTAAAATGGAAATAAGAAATTACAAGAGCAAGAAATTACTGCTAAAGTTACATGGGTACATAGAACCATAGGTTAGGGTTGGAAAGGACCATAATATCATCTAGTTCCAGCCCCCCTCCCATGGGCAGGGACACCTCACACTAAACTATGTCGCCCAAGGCTCTGTCCAACCTGGCCTTGAACACTGCCAGGGTGGAGCATTCGCAGCTTCCTCGGGCAATCCATTGCAGTGCCTCACCACCTTCAAAGTAGATAAATTCTTCCTTGCATCAAACCTGAATTTCCCCTGTTTAAGTTTAAACCCATTACCCTTGGTCCCATCACTACAGTCGCTAATGATGATTAGCATCGTTATAGGCCCTAGCATCCCTATAGGCACCCTTCAGATACTGGAAGGCTGCTAGGAGCTCTCCACGCAGTTTTCTCTTCTGCAGGATGAGCAGCCCCAACTTTCTCAGCCTATCTTCATATGGGAGGTGCTCCAGTCCCCTGATCATCCTTGTGGCCCTCCTCTGGACTTGTTCCAACAGATCCATAGCCTTTTTATGCTGAGGACATCAGAACTGTACACAATACTCCAAGTAAGGTCTCATGAGAGCAGAGTAGAGGGGCAGGATCACCTCTTCAGCCTGCTGATCACGCTCCTTTTGATGCAGCCCAGGATACAATTGGCTTTCTGGGCTGCAAGCTCACACTGAAGCTGGCTCATCTTCATTTTCTCATTGACCAGCACCCCCAAGTTCTTCTCTGCAGGGCTGCTCTGAATCTCTTCTCTGCCCAGCCTGTTGCTGTGTCTGGGATTGCTCTGACCCAGGTGCAGGACCTTGCACTTGTCATGATTAAACTTCATGAGGTTGGCATCAGCCCACCTCACAAGCGTGTCAAGGTCCCTCTGGATGGCATTCCTTCCCTCCAGCGCATCAATCGAACCACACAGCTTGGTGTCAGTGGAAAACCTGCTGAGGGAGCACTCAATCCCACTGTCCATGTGGCCGACAACGATGTTGAACAAGAAAGGTCCCAACACTGATCCCTGAGGGACAACCCTCATTACTGGTCTCTAGCAGGACACTGAGCCATTGACCACAACTCTTTGTGTGCGGCCATCCAGGCAGCTCTTTATCCACTGAGTGGTCCATCTATCAAATTGATGTCTCTCCAGTTTAGAAGAAAGAAGAAAACTTTGCAAAACAGGAAAATAGTGATACAATTTGAGCAATAGCTGAGGTCAGTTGCTGCGGTTAGTAGCTTGAGAGAGGACGCTTTCAACACCTGAGCGAGGGGAAGCTCAGTGTCCTGGAGCCTCAATTCAGAGTGGCAAGAATTCACTGAGGAAACCTCAGGTCCTCGACAGGACCTGCCCAGGAGCCGGCAGCTCAGCTGACACGAGCAGCTGACTCACAGGGGGGCAGCACCGGAAGGGCTCGCACCAGCCCTGAGTGGTTAAAAACCTGCCCCAGGGAGCGCGAGTGACCAGAGCGGGTCGAGGCAGCTCTCGCGGGCAGGCAAGCCAGATGGTGCATGCTCGCCTTATGACCAGGGCCCAGTCTGGGAGCTCTGCTCTGGCTGCCCTGATGGTGGCCAGCATAGGCACCCAGACAGAGCTGATGAGAGGTGAGGCTGCAGCACAGAGTTTGGTGTGTAGAGAGTGCCTGCACTGGTCTCGTGAGGCAAGGGTGCACAATGGGCAAGGTTGCTCTCGGTACTCCCTATTGGAGGTCCTCCTGCAGCAGGGGCTGAGCTGTGGGATGCTGTCAATGGACTAAATGGTGTCAGGGAAGCTGAGGGGAAGCAGGAATGCTTGCACATGCCCAAACCTTATGGGCCTCAAATGTCCATCGTAGCTCATGGAAGAAAGGAGGCCGTTAACCCAGGAAGCTGGAAAGTTTTAACAAAAAAAAAAATCAACAAATAAGGAAGAAGAGGACAATTAAAAGCAAGTGACTTCCTCCTAAATCTGTTGGCCTCACCCAGAACCACTTTGCTGTCCTGCAGGGGGTTGATGAGGAAACATGCTCGCACACGAACAGCCGCCTGATGCACTGGTGAAAAGATACTAGTGGTGCTGCCAGGAATAAGCGGCTGGTCATTGTAGGAGGGCACTCTACCTTGAAAGGCACAGAGACACCCATCTGTCATCCTGACCTAGTCTCAAGGAAGGTGTGTTGTCTACCAGGGGCTCAGATCCTGAATGTTGCAGAGAGGCTGCCTGTTCTAGTAAGTCCCACTGACTATTACCCATTTCTAGTGGTCCATGTGGGTGCTAGTGGTATAGATAACAGTAGCCCGGAGAACATAAGGAAGGACTATAGAGCCCTGGGAGAGGTGTTTATGGGCTCTGGAGGTCAGATAATCTTTTCATCAATTCTCCAGGATACAGAGGAGGACATTAAAAAGGCTAGGCAGATTTGCCAGGTTAATAATTGTTTAGAACCGTGGTGCCATAGTCAGGAGTTTGGTTATTTAGAGCATGGGACTTGATTTGGGAGGCCAGGTGTACTGGGGGTTGGTGGAGCTGGAATGACAAGCGGAAGAGAGGTTTTGGTAAGAGGCTTGCCAGGCTGGTCAAGAAAGCTTTAAACTAGATGTGTTGGGGGAGGGGGGCATCATTCCGTCCCAATACACCCAGTCGGTTGCCAGCACCTATAATAAATGCTCAGAGCAATGTAGAGATATTTCAGGAGCTCCAGCCAATGAGCTGGCTTCATTTGGAGCTCAGCTCAGATGCCTCTATACAGATGTCCGTAGTATGGGAAGCAAAAAAGAGGAATTAGAGATGTGGTCACGTCGATGGGGATATGATATAATAGGTATCACAGAAACATGGTGGGATGGCTCCTATGACTGGAGTGTTGGAATGGAAGGTTACAGGCTCTTTAGAAAAGACAGGCCAGGCAAACAGGGTTGGGGAGTTGCTATTTATGTTAGCGATAGGCTGGAGAGTATGGAACTCTGTCTGGGGACAGGTGATCAGTCAAACATGAAATTTTTTTTTTCTTCTTTTGTGAGGAAATGACAATGTGAGGAACTTAAGGAATATATGAATATTATAATATTCATAGACATTTCCTTACAATGTGGTGGCTCTTGAGATGCATAACTTTTCTGTCATGCCTCATTGTGTATCATATTAACAAAATGATGGGTGGAATTCATTTTATAAACGGATAGGTAGCAATGGTCAATAAATTCCTTACACTGCTTGATTGTGTATATGCATCTGTGACATCATTCCTATATAATTTTGCTAGCAAATGATGGTAAACTCCAGAAGTTCATTTGTTGTCACTTCTTTTTCCATTCTTTAAAAAAAAAAGAACAAGTTTTAAAAGCTAAGTAATTATCATCCACTTTCAGTTGAACATTCAAGATAATAGGATAGAAGGAAAACAACCAAATAATAGCCAAAAGTATTGACTAATTTTCAGGACTGGACCCCTGGCAGAATCCACCCACCATAGTGTAATATTATTGGCTTAAGTGCATACAATATACATTAGCATGTATATTGCAAGTAACTTCCTTAATGGTACTGTACTATATTACTGTAGGTACACTATGTGACTCTTAAAGAGCACCCTTAAAGTCTCTTATTGCTTGATAATTTGAATTATATTAATTCTCAATGAAAATGTGTTGGCCCAAACACCACTAAATAAATTTGACTTGATGATACCATGTAGCAAAAATATCCAAGTATTCCATGTCCATGAATGATAAAAGTATTTTCTGACAGTTCACATCACTTATCTGGTGCTATGCTTCTCAAAAAAAAAAAACAAAAAACGGATGTATGTATAAGTTCAAGAGATGGGAACCCAGCAATGCTACATTCACATTTTAATTCTAGATCTGTCAAATTCTTTTTACAGTGCTGCTAGTCTGTCAGTTGTACTTCTGTTTACTTCTGCAGTATGGTTTAAAACTGAGTATTTTTCCATACCTATGCTAGGACTTTGATTTAAGATAAAAGCACAACGTATTTGCGGAATTGTTTCTTTTACTTGATAGTTTCTCAGTGTGGGTTTTGCTCTTTGTGCTTTCTTTTAATTTAATGCAATAATTTAAAGCACAATTATACAGAATATTCACTGAGATTTGAGTACTGATAATGTAAAAGAATAAAAATCTCTCCCATTTTCCTCTGTTCTTGGGACAAGATAACTGGTACCCATCTCTCATTCTTAAACTGAGATCCTTCAGGATATCTTTGTCGCCTACTCCCCATTGACTTGAAAAGCCTTATCCCCAGTAACATTACAAACTACATTTTTGAACACTTTGTTTTTTTTCCTATTTTATGTCCCTCTTATCCTACGGTTTTTACAGCTCTACTAATGGCCATGTATTTCTTAACATTTAAGACAGAAAATGGTGTTCAGAGTTACCTTGAAGCAGGTTTGTAGTATTTCCACTAATTAGGTCATGGGAACTGGGAGACAGAAGAAAAGGATCTTTGCAACCTGGAGGGAAATCTGCTGCAGCCTGATTGATTCCCAAGGTTTGGCATGGAAAACTTGTCATCCCATGATTAGTTTCCAAGCCTCTCTTATGTCAAATAGTATTGTTTGTTCATAAAACATGATACAGTCACCCCTCCCCAAGGCTCAGTCGAACAAAAAATTTGAGAATAAAAAGTTGCTGGGAGTATCAGTACCTGCAGTCAATATGTGTTAACAGGAAACACAATGAAGAAATACTACACCTAATAAAGAAAGTGAGGCAGATTTAAGTTTCACTTGTCCTGGGCATGGAAGTAAAGCAAAAGACCACTAATTGGTATATGTATGCCTATTTATATAAAGCTTTTTTTTGCTGAGATACTTTCATTTTGAATAGTAGATTCTTTATACATGATTCTGTCTTTTAACTTCCTTTGCTTTAAACTCATTTTTTGCTTTAAACTCTAAAATGGATAAAATGCTTGTTATTTAAGTTAATTTCAGTCATTGTCAAGATACCATCTATTTAACAGAAGATAGAATATACCCAAAGAAGTTAATTCATTTCTCATGTGAAAGGAGAAAAAAAACCCAAACAAAATAAAAGTGAATACTTACTTTTTGGTGAATTTAATTATCAAACAGTACTGACAAAATGAGCTGACCAAATAAACCAAATCTATGTTGCATAGATAAGAACAACCTCACGCTCACAGGCCCTTCTCCTCATGGGGGACTTCAACCACCCTAATAGAATCATAGAATAGTTAGGGTTGGAAAGGACCTTAAGATCATTTAGTTCCAACCCCCCTGCCGTGGGCATGGACACCTTACACTAAACCGTCTCACCCAAGTCTTCGTCCAACCTGGTCCTGAACACCACCAGGGATGGAGCATTCACAACTTCCCTGGGCAATCTATTCCAGTGCCTCACCACCCTCACAAAGTAATAAAGAACTTCTTCCTTATATTCAATCTAAACTTCTCCTGTTTAAGTTTTAACCCGCAACTCCTTGTCCTGTCATGACAGTCCCTAATGAAGAGTCCCTCCCCCACAACCCTATAGGCCCCCTTCAGATACTGGAAGGCTGCCATGGGGTCTCCACGCAGCCTTCTCTTCTCCAGGCTGAACAGCCCCAACTTTCTCAACCTATCCTCATACATGAGGTGTTCCCGTCCCCCCATTTATCCTTGTGGCCCTCCTCTGGACTTGTTCCAACAGTTCCATGGCCTCCTTCTGTTGAGGTCACCAGAACTGCACACAGTACTCCAAGTAAGGTCTCATGAGAGCAGAGTAGACGGCAGGTTCACCTCCTTTGACCTGCTGCTCACTCTCCTTTTGATGCAGCCCAAGACACGGTCGGCTTTCTGGCCTGCAAGCGCACACTGAAGCTGGCTCATCTTCATTTTCTCATTGACCAGCACCCCCAAGTCCTTCTCCACAGGGCTGCTCTGAATCTCTTCTCTACCCAACCTGTAGCTGTGCCTGGGATTGCTCCGACCCAGGTAGAGGACCTTGCACTTGGCATGGTTAAACTTCATGAGGTTGGCATCAAGCCCACCTTATAAGCGTGTCAAGGTCCCTCTGGATGGCATTCCTTCCCTCCAGCGTATCAACCGAACCACCCAGCTTGGTGTCATCGGCAAACTTGCTGAGGGCGCACTCAATCCCACTGTCCATGTCAGCAACAAAGATTTTAAACAAGAACAGTCCCAACACTGATCCCTGAGGGACACCCCTCATTACAGGTCTCCAGCCGGACACTGAGCCATTGACCACAACTCTTTGTGTGTGGCCCTCCAGGCAGCTCTTTATCCACCGAGTGGTCCATCTATCAAATTGGTATCTCTCCAATTTAGAGACAAGGATGTTGTGTGGGACAGTGTTGAATGCTTTGCACAAGGCCAGATAGATGACATCAACTGATCTAACCCTGTCCATCAGTTCTGCGGCGCCGTCATAGAAGGCTATCAAATTGGCCAGGCAGGATCTCTCCCCAGTGAAACCATGCTGGCTGTCACCAAGTACTTTGTTGATTTTCATCTGCCTTAGCATGCCTTCCAGGAGAATCTGCTCCGAGATTTTGCCAGGCACAGAGGTGAGACTGACTGGTCTGTAATTGCCTGGGTCATCCATTTTCCCCTTTTTGAAAATGGGGGTTATATTTCCCTTTTTCCAGTTGTCGGGACCCTCACCTGACTGCCATGATTTTTTAAATATGATGGCCAGTGTCTTAGGAACTTCATTTGCCAGCTCCTTCAGGACCCGTGGGTGGATTTCAACAGGTCCCATGGACTTGTGTATTTTCAGGTTCTTAAGATGGTCTCAAACCAGATCCTCTCCCACAGTGGGCCTAGGGTCTTCATTCTCACAGACTCTGTGTCTGCCTTCCAAGACTTGGGGGGTGTAGTCAGAGCATTTGCCAGTGAAGACTGAGGCAAAGAAGTCATTAATAACTTTGGCCTTCTCCAAATCGAGGCTAGCCAGTTCTCCTGATAGCTTCTGGAGGGGGCCTACTTGTCACTAGTCTATCTTTTATTCGTAGTGTACCTATAGAATCTCTTCCTGTTATCCTTAACATCCCTAGCCAAGTTTAATTCTAACTGGGCCTTAGCTTTCCCAACCTGGTCCCTAGTTTCCTGGACAACATCCCTGTATTCTTCCCAGGCCACCTGTCCTTGATTGCTGTAAATGTAATCCAAAGGTCCTACATATGGGTCGGAGCAATCCCAGGTACAGCTACAGGCTGGGCAGAGAAGGTATTCAAAGCAGCCCTGCAGAGAAGGACTTGGAGTGTTGGTTGATGAGAAAATGAACATGAGCTGGCAGTGTGCACTCACAGCCCAGAAAGCCAACCTAATCCTAGGCTGCATCAAAAGGAGAGTGACCAGCAGGTCGAAGGTGGTGATCCTGCCCCTCTACTCTGCTCTTGTGAGACCTCACCTGTAGTATTGTGTGTAGTTCGGGTTTCCTCAACATAGAAAGGACATGGAAGTGTTGGAACAAGTCCAGAGGAGGCCCCCAAGGATAAATGGGGGGACGGGAACACCTCATGTATGAGGATAGGTTGAGAAAGTTGGGGCTGTTCAGCCTGGAGAACAGAAGGCTTCATGGAGACCCCATGGCAGCATTCCAGTGTCTGAAGGGGACCTATAGGGATGCTGGGGAGGGACTCTTCATTAGGGACTGTCATGACAGGACAAGGAGTGGCGGGTTAAAATTTAACCAAAGGAAGTTTAGATTGGATATTAGGAGGAAATTCTTTCTTGTTAGGGTGGTGAGGCACTGGAATGGGTTGCCCAGGGAAGTTGTGAATGCTCCATCCCTGGTGGTGTTCAGGACCAGGTTGGATGAAGCCTTGGGTGAGATGGTTTAGTGTGAGGTGTCCCTGCCCATGGCAGGGGGGTTGGAACTAAATGATCTTAAGGTCCTTTCCAACCCTAACTATTCTATGATTCTTTCATTCTAACTATTGGAACAAGTCCAGAGGAGGGCCATGAGGATGATCAGGGAACTGGAGCACCTCCCATATGAAGATATGCTGAGAAAGTTTGGGCTGTTCTGCCTTGAGAAGAGAAGGCTGCATGGAGACCTCCTAGCAGCCTTCAAGTACCTGAAGGGGGCCTGTAAGGATGCTAGGAGGGACTCTTCATTAGCGACTGTAGTGATGGTACCAAGGGTAATGGGTTCAAACTTAAACAGGGGAAGTTTAACTTGATATAAGGAGGGATTATTTTACTGTAAGGGTGGTGAGACACTGGAACTATTCTATGATTCTGATGACATGATTCTGAAGTGTTCTTTTTTCTTTGTTCTATTTTCATTTTACCTATAACTTTTATTTTTCCTAAGACACTAAATTGTTTTCACACGACTTCTTTCAGCTTCTGTTTTATCACTGGTTCCATCCTCTGTATGTCCTTATATGAACAAGTAACTTTGCAGGTTCCAAAGAATTAACGAAGCAATGTTAACACTACTAGTGCAAATTAAAGAGTAATAATGATAATATAGTCTATACATTACCACTAGTCATCTTTCTTTGATGTTTTCTCACAATATATCAACATGTTCCAGTTATTTTCTAGTATGCTTAGAGAAAGAAAGAAGTCCTGTGATGAATTTACTATAGTTACTGAACCTCATTAAATACAGGATACAATAAAATAGGTATAGCCTTTGTAAAAATGCAGAACTATGAACCCTGAATAAATATTTTCACTACCTATATGTTTGTGTCAACCTTTTAAACTAATTTATAAAGAAGCATGCAAAATATGCTTTATCAACTTTGTACAGAACAATATTTTCCTGCTTTTGTATATTCTTGATGCAATAGTATCATTTACTAGTGTGAGTTGGGTGGGTTTTTTTCATCCATAGCTATGTTATCACAATTTCGTGTATCATCTTTGATCCCAAGATATATGACTGTTTAGAACAGTTAACGATTTTTTTCATAATTATCTGGAAATAAATACTACATATGTTGTGGTAAATTTACATACCCAGAAGCTAGGAGAGCCACAGGTTTGAGTTTTCTACTTAGAGGTGTATCCTCGTGGAATTTCTTACATTTGCTTATTTATCTCAGAGTTCTGATTTGATAGGTAGGTTGGATACAGTGCATTTAGCCTTTTCTCAGTGTATGCTCATTTCAGTCTTCAGTCTGGTCTCCACACCTTTATCACTTTCCCTCTTTTGAGTTTGTAACATATGTCTCATGAGTGTGAAAAGAGATATAGCACAGCTTTAACATGTGTGCAGGTATAATACATGAGTTTTGATGGAGCCTGGACACTCAGTACCTGCTATCAACTGTGAGTTCACAGAAATGAATTGCACACAAATCAAGTCAGAAACAGAGATTCAAGTTGCATTGCAAACTGGGGACAATGAATAGGAGTGTAAAATATCTGGGACATAGTCTGATTGTCATCACGAAGATTCCTCTGCTTGTGTACTTCTAATGTGGTGTTTTGAGGGAGACACAAACAAAACACGCCTGTTCTCAGCTCTCCTCTCTGGCTCCACAAAACCTTTGCAACAAATATCCTTCCCCAGTATTTGCTGGTAAATATACTATATGCAATCGCTGCATACAAAGGAATAAAATGTGTAAATGTGCTAACTAGAAACCCAACATAATCTGAGTGTTTCATGTCTGGAGTAAAACTTTCTCCCCACAGAATTAGCACTATTATTCATTGAAGTGGAAGAGAGATTTATTTGGACCTAGGAAGATAAAACAACTTTCAACTTTCAATGTCTTAATCACAAACATAGAATCATAGAATCATAGAATAGTTAGGGTTGGAAAGGACCTTAAGATCATCAAGTTCCAACCCCCCTGCCATGGGCAGGGACACCTTGCTCTAAACCATATTACCCAAGGCCTCGTCCATACAAACATACTGAAAGTGGTTTTACTGTAGTATATGAACAGCATACCAAGTTTAAGGAGATATAATGAGTTTTTGATGCAGGCTACAAAGAAATAAAAGAACAAAGAAAATGTTTAAAAGTTCAGTGAATATCATCTCATAAATGTATCTTTACCATGACTTATACTGTTTCACAAAAAAAAAAAAGCAGATTATAAAAGATGAGTCTATGAATAGTTCATACCATGCAAAGTATTAAAATTCATGAATATAGGCATAGATCTCTTGTGAAAAATTTATACAGATTTTAAGAAAAGCTTTGTTTCTGGGAGATGGCTTTTGTCTATTGCTTCCTCTTTCTATCACTTTAAAGGATGAAATAGTCTAATATTCATTTTATTTGTTAATCTAGTTTGACATATAATATCTATTAAATTGATAATTAATCTTCCTTTTGCTACCAAAATTTGAGCATGGTTAACTGAATAACATGCATTTCAATTTTTATTTTTTGTCCATACTGAAAAGAACAGTCTGTGCTGAATCTGATAAAAGTAAAAAAACCCCAAAAAAAGTAAGTGGAAAAAACATTTAATCTAAGATCTTAGAGTTCAGTCTCCATATAGTTTGAATTTAACCAGTTTCTTAGTTCATTATTACAGTACTTCATGTTCACTATATTTTTTATTTTTATACATGCTGTCATTTTATTTCTCCTGATCACTTTGTATTGTTAAGATTAAAGTCATAGGGTCAGCTCTGTTAAGATGTGTGGAAGCTAAAGGATATGTGTGAATTTGTGGAATGTAAGGGTATCTGGTTTGTGTGAGAGTATTTGATGAGTAGTTCACTCAATAATAAACAGAAACAAGAGACAGGAAAAGCAGTAAGTAAATACACAAACCCTAATAAGCAGGAGATAACAAGGGCTATAATAAAGGTGAAAAATCCCAGGCCACTGATAGATGGGCCACTGACAAAGTCACCCAAACCTTACCTTGAAGAAGCTCAACTGTAACTTTGTAACTGATAAGAAGGGAGAGACAAGGACTCATGGGAATGAATACATTTTTTTATGGGATTTATGCTGGGATTATATGTGAAAATGTTCAAAACTATTGTGGGGTTCTTAGAGGAACAGACAAAGGTGAGACAAGGGAGGAATTTGGATCAGGGAGGAACAAGCACAGGAAGATGGAGATGGGAGGGAATAAAATATCACATATAAGCAGGAAACTGATCAGTGTAGCCAAGCCCTGTGCCCTGCCACCACAGTGACATTAAATTTACAAGTTTCATAAAGCTCTATTCCTATTTTCTGTTTGATTTAGGTTCCTATTCTGTATATGGGTATATGTGTGATTTACTAATGGACTAGATGGTATGTAGGAGATCAGATCTAAACTCAGAGAATGAGATTGTATAGGCATGGATTCGAGACAGGAGGATTTAGGTAGAAAACTTTGAACACGAAATTCTTAATTCATGGATTAGTTCATAATTCATGGATTGCTTTATATGTCAAAGGAATTGTGCTTTTTTTTCAGATTGTTTATGAAAATTTCGAGAGAAATCTCATGATACACCTGTTATAATAAAGTATGTAATTACATAAAATCATAGAATGGTTTGGGTTGGAATGAATCTTAAGATCATCTAGTTCCAACCCCCTGCTATGAACAGAGTCACCTCACACTAAACCATGTTGCCCAAGGCTTTGCCCAACCTGGCCTTGGACACTGCCAGGATGGAGCATTTACAGCTTCCCTGGGCAACTCATTCCAGTGCCTCACTACCCTGACAGGAAAGAACTTCCTTATATCTAACCTGAATTTCCCTTGATTTATATGTAAGTTTACACCTATTACTCGTTATCACGTTGCTACAGTTTCTGATGAAGAGTCTCTCTCCAGCATCCTTGTAGGCCCCCTTCAGATACTGGAAGGTTGCTAAGAGGTCTCCACGCAGCCTTCTCTTCTCTGGGCTGACCAGCCCCAACTTTCTCAGCCTATCTTCATACGGGAGGTGCTCCAGCACCTGATCATCCTCGTGGCCCTCCTCTGGACTTGTTCCAACAGTTCCATGTCCTTTTTATGTTGAAGACACCAGAACTGTACACAATACTCCAACTGAGGTTTCACGAGAGCAGAGCACAGGGGCAGGATCATCTCCTTCGACCTGCTGGTCACACTCCTTTTGATGCAGCCCAGGATATGGTTGGCTTTCTGGTCTGTGAGCACACACTGCTGGCTCATTTTCAGTTTCACATATACCAACATATAAGTAACTCCATAATACTATAAAAATATTTGTAAGTAAGTTTTTTTTCTTCAAACGTATTAAAAAATAGAATCAGGATTGTCAAGCACTCTCTTGTAGGCTAGCCCTAGTTAATCAAGTTCACCATCTCCCTAGTAGGGTAGGTGGAGGAAAATAGAAAAGGAATAAAAAAGCTTATGGGTCAAGATAAAGACAGGAAGACCATTTACTATCTACTGTTGCTTTTTAGAATTTCTTGAGCCCCACATTGGACACCAAGGACGCTCTGTGTGTATGTGTGTATGTTTGGGAAGGGTAACCTTTGGTAATAGCCAAAATCCCACCCAGACACTCATTCACTTTCATTCTTAGTGGGAATGGTGAAGAAAATAGGAAGAAGAACAAGAAAACCCATAGGTCAAGATAGACAGATAACCTACCAATTACCATCATGGTGTACTGATAATTAAAATATTTGGGTAGCTGGAAACAAAAAGACAAACATTAAATTGACACCTTTCCTCTCCCATTTCCTATGCTTCAGTCCATCACTCCTGACTTCTCTATCCCACACTGAGTGGCTCAGGAGGGCTGGGCAAAGAAGGTTAGGATCAGTATGCAATGGTTTCTCTCCGCTGCTTCATCCTTCACTCCTTTCCTTTGCTTCCCCACTGGCATTCCGCTGGCTGCAGGAGAACACCTGCTTGGGTGCCTGCAGCAACTCCTTCCCCTCCTTCTTCACTGACCTTGGTGTTCCCTCTTCTGTTTCTCTCTTCCTGCTTGTCTCACATTTTCTGCCCTTTCTTGAAGATGTTTAACATGTCTAAGCTGTGTGCTGCTGTGGGTCCGTAGGAACCAGCTGGAATAAGCTGAATCCAGTGTGGGGCAGCTCCAGTCTCTCCTCATGAAGACCACTCTGCAACCCTCCTGCTGCTAACACCTTGCAACATATAGCCAATAAATCTTGTCACTTTAGATTAGGTAAACATGAATGTTATGCCTGAAATTGAATCAGATGCATCATGAATAACTGAATGTGTAATTTATTTTTTTTTAAGGAAAGTTGTAAACTTTTAACCAACAAATGTCTTAAAAGTGTGTGTAACATAATTTATACAGTGCTGGACAGAATATAGAAGCATTTTAACTACGAAATAATATTTCAAAAACATATTCTAGTTTCAAATTTAAAAGTTAATTCTTGAGTAAAATAGTCATATTTCAAGGTATAAATTATTTGTAAAGTAATATGTGACTTCAGCCATAAAGGGAAAAAATCAGTTTACATGTTCCTATTTCCAGTTTCCAGTTAAAAAGATATACAGCTACACTTTTCTTTCTCAGAAGTGAGAGCCTAATTACTGTTATCTTCCCCCTAGTAGCTTGGACAAAATCAAAACAAGGAGATGCTCAGAATACCCCACTGCAAGTTCCCCTTTCCCCAAAAAGGAATTCACATTACAGGGTACCTCATGTCCAGAATAAATTATCATGTTTTCATATAATAAAGTATTTTGATGCCAAAAAGTTTTTTCAAAGTCCTTTGTGACTGGTTAAGTAGACAATAGCTCTTTTTGAGGTAACCAAAATGAAGTGACAAAGCATTTGTTTCCCAAAAGTGAGCACCCACTTGTATTTCCAAATAAGGCCCATGAGATGATAGCTCCAAGAAAAAAGCGTATTCCACAGAAAATGAAAACTTTTTTCAGTTAATTTCCTTAAAAGAAAAGCAAAATAAAACCCCACAAAGAACTGCATGACAGTGTCTGAGCTAAGAATTAGTGTGCTTGTGTGGGAATGGGGAAATTTGGGTCCTTTGTCTCACCAGCCTTCAGCTCATCCCATCTAGGGAACGGCTGCTCAGACAAGTGGACATGTCCTCTGGGCCTCTCCTTAAATGTTTTTTGCCTCTTCACTGTGAAAAGCAGAGACCCTGTGCAGATAAAAGCAGGCTTAATTTATCCCTAGAATTCTAAAGGAACTGAACTTTACTGGTTTCTATTTCAGGAGAAAACCCTTGTCACAATAAGCCATGGGTGTAAAAGGTGAATATTTCCAGCTCTCTGCTTGTATACATTTGTAGACACATTTTGGAATATTTTACTTTTAATATGCAGGAATATATTCTGTATTTCTAATGAAAACATCAGAAATAGGTTGTTAGTTTTTCTTTTTACAGACAACTTTGGCTTTTCCTCTGTAACATTAATGGTACATTATCTGTGAAGGAGCATAAAAGAAAACATTATGCATAGTTTTCAAAGGAAAATTTCGTAAACAATTTTTTTTATGAATCTACTTTTAAAAATTGCTTTCTTTGGTGATAGAGGGCAACAGTATAGAGACATCCGTCCAGTTCAAACTGTCTTTAACACTCATCAATAGTCCTTAAAAATGGCAGTTAAGCATACCTTTGAGGGAAGTCACTAAGAGAAAAAAAGGAATATTTGCACACCTGGATGAGGAATGTGCCATCTGAAGCAAAATGGCCTGGGAAATACAGAAAAAGTACCTGGGATTTCCTTTTCTTCTTTATTAATAAACAATTCATCAATATTTTAAAACATGAAGAAGCAAAACATGTTTGCACTCACTCAAACTATGCCATTCTAAAAATAAACATTCATAAACCAGTAAAGACTAAAGGCCAGGACCTTCTTCTCCTGTTTACCTATGAAGAGTTGCTTCCGCTTATGACACTTCATAAAAACATTATAATTTTCATGTTAAATATTGATCCATTAAATCACTTGCTCAAAACTGTAAGTAGTACATGAGACAGGAAGTTTTAACTGTCCTTAAGGGACAGCACTGCTGTTATATTACCCTCAAAATTCACCTGTCTAATTAATAGCTGCAAATCTACACAAGCAATCCAAAGGTTCTACACCTGGACTGGAGCAATCCCAGGCACAGCTCCAGGGGTGTTAGTTGATGAGAAAATGAACATGAGCCAGAAGTGTGCGCTCACAGCCCAGAAAGCCAACCGTATCCTGGGCTGCATCGAAAGGAACATGACCAGCAGGTTGAAGGAGGTGATCCTGCCCCTATACTCTGCTGTCGTGAGACCTCACTTGGAGTATTGTTAGTAGTTCCCAGCTTCCTGGGTTAACGGCCTCCTTCTTTCCTGCATAAGCTATGATGGACATTTGAGGCCCATAAGGTTTGGGCATGTGCAAGCATTCCTGCTTCCCCTCAGCTTCCCTGACACCATTTAGTCCATTGACAGCATCCCACAGCTCAGCCCCTGCTGCAGGAGGACCTCCAATAGGGAGTACCGAGAGCAACCTTGCCCATTGTGCACCCTTGCCTCACGAGACCAGTGCAGGCACTCTCTACACACCAAACTCTGTGCTGCAGCCTCACCTCTCATCAGCTCTGTCTGGGTGCCTATGCTGGCCACCATCAGGACAGCCAGAGCAGAGCTCCCAGACTGGGCCCTGGTCATAAGGCGAGCATGCACCATCTGGCTTGCCTGCCCGCGAGAGCTGCCTCGACCCGCTCTGGTCACTCGCGCTCCCTGGGGCAGGTTTTTAACCACTCAGGGCTGGTGCGACCCCTTCCGGTGCTGCCCCCCTGTGAGTCAGCTGCTCGTGTCAGCTGAGCTGCTGGCTCCTGGGCAGGTCCTGTCGAGGACCTGAGGTTTCCTCAGTGAATTCTTGCCACTCTGAATTGAGGCTCCAGGACACTGAGCTTCCCCTCGCTCAGGTGTTGAAAGCGTCCTCTCTCAAGCTACTAACCGCAGCAACTGACCTCAGCTATTGCTCAAATTGTATCACTATTTTCCTGTTTTGCAAAGTTTTCTTCTTTCCTCTAAACTGGAGAAACATCAATTTGATAGATGGACTACTCAGTGGATAAAGAGTTGCCTGGATGGCCGCACACAAAGAGTTGTGGTCAATGGCTCAATGTCTTGCTGGAGACCAGTAATGAGGGGTGTCCCTCAGGGATCAGTGTTGGGACCTGTCTTGTTCAACATCGTTGTCGGCCACATGGACAGTGGGATTGAGTGCTCCCTCAGCAGGTTTTCCACTGACACCAAGCTGTGTGGTTCGATTGATGCGCTGGAGGGAAGAAATGCCATCCAGAGGGACCTTGACACGCTTGTGAGGTGGGCTGATGCCAACCTCCGGTAGTTTAATCATGACAAGTGCAAGGTCCTGCACCTGGGTCAGAGCAATCCCAGACACAGCTACAGGTTGGGCAGAGAAGAGATTCAGAGCAGCCCTGCAGAGAAGAACTTGGGGGTGCTGGTCGATGAGAAAATGAAGATGAGCCAGCTTCAGTGTGAGCTTGAAGCCCAGAAAGCCAACCGTATCCTGGGCTGCATCAAGAGGAGCGTGACCAGCAGGCTGAAGAGGTGATCCTGCCCCTCTACTCTGCTCTCATAAGACCTTACTTGGAGTATTGCGTGCAGTTCTGGTGACTTCAACAGAAGGCGGCCATAGAACTGTTGGAACAAGTCCAGAGGAGGGACACGATCAGGAGCGATGATCAGGGGACTGGAGCACCTGCCGTATGAAGATAGGCTGAGACAGTTGGGGCTGATCAGCCTGGAGAAGAGAAGGCTGCGTGGAGACCTCATAGCAGCCTTCCAATATCTGAAGGGTGACTATGGGGATGCTAGGAAGGGACTCTTCATTAGGGGCTGTAGTGATAGGGCAAGGGGTAATGGGTTCAAACTTAAACAGGACAAGTTTAGATTGGATATTTGGAGGAAACTATTTCCTGTTAGGGTGGTTAGGCACTGGAATGGATTGCCCAAGGAGGGTGTGAATTCTCCATGCCTGGCAGTGTTCAAGGCCATGTTGGATGAAGCCTTGGGTAACATGGTTTAGTGTGAGTTGTCCCTGTTCATGGCAGGGAGGTTGGAACTAGATGATCTTAAAGTCCTTTCCAACCCTAACTGTTCTATGATTCCATAAAATATTTTTTATATCTTTCTATCTTAAATTAACAAGCTTTAATTTGTTAGTTAACATGTTTATCACGTATGTTGCCCCAGATTGCAGCAGTGCGAAACAGAATGCAAAGTAATAAGCCAAGAGATAGTTGATACAATATTTCTTTCCATCCCAAATGATGATATGATCTTGAGTGATATCTAAGGTTACACTTGTGAATTTTATGAAATGCCTTTGAAGTTCCATATGACAGTTAATTTGAACAAGAACTCTCAAGTAGATATACTTCTAAATTGTGTAGAAAATATTTAAAAGCTGATGTCTAAATATAATCTTTCAAAGGTGAGGAAACAAAAATAATCAGATTTAATGTAATGTATTTGCATAATACCTTTTCAGTCTATGAAATTCATAACTGTGTACATTTAACACTGATGAAACTTATGTGTAAGAGTAAAACCGTTAATAAAAGAATGGAGAATGAGAAGGTTCATAGAATGCGTATTAATCCAACAAAAGGTAATGAGATCTTTACATGCCAGGGAAATTTTAGCATCTTTCATTGAAATGGCATTTCTTTCCTTTTTTTCTGGTATTATTAGGAAAATAAAATATTATTATAATAATATTAAACATAGAATGCATAATAAAACACAGGAAAAGTTTCATTTCTATTAAAAGAAAGGAAAAAATGGGTGAGGTATCCATGGGCATGGCAAGAGGATTGGAATTAGATGACCTTAAGGTCCTTTCTAGACCAAACTATTCTATGAAATCCATGACAAACTCTAAAAAAAAAAAAAAAAAAAAAAAAAAGTTTAATATTTTGTTTTGGTTTAGTGACTTCAGTAATCAGACCGGAAGGTTATCTGCCTTACTTTAAAATACTATTGCTAATCTGCAGTTACAGGGTCTTTTTGTTTGTTGCTCTGTATTTGTCAGGTCTTTTTTTTCTGAAGGTTTGTATTTTCGATTTGAGAGCATTTAGAAATTATGTGTGCTCTCTCCAGATATGGCGTAAGCCAAGACTCCACTTTGATACAAAGCCATATCCAATGCAGAAATTTCCAGATATACTGCATTTACTGCACATATATGTTATCCTATGTGCTGTGAGACCAACATATGACACTTGTATAAAATGCTCCAAGCAAAATAATTGTGTTCCAGTTCTAATGAAGTGATGTTAGTGATTGATCAGTGGATGACTACTTAGGACCCTTTTAAACTATGTTAAATAGTGTGAATAATATTTTATCTAAATTAATTTATCTTTAAGGAAGAAAGGAAAGCTAGAAACAAAAACAAAACCAACCACATTTAAAAATGAATCATAAATGCAGATTAGGCACATATTGATTTTAAGTGAACTTGAAAAAGCTTGAATGATTATCCTCTTGTCAGGTTGTGGTTAAACCACGACACAGTACTATAGAAGACAGTACATGTCACAATCAAGCATATATTTGAATAAATAAATAAGTAGAAGTTCTCAGGAGAAAAGTTGGCGAATTATAGTTTTAAGTATTTAAATGCATTTAAACAGAGATTTTCCTTTCCCATTCTCTATAGTTCTCTTTAAATAGACTTTAATATAAAACATTCATTTTTAAAGGCTTTGACAAAAGAATAAGTCTTCTTTCATTTTGCAGTTTTCTTCAGTTATAGCATAATTACAATGTTCAGATGTCATAACAAAGTAGTATCTAGCTGAAAAATTGAGTAGTTAAATTGGAGATAGCAAGTTGATCTAGGAAAAAAGTCTAAATAGATAAACTATGAACTAGCCACTGTTCAAAGATGGATCCACCACGGATTAAGTACTGCAATTGTTTTCTCTCTATATTAATTTGTGCATTGCCATCCCTTTCTCAGAATGTAAATTGTAATTTCTTTCATTTTAGCAGTATTATTATATTTTCTTGTTATACTTATTTTTTTCATGAGTAATAAGCCTAAACAGCCAAATAGTATATTTGTAGACCAATTGTGTACTTTTAAAGTTCAAGCTATTACTTTTCCTAGCGTGTAATCATCACTTATTTATTAAATTGAATATAATTATTATGTAGCTAACATATGGTTATAACAAATGATGAATGAATAAAGAAAATGTTAATACATTTATAATTTATTAGACCTAGTGAGTTAACAACCTTGTGTAGTGTAAAACAAAAAAAAATACTTGTAGAAGAGTAGGTTAATAAGTTATACTTAGATTTAAAAGTTGCACATTTTTTAAGGACTTAGATGCTTTGTGATGTTTTGCACAGGATGACTGTTCCATAATTCTAGTGTTTTGTTTAAAACAGTAATTAATTCTGAATTTCAGTTTCTTATACCAACTTTTAAATTTGACTGAGGTCTTCAGCATCTACCCACTTGTAGTATTGAAATAATCTGGAGTCAGTCTTGCTGCCAAGACTGTTCATGCATTTTATATAACTAGTCAGTGAAAAAAAACCCAGAAATGACCCCGAGACTACCCAGACTAATGAATATTTAACTATTTTAAATAAAAAGTGAAACAGCCTCAGCAGGATGGATTTGCTTTTCCTTACAGAAAATAAAAAGAATAAGGAAAAATAGAGACAATGATAACATCAATAGTAGCTGGAGTAAGATAGTGACAGCTAAAAAATCATGCAAAAACAAGCTAAGAGACAGACAACTGGCAGAAGCACAGCCCATTAAATCATGTATTAAATTGCAAGTATGCACAAAGTTTGCAGTACAACGAAGTGGAGGAAGTTTAAGTGATCATTCATTGCAGGCCTAAAAGAAATATGAACAACATTGTTAGCAAAACATGATGCCTCATAATCAATATTAAACTATATGTTGTCTAGGAGTAAAAGACATAAGTAAGCACAACAGTGTGTTATAATCTCTAAAGTAAGAATGGATAACACAGCCAAAAGATAATATATGTGGGTCAGGATTGACCTGAGTCAGTGTGGTGGGTTGACCTTGGCTGGATAGTAGGTAACCACCAAAATCATCCTCCTCAGCTGGACAGGGAGGAAGAAAATAAGATGAAAATCTCTCATGGGTGGTAATACAGCCATTTTAATAAAGAAAAAGCAAAGGTTGCACATGGAAAACAAGGAAAACAAAAAGACCTATTCTCTGCTTTCGAACAGCAGATGATGTCCAGACACTTTTTGGGAAATAGGGCCTCAGTAAACATGGTTACTTCAGAAGACAAACTCCTTAATACTGTAGTGATAAGTGACAAGGGGTAATGGGTTAAAACTTAAACAGGGGAGATTTAGATTGGATATAAGGAGGAAATTCTTTCCTGTTGGGGTGGTGAGGCACTTGAATAGGTTGGCCAGGGAGGTTGTGAGTGCTCCACCCCGGCAGTTTGCAAGGCCGGGTTGGACAGAGCTTTGGGTGAGATGGTTTAGTGTGAGGTGTCCCTGCCCATGGCAGGGGGATTGGAAATTGATGATCTTAAGGTCCTTTCCAACCCTAACTATTCTATGATTCTGTGAATCCCTGAATCTTCCTTTCTCATTTATTGTTGAGCACAATGTCATATGGGTATGTATGGAATATCTCTTTGGTCAGCTTTGGTTAGCTGTCCTGGTTGTGTGCCCTCCCAACCTCTTGCACACCCCTACCCTACTGACCTTTGAAAGGGAGGGGTTTTTGAGGGACAGCCCTGATGCTATGCAACTACTGCTCAGCAGTAGCCAAAACACTTGTAAGTTACAAACATCTTTCTATCTACCAATACAAAGCACAGCACTGAGGGCTGCTATGAGGAATGTTAGCCATGAAGTGACTTCCCCAAATCACTATGCAGTCAGGAAGACCCTACACAGTCAGGAAGTCAGAATGGGTTTTGAGGAGCTATCTCTAATAGTCCTTTCCAGCTTTTCCAGGATGGATTTGCACGAAGAATAATAAGTAAATGCTATGGATTAGTGTGTTATTTTGGAATAGAAGGTAAATTAAATCAGCAATAATATTGGTCAGATACTTCTTTATTTAACAGCAGCCACAACTAGTTTCTATGTTGGCAGTGTATAACATTGTGCACATGACACCTTAAAATGGAAAAAGTATTCAAACTTAATTCTTCACTAAACAGAGGCTTCATGCAAGTGACTAGATTGTGTCATGATGTAGTCCTGCTCCGCATATTGAACACTGATTTAGAATCACACTTCATCTCTTCTTCACAAGAAAAACCTCACCTAAAAACCCAATCTTAGGGCCAAATGGGCCTTTTTGTCATACCTTGGTACACTCTGATTTCAAATTATTTGTTCACTGATTGCTGTGATATTATATTGCTCTAAAACAGGCTTCATTCTTCCCTGCTATTGATACATTCTTGGAAAAAATACAGATGGATAAGTATGTTCTGCCTTCCTGAGGTGACAAGTCTTCTGGTAGTGTCCCTGAAAATCCTCTGCATTAGTTCTTCATAAGATAATCCTACAACAAAATTTAGTCTGATTTTTTTAATATTATATATGATGTCCCTTTGGGAAGTCATGATACACCTTTTCTTTATATGGAAGATAGCAGTTGTTTTAAAATGCTCTGAAATCTAGAATAGGCAGAGATCACATAAAAGCATTTAAATTCTACACTTTTCCTCTAAATGATATATACTTTTGGTTTTATTGTGCTCCTACTCATTCCTGAGCTGCTTTCATGTTCTGCGATAAAGTTTTTTCTTTAAAAAAAAAGCCTCTGAAAAAGTATTACCAAGTACTGAAGTATTTATCTTTTATATGGTATGTCCTTAAGCAGTTCTAGCTACAAAAATACTACAATTACCTTTGATACTTATAATACTATTTATTTTTTATTAACAATCTCTATTATACATCTATCTCCTCTTTTCCTAGGATTCTCTTCATACTTATTAGCAGATAATTTTTAAAAAATTAGTAAATATGTTGAACATTTTTACTAACAAGACTATACAAGCCTATGAATGAGCTTTCAAAGCTCATATTCTAAAAGATACATTATTTTTCAAATTTTCTGCCAATGACAGTTTATATCTACATATATATACACACATACACACATACATGCATGCACAAACACACACACACACACACACACACACACACATATATATACGTGACAATAGAATACCTGTTCAAAATTTGTTCCTTGAGTGGCTTTGTTTGTTATTAAGATTTTCTTGGGAAGTATATTGGGGGGGGGGGGGGGATGATCCAAAAAAAGTAACCCAAAACCCCAGTCATAGTTTGTGACAGAAAGCAAAGATCAATTAAAACTTGAATCGGTAATTCTGAAGAAACTGACTTAGTATGCAGTTCTTGTGCTGTACTTCTTACAAGGCTGACAAGAATGTTGTAATTTAATTATTAGAAAATATTTCCTACATAACACTACGAGGTGTTCTGTTTCTATCATTTGTATAACATTCATGATCAGAGGGCTGGGGCACTTTTCCTGAGAAGACAAGCTGAAAGAGTAGGGCTTGTTCAGCCTAGAGAAGAGAAGGCTTCAGGGAGATCTTAAAGCAGCTGCTGGTACCTAAAAGGGCCAACAAGAACTCTGGAGAGGACTTTTTGCAGTCACATAATGACAGGACAAGGGGTCTTTAAACTGAATGAGAGGGGATTAAGATTAGATATAACGAAGAAATTCTTGACATGTCACCATATAAATGACATGAAATACTCTATTTAAGGTTTCAAACTCTAAGATCTCATTTGTTCCTCATGAAACAGGTTTCCTTGAAAAACCGTTTGACAATTTCTAGTGTCATATTCAAGAAAACAAACAAACAAAAAAAAAAAAACAAAAACCCAACCAACCAAAAAAACCAAACAACAAACAACTCAAGAAAAATTAAAAAAAAATAACCCAAGAAAAGTAGCTATATATTCTACCCAGATGTAATTTACAACCTTCATTTCTGATCAGCAGCAAAAATAGGATAACATGCTTTGGACTTGGGAAAGAAAAACTAGATACAGCGTTCCAACAGGAGTAATATTTACAGTTCAGTCATAAAGATCTGGTTACACTTTTTTAAATGGATAAGGCTTTTCTAGAGCTTACTAAAGATGGCACATTTCCTGTCACAAGAGGGACATAAAAGTGGTCACAGAGTGAGAAGATGGCTAATGTAGGAAGGGACTTCTGGAGATTGCTTAGTCCAACGACTTGCTCAAAAATGGGTCAGTTACAGCAGTTTGTTCAGGGCTATGTCCAGTCATATTTTTAGTATCTCAGGTGGCAGAGACTCCACAAGGGAAAGTTAGACTGTTTTCTTTATGTTTAAAAGGGATTTCTTGTATTTCAGTTTGCCTGCATTTGTTATTTTTCTTTCACTGGTACTACTGCGAAAGGCTTAGCTCTGTTGTCCTTACTGCCTGCCATTGTATATTTTTAAATGTTGATTGGATTCCCATGAGCTTTCTCTTTTCAAGGCTGAGCAGCTCTTGTAGATTTTCCTCATGTGACAGATGCTCCAGTCCCTCAATCATACATATATATAAAGTACAGAAGTCCAAGGTACAAAAAAACCCCAACAAATTGGCATTACAAATACCAGATTTGTTTAGCACATTATCACAGATTCATTTCAATCCATGTGGTTCTACCTGGATGTTTGGGCATTGCAGAACATAATCTAATAGTAAAACTTGGTGCGTTGCAAGCTGGGTTTGGGTGTCACAAGAGTTAGTGTGTTGCATACTTAGAGATCTGATAACACAGTTACACTGGACTGTCACAGAATGGACAGAAAACAACAACAATGCTTTGTGCCAAACATGAAGCTACCAATGTTATTGAATAGCATTTATATTTTATATATCCTGAAAAGTGTTCCCAGTGTACATCTTCAAAGCTGGCATAACTTTTAAAGTATGAATCATATATTATAGAGTTTCATTACTTACATTCTGAATTAAAGAATAACATTCTGAGATGAAATATGGGAAATTCATATAGCATGTTTAGTCTATATTAAGTATCACAACACTGTGGCATTGCAAAGGTTAAAAAAATAAATAAAACTTGTTTAAATCCTGGTTTTCTGAGAATCACAGCTTCTCAAAATTCCCAGTCATGAAGTGTCATCACAGTGATGTATTGTTTGCAGTTATGTCAGTATGCTGCATTATGCAAGGAAACACAATGTTCTTTTTTAATGGGGTGTAACAACAGGTCATCTCAAGAAGGATGCATGAAGACCAGGGATTCAGGAAAGTCACAGTTCACTGAAACTTGTGGTTAAAAATATTCCCATTTCCTTTTATAAAGTGAAAAATGCTGAAAGTTTTCTGTCCTGGATTAGGAAATTCTGTATTTGCTTTGTGTTCTCTATTAGTATTTCAAATATATTTTTTTTCATTATTTTGTCTACATTCTATTTAAGGATTTCATTATGATTAAAGAAAGCTCTCTGAATAATTTTAAACCATATTAGGTCTGACTTTGACTGGTTTTGTAATCATTCACTCAAGATTTTATTGATGCCTGGAGTATGGATAACAATTCATCTATAACTGTAAGGATTTTCCATTGACAATACAAAATTAATCTCAAGTGATTAATAAGGGGGAGTACATAAAAAAAGAAACTTTTTTTTTGTGTGCGAACTCATTTCTTGTCAACAATTTAAACTCCAATAAAATTATGAAATGTATTCTATATTATGACCCATTTGTTTCAAAGTGTAGATAAAAAGAGGGAAAGAAGATAAATAGATTCAGTTAATCTAACATAACCTTCAAGGATTATCTAATGTACTATTACAGTACCACTAGTCATACTTCTTTTAAGGAGCTGGTTTGGTGCCTTAAGAAGAAATACACACATGCTCATTAAAAAGAAGAAATAGAGCTTTGTCTAGATAATCATACAACCCTATATTTTCATGTGATTTAGTTTATACTGAAATGGAAGACATGCATTTTCATAGGACAGACATTCCTGCATTCCTGTGGAATTTTAATATTTAAATGCCCTTGTTGGTTCTGAATAGTTCATCACACTATTTAATTTTAGTGCATTTTTCTGATCATGAATCTTCCATCCAAAGTCCAACCTCCGGAAACAGTAAGAACAACAAGAAGAAGACTCCTAGATGACAGAGAGGAATACACTAATAAGAAACAAATTCATATATCATGCATCCAAGCTTCATAACTGTAAAACCTACTGACTGTGGCTGATTTTTACTTCCTATTTTGGCTTCTTAAAACAGGCATTTGAATGACATTACAAAGTACATAACTCACAAAAGAAAAGTTTTGTGACTCTGGCAATGCATTTAATATATAATCTAAATCATCTAGTCATTGAGCAGTTGCACTTCTGCAAGTTTGTGTAGTCACAAAAAAAAAAAAAAAATACATATTTTACAATACCTTGCTCTCTCTTTCCAGTCATTAAAAATAACATTCAGAATGCAATTTCTCCTAATTTTTTTTATTTTTTCTATGTATGCTTATGTGTATTGAAGTAATTTGATGAAAACTTTGTTTCAGCAATTTTTTACCTATTAATGGTATATAAGCTTTAATGAATAATATTCCCAGTCTGGGAAGTGAGATATAAAATTCAACATATTTTGATTTAATTATGTGATTGGATTAGCAAAGTCTTACATTATCTGGTTGCTCTTCTTCAGCGCTATTTTTAAGTTCAAAGTGTCCCCAGTTGTTTTCATTTTTCTTTTTTTTTTGAAGATTTTTTCTCTTGCTTGATAATAATTTAACAAACATATTCATTAGGACAACTGACTGGAAAAACCATAGGCTGAAAACTCAGGGTAAATTATTTAAATGCTTCAATGAAATATTGGATACATTACAATAGCAGGCACGCAATTTCTATTTCATAGCTTCTTTTTTTTTTAAGCTAGATGCAGCATTTTTGTTTCAAGAAACAGAACAATTTCATTGTAAAAAGTACAGTATAAATGCAATGTTAATTTTTGCCAAGGCTAGCCTATTTAATGAAGCCTTTCTTTTCCTATTTCCAAGTGTTTCAATTATTTAATAGCATTTCTATTCTTAAAGCAACAGGAAAATATAAACAAAAAGGTTTAATTGGCCATACAGTGGCTGAACATTTGTAGGTGCTACGGCTTTATACTATATGATAGAAAAACAGCATAAGTAAACTTGCAGGGAAGATTAAAGCCACAATAAAAAACCCTCAAGCAAACACCAAGCAAAAACTGCCTGCAAACAACTCACACAGTGTAAGCTTAGATTTGTATTTTTAAAGGTTTGTGGTTTGGTATTTTTTTTGTTGTTGTTGTTGTTTGTTTTGATTATTTTTTTAATTAAAATGAAAATATTTGGGATTTGGTTGTAAACAGCAATATGAGCGAAAGCAGTGGCAAGAGCAGTTGCTAACTGAAGTGATTTTCTCAGAGAACACAATGTAGTCAAACCAGTTCAGGTGTTTATGTTCTATAAAGCCAATTAAGGGAAAAGGTATGAAGTGCATTGTCCACTGTATGACTGACACTGTTCTGTAAAAATAAAAGTTTTATTTCTGTCTTCCTCGTGTTTAAAATCTGCATTCATACATCTGGCTAACTTCAAAAAGAATCATAATTTTTAGGATTTTTATTGAAAAATACACTTAGCTATAGACTCTCAAAGCTTTAAAATGGTGTGTCTATGTGTATATATATTATATATATATTACGCACACACACACATGTATATATATATTTAGTTCTCCTGGGAATTACTGAAGACAGGAAAATGTCTTTGGTTTTCTAAAACCTTACAATATCCCAAATGGGAGGACTGTTCAGCTGCTCTTTGAGAAGGACAATGTTCTGGAGTTATATAAATTGCAATTCACAAGGGACAGAAAATGAAACATAGATGTTTCATTATACACTGCAGTATGCACAAAGGATATTTCTCCCTCATACGTATCTTAATAAAACCATAAAATAAATCTAAGCAGACACAGGCAAATTATGATATAATGAGCTTATTTTTATGAAGTTTTAAGATTAACTGATCTGGCAGTTACTTTTTTGCAGGCCTCCCAATCAAAAGGATTTTCAGCACAGATTTTTATTTTTTTTGTTAGTGAGAATAAACATACTGCATTTCACGACTTCCATGTTTAATGCATACATTAAACTAATAAGAGCAATTATAAGCAAACAGAAACCAAAATATAGTATTCCTAAGAACTGCCTGTTTACATAATCTTGATCAGTCAAAGCATGTACTCTACAGAAAACAGTTTAACAGTGACATTTCAATAGCTTCTGAGTTGCTTGGGTTTGGGTTTTTTTTTATATTTATTTTGAACCTTTATTAAAACTTCATATGTGCATGAAAGAATTAGTAATAAAAAATGTCTATGAAAAGTCACAAGAAAAAAATAGCACCTTAACTGTTTTGCAGTGTCTGTCTTTGCACACATATGTGAGCTAGTGTGTGTTTACTCCTAAGACAAGTGACCAGTTAACAAAGTTCTGAGTAGAAGCAAATATACTGAGACTTAGCACTGTTTACTGACATAGAGGTTAGTGATATAAATGCTGTGTTGACATTGTTTCCCATGCATTTGTAGTATGGACTGAAGAAGACCAAATCTGCCTATGAAATTTAACACAGTTAACATTGCTAAATTTAACTTAGTAACATTGCTACATGTTATTTCTAAGGTGAGAAGCTTTACATCCATCACAGAGACATCTGTTCCTTGAAAGAATGTAGTAGTGCACGTTTATCAGTTACAGGGTGAAGAAGAGGGAACTCGATATTTCCTCATAAATTTCACAGATACTTGCTCATAGCAGATGAGGAGTAATAAGATTTCATAATCCACTTGTTATTGTAGATAACACATTTTTTTTGACTGTGGGGTCTTCTGCAATTATTTTTTTTCTTTCCATTCTCTTTGAGTCTATTCTTTGTTCTCACAGACACTCTATCCCAGGAACCAGGAAACATATCTTATACCATCCTGCTGGATGGAAAGTCCAGTTAAATAGGTTAGCCTTCATTACATTTACAGTATGTAGCTCTCTATAACTCATTGTTCCCTGGTGGATAGTCTTCATTATGTAATGTACCTTTACAAAAAACAGATAAAATTAGAAAGACTAAGAGATAAAATGAGTTCTTTGTAAAGAAAGTAAAGGATAAAAAGAAATTTTAATGAATGTATTATGAAATGAAATAAAATATACGGGTTAATTACTTATGGGAAAGAGAAACAATTCAAACCAAGGAGGTTTAAGTAGAAATTCCTTAAGTCTTTATAAAATTGTGTAGAGACACTAAGGAATACTTTAGTTCTAGTCTTCCGTACTTGAACTGAGGAAACAAAAAAACCGACAGTACATTAAATTATAAAATAATGAAATAATCTGAACCTCTGGTCGTGGCTGAGAACTTCTGAAAGAAAGAAAAGGACACTTAAAATTGGAAAGAAAGGGAAATAAAAATGAGAGGAGACCATAAAAAAAAAACAAAAACAAAAATGAAACAACAGCTTTCCTCACTGGCTGTGGAGCAGTATTAAGTAACTAGGTGATATATCAGTGTTAAAAAGCACCTATTATTTGTCAAGAGCATATTATGCATATCAATCCTGATTCCTTTCTGTCATGCTAACAAAAAAATAAATGAGGTGGGAGAAAAGATTTTGAGGTATTCGCTAGGGTCTTAGTAAGGACTTGGAGATTCTCACATGCAACATGCTGTCATGAGCAACCTCAGAAATATAATTTATATTTTATTGGTATAAAATTGGCCTACAATAGGATGGAAATGTGCACTTAATTATTGATTCACTGTCGGAAAGATTTCAGTTGAGATACTTCCAAGTTTTGTTCTATGACTGATCCTTTATAATATTTTCAGTCATGAATTAGATGTTGATGTATAATAATGTATACAGATGGTTTCCAGACAGGAGGGCTTGTAAATGTTTTGGAAGATAAGAATTCAGTGTGATCTTAAGAAAATGAAAAACTGACCTGAAGTTGTCAATAAAAAGCAAAGTATGAAATGTCACAGTTAAGAGGCATAAACAAAATGTGTACAAATATGAAACTAAATTATCTGTCTAGGCATTAATGCTGCCAAAATTAACGCACAACAGCAGAGGGGCCGCAAATTAAAAAAAAAAGATTTTATGTGTTGCTTTGCAAAAAAGGCAGTTACATTACAAGATTCACTTAAATTTGAGAAATGTTTCGTATCAAATGGGGAATAACATTTCTGCTTGCATTTGGTCTTTGTAAATAGGACTATCATTTATGTTGGTCATAGCACATGTGTTCTGAATATGCAGATGGGACATGTCACTTATGACTGGGACTGACTGACATCAAAGAGTGCCACTGGACACTCTGCTGTGGTTAAGATCCTGCATAATTTGGAAGTCCCAGACAAAGAGTGTAGTACTAATGAAAAAAAAATCAAAGGTTCATTAGTTTCTTTCTTCCACCTCCCCCACTCCATTCCAACTTCCCTCTCCCCCCATCACCCCCCCCCCTTCAAATTCATTCAGTGAAGAATGGTTGAAGAAACTGGATATTAACACGGGGGGGGGGGGGGCGGGGAAGAAAAGAAAAAGGATGATGTAGAAAATGAGAGAAATATTGCCGTTTGATAGTAAGAAAAAATTGTCTAATTGTGATGTTGGTGCCATGGAACAGGCTACCTGACATTGCAAAGGAATATGCTTAAAATAGAAAGGCTTCAAGGGAAAATAATTAGATGCTCTGAAATTTGATTCTGAATATAAGTCATCTTACTTTAGTCAAGAGGGATTGACCACATGGTCTTTTGAGATCCTCCTTAGAGGGCTGTTTCTTCTAGCTCTATAATAAACTTAGATTTATTATTTATTTTGTAACATATAGGAGACTAATTAACAGAACAGGATGCCTGTTGTGAGGCATTTTGTTTTTTTAATGGGAGTTGCAACTATATCCACCTGCACAAATATTCTCAGATGTGAAAAACTGAAATTGTTAACATATTTTAATTGTTAACAGTATTTTGTTCCCCAAAATTTTGGTTTATGCTTTGTAATGGTTAGCTCTAAGTTCCTTTTGTACTTCTAGACATTTTGCAAAACTGTGTTGTTAAAAGTTATTAGTTGACTTAGAGGTAATAAGAGGGAAAATAAAAGCAATTCTTAACTTGCAATTTAAGTCAACTGTACAACATAATGAAAACCAAAATTTTAGTTTACATCAATTATTTCCTAACTTTATTTTGAATTGTGTTTTTAAACACAGTAACATGAATTAATCTTTCATTATACAGAATCTAGTTATCTGATACATATATTATAGAATCATAGAATAGTTGGGGTTGGAAAGGGCATTAGGATCATCTAGTTCCAACCCCCCTGTCATCACAGGGGCACCTCACACTAAACCATATCACCCAAGGCTCTGTCCAGCCTGGCCTTGAACACCACCAGGGATGGAGCATTCACAACTTCCCTGGGCAACCCATTGCAGTGCCTCACCACCCTTACAGTAAAGAACTTCCTTATATCCAATCTAAACTTCCCTTGTTTAAGTTTTAACCCATGACCCCTTGTCCTATCACTACAGTCCCTAATGAAGAGTCCCTCCCCAGCATCCTTATAGGCCCCCTTCAGATACTTGAAGGCTGCTATGACCAATACCCCCAAGTTCTTCTTGGAAGGGCTGCTCTGAATCTCTTCTCTGCCCGATCTGTAGCTGTGCCTGGGATTGATCTGACCCAGGTGGAGGACCCTGTGCTTTGCATAAACTTCATAAGGTTGGCATCAGCCCACCTCACAAGCATGTCGAGGTCCCTCTGGATGGCATTCCTTCCCTCCAGCGTATCAACCGAACCACACAGCTTGGTGTCATCGGCAAACTTGCTGAGGGTGCACTCAATCCCCCTGTCCATGTCACTGACAAAGATGTTGAACAAGACCAGTCCCAACACTGGTGGGTGTTGTCTATATGACATGAGTATATACTATTTCAACTTACTAAAAAAACATACTGGAAACTGTTGATTTAGACTAGAATAGTTTGTTTTGTTTAAAATATAGCTATTTTTTTTTTAAAAAAGCCCCAAAGTGTTCAAGAAGAGTTCTGTGAAGAAGACGCTGGTCTGACTTTAAAGCATATTAAGTTGACCATCATAAATAAACATAAAAGAACATGACATTAAGTAAGTTTCAGTTAGTGTTTTATTAGCCTGTGGAGGACAGACTACTGACAAAGGCAGGAGGTATGTTATAGGTGAGAGAACTTCCTGATACCACAGCTTTGTCAGTGCTACCCATCGCATTCTATCTGCAGCTTATGTTAAACCGGTGGCTAAAATGTTCCCTTGGGAACACTCTGAACCTTGCAAGCTTCTTGGCAACCAAAAGTACCTATAGACAGACCTGCCTATCATATTTTATAGTCTTTTCTTTTCATGTCATCTTGTTGCTCCGAAGCCCCAGTGAAGTGATTTTTGTGGATGGACAGTTTACAGTTCACAAATAATACAGGATGTTTTGAAATCCACTGCTCTCTTGTGCCTCCCATTCCTGTCTTCTGAACTATTTACAGATTTTATTATATCTTCTTACTAATGTGACAAATATAACTAGAAATGGAAATGAGGGATTTTACCCTTCTTGTTTGGTTTTGTTATTGATGGGAAAGACTAAGGACTTGTTCTGTACAAATGCCTACCACCATTTTAACGCCTTCAGAACTATTCAGACCTTTCGATGCTTGGTCTGGTGGATGACCTTATAACCCAAATCCTCAAAGATATTAAATTTTGTTGAAAGTGAATTGCATAAATATCTTTACGTAGCTGGCTATCGCTGCAACTATTTTGATTAACAAAGCTCCCTGGAGGCTTAAAATGTCTGGAGATCTAGTACAGCACCTGGGAATTCTTATTCTTGCTGCTGAGCTCCAGCTCAGTCCCTGTCTAAGCCCTTCCTAGCTATTCAGACTGTGTCTTTCTTTTTTGCCCAATCTAGTAGGCATTTCAATAAATCAGCCTGCACAGACAAGAAATTGGAATGGTATGTTAGTAGAGGTAGTACTAATTATGCTAAATACAGCAGCAAAAGCAATGTTCCCTGGGAATTAAAAGAATACATATACCACCTATATACAGTGATATCAGCACTTATTTTCAGGTACATGGTTACTCCACATATAGTCTTTTTTAGTTTCCTCTGCCATGTTGTTCCTATTTTTATGAAAAAATTAAATATTTATGATGATGTATTGTTTTTCTTTGAATAAATGAAATAATTTGGGGGAGTTTATGTTGGACTTTGAAAACCTGGATTGTGCACACAGCTCCAAGATTTGAGGTTCTTTGTAAGAATCTACTTTGGAGAAAATGACTCAGGTTCCTCTGCATGTTATAGAAGCTCTGGAAAGTTCTCTGACTCCTGGATTAGGCAAATCCCATTCTTTAGATATCCAGCATGCTTTACTCAGTCTCTGTACCAGAACTGTTGTTTCTGACATTTTTTAGCTCACATAAATTTTAAGTGTACTTCTAGCCATATAATTTTCTTTAAAATCTAGTTTTAATTATCTGTGATTATCTTGAATATTCTTCAGATAGTTTATTTTGTTCTGGTGGTCTTAGTAATGATATTGGTTTATGAAGGGTAACAATACTAGCATTATGACCTGAAAGGGTTCAACTAAAGCTTCCATAACAATTAATGTGCTTACAAAAAGAAGTGAGAACATTTAAGGAACTGCATTTTCTTTTTCTTCTTTTTTTTTTTTTTTGTGTTATGTTCATGCAAATTGCCTAAGTTACCTTTTTAATAGAATGTAATATCTAAACTTCATTTTTGACTGAAACTTTCCTTTCTACATTTCAGCCTGTAGTAAATCTTTTGGCCTGCTTTGTAAATATCTAAAAATAAACCTTATATGATATATGAAAACACTGACAGATCATCAACTACAGGAACACCAGGAGCCTTGAAGAAGTTAGATCTTGGTATGTTTGCCTACAAGAACGCATTCCTCCTCCTGAAACCAGGACACTCCTGCTCTCTGGAATGAATGTGTTTGTATCTATACAGTATTGAAACTGCAACATTAAAACATTCAGAAAGGGGCTTCTTTGTGAAAGATCTACGTAGGAGATAGTAAAACACCTAGATTATCTCTGAATAAAATATGCAAGTTCTATTTCCATTGAAGTCACTGGAAAAACATTTTTACTCTTACAGGACTGTTCTTTTAGTAGAAGGCTGACAGTATCAGATGTTCCTTACTATCAGGATTATGAGTATGACCTGGGTTTAGCACTAGCAGTCATTTTTTCTCTTTCTTGGTAGCTGGTGCAGTTCTGTGTTTTGACTTTCGGGCTGGGAGCAAAGCTGATAAAAATGATGTTTTGGTTTGGCCAAGAACTTGGTGAGCCTCATGCTCTGCCAGGGAGGAGGGGAAGCCGGGAAGAAGTAGAGACAGGACACCTGACCCAAACTGACCAAAGAGGTATTTCATACCACAGCACGTCATGCCCAGGAGGTAACTGGGAGTTACCTGAAGGACAGGGGGTCTGCCGGGTCGGACTCATTGTTCGGCGGGTGGTATTGTACTCTTTTCCCTTGTTATTATCTCTTATCATTGTTAGTGGTGGTAGCAGTGGTGTTTCTGTTGTACATTGGTTGCTGTACTGTTCTTATCTCAGCCTGTGGGAGTTGCTTTCTTTCGATTCTCCTCCCCATCCCTCTGGGAGCTTGGAAGGGGGGGAGACCCTGGGGAGGGGGTGGGGACGTGTACCTCGATTGCTTCCAGCCCAGCACCACTCACTGGGAGTGAGTCCACAAGCTGTCTGGCTGGGGTTAAACCACGACAGAGTAATATTTGGAGAAGCACATGGATGCTATTTTTCCCACTGAAATAAGTTCATAATGAATGAAGATTCTTTGCTGGTTTGAAAAGCTTGCCACCAGACTGTTTGCAAGAGCAAAACATATTAAAAGCACCTACGGTGGCAACTGTTTTTGATATATCATTATTTTGGTGTGTATATATTTACTTTGTGCATAGGTAAGTATACATCATATTTACAGAAGAGGTACAAATATATCATTTAGTATATGTTTCATCCTTAATGTGTGCACATATGGAGAATGTTTATGCATATACAGTAGCTAACTATGGGAAATTCTGTAAAAGTAAATGCTTTACTTTCTGTGACAATTCTGTTTTTCTTGTTATGATAATGCTCATCTTTAAAGCAATGAGATCAGTTTACTCAGGAATTACTAAGTTTCATTTTTATGTGAAATGATTAAATTTGTGTATATATGCACATTTATGTATATATTTTTCCATACATGTAAATCTGTGTAGCTTTATTTCTTCAGTTACGGACATCTGAGGGTTTTGTTCTAGTAATAAAATCTAATTCTGTTTGGGTCTTCCATGTGTCACACGCTAGGAATTTAACACAACACCATTATACACAAGAAAAACCTTATAAAATACTGGTAAATTTTCTTTTTTTTTTCCCCCCCCACACACATTCTTTACCTTATTTTATTGACAATGATGATGTCATCGAAAGTTAGCCTTTCCATGCAAACATTTCCCTATTTCTCAGCAACAGTCAGACTTTAAGTATTACCTTCTTCAGAAAATGGATATTGCCAGTAAATGTCAAAAAGCACCAAACTCAACCCATTAAAGCTTTCGCTTTTACTAAATTTGTTAATGCACACATGGTATTCTAGTTTTTTACAAACCTTGTGTCATTGTTTGGGTCCATTAAGAGTGCCTTAAATTATTGTACAGAAGATCACAATTTTGTCATTAATGACCTTGATCCTCTTCTGACCTTTGGATTCTTGGAGCACTCACACTACTCATAAATTTTTGAAGATTTACAGTCTTCTAGGCATTAGGCTATGGGAGTATAACAGAAATTACTGAGATTATTAGATAATATGTAACGCTGAAAAAAAATATTTTGATTTCCAAAGATCTTTCAGTTTTGCAATCTTATTTTCTGGAAGGTCTATAGACCCATTAAAATGGGATAAAATCACATTTTATAAAAAAATTGATTAAGTCACTTCTCCAGTGAAATGGTGAGGCACTGGAATGGGTTGGCCAGGGAGGTTGTGAATGCTCCATCCCTGGTGGTGTTCAAGGCCAGGTTGGACAGAGCCTTGGGTGACATGGTTTAGTGTGAGGTGTCCCTGCCCATGGCAAGGGGGTTGGAACTAGATGATCTTAAGGTCCTTTCCAACCCTAACTATTCTATGATTCTATGATCCTATGACTAAATAGTTCATCACTCTCAGGATAATAGGAAGTTTTTCTCTTCTAATCCAGAAATTACTGAATGCATCAATATCACTTCGTTGTGCCTTTTTCTTTGTACCTGTGTTGAATGTAGCATCAATTCACAGAAATTACAATTTACTCTTTGTCTGTTAAAGAAGTTAGCAGAAAAAAAAAAAGACATAGAACTGCATATACCCATAATTCACAAAGTCATTTAATATGATGTCAGCAGGTTTATCATGGAAGTTCCTAAATAAGTGTGATTTTTGCAAGATGTATCTAAAGAACTGCACCTTATCTCCTCCTGCACCTTACTGGGTTTTTTGTTTGTTTGTTTGTTTCTTAATTCCTTTAGAGTTGAAGACAGCAAGAATGGTGTCTTCAACAATGGTAAGTTCAAACAGAATAAAAAAAATGTATAGACATAGGACTGTAGAAGGAGACTATATCTGGAGTCATTTAGTTTGGCTCTTTCATCATTTTATAGTATTACCACATAACATTACTTTCATAAGGTGCTCAAACTACAGATGAACTAGTTTTATTTATATTTATCTATTTATATATGTCATGGTTTGAACCTAGCCAGACAGCTTGTCCACTTACTCCCCCCTCCTTCTTGCCCTCCCCCTACTCTCGGAGGAGAATCAAAAAGAATGCAACTCCCACGGGTTGAGATAAGAACAGTTTAGTAACTAAGGTATAACACAAATCACTACTGCTACCACCAATAATAGTAATGATAAAGGAAATAACAAGGAAAGATAATACAACACCTCACCACCAGCCGACCCATAATTCGCCCCCCCCCAGCCCGACCAAGCACTGACTGATACCTCCTCCAACCCTGCAGTCTACCCTAGCCCTTCTGGCTCACTCCCAGTTACCTCCAGGGCATGATGTGCTGTGGTATGGAATACCTCTTTGGTCAGTTTGGGTCAGGTGTCCTGTCTCTGCTTCCTCCTGGCTTCCCCTCCTCCCTGGCAGAGCATGAGGCTCACAAAGTCCTTGGCCAAACCAAAACATCATTTTTATCAGCTTTGTTCCCAGGCCGAAAGTCAAAACACAGCACTGCACCAGCTACCAAGAAGGAGAAAAATGACTGCTACTGCTAAACCCAGGACAATATATTTATACATTTATATATTTATATAATTATATATTTACACATTTATATATTTATATACTTATATACTTATTTATATATTTATTAATGCATCCTCACAGTGAAATTTTTTCAAAATGTCTGAGAAATTTTCATAATTTTTCATCATTGTCCCTACAAACTTAATTTTCCTAAGAAATTTAAGCTATACAGACTTTTCCAAAGAAGTATAAGAGAGATCATCTCAAAAACAATTAAAAAAATTACATAAATATTTCCCTGTTTATTTTGGAGTTAATTAATTCCTATTCTGGATAAAACTTAGATCTTACATTATAGAATTGCATTTTCCTGTTAAACAGGTGCATCCTGTAATATCTGCAAAGTGAAGCTGTTGTCAGATAGTACTCTATTTTCCATTCATCGGCTCTTTCCAGCAGGTGAGTTATACACTCACAGTAAAAATTCTTGTTATTAATCCTGAACAAGGTTTCATTTTGTTGAATTTGTATTCAATTTATTTATAGTTGAATTTTATGCTATTTTTATTATTTCAGTTCTCTATATCAGCCAGTTAAAATTTAGTCCATTTTTTTTAAGTTTGCAGACTGAGGCAAGGATATATGCAACAGAAGTTCCTTTTCTGCAAATGCAGCAGAATATCAGCAAATGAAAAAAGTATCAATATCCACTGCTCAGATTTATTTTCTGTAATAGTGACTGCAGGATATTTTTACTGGTATGAGATTAGTGATAGCTCTAGAGCAACAAAAGGTGAAACAACATCCTTGTGTTATTTTCCAAGCTTTACTGCTTTACTGTTCATCTGCCATCCTCTACAAACCATAACAGAGATGAATACAAGTAACCTTAGCATTTTAAAATTATAATTTAGGGTGGATTTTCTTTTCTTTTGTGTACAATCTTCCTCAAACTTTCTGTTGAGTATGTGTAGGACTAGAAAAGAAATAAAGTTTGGTTATATATGTGAGGAAACTAAGGAACAGAAGACGTTTTACAGCCACATACTCTGCGTGTAAAGAACAAATGTGTGTGTCAGGATGAAGAACCTTGTGTCAAGCAGCACTTTGTTGAAGTAGTAAATAATGCCCCAAGACAAAAAAAAAAAAGAAAAAAATTGATCTAATAACATTTATTTCTCAAAATTTTAACTTAATAAATAGCAGATTTATTAGTTTTTTTATCTTATAAGAAAGCCAGTATAATTAAGAGGCACTGTGGCAGAAAATACATAGAAACTGGTGGAATTTTTAAGTGGAATTTTTCATGGTAGACATTTTTATCACAACAACATTCATATATCTAAAAGTTCTAATAATATTATATATATATTTCATCTTGTGATGTGCAATTCCTTTTCATTTTCACTGATAGTTGCAGGCCAAAACCATGCATTGAATAATCAATCTGATGACATCATAATGTTATTGTTACCATATCTACAAGCACCTACTATTTGACAACTGACTTTTTCATTAGCATTTCAAAATATACTGCTGATTTTTCTTCACCTTTTTATTCTGATTCCCCCTCAACACGAGTTTAATAGAATGACTTAGGTAAGTAATGAATTAAGTAATTTCTATTTATTTTTATTTATTTTTTATTCATATGTCTTACGTCTCCTATGCCATTTGCATGATGTCTGCTGAGAGAATATCTTTTTAGCAGTCTAAGATGAGGACCTAACATTTTATCTGTGATATTCTGAAAAAACTACCAAAGGCTTTTTTCAAGATAACATGTATTCAAAGCAGAATACCCATCAGGAGTTTCTGCAGATAACAGCCTTTTCTAGCTGAAGGGGCACAGAACCTTTTCTAGAAGCAAGCTACTTTCTAGTCATTTTGGAGAGACATCATACTTGATAAGAAGAGAAGAGAGGAAGAGAGACACTGATAATAGTGATTTTTATTCTTTATTCTGATACTTTTAATAATACAGAAGATGGTAAAAGTCTACATTGAAATGTCAGGTACTTGGACACTGTGAAAATTGCAGTAAATGTAACAGAAAGAATCACAGCACAAGGATCTTAGCCACATACCTCTAGTATCTGTTGCTCAAATAATTGTTAGGAAGAGAGCATAAGAACTAGCTATACTAAGTATACCCACAGTAGTAAAGTAGTTCCTGTGTCTTGATAACCATTTATGCCCTGTTTTATGTGGGCATTTAAAAGAATAGTAAAATGCATAGAAAATTTTCCAGAGAATAAAAATTCAGTCTTCCTGAAAAAATAGATTTAAATTTCACCTTACCTACAAACAAGTGGGGTGAGGTTTCCACTAGACTTCATTTTCTAGGTAGGAGATGAGTCATGCACTGAAGAATCTAGAAGCTAGAATTTCCATAAATTTTAAATTCTATTATATTAAGTATCTAGTATGTTAAGACCAACAATCTTTTTGTAGATCCTTGAGTGTGGAGGTAATGAAGTAAAAAACTCTTATGGATGAGTCACTAGTGGTAAGTAAAGTGACTTCTATTCGAACTGACCACCTCAGGCATTTTTTTGATGTGCTAGCCAGTATTTCTCAGTTCACATATGGTCTTAAATTAAGCTTAGCTGTTTGTGTCTGCCTGGTTTGACTTTTTGACCCTCTCCCTTTTTCATCAGATACAGTGTTTCTGCCCCAAAGTGCTTAGATATTTCCACAACGCGTGCAGTGACAGCTGCAGTAGTTTCTTTACATTTTAATGTAAAAATCACTTTCCCCTTTGACCTGATGGGTTGTACTGAACTCAGTAGGAAAAATAAAGTGCAAAATAGGAAGATTTTAATATATTGCTCTTAGGTTAAGACTACTAACTTGATCCTGATTTAACTAGGGAAGGCCTTACCAATTTTTAGTAATTGAAGTTTGGATAAATTGACATTATTTGTCTATTTCTTTATAACTTCGAGCAATCTAGAATTTAAATTATAAAACACTTTAAGTTATATTATAGATAATTTGAAAAAAGAAGCATATTTTATGAAGTTCAAAATACTTTCTCATATTTGCACCCTTAGACCTGTCATTGTCATCACTAATAAAAAATTTCTTCTTAATTTCAGAGACATCTAATGAGATGAGCCATTAACATGTGGGAGGTCTAGGTTGCCATGTAGAAGGAGCTCAAGATGGAGGAACAAGCCATCAGGTTCATCATGAAGTTGAGCGAAGATACAAAAGTCTTGCATCCACAAAGGAACAACTCTATGCATTAATGCACATTGCATATTGGTTAGAAAGCAGCTCTTCAGAAAAGGACCTGTAAGTTCCAGTGGACAAGAAACTGATCAAGTCATCAGTGTGTGCTTAAGATATTTGCCTACTGGACTTTGTTAATAAGAACATAACAGCTGAAAGGAAATGTCTATTTCCTCTACTCAGCACTCAGAGGCCAAATCTGAAATGCTGTCCAGATTTGGGGGTCCCAAATAAAAAAAAACTGTGTGCCACTGGAGTGACACTAAGCTTCTCAAAAGCATGGATCACATGTAATATGGGAAGAAGCTGAAGGAGCTAAATTTATTTATCCTGCAGGCATAACTAAGGGAGGGCAAACTATATACAGGTGTCAAAAAGGAGACAGGGGATCATATTAGAAAGCTGAAACCAGACACTAAAGTGTGCAGGAAAAGGACAAGAGGCAATGGTAACAAGCTGCAGAAAGAAGAAGTCTGATTGAAGGAAAAAGCACTTCGCAGCAATGGTAATGAAGTAGTGGAGTAGGCTGTTCAAAAAGCTTCATCTTTAGAGAATTACAGAAGTCAACTGGATATGGCCCTGAGCAACCTGATCTAATTTTGAAATTAGCACTGCTTCAAGCAGAAGGTTGGATTAGATGGGCTCCAGAGAGCACTTCCGACATAAATACAATTCTGTGATCAACATCAAAACTGGCAGGCCTGTCATCTTCCTTTCAGGCTTCTCAACAGCTTTTGGTGAGATATATTCATGAAACCACATGCATGGAGAAAAATGGATAATAATGGATAAAAATTAAACTGTTAAGATCCTCTATTAATGAGAATAATATTTGTATACATTTAGATATATCTTAGAATAGTGGTTGATATTTCTACTGCCCCATATAAATCAGAATAAGCAAAAAAAGACATAGAGATGAACTGTACTGAGTAATTAGTTCTGATATCAGTCAAACAGATTAAAAGTGTAATTCTGTTTTCTACCTCCTTCATTTGATTTTACAAGTTATTACGCAGTCAGATTTCTCACTTATCAAGCAACACAAAGATCTTGAACTTGCTGGACTGTAAGAAGAAATGGCAAACAATGAAAGGACAAGGGGAAATGGGTATAAATTGGAACACAAGAGTTTCCACTTAAACCTGAGAAGAAACTTCTTCTCAGTGAGGGTGACGGAACACTGGAACAGGCTGCCCAGGGAGGTTGTGGAATCTCCTTCTTTGGAGACATTCAAGACCCGCCTGGACACGTTCCTGTGTAACCTTATCTAGGTGTTCCTGCTCCGGCAGGGGGATTGGACTAGATGATCTTTTGAGGTTCCTTCCAATCTCTAACATACTGTGATACTGTGATTAAGAATGTATACAGTAATAACAGAGGTATGCTGTAGAAAAAAATTAGGTTGATGGATCCTCACCACTTAAGAGTATGGGCTATAGGATGGAAGGAGAGAGAGGAGAGTACCCTTCACATAATAGTATCCAAGAAAAAGCAGAAAGCTTTGACTGGGAGTGAGTAAAGAAATATGTATTACAGGCACTGTGTCTTATTTGTCTTGAGAAATGCAAGAGAATTTCAGAAATACAGATTCTGATTGAAAAAGCACCATTAGGAAACCATATGTAATGAATGACTACAGCTTGAAGGAATCAGTCAGTTTGCTAGGTGCCACATGCTGCAAATGAATTTTCAAACAAATGAAACCAGACGAATTCCAGCTATTAATTTAATTCTTGGTGTGCCTGCATAGCAGATGCCATTAGCTGTATGTAGGATATTCATACTTGAAATATTTATTTTAGCTTCAGTATGAAAATTTGGACATATTACATATAGAAAAGAAACACAAATTCTGTATGCAATTCAATACTGACATCAAAGGAATGTTTTCTATAAACTTACATCTATGTGGTCTTTCACTCTCTCATGAACATAGATCTTAAAATGCCTGTGTCAGATATAACTCTCAAAAGATTTGAATTAATTTTTAAGGAAAGGATTCTAACCTAGAAATGATAGCACTCTATTTTTAGCAAAAGACCCAAAGCAGTAGGGGTACTGGTACAAGTGAAGGAAATAAGATAATACCTTTCTCAAAGACTCCATTACTACCGGCCTGAGACATTTTTTAGTATTTTCCTGTTACGTTTCAAAGTCCCAGTGTAAAGCTTCAGCATCAAAGTACTGGCACAGCTGAGCATCCTAATGTACCTCAAATGAATGTGGGCTTGCTCCTGAAATAATGACTGCATTTCATAATTATTTAAACAGCCAAACAGATAGAAGCTTTGAAAGGAAATCCAAAGTGATATAGAACAGATATAAAATGTTAATGGGCTTAGAGTCTACTTAATGCCTGATGTTCAGGACAATTTGGTCATTTGTGAGTATTTTAATATTTATTTGAAGTAAATATTTAAAATATCTTGAAATTGTAGCAATTTTTTATTCCTTTCTTTATAGTTCAAAATGTTAAGTATATTAAAATAGAAAATAATCTTTCCACAAACTTTAAATCAGATGTTAAATTACATTAACAGAATGGCATTGACTAACGATAGAAAGAAACGAGTCTTTGCTGCTGTCCTGGGTTTAGCAGTGGCAGTCATTTTTGTCTTTCTTGGTAGCTGGTGCAGGGCTGTGTTTTGACTTTCAGCTGGGAACAGAGCTGAAAAACAATGATGTTTTGGTTTGGCCAAGGACTTTGTGGGCCTCATGCTCTGCCAGGGAGGAGGGGAGCCGGGAGGAAGCAGAGACAGGACACCTGACCCAAACTGACCAAAGAGGTATTCCATACCACAGCACGTCATGCCCAGGCTGTAATTGGGAGTTACCCGGAAGGGCGAGTTGGACTGCAGGGTTGGAGGAGGTATGGGTTGGTGCTTGATCGGGCTGGGGGGGGGCAAGTTATCGGTCACCTGGTGATGGGGTGTTGTATTCTCTTCCCTTGTTATTTCCTTTATCATTACTATTATTGGTGGCAGCAGCAGTGATTTGTGTTATACCTTAGTTACTAAACTGTTCTTATCTCAACCCGTGGGAGTTGCATTTCTTTTTGATTCTCCTCTCCGTTCCCCCAGGAGTAGGGGGAGCGCAAGAAGGGGGGGAGTGGGTAACAAGCTGTCTGGCTGTGGGTTAAACCACGACAGCTGCTGAAGTGCTTCTACTGATTTTTAAAATGGTATTATCTGTGTTTTTTGTGACTGTACAGATGTCATTTATTACTAAACTGATAAACTGCCTTGTCTATTTGTCTGTTATTTACTCAAAGGTGTTTAGCTAGGCTCCAGTTACTGTATGATACCGATTGAAAATTTAACAATTACACAAATATAATCATAAATTAAACTAGAGGTCTGGGATTTTTTCCTTCAAATCTCTGCTTAGTGAATAAAAGGTCTACCCACATTGTGCTCTGCTTTGCCTATGGACACTTTTAAAACCACTAATAGAACATATTGTATTACCTAAGAAATATTTCCAGGTTGAGATCCTTGCTCAATACAAATGATTTGAAAAGACTGGTAAACAGATTTGTTACTCCAGAGGTAGATTATCACACATTTCACATCTTGGCATTTCCGGTCTACAGCTTATCTAAAAGGCAACAGTTTAAATCTTTGTCATAGACATCTGTTTAACCACAACAATTCAGTTGTAACATATAAAAGTTCGTTTCCAACAGTTTATTTTCTAACATAAGGCTGATTTCTAATTACTTGTTGCCACTTTATGACTCCTACATCATTTTGTATTTCAGTGATACCAAAATTATGATGACATTACATAATTTCTGTCTACACTCTCATGGAAGTTGTGGAATTGCTTCTTGGAAGCTGTCATAATTTTCTGCCTGATCATGATTTAAAATGTCATTAAAGAGACCTAGGCTTAACATAGCTTTTATCTGATGCAAGAACTGGAGAGTTTATTAGTACCATTTATTACAAGAACTTCTGTATCTTTTGGGGAAGACTCAGACATAAATGCATTTAGGCATATTATTGTTTGGGAATTGTGACATCCCTCCTTTGGAGCTATCAACTGTGAAAGAAGTAGTACATATTCAGGAGTACTTTTGAGATGTTGCACAGAAGGCTAGTATGACATGAATTCTTCAGCTTGTTTATTATCTCATGGAGGTTTCAAAATACAGGAAGTGAGTTTGAATTCCTACCAACATCAGTCGAAGTTATGGAGCAAGTCCATCATATTTTTGAACTGTCAGTTTACAAAGCACAGAAATAATATTTAAAAATTCATGAACTTTCAATACTCTTCACTGAATTGTAGTGATACCATATATACTCTACAGTATATTAAATTTGCATTATTTAGTATCTGCATTTTTTCTATCCCTTTCCAAGCAATGCAATAAAATGCTAATTAAAACCCACATTTGCCACCAAGGAAACTCAAGATTTGGCTACAGTTTCAATGATTAATTAACATCTGTATGTCCTTAGGTAAGTTGTGCCTCTAGACATACTAATCATCAATATAGACAGGCATTTCAGTGATGGGTCCCATTAGTGGGAACGTGCAGAAGCTATCTCAAAAAAGAAACAACTAACATTTCTGTTATTGAAACAAGATTTCTAGAAATAATACCTTGATAATATTTCTAAAAGCCTCACTTGATGTTGAATGACCCTCTACATATGACTGTAAAACACAAGTAGTGCTCAAATCAGTTTGTGTATGCATTTGGAGTTGGGACTTGTTCCTCTGGGGGCAGGGATACAGAGTGGGATAGGGTTATGATAGTTAACTGAGCTCCTCACTGATGCGTTACTCCCTTTATTTGTACTAACCCTCTTTTTGGCACGTGTCCAAGCTTGACATCCACTGCTATTCATTAGTTTCTGTATTAGGCAAAGAAAATATTGTGCACTATCTAAACAGAAATATAATGCAGCTGCATTGAAAGCAACTAAACCCTATATAAAGAATGGCTCTCAGAGGGGATATTAAAAGCAGAGTAGAGATTGGTTTATACTTGTTCAGAATCTGTTTTGCTCTCTACTGCTCCATTTTGAGATTTATGTTTTCTCTGGGGAAGTCATAACACTAGCTGTTAAATATATATGTGGTCCAAAAAATAATCTCCAAATTAGATAGCAATCAATAAGCCAATTCGTAATGAAATAAATTAAAAAAAAAAAAAAAAAGAGGAAAAAAATGCTGTACAAATTGCCGGCATTTTGAAATATTCCTGAGCTGGAAAATTCAGTTAAAATAGTTTTAAAGTTCTTTCATACTAAACCCAGAGCAAAGGCAGTCATTATTTTTTTAACAAGCTGGAACATGTGCATTTTATCAGGCAATTCATTTGACATTGAGTTTTTAATTATCTGTAGAGATAGATTTGTGTATTTGTTAATTTTCTTCTTTGTGGTGGGGAAAAGTGATCAGAAAGAAATAACTGAAGAAAGCGAAATCAAATAAACAAAAAAAAACCAAAGCCAACAAAAAAAAATGAAAACAAAAAAAAACCCCACAATGAAACCAAGCAAACCCAAAACCAAACATAAATACAAAACTAAAATCAAAACCAAAACCAAAAACATAACTGTGGAGTGAACATTTCCATGTATGCTTCTACTCTCACCTTCAGGCCCTATCAACTAACATCTTATGCTAAGACAATAGTCACAGTTAAAGCTGTTAAAAAGAAAATTTTAAGGTCTGCTTATATTTTCATTTGAAGAGAAGTTAATATTTTTTAATGAAAGTTTTGGGTTTTCTCAAATTAACATTTTCTAACAAAACTAATGCCATTAGTATTTCTCCAGTAAGACTTAGTAGCTACCTAGAAAAATATCATAATTGTAAATAGCTCAGAAAATAATCATGACACGGATTGTAGGAATCTCTGAATGGTAGATTCCGTATGAAACAATAAATCTGTGAATTACTTAGATTGTATCACAAATATTATGTGGTTTTTTTTCCTGATATGTCCAGCATGATGTTTGCATTTTGGATTTATATCCATTGTCATGCATCTCAGGATATGTTGAATTCCATCATTCTGGATCTGTAGTGTAATGCTGGAATTTAATAATACATAAGAAAGTTCTATGTTGTTAAAGACTTTCTGAGACAAAGAGAATAATTGTTTTAAATGTATTATTAATTTTTTCTTTGGCTACCAATGAAATCACAAACAATTTATTAATACATTAAGAGTTCACACATCTGTAGTGACAAATTCAGCAAAATTGCTCTTTAATTTTAATGAACTAAAAAAAAATTTTTTTTTAAATCCATTTTGAAATACAATTTTTCAGCTGCTTGAATATAAGGGAAAGCCTGTCCTCAGGATCTCATTGTCCACTGAATGTCCTTCATGGAGAACTCAGCACAGGTGGCAACTGCAGGACTTGGGTTTAGAATGCTGCATAAATCAACAGAGTTTCAGCTCTTCACCAGTCAAGCCAAGATCATAATTTTTTTAAATATATGAAATGGAGAAGTAAAATCTTAACTATAAGGTTCATGTGGTTAGTAATGAGCTAATCTGATCCAAAGATGACACTGCAATCAGAAACATAAAGTCCTATTGCCAATAAATGGCACCATAAATGAGATGGGAGAATTCAGCAGGTGATGTGTAGAAACAGAATAGATTTAATTTTATCTAAACTTTAGCTATTAATTGCCAGTCTTTTTTTCTTTCACCACTGACATCATTGCACTTATTTTAACATTGCCTTGTTAACTTAAATGAGCATGAACATCTAAAAAAAACCAAAAACTTGCAGGAATTTAGCTATTCCTTGTCACGTATTTTTTAGTTATATTATTGCAACCCTTTGTATGGAAAGTACTGCTGAAATTCAGTTATCTATATATGAGTTTATAAATATATTTTATGACTTTCAGAATGTTAAATATTGGCTTATGACATTTCCTTCAGGAGATTTTTTCTTTTGGTACTTCTAAGGAGTTTAGGGAAAAGCAAAAGGGAAAAGAAAAGAAGATCTGAATTGCTGAGGTGAGTAGTTCGAGAGAGGATGCCTTGAACACCGGAGTGGGGGGAGATCAGCGTCCAGGAGCCTCAACTCAGAGCGACAAGAGCCACCGAGGGAGCCTCAAGTCCTCGACAGGACCTGCCCAGGAGCCAGCAGCTCAGCTGACACGAGCAGGGACTCACAGGGGGCAGAGCCAGGAGGAACGGCGCTAGCCCTGACTGGTTACCAGGAGGTTCCTCGATTGTGTGGAGGACAACTTCCTTCTGCAAGTAATAGAGGAACCAACAAGGAGAGGTGCCATGCTTGACCTTGTGCTCACCAATAGGGAAGGGCTCGTTGGAAATGTGGCACTACAGGGCAGCCTTGGATGCAGTGACCGCGATATGGTTGAATTTGAGATCCTTAGGACAGTGAGAAGAGTGTGCAGCAAGCTCACTGCCCTAGACTTCAAAAAAGCAGACTTCAGCCTCTTCTGGAACCTGCTTAGTAAGGTTCCATGGGATATAGCCCTAGAGGGCAGGGGGGCCCAAGACTCTTGATTGGTCTTCAAGGATCACCTGCTACAAGCTCAGGAGTGTTGCATCCCAATCAGAACGAAGTGCAGCAGGAGGGCCAGGAGACCTCCTTGGATGGATAAGGAGCTGCTGAGGAAAATTCAAATGAAAAAGTTTTACAGAAAGTGGAAGCAAGGACAGGCGGCCTGGGAAGAGTACATGGATGTTGTCTGGGAAGCTAGGGACCAGGTTAGGAAAGCTAAGGCCCAGTTAGAATTAAACTTGGCTAGAGACATTAAGGATAACAGGAAGGGATTCTACAGGTACATAGCAAATATAAAACAGATTAGGGAGAATGTAGGCCCCCTCAGGAAGCTCTTGGGTGAACTAGCTACACAGGATTTGGAGAAGGCTGAGGTTCTGAATGACTTCTTTGCCTCAGTCTTCTCTAGCAAAGGCTCTGACCGCACCACCCAAGTCTTGGAAGGCAGATGTAGGGACTGTGAGAATGAAGACCTTGGGCCCACTGTAGGAGAGGAATTGGTTCGAGACCATCTTAAAAACCTGAACGTGCACAAGTCCATGGGTCCTGATGAAATCCATCCGCGGGTCCTGAAGGAGGTGGCAAATGAAGTTGCTAAGCTGCTGGCCATCATATGTGAAAAATCATGGCAGTCAGGATAAGTTCCCGATGACTGGAAAAAGGGAAATATAACCCCCATTTTCAAAAAGGGGAAAATGTATGACCCAGGGAATTAAAGACCACTCAGTCTCACTTCTATGCCTGGCAAAATCTTGGAGCAGATTCTTCTGGAAGGCATGCTAAGACACATGAAAAACAACAAGGTGCTTGGTGACAGCCAGCATGGCTTCACTAAGGGGAAATCCTACCTAACCAATCTGGTGGCCTTTTGTGGTGGGGCTACAGAACTGATGGGCAGGGGTAAAGCAGCTGATGTCATCTACCTGGATTTGTGTAAAGCGTTCGACACTGTCCCACATGACATTCTTGTCTCTAAACTGGAGAGACATCAATTTGATGAATGGACCACTCGGTGGATAAAGAAATGGCTGGACGGCCGCACAAAAAGAGTTGTGGTCAATGGGTCAATGTCTGGCTGGAGACCTGTAATCAAGGGTGTCCCTCAGGGATCAGTGTTGGGACCTGTCTTGCTCAACATTGTTGTCGGCCACGTGGACAGTGGGATTGAGTGCTCCCTCAGCAGGTTTTCCACTGACACCAAGCTGTGTGGTTCGGTTGATGTGCTGGAGGGAAGGAATGCCATCCAGAGGGACCTCGACACGCTTGTGAGGTGGGCTGATGCCAACCTCATCAAGTTTAACCATGCCAAGTGCAAGGTCTTATACCTGGGTCAGAGTAATCCCAGACACAGCTACAGGCTGGGCAGAGAAGAGATTTAGAGAAGCCCTGCGGAGAAGGACTTAGGGGTGCTGGTCGATGAGAAAATGAACATGAACCATCAGTGTGTGCTTGCAGCCCAGAAAGCCAACCGTATCCTGGGCTGCATCAAAAGGAGCGTGACGAGCAGGTCGAAGGAGGTGATCCTGCCCCTTTATTCTGCTCTTGTGAGACCTCACTTGGAGTATTGTGTGCAGTTCTGGTGTGCTCAGCATAAAAAGGCTATGGATCTGTTGGAACAAGTCCAGTGGAGGGCCCCAAGAACGATCAGGGGACTGAAGCACCTCCCATATGAAGATCGGCTTAGAATGTTGGGACGGTCCATCCCGGAGAAGAGAAGGCTGCTTGGAGATCTCATGGAAACCTTCCAGTATCTGAAGGGGGCCTATAGGGATGCTGGGGAAGGACTCTTCATTAGGGACTGTAGTGATAGGACAAGGGGTTGCAGGTTAAAACTTAAACAGGAGAAGTTTAGATTAGGTATAAGGAAGAAGTTCTTTACTGTAAAGGTGGTGAGGCACTGCAATAGATTGCCCAAGGAGGTTGTGAATGCTCCATCCCTGGCAGTGCTCAAGGCCATGTTGGACGAGGCCTTGGGTGATATGGTTTAGAGCGAGGTGTCCCTGCCCATGGAAGCGAGGTTGGAACTTGATGATCTTAAGGTCCTTTCCAACCCTAACTATTCTATGATTCTATGATCTTTCTAGATCACTGTCGTGGTTTAACCCCAACCAGACAGTTTGTCCACTCACTCCCCCCCTTCTTGCCGTCCCCTATTCTCAGAGGGACGGAGATGAGAATCAAAAAGAATGCAACTCCCACGGGTTAAGATAAGAACAGTTTAGTAACTAAGGTATAACACAAATCACTACTGCTACCACCAATAATAATAATGATAAAGGAAACAACAAGGGAAGAGAATACAACACCTCATCACCAGGTGACCGATAACTCGCCCACCCCAGCCCGACCAAGCACCGACTGATACCTCCTCCAACCCTGCAGACCACTTAGCCCTTCTGGCTCCCTCTCTGTTACATCCTGGGCCTGACGTGCTGTGGTATGGAATACCTCTTTGGCTAGTTTGAGTCAGGTGTCCTGTCTCTGCTTCCTCCTGGCTTCCCCTCCTCCCTGGCAGAGCATGAGGCTCACAAAGTCGTTGGCCAAACCAAAACATCATTTTTATCAGCTTTGTTCCCAGGCCAAAAGTCAAAACACAGCACTGCACCAGCTACCAAGAAGGAGAAAAATGACTGCTACTGCTAAACCCAGGACAATCACCCAAGTGTGTTAGGAATTTTTTCTGGGAATTGACTTATAAAAAGCAAAAGATTTTAAGAAGTAGATAGACTTTAAATGTTTGGGAAAGTTATCACATGCTGAATAGTTATTTAATTTTGTTGTGCTCTCAGGAAAAAAAAAAGAGCTGCTTATAATATAACTGATCTTATAAATATTGATGGAATTTTTAAAGCCAATATTCTGTTTCTTTCAAGAAGTATAATGGAGATTCAGCATAAGGTATGATTTTTATATCAAAACCAGGTTTTAGCAATCATATTGCATAGCAGTTGGGGAATGGAGCAACAGAGTATAATTGGGTTAAGACTGAAATTATTTTTAACCAATATTTTAATTATTCCTTTAACATTTTTTTTCATATTTAAGAGGAAAGTTAAGTTACTTCACATTACGTTTTCTGCAGCAGTTGATAAGATTTTTATTTCCTTTCATAAAAAATGTGCAGAAGTGAGCACTTGTCAATATTTTCAAACTTCAGCTTTTGGAGGTTGTATGTATTTGACTTTATACTATTTATGTGAGTTTATACAACCTTTCTATATAAAGGTTTGCATAAATAACTTAGGTAAGTATATATTAACTGATTTACACAATTATGGTAATTTTAATAATTTTTGGAGGGTTTTCACCTGTTAAGTAATAGATTTCATTAAGCAGAATGATGGAAATTTGGCCTTTTGGTATCAGAGAGTATTAGCAGTTATCACTATTAAAGTACCATATTTGTATTGCTCCTTACATTGTTGCAGTATCTAATACTCCAGAGACTAGAATTCTCAAAACCTGCCATTTATACTACCTATTTACTAATCTATTTCCACACTTCAGATTCTCCTGAAAATTTGTGAAGTGTTAAAAATGTTTAATGATTGTACATCTTGCCCTTTTACTAAACCAACTTTAATTAGCTTATAAAAACAAACACCCTCCCCCAAAAGAAAAACAAACAAACAAACAAACAAAACAACTAACCAAAATAACCCCAAAACCAGACTAAGCGATGGAATTTGTATTTAGCAAAGAAGGTATGATATAATGGCTAATTCAGAAGTTACAGACACTGTTGACAAACTGTGGAGACAGGTAAATACATAGCACTCAGTTCTCTATGAAGACAGATGCTTAAGGCAGATTGAATAACTCACCTTCCAGAAGTGCCACTCTGTCTTTATTGTTTAGAGAAAGAACGCAGAGGTGTAGACATTCAACACACGTATGAGAAAAGGTTCTCACCAGCCATATCTATAAAGGACTTTGCCAGAATTTGACTGCAGCTGATGATTCTGCATATAGATATATGTAAGCAATATATATATTTCCATGTAGTAATATCAATAGCTATGTAAGAAATATATTGAATTCAGATCCTTTATAAAATGCTAATAAGATTTTATCTTTTTATTTTCATCTCTTTCTCATTGCTTCTCTTCCCAGCCTACACCAAGTCAATGAACTAAACCAACTACAAGCTCAATTACAAATCTCTTTGCCCATCTTGTTTCCGGCTGTAGAGGTCTTCAATCCACGACAGTTTACAGGATGTAAGAGCAATGAAAAGACTTGCAGTTACGCAAGTGATGCTCACTGTGTTGATACCATAGATTCCCTGGTGGCTCTCTCTTATAGCAAAAGTTGCATGAAGAGTCACTTTGTGAGAAAATCTCATGAAGGACACTTTTTTCATTGAGATTTTAATTTTATTAGCTGACTGGAGAATAGCAACAAAAAGTAGGAGTTCGTAGGACAAGTAAAAGAGCAACAGCTGCTGCTTTGGTCCATAGAAAATAAAGAGCATGACTGCAGAACCGTTACAGTCTAGTGGTTGTTCAGATACTCTCTATCACCATTATGATTATCTTGACAAGTACCCTTACTTTTTCTTGTATGCTTACATGTTTAGAAGAACAATAATATGCTTGTACCCCTAATAATGACTGCCTACACTAACTCAAATTGTCTCAAAGCAGAGGAACAATTCTCATGTAGCTGAACTAAACCTCAAAATTTTAAAATTTCTCCACAGAAGGATATTAGTCAGATTTTTCCAGACAGAGAAAACAACATAGAAAAGACCTTTATAACAACAAAACAGACAACATCAGACTTCAGGATTGCTCTTTTCAATTAAGAGTCAACATTAGCATTCAGGACTGTTACTGTGAAGCCCTACTGTCTCTGTAGAATGGTTACATTGCCTAAAGAACCCCAACATAATTTAAAAAAACAAGAAATTGAAAATAAATTATGCAGTATGTCCAAATAAAATCAGCAATACTAAGTGTTTTTGCTAAAGTAAGAAGGTGTTGTTTATGACTATTTGACCATGGATGTGAAATGCCATTTCTGAAGACTGTGTAAACCACAGCATACCAAAGAAACACAGAAACACAGGGCAATGTGGGCAGCAGAACGCCCAGTGTCTTAAACTAAAATTCAGGAAATCCAAATTTTTATTAATTAATCATAGCTCATACCTCCTGACACTATACTTTTACTGTTCACGTACTGAATATTTAAAACAGTTAAAAAAGAATGTATCAGTATTTCTTATCCTTCCAAATACTTCTCCCTAGTTTTCATCTGGATTCATACACAGAAAACAAACACACAAACATAGAACAACAGTTTTTAATAAAAATAAACAGAATAATAAATAAGAAGTCACACAAAACTATTATGTCAGCCTGTCACAGGACCTGTTGATATAAATCATTATCACTTAGTTTTGTAAGCTTGGCCTATTTGTTTATTTCTTCAATATTTTAGATTTTTAAAACCTACATATAAAATAACTGCAAAAATAAAGACTGGTTTTCCTCTTTTTTTTTTTTTATCCTTATTGATTTTCAGCCTACTTACTTTTTCCTAACATACTGTCCCATCTAGCTTTGGAGAACAATAGCCTTTTGTTAGAGATTTAATTATGATGGCCAAAGAGACTGAACACTTCAAAAGGATAACAGCAGACAATGTACTTTTCCTTGTATCTCCACTCCAAAGCAACTATTGCTGCTTCTTTGTTTCTTCACTTGTGCTTTCCACCATTTACTCAATAAGTAATTTGTGAAAGAGTTTTGCAACTGTTCTAAGCTTTCCCTTCCTTTTTGTTTCAGTGGTTGGGATTCCAAGACTCCAAGGATCAATTCTGATAAGACGCAGCAACCCATCCTTGATTTATGTGGCTAAGAAACAGCAGTAATGAAGTCTGTGGATAAATAAGAAAAGCAAAATTACAGGAGGATTCAGGAGGGAAAATACCAGCATAGAAAGGTATAAAATGCTAAGGCAAGGAAGGGTAGTCAGACTAGCAAAGCACCCTTGGGTTGAGTCAACCCATGTCAACAGAGATAGAGGATGATGCCAGCTCAGCAGCACTGAGGATTCAATCCAGAGGACTGCAAAAGCTGACCTACTATTACTCCTGCCTGGGCAACAAAGACTGTTTGGATGTCTTAGTAGGGTTATAAGTGCATTAATTGTATGCCTAACAGGTCCCTAAGCACTGAAAAACATTTTTTTAATAGAAATGCACCCATGTGTTTTTCCATTCTTCACATTTGCTGTTTTAGCTGAACCCAGGACACCCCCAAAGTTTTCAAAGTCTTAAAAGTAAACATATGCAACAGCTGCCAGTGAGTACAGCAGATTATGCATAATTATTCAACTATGAATATTGTGCCCCTGAAATAAAATTTAGAGGATCTAAAAAAGGTATATACAGAATTTATTAGAAATTACAAAACCAGAAGAGTATCTCATTAATATGCTTAGAAATTTGTTGGTTCTTCTAAGTCTTTTCTATGACATTCTTTTTAGGTTCATTTGCTTTATCTACCATAGTCTTTCATTTAACTAGATAATCTTCCTCCTGTAATCGCTAGGTTTTTCTGTCACATCTTTTTCTTTATTGATTTTTAGGCACATAGGTAGCTTTACAGCCTGCCAGCAGGGTCTAACAGTCATACACAGACTGGACCTACTCCTGGAGCCACATTTATTGCAGATTCAACCTTCAGACCTGAAAGTCTTCAGCTGTTCCTATGGTAACCAGTTGGCTCATTGCATCGCACCACATTCTTTAAAGTTTTTAAAACAGGGACTCTATACCCATTTAAAACCGCATACATGTCACATGGTTTCATTCAAGGCTGGATCAAACAGAGCCTTGGGCAACACTGTCTAGTGTGAGGCGCCTCTGCCCATGGCAGAGGGTTGGAACTAGATGATCTTAAAGTCACTTCCAACCCTAACCATTCTATGATTCTATGATAAATACTGAAATAGACTACTGTCACTAATAGTAGACAAATGGTCTCCTCTGTCACTTTCCTCTGTTTCTCCTTTTGGGTTTGTTTTTTTTTTTCCCTTTGGAGTCATTTTTGTGATTTGACCAAGCAGGCATGTGTGAGAATTTATGGTCCACATGTGATAGAGCAGGGTATCTGTAGGATGCATGTTATGATGAGATAACTTTAAAGAATGTCTTCAAGATGGGGTGATTGACTGTTTTTTTTATTATTTTTATTTTAAGAATTATTTGAATATATAAATCTTAACTCTCTTGAGAGCTGGCAGCTCTTCAATAGGGACAGTTGATTGCTTTGTGCTCTCTAAAAAAACAATAAACTTTGTGATCCTTTGTGGTGGGTTGACCTTAGCTAACTGCCAACTGCCCACCAAGCTGCTCTATCATCCCCACTCCCTCTCAACAGGGGGAGAAAATACACAAAAAGCTTGTGGATTGAAGTAAGGATGGGGAGATCACTCAGCAATTACCAACACATGCAAAATTGACTCGGCTTGAAGAATGAATTTAATTTATTGACATTTAATCAGAGTAGGATAATGAGAAATAATGTCTAAGAACACCTCCCCTACCCCTGCCTTCTTTTCAGGCTTAACTTCACCCCCAACTTCTCTTCTTCCTCTACAGGAGCAGTGCAAGGGGATAGGAGATGGGGATTGTGGGCAGTTCATTATATGTTGTCTCTGCCACTTTTTCTCCACCATGCTTTTCCCCTGCTCCAGTGTGGGATCCCCCCTGGGGGAGACATTTATTCACAATCTTCTTCAGCGTGAGTCCTTCCCACAGACTGTAGTTCCCCCTGAACTGCTCCCTTCTATAGGGTGCTGTCCTTAAGGAACAGACTGCTCCAGCGTGGGTCCCCTGAAGGGCCACAGGTCCTGCCAGCAAAAGTGCTCGAGCCCTGTCTCTCCATGGGGTTATCAGCCTCCTTTGGGGGTCATCCACCCCAGGGCATGGGCTTCTCCACAGGCTGTAGGTGGATATCTGCTCCTATATGGGAGCAGATATGGACCTCTATGGGCTGCAGGGGCACAACCTGCCTCATCATGGTCTGCACTACGGGCTGTAGGGGAATCTCTGCTCTGGCACCTGGAGCACCTTCTCCTCTCTTTCTGCACTGACCTTGGTGTCTACAGGGTCATTTCTCATTATTCTCACTCTTAGTTGCTGTTATGCAGCAGTTTCTACCCTTTCCTAAATACATTATCCCAGAGGCACTACCACTATTGCTGTTGTACTTAGCTTTGGCCAGCAGCAGGTCTGTCTTGGAACCGGCTGGCATTGACTTTGTTGGACATGGGGGAAGCTTCTAGCAGCTTCTCCCAGAAGCCACCCCTGTAGCCCCTCTGCTATCAAAGTCTTGCCATGTAATACTAATACTAATACATCCATATTAATGCTGTTGATTTGTGATCAGTGCTGTCTGGCAATTTAATGGAATTGATGATGTCTACATATTTTGTGGCACTTGTTAGCATTTTGCTAACAAGTTTGCTCCTTCTGCCTTTGGACACTTCCTGTTCCTTGCTCTGAAGCCTTATCTTTGCACAGAATAACTTTATCAATTGTGTGATCAGTGTGGACCAGAAATGTAAATAAAACAATACTTCATCACCTTCATGACTACAACAGACAATGGTCTACTCTTCTTGATACTCTGTAGCTTTCACTACTACTGTGAATGGAGAGATGGGATTTTTTTTTTTACCTTTCTTTATGCAGGAAATATCTGCTTTCAGGTTTGTACAGAACATGCCACATGGTTTCTAAAACACATTATTAGGTAGTTTTTTTTAGCTTTCTGTTAACTTCTAGAAGTATGTTGAAATGGTAGCTGTGGTAATATTTCCATAAATAATGTACAAATTGTTACACCACATGTCCACTGTTGTATCCTCCCAATTGGCAAATTTATCCTTACTGTAGTGCAAGAAATTTAAACCATAGCTACTCTGTCCTGAAAAGAAAAGATGTGAAACATTTCATTACCACAGGAAAAAAAAATAATATTGCTTTTGTTGTTCTTAAAACGTAATGCCACAATTATAGAAAACTCCAAAAGACCCATTGTGTATCTGGCCTAGAATAGACAGGCTCTGTACAAAGCCAGGACACAAGGATAATAGGTAGTATATTAAACCCCACAGAACGTGTACATGCAGACAAATATGTAAAAAAAAAAAAAAAATAAACCCAAGGCAAAAAAACAAAATCAAATATTATGTTTTTAAGAATGGGCCTCATGCAGACATGGTCAATATTTTAAAAACTAATGCACCTCTAAATAGTTTAAGGTACTTGGGAATTCTAACACTGAACAGACAGACTGAAGTCTATCTGCAGTTACAGGGTAAAAGGACTTAAGTTTGTCCTTCTAAGTTACAGATCTGGGACATGGTAACAGACATCAGAGCAACAACTTTAGGGGTAAACTATTCATCACCAGATAACAGTACAGTAACAAAAATACAAATCAGTATTAGTTACCTGGGTTGTTTCAGTAGCACAATTATCCAGGTGGAAATGAGAAAAAATCCTTTAATTCACTAATGCTGGGCTAAACTTAATATCTTAACATAGACAGACGCATATTCAAGGTTATAAGGCAAGCTAGCAGGAAGCACGTAATGACTTCTTCTTTGGAAAAGTGACTTGGACAAGCCCAAAGGCTCACGGAATTCCATCTTTTCTGGTCAGGTTGTCCTTTTTTTTACTAGTGAACCATGTAAACACTATCTGGATTTGTTAACCCATATCAACTCTGTTCTCTTTCTGTGCCTTCAGTGCCTTTGGTGTGCACAGTGAGTGGAAATATCATATAAGGCAATACTAACCCCACATTCATGTGCATAGTGCCCAGAAATATAATGTAAAGCAACTCTACTCCCACACATCTGTGACTTTATTGGGATTGTATAGATGTAGGAAAATATCTCATATGAATGTATTGCTGTGAGAGAGAGGATATTCTCACCTATATGGTAGAGTCTTAAATGGCAAACAGAACACAGTGCAGTAGCAAAGCACAAGAATAAGTCAATTATAATGAACAGCGTTTTGAAAGCTTGTTACTTCTAGTGTACTGTGTTATGTACAACTTTGTTGCTCTGTTCTGATAATACACTTGAATATGAGTATGCCTTTAAAGAAAGACCACATAATTACTCACTCAAAGAGTTTTCATACTGAGTGGCCTCATCAGCTGTAACTATGGCCAAAAATTTTAGAGGAAATCGAAAGACGGGATCTGAAAAGCACATAGAGTTGCCCTGGAAGCTACTACTGAAATATCTTAATAAAGTCCTGTGGCTAGCAGGCAACTAGCAGGCAACTGCAGTCAACCCTACTGGAGAAGATAATGTTGTCAGAGACATAATGCACCTATGCTCAGGAGATATTCAGTTCAGCTCAGAATCAAGAGGAACATGTAGATGTCTTAAACAAAACCAGATTTTAAGATATCAGCCATGTGATCATTTGTATTGTTTCATTGATCTTACTGCTCTCTCTGCAGCACAGATTAGTGAAAGGAGCAGTTACATTAGTATTAAAATAGGGTGAGATAATAGAATCACTTGCCTGAACCCCTCCTTTTCTAGTTTCTTAAAAGACAGGAAAAAAAAAAAAAAGGAAAATTTTGTGCTATGTAGGAAAAAGTCTTGCACTTTCTAAGCAGGGACCTTGTTGACAGCTTCAGCATTTCTGTAAGAAAATCTGTTTAATGATTTTATATATTTTTTGTTTTGTAATTAGATTTTAAAACCCCTAAGCCTATGCTAATTCAATCTGCAAAAATAAGACAAAAATAGGAAATTAAAAAGAGGACCTTTTCCACTGATAATGAATATGACAACTGATAAAAACAGACAGATGCAAATATATAAAAAGGAAACAATAACAAAAATGGAGATTTCCTACTTTTTTCTATTCCTTAAGTGGCAGAAAATAGAGAAGTAGGTAATATCCTTCTATTATGGAAGTTCTTTAGTGCAAAAAGATAACCTGCTGCATACCAGAGTGCTCATAATATAAGCAAACCTTTTTGTGACTTTCTGTTGCTGTGGGTTTGTAATGGCCCAAGGCACTTTAATAATTAGTCTACAGGGAGTCTTAATAGACTAGGGCAACTCTTAATTAACTTAATCCCCAGTACATGAGTTGACCATGAGACATCAAACCACATTTTAGCTTGAAGGGTATGTGAACTCAGAGGAAATCTTATTTTTTAACTACACTGGTGCTGCATTCTTTCTTCCTAGGACAGTGCAATTGTAGCTAAACACATTGTGCTATTTTGTCCTATGGTAACCAGAAGCCTTTATTTTTCAGTAGCATTAATAATAACTGAAGATGCCAATTTCAGCATAATAACTATAAAAAGAAAAAATTATCATAGGATGACATTAATATCTTGGTTCAAATAAGTAATTAAGAAGTTATTCTACTTAGTTTTTTCTGTCTCTATTGTACATTATTGATACTTAAAAGATAACTGGACCTGTTTAAAATATGCAGAAACATGTCAATAATATTAACTACAGTGGTTTTTAACAGGAATGTCGTATGCTCCAAAGATTTTGTACTGAGGAAAAAATTTTGTATATGGTTCGCTGCTAGCACACTTTACAT